>NC_138038.1:27083995-28283995 GCF_964106645.2 Podarcis pityusensis
AACCAGAATGTCCAATGGGGCTTCCGTGGCTTCCGATTGGCTGCAGAAGTTTCCTGCAGCCAATCAGAAGCCGTGCTTGGGTTTCTGAACATTTTGGAAGTCAAACGGACTTCTGGCATGGATTCCGTTCGACTTCCAAGGTACACCTGTACAGTGGTACCTCTGGATGCGAACGGGATCCATTCTGGAGCCCTGTCCACATCTTGAAGCGAACACAACCCGCGTCTGCGTGTGCGCGGGTCGTGATTCGCCACTTCCGCACACGCGCATGACATTATTTTGAGTGTCTGCACGTGCGCGAGCAGCGAAACCCGGAAGTAACACGTTCCGTTACGTTTCACAGAGTGTAACCTGAAAACGCTCAACCTGAAGCATATTTAACCCGAGGTATGACTGTATTGTAAATAAGCAGGTATGGTTAGGTGCAGAGTGTCAACAAAAAGTTGGCTAGTGGTATGTATGTGTTACAATATGCTTAAATGGTTAAATAAAAAAATGAAATATGCGTTTTTTAAAAAATTGAACTATATTTTAAGACTGCTATCAGGGAAGGTGGAGACATTGCTTAATTTCTATTTTTAAAAGGTGTGTCAGGATTCTAGTTTGTTTGGGAGCTCTGCCTTCTGTTTGGAAGAAAGTATTGCTCCTTAATTCCAAAGGACAACTTTAGGGATATCTTTCTTTATTTTATTAAAATATTTTGTATCTGCTCCTTTTGAAAAGGGGCATGGCCACAAGTGGCAGGGGGGGCTTTTGAGAGCAATACTAATAGCACCTGGTTAAAGGGGTTGAGTCTATGAGTACCTGGAATATGTTTTAAAAACTTATTCCATTGGTTGTAATCACTGCACACCTCTTAACCTTGAATAGGCTGAAGTACATCAGTGGTTGTCTGTTATACAGCAGATCTTATTGTCCCTCATAAGATGCGGATGCACAGAGATTCTATGCACTAACTAGCTAGTAAAAGATTATAATTGATGTTACTAATCCTTCAGTTCTCTTTGACATTGGAAATCATATTTTTATGGCCAGGAATAGATAGATAAACTGTTTGCACTCAGAGGTTTAAATGATGGATCTTAATGTTCTCCACCCCACCCGTTTCTTCAGTGCACTCAGAAGATGCCCTGTTCCTATTGGCAACCTGTTACTATCGCTCAGGAAAAGCATACAAGGCATACAGGCTTCTTAAAGGACACAGTTGTACCACCCCACAGTGTAAATATTTGCTTGCCAAGTGCTGTGTTGACCTCAGCAAGTAAGTTGTCTTATTGGTTTGTTGGTGCTGCTGGAAGTTGTAGTTAATGTTTTTAAGAGAGTCCGATGCCATTTATTGTCCCATCAGATCTTGGGATAATAGCATAATGAAATTCATTTTCACTTTCAGATGTGGCCAGTGTGCTAGAAATCACTAAACATGCTGAAGGTCTTGTAAAGGAAATGGTGAAAAAATATAGAAATTTCTTCCTAGATCAAGAATGAAATTTTATACAAGTGTCCAGCTAGGACTTTTAAAATGCTAAATTAGATGAGCTGTAAGTGTTAAGCATCTGGGGGCACTTAACAGTCCTATGAAACTGATAAATGTTTGATGCCTGTCATCAGCAAATTTCTCTCACTGAGCTGTTGTGATATCATGGATTTTCTAAAGATGAATATGTTAGCCACACAGTTTTGACAAACCATAGATTTAATGAAGAAAGTGTTTGGTTACTGAAGTATGGGGAGCCAAATGGCAGGAGAGCCAGGTGGTATGGAATTTAAAGAACAGAGAATCTAGAGACAGGGTGTTTTGAGCGAAGGGAGCAGGATAGGAAGAGAGCAGGGGACAGGAGGAGGCATGGGAAATATCAATGAAGTTGAAGAAAGGAGAGGCCAGTAGGAAAACAGCATGCAAGAGCCAGAGACAAAGATTTTATGCTTACCTCTACCATTACATTGCCCATAGCAGTGCAAAAGAAGTTGGCCTGGTTTGGATGCCCAGCTAAACCATCATGGTTTAGCATAATGGGAGAGAGCAGCCACAGGCCTTGCACTTGCGTGCTCCCCCCCCTTTTTTTTCTGATGTGGTCACATGGTTTCAGATGGTTTCACATCCAGTTTTTTTGTTTTTTGTTTATTTCTTCATTGAATTTATATATTGCCCTATACCCGGAATTTTGAATTAACTGCAGGATGTTCTGTCATCCAAACCAGACAAAATCAAGTTAATATTAACGATGTTTTTGTTTCGTTTTTCAAAAAAATAAGGCAGATTTATCCATAACCAATTGGTGCTGGCAGATATGCCGTAAGTGATCCATTCATATTGCTGATTTTGTCCCTGAAAGCAGGGATGCTTGCTTCCACACAGACATCCTGATTACCCTATGCATTATTAGCAGCAGTGCCACTGATAGGGTGCACATTTTTGTGGGTCCAACATGTAGAGATGCACTGCCTAGAATGGCTTCTGTTTCTAGATCATGTTAGAGCTAGATAAGCAAGATAGATTGTTGGAGGTGGAGTGGAATGTTTAAATAATCTGAAGCGTTTATACTCACAAAAACCATGTGAGGGAGTTGTGTATCTAAGAGCACCCACCTTGTCTGTGGCAGAGCTGTGAACTGGTTTGGGCTACACCATCAATGCTTCTGTAATTTTTATTACCTTATTATCTTTAAACAGACTTGCAGAAGGAGAACAGATCTTGTCTGGTGGTGTGTTCAACAAACAGAAAAGCCACGATGACATTGTGACAGAGTTTGGTGACTCTGCCTGCTTCATGCTTTCGCTCCTGGGGCATGTATACTGGTATGACTTTTCTTTTTTTTTTTTTTAGGGACAAGCTATCTCCCCTGGATTCCTCCTTTTCCCAAAACGTTTTTGCACTGCTGCTTGTAGGTGCGCAGTTCTTAGCTCTCAGTTTGGAGACATACAAATTTCCCTAGCAAAAAGCAGCATAAAAATTACTTCTGAATCAACACCTTCATTTGTGATGTAAAGCTACAGGCTGATATAATTATTCTTGAGCAGATCTACTTATGCGGGAAAGGACCAGTCTGTTAGATGGGCCTGTGGCCTGATTTTATAAGGCAGCTCTATATTTAGTTTAGAATTTTTTTTGTCTTATTGCAGAACTTTGCTACTCCTTAGAATACACATCCTAAGAACTATCATGTCCTATGGGATGAACACATTCCCAGCTTTTAAAGACTGTCAGTACTTCAAAATACAGGAGCAGTCTTGCACAAAGACCTTAGGAAGAGTTGCAAGTTTTACTCTGCTGCATTGTTGTCCTGCATTTCAATATGTTTTGGGCTCACAAATAGCTAGTCAAGATTTATTATTGCTTTTGAACATTCCCTTCCCCCAACTTTGAGAAGGGACAAAATCTCATCCTTGACATCCCTCTGAGCTTCAGGCATTTGAAGCAGTAAGAAGGCTTGCTTTTTGGCGGCTGCACTGAGAGCCAACCAGGAGGTCAGAGCGTGCTACTGTCCTCTTGCAGAGCCTAGGGAAAGGTGTAGTCTGTGATCTTGCAATCTGGTTTGGAGGTATTTGGAAAGCTTCTAAATGCCCCCAGAGTCCAGTGCAAGTTCAGAGAGTAGCTACCATGTACTCATCACTGGATAGAATATTTCTGGACCCTTGCTGGTCCCTGGGGCTAAAGTACAAGGATTGATAAAGATGTCTTCCCTTGGGCTTCCTGCTCATTTTGAGGTAAGAAATTATCTTCCAGAATGGATGTGAAGCAGTTTAAGCAGTACCATTCTTCAACAACAACAACAAACGGGTTTTCCTGTTGTTTTTACTGAAGCCATGTAGAAATGTACAGTTTACATATGGTGTATGGGAGATGCTCAAGTTGGAAAAATACAAATGCCCCCATTTCCATGCCACCTAACAAAATAATGGTAGCTGATTGCAGGAGATATTTCTGTGGTTATTTATGCAAGCTGTAGAAATAGCTCGTTGTTCTCATTTTCCTGCAGAATCTCTCCTCATTGTTTCCCCCTCCCTCTTTCTCTCTTAACAGCAAGACAGATCGGCTTGCCAAAGGATCTGAATGTTACCAAAAGAGCCTTAGTTTAAATCCTTTCCTCTGGTCCCCTTTTGAATCACTATGTGAAATAGGTAGGTTTTGCTTAACTCCCTCCCTGGGAATAGATGGGTTCTTTACCATCCTTTGGAATTCATGATTTGAGTTGGAGGGAGGGTATAAGGAGACATCTCACTGATTTCATCCAGGTCTACTGAACAATTGAATTCTCTTACGGCAGCAGCGTATGATGTGGAAAACACTTTTACAAAAACCTTTTCCTTGGCGATTACCGTTGAACCTGGGATTGAGCAAGAATGGGACTGGATACTTCTGGTTGCTTTTCCTCCTCTCTCCTCAGAAATGGCTTCATTGTTTTTGTTAATGTATTCCACACAAGCATGGAGTATGTATATTTCAAATCCCAGTGTCTAATCCATGCCTTTCAGGGTTCTTTCTGGTTTATTTCCAGCGGTGAAGCCAGTTGTGCAATCTGAATATTTTTTTTAACTTGGTGTTTCATTGTATCCCATCTCAAGGGACTGGCAGATAGATAAGTAAATAGAACCAGATCCTCACAAACACTAAAATGAAATATATCATATGAAGTGAAACCGGACAGCTGCTGTGCCTGCCAACCAGACTGTGGAATCTGTTTTGGTAGCACACAGTTGGTTTCCTGTTCTGGAAAAGTGACAAAGTATCTGGTTTCTCTGGAGCCTGAGAATTCATGCTATCTCATCTTCCTTTTCCCATAAACTTGACTTTCCCCATGTTGCCACTTTATCAGCATATGACTCTTTAAAACAAAACAGAAATGTTGTGTTCCAGGTTTTCAGCTGATCTTTTAAGAGTTCTTCAACCCCCCTGAGCTGTTTCCCATTGCCTGGAGCCAATCTCACCATGAAGTGACTTGAAGCGGTAGTTTTGTTGTGACAGGTGCAAAAGGGGCAGGGCCACAAGCAGGGCATAACAGCCTCATTGGCAGTACCAGGGCTAAGCTGGTACCGTGCAGCTGTTTGGCCCCTCCGTTGGTTTTTTGTACTAGGGGAATGCATGCCTATGTTTCAGACAGAAAGATGAGAGTTTTGTGGCATTTGCAGGCTGGAGGCAACCCACGGAATGCATTTGGTTCCTTCTTACTTGATGCCCTCTCAATCTTTGCTTCTGCCAGGAAGAGTTGTCTCACAGTTGTCTTGAGCTTGCATCATAGCTGTTCTTTGATTGAGTGTGCTATCACAGCATGCCTCCTGCAAGTTTCTGACTCAAACATTCAGGTTTATGCCTACTTAGGATAGGTTTGCCATATTTCAAAAAGTAAAAACCAGGACACCCCAAAAGTTGTTCAGCTTTTTTAGGGGACCCCCCCTTTAAAATTATTTTTTTTAAAAAATTAAAAAACCCCGCGATTCTTCAGCATTTCCCCCCAGACGTCAATTCCGCCTTCGAAATCCCAGTAATGTCCGGGAAGATCTGGACGTATGCCAGCCCTAATTTAGGAATATCTTGCTATGGATTGCCAGTCATTTGTGTTCATGGTGTGTAAGATGTGGGCCATAAGTCACCCTTGCCAATACTGATAGGGTTGTGGAAGAGGGCAGTTGCTGCAGCCTGCTCTTGAGTTCCTGTGATGCATGGTAATCTTGGTCTTCTTAAAACAGTTGTAGTGTGCTGCTGTTGTGTAAAGGAGTATGGGGAAAACCTGGAAGACGTTAACATGAAATGTAATGTTGTGGAGTGTCTGGGCTGGATGCAAACTGGCCCTCTGGAAACTCCATGGGTTGAAGTCCTGTACATCATTTCCATCTGTGCCATTTACAAACAAAAGCAGATATATGCATATCTTCTTCTGCCTCTGCTTCAAATGCAAAGAAAGACTTAAAGCAGTGCTGCTGCTACCACTAGCATAACATGTAGGGAAAGCTAGACATCTTCTCGTCTGGACAGATTAGTGTTAAAAATGCAAGATGAAAACTTTCAAAGTCATATCAGCCCTGTTTAGGTTGGTTATTTCATTTTTATGGAATATGTATAATTTATATAAAAGGGCCCAAGATGAAAGGTGCACATTGGTGTTAGACTGTACATTTAACAAAACTAAGTAGATCATGATGCTTCCAAACTGCACAACTCCTGCTAGGATATTGCTTGGAGGATAGACTTGTCAATGCTTATTAGTCATAGTAGCAAAATGAAACTTCTGCATTTTGGAGAAAATCCATTTCATTGCACATAATACTGGGAACCAACAACAGGTGATTGCCATTCCTACCTTGTCCACTTGTGATCTTCCTGGAGGCATTAGTTAATGAGACCTGCTTGGGAAGGATAGGAAAAATATTATCTGTGAATGGAATGGTAACTTGGAGGCAAACACTGGAAATTTTGTATGGTCTTACACTTTGTAAAAAGTCATGAAGATCCATGCCTTCAAATGCCTTTGTGGTGCTGGGAAGTAGTGTATCGGTAATTTTTACCACACAGTCTACCAATGTAAATTCTAATCTGATGGCTTGCAAAATAAGGCCTATTCAATTCTGCTGGATCCTGACTTTTACTCAGATATGGTAGAAAAGCAAAATGTGTGTGTATGTGCACTCCATCTGTCTGTGTTGGAGAGTAAACTGGAGGGAGAGAAGCAACTGAGGGCAGGGTTGCCCAAAGCACTTTCTAAAAATTCAAAATCTTTCACAGGCCCAAAATATATTTCCAACCCATGGTTTAGTGCCCTAGACTAGATCTCTACCTGCAGGCATCTGGCTGATCACTGTTGGAGAAAGATTAACGCAGGACTAGATGGATCTTGGCACTTCATGTATTGTTAGTGATGCATAGTAAAATAGCTTCCCCCTGGTGGAAATAGTAACATCAGCAGTTAGGTCTCTACCAGCTTTCCTGTAACACAAAGTCTTCAGTAATAATGTGAAAAGTATTTAAGGATGTGTTTGTGAAGATGTATGCCATGCTCTAATTGTTATACTTGATGGGTATCTTTTTTAAAAACGCATTTTAAACAATTGGATATTAACAGCACCATGTAGCAATAAGTTCAGACAGCAGTTCCATACTGTGCTGTTGGGGGGGGGGGACACATAACATTTTAATCTCTTCATTTGTGTCACATTGAAAAGAAGCCTTTTCCCTTACCCCAAATCCCTTTCTCTTCATTCACAAAGGTGAAAAGCCAGACCCTGACCAAACATTCAAGTTAACATCTATACAGAACTTCAGCAGCTGCTTGCCTAACACCTGCACAACTGTGGTGTCTAATCACAGCATAACCCACAGGCAGCCAGAGACAGTTCTTACGGAAACGCCGCAAGACACGCTTGTAAGTTTTTATCAGCCATATTTTACCATCATTGCTTACACTGAGAGTGATCATTGGGGGGGGGGGGGGAGTGTGCTGCTTTTTCTTATTTTATTTTTTTTCTATTTCAGGAATTAAACAGACTCAACCTGGAGTCCTCCAACTCTAAATATTCCTCCAACACAGATTCCTCCATCTCTTATATTGATTCGGCTGTAATTTCACCAGATGCTGTACCTCTTGGATCGGGAACTGCCTTCTTAACTAAACAGGCTCAAAACAAACCAAAAACTGGCCGGAGTCTTCTGGGTGGACCAGCTGCTCTGAGTCCATTAACACCAAGGTAAAGAAAGAATCTGAAGTATCCTCAAGGCTGCCTACTGAAGATGACTATAAGAAAAACAGCAGAGTCCTGTGACACTGTAAAGATTAGCAAAATTACTGTGGCATAAGCTTTCATGGATTAGAGCTCACTATTTTAGATGCATAGTCACACACATCGGTGCAGGAAAACCCAAATATTTTGTAGTAGGGGCTATGATATATTAGAGGTCCAGAGGATCTGTGACATCTGTATATAAAGTTTAAATGTGTACAAGAACCATAACCATTCACAGCAGCAGTAATTGGTGACTACATATTCTTCCCAGATTTGCTAGGTGGTAGATAAATCCATAGGCCTGATTAAGACCTAAATTAATAGAGTAGAATTTTCTGACAAACTCTGGTTCAGCTATTTCTCTGAGAACTCCCTTTGCACTCTTTTGGTGGCTTTCAAGTCAGTAGGATAATGTTTGGAGAGACTTGAAATGTTATTCCACTGATTTATAAATGCTGCCATTTTTAAGTGATATGTGTGTCACTTTTTATTCTCTTGGACAGAGACAGAAAAGTTTGTCCTGCCACTGCCTGCATAAATCAAAACATCCATTTCTATATTCTCCCCTGCTTTCATGTGTTTATGCCTCTGCTGAAGTGTACAAATGCTTAAGATGCAATATCAGAACAGTCCTGTGCATGTTTATTCAGAAACAGGCCTCACAGTGTTCAGGGGAGTTTGCTTTAAGTTTAGGATTGCAGTCTGAGTCTGTTAATTTGGAAGGATTCACATTTTTTTTTAGTAGTTACTGCTGTAATAGAAAAATATAGCTACATTTCAGGAATTGATATAAGAAGTGGGGCTTGTGAGCATTTAGAAGCACTATTTGACAAAATAAGTTACAGTGTATGAAGTGTTGGTATGGGAGACCCAAGCACATAGGGCTTTCCTGCTTGACCATGAATTGCATGAAGGTATGCTTAGGAGAGTTGTCCTCTTGACCTAACATGCCACATGTGATTGTTTTGGTGCTAAATTTGTTAGTTTCCTCTATTTAAAACCACACATCCACATTGTTTTGAACATGGTTGATGCCACCAAGCTGTATACGAATACTGCAATATTATATGAAAGTATTGGGATATATGTGAAAAATGTGTGTTTGTCCTCAAAGAATTAGAGCTTCTTTTTACATACCTTATTATTGTTGATCACTAGAACTTCTTGCTTTTACGTCTTCAAGCTTGTGTATGTAACAATGAGGAAACTGTCTAGAAACTTATTTTCACTGGGGCTTATAAATTCCATTGCCCTGCAATTTGTCCTTAGTTTATAAAGTAAGATTCTCTCTTTCCTCCTTGCCCGCTCACTTCTCTCTTTGAGGAATCATGCATATTTTCAAACACTCTTGTATGTTTTTTCAGCTTTGGAATCTTGCCATTAGAAACCCCTAGCCCGGGAGATGGATCCTATTTACAAAACTGCACAAATTCTTCTTCAGTAATTGATGTGCCACCTCCAGGAGCCCCTTCCAAGAAGGTACCTTGCATTCAAGGGTGTGCATGTGAGATTGAAGGCAAGGAAATATAAAAATCTGGATAATTGTTCTAAAAAGTCACAAGAAGAAAACTTTAGTTTTGTCAAAGCAACTTGATGGGTGTTCAGTTTCTGTGTATTTGCTCTCCAGTCAGGGGCACCAGCTCCTGGGGGCCGAGCCCTTTTGGGCCTCCCCAATATTTTGGGGGTGAGGGCCTACCTCCCCACTTTCCAAAGAGCGCAGGGCCAAAGCATGGAGTAGCCCCAGTGGCTAGCTTCTTCTTCTCTTCCTCCTCCTGCCGTGGAGGGGAAGGAGGGTTGAAGCATCCTCCCACCAATAGCAGTGCTGGCCATTGAAGCCATGCAGCTGCTGCTTTGGCTCCACCCTTGGCTTCTCCCGGCATTCTAATGTCATGCACATGACGTCGGGATGCGTGGCATCACGCATGTGACATTGCCCCCCCCCCCCCGTCGCCCTTGCAAGCTGGCGCCCCGCCTCCAATTATTTTGCA
The DNA here is from genome assembly GCF_964106645.2 of Podarcis pityusensis. Classification (NCBI taxonomy): domain Eukaryota; kingdom Metazoa; phylum Chordata; class Lepidosauria; order Squamata; family Lacertidae; genus Podarcis; species Podarcis pityusensis. The sequence continues at coordinate 27,093,697 of NC_138038.1, forward strand.
GGCAAACTCTCTACCACAGAGAGAAGTGGTAGACACTGTCTGATTGCCTTATCTCTGATACAATAACTTCTGCAGTCAATATCTTTGAATGCTAACCAAATATTTCTTTTATTTTCTAAGGTTGTCTTTAAAACTAGAACTTTTGCAATGTTCTTATAAAAGTTACCACCATTGTCTCCTATTGTTAATGTCTGTTAAACGTATTATTTGCCAAAGTCTGGTCATTGTCCAGTGCTTCTACTACATAAAATGGGAGCTTCTCCATAGACTGGTGTGGAAGTTAATGGACAGTTGAATCAGGCATTACTATTTTCATTGACTATTTCTCAGCCCCAAGGTTGGCCACAAGTATTGATATGGTTAGCAAATTTCAGTCTTCCTAAAAAGGTGGATTAATTCAAAATAACTTTGCTTTGTCTTGTTTCCTGGTTTAGAGATAATGTATGTGATAAATTTAAGTTTCCCCACCCAAAAAAAATCTCACTGGAATGAATAGTGCACAGGATTGTGCACAGTTGCCCTGATTTAGTGAATATAGTGTGGAAATAGGTTTTCTTGGGTTGCACTGGGTCTGCCTATGGTGTGAGGAAAAGGGAAAGACTTTGCCTGGCAATGTGATAGGATAGCCACCGGTGTTTAGAAATACATGCCATTTTCTGTTTATCATGCAGTTCTCTGGATCACATAATGACTGGATATTATTATTATTATTATTATTGATATTTTAGCAGATAACTCCTCTTAGCTTTATGAGTTGTAAGTAGCAATACCAGTGGTTTTTAATAACACTGTCATAGGTCTGATGTGCTGTTTTTTCCACATATAGACTGTTACCAGAATAAGCCAAGCTGGAACAAAGTCAGTCTTCTCACAAAGTGGAAATAGTCGGGAAGTAACGCCAATCCTTGTTGCACAAACACAGAGTTCAGGCCCACAGACAAGGTATGAAATGTCTTCCTACGTCTGGATCATGATTTTATTTATTTATTTATAAACATTTTATATGTTTCGTAGAATAAAATTATATATGTAGCTTTCATAAAAAATAATAAAAGTATCACATTCAATAACATTTCCTAAAAACTAGTTTAAAGCAAACTTATACATAAATAAAAATAAAAATCAAGCTGAGTCCAGGAAAACTGATCTCTTCTTCACAGTGTACCTGAGGGAAGGCATTTCAGAAGGTGAGTCCTATAATTGAGAAGGCCCACTTCTGCGTTGTCACCAAGTGACAATTCACTGGTCATGAAACTACCTGCAGGGTCTCCACAGAAGATCCTAAAGCTCAGCTTGATCTGGGGGAGGCAGCCTGCCAGGTATCCTGGACCTAAGTTGTATACTTGAGGATGGCATGGAGGTGACAAAGTAGACCCTCTTCACTGCCAATTATATACCAATTATAGGCACAATTATTCACTCTATGTATGTTGACTTGCTCACACAATAAGGCTTGCACCCCAGCTACAGTGCCAGGGAGAGCACTCAGGTATCAATGGTCCACAATGCCTAACCAGTCCATAGTGAGACTAGGGCCTTGGCAGACTTGCTGGTATTGTCTTCTTGTTTCTAGGTAATTTTTTCTCTCCATCGTTTTCTTTTGCTGTTGTCATACTGCCCACATTTCTACTTAGACATTAGAATGGAGTGGGTGCATACCATACGTGCCCTAATTTCCACAAGGAGTTGTTGACGGTCGCGCTAAGAAGTTTTGTTTATTCTCTCTTCAGTACAACCCCTCAGGTATTGAGCCCAACCATTGCTGCTCCACCTAATGTGCTGCCTCGAAGAAGTTCACGCCTATTCTCTAGTGATAGTTCTACAACAAAGGTAAATGGGACTCCAGCTGCTGTGATGCCCTTCGTGATTAGATATCTCATATGTGGATGGAGAGCAGTTGGAGAAGCCGTATATTGCAATAGTATTACGAGGAATTAACAAGGGCCAACATGAAAAGCAGAAATGATTAAGAGGGCTACAAATCTAATTAGAATACAAACAAATTTATTTCGGCGTAGAATCCGCTTCAAGTAGACTGTAGACCATGAAACCATGTGCCATAATAAATATGGCAGACTTTAAGGTGCTACAAGATTCCCTGGTTTTGCTGCAAAACAGATTATCATGGTAAACTATGAAAACAATACCATTACAGAGAACGCTTCCCTTCTTCAGTTATAAAGATCATAGAGGTCTGGCCTTTTCTGCTGCTCCATCTGTTCCTCCATCCCTGGTCATAGCTGGCTAACCTCTTGTTTTGGATTTTTAGCCTTATTCCCTGATGGGGAAGATCGCTTCTAGAAAGCATGTATTCAAGCCATACTTGCAAATGTTCTGCAAACAGTTCTACTTTCTGCCAGTATTCCTAAACTCATGGGTTTTTCTACCATTATCCAGAGCCATGCATTTCTTTTCATTGTTGAGCAGCTCATATTGGGTGAGAACTGCTTGGTATGCAGAACTGAACTCAAATACTCCTTTTTGTGCAGCTTTCCCCAGTGGAGATGAGAACAAAGGACACGATAATAGAAGCTGGATGCAAAGCTGTTGTGGCCATCACAGATCCCATTGGTCACCTGGTTAATACTGCTATATAAATGTGTCGTCATTTTTGGTATCTTGTATTCAGTAATAGATATATCTACTGCACAAAATCACAGACTAGTCCAAAGACATCATACTTAAAACGTGACTTAAGTTTCTTCCAAACCCCTGTGTGCTGATGCTTAGTTTGATGGCTGCTCCCTCATTCTTGCACACTGTGTTCTGGATAGCAGGCAGGTCACTCGAGAGCTCTTCTATATGATAGGAGGTTGGATTGGATTGCCTTTTCTCCCTTCCAGTTTAGTGATCCAAATTCCAGAAAAAACAGTACATCTAGATTTCTGTCCCTGAATATTATGCTTTGCTGTTGGTTTTGGTTGCAGGGTAACGAGTTCTTAAATATATTTGTTCTTTTCTCGTAGGAAAATAGTAAAAAGTTAAAAATGAAGTTTCCGCCCAAAATTGCAAACCGAAAGACAAAGTGTAAAACCAATAAGGGAGGGATCACACAGCCAAACATAAATGACAGTTTGGAAATCACCAAACTTGATTCGTCCATCATTTCAGAAGGAAAGATTGCCTCCGTAACACCACAAATCCAGGCATTCACGTTACAGAAAGCAGCAGCAGGTGTGTGGACTGTTCCTAAGAATTCATTTGTAGTAGTTAAGCCATCCCAAAGGCTGGGGGTGGAGAATAAGACAAAAGCAGGGGGGGGGGGAAGCAGTTAGAATCATGGCAAAATAGTGCATTTAAAACGATTTCCCTTTCTGATACAGTTAGAATGATGTCCAGATTTTTGGCAGACATATAGAATAATCCAGTTAGCAGTTTCTTGTAATGTGTAACTTTGGCTCAGAGTCAGGATTTGAATCTAGGTCCTAGTCAGCACCTTGTTCATTAGACCACATACTGGCATTTTATTTATTTTCTATTTCTCATTTTGGCTTCTTGAGAATATGTTGCATTTTTGAAACTATAGGGCTTTTAGGCTTGTACTTTCTTAATCTCCTTTGTTCTCCTGTGTATTTATTGCATTTTTCTCCTAGAAGGTTTGATGAGCCTTCTCCGTGACATGGGGAAAGGTTATTTAGCCTTGTGTTCTTACAACTGTAAAGAAGCAATTCATATACTGAGTCATTTGCCTTCTCACCACTACAACACGGGCTGGGTACTGTGCCATATTGGAAGAGCTTACTTTGAGCTTGCGGAATATATGCAGGTGAGCGTGATGTGGAATGCTTCTATTCTGTGCTGCATGCCTGCCAATGTACTGTATTTTCAAGATCACTTAACATAGATTTGGATTACTCTCTCATCTTTGAACTATGCAACATCAGTTCCTAGTTTGAGGAGGCCTCTGCATAGTTAGTGCCTTTCGTGGGACCCTCTCCTACATACCATTCCCCAAGCGGGCTTAACAGCAACAGGGCTTCTCTGGTGCTGGGCAGCCTATATGCTTATGCTCTATCTATTAGAGTAGATTTAAACTTGTGGTCATGTATTGACATATGAGAAGGCAGCATCTTCTGTGCATGTATGGAAGGGTTGTCACCCAGAAGATGGATCAAAATTGTTATTTTTTGCTCTGGAGGGCAGGACTAATGGATGGAACGATTTCAGCTAAGTATTAGGGGAAACTACATGTAGGTAAGATCTGCAACAGTATGTCTTCGGAGGTGGAGGTCGAGGCAGAATGGATAACTGTCAGGGACGCTGCCATGGTTACATCCTGCAATGTGCAGAAGGACCTCCAAGGTCTCTATGATTCTAAGAAATAAAACCCTGATGAGAAGCCATATGGGTGACTTGTGCACACACAATTATCATCCAAATGTGATCATGCAGAAAGTCTTAATTCATGTTGTTGAAATGCCACTTGTTAATTTCTCTCGTAGGCTGAGAGGATATTCTCTGAAGTCAGAAGGATTGAAAACTACCGAGTGGAAGGGATGGAAATCTACTCAACAACACTGTGGCATTTGCAGAAAGATGTGGCTCTTTCGGTGCTTTCAAAAGACTTAACTGATATGGATAAAAATTCACCAGAGGTATCATCATGGGCATTTTGTTGTGGCATTTTTTAAAACACACTTCAGTCTCTGATTCACTTCTTGATTGTGGAAAAAGCAAATTAGAGGTTGGCATTATTTTTAAAAAATCAAGTATCCACAAAGGTGTTGCCATGTAAACAGGCACTTGAGCACCTGTTAAATCCAGACTTGTTGCACTCTGTCTTTTCCATTACTGCATCACCTCCTCAAAAAACGGGAGAAAAATACTATCGTATGTCTTCTGCCATTTTGCTTTTCTTTCTTCCAGGCATGGTGTGCGGCAGGAAATTGCTTCAGTTTGCAACGGGAACATGACATTGCCATCAAGTTCTTTCAGAGAGCTATACAAGTTGATCCAAATTATGCCTACGCCTACACTCTCTTAGGGCATGAATTTGTGTTGACAGAGGAACTTGAGAAAGCATTAGCCTGCTTTAGGAATGCAATTAGAATGAACCCTCGGCACTATAATGCCTGGTAAGAAATATTTCTAATTAGTTAAAAACCAGGAGTGGGAGAAGGAGAGAATGAAGAAGCAAAAAATTTATGAGTTACAATATCCCCAAGGATAAAAATTTTAGGTGTCTACTTGCAGTCTCTTTGGGATCCCTCTTTTTGTCTCCAACTTTACCTACTCCTGACTTGCATCCAGTTGACATTCATCTGTCCTGACATAGTTGCCTCTGAAAATGGCTGTGGCATCATTTGGGTTCCATACCACTGCCAGCAGCACGTGAAAAGTTCATTATGCCATTCTCCCCCAGTTATACATTCTCAAATGTGTAAAGCTCAAAACTTTAAGTAAAAAGCCTTAAACAATAAAACCGTCAATAATAATAATAATAATAATAATAATAATAATAATAAATTGGCATGAAACCACCATATATATTTAAAACTGAGCATCCTCAAGCAATCTTTATCTCTACCAAGCTTTGGAAGCTCAAAAGGGTTCGGCTTTGACAAACATTTCCCATGTGAGATGTTGGAGAGAACAGGGAACACCTCTGTATCAGCACTGCACCTCCCTTGGGGCTCCCAAGCAGTTGCTTGAAGCATAATCTTATGCATTGTGCAATACACCTTAGATGCCACTGCACTATAAAATATATAACCATATCTCCCCACTTATGTGAGAGTTGCTGCTCTGCTACATTTTATTTGACAAAATGACTTACTAAATATTATATTCTTGGTAATAGGATGGCACTCTTACCATGTCAAAGCAGTTCTGAGCAGCTGCCATGGTTTATAGGCTTATAAAGGGTAGGGAGAGAAAAACTTAACTTGGATTGTAACAGGGAGAGTGTATTTGAACTAGACGGTGCTGAAACAATCATATAAAGGCTTTGCTTCAAAATAGGGAAGTAGAATATTAACATATTGTGTAGATGCTGTTAGAATTATGAAATCTTTTTCATTTTACCTGTGTTGCTCAAAGTCAGCCACTCAATTAATGTTGTGCACTTACACTCTCAGCCTATAGAAAGTGTCCTTCCTAATAATATACAAGCTTGGTGCCTAATACAGTCTTGTTTTAAAATTGCTAGGTATGGGTTGGGAATGATTTACTACAAACAGGAGAAATTCAGCCTTGCAGAAATGCATTTCCAGAAAGCACTTCATATCAACCCTCAGAGCTCTGTCTTGTTGTGCCACATTGGAGTTGTAAGTAAATCATGCTTCGTTCTGCCCCTGGCCTGAACATAGACATTGGCAAATCCAAACAATGAGCAAGCACTGTCCTTTTAAAACAAATAAATAAATCATTTCTTTTTCAGGTTCAGCATGCCCTGAAGAAATCTGAAAAGGCTTTGGATACTTTGAACAAAGCTATTAATATTGATCCCAAGAACCCCCTCTGCAAATTCCATAGAGCCTCAGTATTATTTGCAAATGAGAAGTATAAGGTGAGCCATTTGCAATGAGGTTGAACTGCACTTTTGAGTTTCTTGAACAGCAACCGTTTGTGTTTCCTTTGAAAGCTTGGACACACTCTACAGCCATTGCATAACACCTGTAGGGCAATCCTAAACATGTTAATTTAGGAGTAAGTTCCTTTGAATTTGTTGGGTTTTTTCTTTAATAAATTCTGTGGGCTCTGGGGTCTGTTCTTATCTAATTGCTGCCTCATACAAGTTGTGTTCCACAGTAGATCTCGCTTTATCTAATGGTTCCTTCCCCAATCATATCGCTTATAGCAAGTGTTTATGGTATAATATGATTCCTAGTTTGGGAGAAAGGGAGAATGGATATATTGAATTAGTCTGGATCATTTAATCCTTCTAAGCAAAATATGCTGACCATCTACAAGCTGGCACTAAATTATTTGACGCTCACACAGTCATGTGCCTCAAAACTCTCCCAGCTGTTCATATAACTCACCTTCCTTTTTGTTGTAATTATACCAGCTCTCTTGCCCTGGTTGCTATTTATTTCTTGAACCTTGTTATAACTTCTGTCATCCTGCTTTGGGGAGGAGAGATCTGTCTTTCCCCCCTCTGTTCAGTATCTATTAATTTCCTGCATTCCCTGGTCCCTTGTGGGTGTGTTTCAGGTGGCTAGGTGCACATGAAACCAAAAGCCTTGGTGTTTTCTAGCAAATAATAATATTACAAATTCTAAGCCCATAGAAAATACATGTGTCAAACAATTAACTAGGATTGCTGGAAGAAAGATTTATTTGTATTGTACCAAAGGTTGTTGTTGTTTAATTGTTTAGTCGTGTCTGACTCTTTGTGACCAAAAGTATCAACTCTAATATTGTTATATGGTTCATATTTCTCAGAAAAAACTGCTCAATGGTTTGGGGTCTTTTTTGGTCATTTCAGTATGCTTTACAAGAACTTGAAGAACTGAAGCAAATTGTTCCCAAAGAGTCTCTTGTTTACTTCTTAATAGGAAAGGTAAGAACCAGCCTGAGAATAACCTTCTGAATTACAGCTGTAAGATGGGTTCCTTTGCATTTTCTGATTCAAAGAAAAGCAAGGCGATTGTTGATGATTATGGGAAGGGCTTTGCTATACAGGTTTGTGCTCAGAGATTATGCTGCACCAGGCTTCAACAATAGGGGTGCCATAAGGCAAATATAATGAGTGACTAGCCTTCCTGCCAACTTTGAAGCTGCAGAGTGGGGCAAAGGCCATCCTGGCAATTGCGTGCCAATCTCCACCCTCTCTTCACCTTCACTCTTCACAAGGGAAGTTGTAATTCTGACAGCTGTGCTGCCAAGGAACCTGGGGCATCTTGGCCAAGTGGGACCAAACTGACACCCCCCCAAAACACTGTGAAGCAGTGGAACAATGTGGAATCCTTGATTGCCACTGTACAAAGAGAGAGGCTTGTGAAGAGGTTTGCTAGGCAGGGGCTAGTGACTATAATTTTTGGCTTAGCTAGAAAGGCAAGCCCCAAAATGTGGATCTCTGCACACAGAGATAGGCAAATATTCGGGTACCCTAGTCCCAAGCTGTGAAAAGATTTAAAAATAAGTGCCAGCACTTTGAATTGGGCCAATAAATGGACAGGAAACTAAGCTGTTTCCAACCTGATCCCAGTTAGCTGTTATTGCAGCTGGAAGGTAGGCCATCTAGGAGAAGGAAAACTGATCCTAAACATCTGCTGCCTTGTGAGATGTCTTCAGGAAAATAAAATGCTAAGGAGTAAGCCCTACTCAAATCCAAAGTGGAGTCCCTCAAATAGTTGGATGGTTGTTTCTGTCCAGAAAGGGTTGGAGTTAGCATGCAGCTTGAGTTCTGTTGTGGAAGGCACTCCATGGCCATCTTGAGTCTTGGGAGACAAAGCTGCATCTGCAATATCTCAGAACTGCAAACTTGTTCAACCCCATAAAGAACAGGTTGAACATTGTTGCCTAGATTGACAAATCACCCTCCAATAGCAACTCTTGACATTTATGTAGAGCTCTAGATATTCCCATTTGGTAGAGGCAAGCATGTATTGCTGCAAACATTTAATTTATTGACTTACATTGGCGTTGATGATTGTTGTTTCGCTAGGTTTATAAAAAGTTGGGGCAGACCCATCTCGCACTGATGAACTTTTCTTGGGCAATGGACTTGGATCCCAAAGGAGCCAACAACCAGATCAAAGAGGCCATTGACAAGCGGTACCTTCCAGATGATGAAGAGCCTGTAACACAAGAGGAGCAGATCAGTGAATGTTGCCCATATGAGTCAGGCAGGTCTTCTTGATTCCCCCCCCCCCCTTTGAGGCAAATGGAGAGGCTTCTCGTTTGGATAACTTGAAAGCGTTGTAATTGCAGCGGTCTTAGCACTTAGCATGGCTGTTACTTCATGCAACATGGAGTCTAAAATGCCATTTTCCAACTTTTTATTCAGGTTTTTTTTAAAAAGCAATTTGTGGCTCTTATGATTGGAAATTGATACTTAAAAAATAAATAAATGAGCATAAATAAGCCTAAACCAAATGAGGAGGCTTGAGTCTCAAGGGGAGCAGACATGCTGACATTCCTGGTACATAACTGCCATTTTGCTTACTTCCATACAGTACCCTTGCTATTCCTGCCATCCTCCTCTCGGCCACTGTTATTTAAAACAAATACACTAGTATTGATGTATTTGTGCAAATTATAGCTTTTACATAAGGCCACAGATGAATATGAGCTGTGTTGGGTCAGCTCCAGAATATGCTTGCAGTCTCAGAGTTTTTTGTTTTTTGTTTTGTTTTGTTGGTTTTTTTACTGTGGTGTAATGTATGGAGTTTTGGACTAGGACCAGAGAGACCCAGGTTCAAATTCTCCCTCGGCCATGAAGTTTACTTGGAGTCAATTACTATTGTTCAGTCTAAGTCACAGGGGTGTAATAAAGGGCAAGCAGTGTACATTGTGTCTTGAGCTACTTTAAGGAAAAGTGGGCTGTAAATGTAAAAATGAATGAATGAATGGCCTCAACTGGATAATGTATATGAAATACTTTAACAACTAAATACTAAATGCTTGGCTTAAATGCTAAATTGTTTCTGCTATTAGCATCACAAACTGACTGAAAGTTTTATAGGTAGTGCAGGCCATGTCCACATAGAGACTGAGAGTGTGGAAACTGAATTGTGGACATCTCAGGCAGGAGCAGTTTGCTTATGGAGAGGTACTGTATGGTGCTCTTGAGCCTTGCAAGGGGAGGGCAGGTTGGCAAGTAAAAATATGTGGTGTACATAATAATGTAATATATCCCATAAATTGGATTGGAACATACTATTTAAGGTCTGCTATAGAATGGTCGGTTCATACAGGATTTTGCCCCTACTTTGTGAAATGTGCAAGAATTCTACAAATGGCTTAATTTGTTTGTGTATTTTGTTTTTCTTCCAAAAGTTGGCACAGATGAGTCCCAGGCAAGCAGCATGACTGACGCGGATGACACACAGCTCCATGCAGTAGAAAGTGATGAATTTTAACCTCAGAAGGTGGATTCTGAGCTTGGATGTGTGTCTGACTGATACTGTTGGATTCTTCCCTTCTCCTCCTGCCACAGAAACAGCATCATTCTCATGCTCCACCGACACCCCAGGCACATCATTCATCAGATTTTAATTGACACAGAATTAATGGAAATGCATTTTTGGGTCATTATTTGACTCTTTGGCTCTTTCATCTTTATAAACATGATTCTTTGAGGAGGAAAGACTTTTTTTTAAAACCTCCTTTTTGTTGAGAAACCTATCATGGAAAAAAGATTTGCTATATGGGAGCTGAGAGATGTGGGAAAGTAACTGATGAAGCAGTTTCTTGTTCCTTCCCCAGAAATGTGTCTTAGTTTTGGCTCTTTCCTCTTCAGTAAGCAGAGACCATTTCCACGTTCTTCAGAGACAAGTGTGGAAGTACAGGACTGGAATGTGTTAAAAGACATTTCTGAATACTATTAGAGTGTAACTTAAATGCCAGAGAATGTAAATGACCTTAAAAACAACAGTGTCTCCTGTGAACAAACACATTACAGAATATATAAAGCCCAGCATCCCTGCTTTTAGATTTGTCAATCTGCCAGGATAGAGACTTCCATAAAATACTTTAGTATTCCACCCAGGAGTTAACGTTACCAAACTAACTTCTAAAACATCATTTGCCGGTATTTGTAGGCAACACAAGTCCATAACAGGATGTTGGTTGCTTGTCGGGTGCTCCTTGCAATTGCGCCTGGCAGTTGGGAATATAAAAATGCTATCGCAGTTGTAAACTCCTAGAGAAAATAAGTGTGTAGATTTGCAGTGTTGAAAGAATGCAATGAAATATATCCACAACAACAGAATGCCAAGAAGACAATGGAAGCCTTAATCCAATCAAAACCTTACACTGGTGGTGCACCCCCACCTGTTTGCGGCAGTATCCCCTTCAAAACTATTTTGTAAAGTGTTGTCTGAATGAACAGATGCAAAAAAAAATATTGTGCAATTATCTGTCTCCTTTTTGTTTTTTGTTTGGGTTTTTTTTTTTTTTAATCCTGTAAGTTTGAGTACTTCCGATGTCTTGTAGGAATTTAGACCCCAGGAGGCTATTTCTGTGAGGAAGGATGCTAGGCTGTGTTAAAGAAGCCAAAATTTCCCTCCTTTGTAGCACTCCTGCAACAAAGGTTGGATGGCCTTTGTGCAGTGACCATCAAGAAAGTGTATGATAACCTTACAGTTTTAAAGAGCAAATTATGCACAATAAAATGGTTTAAATTTCACAGAAATGTATTGTGATCAGTTTCCACATCTTTTAAAGGCATCAGCATATATTTTCGAGGGCCTTTGTTGTATTTGTAATTAATGAGCTCAATTCCTGAACAGACCTGCAGGAGTCAGGCAGACGGCAATGGTCCTTATGTAGCCAAAGCAGCACCGTCCATACAAAAGAGGAAGGTGTATTAGCAGGTTTGGGGGGACCCCAAGGTTTGCAAGGTTAAAAAACAAACAGCTTCAAGAAAAAAAAAAAGGGATGACCTAATGGCAGCCCGGTAAGGACAGAACATGCTCATTAGGCACATTGTAGGAGATAGACTGAGGAGGAACAAAGTAGTAGGAACCCAAAATTCTCCACACTGCAACTTTTTGCGGCAAGCTCCGCTTGTACTTTACTGTGCTCATTTTTTAAATGTTTTAAGACTCCAATTCGATACCCTCTTACCCTGGGGTAAGTCCCATTTAACTCAATAGGATTCAGTTAGACATGCACAGAACACTGCAATTAGTTTTGTTTTAGAAGTAGGCCTGGAGACTGTAGAAAGTTACAATGGCTATGTAGAAGTTGATCTTTTCAGAAATACTTTTAAAAATGTGAGGTCATCTGTTACATTTTCCATTTAATGAGTGGTTATATTTTGAAAATAAGCTGTTAATTACCGTATTTTTCGTTCTATAGGACGCACATTTTCCCCTCCAAAAATTAAGGGGAAATGTGTGTGCGTCCTATAGAGCAAATGCAGGCTGCGCCGCTAAGCCCAAAGCCAGAACAGGAAGACGGAGCACTGCGGAGCGCTCGGTCTCGCTGCTCTAGCTTGGGGACGGCTGCGCGCACAGCCTCTCCAGGGCAGCGGGGTGCTTCATCCCCTGTGCAGGGCAGCGGGGCGCTGCGCTCCAAAGGCTTCAGGGATCTTTGAGGCTGGCAGTGGGGGAAAGCAGCGCTTCCCCCCACCGCCAGCCCCACAAGCTCTTGTGAATGTACCTTGAACGCACCTTGTTTTAGAGGGGGAGAACAAGAAAAAAATTTTTTTCCCTGTTCTCCCCCTCCTATGATCCGGTGCGTCCTATGGTCCGGTGCGTCCAATGGAGCGAAAAATACGGTAGATCATCTGCTATGACTGCTGGGATGGGAGTGCTTTCACATATCACAAAATAAGGTCAGCAGACTGGCTTACTGGCTGAAAAAATGTGGAGCAAAATTGACAATTGGATGAATAACAAGCAATTAAGTTTTCCAGAGGAAATTTTTGTTAGCCAAAGCCCACCCTGCCTATTTTTTCAAATGTAAAATGTTTATTTGTTGAATGAGGATTCTTGGTTACCTTCTTTTTTATTGCATTACATGTTTGAATTCATGTTTCACAATAGCCTATATTCAATCATTGCTGCTCATTTAGCCTAGTCCAATGACTTCAGCCTTCAGTTAGATTCCTTTACCATGTGCACAAAGAACTTTAGTTTGTGGGATATGGGGCCTAGTGAAAAAGAGGAGTACGCATGTCCAGCAACCCTGTAATACCACATGTATTCCCCAGACTTGTATTTTAGGTACTATTTCTCTATAGATGTTCATGCTGCTTTTGCTGCAATATTATGGGGGCCATATGTGAACAGCACAGTCATCTCCTTAGAGAACATCGCTAAATAATTTGCTAAATAAGAAGAGTTATGCTGTTGCCCAGGTGCTCTATGCAGAAGCATTAATTTTAAACTTTCATTAAGCATTGCTGCTGAGTAGCACATATGACCACTCTATCTGAAAAGTACTTCAGATTCTTGCTGCTTTCTTCCTTGTTACACATTATAGACCTGGAATAGTAATTCATTAAGAAATGGCTACAAAAGGATTGGAGCCTCCAAATCCTGCATGATGTCAGTCAACAGCTGCTTGTGCACTGTCTCAACAGAGTGGTACATGCTCTGGTTATCACCCGCTTGGACTACCGCAATGCGCTCTATGTGGGGCTACGTTTGAAGGTGACTCAGAAACTACAATTAATCCAGAATGCGCCAGCTAGACTGGTGACTGGGAGTGGCCGCTGGGACCATATAACTCGGTCCTAAAAGATCTCTCTTGGCTCCTAGTACATTTCTGAGCACAATCCAAAGTGTTGGTGCTAACCTTTAAAGCCCTAAACTGCCTTGACCCTGTACACCCGAAGGAACATCTCCCCCGCCATCATTCAGCCTGGTCACTGAGGTCCAGCTCCAAGGGCCTTCTGGTGGTTCCTTCACTGCGAGAAGTAAAGTTACATGAAACCAGGTAGAGGGCTTTCCCGGTAGTGGCGCCCTCCCTGTGGAACACCCTCCCATGAGATGTCAAATAGATAAATAATTATACAACTTTCAGAAGACAGCCCTGTATAGAGAAATTTTTAATGTCTGATGTTTTATATGTGTTGGAAGCTGCCCAGAGTGGCTAGGGCAACCCAGTCAGATGGGCAGGGTACAAATAATAAAATTATTATCATGAACGGGTGGGATTCATCAGCCATAAATACAATTGGGAGAGTGGGTGAAGTCTGGGGCAAGTTCTGAGGGCCAGATTAATGGTGATGTGCCCATTAGGACTGGTAGGGCAGAAATTGGGGAGACACACAGTAGGTGGAGCCAGAGCCAGTAATTACAGAGCCATCTTAATTCCAGTTTTGTCCCCATCCTCCTTGCTGAGTTTTATAAGGGCAATGCTAAGATTAAGGAGGAGGAGGAAGCTGACAAGCAGTGCCGCCTTGCTAATCTGGGTTGGAGGCTGGCTGAGGGCAGACTGAGGTTAGTGGGGCAGTGCCCCATTCTCCCTAATGGACCAGCCACCACTGCACCAGATGGAAAGGTCTTGAGGAGCCACATTTTGCCCCTGGACCAGAGGTTCCCCACCTCTGCTCTATAGGCCGCTCTGCCTCCTGTCTCTCACCTTCGTTCGTCACCTTCTCTAGAGAAATGTCACCAATCTCTCTGAGAAAGAAAATAAACAGGCTGATACAGTGGTACCTCAGGTTAAGAACTTAATTCGTTCTGGAAGTCTGTTCTTAACCTGAAACTATTCTTAACCTGAGGTACCACTTTAACTAATGGGGCCTCCTGTTGCTGCCGCGCCGCCGCCGCGCAATTTCTGTTCTCATCCTGAAGCAAAGTTCTTAACCTGAGATACTATTTCTGGGTTAGCGGAGTCTGTAACCTGAAGCGTATGTAACCTGAAGTGTATGTAACCTGAGGTACCACTGTAATGATGTGGAACATAAAGTCAGTGACTTTACCCTCCTATTTACCACAGGCCCTGATCAAATCCTTAGTGAAATTCTGAGAGAACTGGAAAGAAAGCGCAAATTCTCAGGATTTAAGGGCTGGGCCTGTTGCACACCAGGCTAAAGCGAATGATTTCAGAAAGCGCCAGAGCTGGCCAAACACATTTTGCTCCCTGAGGCAGAGGAGCTAATGGAGTTCCCGTCATCGAGACAAGGTGAACAGTACCCAAGGCTGGTCAAGTTATTTTGGCACCTGAGGCAGAAACCCGGCAACACCCTCACAATAAGAAATACCTATAACAATCAGTTGAACAGCTAGCAGTTTGCTGCCCTTTCATAACCCCCTTAGTCGCCTCACTGTAAATAAGGTGGCGGGCAGCGAGGCAACTTAAATTGGTTGTGCCCTTTTATACTCCCCCATGCCAAAGATATAGGAAAAAAGGGTGGAAGCCTTGGGCACCTCCTTTCTCACCACTTCTGCCCCTCACTAATCTTCCTGAAATCCCAGGGATATTTTTAAGTCATAAATGGAAATAAAAAGGTTATTTATTTATTTAATACAATGTTGTCATAAGAGTAAACCCATTGAAATCAAAGGCTTAAGTAGCTCCAGTCAATTTCAATGGGTCTGCTTCAAATCTTTTAGTTGGGAATCACCCACCCAATGTACTTATATTGAAATGATAATAGTTCAAGATGGATGCAGTGAACAGTAGAGGTTGGTGCCCATCGAAACTGGTAGGGCGAAAGGCAGGGAGATAAACAGTAGGTGGAGCCAGAGACAATGGCAGACAGAGCCACTCCTTGGACTGAGGTAGGAAGTAATGAAACAGGAAGGTGAGGCTGGCTGGAGGTGGACTGAAGTTGGTGGGACAGTGCCCCATTTTCCCTCATGGGCAAGCCTCCACTGGTACTGAATCTATGTTTTTAAAATGGCATTTATGTATGTAAGTTTGTCATTGCATAAAATGTATGTATCGCTTGATTGTAGGAAAAAACTCAAAGCGGTTTACAAAAAAAATACAACAAAATTATCACTTAACATTTTTCCACTGCAATGTAAAACGTGAAGAAGATAAAACCACAATAAAACAGACTAAAAACAGATTACAACTCTGAACAACTGATTAGGCTTATGTAAATAAGAATGTCTTCAGCAGGCACCGAAAGGTATACAGCGAAAGCACCTGTCTGGTATCAATATTATTATTATTTATTTAATTTATATACCGCCCCATACCCAGGGGTCTCAGAGTGGAAGGCAGGGAGTTCCGAAGTGTTGGTGTTGCCAGTCTAAACGAGTTCTTACAGATGCGGTGTGCGTATTATGTGACACTTGAAAAAGTGACAGTTCCGCTGATCAAACCGGAACATCTGGCACACCTGGGGTAAGGCAATATTGTAGGTAAACAGGTCCCAAGTTGTTAAGGTCTTTGTATGCTAATAGAAACACCTTGAACTCTTCCCAATAGCAAATTGGCAACCAGTGCAGTCCCCTGAGCACAGGTGTTACAGTATGTGCTGAAAAGGCCTTACTCCTGTCAGCAATCGTGCTACAGCATTCTGCAATAACTGCAGAAGCCCCACATAGAGCACATTGCAGTAATCCAACCTTTAAATAACCAGTGCATGAACTACAGTGGTACCTCGGGTTACATACGCTTCAGGTTACATATGCTTCAAATTACAGCTTCCGCTAACCCAGAAATATTACCTCAGGTTAAGAATTTTGTTTCAGGATGAGAACAGAAATCGTGCTCCAGCGGCACGGCAGCAGCAGGAGGCCCCATTAGCTAAAGTGGTGCTTCAGGTTAAGAACAGTTTCAGGTTAAGAACGGACCTCCGGAACGAATTAAGTACTTAACCTGAGGTACCACTGTACTGTGGTCAAACTCTCCTGGTCCAGGAGTGGCCATAGCTGTTGAACTAGTTGCAGTTGGTAAAAGGCACTTCTAGCCACTGAGGCTACCTGAGCCTCCACTGACAGAGCTGGATCCAGATTATTTAGAACAGATTAAAATCAAGTTATGGTATGTACACAGCCAAGGTCTGTGGCCACCGCTTTTCACAGGAAGCCTTTAAATTAGAAGATGTGAAAGCATGTTTCCCCCCTAGGTCTTCCAGCTTTAACTTCACTATCTTCTATAGCCAGAGGACTTCAGTTTGTAGTTAGCCCTAAATCCATTGCTGTTTCTGCAGGAGTTACTGTGTGAAGAGTCTATTTAATGGGAACCTTCAGCAAGAGAATATCTAATGCCCCAAAGGAAAAGGTAAGAACTTATCCTCTGTAACTAGGATCTTTGTTAAGATTGGCCCATGCGGCTTGAGACCTGGGTCTTTTGTGCTTCTTCTGAGATCTCCTGTTCCTTCCGATAAACCACTTTTTAAAAAGCAAAACAAAAAAACTTTGCTTATACAGTGACTGGGCACCCTGCAAACCGCAGCTAGTGACATTCCACCCAGGAAGTTGGTTGGTTGGCATCTGTCTGTCTTGAGAGACAATGGAGGAGTGTGTCTTTGGGGCTGACCTGTTGGAAGATTATGTCTCCTGTGGCTGTAGAGACTGATACGGGTGAGACATGCTTTGTTGCAGCTAGGACAGATGAATGCGTCTGATTGTGGTGCTGCAGATGCACCATTGCATTTATTCTCTTTGCCTAACACCTAGTAGTCATTCCTCCTCTGGTCACTGCGATTGTTTGCAAGATATTCCTGCACAGCAAGGTTGATGTTGCTAGCTTTCATGTCAAGTTTGCAGACATCTTTGTAGCGCTAAGTTGGTCTGCCCAATGGGCCTGGTGCCTGAAGCCAGCTCCCCATAGAGCAGCGGTTCTCAACCTGTGGGTCCCCAGATGTTGTTGGACTACAACTCCCATCATCCCTGAGCTCTGGCCTTGCTAGCTAGGGGTGATGGGAGTTGTAGTCCAACAGCATCTGGGGACCCACAAGTTGAGAAAGGCTGCCATAGAGCAAGTCCTTGGGGATCCTGCCATCTTCTATTCTGTAGACATGACCAAGCCACCTACATACCACCCTGATTTGCCCAGAGGTAATTTTATGTCACTGACGTTTGCCCCAAGTCTTGAAAGTACCAAGCAACACACCTCAGTACAGTATTTCAATAATATTTAAAGCACATTGCTTCCCCGAAAGAATACTGGAAATTGCAGTTTACCTCTCAGAAAGCTACAATTCTGAGCACCTTTATCAAACTACTGCTCCCAGGATTCTTTGAGGGTGTGTGCTTTAAATGGATGATGTTCACAAAGGAACTCTCTGTTGCTAGGTAGCTATGTTAAACACAATAAGAAGAAACCATCTCAATTTAGTGACTGAATTTACTCCCTATTCTGAAACAGGTGTCTGCTTATGAATCTGCTATACTTTGGCAGATGTTCATTCATCCTAGCTTTGTACTGAACAACTCACTTGGTAAGCATAGGTGACCAAGAATTCTATGCACATGGTAGAGGAAAGATGGAGCATGAGCTGATAGAAGGATGGATTCTTCCTTTGGGAGCCTGCTTGGTCTCCATGCTAGCTGCAGAGAAAGCAATTTTTTCCTACTAGAAGGCAATTTTTAAAAAGTAAGTTGCTAAAAAGTTAATGGTCCGAGTGTTCATTGTGGATGCAGAAGAGGAGACTCTCTCTCCTTTGCAGCCAAGATGGCAATGCAGACCTCTGGTTCCTTAGCAGGTGCATATATATATTTTTGGAGGCTAGCAAATTTTGTGCGTTTATTTTATACAGCTGTGCTACACCCCCCCTCCAAATAATCTGGTTTCAAGCAATGGGAGAAACAAACTGTCAAACTACTTGCCTTCTATCTACAATAAGGTTTCTGTGGCTCCCTCTGTTCCAGCTTTGAGCTCTACTCACTGTGAATCTACATGCATACATGTGCTTTCAGATCAGGTGAACTTGTGCGTTCTGACATTTAAATTAAAATATTGTGTGGATGACAAGTCAACACATTGCATTTTAAATCTTGTTTTTAATATTAAAAAAATTGTACAAGAGAGCATTGAACAGTGTGCCTCAAGCATTTATTTCTTTCTTTATGCCTTGGGTACACACCTTGAGAAAGCTGACAGCCTTTACATATCCTCGTTGGCTTGCAGATCACCTAGCAACAGTTTTCTTTAAAAAAACAAAGTAAGCTGATTAAAAAACAAACATAATAATAACAAAAGGAATATCCATCACCTTTCCAGCTTTTTATTTTATTTTATGGGAGACACACTCAAGGCAGGCCAAACCAAAACTAGGATCCTTGCCAGCGAGACATACACCCATCATAAATCTTTCTGCTCGCCTCCCCCACCCACAATGCCTTCTCCTTAAGAGGTTGGAGAAGACCCCCGAGCTTTAGTTGCAAATCGCACCCAAACCCCATTCCTCTCCACTTCCTCTCTTTGGGCCCTGCTGAAACGCAGCGACGGAATATGCAAAATTTCTCCAGTGGAGCTTTTAATTTGGGGGGGGGGGTTGTTTCCGGGAGGCCTTTAATTGCAAAGCCCCAAACAAGGGGACCCCATAACAGCCTTAAGGGACATTATTATTATTATTTTGTTTTCTTCAGGGGCAATATACGCCGCCCTCTTTCCTGCCTCCGATCCTCCCCCCCCCCCCCGCCTATCTGACAGAATAGTTGCACAGGCTTCGCCTATTGGAATTCCTCCTGTGTGTGGACTGTTGCATTCAGTGTGGGCTCCTCCAGCTGCTCTCAAGAGTTGGGGGGCAGATGCAAATAACTGTGGTATAGTGTGCATGTGTGTGTGGGGGATGTGGTTTAATATGGGGAGGAAGAGGATGAAGCCCCTCCCCCCCAAAAATTCTACATCTCTCCCCTTCCCTTCCCAACATCTCCGGGAAACACAAGCAAAGGGAGGGATAAAAAACCCGAGGTATCAGCATCAATCCCGTCCTCCAGCCCCACCCCTCCGCCCCTGACTGACGCTCCTTCCTCCAACCACGCCCGCCCAGGTCCTCCCTGCGGCCAATCAGGACGGAGGAGGGCGGAAGACTTCCCACCCACCCCTCCACTTCAAGGCTGGTTGAGCTGTGCAGGTAGGTTGCTGAGGGGGGTCTGCGAGCAGCTTCCGACGGCCGTGCGAGGAAAAACACCGGGGAGCCCCAAATTCAAGAGGGGGGGTGCGTGAAGGGGGCGCAGCGGGTGTGGGGGGCGCAGGTGAGCAGGCGGGGATGGGAGGAAGTTGGGGGGGCAGAGGGGGGTGGGGGCGTGACGTTGCAGATGCATGCTACCGGGTGGAGAAGCAGGAGGAGGAATGTAGCTGAGGGAGGAGAGGGGAGGGGGGGAGAGAGAGATTAGGGGGGAGGTGGGGGACCCCCTCCCTCCCGTCCCCCCTCCCCTCCCCATGCGAGTTCTTCTCGCATCCACGCGCGGGCATGCACACGCCGCCCCGTCCACAGAGCGCAGGGCCAAGTGGCTGGTGGGAGCCCCGCGCCTGCAACTTTGAGCGGGCAGGAAGAGAAAATGGGGAGCGAGAGGCGGAGTGCGCAGCCTTCTAGCCCTTGCAACTACTCCGAGGCAGGCCATGGGGGGGGGGAGAGGAGGATGTGGGGTTTTTTTGGGGGGGGGGGAGAGAGCGGAGGAGGAATGGTGGGCATGGTTATAATGGTGCGACTTCTCCCCCCACCTCAACGCCGCCACTCACTCCGGACCCCACAGAAGTGCATCTGGCCCGTGGGATAAGGCGCAGTGTAAGCAACTTTCGAAGTGCGTTGCGAGGAGTAGCTGAAGGATCCCGATCAGCCTCTGTGCCCGCCCGTCTATTCTGTCCCACGTAACAGCGGGGTGTATACTGTATACGGTATATGTATATATATACCTATGTAGGCAACTGGCTACTCAAAGCAGGCCAGACTGAGGGACCTCCCTGTTATTTGCTGGGCCCCTGTCGGGATCTGAGCAGTTTCAGGAGGCGGTTTCCTTGTGGCCTGGCCCAGGCTGGGTTTGAATCAGGGTCTGCCCCAGAGTCTTGCCTTGCTGGCCTTCAGTCCTGGAAAAATGTGAGATTTATTATTATTTATTTTCACCGGTTTTCCTTTGCCACTGAGCAAGGGCAGCCTTACTCTTACAGGTCTGGGTCTGGGGGCTTTGGGGCCAGAGAGTGCAGCGTCTTGGTGGGGTTGGACCCTGATGCCTCTCTTTTTGGAACTTGACCGACAATGCTGGAGCTGGTGCGGATTGTCAGGGAGCTCGGAAACCCCTTCAAAAGAAAATGAAAGAAAGAATCTAGGTGTATTTAATGAATTTTAATGAGTATAGTTGCCATTTGGCAATAAGAGCTACTTGAAAGTTGTGGTCCTAGGTGGAGTGGGGGGTGGGAGAGCATGCCTAGGATATTGTGGAAGTAGGAGAAGCATCACAAAAAAGTATTATAATTTTTTTTAAATCTTAAAAGCAGGGGGAACGTGGCATGGGAAAATGGCAGTTGCTCAGTGGTAGAACATCTGCCTTGCATGCAGAAGGTCTCAGGTTTGATCGCTGGCATCTCCAGGTAGGGTTGGGAAAGACTGCCGTCTTTTCTTGGAGAGCCACTGCCTGTCAATGTAGTAGTTAATACTGAAGTAGATGGACCGCAAGTCTGATCTCCGCCTATGGATCCCTCATCACAGGGTAACTTCCAATGTTCTTTACTTTAAATGTCTTCTTACCATTCCCTCAAATTTGCAGTGATGGATTTTTGTGTTTGTGCAGACAGAAGCATTGGATTTTGGGGGGAAGGGGGAGCTTAAACGTTAAAGATAGTTGTGGTAGTTCAGTCTAATAAATTCCAGTGAAATTCAGAATTCCACTGTAAAACAAAGTTGGACTAAGAAACTAAAGGAATTAATTTAGCCCCCCTCCCTACCACCCAAAGGACACACACACATTTTTGGAGGAAGGGTCAGGGGAATACCACCTCCTTGCCCCTTTCTATTGCAACAGATTGCGCCTTGTAGAAAGAAACATTGTAGCACCCAAGGAGAAGCCAGTCGCTCTGAATTTTTAAGGTGATTAATCCCTTGAGGGTTTTTAATTGGGTGCTAACATGTTTTGGATTCCTCATTGTTTCTCCGGAAACAATATGAGAGCACACAGGCGCACTTCCTTTGAGCGCAAAAGCATTCACAGAAACCGGAGTGAAGAAGAACTTGTAAGATTGGTAGTTTCTGAGTAGTCAGAAGAACTTGCAAAAGTAGGGTTTTGTTTCATAATTTTTTAAACCTCTCTGAAATGTGACATGTACCTTAAAGCTGTATCCGCTCTGCCTGGTGTATAGAAACTGGACACCTGACTTTTGGGTGGGTGGCAAAATTCCCTCCTATCACCTGCAAATACCTGCAATATGGAATACTGTACTAGTAATGTGGACTGATACTGGTCTTTTACAGCTGATCTGTTGCAACTTCCCTGGTGAACTGTCTTCCTTATAAAAGGAAACAAAAGTTTTGTAGGCATGTTTACTTGCTACAAATAAATCTTAAAGCTGCCGGTCCAAGATTTTGTAATATTCTAAAATCTTAGTAAGCCACTGGATTTTCTTTAGCATTTAAATATACCCTGGACATTGGGAAATGTTTAATGATATAGGCACTTAGCTGAATAGCAAAGGTTTATTTTCCATTGTGGATTTTATTGTTGTTAGTTGCCTTGGGCACTTTTTATTGCAAGGCGGGCTATGAATTTTAACAAATTCAGTGGAGTACAAAGCACAGTCTTCCCAAATATGAGATTTCCCCAAACAAGAGCTGCAACCCTTTATTGTCAGAAGGGTAGGTGATCTTCGACATTCACTTTTAAAATTAAATTTTATGGAATATAAAAGGTTGCTGTTTAGATTTGTATATTGGAACAAAAATGTTTTACAAAAACAAAAAACAACCAGGAGCAAATTCAAGACACATCAGAAGTGTGGAAGTGTCAGATTTTAAAAACATGGATATTGCTTTCAGCGGAGCAGTGTCAATTTCAGTTGTTCATGGTTCCTACCATTTAAAGAAAAATAGTAGTTTGCTCGGAAAGGCTAGTTTTGGATACAATCTGGAAATAAAACTATAGTTATAAATTTTGCTATATGGAGGAAGCTTCTGTTTTGTCTATGTGGCAATAGGTACTTCAAAAATTCATAGCTATGTATAGTTAGCTATATCAGTTGGAATTCTTTTTTATTTGCATTTAAAACTTCACTTTAATAAATCTGTTATTGGTAGTGCGAATGATCTGGGGGGAGCAGCATCAATATAGGGCAACAATAAGCTGTTGTGAGTTTCATGGGGCTTGGTTGACAAATGCTTGGAAGTGTCCTGAATGCCACAACTTAGAGTGGGGTGTGGTATATGTTAACTCTTCTTTTAATTCAACATGGCATTTTAAACACCATATTCCAAACCCACCTCCTTCCGAGCTAGCACACTCACTCTGCATGTAAACGTTTTTCTGTGCACGTATCTGGCACCCAGGTTGTATTTTGGGTGGGGATTGTGTATAACAATGGGTAATGCATAAGTAACTGCTGTGCCTTACTCCAATAAGACACTATAGAAGTGAAGCTTGCAGCTGCTGCTGTATATCTCTACAACAGTGTTTTCGTCTTTTGTCTTTTTCTTAATTAACGAAACATTTATTTTCATTTTCAGAAAGGGCATTATATGCTTAATGTATGCTTATTCTCCTTGTTACACCAGCATTCCACCAGTGTTTATGAGATCACTTGTATAATAATAATAATAATAATAATAATAATAATAATAATTTATTTATACCCCGCCCATCTGGATGGGTTTCCCCAGCCAGTCTGGGCAGCTTCCACAGAGACCAAAAATACAATAAAATGTCACACATTAAAAACTTCCCTGAACAGGGCTGCCTTAAGACGTCTTCTGAATGTCAGGTAGTTGTTTATCGCTTTGACATCTGATGGGAGGGCGTTCCACAGGGCGGGCGCCACTACTGAGAAGGCCCTCTGCCTGGTTCCCTGTAGCTTTGCTTCTCGCAATGAGGGAACCGCCAGAAGGCCCTCGGCGCTGGACCTCATAATTTCCCACTTGTTTGTAGTGAGTAAAAATTTCCCCATAAAGAGCAGACCATTGGCAAAAGGCAATTGCATCCTAGTTCCCTGCTTGTTCACTTGATGCAAAAGACAGAGATGAGGATAGCTGTGTGTGTAGCTATTATATAACTGTGTGCTGTAGTTTGGGGTTGCAAACAGAGGATGGAGTATGGTTTCATACAGCTTTAAGATAGGTTCCACACACACACACACACACACACACACACATTTTCAGTTTAACAGTACACCATAAACGTTTTATCTCACAGTAATTTTTTCAGACTTCCCAACCCAATCCTCAGCAACATCCTAAAGAATTCTTGGCTTGCTGCATTAGCTTTCAGATAGGTTCCTGCAGGACAGTGGAACTTGTGGCCTCTAGTTGTATTTGGACTTCATCTCCCATAAGCCGTCAACCAGTATGACCAATGGGTGGGGAATTATGGGAGTTGTAGTAGTCCAACAACATCTGGAGAGCCACAGGTTTCCCACCCCAAGGTTGCTGGAAGGCACAACTGCTGGTTGGTTGGTTGGCTAGCAAGCAAGTGGAGGAGGGGAAGGACAATTGCTTCCTGAATTATTGTTTGCAAAACTAGGGAAAATATTCTGGAAAAACCCCATCAGAATTTTAGCAGTATAGTGTGTGTCCATTTCTTCCCATCTTCTCCAATTTTGCCCTCCTTTCCCCTCCTGCTCTCTCATATGCTAGATACAGTCATGTATACTTTATGTGTCCCATTTATTTCCACTGTTATATTCATTTTGTTGCAGGCGCCAGTTTCCTTCTTTCTCAAAATAAGAGAGATCTTACAGAGCTAAAGAAACTCCTTGATTACGGGATTCCACATCACTCTTGGACACTATGGATTCTGCCACCGTGTGCTATAAGGTAAGATTTTATGTTTGTCAATAGTGGGGGGGGGGGGTGGAGTTCACAAGAGGTTAGTTTGAATGTGGGTGCAGCCCCCAAAGCTGTTTGGATTCCGTTGTCAAAGTGAGATGCATTTGCAGTGCTATCTCCTGCTAGAGGAGAGTGATTGTAAGTCTTTTCCAGTCAACACTACAACTATTTAACAGGAAAATATAATACGATTCATTCTTTACTGATGTTGGTTAATGCCTGGGAAATATTTTCTAATCCAGTTTAGGTGGTTAGATCACTTTTCTTTCACCCCACATGTTGCAGAAGTCAAGTGTTGAAAACTTGTTTTTTTTCAGAAGCACACCACCAGCTGAAAGATTATTCACCTGGTCATTCCTGTTGTCTCTGTTCTGGAACCTTTCCATGTCATGCATAAGTTGCAGAAAGACCATTATTATTATTAAATTGCCTTTCTCTATTGCATTAGGGCAGTCCTGGTGCCTTCCAGGTGTTGTTGGACTCGAATTTTCATCAGCTCCAAGCAGCATTGCCAGTGGCCAGGGATGATGGAAATTGTAATCCCAACAACATCTGGTGGCCTCCACAGACTCCTCCGCCCTGCATCAGGGAACCAGTTGCATGGTGGAAGCCCAAAGTTTTAATCTCTTAACAAATTATACATTGTTTTTGTCCATTTGGAGAATCCATTCTTATAAAAAGCAGCTTGTTATTTGTTTTTTGATTGAACTGCATATTGTATGGAGGCGGTTTTAGAGAATTCTGATTTTGCTTTTCTCGCCTTGCACTCAATGAGACCATGTGATAATGGCTACTTTGGATCTTGTAATAGTTTTGCTACATAGCAAAGAGAAACCTGTGTTTTACAGAACTGATATTTTGGATGCAAACTTGTAGCTTGAATTCACAAACTCTAGTATATCCCCTGCCCTCTATTTTAAATAAATATTACCAAGCCAGGTAAAATGTTCATATGCTGTAGAAGGCAAGTACTGGAATGTTCTCTTTGTGCAGAAATGTGAAACGAGCGAAATGCAAACAGCAGAGATATGAATGAACTTTATTACGGTCACAGACCAGGATAAAACAAAAACAAAAAAACAGGAGAGAGAGTTGACAATGTAAATGCAAATAAGAAAATGCATTGGGTGGAATAAAATTAATTTCAAATGGATTTAGTCCTGGTCCACAAACAAACAAACACATTTATTTCATGATTTTCATAAAATGGCACTAGTAAGTACTCAGAGAGTGGTAAGTGGTCTTTGTTGGAGTTGTGCTGAGTAAGGTGGCTGCTGAAAGGCAGCTGATTTTTGGCGTCATGAAATTGTTAGTATTTGATAACTAATTTTCACTGTCGGGAAGTGTGTGGAGGTTGCTTTTGAGACTTTTCTAACAAAATAACTTGGCTGCCCTTTTGAGTACTGTGCACCTTGTCTTGGGAATGGGAGTGCCATCTGCTATTTCACACCATGGGCTGCCCCTGATTTGAGCCAGTGTTTATTTGTGTCTCTCTTGAGAGGGGTCTTTCCCCTTTAAACAAATAACCTGGTGGTCTTAAAAGTTCTTGGGCAGTACGCTGTTGGGAGAAACAAGATAATTTGACTTCTGACATGAATGTGTAGCACAACACACTTCCACATGCTGCCACTTTGCTAAGTTAGCACTGGGCCATTCGTAAGCAGAGCAGTTGAGCGGGATGGTACCTGGAGTGTATGCTGCGCTTTCCAAAACGTCTTTCTCCACTAGTGTTTTGTTCTGTTCTATTTTTTTGTTTTTTCACTACAGCAAAAGACCGGGAATACACTAAATGAACTTAAAGTTGACAAATTATCTTACTGAGCACTGTTGATATGCATACCCGAAGTGCATTGCCTCCAACCTGTTTGCTACCATAGATCTGATTATAGAATAAAGAGAGCATGCAGTTGTGGATAGAGAATGTCTAATGCACATAGGGGTAGCCAATGTGATGCTCTCTAGCAGTTGCTGGAGCCCAACTCCCATCAGCCCTGGTCAGCATGTTCAATGGTCAGAGATGATGGGAGTTACATCTGGAAGGGACTGTTGGCTACCCTTTGGCTTGGCGTTAAGGAGTTGCTGAAAGCTGTCTCTTTCCCCCACCCTCCATTGACGCTGCAGTATTCTGTGCATCCAGACTAGGTTGACAGATAGTTAATCTGCCAGTAGCAATTTACTTCTCCACACAGATTACACTTGTTAGAGTGAAGTGCTGGATGTGCTAAAATGTTGGTGCAGAGGGGACTAATCCACCATTACGTTGACAAAGTAGAAGCTTCTACAGAGAGTTACGTAGTCCAGTCTGGTTTCTTCATGAAGACTGTCATAGACCTAAAGAGTTCCTGACAGATGCCTGTCTAGTGTTTAATTGAAAAACTCCAAAAAAAGAAACCCCATAGCCTCACTTTCCAGGTTCTTTGATTACTGAGCAACTTGTTAGTTAACACATGCTAATAAAGGTGTTTTCTGGCTGTGGATGTTACGGTTAGCAGGTTTCCTTCTAGTATTTAACCTGAAATCAGCCGCCTGTAGTTTTTTGGTTTTTTTACAGCATTGCCTGTTGTCCTACTCTTAGATCATTTTTCACGGAGTTCAGAAAAGCATTTTAGTCTTGCAGCAATTCTATAAAGTAGGCTAGACACAGAAATAGTGAGTGGTTTAAGGCTACCATCACTTGGAAAGCTTTGTGGCGCTCTCAAGCACCATTTGGAGTGGGGAAAGGGTTAAGCATCCCTCTCACCCTCGCCAGAAGTGGCTGTTTCTGTTTTCAGGTTTGAAAAGGGTCATTGAGCTCCTGTATGCTTAACAACCTCCTTGCTCTGTCATGCTGTCTCTTTTCATAATGCGGACAATGGTTCTCCATCTTGCTTCCGGTGCCATTTCTGACCTCTGAATATCATCAGCTCATCATCCTTGTTTACATAGCTAGTTTCCTCACAGCATGGAAAGTGGGGAAACTAAGTAACTGCTTGAGAGATGCGCCAGCTCCCCTAAGGTGTGTCTCCTGCTGTCGGTGCCCATCAATGAAAGACAGAAATGCAGCTTTAAATGTGCCTGTATGGTCCCCGTAAAGGGATTGGAGGTCATGAAGGGAGGTGGATGTACAGTTTCATCCAATCTTCCTGTGATGTTCTTTGTTCACCTGTGAACAGATGCTTTCTATCTGAACTGCATGTTTCATCTTTTACACATTTGGAAATGACATCTTTCACGTAACAGAAATGTCTCTTTTGCACCTATTAATCGGCACGCAATGAAATTCCACGGCTCTTCTGAGACAGCTTGAATGTGTGTGTATAAAATCACTGGTCTGGCTCCCTGCCTTAAAACCATCCCAGCTTTGTAGTGTGGTGCCCACTATACTCAGCACCCTATCTGTGCAGAGAAATCTTGCCCCAAAAGACAAAATGAAATCATTCTTTTATAGTTCACTTCAAAGGACATATCCACCCTTTCCATCCTTTCCAAACTGTGTTGTTTCTGCTTTGCTTATTATGGAATGTTTCATTTGTAAAAATAAAAATATATAATTGAATCAAATAATAAAATAAAATAAAATTTATTATTATTTTATACCCCACCCATCTGGCTTGGCTTCCCCAGCCACTCCGGGCAGCTTACAGCATATCTAAAAACACTTTATAAGTAACTCTGCTGTCTTCCCCTGCCCCCAAATCCCAGTGTTCCATAGGAAAAATAAATCATTTTCTAGGGATGCTTCATAGGTTGGCATCTGGAACTGCCCCGGCTTTGGGGCTTTCTCTTCTGAGGAGGGGCATGTGTGCACACCATCACTATAAAAAATGTCCATAATTGCGTTTTACATAGAAAGGTCCTGATAGCAGAGGTTACGTTGACAAGACTTTACTGTACTTCCTCCCTTGCTGAGAGTCCTGAGAAGTCTATTCATTGTTGAGATGAAACTGGAAAATGGGAGTGTGTATGTTGCCTCCCATAAGTGCATAGCCCAGAAGAAGAAGCGGAAGACTAAGGGTTCCTGCTGGCTGTCATTATTTTGCAGGAGGGATTCAATCCATCCTGAAACTTCAGGTTTGTGCAGTTAAAGTGGATAACAGCTCTCTGTTGCCCTAGCACAGGGGTCGGCAAGGTTTACCTTGCCTGGGCTGGTTCACTCCAGTGGAGATCCCACCATGCGCCAGATTGTGCGCGCACCCGCGATTTCTGGCATCTGCTTCTGCGCAGATGTGATTTCCGGCGTCAGCGCAGACGCAATTTCTGGTGCTGCGGAAGCGAGTCCCGTGCCACACTGCACTGGTTTAGTGCAGTGTGTGGGGCCTTGCTGAGTGGATGGCTCAGTTTGGGGGCGACTCGTGGGCTGGTTAAACGACCCCCATGGGCTGCTTGGGACCCCTGCCCTAGCACAACGGCTGACCTTTTGCCATTTTGAAGGTGACAGGGAAATGCAATGAAAAGTTCAGGGTGAACAAATGACTAATGCGAAGGGATGTAAAGATCCACAGGCAAATGAAGATGAATGCAGAATAAATGCTCATTTTCATGTAACGGTTCAGGAAACAAATCAGAACAATTGCTCAGTAAAGACAGGATATAGTCTGTGCAAGCAAATAAAGATGAATGCTAAATAACCAGTTCGTCTGGAGGAAACTTGGGAGATGGGTTGAGCAGGGATGCACACAGCTTCAAAACCTAAAATCACAAAGGATGGTACTGAAGTTGCCTCTGTGTGAAGTGAGAGAGAGAATGGACTGTAGTGTGTTAATCATACTCAGAGTAGACCCATTGAAATTAATGGAGACTACTAACTTGGGGTCATTAATTTCAACGTGCCTACTCTGGTTGCATCCAATTAAGTTATACTCAGTGCGTCTGTTGAACAAAACTAGCACAGAGAAAATGAAGCAGAGACCCCACAATTCAGTGCACACAATTTAAAGCTCTATATACTGTATTTATTTTACTTACTTAGAAATTTGGATCCTGGTTCTCAGGTACAAGAGCCTGCCCCGAGGGGAGTATAATTGCAGCTTAATTTTAAACATGTATTTTTGAGAACTACTAATACTCAGTAATATGTTTCTTTAATATAAAACTGTATATGAGTTTTTTTTATATAAAACAATCTTCAGTTAATTGTCTTTTTCTTTGTCTTGTATACTCATGAGAGTATATTCAGTGGGCAGTACTTAAAATGTTCACTGACTACAGTTGTACTAAAAATACAGCTCCGTTAAATTTAAGCCAGACGACATTTTAGGATCCCCTACTGCGTACATGCATATGAAAGTAGTTGTCGTGTTTGCCCTGGTGGCGGCGATAGAGCCTGTGCAAACTGCTGGAGTCGCATGATCTAAATAGTGAACTACATTTCCCAGCAGGCCTTGCGGTGACTGACAGCATTGTTTCCCTGCCTCACCTTCACTTGCAGAGCAGCTGCTTACTTGCATTTAGGGGAAAGGATTAGGAGGTGCTCAAGGGGTAGCTATGCCGCCTTGTGGCTGTCTGAAGCACTGCAATCTGTGATGTTGAGCAGAGCAGGAACATGCTGCCGCTGCTATCAGCTCCAGCATATGATATGCACTCAAATTGGTTTAGGGTGATCGCCTCTTTATTATTGGGCCTACATAAGGTGTTGCAAGGAAGGACTCTTTGCAGACAGAAGGCGATAGGTGTTGCTGTAGTGAATACAGATGATCTTCTACCTATTGTGTATATTTTTAAAATACACTTTTTATTATTTAGTTGTCATACTTATTGCCGCATACTCCAGCAGGCTTCCCCCCAACACAGGAATACAAAAACATCAGCATTAACTGTTTAACTGTTTCGCAACATCTGGTGCACTCCACATTTATACTAACGTGTCTGGTTCACATAATCTTTACTCCCCGCTTCTCCTGAATTGTAGTTTTCTCAAGCAGTTTGGTAGAGGTGAAGCTGCATTGTGTAGCCCTGTTCTGCATGCATAGAGGCTGTGTCAGTGTAGCCTTTTATCATGCTTCCCTTAACTTCCTTTCCTCTAAAATGGCCTCTTCAACTGTCAGCCTTGGATACAGGGACTCCCAGATACCAGTTAGACCGCAGTGGGGAGAGGCAGTGGCGTAGCTAGCCGCTTGGGTGCCCGGGGCAGCGTGCGCGTCCTGCAGTTGGGGGCGGAGTGGGCCGCCCATGGGGGTGGGGCAAGCTACCCATGGAGGTGGGGCGAGCCAAGGCAGGACGCGCTGCGTGGAGTCTCTCCGCAGCCTCCCCTTCAGCTGTAGGGTGGCTGAGGTGGTGGGCAGACACAAGCCCCGCGCTGCTCAAAAAAGCAGCGCGGAGCTTGCAGGCAGTCCATCCGCCACCTCCCCCTCAGGAGAGACATGTGGCTCAGGCACGCTGCAGCCCCTGCGGTGTGACGTCCAGTGCCCCCCGCCTCACCTAGCTACGCCTCTGGATTAGGCAGATTCATGGATGAGAGGACTGTCAAAGGCTACTAGCCATAACTGTGCTCTGCCTGCAAAGTTGCAGGCAGCAATGCTTCTGGTTTCTGGAAATTGCTTGAGGGGAGAGTGCTCCTACAGTGGCGTAGGAAGGGGTGTGCGGTGGGTGCAGGAGTTATTTTTTCAAAAACACACGTTTTTGCCATTTTGCCACCCCTCCTCAGTGTTGGCACCCGGGGTGGACTGCACCTCCCCGCACCCCCTTTCCTATGCCACTGGGGAGAGGTGGACAGAGATGGGAGCGATCCCCTACTTCCGCCAGCCTCTAGTTCTGCAAAATTGATCACAAACAGTGCCTAAATATGTACACTTTTATTTTCTTTAAATGTCTACATTTCACACGGTGGACAATACTTTTAATACTTTGTGTTACAGTTCAGAGTGAAGGCAATAGGGTTTTCATGTTGCAACTTGGAGATTCCCACCCTGTCCTAACATCAATGGGGCAAGAAATGGGCAATAGATTTGGGTGGAGAACCTCGCCAGGATCTGGATCCTAATAATAATAATAATAATAATAATAATAATAATAATAATAATAATATGTCACCCATCTGACTGGGTTTCCCCAGCTACTCTGGGCAGCTTCCAACATATATAAAAACATAATAAAACCTCAAACGTTAAAAACTTCCCAATACAGGGCTCCTTGAAGACCTTCTGTATGCAAAGCACGTGCTCTGTCCCCGAGCTGCGCCCCCCCCGCCCCAGTCACTTCCTTTTCCACACACTCCTCCCTTGCACATTGCTTATTAGAAAACTCCGTGTGTTTCTTGCCCTTGATAGAATAGGAAGCCTGTTTCAAAACACCTTATATATCTATGCTCGGCTCATAGGCTGTCCCTTATCTAAACAGGACATTTGCTTTTTGCTCAGACCCCTCCCTATCTAACAGAATCTTGGTTTCTTCACAAAGCTGCCCTTGTTCAAACAGAATAGTATTAAACAAAACAAAACAAAAAATCCAAATGGGTGTGTGGAGGAAACAGAGGGCACAAGCTGCAGTGTTTTCACAACCTAAACCGTTTAAAGTCAGAATCAGGACTGTGCACTACAAAGAGATCTATAAAATCTATCAAGTTTCTAGCCCTGTGTCTTATGGAGCTATGCTGCCGGAAGCTCCAGAATAGGCTAGGAATACAGTGCTAGCTCATTGCCCCCCCCCTCCAAAAAACCACAGTTCTGCACATTTTAGAACTGTAATTGCAGGAACCTCATGTAAGTTATTGAGGTTGAATGGTTATTAAACCTCAATAAAGAGGCCTGCTTTGGCAGCACAATCCTATGCATGTTTACTCGGAACCAGTTAAACTGTGTTTCATGGGAAGGTTTTAAAATGTTTAATTATGTCTGATGGGCGGGGTATAAATAAAAATTGCTGTTGTTGTTGAATAGGATGTCCCTATTTTCACCGGAGAAATGTTAGAGCTATAGTATTTATTGCTGCCATATTATCCTGAAGACTCCAATGATGTATAAACAGCAGTAGCAATAAAACTGGTTTCAACCAGCAGCATAGCAAGCGATCTTAATAATAAATGAGAATAATTTTATTATATGTACCCCACCATGTTACTGAGCTGCTCCAGCCACTGTGGGCAGCTGGTGGGCAGTTTCCAGCATATACAAAAACATAATAAA
The DNA here is from genome assembly GCF_964106645.2 of Podarcis pityusensis. NCBI lineage: Eukaryota > Metazoa > Chordata > Lepidosauria > Squamata > Lacertidae > Podarcis > Podarcis pityusensis. The sequence continues at coordinate 27,126,289 of NC_138038.1, forward strand.
ACATTAAAAACTTCCCTAAAAAGGGCTGCCTTCAGTGAAGGCAGCAAGTGAAAAACTGAAACATCTAAAAGACCTGCAAAAATGATCAAGCTCTTCATCTTTCACTGAGAAGGTACCATGAGTGAGTGCCAGGAAGGTCTCCTTGGGGAAGCTGGTCTAGAATAGGGGTGCCAGAAAAGGTTCTGCTCCCCAGTTACCACCTGTCTCACATCTGAAATGCCTCATAGTCAGGTCCTTATATATAAACATGTCCAAGCTGTTAACACAAGGGAAGAAAGACAAAGGTGAGTGCTATCACTGAATCATGCTTGAAAATAGATCATTTGCCGGTCAGTGAGATATACAGCACCTAACGGGTCCCAGTCAGTATCCCCTCTGCTGTAATTTGGAGGACCTGCAGTTTTGGCGTGGTCTTCAAAGGTAGCCCCATGTAGAATGCACTGTGGTAGTCTAAGCTAGGGATGTAGCTGGCTACAGATACCCAGATGTAGAATAAATACCTCTCGTGTTGCTCATGCATGCTCTAGTAAACTCTTTGGGGCGCCAGGAGGAATATCTTAGCCCTTTCTCCTTCTGCATAAATGAAAGAGAGTTGCTGAGGTGTAAATGGAGAGTTGGGTTAAGATAGAGTCATTGGGTTAAGTTTTTCAACCTCAGTTCTTTAAGTGTAAACTGGGAATAGCATTGGCCTACTTCAGAGAGGTGTTGTGAATTCCAGTCCAATAAGGGCGTTAATACACATAGCAAATGTGTATAATTTTCTTAAGTCAATAATAATAATAATAATAATAATAATAATAATAATAATTAAAATACACATAGCAAATCAATTGTACTATATGATACCAATTGGTAGTGAATAGTAGCAGATGAGGGGGAAAGGACCCTTTTGCTCCCTCCCTTCCTAAAGGTAAAATTGCTTGGGAAGTGACAGGAACTACTCTTGATGCAATGAAAGATGCTTATGGCCCCCACCCCCCAGTCTTGTGAATGGCTTGACAGGTGTTGAGATCATTGGGTGGTGGGTGGAATCTTTGAAAGGTGTGCTAGCAAAGATGTAGGGAGCTATGATCTCAGTGGGTGTCACAATAATTCACAAAAACAATTCACTGCGCAAAAAGGAAAAAAGACAGCTGTCACAGAGAATTAGGGATACAACAGGTTAAATGGTAGATCCTTCATAGAGCTTTGCTTTTACCCAGAACTCGCCTGCCTGCCTTCCAAATGGGCAGAGATGTATGTTGCAGCCACAGGTTTACCTGTTTTACCCCAAGCAGCGTCATCCCATTGCATCAGTTTTGCAAGCATGTTTCTATAAATATGCAACCAAGTGTTGTGTTCCAGGTCTTCAGTTTGGAGTTAGCCAGCTGTGCTCCCTGGAGTTCATGCTGCATTTTCTGCCAAAGAGCAGAAAGGACTTTTGACTTAACCTAACCGTAACCCACACCACCTGCCTGTTACTCTGATATGACCTACCTGCCTGTTTGAACAGTTAGTGCAAGTACCAAAGGTTCAAGCCAACATCTTTTTTCCTGCTTCTTTCCTGCTAGTAATTCTGTTTGGGGGTCATTAGCTTTTCGGTTAATTTAAACTTGTGTGTTCTGAGCAGAGGGGATTCTCTTTAACCGGGGGGGGGGGGGGGGGGGAGCTAGCCTTGGTCCATCAGTTTAGTCCATGAGGCCATTTCCCCCAAAAAACACCTGTCAGCTTATGTGGGAGGGTGCACTTCTGGTGTCCGCAGCCAAAACAGCAGGATTTAGCCCTGCTCAGATCCCTCCCACCATCAGGGTATTAAGAACTCATAATCATAGAATTGTAGAGTTGGAAGGGACCATAAAGGTCATCTGGTCCAAACTCCTGCAATGTCGGAATCTTTTGCCCAACATGAGGCTCAAGCTCATAACCCTGAGGTTAAGAGTCTCATGCTCTACCGACTGAGCTATCCCAGTGAAGTGACTGATCAAAAGACCCTAGGAATAGTGCTGCAGGGTGTAAACTCATTTGGTGTTGGACAGTTTTTCCCAAACTTTTTTTTTTTTTTTGCCGTGGGCCACTTGAGAACTGCTGAGGGTCTAGGAGCTAAATGGCACCTTAAAGCTTGGTTATGGGCTCAACAACGGAATGTTTAGGTCACATTTTTTATAACAAGAATACAAAGCTGAAAATGAATGAACTGCAGCTAAAATATTATGTTCCTTTTTCACATCGTCTGGTCCTTCCACTGCCCACCGCCCTAATGTTCTTAAGGGTCTCTTCTCTAGACTTCAGAGAGGAGCTGGAAGTGGGGAGGCAGAAAAAGGCCCTCCTTTCCTTCCACTCTGCAGTCTTGATCTGAAATCTTAGGCGCAGTAGTGCGCCCAGAGCTCAGAAACTGCTTGGGCTAATGAAATTCCCTATCGCAAAATGCACCTAGAACAATGGGAGTTTCAAACACTGTGGCAGGTCACAGTTTTAACAATTGTATTGTGCTGTGCTAGATGCTGTGTGGTTTTTCACTGCATTTTCATCACTGCTTTCATTTACAGTTTGGGAACACCTGGCATAGGGTATGTGCTGTGAGATAGGAAATCCTGCCTTGACTTCCTTGGTGACTTCACCAGGGACCCCTTTGGATGCAATCTTAGTAGCATAGGAGCAACTGCAATGATTGGGGGCTTTCACATTGGAAGCTGGGGGTGCAGGTGATGGCCATTCCAGCCAGTCCCTTGGGAGTGGGAAGTAGTCATGCTGGGTACCCCTCCCACATGTTCTGGAGCTTCTGTGCTAGCGTAGCATATGAATGACAGAAACTACAGTGACTTCCATGCTGCTTGGGTGATGTCAGAAGGAGCCATAAGTTTCCTTAAAGGAAGCTGCTTCCTCTAGGCTTGTCATGTCTCCTAAGCTTCAGGTCCTGAGATGGACATGGTGAAGTGTTGGAACTCAAGGGATGGCGCCTGACAGATCAGAGGGTAAATCTTGGTGAGGGGAAGACTCTACAAACAAATAAAATAATATTATTTTAAATAAGTTAAAAAATGTATTTTTCCTGCAAATAGTTCCCATCCAATGATCAAGGGCTTCTTAGGGTTGTCAGGGGAGGAGAGTTAAATAAAATGATAGGAGGAGGAAATTATTCAAATATTGGGGTGCGTGAAGAAATTTTCATAATCATACATTTAAACTGATGTTTGTTCTCATCCCAAAGGTGAGCAATAGGATTATTTCCTAGACTAACATCTCATTAGACTCTTTGCCTATGGCAAAGTTTGCACAGCATGCTAAACCGTAGTTAATAGTTTACCATGGGCACAGTGAGTACTCTTCCTCTGCTCCTCCTCTAGCATGAGTGGGAGGAGCAAACCATAACTTTGGCTTAGTCCAAACCAGTGGTCATGGTTAGTTTTGCTGCAAACAAAACCTTGATGTGAAGGCAAGATTTGGCTTGGAGCAAAGCAGCAGCCGCTTGCATATTCACGGTAATCCATTAGAGAACAGTAGATCAATTATCTTTATATCTGAAAGTAATGCAATAATTTTATATGGCTTGTCTTGACTGTGGTTTTTGCTAGCTTGCAGTGTTTTCTGTTGAGCAGCTTCAATCTAGCAGCTTTGCAAGTCTCTAACAAAGTTCATACTGGACCCAACTCCCTTTTAAGTGCTTTGGGCATACCAGAGCCTCACCAATGTTGCATTAGAAAACCCAGTGTTGCACTTGCATTGTGATGCTATTTTTGCAGGCAGACATATTTAGAGCAAATGCTTTATAATTATCAACGCCAAGTAATTTTAACTCACAGAGAACTGGGCTGAAAGAAGCCTCAGTGTTGCTTCTATTTCTGCGGATCTGGCTTTAAAAGTACGGTGTTTCAGAGTGCAGCGTAAAACTGATCGGAGTGAAAGCAAACACCACGGTGGTAGGATAACCTGCAGGAAGGTAAATTATCTATTACAATGGTAGCCTATTGTGAAAGTGTTTGAGCAGTTAGAATATTATGCACAGTTTTGGAGGCCTTGATTCAAATTCTTATTAAGGGAGGGCAGTTCTGAATATGCGCCGTTCTCCTGAGGTTGCCTTTTGGGTGCTGCACATACAAAGGTACAGTTGAGCTCCATGCATTTAGGGGTTTATAAGGGTCAACATTTAAGACATTTGCTGGGCCAGTCCAATATATTTTGTTGCCTGAGGCGGAGCTGAAAATAGTGCCTTCTTTCCCACACAAGCCGAGGGTCGTATAGTACCCAAGACTGCTGCTTTGGCACCTGAGGTAGAAAAATCCCACAAGCGCCTCTCCTCCCAACTGAGCAGTAAATATGCTTGTGTATTTATATGATATAAAAATATTTAACCACAATTCGCCTGCCTCTCCTGAAAGTTCAGAACCGGCTGCTGCTGCCTCACTCTGCCAAACTGCAGGACTGACTTTCAACCTCGCCAGCCCCTGAGATATTCAAAATGCTGTTTTCGTGCCCTTCTAACTCCTCAGCTTGTTCCGAGCGTGCCGCTGCCTGCCCTCTCCGTGGGTCGCGCGCCGCCCTCCCATTCATCTGCTCGCTCGCTTGCTTGTGTGCGGGGAGGGCGGGGGAGGCGCGCGCGCGCCTTTTTAACTAGCGTCTGCTCGCTTGTTCGCGCGCGCAAAAAAAGAGTCCTTTTTTTTTTTTTTTAGCTGCAGAGGCTGCGAGCTCGCCCGCAGTGCGCTCGGGAAACCGGCGGTGGCGCTCGCGCCTCCCTTTCTCTGGCTCTTTCTTTTTTTCTCTCTCGCTTCCCTCCCCTCCTCCCTCCTCTTTTCGCTTTCCCTCCTCCTCCCCCCGCCTCGCGCTGCCTTTCCTGCCCGGTGCATTCTCCGATTAAAGGGAGGAGGAGGAGGGCAGAGAAGGAGCCCGGCCGCCATTTTTTTCCCCGAACAGAATTTAGCAGCAGAAAAACAGCGGCGGCAGCGCCACCTCCGCGCCCGCTGCGGCTGCCCTGCTGTCGTGCCCGGGCGGAGGGTAGGGCGCGAAGGCACAGGATAAAAGGGGGCGAAGACGGGGAGAAGGCAGCGCCGCAGAGATTATTGCACACTGTGCCCCACTTTGAAGAAGAGCGAGCGAGCGAGAGACCCTCCTTTGCAGTAGGAGGAGGAGGCGGAGGCACCGCAACAGCAGTCGCCGCCGCCACTGGGGGGAGGAAAGAGGAGCACCTTCTTTCTCCCCCGCCGCCGCCTCTTCTTCCTCCTCCTCCTCCTCCTTTTCCTCCGGGGTGTGGGGTGTGGGGGTGGTTGCAAAAGAGGAGACAACCTTCTCCCCCCCTCCCCAAATCCCTTCCTTCCCCAGCCCTTTTCCTGCCCGCCCGCCCTCCTTGCCTGCAGGAGAGCAGGGAGCAGGCGGGCAGGGAAAGGGGAGCCGGGGCTGGGAGGAAGGGGGGGGAAAAGGGGGAGCGGGCGAGAAAGAAAGAAAAGCAGCGGCGACGAAGACGACTACGGCGGTGGGAGAAGCAGAGGCGGCGGCGGCAGTGAAGAGAACTCGGCTTCACTCGCCTTGTTTGCAAACTGCGCCCTTTTTATTTTTTTTTATTTTTTTTGCACCGGGCCGGATCCGCCCGGACTCTGCTCTCGGCTCCATCACGTGGTAGGTGCCGCCGCCTGCTTGCTTTGCTTTCGCCCGCCTTGCTCCATTGCTGGCTTGGCTTGGCTTTCCCCGTTGCCCTTGCTCGGCCCTTCTCTCCCTGCCTTTGTTAGCGCGGCTGACTGGCTGCGCCCTCGGAAGCGCCCTCGGCGGCCAGAAAACAACTTATTTTTACCCCCCTTTCTCCCCCCCCCCAACACCTTTGCCCTATGTTTCCTATACCGTTGCTTTTAATTTCTGGTCCTAAGATGTACCCTCTAATTATGTTTATTCCTCTCCTCCCGCCCCCCCTCCTTTAAGCATAACAGCGATGATAATAAACTTCCCTGCCCGCTTTCCTTCTTCTCCAGCCCCCGGTGCCAGGCGCAGCCAGGCTCCCAAGTCTCCGTGACGAATATTATTATTTTTTGCCCTGCTACTTTCTCGTCGCCGTCGTTGGTTGTTGTTGCGTGTTACGGGTTCGCAACTGTCCGAGGCGTTTGCGGTGTCCTGCACCTAAAATGCAGCTCCCCTTCTCTTGCCCCCCCCCCACCGCGGTGCTTTAAAAAGCCATGCAGTTTGGTGTAATCGCGCTTTATCAGGTGGCAAAAGAACGTTCAATCCTTAAAATCGATCATAGTTGAGTGCGGGTGGTAGATTACGAGCACTCTAGCCGGTCTCTTTACGGTTGGGGGGTGGAGGTGGGGGGGAGAAGCGAGAAAAAGGAGGTGGGTTGACTTTGTTTGGGAATAGAGACGACCACTCCCGCAGTGCTCACTTTACAATAGAGTAAAGCACTTTGCACAGTCAAAGCGCTGTCTTAATGCCCACCATAATCGCGTCTCTCTCTCTCTGCCCCCCCTCCCGCTTAAGTGGCTTTAAACAAAAAACCTAGCCCGACTCTTTTGAGACTGGTGTTTGTATGTGCGTGTGCGCGCTTAGGCGAAGTATTGCGGCTCCATTGCATGAGCGAGGGGGAGGGGGAAGAAGAAGAGAGGCTGGTTTCTGATGGCGCCACTTTAAATTGAAGGCTTCCCCCTCCTTTAGCAAAGAAAAGAGAGCTTCCCAACTGGAGTTTCTTTCTCTTTGTGTTTAGTGTCTCTCTCCTCCTCTACCCCCCTCCCCCTATTCATAAAACATGCACGCCTTCCAGTTTGCTACTTCTCACCAGCATTCGAACGCCGGCGCGCCCGAAGTTCCATCACAGCCTTCTAAACCCATCCCCAGTTTCCATTCTCAAACATCTTGCGCGTGTGCGCCTGTGTATGTGTGTGTGCGCGCGCGCCTGTGTTGGAGATCTCGCCGTCACGTGGCTGGTTGGCAGTCATTTTTTTGTGTGCGCGTTGTGGTGACTGCTTGCTGTTGTATGGGTAGCTTTGTTACTACGGTCAACAACAATGAATTTGTTTTCCCCTCCCCCTATTCTTTCTCTCTCTCTTTTTGGTCGGTTCGTTTCTAAACCGACTTTCATCTTAGTGGTGGTGGGGACACTCTAGCCAAACAAACTCATGTATACGTTTTGAAGAAACCAGGCACAAATTGCATAACACTTCTTTTGCATAATCTTTAACCCGTGGGATTTGCCTCTTTATTTTAATAGGGCCTGTAGATGAGGTGTAGAGTTGGGTCACGTGTAGTAAGTAGTATGATAGTTATGCCAGTAAACGTGGCTTCTGTCACCATCTCACTATTCAGTGTACTTACTCTGAAACTTACTTGTAACAGCTTAGTGTATGTTAACATACCTCCCCCTTCCCCCATTTGTTTGAACTGCATAGTGGCTGTTTCATTTACAAACTTGGTTTTGTCTTAGTGAGCCATTTGGCATTTGATGTTGCTTGCCTGCCTTTTATCACTAATGATTTAGAATTGGCGGGAATGTTTCCACCCCCCCTTAAACTGTAAACAATTCCAGTTCACTAAACTTTTTTGCTTAAAGATGTCAAATTAAAGAATGTTTTGTAAATAATGATGCTGTTGGTTGACTGGTCTGCTGCAGAATCATCTTAAAATAAGATATGTCAATTAAAAACAAGGTTACCCATACAGTATGTTTTTTGGGGGGGGTAGGGGTTATCTACTGTAACTGTACTTTGATGAAAAACTTGTTCAGTGCTACAGATTTTTTTTTTATCACATGAAATTAATTGAATAACATTTCCCATTTTTTATGGCTATGTTGTGAATGTTAAGTTGACAACAATTTGGGCCTCTTTCTCTCAAGCTGTTGCGTCATGTCATGTGATGCTTGCTCTGTGTCTATGATACGTAATTCTAAAAATAAGGCTTAGGTAAAAAGCTCTCCCTTAGAAGTTAAAACATGTTGTGAAAGTGAAGGAGAGTACTTCTGGTTGTGACAGGCTCACAAAAATTCTAGAAGTAGATCCTTGTGGCTTACTGATCTACGTAGAATTTTCTCTCTGTGGGGTAAGGTAAATATATGACTTTTAAAAAGAACTACTCTTTGTTGGAAAAATACTGTAACACCCCTGTATCAACAGATTAGACATTAAGGCTGTGATCCTAAAGTCAGTTACTAGGGAGTAAGTCCCACTTACCAGAGTGCAACTTCTGAGTAAATATGTGTAGACTTGTGCTGCACAGCAATTGGAGTTAGTGGCTGTCGTCAAAAAGGAACTTGTGAGTGGTTGCTGTAGTCAGACATTTAATAAAATGGTGTTTAGGTGTCATTGGAAACTGTTTAACTTAAACTTCTGCTAGAATCTAGTGTAGCAGGAAAAATTCTGCCAACCAAGTAAGCCTGATACAGTAAACACCTCTGGGTTCTTGTCTACAATATGGGGGAATATATAGTGAAAATTTGGTAATGAAAGTGAAATAAGTGTGACAGCTTGGGCTGGATTATATGTGTGTATTATGGTGTGTGATATATGGTTTAAAATGTCTCTATTTATATTTCATAATGTCACAATAGTGTTGGTTGTAGGACAGTGGCATTACATAAATTAAGAGCGTGAAATCTGAGGAAGTGTGAAGTTTTTTGTTTCAATTAGAAGTTGACCTCAGCCCATAGGAGTCCTGGAAGGCAATGTGCCGGCAGATAAACAGGACTGAGTGCTCGTTCTCGGGGTGCAAGGGGATTCTTATTTATTAAAACTGTACTTATGAATGCATGTATTCATGCGTTTCATGGATAGTGTCATTTCCCTCCTGAACAAGCAATCTTTTACGTACACAGGCTGTTGCTGAGAGTCTGTTTCTATAGGCAAATTGAATTATTTGGATTTATGAAATTCTGTTACTGCTTTCATTGACTTGTAATAAATTATTTTGGAGAAACTATACTTCTGTTAGGTATCTCCACTATAGTCTGCATAAGTCCCCTGGAACTTAAAACATACACACTTACCTGGGAATAAGCTCCATTGAACTTATATCGGAACTTAATTCTTTATACAGAATTGCACTCTTGTATCATAAGCTTTCATAGGTGAGGGCCTACTTTGCCAAGTACATAAAGTGGGATTTGGTCACAAAAGCTGAAGTAACAATAAATTCGTGTTGGAAGTGCCAGAGGGTTCATTTTTGCCTCAGCAGATGGCTTCCCAACTAGAATTAGTTAACAGTGTGATGCCTGTTTAAGAGTTAAGGCTTGGGTGCCCAATATATAATGATAAAAAGGTCATTTAAAAAGAAATATATGGTGAATTCTAATGGTGAATAGATGTTAAATTCTGTCGACTTAATAGTACATGCAGGTTGCTGCTCAAAACTTGTTTTTAATCTCATTTGAAAGGCCCTTGCAATCAACCAATCAATCATTTGAAAGACCCTTGTAATCAACCAATTAATGACAACTGTCAAGAGAAACATGCGTGTATTAAAAGTTTTTCACTCCTATTTTATGGTAGGGTCAGGCAGCTAGCAGCCTGGAAGCCCAGCCCAGCCCTCAAAGCATAACCTGGTGTTGCAATGACCTTCCTTACTATCGACCCCTTGTTCACTTTCTCCCAAGCTACGATAAGGACAAAGGGCTCCTTAACTCCCTCCTCTCTGGTGTGTACAGAAACTAAAGCTTTGGTACAGAGAGTCTTCTTTTCGTTACATACCTCGGCCACAGTCACATGATGGTGAAGCAACCAAAGGAAGTGTGGAGCTCTGCCAAGCCTCCCCAGCATGAATGGCAACAGAGGAAAGGGTTCAAGAGCCCTTTGCCTGTGTGTCTGGTGTCTCTGTTGTAGGAGTGAGTCAGTGGGTGGAGGCCCTGCTGCTTTCTGTTCAGTGCTGTTTCAGGGGCTGTCATGTAGAGGGTAAAGTCATGTTGCAGAAGGACAGATTTTGGTTGAATATCAGAGAAACTTCAGTGGCAAGAGCAGTTTGACAGTGGAACTAATTAGCCAGAGGGTGCTCTAGCTCTGGATTGAACATGGCCTTAAGATAGTCTACATGACTCCCTCCTGATTTGTTATTCTGTGATTCAGTTGAAAAATATAGAAGACAATGAGGGCTTTGCCTAATTTATTAATTAACAATTACATACTGTGTATATCAGGGGTCAGCAAACTTTTTCAGCAGGGGGCCGGTCCACTGTCCCTCAGACCTTGTGGGGGGCCGGACTATATTGGGGGGGAATGAATGAATTCCTATGCCCCACAATAATCCAGAGATGCATTTTAAATAAAAGCACACATTCTGTTCCTGTAAAAACACAAGGCAGCACCCACAAATAACCCAGAAATGCATTTTAAATAAAAGGACACATTCTAGTCATGTAAAAACACGCTGATTCCTGGAACGTCCGTGGGCCAGATTTAGAAGGAGATGGGGACTGATCTGGCCCCCGGGCCTTAGGCCTACCCATGGTGTATATGGTTCTCCTGTCTCTCCATCCATCTCTTCATTTTATCCCCACAACTGAGAGGCAGGTTAGACTGGGAGATGGTGAATAGTCCATGGCGAGGTTACTGGATGAGTGGGAATCTGTAATTACTTGTATGTTGCCTTGTTTGGGATAATTGGCTTGTAAATACAATATACAATATATGCTTTGTTTTTAAACGTATCACCTGTCTGTCCATCTGCTGAAAGGTGGTGCACCATTCAGTCAAAATCAAACGTATAAAATAAAATGTCCCCCAACAGCAAAATGCAGAGATAAAATTCAGCTCACAGTCCAAATGTCACATAAAGGAGACATCTTCACTTGCCTCCTGAGCACCGATAAGGAAGGAATTGTGTAGGCCTCGCTTGAGAGAGAATACTAGAGGATAAGCATTGTAAATGAAAATAATCAATCCAGGATCCCATCAGTCTTGATGTCACACAGAGCTATCCTTCTGTAGAATGAATCTTACTTGGAATGAAGAATTACAAAAATATTGTAGCTCATGCTCTTATTTTATTTTTTAAAAAAATGCTTCTAGGTTGCCTATTAAGGGTAACAACAAGTTTAGTTTACAAACAAAACATAGTAAAACGCAACTACATCCATAAAATCATTAATGAAGACAAACATTTAGCAGAAGAAATAAATCAAGATACGTAACTGTAACCGAACTCATCAGCAGAAGAATAAAATTACTCAGAAAGCAGACAAAAACAAGTGGGTTTTCATCATAAACACCTGGTGTGATGAGGCCTCACAGAGCTCAATTGGTAATGTGATAATGAGCACAATTGGTAATGAACAACCTATCTGTTCTTGGGTGTGGGCAAGTGAGGAGGGCCTCAGTTTTGGCTTCCAACTTGTCTACATGTGCTGTTGAATAGATTGCACTGCTGTGAGGAAGGGTGTGCACACCGCACACCATTTTTTGAATGCTCTAGATAGAAATCTACCTGAAAGTAAAAACCTGACATACTGGGATGAATGGGTCCTATCTCAACCCCACACTGCTGCATTAGCTTCTTTTTATGCAAGAGAGACTTCAGAAATGGCATGCCCCTACCTGGTGTCTGAACTGGTACCTTCATACAGTATTCTGAAATCCAGGCAGTGCCGGATTTACGTATAAATTAACGAGCTATAGTTTAGGGCCTCACTCCCAATTTTTTAAAAAGCATTTCACTATGAATATACTTCTTAATTATATTTCAGTTCAACAATTACTTTGATAAAATACATATTTTGTTATGTGCAAATGGCTTTAGATACCTATTAGGTCCATTACCATAAAGCATAGATTCAACACAAAAACCAGAGACAATTTGTTGTTGACAAAGGACAGCTGGACATATAAATGGCCCCATTACCTACAGTAGCTTAGGACCTCATCAAACCTAAATCCAGCCCTGAATCCAGGTAGGAAAGGTCTGGTTTTTTAAAAGGTGCCACAGCAATCTTTAGTCTTCAATTGAAATACAAGTATGATTTTTTAAGTAAGAGTTGGCAAGCTTGGTGGATACGGGGAATGCTGTGGATGTAGTGTATCTTGATTTCAGTAAGGCTTTTGACAAAGTCCCTCATGATGATATTGCAGAGAAGCTAGTAAAATGAGAACTGGACATGGTAAACTGATAGGTGGATATGTAGCTGGTCGACTGACTGAACCTGAAGAGTTCACGAACGGTTCCTTGTCATCCTAGAAAAAAGTGACAAGTGGGGAGCCATTGGGTTCTGTCCTGGGCCCGTTGTTCATAATCTTTATAAACAACCCGGATGAGGTATTGAGGGGATACCAATCAATTTTGCAGATGACACCAAACTAAGAGGGGTAGCCAGTGCTGCTGAAGACAGAATTTGGATTCAAGATGACCTTAACAAATTGGAGAACTGGGACCAAACTAACGGAATGAATTTCAATAGGGATCAATGTCATTTCTGGGCATCACAATTTAAGTGGGATATTGACAAGCTGGAAAATGTGGAGAGGAGTGTGGCCAAGTTGATCAAGGGTCTGGAAACCAAGCCTTATGGGGAAGGGTTGAGGGAATTGGGTATGATTAGCCTGTAAATGAGGAGACTAAGAGGAGATATGATAGCTATCTTCAGATATCTATAGGGCTGTCACATGGATGATGGAGCAAGTTTGTTTTTCCTACTTTGGAGGGTAAGAGAGATTCAAGTTACAAGAAAGGAGATTACAGTCAAACATCAGGAATAAGTTCTGCCAGGAAGATCTGTTTGACAGTGGAATAGACACTCACGAGAGGTGGTGAACTCTCCTTCCTTTGAGGTTTTTAAGCAGAGCTTGGATGGCCACCTGTCATGGATGCTTTAGTTGCGATTCCTTCATTGCAGGTGCTTGGACTAGACGACCCTGCGGGTCCCTTACAACTCTACAAATCTGTGATTCATCATTTTTTTAATGGGAAAGCTCTCAACCAAAATAATTTCAAATTAAGATAAAGAACACAGTTAAGACTGGGATATTATATTCAGTGGCACCTTGTTTAGGTAGTTCTACACAGACAGGCATTTCTTGCATGTATATCTGTTTTTAAAACTCTTGGTTTTATCTATATTTTGAATTTTGTTTTTATTCCTGTTTTAAAAACAAATATTTTATGCAATGTTATGTAAACATCTTAAGATTTTTAAAGACAAGATATATATAAATCTTGCTAAATAAGTAATTCTCCTTGAGTATTCGTTTCAAATGAAGTGGCTCAAATACCACTTGAATTGTAACTTTAAGACTCTCTGCTTGAAACATTTATCAGACTTTTCACATACCCATAGCTATTCTTAGGTTATTCTTTTCCAAGTTATCTTTCTCATTTAGGTATATAATTTTGAAATATACCCTCTTATATTCTTTAGAAGTTGGTAATACCTGTTTAAATGATTCTGAGTGGCTAGGGAGTGTTATTAGACATCCTTCCTCTATTCAACCATTCATTTATCCATACTTGTCCTTCCAATGTTGCTAAGCTATTTTTTATTGGAACAGTTGTGGTCACTCTTTGATTGCTGTTTTTGATGTGCTAATTTTGTAAGTATCAGCCTATACATTTATCCAAATGTAACTCTTAACTTGAGGCTTCTGGAAAAGAGTAATGCATTGAACTGACTATATAAATACTGTACAGGATTTAAAAAAAAACTTTTGAGGATGGAATATCCAAGAAGCTATGTGCTCTTGGCCTGTAGCACTTTCAGTTCAAGAATGAAAGTCAAGAGGTTTCACTTTTCCAGTTAAACACAGTTATTTTGCTGTAATTCAAATACTAAAGGTGTTTAGCATTGTGGTCATATGTCTGAATAATGGGAGGAGTAGAAGGCTTCATCCTTACAGCAGCCCATGCAAATCCTTAATGGTCTGCTGTCTCCTATGTGATAGGATCTTGCACGCTCAGTATAGCAGATATGAATTCATAAAGCCTGTGAATGGGGTTTGCAGGATCAGGGCCATTGTCTCCTTTGCATAGCTAATGCTCTTTTGTGGTGAAGGGGCGAGAACAGGTTTGTGGCTGGAACTACAACTGGAATTGCCTTCACTGTAGAAATCTGAAAAAAAGTTATTAAACGTTTGCCACTCAATAAAGGACTGGATGAGAACCAACAAACTGAAACACAATCCAGATAAGACTGAGGCACTGTTAGTGGGTGGTTCCCTAGACTGGATGGGTGGGAGATCTGCTCTTGATGGGGTTACACTTCCACTGAAGGAGTAGGTTCGTAGCTTGGGGGTACTCCTGGATCCTTTGCAGTCGCTCAAGGCTCAGGTGGTCTCAGTGGCCCAGAGTGCCTTCCATCAGCTTCGGCTGGTGACCCAGCTATGCTCCTATTTGAACAGGGATGGCCTAACTACTGTTGTCTATGCTCTGGTAACTTCAAGGTTAGATTACTGCACTGCGTTATACGTAGGGCTGCTTCTGAAGACAGTTCGGAAACTTCAGCTAGTGCAGAATTCAGTGGCCAGGTTGCTCACCGGAGCAATACGGTTTGAGCATGTTACACTGATCCTGGTCCAACCGCACTGGCTACCAGTTAGTTTCCGGGCCCAATTCACAGTGCTGGTTTTGACTTAGGAAGCCTTAAACGGCTCAGGGCCACAATACCTCAAGGACCGCCTTTTTCCATATGAACCTACCCGGACTCTGAGATCATCTTCTGAGGCCCTTTTTTGTGTGCCACCTCCTTCAGAGGTCCGGAGGGTGGCAACACGAGAACGTGGCTCCCTGTCTGTGGAATGCTCTCCCCAGGGAAGTTCACCTGGCGCCTTCATTATACACTTTTAGGTGCCAGGCAAAAACATTCCCTTTTAACCAGACCTTGACTGACATCCTATACCCTTTTAAAATGTCTTTTTTTGGGGGGGGGTATTGGGTGGTTGTTTTGATTATGTATTTTGTGGTTTTATTTTTTGATTTTATTCTGTGAATAATAATAATAATAATAATAATAAATTTTATTTATATCCCGCCCTCCCCAGCCGAAGCCGGGCTCAGGGCGGCTAACAACAATAAAACAGTACAAAAGTACAGCATAAACAACAGTCTAAAATCATTCGTTATAAAATTAATTAATTCAAGCCACTGGCAACCATTGGGCCAGAGCTCCGCGAAGATTGCGAGGGAGGGAGTCAGGCTGGAACCACTCTGAGACCTCCGGGTATAAGAGTGGTATATAAATTCAGTTGTTAATAAAAATAATAATGGGAATGTAGCAATTTGTCATGCATTGCTTGTGTAAACTACTAGTCTCTTGCTGCATTTTGTATTGTAATATGTGAGAGGGGCAGCCCCAGATGTCCTAAAGGATGTGGTTTCTGGAAAAGGCCCTCCTTAGATCAGGGTGATGGTTATTAACTGGGATTGCCTATCTGAGGCTGATTATCTGGATCTGTTTCTGTCTAGTTTCAGGCCTGGTTTAGCACAGAAACTGCCTTGTTTACAGTGTGGGTTATCTATGCTGAGAGAGGGATTAGGGAACTGATGCCCTGTTGATTTTTCTTGGACATCTCTGGCTTTCACTATTGTGATAGTATTCATCTGGTTTAAGGATTGAGGTTCACTGCATTGCAGCGGTTTTGTCCCTGTCTGGATGGTTGATTCCAGAAGTTGGTGCTGAGTGTGTTGTTTCTCAGTTCCTTGGCATTTATGCTGTGGATATCTACATGAAGTCATCCATGTCAGTGTGCTGTTGACACCCAGGTCTCTTTCTCAGTCCTTTACATTGGATTCAGGTGAGGCAATAGAAGTGCTGAATGGGTGGCTGGGCTTAATCATGAGCTGAATGAGGGCCAATAAACTGCAACTCCATCCTGACAAGACAGGGTTACTGCTGGTAGGTGCACCACTTGTGTCAGTAGGTGTTTGCCTGATTTGGACAGGGTTAAACCTGGAGAAATCAGGTTTAAAATTTAGGGAGCGCTCATTGATCTAGCTTTGTCCCTGCAGCCTGTGTGACCTCTGTGGCATTGAGTGTCTTTTGGTTGAGGCTGGTAATCCTTTATGGACAGGGGCAGCCAGGCGAGAGTAACCTATGCTCTGGCACTTTGCAGGTTAGATTACTGTAATCTGTTGCGTTTGGAGTTGCCTTTGGAAACTGTCTGGAAGCTGCAGTATAGTTTGCAGCTGTTATGCTGCAAACTGGGACCAAGCAATGGGAACATAACATTGCTTGGCACCAAAACAAGTTGCTGGTGCTTGTCTCCAAAACTCTGTAAGGTCTGGGATCGAAATGCCTGAAGGATCACCTGCCTCCATATAGCAGCCTGCCTGGATTTTTAAATTTGTGGAGGCCTTCCTCTTGGGTGACCCTAGCATCTGAAGGACCTGCTCAGAGGCGGTGATATGAACTCCCCAGGGCAGTGTTAGAAATTAGCCAGGCACGTTTTGCAACTGGAAAAGGTCCAGTTGTGACCACATGGAGATCTCCGGATGTCGGGCTGGCGACTGAGGAAAACAAAATGTCACTTAGAGAAGGAGGTGAAACATTTTCAATAAAGCTTAGTTTTATTCTGGATTGTTTTATTTGATGTTTTAATGTGTTGCAAACCGCTTTGAGATTCGTTCTTTAAAACAAAAAGCAGTATAGAAATGGAATGAATAATAATGATAAATCCCGTGGTGGTGGGGGAATGGCGCCTAGACATTCCATTGTGGTGACCACAACCCAGGTTTAAGGTGCCATTTGGCTATCACACTATATATCTGAGTTTCTAACACTGCCCCAGGGAGGTCCAGCTGGTTGTGATAGGCCCTCTACTGGAAGGACCACCGATGCATGTTTTGTTATTATTTGGTGTCAGGAAGAAAACTTTTTATTTTCTGAGGCTTTTCTAATAGCTTTGCTTCCTTTGGAATTTGTTTTATTCCATTTACATGGTTTTAGAGTTGTTGTTTAAAAACGATTTAAGGTGCTGGTTTTGACCTTTAAAGCCCTTCACGGCCTAGGACCCTTGTACCTATGGGACCGCCTCTCCCGGTATGCCCCACAGAGGACCTTAAGGTCCATAAATAGCAACACCCTAGTGGTCCCGGGCCCTAAGGAAGTCAGATTAGCCTCAACCAGAGCTAGGGCCTTTTCAACACTGGCTCCAGCCTGGTGGAACGCTCTGTCTCATGAGACCAGGGCCCTGCAGGATCTGATTTCTTTCTGCAGGGCCTGTAAGACAGAGTTGTTCCACCTGGCCTTTGGCTTAGAATCAATTTGATTCCTCCCCCTCTTTCTTTTTTCCTTTCTCCTCCAGTGAAGAGGCTGCATTTGATGTTTTAATGTTGTATTTTAATCTTGTTTTTAAGTTTTATTTTAATCAACTTGTTTTTATTATTGATTGTTAGCCGCCCTGAGCCCCGTCTTGGCGGGGGAGGGCGGGGTATAAATAAAATTTATTATTATTATTATTATTATTATTATTATTGGATTATATTATTAATGGACTGTATCTAAGCTCTCTTGGGAAAAATGTATTTGAAGATTGAAATAGAAGTTTTATAATTAATAAAATCACTTTTTGCTTCAGCAGCAATATGGTGTGGGTAATCTGGCTGAAACTGACATTGGTACAGTGGACTTCATGTTTCTCCAGCAAGCACTCTCTGTATCCAAGGAGGGCCATTGTGAAAAAGTATAATGTGGACAGTTTTAGGATTTGGACTTGCTGCTTCTGTGCTGGCGATGGAATAGAGTGTGCTTTCAAATTCACTGTTATGGGTTAGCTATGTGGCGGTAGGAAATGGGTATGAGAGTATAATTGCAGTATAAGTGCAGTAGCACTGATGCTACTGAAGCAGAGGACTTGATGCTTGAAGATAGCACATGAATAAAATTCAAAGTGAAAATAACATATCCATCCAGTATTCATGTTAGTTAGCTCAATTTGCATTTCACATTAGAAACAAACTATGGTTTAATGTGAACCAGCGCACTGCTTAAAAGGGCCCACTTAGTTGCTCCTCTGTGGCTGCTGTTGCTTGCTGTCTGAACCCAAACTCCATGGTTTGTTTCTCTCTAAACAAATCACAAATAGTAATCCCAAGAGCGAACCTTGGCTACTGCTTGTGGTTTGTTTGGAGACAAGCAATCAATGAGTTGGGGTTCAGATGTTGCAACATGCCACACTGGCTTGTTTCCTGGTAGTGGGGCATGCAGCAGCACACAGCATAGTTGCATTCAACCATAGTTGCTTTTAAATACAGTTGTGACATGCGAACCAGGCCTTTGTCTCTTGAGTCTTGGTGTTCGCAAAGAAGGCTTGCATTTTTTGACAAGTGTCAGAATGCTCGGTGAATTCTTTGCCTAATTTATCCTTGATCTCTTGGGATCCTTTTTTGGCAGTTGAAAGCATCTTGCACATTCTTTCTGAAAGTGGTACAGAGCAACTGGAAAGCTTCAGATCTCGTGTAGTGTTGTGGCTTACAGTATAAGCTAGGAAATTCCTGGTTCAAATATCTCCTTTAATTCACTAGGTCAGGCATGTCCAATTCCCAAGAGACTGTGATCTACTCCCAGTATAAAGAATCTGGCAGTGATCTACCCATTGTCATTGGAGGGAGGAGGAGCGTGCGTGGGGGAGGATTGCACAGAGTTTTTTAGCTTTTCCCCTGTAACTTTTTGTACACGATAAGGATCCCATGATCTACCAGGATCAGCTGGGGATCTACCGGTAGATCACGATCTACTGGTTGGACATCCCTGCACTAGGTAGTCTTAAGCAACCTGCTACTAACTCCATCTTCAATATAAGGATACTAGCTACACCTCACCTACTTTACAGGGAGTCATAAGTTTCCTGAGATCATTCCTGCATTAATCAGTTTGGGCAATCAGAAAGCATAAATGCCAATTGTGGCCAGCTTGCTGGTCTTGAGGCGCCAGTCTTGCTTTGTGTGCAAAAAGTCTTATGTTCACTTCACAGACTGTTTTGTGTACCAGGTGAAAGAGGAGCCATTCCTTTAATGGGGGGAGGGCTGTAGCTCAGCTTTACATGCAAAAGTTCGCCATCGGTTGCCGCAATCTTCAGGTAGGGTGGAGGAAGAATTGTTTGAAACACAGGAGGGGGCAGTGCCAGCCAGTGTCGATGATATTCAACCAGAGGAATGGAGGGTTGCATACAAGGCATCTTTTGTGTCTCCAGAACGAATGCATCAGACAATTTCCACGTATTGCTTTTGCCTGTTTGTGTCGTTCCAATGTTTTGAAGTGCAAGCTTCATTCCTTTGGCATCTCCGGAGCAGTGTGGTGGTCTTGCTTTCTGGGCTACTGTAATGTTCTTTTAAAACCTCTGCTTTGAAGTCCTGAGCAGTACTTCTGCAGCACATACCCTGTTACAAAATGTGTTAAGCACTTGGTTTTAGTGTACATTTAAAATTATAAATTAAGTATTCCTAATCACACAAGATAAATAAGTTGGGTTGTGTGTTTTTTTGCGTAGTTTGCACTCTGCCATTTTCTTTGGAAGCAGTCTAGCCCTGTATTGTGCGTTGTTTTTTTTACCTCTCCTTCCCCCTCTTCCTGCAACTGAATACTCGGAAGTGATCTTGTGCTGCCTGGCTGGCAAAAAGGAGAGTAGGCATGCTTCTAGGCATGAAAACTTTTGTCGGGGCTGACCTGAATTAATTGATCTATATTGAACGCAGGGCAGTCTGTGTAAACACCGCTAGGGAGGGGACTCTAGTTCCGCTTCGGTGAAACTGAATGTGTGAATGCCGGGATACATTTATTCCCGATTTCTTCTGAGCAGTGTTAGAAACTCAGATATGTAAGCAGGGTGGATAAAAATAAGTGATTATTATTTTTTTTGAAAAATAAATACAGTGGTGCCCCGCAAGACGAATGCAAGACGAAAGGGTTTTCCGTTTTTGAGTTGCTTCGCAGGACGAATTTCCCTATGGGCTTGCTTCGCAAGACGAAAATGTCTTGCGAGTCTTGAGATTTTTTTCCCGCTCCCCCCCCCCTTTTTCTAAGCCGCTAAGCTGCTAATAGCCTTTTAGCAGCTAAGCCGCTAAGCCTTTAATAACCGCTAATAGCGCTAATCCGCTAAGCCGCTAATAGGGTTGCTTTGCAAGACGAAAAAACCGCTAGACGAAGACACTTGCGGAACGGATTAATTTCGTCTTGCGAGGCACCACTGTAAATTGGATTTTAAAAACTTTAAATGGGATTTTTAAAATAATGCTTTGGGAGGAAAAATATTTCTAAAGATAGTTTTCTATTTAAGTTACATTATACAGTGGTACCTTGGGTTACAGACGCTTGAGGTTACAGACTCCGCTAACCCAGAAATAGTACCTCGGGTTAAGAACTTTGCTCCAGGATGAGAACAGAAATCGCGCGGCAGCGGGAGGCCCCATTAGCTAAAGTGGTGCTTCAGGTTAAGAACAGTTTCAGGTTAAGAACGGACCTCCAGAACGAATTAAGTTCTTAACCCGAGGTACCACTGTAGTCCAAAGACCATTCATCAGGAAATAAGGATTTGTTTAAGTTTTTCATGTGTACTAAAACTCAGTCTAAGTTTTTTCTGTTTGAAAATTGTTTAACCAGATCAGTTAACAAACATGAATACATATGCTATAATGCTATTGTCTTAGTTATATAAACTGTTTAAATTGTTATTAAGGAAATTATTATTTTTCTTCTTCCAATAAAGTACAGCAGAAAAGTTGTCCAAATATAAACAGTTAATTTATTAAACCTCACAATTATTTCATAATTATCTGTCTATGTCTTTCTAATAGTATAACCAAATCAGTAATTTTTGATATAACTTTAAAAACTGCTCTGAAAATTTATTATTCCAGAAATGAAACCTTCATCTGGTTGTAAATGTTAAGATTATATCAGCAGGAATGAGTCTTTCTGTAAAAAAAAATGATTTAGTCTTACCGACTAGTGATTTAAATCAAGTCTTACTGACTAGTGATTTAAATCATGATTTAAATCAATTTGATTTAAATCAAATCCACCCTGTATGTAAGCTAGGTGCCAAATAGCTTCTTAAACCAAGGTTGCAGTTGCCAAAACTGAATGCCTAGTTGCCATTTTGGGGCAAAGTCTTGTTTTCACGGGCATTCACTGACCGTGATTGATTCTCAGTTAAACATCCGGCTAGTTCGGATGACAACCTTGAGCTAGGTTAAGAGCTTTGAGAACTTAAATAAGAAAAGTCACTTGATCCAGGGACAGTCCACATGTATATTGGCCGATTCCTACCTCTTTTTCTTAATGCTCAGGCTGCACAGAAAAAAGCATTTTGGTTCCTGAAATTCATTCTAATTGTGCAGATTCTAAAGGATGGGGTATTAGTGTGTGAAAACAGTCAAGGTCCAGTGATCCCCAGGCATGCCCCACCACATGGTGGAGATGTCAGGCGCCATCCTGGCACCCAGGTATCTTCACTTGGTTGCAAGTGGCCACTAGTCAGGTGCAAACTGTGCCTGGCGCCTGGCTAATTTCGAACACTGCTTCCGAGGAGCACAGGAGTGGCTTCATGGCCACCCCAGCTTTATCCTTACAGCATTGGTTGAGTTCAAAGAGTGAGGGCCTGGCCCAAACTTTAGCTTCATGGCAGAGGTGGGGATTTGAGTCCAGGTATCCTGGATCCGGCTGGGACGTGGGTGGTGCTGTGGTCTAAGCCACCGAGCCTATTGGGCTTGCCTATCAGAAGGTCGGCGGTTCGAATCCCCGCGATGGGGTGAGCTCCCATTGCTCAGTCCCTGCTCCTGCCAACCTAGCAGTTCGAAAACACGCCAAAAAGTGCAAGTAGATAAATAGGTACCGCTCCGGTGGGAAGGTAAATGGTGTTTCCGTGCACTGCTCTGGTTCGCCAGAAGCGGCTTAGTCAAGCTGGCCACATGACTTGGAAAAACTGTCTGTGAACAAACGCCGGGTCCCTCGGCCTGTAAAGCGAGATGACGGCCGCAACCCCAGAGTCTGTGACTGGACTTAACTGTCAGGGGTCTTTTCCCTTTTTATCCTAGATCCACTGCGCTAGGGGTGGCCAGTGTGGTGCTGGATAGCAACACCCTTGAGCGTCAGATAACCGGGCGGGTGGTAGTTGTGTAGTCCTTAAACAACTGCAGGACATGACACTGGCTGCCCCTGCACACCCTACTGCTATGAAGTTTCCCATTTTGCAGATGGACAAGCAGGAAATGTTTGGCACTGGCAGATTTTGGCATCAGGTGTCCCTCCTCCCCCACCCCCACAAAGGAGAGAGTGACAAGCCATATTAGAGTTTGAACTTTTGATGAGTCATCCAGGAAGAGATTTCAGTAAGGCAATTCGGTGCAAGATTAAAGCAATGACTTACAGTCCCCAGAGCAGGTAATGTTGCCCGAGGAGGCTGCAGAGAGAAAAAAGAGGAGGTTGAACTCTGGAAGGAGGGAAGTGTGGGCAGGAGGAAGTAAAAGTAATAAGTTGCCTTTGCTTGAACAACGAAAGGTTCTGCCCTTGAGCCCAGGGTTGGGGAACTAGCTGTTCTTCCCCACCCAACTCCCGCCCAAATGCTTGGCTGCAATCCCGATAATCCCCGGCCATTGGCCATTCTGGCTGGTATTTCAACATCGGACAGGCACCAAGTTTGCCACCCCTGCTTCTACAACTGAACATGCTACACTTATCTTGCTAGTGAGTGGATAATGCAAATTAAACAACTAACCATCTCCTGAACGAAAATACAGCCCCCCCCAAAAGACACATACCGTATTTTTCGCCCCATAGGATGCACTTTCCCCCCTCCAAAAATGAAGGGGAAATCTGTGTGCGTCCTTTGGGGCGAATGCAGGCTTTCACTGAAGCTTGGAGAGCGAGAGGGGTCGGTGCACACCAACCCCTCTCGCTCTCCAGGCTTCAGGAAGCTATCAGCAAGCCTGGGGAGCCCACGGGAGTTCCCGCAGGGCTCCCTAGGCTGCGGATAGCAGCCTGCTGCACGGAGCGCGGGGCGTGCTGAAGCAGAGCGCCCCGCGCTTCGGGCAGACATCTGCAGCCTACGGAGCCCTGCGGGAGTTCCCTAGGCTGTGGATAGCAGCCTGCTGCACAGAGCGCGGGGCGTGCTGAAACAGAGCGCCCCGCACTTCGGGCAGACATCCGCAGCCTGCTGCACGGGGCGCGCTGAAACAGAGCGCCCCGTGCTTCGGGCAGATATCCACAAGCCTGGGGAGCCCGCGGGAGTTCCCGCAGGGCTCCCTAGGCTGCGGATAGCAGCCTGCTGCCTGGAGCACGGAGGGCGCCCCGTGCTTCGCGCAGGTGTCCGCAAGCCTTGCGAGCCCGGCGGGAATTTTTTATATTTTTTAAATTCATTTTTATTCATTCCCCCCCCCCCAAAAGGAGGTGCGTCCTATGGGCCAGTGCGTCCTATAGGGCGAAAAATACGGTACTTGCTGGAATTCATACTGGTATACAAAAAATGTGCATGTTTAATACAAGCGACTGGATAAGTGCATATTTTGGTGTTAATAAACATATTTGGAATCAGATGTAGACCAGGATGAATGTGCAGGCTCTTAATACTACATTTCCTTGAGAGTACAGACATACACACTGCAATGTAATTATTGACTGATATGGCCCTCGTGTGGGATTTGACCCTCATTATTCTCATTCAGTAATTCCTCTTGTGTTGAAGAAGGGAAATATTGCTGTCAAATGAAATTGCTGCCTGCCTAGCCCCCCCCCCCCTAGAAAAAGCAGATGTTTAAAAGTGTTGAAATAAATATCAAAATGTTCAGCCTTTATTTCAGCTCAGCTTGCCACAGTTAAGCACGGTGCTTCTTCGGTACAGATGTCCATAAATTGGGTGCAGTCCTATATGCCTACTTACCTAGGAGTAAGTCCCATTGAAGACAGTGGGACTTGCTTACACCCACCCACACCCTATGATTGCACAATTTGTATTTGTATAACAGTAGGAAGTGACTCTTCAGAGGCAGTTTGTATGAACACAGATGTTTACATGTTATTATTTCGTTAAATTAATATTTCAAAGAAAAATACAAAAAAATACAGCATATAATTGTTTCAGTTAAATCTCCTAACATTTGAATACCAGTGCCCCAGTCATAAAGAAAATCTCTCTCTCTCTCTCTCTCTCTCTCTCTCTCTCTCTCTCATGTTGAGTCCTTACTTGTTGCTTTAATTCATCCATTAGTAATAAATCCCAAATTTTGTAAGCCCAGTACCCAACTACAGGCATGTTAATAGATTTCAATTTTTGTGCCATTGCTAAACAAGCAGGCATTTAACACATTTGTGATTTAATTTCTTATGGAAGCATTTTATACCCTCAGAATTAATGTAACACCATGCCACTATTAAGAGATCAAAATTCAACTTTTATTCATAATCTTCTATCTTTTTATTATATTTCTGTCCAACCTTTTTCTCCAAGGAGCTCAGAGTGGCGAGCATGGTTCTCCCTTATCTCAGTTAATCTGCACAATAACCCTGTTAGGTTAGGTTGAGAGCCACTGAGTGGCCCAAGGTCACCCAGTGAGCTTCATAGCCGAGTGGGGATTTGAATCCTGGTCTCGGGTCCTGTTCCAACAAACTTAGTTTCTGGTTTTTACATACACACACTGTCCTCCCCTCCATCCCATCAGCCTTGCCTTTTGCTTTGCTATCATGTTTGTGAGATGTGGGGCTTTCTCCATAGTGGCACCTGCCCTGTGGAATGCCTGATGCAATCTGTCAGATCGCAATGCACTTTTGTTTTTAGGAGGTTGCCAAAAACATGGCTATTCAGAAAGGCTTTTGGTTGAAATTCCTCCCCACGGTTTATTTTTCAATCCTGTTCCTTGTTTTGACTCTTGTTGTTAGTTTATAAAATATTGTGGTTTTATGATGGTTGCAAGGAATAGGGTTTAAGGTTGATTTTTAAATACCGCATGGAATTTTCCGCTTTGTTACCCACCTTGAGTTCCGTTCTGGAAAGAAGACAAGGATGTAAGCTTTTAAAGTAAATAAAATGCCTGTCCTTTATTGACTGTGTTAGCCTGTTGAAACAAGCACACATACAATGTTTAATGATTTAGTAGCTGTAATCTTAATGAGCCTCCCCCTGTCCCTATGACTTCATATTTGCAAGTATTTCAGTTGATGAGGAATCTTTGGTGATAGTAAGTGGTTTTTGTTACAGATGTATAAAACCTTTGAGATGTGCTTTAGGGTGAAGATTGGTTGAATGAAAGTGTGTGCTGCAAGAACCAGGCTGCTGGTGGTGTTGTTTTCGAGGAGAGGTGCTCATTGTGCCAGGCATCTTTGTAATCAGCTGTTAGATCCACAGGACTTACTACACATTGTAGGCCTTGTTGTAGCTTCCAAGGAACAAGGGGTGTCTAGAATGGACTGAATTTCAGTCTGACTTTGTACTGAGGATGATGTCCTTCCCCACTTCATCAATTATTCCAACAATAATAGAAAAGATTTGGCATTGCTGCTAAGCCATGATGGGCCTTCTATAAAAGTTTGTACCCAGTGCCTTTTTCTATTCCAGAACGGATTACCTGAAAAATGTGTACTGGGAGTGTTTGTGAAACAAATATAAAAGTGGTGCAAATTGTTGTTTTAAGTAAAGTTAGCCTCCCAAGCAGATGAATGAATGTAATGAATGTAATGACAAATACTTAGCTTGGGGAAATGATAAAAACATTTCCCTCCCAACATGCTGTTTCCATGTGGCGTCCACAGTTGTCCACTTGAGAGAACAAAGTAAGTCTTAAATGTTGACCCCTGATCTAGTAAGTGTATGGAAGCAACCTTTTGCACACGTCGCTGTTGTGATGCTCATCTTGAATGTTGCTGAGCTGGTTGGTTGCATCTTGACATACCTAAAAAGAAATGTGGATCTGGGTCCACCTGTGTTATCTAACTGTTTGCAACGAAATCAGGATTGATGCTGCTCTTTTCTACATCCACTTGCATAATAGAAACGGAACAAGCAACTTTAAAACCTGCTTTGTGTCTCCCAGTAGAGAAGAACCAAGTATAATGCCATTATTTAAATCTCTGGCAGAACTATCTTTAGAATACTGTGCATAGTACTGTCATCCCATCTAAACAAAGAGCTGAAAAAGGGAGAGGGAGGCAATTAAAATGATCAAGGGCTTGGAGCACTTTCCCATGAAGAAAGGTTAAAGAGTTTTTAGGGCTTCTTTATCAAAAGGGAGGGACACACTAAAGGAACTTTGATGAGCAGGGTTGGGGAAACTGGTCCTACATTACAACTGCCGTCAGCCCCTAGGCATATGGCCAGTAATCAGGAATGGTGGGAAGTATGGTCCAACATCTGGAGAGCCACAGGTTCTCTTTTGTGTTCTGTCATATCCCCTTCTTGCTTTCCTCCCCCTTAATGAAAATCCCTAATAACTCTTCAGCCTTTCCTCCTCGGAAAGGCAGTGATAGAGATTTATAGAATTATAGATAGATTGGTAAAAGCAGTTTGGATTAAAAATGGTTGATCAATACTAGAACTTGAGGACATTTAATTATATTGATTGATAGTAGGTTCTGTTTCATATCAGATCAAGTCTTATCAAAGGCTCTAATAATTAAATTGAACCTTCTCTTTCAGTGGGAGTCAACCTCTGATATGAGATAATTGGGATAAAATGGAATGGCTGTCCTCCTCATGCTGGATAGCTCAGTTGGTTAGAGTGTGGTGCTGATAATGCCAAGGTTAGAAGTTCAATCCCTGTATGGGACAGCTGCATGGGACAGCTGCATATTCCTGCGTTGCTAGGGTTGAACTAGATGACTCTCAGGGTCCCTTCCAACTCTATGATCTATGATCCTCTTGTCAGCATTTGGTTGGCCACTGGAAATAGGATACTGGATTTGAAGGACCTTGATCTTATCTAGTAAGGCCATGTGTGTGTGATGTTTCATTTCATGGAATTTTCAGATTCTGAGGGGCATCTCAAGCCATGATCTGAACTAACCAGACACTCTTAATTTTGGCTGGGGGAGCAGAGGAACAGCTTCACTAAGTTCATACTTTTGGAACACAAGACTTCCAAAAATCCCAAAACAACTCAAAGGCTTAATTGGAACGTCTCTTTCTTACCCTGCATCTAAGTAGAATGAAGCAGTGGTGGGTAGCGTGTCAAACTAACTCGAGAAGACCTGAGTCCAAACCCCCACTCACCTGTTAAGCTCATTATATGACCTTGGACTAGGTCATCACCTTGGGAGAAGGGGGAGAACAGTATATTGTGCCTTCGGCTCCTTGCTGGGAAAGGCAGAGTATCAATAAATAATAGTATGTAATTAGATCAAGCTAAACGTAGGAGATGGGCAGTACAGATGCTTTGCTTGCAGCCAGGGAAGAGACCTTTAAAGGAATTGGCTTGAGCTTCTGATAACTGAACAAATTCCGCCCTCCACCCCCAAAATATGACTGCTTTTGGTGTTCTTTGATTTGATTCAGGGTCAAGACAACTGAAAGGCTTTAGGTGTGGGGTTGGTTCTGATTCACTGGGTGAAAGAAAAATATATATCCCTGGACTGGTTTTGTGGTTGGTTTTACCTTTGGCTCTCTGCTTATCACCACATACCTGTAGTAGCAGTATCAGCTTTGAGTCTTGCCTGCATTGCAGGGCTTCCTGCATGGTGTGAAGTGCCACACTATATTTTGCCCCCCTCCTTACTCCACAGTCTGCCTCTCCATTTGTATTTTCCCCAGCCTATTGACTACCCATTCTTACTGCATTTATCCAGTAGCTGGTTGTCCCTTTCTTTGTTCCTGCTTATCACACTGCTGTTCTTTTTGCTCACTATGTCTGCCACACCACGAGGTCTTGCTACTTCTGTGCATGGTGCTTTGCATACCCTTTCAGTGGAACCTGAGGTGTGACCTGCTGGGGTTGGAGAAAATACATTCTTGCACCATGATTGTGCTTTAGCCAAAGAAGAAGAAGAAGAAAGCATTATGCACTGTAAGTGACTTGATGCTGAAGCTGCACTGATTTCTGTGCTTCTAACACTTTCCCTCCTCTCTCTTTCTCTCCCTGCTTTCTTTCTAGGCTGCCCTCTGGCGAGGCAGTTGGAAACAGCAGAGCTGGCCTCTGCAACGGGAGAGGCTGGAGTTCCCGTCTCTCTGTGCTGAATGGCTACTATGGCGCCCGCTCTCACTGACGCAGCAGCTGAAGCTCACCACATCCGGTTCAAACTGGCTCCCCCGTCCTCCGCCCTGTCTCCTGGCAGTGCCGAAAACAACGGCAACGCCAACAACATCCTTGTCGCCACCAACGGCACCAAGAGGAAAGCCGAGGATTCGAGCCTAGACTTCCGAAATAACTCTGCGAAGGAGGAGCTGGGAAAGCTGCAGCCCCTGGTGACGTCTTACCTCTGCTCGGATGTGACTTCGGTTCCTCCGAAGGAGTCTCTGAAGCTGCAAGGGGTCTTCAACAAACAGACAGTCCTGAAGTCTCACTCTTTGTTGTCTCAGTCCTTCTTGAAAACTAGCGACCTCTTGGGGAGGCAACCTGTGTTGGAGCTGTCCTTGGAAAACCTAAAAACCATGAGTACTAGTAGCCCAACTCCTCTGCCGCAAGCACCCGTCAATGGCTTGGCTAAAAAGTTGGCTAAGAGCAACAGCTCCGATCATGAAAACTCTGCTTCGCTCAACGGCGGGAAGCGTGTTCCTCCTGCTGCGACCCTCCAGGATGTTGATTCTAGTAGCCCTGGGGGGTCTGATTTGGGGGACCTGAAATCTGGTTTGACCAACTGCACTCTTCCACACAGAAGCCTTGATGCAGAGCATACCGCTCCCCTTAGCAATAATGGCACTGCAAGTAAGCGGAGCCACAGTTCCCCGGAGCAGCAGCATGGGCTTGAAGGGGGTGGAGAGAACAGGCTCTTGCCATTATCTGGTGTGCCTGCTTGCTCCAATCTGGGGAGCAGCAAACCAGAAGAGCAGAAGATCTCCCTGCCGAGCAATTCCTTCAGCACCCTAGATTCAGATACGAGGACGAGGGTGCTGCTGCGGCGGCAGGCAGACATTGAGAACCGGGCTCGCAGGCTGCAGAAGCGCTTGCAGGTGGTGCAGGCGAAGCAAGTGGAGCGGCACATCCAGCAGCAGCTGGGCGGCTTCTTGGAGAAGACTCTGAGCAAGCTGCCGGCTTTGGACTCCCTGAGACACAGAAGTCAGCTGATGCTGACCCGCAAGGCGGAAGCTGCCTTGAGGAAAGCTGCCAGCGAGACGAGTACCTCAGAGGGCCTGAGCAGCTTCCTAAAAAGTGACTCCATCTCAGAAGAACTGGAGAGGTTTACCGCCAGCGGGATGGCTAACCTGCGGTCCTGCGAGCAGGCGTTTGACTCCGACGTGACGGACAGCAGCTCGGGTGGGGAGTCTGATATTGAAGAGGAGGAACTGACCAAAGCAGACACTGAACAGCACCATGTACCACTGTGAGTAGCAACAGGTGTATTTACTTCCAAGTAAGGAAGGACCAGCAACAAAAATTAACCAGATAGGGATAAAACAGAGGTTTTTGTTCTTTTCAAAGTTAAGTCAGAAGCAGTAGGAAAGTTTATGCCATCATAAATTGGTTAGTTTCAAAGGTGCCACAATACTTTTTCTTTTTGCAGTAGGAAGATTAGGTATGAGAGTGATGGTATCTGATATAAACTCAATTAATTATGCTTGACTGGAAGGGATAGCATCACCTCCTCATCTTTAACTCCACAATAGGGATTAAGGCCGCCAAGAACTCCAGCCACCTTCACTCATCTGCCTTTTATCAAAGGCAGGAAGTGCTAATTCCCCCCCCCCCCACTTGCTCCCATCTACTCCAGCTCCCTGGTCTTTCACAACATACATTGTGAAATATTGCTTATAGTTTTGTTCAGAGATAGGACCATGCCTCTCTGCCTGCTGGAACAGCAAAGGTGGTCTCTAGAAATAGCTCCTTCAGGGCAAGACAGAGGTTGTTGGTGTGAAGTTGTCCCTGCTGTCTGAGTCCAGGCTTTCTGTTGGTACAAATTTAAAATCATTCCAGCCCTGTTTGGTGAAAACAGAGGCCTTTTCTCTGGCAACTTGGGGAATATTGATGCATGAATGACTTATGAGATGTGGGAATTCCTTTTGCAACCAGGGATCTACAGCTTGTTTGCTAAACAAATAGTAAGAGATAGGATCAAAGATCTATTATGTCTTGCACTGGAGATGGGGAAGGGGAAGGGAGGGGGGTAAGTAGGGTGTGTGGGATCTTGCTGAAAGCAAGAGGTGTCTCTGGAATTGGAGAAGGCGTGGAAGGAAATGGGGTAGGCAGGGCTTTAGGTGTTGAAAGTAATGGCTGTGAAGTGGTAACAACTGGTTAAAGGAGCAGTAAAATGCAACTGAGCAGCATATTGTGCCCTTTTCTTTGTGTCTGCTTTCATTTGGGGTCCCCCCTCTATTTAATAGGAATTCCTGTGTAGACATTGCTGTCTGGTATTTACCCCTGAGCTGGTCCAAAGCTCTCACAAATAATGTGCTAGTTAAAATCCTTCCGTCCTGGGTCAGTGCTTATCATTGCCCTGGATCGGCTGGAGACAATGCCTTAATTATTTTGTGAATGAAATAATACTAGAGCTGTGGATTGGAAAAGGCTGCGCCTTCATCTTATCAGCGCCTTGTGATAAATTAAATTGGGGGTGTTGCTGTCTGGCCATTCATTGAAAGTTCCAGTGTCTCCAGGAGCTAGCCTTGCCTGTGCACGTGTCTCTTCCCTACGCAACACAGAAAATCTGCCTCAGGTCTTCTGATTATCAAGATAATACAGACTATGTCAGGGTCTTACAATGGATTAAGTCTTGTCTGGTAGGGGTGATCAGACTACAGCCTTGTGGGTCCTGCTCTCTCTCTTTAATTAGCTAGAGATCCAGGGTTTACAAGGAAGTGGCATTGTGGGAGAATGGAGCCAGTCACAAAATGGTGGCTCAAGATGCAGGACCAGGTACATCAGAGTCTGCGCTCACAGGAAAGGCTGGGTTCATGCGTGCGCAGCCGTTGCACATGTTTACAAGTCCCCTGTTGTCTCACAATGCCACCCACTTATGATGTGAGGCTACATATTAACCTAACATAAACACAGCACAACTGTGTCATCAGTATAAATCAAGAACTACCAAGTGTAGGCAGTGTAGATAAGTTAACATAAAGAAGACCAAATGTTCCAAGTCACATGTATAACATAACTCTTGCACATATAGACAGACAGACTTAATTGCATTGTTGAAGGAATTCAGAAAATGCAAAGAGATGGGGAGGCAGGAGGCTGCTCTGGCAGCTGTGGCCTCCGTTATGAAGAGCGTAATGATGGTGTTGTGTTGTGTAGTGAAGCTGTAGAGAGCAGAGGCTTCCCCAGCATGCAGAGCAGTGTCTGCGCTGAGGCTGGCTGGAAAGAAAATAGCCCAACTGTCTGCTCTTAAAACAGCATTGCCCTGGGCTGTGTGGCTGGGACCAGAACTCTTCTCCCCATGCATAGGCGCTCATGAATGCAGGGATGCAAAAGAAAGGAGGAGAGCAGGGGATGAGAATAAAAAGCAAAATTTACAACTTAATTCCTGTGCTGATCATGCACACATGATTTGAGTGGTCAACCAGTGGATTGCAACTGGCATTCCTGTAGCCAGTGGGTAGGCAAACTAAGGCCTGGGGGCTGGATCCGGCCCAATTGCCTTCTAAATCCGGCCCACAGACGTTCCAGGAATCAGTGTGTTTTTACGTGAGTAGAATGTGTCCTTTTATTTCAAATGCATCTCTGGGTTATTTGTGGGGCATACGAATTCGTTCATTCCCCCCCAAAAAATATAGCCCGGCCCCCCACAAGGTCTGAGGGACAGTGGACCGGCCCCCTGCTGAAAAAGTTTGCTGACCCTTGCTGTAGCCCCAGGCCTAGGGGCTTGTTGCACAGACAGACATTTTTCAGAGGGACAGATACCGTATTTTTCGGACTATAGGACGCACCGGCCCATAGGACGCACCTAGTTTTCAGGGGGGGAAATCAAGGAAAAAAATATGATTTCCCCCCCGCAGCTTTGGGAGCAGCGGACAGGCTGCACGCAGCCTGTCCGCTACTCCAAGACCTTCTCCCTGCTTTTGCGGGAGGTGGCGGAATTCCCCAACCTCCCGCAAAAGCCCACAGGAGCCCCGCGCGACTCCTGCGGGCTTTTCGACCAGGAGGGAGAAGGGACTGAAACGGCCAGTCAGTCCCTTCTCCCTCCTCGGGGAAAAGCCCCCAAGAGCAGCGCGCTCTTTAAAGGGTGCGCGGCTCCTGCAGGCTTTTCTAGGAGGTGGGGGAATTCCCCCACCTCCTAGAAAAGCCAGCAGAAGCCGCGGAGCCCCTTTAAAGAGCACGAGGCTTTTGCGGGCTTTTGCGGGAGGTGGGGGAATTCCCCCATCTCCCCCAAAAGCCCGCAGGAGGGAGAAGGGACTGACTCGGCCAGTCAGTCCCTTCTCCCTC
The DNA here is from genome assembly GCF_964106645.2 of Podarcis pityusensis. Classification (NCBI taxonomy): domain Eukaryota; kingdom Metazoa; phylum Chordata; class Lepidosauria; order Squamata; family Lacertidae; genus Podarcis; species Podarcis pityusensis. The sequence goes on from NC_138038.1 coordinate 27,158,644, forward strand.
CTTGGGGAAAAGCCCCCAAGAGCCGCTCGCTCTTTAAAGGGTGCGTGGCTCCTGCGGGCTTTTCTAGGAGGTGGGGGAATTCCCCCACCTCCTAGAAAAGCCGCGGAGCCCCTTTAAAGAGCGCGCGGCTTTTGCCTGCTTTTGCGGGAGGTGGGGGAATTCCCCCATCTCCCGCAAAAGCCCGCAGGAGGGTTGGAGAGTAGCGGGAGGGCGTCGCGCGCCTTCCCGCTGCCCCCCATCCTCTGGGGCTGGCGATGGGGGAAGCGCTGCTTTCCCCACCGCCAGCCTCGAAGCCGGGTTGGAGGGTAGCGGCAAGGCGTCGCGCGCCTTCCCGCTGCCCCCCATCCTCTGGGGCTGGCGATGGGGGAAGCGCTGCTTTCCCCACCGCCAGCCTCGAAGCCGGGTTGGAGGGTAGCGGCAAGGCGTCGCGCGCCTTCCCGCTGCCCCCCATCCTCTGGGGCTGGCGATGGGGGAAGCGCTGCTTTCCCCACCGCCAGCCTCGAAGCCGGGTTGGAGGGTAGCGGCAAGGCGTCGCGCGCCTTCCCGCTGCCCCCCATCCTCTGGGGCTGGCGATGGGGGAAGCGCTGCTTTCCCCACCGCCAGCCTCGAAGCCGGGTTGGAGGGTAGCGGCAAGGCGTCGCGCGCCTTCCCGCTGCCCCCCATCCTCTGGGGCTGGCGATGGGGGAAGCGCTGCTTTCCCCACCGCCAGCCTCGAAGCCGGGTTGGAGGGTAGCGGCAAGGCGTCGCGCGCCTTCCCGCTGCCCCCCATCCTCTGGGGCTGGCGATGGGGGAAGCGCTGCTTTCCCCACCGCCAGCCTCGAAGCCGGGTTGGAGGGTAGCGGCAAGGCGTCGCGCGCCTTCCCGCTGCCCCCCATCCTCTGGGGCTGGCGATGGGGGAAGCGCTGCTTTCCCCACCGCCAGCCTCGAAGCCGGGTTGGAGGGTAGCGGCAAGGCGTCGCGCGCCTTCCCGCTGCCCCCCATCCTCTGGGGCTGGCGATGGGGGAAGCGCTGCTTTCCTCACCGCCAGCCTCGAAGCCGGGTTGGAGGGTAGTGGCAAGGCGTCGCACGCCTTCCCGCTGCCCCCCATCCTCTGGGGCTGGCGATGGGGGAGGCGCTGCTTTCCCCACCGCCAGCCTCGAAGCCGGGTTGGAGGGTAGCGGCAAGGCGTCGCGCGCCTTCTCGCTGCCCCCCATCCTCTGGGGCTGGCGATGGGGGAAGCGCTGCTTTCCCCCACCGCCAGCCTCAAAGAGCAGACTCTCCTGGCTTCAGCGGAAGCAACGCGAAGCCTCCGGAGCGCAGGCTTCGGAGGCTTCGCATTGCTATCGCTGAAGCCGAGGAGTCTGCATTCGCTCCATAGGACGCACACACATTTCCCCTTCATTTTTGGAGGGGAAAAAGTGCGTCCTATGGTCCGAAAAATACGGTACTTACTTTGTAATGAAAGAATGACTGAGGAATGGGTGCAGGGTAGATTTCAGGTTCGGCAAAAATAAGATCTTATTTATGTGGGGCCGTGAGAAATATAGGCAAAATTCAGCTGCTGGGTCAGTGTCTTTATAGGATGGATGGCATCTGACAAACCTCTGCGTGTTTTGGATATTGTTCAGTTCAGTACTTGGGGCAGTGTTTTTGCTCTTACATTTTTGCAGCAAATTCTGTGAAATCATAGCCTTTATTGTCCCAGTGCTGGCTTTCCTGCTGGGAGGTGGCATTTGCTGCAGGGAGACGAGAAGGGGCATGAATCTGATCGAAGCTAAAAAGACTTGACCTTACCATTGGGCTCTTGCTGTAACTGCTCACAAAGCCAATGTGATACAATGGTGTCATGCATGGTCTGCAGATTTTCTGCTGAGCGTGGCTGAGCCTACGCCTGCTGCCATAATCATCTATATGTCTGGCAGACAACCATGAACTTGTTGTGTGGACATGCGAAGCTGCCTTATATGGAATCGGATCAGTGGTCCGTTTAGCTCAGTATTGTCTGCACTGATTGCCAGTGGCTCGCCAGGGTTTCAGGCAGAGGAGTGTTTCCCATTCGTTGCAGGGGATGCCTGCAATTGTTGCCTGCATGCATAGCCTCATGTAACCTCATTGTGGTAACCTACGACTTCACTGTAGCTCTTATAAGACGCCTCTATCAGACACCCGTGCTTTCTCCCCCCCTCCCCCCATTATCCGCAAGTGATCAATTACTTTTCATAGCAGTCCAAATGCTTTCTGCTGCGGATGCCCTAGTGTTGTTTCATGAGAAAAAAATGTACTGTTGTGTGGATTCTGCTTTGCGAGATTTTAGTTCGATCTCCGAAAATCATCTTATTTTATTTCAGAGGCCATATTCACATTGCTAGTTGGTTAAAAGTAAACATGGAATAAAAATGCTTAGTACCCTTCCAATTATAATGTTTTGGCTCCAAGGTTTACCACTCTCCCTCCACCCCAGACTACTAGAAGCAAGTGACAGACCATTTGGGGTATGATGAAATTAATGTAAGTTCATTTAGTATGTGAAATTTGTCGTTTTGACGTTGCACTTGAGATAAAGTCTTAACTGTTCATTGGTCATAGCTTCATATTTTCACTTCTTTGGGTCAGAAGTGATGGTCTCCAAACCATAGAGCCTTTTGAGGGAAGGGGTTTATATTTTGGTGTAGTGGGGTCAACTGCCTTCAGAGAGATGCAGTCTTGATCTGTACCTTGGAGAAGCGCACCTGCTTCTGTTTACAGGTAAAGGAAATACAGTGGTACCTTGGTTTAAGAACAGCTTAGTTTCTGAACAACTTGGATTAAGAATGCTGCAAACCCGGAAGTAGGTGTTTTGGTTTGGGAACTTTGCCTTGGAAGCAGAACATGTTGAGTGTGTTCCATTTGTAAATTGAGTCCCCAGCTGCTATGGGAAAGCACACCTTGGTTTAAGAACGGACTTCCGGAATGGATTAAGTTCTTAAACCAAGGTACCACTGTAAGCCTCTTTAGTGTGTAAAATTAATAGGGCAGTAGAATTAATAACAGGATATTCTGGAATGTTAGTGCTCTTTCGTTTTGTCTTTCTGCCTCAAACTCCAAAATAGCATTTCAATTCCTTTCGATGTGTGACCCTATTGTAGCATTGTGTGTTTGCTCAGTTGGCAGCTTTTCTAGCCAAGGCAGCTTTCAGACTTGGTAGGAATTGCTAGGCACACATTATTAGGCCTAGATAGTAATGTGTTGTAACTGCAGCATTAATATATAGTAATTAGCCAAAATAAAGTAGCGCCGCCCTTTCCAGCAATGCCCATTAACTGCTATCTTTGCTTGCTGCTACCTTTCTTTGTTCGCTTGGCATTTGCATTTCATAACCTATTGGATGTAGGTGGCTTTTTCCTTACCTCTTTTCCTAGGAATCCATAGGGGAGAGGTCACAATGCTTCAAACTCACGTAGTCTCTTCTCTACCCTCCAGCACAAGGATTTCTGGATCCCCCGCCCTCGTTGCCTAGAGACATTTGCTGTTTCTCATTGGCTGTGGTAGCTATTGGTAGTTTTGTGGAGGCAGATTGACTTAAGATGGTTGGATTCTCATTATAGTAGCATTCCGTTACTGGCCTGTTTTCAGCTTGACTGATCTGATGCTATTTTGGAAACGATGTGGTTTGCCCCTGTGTGCTATCCCTAATGAGATCTGTATTGCCAAGGTTTTTAGTAGCCATGCAAGCTTTAATTGGTAGATTAATCAACTGAATCTTTAAATCAGGGTGTGCACAATTCTTAATTGGGTAAGGAAAATGGTAATGGATCAAAGAGTAAGAGTAGACTTTTATTTTGAGGATATTTTGGTTTATTTTGTTTAGAATTCTTTATATATCACAGTGGTTCACATGATTAAATAAAACAATAGAAATAAGGTGTATTGCTGCAGTTCCTTCTGAGGTCAATTATAGCTTGGTGTACTATTCGTAGATAAATGGTGGTCTTGCAATAAAGCTAAAGACTACTGGGAAATGATAGATAATGAATTAAAAAGATGTTTAAGATAACATTTGTTTTTAAAAAACAACCAGAAGTTTTTCTTTTCGAAAATAAGGGATCATGCAACCACAGCTGCGAGAATCGTATTTGCCCAAAGATGGAAAGAAGGCCCGACAAGACAAGAATGGATACAGATATTAATGGACTATGCAGAAATGACGACTCTTACCGGAAGAATAAGAAACCAAGACAACAAACTCTTTAATAGGGAATGGGAATCTTTTATTGAATATTTACAAACATATTATAAACAAATTAAGACATTAGCGGGATTGTTGTAAAAACGTTCAGTTGCTAAAACTTATATGAAATGAATGAGAAAAGGTATAAATATAAAGGCAAAAGAGTAAATTTAAGGAACCGCAAAAAGAGGGGAAGGGTAGTCGAGGTTTAACATGCATCAATGACTTTTTTACTGTTTGAAAATTTTTTTGGTTATAAATGGAAACGGTCTGATAGCTGTTTATCTCCCATTCTGAAAGAGTTACCTGTAGAAGCATCTGCAGTGTAATACAAGCCTGTTTTGGTAGCAGAATATTATAAACCATCTAACCATCAATTCTAGCACCGTATCTAAATTATATAATTTGGTATTTGAATGATTGGCATTAATAATTGTATTATAAAACGGTATTGTTATAATGAGGCTATTATTGGATTCTAATTGAAAATTATTAAAAATTATTATCAAATGTGACTTGTATTCTAGAATGCATCAATAAAGTTAAAGATAGAAGGTGTTGGGTTCAATAAATTTGAGCCCCTGTTGTGACATAGACACAGGTGTTCAGTCTTGATGTAGGCTAGCCAATGATGGCCAATTTTGTGCCCTCCAGATGGTGCTGGGCTCCAGCTCCCATCAGGCCCAGCCTTGTATAGCCAGTGGTCAGGAAATCTGGAAACCAGTCCAACAGCCTCTGGAGGGTAGAGTGTGTTCAAATGCCTGCTGACCAAGGAATCATGCTTGCTAGCCTTGGGTGAGTCTCATGCCCTTGCCTGTTTCAAAAGATTGTCATGAGACTCACTTGAGGATTGTGATGTACTTTGTGCACTGAAATGTGCTGTAGCAATAACAGCAATATTTGACTTGCTAGGCAGCACAAACTCTAGTCAGTTAAAGCTTGTAATGGTTGATTTAAGACAGTCCTGCTTTGCTAGTCCAGATACTCTGGGTTGTATCTCACCAAGTTCTATTCAATGGATAGACCATTGAAATTAAAATGACGAAACATCTGGAAACAACACCCCAAATTGCCATTGTGTTCTAGGAAATTGAAGGGTTTCTTCTTCTTTTTTTACAATTATATTTATTATTTTTAATACATAAACATAACGAAAAAAGAAAAAGTTGACAATAATAAAGGGAAAAGAATGAAAAAGAAAAAAAGAATATGAAACATACAATACAACAGATCATCACTTGACTATCACTTAATTAATTAATTAAAATCCATTTTCATAGTCATATTATTTGGCTTCCTCAAATCTCTCCCATCTGAATTTCTTAGTAATTATATATACCAGTTTCCAGTATCATTATTTCATAAACCATATCACAGTCATAATCATATTTCCTTACTTCTCTTTTTGTACATTTTCTTATTTATATATTTAATCCCAATTTAATCCTAGGCCTAATTGATTCTTTCAAGTGATTACATATCTTTAATATTACAATATTTATTCAATATTGAAATTGAAGAGTTACCCTGCTCCTCTATATACACATTTTTAGGTGTGTGGGAAGGGACAATGGGATTTGGAATGGGAATAAAAATTAGATTCCTCTTACTCCTTTTAAAGGAAATGTTGCAAACCACTTTAACTGCCTGCAATAAGAACATGCAAACTGAAGGTGAATTTTAGCATATTCCTACTCACCAGAAGAGTCTGAATATGTCTCTTAGGGCTGAGCAAGTTGCCTACTTCTGACATCGAGGAATCTTAATCATGACATGCTGAGTGATTTATTTCTTCTCATCTTTTGGCTCATTCTTTACAATGCATCTCTTATTCCCTTCTCCAGCAGTTAGGTCTTTGATGTACTAGCTCAGCTGTGGTATTGAATTTGCTATTTGGTTTGTAGAGATGTTTCTCTCTCCCCACCCCACCCATGAAAGGTGACGAATGGTGGGTTTAAATTCACATATCTAAGGAGTGGTGAATGTTGCACTTGTTGCATTCTCAGGGGGTATGCATTCAGACCACTCCCCCCCCCCCCTTGAAATGTCTGTCTGCCACTTTGCGCATAATCTTGTGTTCTGGGTAAATATCGAGGTACTCCTTGTGTCTCTCTCCTTAGTGAGAGCAGGATAACTTTAGAAAAAATGCTATATTGTATAGCCAGGCAAGAATGAACTTCAATATGTAAAAAGGGGCTTCTTTATGGGGTATGGCATTTGGTCAGATGTGATGTTGACCACAGTGATGGCTTCAGAGGGAAAACTTTTTTTTAAGACAGACAAGTAACTCTTGGGCAAGATGAAATCTTGTCATTGGGGAAATCAATGGAACCTTAAAGACTTAGTGATGATGAAGGTTCTTGAGAACAGGGTTCAAAATTAGCAGGGCACCAGGCACATTTTGCACCTAAAGATTCGGCATTTGTGAGCACCTCAAAAAGTCAGTGGCATTTTTTAAAACCTGGCTGACAGTCAAGGATTACTGAAATGTATGTGCTTTGAAGCCTCGAAGTATATATTAAGGCCAGACAATATTTATAAGGCGTTTAACAATAATGAGTGTTTTGAAAACTGAAGTACGGTACCAACATTTTTATTGTAAACACCAAATAAAATATGTATTAACAGTTTCTGCAAAAAATGTGATATTAACAATGTGTTATTTATGTGAATTGAGTATTAGTTCATTCTTATCAAAATAAAAAATAAAATGTGTTGCTGACACCCACCGTGGCGATTAGACATTCTGTTTTGGCGCCCACAACCCCAGGCCCCAGAAGCCATTTGGCTCCTAGCCTTTCTATCCCAGTTTCTAACACTGATTGAGAACCCTGAGCTAGTTTAATTATAAGGTCTCAAAAAGCTGGATAGAAATTTGGCATGGTTTGGGTAATAAAGCACTGAAATATGACTAAACATGACAGAGATAGAATTACTCATTTTTGCTAAATATGCTGATGTTGTGACACTAAGATATTGTAGGCATAACCCTGCCAAATTTAATATCAAAACAAAGTTCATTTAAGTGAGAGGCCTAATCAGGTGCTTAATCCTCTCTCACTGAAAACAATGGGAGTTGCAACCCTTGACTTTGAGTGGGTTGTTCCCTTTGTTAGTTCTTTTTGGGGTTTTTTAAGTTTGTGCCCCTTTAACATTCATTTCATGTAGTGCTTCTGACACGTCCTGTGGTTATCATAACCACAAATGGTGCACACTTGGATTACCAGGGATTAAAAAAACACAAAGCCTGCAAAATTATAGAGCCAATGAGATTTTTCCAGGAGACAGGAGGGAAATTCTGCTTCTTCCCTTTTGCAGCAATCCCAGTACCTATTTCCTGACTTGTGTGTTTTTTAAGTGCCAATGGTGGTTGTTTTTACACCCCTGAAATTATCTAGTGGTTTAATATGCTGCAGTAGAACTTTGCATGCAAATAGTAACTGAAAGAGGCAATAGTAGAGGTTTATGTTGCAGCCATATCTCTTGCAGCCAGCTAGAAACAGAGGTGACAGAACTCACCATGAACACCTCACAGTGGTACTTCAGGTTACATACGCTTCAGGTTACAGACTCTGCTAACCCAGAAATATTACCTCGGGTTAAGTACTTTGCTTCAGGATGAGAACAGAAATCGTGCTCTGGCAGCATGGCAGCAGCAGAAGGCCTCATTAGCTAAAGTGGTGCTTCAGGTTAAGAACAGTTTCAGGTTAAGTACGGACCTCCGAACGAATTAAGTACTTAACCTGAGGTACCACTGTAATGCCAATGGCACCCACACTGAGAGGTGCTGGAACTGAGTTCCGATGAGCTCCAGCTGAAAAAAACGCACAACATCTGTAGCTATGGCACAGATGTTGTAAGTTAAAAGATACTGCAAATCCATTTCTTCTGAATGGCTAAGAATGAGCTTTGTTAGTCCTCCAAAGGTACTTTGTATATCATATTCCACTTAGTACTAAATAATATCTTAGTATTACTTCAAATTGGAGATTGAAGTGTGATTTTCAAAATACTTGGAATAAAACATTTGCCTTTATTGTGCCCTTAAGGGACTTGAGCTCTTGAGGGAATTTTTAAGTGACTGTAGTGTAGTTGAGTTGCTGATTTTTAATTTTATTTCATTTTGGGAGACAGCTTTGCAGAAAGGTTTCTCGGAATCCATTTCAGGACATGTTATCAAGTCCCATCTTTCAGCACATACGCTGTCTGTTATATGTGTCCATAAAATGTTGTTTCTATAAATAACATTTAGATTTTCTAAATTTGGATAAGGGAGCAGTGGCACATCTTCCTGAGAGCTTAACTAGACGTCTAACTAGCTCACCCCGAACAATGATGTAGAAGCAAATTCCTTGGTTATGCCCAAGATCACTACCAATCAGTGGTTCATTGTTAGCAAAATAATAATAATAATAATATGTTGTGGGGTATTGGGAGAGTTATAACTCCCCATATCTTTTGGAGCACATCTCCCAATATAGACCTGCCTGTACCTTTTGGTCTTTATCTGAGATCCTTTTTCTGTTTGGAGGGTAACAGCTGGGGAAATGAGCCTTTTCAGTTGTGGCCCCGTTTGTGGAATGCTCTTCCCAGTGATGTCTGTCTGGTGTTACTTTTAGTTTTTAGCCTGGTGCCAAAAAGATACATTATTTTCCAGCTATTTTGCTTTTGGCATCCATCTGTCTCAAGAGACTGGAGTGCACCTGCAGCGGTGAAGTCCAACCGTGTGTTAGCAGCGGTGAAGTGACCTCCCTGGGACACAAGCCTGGGCAATGTGTATGGAGGTCCTGGGCTGCCTCGCTGATGTGATCTAAAGGAAAGCAGAGCGATACATTTGGCGCCAGCTTGGCTGCAGGTGTTGCCTGAAGGAGGCGTACAGGGCACCATCCAACTGTCCTAGGGACTGCACTCCGGATTGGTGTAGGGTTTACTCCTTAGCCTTTTCATCTTCCAAAGATACTGTACAAGACTGTCTTTCCAGATTGATGAACCCCATCTGCCTCACTTCCTTCTACAGCACATGCAGAAATCGCCTTCTTGACTGTTGGGCTCACTGTTGGGCTCATCTGCTCAATCCACCAGATGTCTGTCTTTGCATGCAGGGGAAGTCCCTCACTCAATCAAGGAGTTTGAGACACATTGGCTACTCTCACTTGGTTTAGCTGACCAGTTGAAGCTGTTCTCAGGGTATGACTGCTGTTGCATGGTGATAGCTTCTGGAAGCCACAGGTGAGAGCTGAGTGCAGGGTGGAGGAGACCAAAGGTAAACAAACTACCCCAGAAGGAGCATGATATATCTCCCACCAGAGGTGCTACTCCTTTCCTAACACTCCCTCACAGGTATTAGATCGAGTGTTGATAGGTTGGCCGATGGCCTATTTAATTGAATTCTTCCTGTTGAAATTTTTGTTTTTGTTTTGGTAGTTCTTTTGTTGAAATGTTTTTACTGAAATGCTTGGCTTTTAATTTTGCACTGTGCCTTTGGGGTTCTTAATTGTAAGTTGTTTGACTTCTCTAGTAAGTGACTCGTTCATCATCATCATCATCATCATCATCATCAGTGAGTCTTTCCAGTGAGCTAACATGTTGGTTCCTCTCTCACCCCAGCAGAGTCACTTATTTCGCACAAGCAGTATTAGGCATTGCAGTGGAACCTTGGTTCTCAAACGCCGTGGTACTCAAACTTTTCGGCTCCCGGACGCTAAAAACCTGGAAGTAAGTGTTCTGGTTTTTAAACGTTTTTCGGAAGCCAAACGTCCGATGCAGCTGTTCGTTATTGTTTCCGGGGCGCCTGCGCCAATCAGTAGCCGCGCCTTGGTTTTCGAATGTTTTGGAAGTCGAACAGATTTCCAGAATGGATCATGTTCAAGAAGCAAAGTACCACTGTACATAGTATGCAGTAGTGATAGCCTCTGTCTCAGAAGCAGTGTTAGAAACTCAGATATGTAGGTTATGGTCACCACAATGAAATGTCTAGGCGGTATTCCCCCACCCCACTCCCAAGATTGGAAAGCAAAAAATGAACTGTGTATATTGTCATTGTTAATCTATTTAACAATTCAGTTGCCCAATTTACCAATTACAGTAATCTCCCCCCCCCAAATACATGAACTAATACTGCAACACGGGAGACACTCCTTGGGGCGGGCTGGCCAGGCCAGCTTGGCCTTTCTGAGATGCCGACAATGTGGGGCTGGGCAAGCTTGGTTATGTAGGCACAAGGGCAAATGAACTCCCCCCACCCTTCTCCCTAGGCGTGTTCGCTTGGAGGTAAGTCCCTCCGTGTCCAGGGGGGCTTTCTTACACTCAAGGGAGCCAGTGTGGTGTAGTGGTTAAGAGCGGTAGACTCGTAATCTGGTGAACCGGGTTCGCTTCCCCGCTCCTCCACATGCAGCTGCTGGGTGACCTTGGGCTAGTCACACTTCTCTGAAGTCTCTCAGCCTCACTCACCTCACAGAGTGTTCGTTGTGGGGGAGGAAGGGAAAGGAGATTGTTAGCCACTTTGAGACTCCTTAGGGTAGTGATAAAGCAGGATATCAAATCCAAACTCCTCCTCCTCCTCCCTCTTCTTGAAAGTATGCCTAGGATTGCAGCCCATGCAGAAGCACAGAGCAAGGTTTGCTGCCTTGCAGCAGCACAGAAACACCAAGGCATGCATCTTTTGCTGTGTGCGAGTTGCCTGGCTCGATGGAGATGTCAGTCACCAATCTGACATCTGGAAATCTCCCCTGTGGTTGCAGTTGGAGAATTTTGAGCACTGCTCAGAAGCTTTTATGCCAAGAAAGATGTAGAAACTGAAGGTGAGAGGAGCAATGCTTTTTAAAGAATTATAAAAGACGGATGTGGTGAAATATGTATGTCATCAGCAAATAGTCAAGATATTAGAGATGGGCTATGTAAAGAGAAGCTTTCGTATGAAGACTTTAAATGAGGAGTGGCCATAGATCAGTGACTTTGCACAGGGACGGCTCCCAGGTTCAATCCCTTGCATCTGCAGGTAGGGCTAGGAAAGACCCCTGCTTGACATCTTGGAAAAGCCACTGGGAATCAATGTTCACAGTACTGAGCTAGATAAACCAAAGCTGGTATGGCATAATGCAGTATGTGTTTATATTTGCTAGAAATGGACTAGTTTTATAGAGGTCTCTTAATAGTAGTATTTCATGGAAACTTAAGAGCTTTTGCATGGAAAAAATCTATGTATTTTGCAGTGCATTTCTGGTGCATATGAAGTGTATTTTAATACAGTGGTGCCTCGCAAGACGAAAATAATCTGTTCCGCGAGTCTCTTTGTCTAGCGGTTTTTTCGTCTTGCGAAGCAACCCTATTAGCTGATTAGCGGTTTAGCGGCTATTAAAGGCTTAGCGGCTTAAAGGCTATTAGCGGCTTAGAAAAGGGGGGGGAGGAGCGAAAAAAATTGCAAGACTCGCAAGACATTTTCGTCTTGCGAAGCAAGCCCATAGGGAAATTCGTCTTGCGAAGCGCATCGAAAAACGGAAAACCCTTTCGTCTAGCGGGTTTTTCGTCTTGCGAGGCATTCGTCTTGCGGGGCACCACTGTAACCATACAAAACCTTCTCTTATTGCTAGTAGGAGGTGTAACAGATACAAATCAGCCGCCTGTGTGACCTAGTCAATGCACTCTGATTGCTCCATTGAGAGAATGATTTTGTTTGCAGACAGTGGTGGGATACGCATAACTTGTCCATGTTATTTCCAGAAAGGGGCAGATTAGATCAAACAGAAGGACTGTACTGAAGGACCACAGCCCACCTGGATCATAAAGCAGGAACAAAGAGTCCTGTCTGCGTCAGGACAACAACAGGTGCTGGGTAGCCTATTATTTGACCTATGGGGTCTCTGTTTGGGGTTTGTGTTTTGTTATTGCTCTGCTCTGCTTGGCTGCAGAGTTAGCTAAGCTCCTGTGCTTTGTAGTGATTGTGTAGGTGGAGTGCGGGAAGGTTATGGGGGACAGCGGTTTTCGTTCTTGATTTGAGTTCAGCATATATAAAAATATATATAAACTACTCTTTATGCTGCTGCTGTGAGTGAGTCTGAGGGAGCCTGGGTTAATCTGTCTGGCTCTTCCCCTTCAACAGCCCATGTTTGTACACTGTCAGGAGTTGTACCGGGGTATATTTTGGCACAAAACATTATGTTATGCCAATATACTAGATGCCACTGGCAGCAGATACTAGTATTTATTGGATTAAGAGTTTTGGTCAGTGTAAATGACGTATAAGATTGGCAATGGTAATAGTTTGGGTCAAATGAAGTTGAGTTTTAATCCGACTTACACAGTACATTTACACCTATTCCTTGTTCCAGTCTTTCTCTTTTAACTGAAGTAAGAGTACCCCTTTGACCTATAGCATAGACACAGAGAGGTAGATGTAGGAAGTGAGAGCCACAAATAAACAATAGAGTGGGCTACATTTCTCCAGGCACATTGCTTTGCATACAGCTACTTTTTATATTGATATTTTATTGAAAAACTTCAGTGGACAAATAAAGTGGCAGGAAAAGAAAAAGGTGCTCAAAACTGTAATACAATATGATATAAAGGTATATAAGTAATGCTATTACTTTAATGGCTATACAATTATTAACAAGTCATTATATTTTTTATAAATACATTCCAAGTATCATAATATTTATGCATATACAAACTGCAACTAAAAGCAATCTGTTCATTTGTTTCAAGAGTCGTCATATCTTCTATCCATAGTATTAGTCCATATACATTGACCAAGTTAGCTAGGTATGTAGCTAGCTAATTTGATGCTTAATACATTTACCATTTCCCCTTTGATAAAACTGTCGCTCATGATAAATTACTTAGTAGTTGAGATGCATAGGTTCTACATTTTAGGATGGTTTCTGTGTTTTTTGGGGGGGGGTATCTGCAAGTGCTACCACTGTGTCATGTGCAGAAATGAAGTCTGTGGGCTGTGATGACTAACATTTTAGTGATGGCCACATTCATAATGGACCATGAAGTGCATTGAGTGGTCTTATGCAAGCCCATCTGACCATCTTTTCATAGGGTAACTGTCTGATTAGATGAGGTATGAACTTACAAAGCACTTCAAAAGTTTGAAATGGTGGTGTAGGAATGATGGCTGGTTATAGATCCTGACATCAGGGCTCAGTCCCAGTACCTGCTGTCAATTCCAAGTCTCAGTCCTGGAATGTGTGAAGTAGTAATGAAGAGGGCCTTTGAGCACATTCAGAATTCATGTCTGCTTCATATTCAGAACTCATGTCTGCCCACATAGGATTATGGGACAGTGCTTCCAGGTAATAGGGTGTGTGTTCCAAGCAGGTTCTTCACATAGGGAGCTGTGACTACCGGTAGTTCCTTATGAGCAGGGCTGTTTGTGCATTTTACTAGTACACTGTGTAAATGCAAAAATTAGTTCTGGGTCCGGAATTGAGGATCCTGACTGTGTTTTCAGAGACATTTCTAGCCCTGAAGAGTGCAGAGTATGATGATGGTTATTAACATTTATTCATTGCTTTCTACAGTTATATTATTAATTGTATTCATTTAATGCAGTTGGAGAGAAAAAAAATTTCAAATCCTATGGAAGTTGCTTTATTAGAAGCAAGCTCTGGACCTTTAGGTGCCAACCTTGCATATGTTCGGCTAAATATTTCAAACCTGTAAATCGTCAGATGGGTAGGAATGTGGGTGGTCAGTTGTTTGGAATCCTTCCAAGCCTGATAATTAGTTCCTTCAGTTTTTCTCTTGGCATTGCAGTATCATTCACTTCCATATATGTAGGCATGTATTATTTTCCCCAGCTATCGATAAACAAGGAGTTGCAGCCCACCCACACTTAAGCTGTGTTCCCAAAATTATTGCTAGATGAAATGTAAGGTAGTAATGACCGTGAGAAGGAATAACATGGCACAAGATGGCAGCCATGCCAGTTTCCGCCTTGACACAGTGCAAGTGCTATGTCAATATTACAGCCTTGTAATATTACATATTACAATGTAATATTACATATTAGAATATTACATTAACAGGATGCTGTCAAGCATCCAATGAGCAGTTGCTGTATTAAAGCAATACAAAGATGTCTGACGTTTCTGGTGCTATATATATATACATATATAATTCCTTTTGATAACAGGGCAATACGAAGCCAGGCCATATGTTGACTGCTCCTTTCCTGACTTAAAAGGGTTTTTGCCGATACCTTTTGAATAACGTGCCTTGCCTAGCTTCTCCAGCACGATCATCCCATTTGATTTCTGTGTTGCTTGAAGCACATTTTAATTCTGAGACAGAATAAAAATCTGTCTGGAGCCATTGTTACTGTATTTTCAATCCTCCCTCCTTCATACAGCTTGGTGAGATTCTTGGTTCATGCATTGCGTAATGTAAGCAAGGCTGTTGTACTTTGGTTCAATGTCTCGTGTTCCTGGTTTTGACAACAGTCCTTGAGTGCCCAAAAATACTTCTTCTGTCATTGAAATAGATCATTTATGAACTGCAAGAACAAAAATGGAACAGCAAGAGCACTTGCTGTTGTTGTTGTTGTTGTTGTTGTTGGGGTGTGTGTGTTTTTTTTTTAATTATGTTCTTCAAACTCTTTCCCATCTATTAAATAGCTTTGTCTTGGCTTTAGAGCCTGAGTGGGTAGGGGGTGTTTTATTGCAGCAGGGCTGGAAAACACACATTGCTAATAGCTGATTTTGAACTTGCTGAACTATACATATCTGGAACTAGATAATCACTGGCTAATTAATTTTAAAATGACACTTGCTTTATGTGCCCATCATGGCTTAATAGTTTATGCCGTGCTGCCCTGTAACTGTGTGGTGCAGGTTGCTAGCTTTAGCCATTTGTTATAGGTGACTGGCTCAACATTCTTGGCATCTGTCTCTGGAGAAAAATGCTTTGACCCCCTGGAGTTGGGCAGAAGTATGTTGATGTCCAAACTGCCTGTTAGAACTGAAATCCCCCATGAAGCACAACATCTAAAGCTTAAATGTTCTTAGTAGAAATAATACCGAACAGTGTTAGGAACTCACATATATAAGCAAGGTGCCAAATGGCTCCTTAAACCAGGGTTACAATTGCCAAATTGGAATGTTTGGTTGCCATTTTGGGGCCAGGTGGCTTGAAAGTACTAAGAGAAGTTGAATTCTGCAAGAACAGTTGAATCCTGCAATTAGCCATTTCTGAATATTTGAGTCCAGAGTTACTTTGGGCACTGTGAAGTCTCTCATTCCTTGTTGCTGAATGCTGCTCCCCACCCAATTTTTGTGGCCATTGTGTGTTGGAGCTTATCTAATTAATTGTAAGCTCCGTGACATCTGCCTTTAAATATTTGGAATTCTTATTCCAAGTTCTGTGCTTGTGTGGTTGACCCATGACGTATTTGTTGCCGTTGTATTGTTATTTTTGTGGGATGGATATTGATCTGCTGACACTAGCATTATACCTTGGTTTTAGTCTTCATTCTACCAGACCCTTTCTTCCAACATCCCAACTTCCCATCGGGGGGAGGGGGGGAGATAATTTTGTAAAAGACATGCAGTCTGACTCCTGAGAGTAGCAGTTGCCTTGTACTAATTTCAGCCTTCATTTCTTTTTCTTTTTTTTCTTTTTTTCTATTTTTTATTGTTAAAATAATTCAACATTAATACATATACAAACATACATTTCATACAACATACCTACATACATACAACATACCTACACTCAATCCCACAGATAATTCCCATTACCATCCACCACCCCTCACCGTTTGTGTTAGACTTCCAATCTACTCAATTGCAATTTCTTTCCACTTCTATTACTTTCACACATCTTCATTTCTAGTTCCTCGTCATGGAGATGATTGGAGGTAAACTTGGTTCGTTTACCGTCTGCATATGTCAGAGAGCATGATAATCTTGAAGAAAGTACACATTCTTTCCTTGAACCAGTATGACTTTCATTTTGGTCAGGCCATTCAACCGTGCACCTGCAGAGATGTCAGAGCAGATAGCAACTGTCAGATGTGAACAAACGGTGCTGATGAGACAGGTCAGGTGTATATTAGATCCCTTGTGGGAAAATGTAGAGATATCTTAAGGACGTAACTACTTGTGGTTTTTACAGGGGCTTAGGTGGGCATATGGATTACATTCGCATCGGCATATGTGATGACACCATTATGATCAGCCGACAGGCTCTGAACCACAGTTTGGGAATGATGCTGTGTGCAAGTTTGGAGGAAAACGTGTGTGAAGCCCTAAGTTTTGTGCTAGCTTTTCTTCAGGGCTTGCTTTCTACACTTTTAGGTCACTTAGCTTCCTCTTTACAAGAATAAACTCTTGCGAACCAGAACAGTACAGTGGTGCCCCGTAAGACGAATGCCTCGCAAGACGAAAAACTCGCTAGACGAAAGGGTTTTGCGTTTTTTGAGTCATTCCGCAAGACGAATTTCCCGATGGGCTTGCTTCGCAAGACGAAATGTCTTGCGAGTTCTTGCGAGTTTGTTTCCTTTTTCTTAAAGCCGCTAAGCCGTTAATAGCTGCTAAGCCGCTAATAGCCGTGCTTCGCAAGACGAAAAAACCGCAAGACAAAGAGACTCGCGGAACGGATTAATTTCGTCTTGCGAGGCACCATTGTAATTTGCTGTAGCTGAATAAATTTTAAAATGCCACTGTGTGAAAAACAAACAAAATCATATAAAATATTAGGTCCCTTTAAACAGCACTTGAGGAAGGGAGATAAGTAATCTGTTTTAGCAGGTTTGTTTAGAATCTCCCAAGTTTGGTGGGAGGGAGGTTTTGAGTTTGTAATGGGTGGAAAATTACTTCATGTGAAAGTTTCTGGCCTTTAGGCGTGTTAAGATGTAAGTAGGCTTTGGAAGCTTTCCCCTTCCTGAATCTCACATGTGCTTCTTTTCTTCCTCTTTTGAATGTAAATGGTAAAAGCACAGAACTTAACTGTTTTATGCCCAGAGTTTACCCCCTGAACTTCTTTGTCCTGAAATCAAGAGAATTTAAAAATAAGAAACCATAAAGTTCTTTGTAATTTGGCAGTCCTCATATCAGAAGCACTTTTGAAGGAGTCCCAGACATGACATAGTGAAAAGTAGGGTGGTAGTACTGTAGTAGTTAAGAGGAGTGTGGGGCTGTTATATAACCTGCCTGTATAATTGTGTCCACTTTCCTTCCAGAAGTAATATTGATAGAGTGGGATAAGGAAGTGGAGACTTGAATTGGAAGAAACTGAGGATTGACTTCATATCTCTTCCCATTCTTCTGGTGGTTGGCATCCATCTCTTGGGAGCAGTGTTAGAAACATATATATAAGCCAGGTGCCAAATGGCTCCTTAAACCAGGGTTACAGTCGCCAAAACAGATTGCCTAGTAACCATTTTGGGGCCAGACGGCTCCAAAGTCTCATTTTTCATTACAACTTCTTGATTCCTGAAATTCATTCTCATCATGCAGATAAAATATAATGGATAGAATTATATAAGAAAGGTAAAGGGACCCCTAGGCGGTTAAGTCCAGTTAAAGGTGACCATGGGGTTGTCGTGCTCATCTCGCTTTCAGGCCGAAGGAGCCGGCATTTGTCCACAGACAGCTTTCTGGGACATGTGGCCAGCATGGCTAAACAGCTTCTGGCGCAACAGAACACCGTGACGGAAACCAGAGCGCAAGGGAATTACCGTATTTTTCGCACCATAGGACGCACCGGACAATAGGATGCACTTTGTTTTAGAGGGGGGAGAACAAGAAAAAAAATGTTTCCCCCTCTCTGCCCAGCGCCCCTTCAGTGAAGCAGCAGGAGGCACTGCACAGAGAGGGGGAGAACTTTCCCCCTCTTGTTTTCCCGCTCTAAAACAAGGTGCCATTTAAGGTGCGTTCAGGCGGCTACCTTGGAAGCCTGGAGAGCGAGAGGGGTCGGTGTGCACTGACCCCTCTCGCTCTCCAGGCTTCAGGTTCCTTTCGACCTGCTCTTTGGGGCTGGCGGGGGGGAAGCCCACCACCAGCCCCAAGGAGCAGGTCAGGGAGCAGCGGAAAGGCGCAGCGGAGAGGCTCCTGCCATAGCCGCATGTCACCTTTCCAGCCGGGAGAGGGTCGCGGGGGGCTGCTTTAGCCCCGCGCGCACTCTCCCGGCTGGGGAGGTGACGCGGGGCTGTAGAGGCTCCTGCCATAGCCGCGCGTCACCTCTCCAGCCGGGAGAGGGTCGCGGGGCTATGGCATCTTCGCTCCATAGGACGCACACACATTTCCCCTTCATTTTTGAAGGGGAAAAGTGCGTCCTACAGAGCGAAAAATACGGTATACAGATAGATATAATTATATAGGATATGCTGCTAGTGTGTGAAAACAGTCTGGATCCAGGCATGCACCTCCAGATAGTGGAGACCTCAGGCAACATCCTGCTGCCCGGGCATCTTCACTTGGATCGCAAGTGCGGGGTGCAAAATGCTCCTGGTGATTTTTGAACGCTGGCTGCTGAACCTTCCAGCATTCAGCTTCTTTGGAAGGCCATGAGTTCTAGTGTTATTGGGGGGGGGGGGAGCAGGATCTTTTCTCTATCCACTTTCTCCATGCCAAGCATAATTTTATAAACTTCTTTCATGCCACCTCTCACTTGCCTTTTCTCTATAAACTGAAAAGTCCCAAACGCTGCAGCAATTCTTCATAGCGGAGTCGCTCCACCCCTTTGGCTTGCCCTTTTCTGAAACTTTTCCAACTCTACAATATCCTTTTTGCATATTTAGTCATGTAAAGATCTGAAGCATCCTTGTGTATTAATTGCGTGTGGTGCAGATGTAGCTAAGAGGTGGCAGATTCTGATCCAAATATTTGCTCCACGTATGTCAGCTTTGTGCAGCTTACTAATCAGGAGAAATTTTTGAGAGCTCCAAGGGAGGGAAGAGATGGAGAACTCAAGGACACAAACATGTACCCTTGTTCTCCTCATTCCCTTTCACAGTATGTGCTGTAACTTTAGCAAAAGCAAAGCTCTTCTCACTTTCACCAGCAACTTGTAATTCGTGTTGCATGACACAGTAAGCATTACTTCATTTAGAGTACTTTGTATGGCTCTAGGCACCACAGACCGGGGATAGGTTGGCAAAGATGGAAGAATCATAGAATCTTAAGTTGTGTAGTTCCTTATCTCCTTGACACCTTCAGATGTCAAGGAGATAAAGAACTTCAGTGGCACTTCAGGTTACATACGCTTCAGGTTACAGACTCCGCTAACCCAGAAATTGTACCTCGGGTTAAGAACTTTGCTTCAGGGTGAAAACAGAAATCGTGCATCAGCAGAGCAGCAGCAGCAGGAGGCCCCATTAGCTAAAGTGGTGCTTCAGGTTAAGAACAGACCTTCGGAACAAATTAAGTATGTAACCAGAGGCACCACTGTACACAACTTTTAGAAGACACGTGGAGGCAGCCCTGTATTGGGAAGTTTTTAATATTTGACTTTTTATTATGTTCTTATATATGCTGTAAGCCACCCAGAGTGGCTGGGGAAAAGTCATATGGGCAGGGTATAAATATTATTATTATTATTATTATTATTATTATTATTATTATTGAATTGTACAGTTGGAAGAGACCCCGAGAGTGTGGTGGTGGTGGAAAAAAAGAAAACCCTATTTGGAAAGGCTGAAGACATAGTCTGGCACACAGAAGATTAAGAAGGGCGGGGGGGGGAGACATTTAAACATTTAAAAGAACTTTAGAAGAGGGGAAGTGATTATTCGCCCTAAGAGCAATGGTTTTAGTTAAATGATAAGGTAGGCAGGTTTGGGTTGAATAACTCTGCGTAATTCTATAGTGCATCAAGGTGTAGAGTATATGATGCCTTCCAAGAAAAGGAGCAGAGAAGGATTTAGCTGAAAAGCATCAAGTACAGCGTGTAATACCAGAGCAAGAGGCAGCTAATTAGGGCACCTCCAGATTCTTAGGAAAGGGTCTCAAGAATCTGTGGACCCATAACTGGGTCATATTGTTGTCGCTTGTGTAAGAGTTGCCAGAGGCAGTGCGGCCCAGGGCTCTTGCGCCTTCATGTGCATACAGAAGCATTTAAAAGTCTGCATGTGCCCACTGCTGTAGCTGCATATCTGAAAGAAAGCAAGTCTGGGCCTGGCAAACAGCTTGATGGGAAACTACCTGGGAACTCGATGAGCCTTGTTAAGAGGTCTTTGTAGGAAGTGTGTGTATGTACAATTCTATGTGCAACGGTGACAGGAACTTGAAACCCTGATGTTCAGCAGATCTCAAAAGTAGTGCTTGCCGCTTGCAAGCCTTTTTTAACCTGCACAGACTGTCAGGGACAGTGCAGCCCATTCTGTTGAGCTGATTGGCTCAGCAGAGGAGTGACTGGGCTGCTTTGCAAAAAACGTTGTAAGCTGCAAATGGTTGCCAAATCCGCCTGAGAACATTTTTTTTGTATCCTACTTGAAAACAATCAGCAGTGGCAGAAGGTTGAGATGGATCACATTGCATAGTTGCAATTTTAGGGGTGGGAGGGGGTGCTTCTTGCTTACCCTCATGTGCATGACTCACGCAGCGCAAAAAAGAAAAAGAAAAGAGTGACTCAGGCACATGGCCTAAAACCTTGAATGGAGTCTGGTAGTAAAAGGGCAGCTAGTCCTCCTTTCAGCAAACATGCAAAATATATTTACATTGGGGCAAAGGGGGGAGCTGCCTTGAAGCCAAGGAATGACTTATTCTGCTTCATCTGCATCAGACTAATATTGTGGGAAATCCAGAACATGGAGCAATGCTGTAAGGTATTGGTGTTGGTTTGCAGTGTCTAAACAGAGTTCAGAATTAAGAGATTATTTTGGGACTGGGTTTTATCCAGTGCTAGTCCTTGTCTGAGTAGACCCATTGAAGCTAACAAGCACTACTAACTTGTGTTCATTAATTTCAGTGGGTCTACTCCGAGAAGGACTTAGTTGGCTACAATTCAGTGTGTTCTACTTACTCTTCCACTATTTTTGGCCTTAGTGTTTTTCTTGCACATGTTGTTCCTGCTCTTATCTATCACTGGGACATCCGGTTAATGTAAGCAGTGTTTTACCAGTGTTTTGTTTTTTAAAAGCTTTGATACTTTGGATTGCAGCTCTTTTCTGGTTTTTCCTGGGCTCTTCTACAAACAAATAATACATTTTTGTAAGATTGATAAAAAATGTTTTTTGCAGAGTGACACTGAGATGTCAGAATTAATTATTTGGAATTGGCAAAGAGGATGGAGGCTTAATGGGCCATGGAGATGTTTTTCACTGCTCCCCGGGGAAGGGCCCATGCAGGGCAGCATGGAACATTCAGGCTTGGGCTGCTAATAAGATTAAAATTGAAAGCCTAATCAAAATATCTTATTCACCTAAAGTGAAGGTAGAAAACCTGAGAATCATGGCATCTGTTTGCTCTGTGCAGTAACCCTGAACAGGATGCTGGCTCTAGCAGGCTGAACGGTTGTCCCTAGGGAAAGGGCAAAACAGGGTGGATAAAAACCAATGATTAAAAAAAAAATATGATTTTTTAAATTTATATCAGATTTTTTTGATTTAAATCGGATTTGTAAAATAAAATGCTTTTGGAGGAATCCCTCCCCCAAGATAGTTTTCTATTTAAGACCAAAGGCTATTAATCAGAAAATAAATATTTGTTTTAAGTTTTTCATGTGTGCTGTGCTGAAACTCAGTCTGAGTTGGTTTTTAAGGAAATTCTTA
Source organism: Podarcis pityusensis (assembly GCF_964106645.2). Classification (NCBI taxonomy): domain Eukaryota; kingdom Metazoa; phylum Chordata; class Lepidosauria; order Squamata; family Lacertidae; genus Podarcis; species Podarcis pityusensis. Next base: position 27,180,546 of record NC_138038.1, read on the forward strand.
AGGAAATGATTATTTTTCTCCTCCCAATAAAGTACAGCAGAAAAGTTGTCCAAATATAAACAGTTAACTTATTAAACCTCACAATTATTTCATAATTATCTATGTATTTCTAATAGTATAACCAAATCAGTAATTTTTGATATAAATGTAAAAACTACTCTGAAAATTTGTTATTCCAAAAATGAAACCTCCATGTGATTGCAAATATTAAGATTATACCAGCAGGAATGTCTTTCTGTCAAAAATAAATAAATGATTTAAATCAAATCTTACTGACTAGTGATTTAAATTGTGATTTAAATCGATGACTTGTATAAGCTGAAAGGTTGCTTATGCTCTCCCTTCCTCCCACCACTGGCTGAGCTGCTGTGATGTCATGTAAAGTTCATGCGAATCCAAATTTGCTCAGGGAGGAATGTTGCACATAAAATACTGCCTGTGGTGTGTGATTGTAACAGAAGTAGGGGGGCTTCTCATACATCTGAGGGACAGCAGAGGTTGCATGCTGTTAGCAGAGCCCTAGTTACAGATGAGAGGCTTTGACTGCATGCACACCATGTATTATTTTAAAGCACATGGCTTGCCCCCCCAAAAGATCCTGGGAACTGTAGTTTACTCTCAAAACTACAATTCCCAGTGCATGTAACACACTTCAGTTCCCAAGATTCTTTTGGGGTGAATGGGGAAATGTGCTTCAAATGTATGGCGTGCATGTAGCTAGCCTTTTGGCCTTGGCATGGGCTGTAGTGGGTGGGTGAGTCTAAGGGCAGTATGGCCTTGATGGAGGGGCTCTTAGAGGGTGTAGGAATGGGGCACCACAGTAAGGAAGGAGGCTGGAGTTGGGGCAACACTTTTGTGGTTAATAGAGGTTGGAGATACACAAGAACACATATAATTGCCTTGCTGGTTTCAGGAGACCATCTAGTGGTGGCTAGGCAGATGCTGTGTAGAAATTCACTGACAAAGCATGAATATGATATCCATTCCTTTGTGTTCTCCTCCTCTCTCTTTTTTTTGGGGGGGGGGGTGGAAGAATAGAGAAACCATTTCCACTTTTGGTTCTGTCTTCCATTGTCTAATCCAGGGGTCAGCAAGGTTTATCGTGCCTGGGCTGGATCGGTCCTGTGGAGATCCTTCCATGGGCTGGATCGTGCATGCACATGAGTGCCCGCACCTGCGATTTCCGGCATCTGCACATGCGCAGACACGATTTCTGGCGCCGCGGAAGCGAGTCCCTGCACCGGTGGATTGGTTCGGGGCTCGTGGGCCGGTCATATGACCTCTGCGTGCCACTTCCGGCACATGGGCCTTAGGTTGCTGACCCCTGGTCTAATCACTTTAGGAGTGGTTGGGCACTTCAAGCAGTGATCATCATCACCATGTGCTAATGAATTCTAATATGTTGTGTGAAGCCATAATTACTTCAGTTTGTCATGGACCTCCCCCTCCCCATCAATTTCAACAGGAGATGCTGAATTCTCATACTGGGTAAGAGTGAAACACATGGCGTCATACACTCTACACCATTCGTATTTTATCCATTTATTGCATTTATATCCTACCCTTCTTCCAAGGAACTCAAGGTGGAATATAGAATTCTCTCCCTACTTTTTCCTCAAAAGAGCCATGTGTGGCAAAGATGAGGCTGAGAAATATTGAGGCCCCCACCTTACCCCTGCAGACATCCCTTTTATTATGATTCCATGATTATTTATCCCCATTATCGGGGCAGTTATATGCAATACTGTTCCTGCCTGCAAGAGTTTCAGAGCGGTCATACTGCTTTGTTTCCAGTCAGTGCATGTCCCGTAACTTCTGACAGAAATTCTGCAATATTTTTATACCACAAGTGTTCTGGTCTATTTTTTGGCCTACTTTTATTGTGCTGTAGTGCAGGAGTTCCCCTTCAGGCAGCAGTAACATTAGCGAAGCATTGCAGAACAAGTAATAAAGTGGAATGATGTGCGGACGATATAGTGAAATCCACCGCTAATGCACTATCAATGACAGGCTGCAGAGTATACCCTCAGAAAAAAAACTAGTCTAGAGGGGCCCTTACCCTCTAATCACTGCGCCACAATAATTTCCCTATAGATATACACCTCAAAATGCTTCCAGAGCTCAATCATTGATTTTAATATCGTTTTCCTTTGACAGAATTTTAATCCATAGGCATATGCATGTTTTCCTGAACTTTCACGTGGCTGCTGTTCCAGAAAATGCTGTGGTGGTGGTGTGAGAGCTTAGTTTTTTGCACAGTTGCTTAGATAGCATCTTCCCTCACCCCCACACCATGTGCCTATAAGTGTGTAGCAATTGCTAAATATTCTTTCTGGCCAGTTTTACCACCGCTTATCTCCTGCTCCTTCCCCCTAGGCAGTGAAAGTATCTTAAAGTTCATTTGGCAAGCAGTACCACTTAAGTTAGTTTGACTCATTCTTTTCTGTTGGGGCCGTCTGCTTATGCTGAAGTGCACATAGTTGGCATGGCTACAAGTCGGCCACTAGTAGTTTTTAAAGTGGAAGTCAACACAGTCAACAAGCAGAGGTGCAAAACACTAGAATAACTTTTCGAGACTAGTTGGGGGAATATTGTGCATAGTTCTAAAAGTGAATATCTGTTTATGAAGGACGTTATTTGTTATGATCAGTTAATATCACAGTTGTTCAAAACATCTATACAGTGGTACCTCGGGTTACTTACGCTTCAGGTTACATACACTTCAGGTTACAGACTCCGCTAACCCAGAAATAGTGCTTCAGGTTAAGAACTTTGCTTCAGGATGAGAACAGAAATTATGTTCCAGCGGCGTGGCGGCAGCGGGAAGCCTCATTAGCTAAAGTGGTACTTCAGGTTAAGAGCAGTTTCAGGTTAAGTACGGACCTCCGGAACGAATTAAGTACTTAACCTGAGGTACCACTGTACCAGCAGTAAAAAACCTATGACTCTTGAGATTTGCTGTTGCTGCTGGTCTTTCATTTCTGTCACTCCTGATGATTAACTGTATTGGGAGTTGGGAGTCCCAATGTCTGGAGGACCATAGGTCATCCATGATTTGTACCATGCTTTTCTGCTTCCGTTGAGGCACCTAAGGTGACTTAAGTAAAACAATCAAATAGGGTAGGTTTTTGTTTTGCCTGGGCTTAAGTGAGTTGGGTAGGAATTTCACCTACCTGACAACTCCAAGTTGAGTTACTCTCTATAGAAGGTATCTGGGGGGGAAGAGACCAACCTGAATGTGTCCAAACAGTTTGACTACACCCCAAAATGCACACTCTTCCATTGTCTTCCGAGACAGATGGATACCAACTGTCTTGCATTATATTACTCTACATTGAATCTTGCTAGAAATATATTGGGTACCCAAAGTCTTGGTTGCTTTTACCCAAATTCCTTGGTGCCTAGGAATTTTGAAATGTCCTTAAGACATTTACTTGAGGATGTACCTCCAACATCAAGTTACCAACTTTACTTTCTCTTTCACCCTATTGAGAATTCTGCTGCCAAAATAATTCAACTCCTAACTGTACTAGGTCCATTTCTGGGTCTAGTACAGACCCCTAGTTCTTAGCTTCAAACCCGTCCATGGATTCACCCTAATCCTATCCCATCTATCCCTATACATGACTCTTTCTCTGATTCCACCACTTTGAAGTGTGTAAAAGATTCCTACTTCCTGCAACAGCTCTGCCTTTTCCCCACATTATGCCTACAATGACCTCCCATAACAGGGACGCAGGTGGCGCTGTGGTCTAAACCACAGAGCCTAGGGCTTGCCGATCAGAAGGTCTCTGTTCGAATCCCCGCGACAGGGTGAGCTCCCGTTGTTCGGTCCCTGCTCCTGCCAACCTAGCAGTTCGAAAGCATGTCAGAGTGCAAGTAGATAAATAGGTACTACTCCGGCAGGAAGGTAAACAGCGTTTCTGTGTGCTGCTCTGGTTCGCCAGAAGTGGCTTAGTCATGCTGGCCACATAACCCAGAAGCTGTCTGTGGACAAACGCCGGCTCCCTCGGCCAGTAAAGCGAGATGAGCGCCGCAACCCCAGAGTCGTCCACGACTGGACTTAACGGTCAGGGGTCCCTTTACCTCCCATAACACCTCCTAGATGATGGCTCTTCTTTCCCCCTTCCAATTATTTTTCAGACTCCATTTCTCATTGACTCTTTGGTACAAGCCCTTAATTCACTATAGCCAACAAGGTATCCTCCCGTTGCTGCTGAACACCCAACTCCCATTAGCTCCAGCCAGCATGTCAGAGGGAGCTGTGGTACACCAACGTTTGGCAGGCATCCATTGAAACAGAGTTGAACATTTATCTGAACTACTATTTATCCATTAAGTTACCCATGCCACCTTCTTCCTTCTCTCCCACTGTTGTCTCCTTTGTGTTTAATTTCAGAAAGCAAGTTTCATGGGGCTGAGACCTGTCTTTTGTTGTTACTACTATCAAAGGCTGTGCATGTTGATGTTATATCAGGATTGTGCCAGTAGAATGGGGTTGTAATGTAATTGTGTGATGTAATTGTGGTGCAGTTCACCTAGCCCTGCCTCTAGGTAGAAGATTTAGGCTTGATGATAGTAGGATTACTTCTGGCTCCTCAAATATTGTTATGTTAACTGGGATATGATATGGCTTACACAGGTTAGTTGAGTGTATTCCTTTCATTTGGGAAGCAACGCTTTGTTCCTTGTAGTCTTGAGGAAAAATGATGGCGAACAATAGTTGAGCATTGCAAGGCTGAACTTTGCTGCACTCTTGACTAGCAATCACCCCTGCCTGGCTGCGTCAGTTACCTAAGATACAAGACGCTAAGACAATGAATGTCTCCTGGGGTTGGGCTTGCAGGCTTTTGCAAGTGCTTAGTGCTGCTGCTGACATCTACAGAGACATTTTATGAAAGAAAATAAATAAAACAAGTTGCAGCTTGACATGAGTGGGAAAATGTTCAACTGTGGAACACCAGTAGAATAGGCAAGCTGCACGTTGCATTTTCTTTAAGTTATCCCTTGCTGCAAGATGGATACACAAATGATGGACTGTAAAGGGTATTAACTTCAATGCCTTATCAAGTTTTTCAGCCACATGTGCCTTATTGCTTTTGTTCATGTATTATTGTAGCATGGAAATGATCAGTTGTGTGTCCTGAGTGCTTAGAGGTTTAGTGCCTAGTAGGCAATGCTTTCCTCTTAACAGGTGCAATCACTTTGTTGACCAGTTAGGTCCTCTCCAGAATTTAGAGTCAAGTTAGAAATCTGATTAAGTATTCTTCTGGATTTCAAAAGATATAGTGCTGTTGGACTCAGACTTCCATCAGCCCAAGCCAACATGACCAGTAGTCGTGGCTGATAGGAATTGCAGTTCAGTAACATCTGAAGGACCACACATTTCCTCCCCCACCTTCAAGACTGTCGCGTCCAAGTTTGCCAACAACTTAGTTCACCTGTACTTATGTCATTCTTACTGTGACTAACAACTGGGCTGAGGTTGTTCAGTGGGAATGCTATAGGTGCCTTAATATTTAGGGCTGGTTCAATCTTCTTTGGACCTGGATTCATGTGAAGAAATGAACTGTCAGGTTTTGGCTGACTCCAAGTAAACTTGAGGGGTATGAACAGAAGAACATCTCCCCCCCCCCCAAAAAAAATGAAGACAGGAAGTTGCTGAATGAGAAAGTCACTGTTCCCAAGAGAAAAGCGAGTCTGAAGAGGAAAAAGGCACTGTGGAACTCTAGTAGTACAGAAAAGCAGTAAGCCTTGGACTTCTGAAGACCAAAGTCAACCTGATCCGTGAAGCAGACTAAAGCCTCTGATTTCGACGAAAAAAATTGTGCAAACGGCACTGGCTCCACTTTCTGGGAGGGAGTAGACAGAAAGATCACCAAAGCTTTTTGAGAAGGATTCTTAGAGTTATTTCTGTGGAGCTGTACCATTTTGTCTGATATGGAGAAGGCGGCTTACTGTGGGAATGGTGGTGGTGGTAGCAATTGAATCTTTTACCACAGGTTGCTGAGGAATGGCTCTCATTATGTTTTAGTCACAGTGGCTAAGGCAATAAGGGTAAACTTTTGGCACCAAACGCACAGCCTTATGTTGACTGGCCCTTGTGTTATGCAGCTCAATAACTACTCTTAAGAGGATAATAGGAATTTTTATAGTGAAACCTGCATCCTAAATAACAACCCTTCTGGGCACTTATAGTGACAGATATTGGAACTAAAGCTGCAGTAATGGATATATTTGTTTAATTTTTATAGTATCCATATTAGGACAACTTTTTGCTTGCAATGCCAACTAGTTACTTAAAAGGTTTCTTTTCACTTGTCTCGTATGTGATGTTTTATGGGACCATCTTCAAAACCTCCCAAGGTATTGATCATTCCAGTGAAGTGACATGCTTGATCTTTTCAACAGGAGAATCTTTTGATGAAGACCTTTTGATAATATTTGAAAGCTTTATTGAAACTGGACATGGCCTAAAAACATTGACTGGCAGTGCTTTCTAATGGTGGTTGGAATTGAACTGGAATCGTAGTAGGGGAGCTAACAGCTTGACTGGACCCATGATTATTGATTTACTGACCTTCAAATCTGCTTCATGTAAACTTTCTATTTTCCCCTCCAGTTTCTCTATCCTCCATACAAGTAGCAGGGTTGGATGTTGCCACTTGAGTAGAGATGCAAAGGGGTTGGAGGAAAAATGAATGGAAAAATTTGGAAAACCCAGTTTTTCCACCACCCCATTTTTATTTTTGAAACAGATGTGGGGAGGATTATAGTAGGAGTATAGCATCTAGATCAAGGGAAGTAATAGTGCCACTGTATTCTGCGCTGGTCAGACCTCACCTGGAGTACTGTGTCCAGTTCTGGGCACCATAGTTCAAGAAGGACACTGACAAACTGGAACGTGTCCAGAGGAGGGCAACCAAAATGGTCAAAGGCCTGGAAACGATGCCTTATGAGGAACGGCTAAGGGAGCTGGGCATGTTTAGCCTGGAGAAGAGGAGGTTAAGGGGTGATATGATAGCCATGTTCAAATATATAAAAGGATGTCACATAGAGGAGGGAGAAAGGTTGTTTTCTGCTGCTCCAGAGAAGCGGACACGGAGCAATGGATCCAAACTACAAGAAAGAAGATTCCACCTAAACATTAGGAAGAGCTTCCTGACAGTAAGAGCTGTTCGACAGTGGAATTTGCTGCCAAGGAGTGTGGTGGAGTCTCCTTCTTTGGAGGTCTTTAAGCAGAGGCTTGACAACCATATGTCAGGAGTGCTCTGATGGTGTTTCCTGCTTGGCAGGGGGTTGGACTCGATGGCCCTTGTGGTCTCTTCCAACTCTATGATTCTATGATTCTAGGAGAACCAGACAAATTGGGGGGACAGACTGGGTTTTAATCCAGTTTTTTCCATCTTCCCAACACCTTCACCTCTTTATGCTGGGGCTCCATTTCATGCCTTTCCTTAAATGGCCCCCTCTCTCGGTTTGTTTGCATTAAGCGGAACCTCATTTCTGCCTTTCTGCATTAATTTTTCCTGTTGTTTGCATCATTTTTGTCCCATGGCTTTGGCATGCACACACTTCACATACAGTTCTGCATTTCTGTGATTTCGTAGACTAGCATCAGGGAAAACAAAAGCCTATAAGACTGGACTGTGTTCAGACCACCAAGTATTTCATTTAATGGTGGTGCAGCTTTTTGCTGCTTGGTGTGTGAAGCATTCTCTTTGGTCTGATCGTTATAGAGAGAAAGAAGAGAAGACACTTCTATGGACTTTGCATTGCCGTGATAGTTTGCATTCCTGGCTAGAATGCTCTTCCCCAATTCTGACTCACCAGCTGGCCTTAACAGTTTGAAGTCTCAGTGCATATTCAGCCTTGTAAGTAAGTGCTGTCCTTGACTTGACCAGTAACACTGAGGCATATGTTCCAAGACTAGTTCAGTCATGTTCTAGGCTTCTTATAGTGCCCAATTCATTGAAATGACCATAACAGAGGAGACTAATCAATTGAGGCATGGTTGGTTTGGAGCAGGTGTCAGCAACCTGCGACCCACGGGCTGGAAGCAGCCCGCGGAGGCTGTTAAACCGGCCCACAAGTTTCCCCAGAACTGAGCCACTAACCGGCTCAGTGTGGGGACTCGCTTCCACGGCGTTGGAAATTGCATCTGCACACACGCAGATGCTGGAAATTGCTTCTGCATGTGCAGACTCGCACAGACTATCTGGCCCACGGAGAGGGCTCTGGAGGACTGATCTGGCCCATGCAAGGTAAACCTTGCCGACCCCTGGTCTGGAGAAACTTCTGACTTCTTTGATGCCAAGGCATCAAAATTCCTATGTCCTAGCATTAATTTATTTTCCCTTGGCATCACAGCTTTCCTTCTGTGACTAATAGCAGCTTGTAAAACATGCAGAGGAATTGTTTACATGCAATTAACGCCGTGTTATGTTTGGCCCTGAGTAACAAGGGGCCTGGAATCTCAGTAACTGAAGGCCCCACCACCAGTTGCTGTAAAGAAACTCCTCCGCTGCCTGTGTTTTCAGCTTCGAGTAACAAGCAGTAGAAAATCGCTTGGTCTTTGCTCAGAAGTCCTAATTCTATTTAGAAAGGTTCTTTAGCTGAAGGTTCATCTAGCTGAAGCAGATAAATGAAATTATATAAATTTGGTGTCCCAGTTGTGAAATGCTGCTTGAAAACAGTCAGGTGCAAATAGGTAAGATAGGTGTGAGGACAATAAAGCATAGACTAGCAAGCCACGGAGGGAGGGTGTTTATGTGAAAAGACAAAAGGTTGGACATGCTGCAGAGTCCTAGCATATCCTCTGCAAGTTATAGAGAGCACAATTCATAGAGATCAAATCTCCACCCTTGAGGGAGTGGGTTAGTTGGGAGTTTGGGGAGGTCATCAACTTTCTAAACTTATTTTTGTCATGCAGTGGTTATCTGCTTATCATTATGTTTGCACTTCACTGACTTAGTCATGAGAGAAGAATCTTCTTTACATAACAGGATGCCATGGAAATGTCTCATCTTGGGTCCAATACCCCCCTTTTCTCCCTTCACTTTTGCTTGAACCAGTTCATTCTTCTGGGAGCTCTTGGCATATTTTTAGATTTTGTTATGCTTGGAAGGCTCGGTGCAGGTACAGCCAGTGTCTCATCCAGTTACTGTTGAGACTCTAAGCTTCTATCAGTCCCAGCCAACATGGCCCAACAGTCAGGAGGGTACTATGTTGACTTCCACTGACTTGGTTCACATGTACACATAAACGTGTGTGGATATCTGTCAGGGTGGATTTGATTTAAATCAAATTGATTTAAATCATCATTTAAAATAAATCACAAGTCAGTAAGACTTGATTTAAATAATTTTTTTACAGAAAGACTCATTCTTGCTGGTATAATCTTAATATTTACAAGCAGATGAAGGTTTCATTTTTTAATAATAAGGTTTCAGAGTAGTTTTTAGTTATATCAAAAATTACTGATTTGGTTATACTATTAGAAATACATAGACATAATTAGGAAATAATTCTGAGGCTTAGTAAGTTTACTGTTTATATTTGGACAACTTTTTCTGCTGTACTTTATTGGAAGGAGAAAAATAATCATTTCCTTAAGAACAATTTAAACAATTTATTTAACTAAAATAATATTATAGCATATGTATTCATGTTTGTTAACTGAGCTGGTTAAACAATTTTTAAAAAGAAAAAACTTAGACTGTTTTAGCACACATGAAAAACTTAAACAAACCCTTATTTCCTGATGAATAGTCTTTGGACTATAATGCAACTTAAATAGAAAGCTATCTTTAGAAAGATTTTTCGTACAAAAGATTTTAAAAATCCAATTTAAATTTTAAAAAGCCAATTTAAAAAAGCCAATTTTTTAAATAAAAAATTTAAATCATTGATTTTTATCCACCCTGTCTAGTTTTCACCTAGAGAGAGATCCAGTCCCTATAGGGATTTTGACTATTGATACCATGGCATTGACCGAGTCTACTGGAGGTTAGAATCTCACTGTAAATCTAGAGCAGGTCACTATTGTTGCACTTAACTGCATTCACAAGGTGGTATTTCGTAGCTAGTGACTTTTGCTCACCCAATAATGGCTGGACAACAGGAATGCTTCATCCTCTACCATAGCAACCCAGGCTCAGACTACCTTTTTTTCTGGCGAAGAACGGCGATGAGCACACCCTCTTCGTTTAATCAGACTTGTATGCTCACTTCATCTGGTGTTGAATATTTCTTCTAGATATTAGGCTTGCCAATGTGCATTTTGAAAACGCATCTAAAATGTGGTATAAAGGGGATCAGTACATTTTGTTTCCTCTAGGAGAGGAGAATCTTCTTCTCCCTGCCCTCCTTCCATTAGGAAGATCGGCCTCAATCCAGAATATCTTCCTTTATATAAGATTTTATTAAAGCTTTTTCATAATACAGTAAGGTGAAATAAACTAATCTAAATAAAAAGAGAAAAAGATAACTGAGTCCTCTCTCAAATGTAGCTCTTAACCCTTGTCACACACAGGAAGTGGTGGACCCTCCCATCTCTCAACTGGGAGCATTCCTTATTCTCCCAGACTCTCACCCTGGGAGATCTTCCCTTCCCTGCCTCTCACCCATGGTCCTTCCACCAACCAGCTGTCACCTTCATTTGTGTGTAATCCTTGGACTCCAATAACTGCTCAGAGCAGAGGGGACACCAACATGCAAAAAAAAAAGCAAAAAAGGGGTAGAGTAGGGAGAGGGAGAAGAAAAGGACAGAAGAGGAAGAAAACCCATAGCATTTCCTGACAGGTGCATTTCCTATTGTCCCGTATCTGCTTCAGGGATGGGCAACATGTCTCTTGCAAACAAAACAGCACAGAGTATTGAGAGGGTGCTCCTTGTGTGTTGTATGTTCTTGGCCATTTGTGATTTGAGGTCTTTAAAGTGGAGAACCTTTCTTCTGGCAATACTCTTACCAGTTTTGACATTTCTTGTTTTCCCTCACAAAGGGACTTTTTTGAGAGCTATCTTCTCTTCAGTCCAAACTTGCCAATATTTACTGGCAAGCTTTAAAACTTGCCAGTAAGTATTGTTCTCAAGTTGTGACTTTTGACAATGTGGGTTTTCATTTAAAGATGTCACAATTTCTGATGGCTTTGGGAGTACAAGCATGCCGCTTGGGCCTTTTAAAGCATGGCGCTGGAGCTTTGCTTTTATATAACCGTCACCATCTGTTTTTTGAAATGATCACAGTATTCGGGAATTTCATTTCATTTCCTGGTTTTCAATGCTTGCTGCGGCTATCTTTGGAAATTGTTTTTAAGGCTACTGTTTTTCCAGCCTATGAAGCACGTAAGCATAGATACAACTGCTTGTGGAGCCGAGAAGCTTGAGCTGGCAAGGAGGATGAGATTAAATGATTGGGTTTGGATCTGCAGGCTGTGCCAAAAAAATAATTGGGAGGAGGAGCTGGCCTGTTAACCAAATGAATGCAGACTTTAGAGCAAGCATAAATTTGGAAGATATTATTTAGAGGAGCAAAATGAAATGTAAAAGACGACCACGTGGCTTGAGTGGTGGAAATAAATCTGTTGTCCCTGGTCACAGCCCCCTTCCCCCCTTCCATGCTATGCTCCCCCCACCTTTGTAAAAGCTTCACTGAGAAGAATGTAATTGAAGGGGGGAGGGGATTATAAACTGGGTTGCATACTCTCAACCAATTGCAGCTCAGGAATAGCTGAACATTTCAATGCCTTTAAATTTTGAATAGAGGACGCTTCATGTTGCTGAGCTAATGCAATCTCAAACAATGGGTCTTGCTTTCCAGTTACTACAAGCAAAGGGCTGTACCACTTTGCTAGGAAAGGGGGAAACAAGCTGGTGTGTTAAGCTAAATAAATGTTGGACTTGGTGGATCTTTATTTCCTCTTTCCCCCAGTATTCACCTTTAATTGTTTTTTTTTCAAGATAGCAGACAACCTAATTGACTTTTTTATTTAAGAAGAAAACCTATTGTTTTTCACCTTTAAATTTAAACCTTTAAGGCTAGCTGGTGCTGTCTCGCTTTGGATCTTTGAGGCTGCAGTCCTATATCCTCTGGCATGGGAGCAAACCGCATTGAACTCGGACTTCGGAGTACAGGACTGTGACGTGTGTTCTCAAGTGCAAAGTTTTAGGTGCCTTAGGGGAAAGAAAAGAAAGATGCAACATGCAACGTTCTTTTGTATTTTATAAAAGAATCTTGTTCAGTATTTGGAAATGTGTGTGTCTTTCCGCCCACAATTATGCCTTGTGCCACATAGATGAAATGTAAGCAACACCGCCAGAGAGCTTGGGTTCCTAGGAATTTGATGCTGCTGTCTAGGAATTCAAAATATTTTCCCTGACCGGGTTGTGAATATGGAATAGGTACATGTTTCTGTTCAGCTGCGGCAGATGACAAAACAGCGAAAGTTAAGCAGAAGCGACATGCCCAAGATTATCCCCATGGGTTTGAAGGAAGTACATAACTGCGTTTATCTCGAATGCCTTATCTTTCTTTTAGAAATTGTATTGGCACAAAGCTTTCATTAGGCCAGCTAAAATGCCACAAAATAGTGTGCACGCTTCTGAGTTTTCCAGAACTTTTAATCAGGGTGGACGATAAGCAAACGAGGGGTGGGGAAGTGGGGAGAAAATGTTTGTCATGTTGAAGCCGTAGAGTCTACATCTGGTCACAGTTTTAAGGTGGAATGTGGGAGGGGGTAGCAGGCACCCAGACTGGGTTTTGTTAAGTGCTATGCAGGCTTCAGGTACATAGGTGCACAGAGCTTGTGTTGAAGGACTTCTGTATACTTCTAGCTTTTATCTGAAGTGACCAGGTTCAGGCTCCATGGTTTTACCAGCCAGATGGCTCCCCCATTGCCAAGTTTAGTCTGATGAAGTGTTCTGGAGAATTCAAAAGGTTTCACACTAACTTGTGGCATTTTGCTTGGCCTAAGTCTGTTGCCCTAACAAGGATTTTGGAAATGTTCTTAATAGGGCCAACACAACTGCTTTCTCCTCCTCCTTTAGAATGTGTCTCCTCCACCCTTTGCTGCCAAGAGTTCCTTTTAAGTAATGCCAAGGACTGCTACGCACTCTATTTTTAAGAATAACATCTGCACATGACGGGGTGTGTGTGTTCAATTGTGTATATTCTACAGGTAAATGTGCTAGGGAGTTGCATTTGGCTGCATTTTCTGCGCCACAGTGTACAAAAGTGGTCCTTGTAGGATCAAAAATTATTTGGGGGATACCTTTTGTATTGGAACTATTGAACTGGAAAGTCGTGCAAGCAAACCAATACAAACCAATACAAAGAGAACTCTTTCCCTTCACTTGGGGATAGAAAATATCCTAAGAGGGTGACATTTGTGCAGTTTGAAAGTTTTGCTTTGTTGCCATTTTGGTTATTCACATGTCCATCTTTGGCATAAACAACCTGAGTAGTTTCTCTAGTTACTACCTTAAAAACAAAATATGTATTTACGTTTTGTGCTAGCTGACTTTGATACTGTGTTCTTGCTATTTGCTTCTGTTTTTACTGAATTCTATAATAGCATCAAGTCTTGAGACAGTGTTGTTTGTTGAAACAAGGCTTTAAATACACCTGTCCTCCTTTAGGTGAAAATAGACTCTGTGATTTCCATTCACCTAGTATTTTCTGTGCAGATTCGTATATTCGGCATTCTATTTGTGTGAAATGTGCACCGGATTTCGGCTGCCTTGCTGAAAATAAATAAATAAAATAACCACTTGTATTTATTATTTATTTATTTATTTACTCAATTTATATACTGCCCTTTAATCAAAAGATCTTAGGGCGGTGTACAACATTAGAAACATATTACAGAACACCAACCGTTCCTAGCCCATTAAAGACTGTGCTTATGCAACTGGTGCTGCCTGGTTTTGCTTTGTTACCTGTCTGTGTGTACGCGGGAGAGAGTAAGTCTTACAGCTGCACCTGTGCAGGGCTGCTTAAGTGAAATATCTCCAGTACAGGCACTTCTTAATAGGACAAGGTTGCTGCCTTGTTTAAACAGAAGTGCACACAGTAGGATGAAGGTTAAACAATTGGCATATGTAGTGAGTGGAAATTGAACTCCATTGTGACTCCTTTGTAAACTTCCCAGCTGCCTTTGTGCACATGAAGTGATGGAGATATGTAAGCCAAAGGGGGGAAATAAATAAAAAGATGGTACCTTTTCAACGCCATGCTTTTCTCTTCAACACTTTCTTCTATATGAAACAGACTGTGAATGAAATCTACATTTTTGTTTACATTTTGTCATGCCTGATTCCTGTCACACCGTGGTACAGCACTTGCCTTATATGCAGAAGTTCCAGTTGCTGGCATATTCAGGGAGGGCAGCGAAAAACCCTGACTGAAATTCTGGAGAGCTGCAGCCACTCAGTGTAGGCAGTAGTGAGCTGGATGGGCCCAGTGGTCTGACTCTGTATAAAGCAGATGTGGCCTCCTAACAAATAAATGTGTTTAAAAATAAGGTTAGAAGACTAAAGGGCAGCTTCAGGCATTACAAATTTCCTGCCCTGAAGTGGACGGAATTGGGCAGGCAGAACGTGACATGAGTAGGAAAGGGTTAACTCCAAATCATCAGTCAGAGGTCATCTACTCCAATTCCAGCCAGTGCAGGAAATCCACTACTGTAGCAAACCTGACAGCCATCCAGCATCTACTTAAAATCTATAATGAAGGAGGGACCACATTCTCCAGAGCTGGTCTGTTCCAGTCTGGGTAAGCAATAATGTGAATTCACATTGCTGAACAGAACATCTTAAACAAAAAAAATCTCACTACAACTGTGTTCATGGTTCTGCAACTACTTTTCATTCCTTGGTGTGTGTCGTTTTTCCTCTTATTTTTGATTACTCTCGGAATGTGAGTATCTGCTGAGAAAAGGGAGCCTGTGGTGTGGGTTTAAACATTAAGGCTTTTGTCAGTCCTCCGTCAGTGCTGAGGTTCTCCTGAAAGGAATGCTGTGTCTAGTTTTTTCTTATGTGTGTATTACAGCAAACATCCTGACCATTAATACACACATAGACATGGAGCTTGTGAAACTAATCCTATAGCATGGTCAGTACCACCAATGCGCTTGCGTGCAAATAAGCATGCTTTTCCTTCCTGCCAAACACAGGCACGGGCCATTCTCTTCGTATAAATCTTTCAACACAGGTGCACAGCTGGGCAACTGATGAGCCATTTCCAGGCACATGGCACACTCTATGCAAGCTTTATGGATTCTAGCCACCCCCTTCATTGTTGTTGATCACAAATTGCATATTGTGTTCAGGAATATGTTAAGTTCCAAAATGCAGTCATGGCTGCAGTTTTTGCCCCTGACAGGCTTGAACTGAAATGTATTTCTTTTAAGTGAGTTATCATAGAATTGTAGGGTTGAAAGAGACCCCCCCAAGGTCATCAGGAATCACAGCTAAAGAATCTCTAACAGATGGCCATCCAATCTCTGTTTAAAAACTTCCAATGAAGGTCCAGCACCTTCCGAGGGAGTCCGTTCCACTGTTGGAACAGCTCTTACTGCCAGAAAGTTCTTCCTAATGTTTAGTTAGAATCTCCTTCCTTCCTTGTAATTTGAATTCATTGGTTTGGTCCTACCCTCTGGGGCTGCGGAAAGCAGGCTTGATCCATGTGACCGCCCTTTAGATGTTTGAAGTTGGCTGTCATATCAACTCTCAGTCTTCTCCAGGCTAAACCTACCTAACTCTTTCAACCGTTGTTCAAAAAGGCTTGGTTTCCAGACCTGTTACCATTTAGTCGCACTCCTCAAGTTTTCTAGTGGTGGAGAATTGCAATTGTAAGAGTAAACATGTCAACTTTGTCTAGAATACAGACAATACGACTGGGGGGCGGGAGGGCTTCTTTGAACCTCCTTGCCCCCTGGCTGAGCAAGCCCCATGTCCGACCAGCACACATGTGTGCCAGAGGGATGGGACGGGGGGCTTGTTTGTGCTCCTCAGCCAGGGGAAGAGAAGGTTCTTGCCTCCAACTGACCAAGCCCCATGTCCCTCCAACATACGTGAGTGGGGGAGGGGAGGGATTTGTTGAAGCAGAGGGAGGAACAAACTGTATCACTCCTTGTTTCTCCCTCCACAGTAGTATGAGGGCAGACCACGGTGGCAGTTTCACTCAGCAGTATATCGCCAGTGAAACTGCCACCTCTCCTGTCCCTCTGCCTCAGCTTGTTTTTTCCTGGTCCTGGGCGATATGTGCAGAATAACATCAGCAACAAATAAATAAATAAATAAATATTTATTTATTTATTTATTTATTTATTTATTTTTGCCCTGTCCTCAGGATTGCTATTCTCTATAGCCCACTCACCCAGCCATCCACTATTGTATCATTTTCATCTTCCTTTCCCCCTGTGCTTGCCAGCCAGTTCCAAAACTTTCAAAAACCTGAATCATTCGTTCGAACTCGTTGCCGTAGGATATTGTGATAAAAACTAGTATACAACTCCGAAGCAAGAGATGGGTCCACCACAATGTGGAACAGTATCCCTCTGACAGGCAGTACACATTTTATCCAAAATATAAAATTCCTCTAGCTTTCATAACTCTTCATAATGTAAATTAACTTAGGTGCAGAAGGTGGATGGGAATTGTGCCCACACGTGTGTGTCCCTAGTCTCATTTGCACTTTTTCTGCATCAATGTTGGGTGAATTCCAGGAAACCTCTGTGCCTCCTTCTCTCTAGGGTATAATTTAATTCTTTGTTTTCTGACCTTCTCATTCTAACTTAAATCATATGACCAGAGTCAGCACTCCTCTCTCTTCCTGGCAAGACTATTCAATTGACTTTCGTCTAGCATACAAATATTTATTGATTGGCTCCTACAAACTTAATTCTAGCGCCTAGGAATTTAAAATAGTGTTCTGCTTGTGCCCCAATGTACTAGCATTGGGTTAATTAAGCTTATATTTCTTCTTCTGGAGGTCAGGTTTGCATTCCTCTTGAATCTTAAAACATACCATGGAGCCATATGAATTCATATTTAATGCTTCTTTTCTTCTGGGGCAGAAACTGTTTCTAGCCAGCTGATGATCTTCCTTTTTATGATTGGAAACCACTGGCCCCTTTTTGGGCTTGGCAAAGCAATAAGGTATCTGTGTGAAGCCTATAAATTCATCAGTCTAATGACCTCAGCCTGTGTGCAGCTATATCTACAACCATTTAACTTATCTATGGCAACAACAACCAGGGAGGCAGTTGTATTAATCTGTGGAAGTAAAAACAACAGATAGTATTGTGCCATCTTAAGGCAGCTTCCCTCAAGCTTCCAGATCTTTTGGACTGTAATTCACATCAACCCCAACCTACATGGCTGCCTTAAGGACTATATGATTTATTATGGCACAAATGAGATGCATCAAAAATGGGCTCTTGTCTGTAAAAGCTTGTGCTATAATAAATGTATTAGTCTTTCTTCATGCAACCAAGTAAGTGGATGGAGCTCATGAAAGCTCATGTCACAATAAATCAGCTAACCTTTATTTATTTCCATCAAACATAGAAGATCCATTGGCATTTGGAATATCCATTGACTTTTTTTGCAATTTGGCTTACCAGGGAGTGGCCCTCTCCTATTATTGATGTGTAGGTGTAATATTTTGTTCTTTGGCAAGTGCATAGGAAGCTGCCTTAGTCCAGCTTGTTCAGTATTATCTACACTGACCAGCAGCAGCTTTCCAGAGTTTTAGGCAGGAGTCTCTCCAAGCCCTATTTGGAAATGACGGGGATTGAACCTGGGACCTCCTCCATGCAAGGCAAATGCACTACCACTGAGCTATGTCTCTTCCCCAAAGTGTTCAAAATTTATTTATAAACCTGCAGTATCTCAGTACATTTCTGGTTTGAAGCTTAGGCTTAGGCTTCTTGTGAGATTCTTCTCACAAGAGTCTGTGAGATTTTTTAGAATAAAAAAATCCACGAAAATGCAAACATTTAAATAATGTGTGCTTTAAATATGTGTTGCAACAAAACATGCTTTCCCAGACGCATTTTCTCTCCACCTATGTATTTCTAATTTTTTTATCCTATGCATTTTTATAAAACTGAGAACTGCATCACAAACTTTAGAAAAGTGGAAAATGCAGATTCGTTCACACCAGATTTTGAAATAAACAAATTCATCAAGCATTCCTAGCTTACACCAGGCTTAAGGCTGAACCCAGGCAAGACTGAAGTGCTATTTGTATGGGAGTTCCAGTGTTCCCAGGGAGCATGCTGTCTTGCAGTTCATGGGCTTTCCCAGCCTATGGCATTGTTTCCCAGTCCTCCAGGTGTTTTGAACACCTGACTTATTGGCCTTGCTGGGTGGGGCTGATGGGAATTGATGTCCAGTGACATCTGAAGCACCCTAAGTTGGTGAACGCTGG
The DNA here is from genome assembly GCF_964106645.2 of Podarcis pityusensis. Classification (NCBI taxonomy): domain Eukaryota; kingdom Metazoa; phylum Chordata; class Lepidosauria; order Squamata; family Lacertidae; genus Podarcis; species Podarcis pityusensis. The sequence goes on from NC_138038.1 coordinate 27,198,982, forward strand.
CCTGTGCCTACTACAGATTGCTTTGTATCTGTAGTGTTTGGAAGCAGCTGGATTTGTTTCAGATGCACCCGGTGTCTTTCCTGTTTCATTTGCTACTCAGGTCCTAATCTCCTCCGTTAATTCCAAAACACTGCTGTGCCCCGTTGACCACAATAGGGAATCTAAAAATGGGTATAACTTTCCACTTAAGTGATGAAATTCGCCCGTGAAGGAGCTTCTGCAAAGTTGATTAAGCCTGCCAAATTTCAGGCAGATCTATCCATGGGTGCTTGTACAGGGGAACTTTCAATGTTGCTGGGTTGTTTTTTTTTAAGTATGTACCGTATTTTCTGCCAGATTTGGATGCAAATTGAAGGCATGGCTTCCCCGTCTGTGTGGAAGAAAGAAGCCTGCCAGATTTCAGAAGATAGGTACAGTAGTTCTTCTGCAAGGGCAGACTTTACAGCTTTAGGAATGGGAAAATAGAAACCAGAAGCTTAGGGAGTCCCTGATCTGCTTCAAAATGCCTTCTTATTGGCACGATCAGACGTGGGAATGTGAGATCGTGACCTGGATCACCCCAGTTCACCTTGTTACTTGGAGCACACAGCCAGTCGGCCCCCGCACTCCCACCCCACATGGCTACTGCTTCTGGACCAAGGTCTACTATTTGTGGAGTATTCCAGGAGTGCCTTTTAGCCGTGGCATCTGATAGTCTGGCTGCATCCCTTCCTAGAGTTCTGGTGGATATGGCCAGTGTGCCCATCCTGTAGGAACCTGAAGGCTGGACTGCTGAAGTGTGCTGTATGTGGCGTTGCCCTTGTAAACTGTCTGGAAGCAGTGGTTGGCACCAAATCCTAGGCCCTGTCTCCTTCCTGGGGTGTGGAGGTAAGAGTATAATAACAAAACTTCACAGTAACTGCATTGACTTCCTGTTCACTTCCAGATTGAATTAATGGAGCTTCTCTTGCTGTGCACGTATCCTGGCATTTTTGTCCTCTGGGAACAGGCAGTTTTAGATCTCTGCTTTATGTTGGCTGTAAATATGTGGGGGTTTTGTATGTTGCATTTGCTTCCTGGAATTTACTATAGATTGTTTTGTTGATTTTGGGTTCTGCTTTCCTTTTTGCTGTCAGCCACATTATGCCAGGCCTTGCCCAGCAATATATATATATATATATATATATATATATATATATATAGTGGCAGCAGTGGCTTTAGCTGGATTGGGACCATGGTGTAGGCAGCATTCTGGAGGTGCATGCCTGTCGATCCTTGGGATCTTGACTGTTTTCACACACTAGCAACACATCCTGTAGAATTCTATCCACTATATTTTATCTCAGGCATAGGCAAACACAGCCCTCCAGATGTTTTGGGACTACAACTCCCATCATCCTTAGCTAAGAGGACCAGTGGTCAGGGATGATGTGAACTGTAGTCCCAAAACATCTGGAGGGCTGAGTTTGCCTATGCCTGTGTTATCTGCACAATCAGAATGTATTTCAGGAACCAAAATGTCACATTGAAAAATACTACCTTTAAATGCAACCAGGCATCTTGGGGACTGCAGCCCTGGCTTAAGGAACCATTTGGTGCCTAGCTCGGTGAGTTTCTAGGTGTAGGGTGGCTTGAAGGCTTTGCCCCCTCCACAGTCCCAATCAGAACCATTCACCACCCCATTCCTACTATTAGGAATGAGAGAAAAGCTTTGCAGGTAGGTTTCCGGTGGGGTGGGGGCCAAGATTCCTATTGAGACAGCAACTGGGCAAAACCTTACAGTCCCTCCCCCATCAGTGTCACAGTCCGCATCTGTCTTGGACTCCCCACACTGACTTGTGTGTGTTTTAAAAGCAGTATGCCAAGGCTAAATACATCAACAATGTCGCATCTTACTTGGCCCCTAATGGTTCACCAGCAGACAGGAAAATAGGAGGCAGAGAGAGGCCACCCCCCATACCTTTCAGCTGCTGTCTTCTCCCACAAGTGGAAAGAGAAGAGAGAACAGGGACTGAGTGTTTGTTTGCTACTTAGGTTTCTTAGGCAAACTCCTGGTTATAATAGTCAGAAGTGTTAAATTGTTCTCCCCAAAGCTTAGTGAATTAGTACAGCAACAGCTGCTGTGTGGTTTTCTTCATCATTCTGTTGATTTGACCTCATGTTGTCTTCATGGTTGGTTCAGCCCTTGGCATCTCTGATAAGTCATTAGTGGGGGCATTTTACTTGCAGTAGTTGTTGTAGTTACTGAATAAAGCACTTTTTTGTCTTCTGTTTTTGTGCTGGGGGGGGTGTGGGTGTGTGATTCTCTCTCCCCCCCCCCCCGCTTAAATTGCAGTTGCTTTTGCACAAAGGCAGATGTAGCAGACAAGGATGATGAGTTTTCTAAAGATTCATGCCTTCCTTGTAGCTTATCAGAGATATCTTATTCCTTGCTTGTTGATACTTGTTAGGGGACATACGAAAAGGTCACAGCCAGGCTACTTGCATGGCTTGGTAGCTTTACTTCAAGATGAAATGCAAAAACACACAATCCTTAAAGAGCTAAAACTCTGTAAATTCACAATGAAAAGACTAAAGTTAAACCATTCATTTGAAACCTTTCAGGGTGATTACTGGAACCAAGTTATGCAGAGGCGTGGTTTCAGATTTAGCTTCCAAATTGTGGTTTGTAATTAGGTGCCCAGCCTAGAGCTCAGGCACTCTGTCCTTCCTTTTGGGTGTGGCAGTTCCCCTTTCTCATTTCCTCGTTTGAGACAAACCATAAGTAGTTGTTTTGTTCAAACGGGCGAGCTATAGTTAAACATTCTTCTGCAAACAAGGACTGGTTATCAGGATCAAACCCTGGCTTCCAATCCAGGTTTACAAAACAAGTTGCGGTTCGAATGGAATGGTAAACAATGGTTAGTGTCCAATCAGGGTAGGAGTGACCTGCACACAACCCAGAGGTTGCACTCACAACTGAGCCGCCTCAGATTGTTTCAGCCCCTGCCCTGTTTCCTTCCTGGGTGCCATCTTTGACCTGTCAGGTTCTAAATGGCTCTTGAATAATGCTGGCGTTCTCTTTTACTGGAGGATGACCACCTCGAGCATCTGCTGGAACCTAGAATCACAGAATTGAAAGAGCTGGAAGGGAGCCTGAGGATCATCTAGTCCAACCCCTTGCCATGCAGGATTCTCAACTAAAGCATCCATGACAGATGGTCATCCAGCCTCTGCTCAGAAACCTCCAAGAAAGGAGCATCCAGGGGGAGTCTGCCCCCGTGTTGGAACAGCTCTTACTTTCAGAAAGTTATTCCTGATGTTTTAATCATAATCTCCTTCCTTGTAAATTTAATCCATTGGTTTGGGTCTTAGCCTCCAGAGCAAGCAAAAACAAGTTTGCTCCATCCTCCATGCAGTGTGGTAATGTACTTCAGTCTATTATGAGCACCTGGTCTTCACGCAAGTTGACTGATCCATGTCTAGTAACGCTCAGAAGGCGGCCCAGCCTTGCTTTTTATTTTCCTTGAGTGCCAGCGTAGAAAGATGTGACGAGAAGTGGCCCATATGTTCACATGTACCAGTGTGAGTAATTTCCAGGGGCTAAACAAGGTTCTTCCAACTCATGAACATGGCTCTTGTCTGGTTACTTGAAGGAGATTCCTGCCTGTCAAGAGCTTATGGTCTAAGAAGGTGGCTTTTGCATACATTGTCTGAAACTTGTACACCTGGGAAGTTCTGCTGTGTAAAGGATCCCTTTGTGGGAGAGGTGGTGCAGGGCAATCGTCTGTTGACACAAGTACACAAAGGACTCTGCTGTACAGCAGATGTAGTAAGTGTTAGGTATTTATGTGGTGTTTGTGCTGTTCCTTTCTTTTTGTTTTATTGGTAGTTATATTTCATATAACTTACTCTTGTTTTCCTTCCTCATATTTAATTCATATTTCATATAACTTATCCTTGTTTTCCTGCTCTCGCGCGCGCGCTCTCTCTCTCTCACTCATAAACACACACACACAAACCCTATCTCCAGCATGCAATCAGAATATAGTATGTTCTTTCCTATTCCCCAACCGTTTTAAACTGTGCTTGGCCTTTTACATTGTTAGCCTGCCATATCTTGATTTCTTGGGTTCTTAGTGGTCCTATTAGCTCATGGGCTGTGGGCGAGAGTTCTTAAAGCACAATGTTACACATATTTACTCAGAAGTAAGTTGCAGTATGTTTGGTGGGCTTTACTCCCAGGTAATTGTATATGTAGGATTTTAGCCTAACACTATTTTTTAAGGGATGCTTTTCTTAGTGCAACCAATCAGCCAAGGCTTTTCTGGTGGCTGGAAACACTAAGGTGGTAGTTTTAGATTGCTCATTCTTTGAAAGTCTGCTGAAACACTTGTGGATATGCTTACTGGTTTTAACAATGCCTAAGATATGAGTATTATAAATAATTTCTTATTTTAATACTGTGTCTTCAGCAGGTGGGGCAGGGCAGAAATTTAGGTCTTTTCAAGACCAATTCTAGGTTTCGCAATATATATCATCGATCTCTTTTATAGATCAATAACTTCTTATTCTCATTGAGTCTGCAGGAGAGGCTTCCCTTACTTCTTTCAGGTGTCTTGTACTTGAAATCCTGTAAAATGTTCTTTTTCTGCCTCAGGTCATTGCCCTCTGCATAGACTTGATTGTATCAGAGGCTCTCAGGGCGACAGATGCTGTTATAAATAGATGACACTTACAGGGTATTGGCGGGGGGGGGGGTTGTTTATTATCAGTCATTTGTGTTTCCTGACTTCGTAGATATCAAAGTTGGGGGAAATTGAGAAGGAATAATTATTTTTTTCTTGGAGCCTGATTGGGTGCATGCTTAGTAGCAAATTTCATTAGACTTGATCCTGGTTAAGTTTGCATAGCATTGCAGCCTTACAGAGCAACCTTGTGCATTTTTGCTCAGAAATAATCACAGTAGGATTTGCCTTCCAGGTAAATAGCCATAGGATTGCAGCCTTAGGTAACAATCCTATACATATTTATCTGGAAGCAAACCTTAAGTAGAACATTGCAACTTGTGTCTGAGTTAACATGCATAGGATTGAGCTACACAACTCTGTGCATTTTGTAATACTTAACAAAAAATTTTTTTTGTTCTAGTCTGCAAATGAGTAATCTTTGTTGGACTCCAGTTCCCATCAGCCTCAGCCAGCTTGGCCCCAGTGGATGATAGGGATTGTAGTCCAGTAGCTGCTGGAGGGAGGGACACGGGTGGCGCTGTGGGTTAAACCACAGAGCCTAGGACTTGCTGATCAGAAGGTTGGCGGTTCGAATCCCTGCGATGGGTGAACTCCCGTTGCTCGGTCCCTGCTCCTGCCAACCCAGCAGTTTGAAAGCACGTCAAAGTGCAAGTAGATAAATAGGTACCGCTCCGGCCGGAAGGTAAACAGCATTTCCGTGCCCTGCTCTCGTTCGCCAGAAGTGGCTTAGTCATTCTGGCCACATGAGCCGGAAGCTGTACGCCAGCTCCCTCGGCCAATAAAGCGAGATGTGCGCCGCAACCCCAGAGTCGGCCACGACTGGACCTAATGGTCAGGGGTCCCTTTACCTTTACTTAGCCGCTGGAGGGCTACAACTCCCCCTCCTCCCCTTCTAGTCATTATTCTGTTAAATGTACTACTACGTTTAATCTGAATTGCTGCAGAAAATTTTCTGTAACCCAACATTTGTGAGAGCAAATGAAACTCCAAATGTTATCACCCCATATAATCAGGGCATTAAAAAAAAACATACAAAAGAAAATGAGGAACAAGGAGCTGTCACATGAGATTACCATCTGAGTAACCGTGCAAGTTAAAAGGAATGTGTTGCAGCCTTGCTCCGCTGCCTGCGTTAGCTCCCCTGTTCCAGTCCAGTTATAGTTCAAGGGGCTAGTTCTGACCTGCAAAGTCCTTAATGACTTCAGCTCTATATACTTTCAGAGACTTGCATTCATCTCTGTGTTCCATCTTGACCTTTTGAGGTCTAGTAAAGAGTGCCAGGTGGACGACAGCGCCGTATCTGTGCCAAATTTGAGCAGCAGGGAAGCGCTAGTGGGTGGGTGGTAGCTCAGCTTTTTGTGAGAACAGTCATCCTCCAAACCTTAGAACTGGAAGGGGTGGATGGGTGGGAGAGCTTGTTCCCCATAGTTCCAAAGGCCCCCTGAAGCCCAAAATAACACTGTGGGCGATTCTTGCTGCTTGCCCAGCTCCAGTGTTGGGAAGGAAGTATGGGGGTGATTTGGCCACGTGAGTTTCTAAGAAGCATTGTCAGCTTGTCAAAACTCCCGCCTTTCAAGCTGCAGTTTCAGCAGGGGTTGTAGTAGTGTTTGGTACCTGCGTTCTTCTGTTTCTGGTTTAAAGAGGAGGGCAGAGTCCCAAAGTATGTGCAGCCAATCCTTTCCCTCCTTCCAGGAAGTGGGAAAGAGCCAGCCAGTGTGTAGCCTTCTGCATGTAGCTGTCTGGCCTCTCCCATCTAAGCTTTTAAAGAGCTAGTAAGCTCTTTAAGGCTACAAGGGAAAACAAGGGCGTCCTAGAGGCAGTTCATACTTAGCCACTCAGCTGGCCATCTGTGGCCATCTCCAACCTGGTTCCTAATGATCATGTAAATATTCAAACATTGTGTTCCTGATTTTGTTATTGATTGCCATTATTGCTGGGCTTCCTAATATTCTCTCTCTCTCTCTCTCTCTCTCTCTCTCTGTGTGTGTGTGTGTGAGAGAGAGAGAGAGAGAGAGAGAGACAGACAGACAGACAGACAGACAGACAGACAGACATATGCCTTGACAGGAAAGACATGAAGCATTTTGAGATTGTGGTTTTTTTCCTGCTGAAAATTGACCCCTAAATGGCTGCTACTTTCTGCTGGAGGTACTGTTTGTAATATTTCCAGGACTAAAAAGGAACCAGGAGGGAGCAAATTGCAGCAGAAAATGGGTGTGATCCCAGTCCCATACCCTGTGGCAGCCACTTTTCCAAAATACATTGGTACCTCGGGTTACAGACGCTTCAGGTTACAGACGCTGCTAACCCAGAAATAGTACCTCGGGTTAAGAACTTTGCTTCAGGACGAGAACAGAAATCTTGTGGCGGTGGCGCGGCAGCAGCAGGAGGCCCCATTAGCTAAAGTGGTATTTCAGGTTAAGAATGGACCTCCAGAACAAATTAAGTTCTTAACCCGAGGTACCACTGTAAAAGCAAGGTTAAGCAAGCTTGTTTAAACATGCAGCTAACATCATGCCCTTGCTGCTAATGGGCTTTTGCCTGTTTCTTCTGTGTTGCTCTTTTCGTGAATATGCTTCGATTGCATTTCTAAGCAAAGTAGAATCAATTTCCAGGAGCAATGCAGCAAGATACCAGATCATACAATCTGGTATCTCGCTGTGTTGCTTCTTGTGCTTTAGGGCTATCAAGTTCTTCTGTATGAGAAGGGTGTGAGGGGGGCTCTCGCAAATACCTTGTAACCTAAAAAGCCCTCTGGATGTGTGATAAGTGACCTCGGATAGTTCAGTTGGTAGAGCATGAGACCCTTAATCTCACGGTTGTGGGTTCGAGCCCCAAGTTGGGGGTGGGGTGGTGGGAGATTCAGGCATTATAGGGAGTTGGATTAGATTGACCCTCATTGTCCCTTCCAACTCTATAATTCTAACTTCTGCTGCAGGACTTAACTTTTTGGTTCACTGCTGCAAGCAGAAGGTAGTGATGAAACAAAGGAAGCACAAACTTGCACAAATGATGTTCTGATTGTGTGTATGTGATACTGGGTGCCTTCTACCAACTAAAGCTGATGGGCCAGCTGCAACTCTTCTTGCACAGGGATAACTTCGCTTTCATTAGCCATGCTCACGACCTCCAGGTTAGACTACTATGACGTCTTTCAAGTGTCTGCCTTTGAAGAATGCTTTAAAACTTCCAGTAAGTAAAAACACATCTGCTATCTATGCCCGATATACCAGGCCAATGACAACTTGCATGTGCTTAATCAGCTTCACTGACTCCTGGTCTAACCACAATTCAAAATGTTGATGTATACTTCTTTTCGTTTACAGAAGAAGTTTTCTTTCTTTTCTTTTTTTCTTAATAGTTTTTTGTTGAATTTTCCAGAAAGAAACAAAAGCAAATACAGTCAAACAATACAAACTATAAATCATAATAAATCAGGACGTGTTCTGTGCAGTTCAAGTCAGAGAGAGGACAGTAGTGTGGGGATGGGTAGCTGGTGGTCCAGACCAATTGTGAATGTTCAGACATTCGAGCAAATAGAGTTGCATAAAGCATCCAGATATCAAATAATTTCCCATCTTGCTTGTGTCTAGGTAAGATCACCTTCTCCTACGCTGCCAACTGAGCCATGTCCTCTACCCATTTCACAGTTGCGGTGGGGTAGACTTACCTTTCCTGTATTGAAGCATTAGACCTTTAATGAATGCTCCTAGAAGCCAGTTAAATTGTCACTCTGTCTGGTTCCAAAGGATTGGTATGTAATTCAATAGAATATGAACACCTATATTCTATCTCAGGACAAGCAATCCTACATGACTCGGGCCTTGATTACATGAAGGATTGTCTTCTGCAGCAGGAGCCTGCCACCATCTTTTGGAGATCCGCCAGCTGTTCCATCTGATTGGTGTCAGCGTAGGGGAAGACCTTTTTGGTTATGATGCCTTGTTCTTACGTGCTCTCGCTGAGGAGATTCACTTAACATTTATTTTCTTTTGGCAAGCTCTTTTATTTTCCTTGGCTTTTTAGTTCCTGACAAGCACTGTTTTGATGCTGCTGTTTTTATCCTGCTGTTATTCGCCGTTTTTATTACTGTTCTGCTATTTTTGGATTTTGTTACCTCCTGGAAATGACATGGAACGGAGCAATATAAATTTATAAAATATGTGAGGTTTTATGCGGAGGTTTCTCCACTCCCCCCCACCCCAAGACCAGGAACTATTGCCTTGTGTTTCTGTTTTGAGTTTGTTTGCGCAGCATGCAGTGGATAGATACTTTGAGATGGTGGCCTTTTTGCATTGGCACAACTTTTGCAGTCCTGTGATGCACACAGGCATGTGTGTGTTTGGTTAGGGATTGTGAATATGATTTTTTTTTTTAAGTGATGCCGGCAAAGCCGTGGATGACTCAGCATTCTTCGAGGAGGGAGCTGTACAGCTTGAACTTTGCAGCAAATGCCTGTATCTCTTGTGTTCTTCAGTCTTGCAGCTGTTTAGGATATAAGTTAACGAACGGGAACACTAGTTTTGAAACATTATGAATAGTTGGCAGAGGGTGCATTAGGCTATGGTTTTCTAAAAAAGGAGTGCTGGCATGATGCACTTCCTGTCTTGTCCTCACCCCCACCCCCACCCCCACGGACATCTGTGTATGTCTCTCTTACAAATCTCTGTAGAAATCTGACAAGTTGATGAGTGGTTTATACTACTAGTAAGCATTTATCTACTGCCAACAGTGTGCTTGTACACAGGGGTGACTTGATCTCTTTCCAGAAGGATTATAGTGCAAGGCAACACATAGCTGTACTATTCAGCATATAGAATTGCATAACTGGTGCAGGCTTTCACATCATACGATACTAAGCTGATGGTGAGTGGTGCTGGTGGGCAGGGTACTTCTAGATCTTAAGGCTGCATAGTAAAGCTCAAAAAATACATTGATGCACAGCTTCAGTTCTTTGCAGCCAGTGTGTCTTGTCACCCTGGGGTGCCTTGAATGATGGTCAGAGGTGCTGTAGGCAACACTGGCCTCTGTCTCTCTTTCCTTCCCTCTCTCTGATGCCCTCTCACATCTCTGCCTCCCAAAGGCTTGCACAGCTGTTTGTTGCAGCAGCCCTGGCTGCAAGCTCCACAGGCAAATGCTGCCTCTGGGGCTGGTCAGGGGGTGCTGATTGCCAGGAGCTGAAGAGGCCTCAGAGTAAGCAAGCAAGCGGGCAAGGGAGCCCAGTCTGCCAGACCTTGCTGTTGGGAATAGGCAGACAAGTCCATGGCCCCTGTGGGGCAGTGTGAGGAGGCACCTCCCTTTGGGGCAGGAGGGAAGCTCAGAGATCAGGGGCGGCAGCTGCGGACTCCCAATTAGGGGGGAGAGGAGAGGAGGCTGAGAGAACACTCCACAAGGGAGGATGTTCAAGAAAGGGTTGAGAGGCTACCAGCTCTGCAGGCAAGGGGTGATATAACTGGGCTCCTGAGCCCCAGAAAGAATGGAGTTGGTCAAGGGAGAACTCAAAAGTTGAAAACCTCTGGCATACGTCCTTGAAGGTTCAGTGTTCTACATTGCCACTTCATAAGTACCTCTCCTATTCGTCACTGACCTTGCAGCCTGCCTGTCCTCAGTCTTCACATGTGTTTCCTTCCAGTCACTTCCAAAAAGTTGCATATTTTGAGGGGTGAGGGGTAGAATGCTGCCTATGAGAAAGAGGAAGGTAGCTGGCTGCTAGCCCTACTGCAATGCATTACTTATCAGGGCTATTTGGGACCAGCTGCCTGCATAATTATGCTGTACTCACAGGTCTTGGAGTTTGAGGTTTAAGAGAGAGAATTTGGAGTCCCACAAGCATATAGGGGTATGTTTAGCTCTAATTTTGAATTGTGGCCCCAAGGTTGGCAGATGAACTTTTTAAAGGCTGTAGTGGAGGTAAAGCAGGCTTATTACATCAAGCAAAGCTGCTTAATATTATTTATTTATTTATTTTTAACAACAACAACAACAACAACAACAACAACAACAAGGTAAAGAACCCCTGGATGGTTAAGTCCAGTCAAAGGCGACTATGGGGTTGTGGCGCTCATCTTGTTTCAGGCCGAGGGAGTCGGCGTTTGTCCACAGGCAGCTTTCCGGGTCACATATCCAGCATAACTGGCACAGTGGGACACTGTGACGAGTGCCAGAACACATGGAAATACCGTTTACCTTCCCGCTGCAGTGGTACCTATTTATCTACTTGCACTGGTGTGCTTTCGGACTGCTAGGTTGGCAGAAGCTGGGACCGAGCAACGGGAGCTCACCCCGTCGCGTGTATTCGAACTGCCAACCTTCCAGTCAGCAAGCCCAGCTGGCTTAGTGGTTTAGACCACAGTCCAGAAATAATAATAATAGCAATAATAGTAATAATTATTATTTTTCTGAGCTTTCCTCAAGTGTAATTTAATTGGTGATGAGGAGAAGCAATTATATATATATATATATATATATATATATATATATGCTGAAAAGCAGGAGGGAGGGGAGGGGAGGGAAGATAGGAAGCCCCTGGACCTTGGGGGCGCATCCCAGGACCCCTGGGCAACCCTCTGTGCTCTGTGTCCCCCATGCACACAGCAGTACCTGGGAGGGCTGCATTCCCCTTCCTCCCTACAGGGTAGGAACTTACCATGGTAAGTACCATTCACTTTCCTCAAGTGTACTTGAGTTGACAAAACAATATTAGTTCAACATAATCTTCTATTTATGTGGGTGCCGGACTCATTCAGCAGACTGGTGAGTAAGTATGCCAGTATTACTGCACATTTAAGGTTCCTTCCTACCATTATAATCACACTTTACATTAGGGAACTGATAGCGCGTGGAGGGGGAGGGAAATGACTTTGGTTTCAGTCTTCATAGGACTGGAGTTTTGTGCTCTTGACTGTAATAACTTGTGGAATACAATACTGATGCTGCATTAAAGAAAAAGCTGAACGTTCCACACAGATGAGGCCTTCAGAGCCATATTTTATTTTATTACTTTCCTTTTTTGTTAGGGGTGGGGAAGGGAGTTCAGCTGTACAAATTGTTCAATTCAGTTTCTTCATAAGCAGAAACATTATAATCTGTTAATGAGATCATTTCTAAATAACGATTCCCCCTCCTGCCCTGCTGGAGGTTGTTGTGAAAAGTTGTTCAATAGAGTTCTCCTGCCTTTTATCCATGGGGCCAAGAGCTGGGACACTTGGGGGAGGGTGGAAACCTTGCTATGTGAGGGAGCGTGGAACAGCAGAGGGAGGGGAAGCAATTGAACCAGTTTAAAAGAAAAAAGAAAAAGCTTTCATGGAAAAGAGTTAAGACAGAATGGGCAGGCTCAGACATGCTGATCCAATGGACTCTAGTTCCTCTCCCCCCCCCCCCCTGTGCAGAAATATCACAAAGCACAGATCCTCTAAAATCTAATTTAAAAATATACTGCATGTATATATATTTGCATAGTACTTTTATGAGATGTAAAACAGTAAATTTTAGTTGTAGTAACTCCTATATTTGAACAGGTAACATTGGTCGTGGCTGAACCATCTGTTAGCTGTTTTATTTTTGAAGCTAGAAAGATATTTCCTAATTCCTGTATGATAGCATCAAACATTTAGGTTCCCAGCCTCACATAATCAATAGGATCAGGAAAGAGGAAGGTGTCTCTTAGTTTAGCCTACCCTTCCCCTACCTGATGCCTTCCAGATGTTTTGAACTCAAAGGGAAGCAAAGTTCTCCATTCCTCTACTACTGTATTGCTATTCACAGTGATAAACTCTTTGTGTTCCTAGAAACATGTGTTGTGTACCCCCCCACACACACACCATTTTCGGCCCGGGAGTGAGGTGGGGCATGCGTATCTGTGCTGGTGCATGGGGGTGGGGGTATTCAATGGCCTGCATTCAGATTTTTAGAAATTAAAGTTGGTACTTAGTCTTAATTCACATTAATAACCTATGCATTCTTCATCATAATGAGACTGATATTCCAGATGATAACTGAACAACGTATTAGGATTGTCCAGTATTTTTTTCTCCACTCCCCCACCCCCCAGTAGTTTAAAGAAAAAAGATCCAAGCTTCTCCCCCTGGGGAAAACCTTTGCAGTAAATAGTATGCTAGCCCTTTTAGTTGAGTGATAACGGCCCAGCCTGGGGCTATACTGTAAACATACTGATGGTAGGTCAGTGCTGTTTCCAGTTTTATTGATTGGAAAACCAAGTCGGAGAAACATTAAATCTGCCTATTGAGTTTATCTGATCAGGTGAGTTAGAAATGAAGAAAAATTGGGTGTGTGTTGGTAGTGGGTAGAGGTAAACAATAATCATTGTGTGTGTGTGTGTGTGTGTGTGTGAGAGAGAGAGAGAGAGAGAGAGAGAGGTGTGTATACTTGATACGGACATGAATGGAATAATGTACAGTGGTATCTCGGTTCTAGAATGAAATCCGTTCCAGAAGCCCGTTCGGCTTCCGAAACGTTTTAAAACCGAGGTGCAACTTCCCATTAGTTGCAAGAGCTTCTTGCTCTCAGTGGAAGCTGTGTTGCAGGTTCAGGTTCTGAAAAACGTTCAAAAATGGAAGCATTTACTTCCGGGTTTTTGGCGTTTGGGAACCAAAATGTACGACAACGGAGCTGTTCGGGAACCACGGTTCCACTGTATTAAGTTTTACCAATATTCTACCTAGAAACAAAAACAACATAAAACACCCTGTCCAAAGAATTTTGAATTAAAAGCAGTGTATCAGTGATGGTGTGGTGATCAGATACAATGCTTTGAATTAAATTAATTGCACTTAATTTCTGCTGAAATCATTGAGTCATAATTCGAGTCCTGATTAACTTGTCTCATTAATTTCATTGGGATCTTACTGCAATTGACTTAGGGTTGTATCGAACACTGGTCATACTTTGAAATCAGTGGACACAACTCATTTAAGCTCATTGATCTCAATGAGCCTACTCTGATTATGACTTACCGTATTTTTTGCACCATAACACTCACTTTTTCCCTCCTAGAAAGTAAGGGGAAATGTCTGTGCGTGTTATGGAGGGAATGCCTACGGGTGGCATGCCTACGGATTTTCCTCCTCTAAAAACTACGTGCGTGTTATAATTGGGTGCGTGTTATAGAGCGAAAAATACGGTAGTTGGATACAACATGTAATCTTGATCTAACACAATGTAAGGATTGATTTGAGGTACAGAGACCTTGCCAACCAAGTGCGTTTACTCATTTTGATTTGTTAGATCTCATTATATTGCCCATTTTTTGAGCAGGGGTGGCTAACCTCTGGCCCTCCAGATGTTATTGGATTCTCAACTCCCATCGTGAACCCAAGGTTGGAGGTTAGCCACTCTGGACTTTAGAGTTTGGGTGTGGAGCATTAAGCACAGTCATAGTATCATATAAAATAAACTGTGTGAGGTTGAGAGGTATATCAATTTATGTGTTGCCATTAAATCATGATGTGTTGCTGATCTGCAGTTTTTTGTTTTTTTCTGGTACAGTCAAACCTCGGCTCCCAAACGCCTCCGTTTTGGAACGTTTCAGCTCCCGAGTGCCAAAAACCCAGAAGTAACTGCTCCAGTTTTCAAACGATTTTTGGAAGTCGAATGGCTTCCGGGGAGTTTTTTTCTTTTTTCACCACTGATTTTGCCAACCGTCCTTTGATCCTTGGTTGTCGAACATTTCGGAAGTCTAACAGTCTTCCGGAACAGTTTATGTTTGACAACCGAGGTTTGACTGTACGATGGCCTATTTGAGAATCTGAATATATAAGGGTTGCCATATTTCAAAAGGTGAAAATCTGGACACAAAAGTTGTTGAGCTGCTTGGGGGTGGGGGTGGGCAAAGTTGTTGAGCTATTTCTAAGAAAATTCGCCAAAATCTACACTACCGACATAGGTTGCCATATGTCCGGATTTTCCTGAACATTTCAGTGATAACTGCAGGACACTGCTTATGAGGGCCAAATCCCAGCTATGTCTGGGAGATTCCAGACATATGGCAATCCTTGAATGTATGATTTTGTTAGCTATGTTTTGAGGATAGGCCTTCCCTCTTGTGGCAGGTCAGAGTGCCATTCTGCTCACATAGGTAGTTCATTCTGATCACCAGTCCCGTGCCATGGTTGCTGACCGTGAAGGAACATAAGGCAGCAACTTATGCCTGATGGTATTAATATTTATAATTCTCACCATTGTACAAGGGTGTGAAGAAACAACCAGCTTGGTTTCTCTTAAGATTATAGAGTGGTGGTGTGTGGAAATTAGTATCTCCCACCCCCATTTTTTAAAAAAGAAAAAAAATCACTCCAGGAAAAAACAACAATTCATTGCCACTCACAGAATGTGAATGGTAAGTCTAGGGTTATTCAGCTATATTAGGGCATAGGCCTTCATCTTATTGGGATTCTTCAATTCAAGCTAGGAGGCCTTTTCAGATGGTTCTGCAACATTGCAGCATAACAATGCGAGAGCAAATGTCTTAAGAACTTGCTTTCTCTGTGCTGCCCTCCCTTGAGATGGATGCAATCTCCAATAATGTTTTGTTATTTATTTAATTTAAAATATTGGAGTCTGTTGATACAGAGGTTAAGCAGATGGTGTTAGCAGAAAGTGTAAGGGAAGTCTCTCATTGCTCCCACTTAACATTATCTGGCTGTTTGCTCATGCAAAGGGGAATACTGAATATATATTTTTATTTACACAAGACTGCTTCTTGGTAATGTGTACTGAGGCATATTTCTAAAAAACAGACTTGGCATCCCTCATTGTACCTTTCCATGCGGTCCACCGCGAGAAGAAAAGAACACGTTTTCTAGGTTCTGAGATGGGGGGCAGATCTAGGAAGGTCTTTCAGCAGACTGGGTGAGAGATACAACTGTTTCCCTCATTTCCCTTCCTCCTCCTTCCAAATGAGCTTTATTCACAGGACTCAGCCATACAGCTGCAAATAAAACATTTTAAGTGTGTTTTAAGTGCAATATACAATGTGACACTAGATGCCAGTGGTGAGCCTTATGGAAAATTCAATGTATTATTAAAAATGCTTTAAAAAAGCATTTTAAGAACATTTTTTATGTGTGTAGATTTCACCACAGTCTCTACTTGGGTGTCCCATGTTGGACAGTTGCTGAAGGGGCAGTGAGATAATGGGTCTATCTTTCGACCAAAACCCTGGACTGGCTGTCTAAATCAGGTTGAAGAATCCAGTGTGTGGGTATGGTAACACATTTTGGGTTTCCCACTTGACAGCCTTTTCCTGTAGTTGGGAGAACTCTAGGACAACCTAACCTGCACCCCAAACTTGTTTTATGTAGCTCCCGACATCCCCGATACCGCTCTACTCATTTATCACAGTTCCTACCTTCCTGTTCATCGCCTCATTTTTCCTGGTCTTCTTAAGTGTGTTTCCCCACTTTCTATACAGTTTGAAAATAATTGGAAGGGATAATGTTTTATTTGATAAAAATACTCAGACATGGTACAATTACCTCTTCCCTGATTGTATGGCTTGGGGAAAAGCTGCCCACGGACAAATTTGATAGGCTTATATATGTAGTTGTGAGTATATAGTAAGTGCACTAAAGCAACAAAGCAATTACTTTCATTTGTTTTCCTGAACAGTTACTGTATTGGCCTGTCATACTTGACACACAAAATAAAACCCCTCTGTGTAGATATTTGAGAGAAATGATCCCAGTGGGTTTACTTTTCAGTTGACCTGCATAGTACTGGGAATTATAATCTGAGAAAGCCAAGATGAAAATTGAGGCAGGGTGGTCTTTAATTCCACATTAGTTGATTCCAAACCAACTCCATCCATCATCCAGCTTTGACAGAATGCTGCTCCTATTGGTTGGAATGCTGCTGCTAACAGATAAAAAGGCTGCTTATGCTATCTGTCCTTAGACTGTAATAATATCACAGGATCATAGAAAGTGTTGCCCCTTGTGCCGTTAGGTCCCTGACTGTTAGGTCCAGTCGTGGACGACACTGGGGTGGTGGTGTTCATCTCACTGGCCGAGGGAGCCGGCGTACAGCTTCCGGGTCATGTGGCCAGCATGACTAAGCCGCTTCTGGCAAACCAGAGAAGTGCATGGAAACGCTGTTTACCTTCCCGCCGGAGTGGTACCTATTTATCTACTTGCACTTTGATGTGCTTTCAAACTGCTAGGTTGGCAGGAGCAGGAACCAAGCAATGGGAGCTCACCCCATCACGGGGATTCAAACTGCCAACCTACTGATCGGCAAGCCCTAGGCTCTATGGTTTAGACCACAGCGCTACTCGCATCCCTTGTGCTGTTTTACTTGGTCCTAATAATGGCATTCTCCTACAGTTGACTTTTGGATTTGCTCTTTTAAGGGGATTTTCTCTCCCCCCCCCCCTCGTTTGCATTTCTGGCTTGGGAAAGGAAGATGAAGTGGAAATTTCCCCTCCCTCCACTCTAGGCTCAAAACAGAGGAAGAAGAATGGGGAATTTCATAGATAATATCTTTGTCACGTTTGCTGGAATGCCTTTGTTAACTCTGCAGAAGCAGCTGGAGGAACATGTTTTGATAATGTAGTTCCTGGTATATAATGCAGCTTTCATCACTGTAGGCTAGATAGAAAACGACAGGAAGGGCCTGTGTAACCCAAGTGGATCTCCCCCCCCCCCGCCTTTATCTATGGCTTGGCTGTATCTAATTATTCACAAAGTATTCTTGTATACCTGTTTCAGCATATAGAGAGTATTTGTGCTTTTCATGGTGAAGATTTTTTTTTAAAAAACCCACCACCACCAAACCACCATCCAGCGTTGCAGCTGTATCTGCATTTGTACCTACCCACATGCACATACATAGTCCAGTACTTAGTAAGAAGAACTAAGGGCTTTGTTGAATGAAATATCTGGGCAGGTTTGTATGTTCCTAGGCCATTTAGGACCATAAAGGTTAAGAGCAGAACATTGAATCAGGTCTGGAAGCAAATTGGCAATTAGTGTAGCTGGAACAACACTAAGATGATATATTTGGGATACTTCTCCACCCCCCCCCTTGACCAATTGAACCAATTTAAGCTTTTGAACAGTCTTCAAAGACAACACCATGTACAGCACATTACAATAATCTTATTTGGATGTAACCAGAGCATGAATGATCACGGCCAGGCCCAATTTCCTAAGGAAGGAACTCAGCTGGAACACTCCCTGAAGCTGCCAAAAAGGGGTCATCTGGGCAACCAGGAGCAGGGCTGGATCCAGAAGTTCTCGCAAGCTGTGTACCTGTTTCGAACACCCAGTGCAGGGTTAGAGAAGCCCCCAGTACTTCCTCCCTGCCTGGATTAAGTTTTAGCTTTTTCTACTCTCACCTAGTCCCATCACTGGTCTCAAGCGCTAGCTCAGAAAGTGTGCTCAGAACCATTATTGTGTCCCAAGTTGTATACCATCAACTGGTCATAGTGGGATGTTGAGGACTCTACTGTCTTCCCAGATGGCTGGAATGAAATTACTCAAGACAACACTGTCCAGTTGCAATGTGTAGGGGTGGTGGTGGTGAAATGGCAGTTCACCATTATAGCATTGCTAATGTGAGTTCTTTCCAGTGATGTGGACTTTCTGGGAATTTTTGAATGGGAAAATGAATGATGAAAGGGCCGTCATTATGCAAAGCAGGGTAATTTGCATACAGTAATTTGCATCATGAAACCTAAAAGTTTACGATGCCCTAGAGAGTATTCTAATACAGCATGCTTAGTTTACTTGTATTAAAAAACAACACTTGAGCAGTGCCAAACTTGCCTAATACTGTGCTTGCAATTGGTATCCATTTGTTGTTATTGATGAATTCAAGAAATGGGAAACTTACCCAAATGTTCCAGTGCCCCCCCCATCTCCTCTTAAATGAAGAGCTGAGCAGTGTCAGTCTGGAAGAAGGGGGCATCTGGAAGATATGTGAGGCAGTTGTTTCATCTGCTGTAGAGTCCAGAGACCAGAGTATTCACAGAGCATCCTGTTCCTATCTGCTGGAAAGTGTCTGCAAAACAGTTGTGTCCATCATATGCCAAAGTCAAGCCATTGTTGGTTTTACCGTCACCTAAAATTCCTATTTTAAATTAATAATCAAAATTTTAAAATACACAGTAAAAGTAGTGGGTATTATGATTTATTGTGTTTGCTGAGCATGGAGAAGCTATCCAAAAAACTCACTGTAAAAAAAACAGAAGTAACATCAAAGTTGATGCACTTGATTTGATTTCAGCCCCTTCTCTCTGGCTTTGGTATGGCGGTTCAACTTCCGTTGACTAGCACCAGATCTTGCAGAATGCTGTAACTTTGGTTTGGATACATTGGGCATTCCATTAATGTCTCCTTTTGATTTAGATCCCCCCCATTCAGGATTAGAACATGGTTTTGCCCTATGTATGTATATTTGTGTATACTTTCCTTTCTATTTGTGTGCACGTTGACTCGGCTCCAAATTCCCTTCCCATTTTAGCATCCAAAAGAGCTGCTATTTATTACCAGTGATGGTGATCAGAGTCTAGACACCTCTGCATAATAATATTTATTATGGTCTATTGTTTTGGCTATTAGGTGGATCCTGAGAGCTTGCCTCTCTGGCTTTCTTTTTCCTTTGTTTCTCCTTTTGCTATTCCACTAGCAGCATTGTCCTACTCCCGTTCAATATTTGGGAAGGCATGTGTGTATTTGTGCCAGCCTTTCTGATTTCATTCGCACTCAGGCAGGGTATTCTTGGCTGCTTGATTCTTCCTTCTTTTCCCCGGCTTGCCGGCTCCCAGTCATGTAGCATGTTTAGCCTTTTGTTACTTTTGCAATAAAATAAAATAAAATAAAATGGGTTTGTGTGTGTCTTTAATGCTTTTCTTCCTAGCTCAGATTCACAAGATTCTAACAGTGTTTGGTGGGTGGAGGAGAAAAGAGGAACTCTGTATTCCCTGCTGCCCTGTCCCTCGAAGAAATTAAGCAGGGCAGGTTGGCCCCATTTAGCTTGCTTGGCTGCTGCAGTATTTATAACCCTCCCAGGCTGAGCTCATACATTCCAGTCTCCTCCTCCTCAGCCTGGTTATTCCTTTTCTCTGCTTTCCCCTTCTCTGTAAATAAATAAAAGGGCTGAGACCTTCCCAGCATACATCTGTTTATTTCTCTCCCCGCCCCGCCCGCCCCCCAGCCCGCTTCCCTCCCTCTCTGTCTCTGTGATGCGACATTGGAGAGAAGCATAAATCGTCACCCCCCCCCCCACCTTCCTGGTGTGCGCATGAGCACACAGCTCCCTTTTCGCAACAACCGCCATCTGTTTAGATTTCCAGGAGGTTGTCCTTGTCAGTCAAGCAGCCTGTGATGCTGGCTTGGCATGCACGCAAATGTGGCAGTGGGGTGTGTGTGTGTGTGTGTGTGTGTGTGTGTCACTGGGTGCTGGTGCTGAGAATGTCCCTGGCATTTGCCTGTGCCTTCCCGGCCTTCTGTGGTCCTGTAGCAGTCTGCATTCTTAGCTCTTTTTAAGCAGTGCTGGCCGCGTTGGCTCCCTTTGCTGTGCCTAATTCAAGGGAGGAAGGTTGGCCATGAGAAAAGATGCCACAGATTGGCTTTGTTTATGTAAAATCTGATCTGTGGGCTGCTAGCAAGCCCTATTGTTTGGAGCTGGAGGTGGGGGAAATAACATTCTCCTTTGGAATGTGGTCTGCACTGGGAAGTGTAATGAAGGATTCCAGCCTTCTGGGCTCTTGATAGGTTTGCAGGCTCAGGGCACATCTTTTGCCGCTTGATGTGTTGGTTCTGCTTGCTGCGTTTCTCCAAGGGGAAAGTTGCAGCATACCCACATACTGAAACTCAAAACTTCAGAGGCCCTGGCAGTGAGTGTCTGCGATGCGGGTGCTAATCAGGTTGCCATCTCTGGCATCGCTCTTGTTATGCTGAATTTTTTTGGGGGGTGGGGTGGGGATTGTTTTCAGATGAACACTTGCAGAAGTGTTAGTCCCTTTATATCTGTAATTAAAGTTACTATAGTTTGTAACTTTTTTCTCTTATACACACACATCCTTTAGTGCGCAACTAGCTTTTTATTTCCGTTGCCTGGTTGAAGCCACTTGCGCAAATAGAAGACTGACGCTCCCAAGTTAGCCTGACCAAAGATTAAATTTTCTATACTTTCTCAAATGCAGGCCCTGGTGGGGGCCAGTTGATGGGATGACTGAGACCCAAGGGAGTGGGGGGCAGATATAATAGAGAAGAGATGATAGTGGGCAACTGCCCCTAAAAGGAATTGAACCACCCATTATTTGAGAAGAGAAATGCTTGCCCCTGCCGCTTGGAACAGGTGACAAGAAGGACCATCCCAGATTGGATTTGATTGCTGACTCTCCTGTTTTACCTGTACAGGGGCCACAGGTAATGGTTTGAGAATCACTGGCCTGTTTTCATAGAATTATAGAATTGTAGAGTTGGAAGGGACCCTGAGGATCATCTCATCCAGCCCCCCGCAATGCTGGAAAATGCAGCTGCCCCATACAGGGATTGAACCTGCAACTGTGGCATTATCAGCACCATGCACTAACCAACTGAGCTATCCAGGAAGAAGTGTGAGGCCAGCTTCTTGACCCTGAGGAAGTGTTGAGTGTTGCTAAATGGGGATGAGCCTTCCAAATAATTTGGGGCTGAGAAGTGGAATACTGTCTGCTTCCCTTCAGTTTCTGCCATGTAAACAGCTCAGTGGATTGTGTACCCTTTGGAGGATTTGGTTTGGATAGTAGATCTTTAACAAGTGGTTGACATTGCAGTCGCGGTAGTGTTTCTGTGGCTGCCTCTTAGCATGCACTATTGAATAGTAAGACGTGGCGTGTTAGTCATTGCAAGCAGGGATGACATGTCTTCGCATGTAGATCACGGAGCCCCATTTAAAGTGACACAGATCCTGCCAGGCCATCTGGCTGTGTCCTGAGCATGATGTCATCTTTCTTAATCTGAACCCTACATAGATACAGCTAAAGCAAATGGAGCCCTCTGTTTAGAAACAGGGAAGGCTTGATAACACATCTTCTGAATGTTTTTGGTGCTTTGCCATGCATGTGTGTACAGTGCTACACATACTTGCAGGTAAATAGATACGCATACACACATTTGATTCCCTGCATTCTGCTCCATGGAAATATTCAGGAGCAGGCACCAAACTTTTAAAGTAGAAATCATTTCTCCAGATGAAAACAAAGTCAAACTTTTATAAGCCCACCTACACATTTGTTTGCTTATGGATATGTGTGTAAGATATGTACACACATAAAATAAACACATGCGTTCGTGAGTGTTATTTTCCATGATTATATTTGACAATAAGTAAACAAAACGAAATGAAACATGATAGTGCAATAAACATTAAATTGGGGAGGTATATGTGTGCTTTTCTTTCACTACACATAGAGAACATCTAAATGGGAATCAGATAACATGAAACTTGCTGGATTCTTTTACAAGACGATTTTGAATCTCTCCAGTGCATTTTCTATGCTCTCAACCTAATCCAAAGCATATTTACTTGTCCCATTGAGTTTAGTGGAACAAGCTGCCAGGTTAGTGTGTATAGGATTACAGATTCTCTCTCTACAGATGGTGAGTATTGCATTATAATATCTCCTTCTTTCCTATCCTGAGACTCGACCCAAAGAAACCAACATGATAATAAGATATATTAATGCTAGAAAGTAAGATATTGGTGGTCCATTTTCCAAAATACTGGTCATCTTTGGATAGAATCACAATAAAAAATATTTTAGCTTCTGTAGATAATCTAGGCTAGAAGAACAGAGACTGGTCTCTTTCCTCCTTCTCCACAGTTTGTTTAGTTTACTTGTAAGTATCCTGTGTTTCTGTGACGGCTACAAAGGAAGGCCGCTGGCATTTTAGAACTGGGCTTTGTCTTCTTTCAGACAAGTTGTGCAATTTGCTCAATCCCTTTCAGGTTGGTGAGAAGGAAAACCAAGAAGGGTGAGTAAAGATGCTTAGTTCTTCAGCTTGATCTGTTTACCCTGAAAGAAGTCCTCAAAGTTACCAATGCTAAAAATAAGGTGGTAGCTACAGGCACCTTCTAGTGTATCCTGTTGAAAGGAAGCAGTGAGTGATGGGCTTGACTGATGGGTGACTTAAACTGTCATGAGATGATGAACAGGGCAGAAGTCGGGAGGATGTTTAGGGAGCCTGACTTAACACTGCCTTAGATTTTATTGAAAAATAATGGGTGAGTGGGAAAGCACTGTTGAATATGCCATTCAGAAATATTGGCAAAGACCAAAGGGGTGTGTGTGTAATGCTTGTGATTCAGACATAATAAACAGTGAAAGGTATTTATCTTCTTAGCATTTTAACAACCAAATCCAGAAGACATTATTTCTGAAATGCCAAGGAAGATAGGGAAAGTTTGCAAGATATTCTCTTGTAACCAGTGCATGATTTACTTCTGTGGCATAGGATAGAATTTGATGTTTATTTCCCACCTAATATCTTTTTAGAACTTCAGGTCTAAGATTGCCTGCTCTCACTGTCTCCAGCTGGTAGAAATACGGTTGTACAGTTTGTTCTGGCTTACAATTTTTAATGTTGAACTGTAGAATGTTTTGGAAAAAAGGTGCTTTTTCCGGAGGAAGAGATGCTGTTTGTGAGGACAGACACCTGTTTTTCTGCACTTCCATTTCCCTACATTTCATTCATTTCTAAGCTTGATGCTCTTTCAGTACCTGCTGCATGCAAACAACAAATCCCAGTAAATCCTCAATAAAATCTCAGCGAAGGGGAAAACTGGGACATGTGGTTTCTTCCAGTACTTTGTACAAAACTACACTTCCCACAATGCTCTGATTTTTCATGTGAGATTTTATCTTCCATGTTTTAAGGCTGTGTCCTTTTTTATTTCTGATATTTATAGATTGTTGTATAACTGGGTTCTCGGGGCATCTTCATTAGAGTAAAAAGTTCAGCACAACATATAATGCATGCAGTTAAAAAAAAAAGGAACATAAAAATATACAACAGTGATAAAATAAATGAAAGCTATTGCTGATAAAGACGCCTGAGAAAATAAAAAGGCAATTTGCTTGGCATCAGAATTGCATCAGCTGGGCATGTCGAGTGCAGCTTAATGGGACACAGTTGTGGGCAGCCTGAGGAAGTGCCATCTACCTTGGGCCTGCCTATCAAAAGCAAGTCCTATAGTGAGAGACTAGGGTGGTGTTCACAGTTTCCAGGAACGTTTTATAGGTGAGCTGAGAGTTTGTTTGAACCCTGGGTGAGAACCTGGAGGCTGAGAGGGAAGGTGTGTCAGAAGGAAAATGAATTGATACAGATAGATAGATAGGTAGATAGATTAGTAACTTCATATTAATGTAACTTTTTTATGTGTAACTTGTTTTTGTAATATTTTGTTTTAAATTGGCTTTTTTCTTTTTTGTACACTGCTTAGAGCTATTTTAATATACGAAGCGGTATAGAAATTAAATAATCAAGTGCGGTTTCTGGTGACCCTCTTTACAGAAGGATTTCACAAATGTGGTGCCACCACCCAAAAGGCCGTTTGTGGTTCCCCAAAATACCTCACCTAAAAAGGGGCCTCCAAATATGATCTTACGGTTTGGATTGCTGCATACCTAAGGAGGCTTTCAGATACTCTTGTTGTTGTTGTTGTTGTTGTTGTTGTTGTTGTTGTTAGAGTTAGATTTAGTGCCACTTGCCATTAAATTGCCATGCTGCGGTACCCTTTCTTTCAAGACCTATGAAATATCAGGGCTTCAGAGTTTAAAACAAGGAATGAGGATTAAAAACTTGCAAATAAATACCTTTCAAGTAATGGAATGAGGAGAGAGAAACATTGAAAAATCAGCCTTCGATGCTGGCAGACAGGTCAGCAGTATCCCTTCTGTTTCTATGTTACCATCTAGTACTAATTAAGAATGCAGGTGGGGGACAACATTTTGGAACATTCTGTGGTCTGTTGTTGTTTTTAAAAGTCCTTGCAAAGTTGTTGTTTTTTAACCTGTACATGGGCAGGGGTTGGTGTTCTGGCCTAAGCCAATCATCTGTTCTGCTCTAGTTTTCTACAGGCAGAGGGGATTTTAAAAACAACAACCCAAAAACCAACAACCTAGGTTCAGCCTTGGATACTAACTGGGCTGTAGAAAATTGCTCAGGTGCTGTGGGGAAATCCAGCTGGGATTAAATATTATGAGTCCTCATTCAGGGTTTTTCTTTTTTCATGCAATTCCAGTGTGGAATAATGATTCCCAGATATTGCAACAGCTGCCAGAGTCTTAGAACTCCACGGCTGCTATGATTTGCATCTTTCTTGTCTTGAGTCTCAGTTGTGGTTTGCTTCTGTTTCACTCCGGCCACATCTGCTTTAAGTGGCTGTTCATTGTTAGCAAGCTGAAACTTTAAAGTTTTGTGTTTGTAGCCATTGTAGAAATTGAATCCAATGCTGTTTCTAATAAAGATGGTCTTTTTCTTTTCTTTTTTTAGTGTGGCAGAACATATAGCAGTGGAGAGGCATTGGTAGAATGTGTGCTGTGTATGTCAAAGGCCCTGGATTTGATCCCTGACACCTGCAGTGTTAAAGGACCGTGAATAGCAGATCTTTGACCTGAACATGCTAAGGTCAAGACTTGATGCTGACAGTACCAGCCTAGGAAAGCCAGTTGTTTGGCTTAGTAAAAGAGCAACTCTGTATTCTTAGAAAGAGAGAAGGGATGAACTTAGAATAGCCACCACACTCTCCTAGAGGGGAGGAAAGGACAGTGTAGAGGAAATGGTGGTGATGGTGGAGGAACTTACTTGGCAGAAATAGCAATACTTTGACTTAAAGTGTGTTGGTTAAAATCGAAGCTGATAAGAGCTGCTTCTTCATAATTTGTCATTAAAAAACACCAGATTTTAGTTAGGGTTATGAAAAGCTTCTTAATCTCTTCTGCCTGTCCCCATCCTCCAAGCATCCTGCTTCTTGATGGGCAATATCTGCACATCACTTGTCCACACCTGCCCATCTTGGATGCTTTTATCTGTCTGATTGCTATCTGCGAACATAAAGGACACAAAGTGCAGTAAAAGATATTGATAAAACGATGAAATCACAACAAGATTTAAAGTGGGATGGCATGGAAATGTACAACACTAAATTTGCATTTCACATTTCTCCAATTTGTATAATAATAATAAATGACTCTGCTAGCCTGCCTGACCTTTCTCTGAAGAGTTCTACAAATGTGGCAAACACTGATGTGAGGTGGGAAAACATCCACAGAAAAAAATCTAGTACTTCATTTTTCCATGGAAAAACATCCGTTTCATAAGTTCACCAGTAGCAATGAATGGATGCCAATTTCAAGCAGGGCAGTTTAAAAGTGTTTAGCTTTGTTTATGAAATACAAATGAAACTAAACATTATGAATTAGGTCATTCTCCAAAGCAGGGTTCTCTCTCTCTCTCTCTCTCTCTCTCTCTCTCTCACACACACACACACACACACACAGTGCTGCTGCTACATATACACCACAACTTCACTGTAAATTCCCTTGAGACTATTTTTCATAGTAGTCGATAAGAAATTCTAACCTAGTCAATACTCCATATTAGAATGCTTCTTTCAAGCCTAATTTTGAGAGGTGGGGTGCTCCCTGTTGGCACCAGAGAAGCCTCTGGGTGTGGTGCCATGTTGGTGACCCCTGCTCTTGGCCACCAGAAAGTTTTCCAGTGCAAATGGAAACTTTCTCAATGCAGATGGAATTCACCCATTTAAAATGTTTCGGAAAAGCCACATCACCAACTACCAAGACTGGCCTCTACTCCAAGATGTAGCTAAATTCTGTCACAATGATGATGGTACCCCAGAGCAAGGCCTGTCTGATAAACCTAAGTAACTGTGTAAATCTGGTGTGGTGTGAGAGAGCCTGTTGGATTGTCCCCCGCATTTCTCTCAGGACAGATCTCACAAAGACAATAAGAGAAACGAAAAGAGGAGGGATAAAAAGAAAACCCCTTGGAGAAATGCAGAAGACAATCTTAACAGGCTCACTCACACTACACAGGTCTTTCTTTCAGGTAGATGACAGCCATACTTGATGAGGTGCTTAAAACACACACACACACACACACACACACCCTTCTAAAATAGTTGTTTATAAATGTAGGCATGTGAATGTCTCTCCTGCTCGTAATGTTATATTGTAGAGTCAAGGGCCAGAAGTGTACATGCAAGTGTTTCTGTTGTATAATATTTACTTCCGTATGTTTTCATGTTAGGATGGCATTTATCCCCTTCAGGAAACCTTTGGTTAGGCAGCCCTCAAGCAAAAATCAAGCAACCTTTGACTGATTTGATTGGGCATGGGTAGTATGCCTCTCATTTTAAGCAGGGAAGATCCACCTTTGCTGAGTCATTGAAGGAAAGGGTGTTGGGAGTTGTTCATATAGTGTACACATTCACAACTTCCTTCTACATAGTGAATGTCTCTTTCCAGTTTGTGGCTTAGGTGCGTTCGTGCAGGGGTAGGCAACCTAAGGCCCAGGGGCCAGATGTGGCCCATTCGCCTTCTCAATCCGGCCCGCGGACAGTCCGGGAATCAGCGTGTTTTTAAATGAGTAGAATGTGTCCTATTATTTTAAATGCAACTCTGGGTTATTTGTGGGGCATAGGAATTCATTCATTTTTTTCCCCTTCAACATATAGTCTGACTCACCACATGATCTGAGGGACGGTGGACCGGCCCATGGCTGAAAAAGGTTGCTGACCCCTGCGTTAGTGTAGTGTCACTGCTGCTTGGTTTCGGACAAATACCTTGATCCCATTTTGTATTTTGTCACTTCACCCACCCTATTCTTCTGTATTAGGTGTAGGACAATAAGCTGTCCTTCTGCTTTGAAATAGGGACCTAGCTTCACATGACTAATCAATTAGTGCTGCGCCAAATGTTCTCCCAACGTTTTTGGCGTAAAATGGGGACTTTTTCACACCCACCCACAAAATGTTCCCTGAAAACTCCCTAAGTGCTTATTTGTGTCTGTTTGCTGCCCTTTTCAGCAAAAGTGTGATTTTTAAAAATTACATTTCTTCTTGCTAGCTCTGTGATTCTAGCCAATCGCAGATTGCATAGCCAGTGTTAAGACACTATGTAGCCAATCAGGTTTGCCATTGTGATTATGTCACTGGAGACAGAAATCATTGCCCTGTGCTGAATGGGGGTCAGGGAGGAATACTACGGACACTTTTTCCCCTTCCTGTTCTGGAGCACCCTAGTTTGCCAAAGGTGTATGTGCACTTTTTTTTCAGGGGGCAGAAATGCTTGCAAAGAGTGCCCCTTCCCCAGTTTCAACTCTGTCCTGTTGTCATTGTGATGCCTTTCACACATGCTGTTTTTAACGAACACAGTTCCTAAGAGTAAAAGTCTCCCCTGTATTTGTTGCTATTAAGGCATTTCTCTCTCTCCCCTCTGTACTTCCATTCTAGAAATTTCCATTCCATTTATGGAAGAGAGCTACAGGGGTGATTTAAAGTGTAGAACAGCCTTCCCCTACTTAATACCCTCCAGATCAGGCTCAAACTCGGCCCTCCAGATGTTTTGAGACTACAGTTCCCATCATCCCTGACCACTGGCCCTGCTAGCTAGGGATCATGGGAGTTGTAGGCCAAAAACATCTGGAGGGCCAGTTTTGAGGAAGCCTGTGCCAGATCATGTTGAACTCCAAATCAGCCCTAGTTAGCATGGCTTACGATCAGGCATGGTGGGAGTTGTAGTACAAAACAACTAGAGGGGGCATCATGTTGAGGAAACCTGAAGTTTGAGAAGGCTGAAAATGGCTCAAGGGCAAATGTTTCTGTTGGGGTTTGGGGGCGAAACTATAACAGCATATTGACATTGCATAGGAATATGTATAGGGAGCAGGGTAGGCTCCTAATGTTTTAAAAGAGCTCATCCATGGAATAAACAGGCTAGAGAGGCTGTGAAGTCTATAAATTTGTAAAAGCAATTTGGACATGTGTCTGATGTAGATGCTTTAGAGTCGTAGGGTATTTTGCTGTGGAGCGGGAATCTGGGCGATCTGACCAATTGGAATCAGAGATGGAATGCAGCCATCTTTTATGGCAGCCAACCTGGGGCCCTCCAGATGTGCGTGGGGGACCATAATGATTCGTGATGGTTGAGTCCTGTCCCCGTCCCCCTTTTCTAAAGCCAAGGTACAAATAAGAAAGAAGTGGCAAGAATGGGTGACTCACAAACTGGGGCAACGTGTGTCCATCCACTCGTTGACACAGAATGCTTCTTTCCCTCTTTTTTCCAGGAGGCGAAGGTCAGAATGGCGGTGGGCAGCAGACAGAGCAGCCATTGTCAGCCGCTGGAACTGGCTTCAAGCGCACGTCTCGGATCTAGAGTACCGAATCCGGCAGCAAACGGATATTTACAAGCAGATCCGAGCCAATAAGGTAAGGGAAGTAAAAGGATACGTCTTCACCTGCGGGTATTTAGACCCTGCTCCTGAAAAAATATTTCCTCAAGTGTTTCCCTTTTGCATTACACGTTTAAAAGGCAAAGTAATACCTTTGATATTGGGTCATGATTGTATGACTTAATCTGGCGTGGTGTATGAATGCTGATTAAAGGCAGCAGCAGAAGCTGGCGGATGTAAGTCAAAGTTGCTTACGTACCTTTTAAAAAAAAAGCCACTAGTGCTTTATATTCCTCTTGGGTAACCACATTTTTAGCACGTTCCACATTTATAAAGCACATAATATTGAAGGCTGTACTGGTTTACATTAGGAAACTGTAGACTAGTTCACGGTATCCCAAGTATATCAATGCAAAACAGCTCAAGTCATTCGGGGCCAGCTGATGTGGCCTGAAATCTTTTAATTATTTCACATCAAATCCAAAAGCATGATTTTAGTCCTCGGAGTGGGAAAGCGATCTATCATTTCATCCACCGCAGATGTGCAACAGTTTGAAAACACGAGTTGGGGATACAGAAATAGATGGTGCTGGGGTTTGAAGAGTTGATTCACACATAGCCCTATCAGTATTTGTATCAGAAGACTGAATTTCTCAAGCATTCCTAGCTTGGACTGATGCATCCCTGTATCCCGGATCTCTCTTTGCAACTGCCCATCCTATAATATTGTACCGGTTTAGCCAATATTTCTGGTTCCTCGTGGCCTCTGTGTGTTGCAAAAAAATAAAGTAAGATTGGCACATAGGGACCCAACCACATCCATAACGGCAAAGCATCCTTTTCCATCTGTGCCTTGGAAAATATCCTCCCTGGTCCTGTTCATCTGAGAGGCTTGGGATTTGAGCTACAGCTGTGCTTGTGATAGCTGCATTCTGCACAACAGAGAGGACTATGCAAGAGCAAACATGGACCGAAGACTGGCAACAGTCCAATTCCAGCTTTTATGGCTTCATCAGATTGGCAAAAGAACTGGGAACCGTGCAGAGAGCAAAGGCAGGAAGCATTACTTTGGTGAAATACTCTGTGGGTGGTGGTGCATGTGAGTCTTGTGTAAATGGTCCCAGGGCAGACATAAACCCGAGCCCTGAACAGGAGGAGCAGTGTTGGAAATGCACTCTGCTAGATGAGAATTCTAGGCTGCTTCTGCATTTGCTAAATAATGCTTGTTCCAAAATGGTCACCTGTGCCAAAGTAGCAAGGCTGTGGACATTCCATATCTTTATATTTTGTATTTTTGTATTTTATTTTGTCACTACAAAAAATGGTCTCAGAGCTACTCAGTTTTTAAAAAATTTTTAAGTATACAGTACCAAATTTAAAACACACAAGATTAAAAAAACATTATTAGCTATAAATACCTCCTGGGATTTGCTTGCCATTTTGTGTGCTGTGGTTGCTCGTGTGGGTCAAGCATATTTGTACCGATGGGGGTGAAAACCCCTTCACCCAAATGCCTTACTACAAGAAGAAACACCTGCAGAGTTTGTTCTTATTGGCAATGGTGCCTGAGCAGGTACAAGTGAATTGCACATAGTTATTTGAGCCTGGGGTGCGAGTGCCGTCCCAGCTGCAGTTCCACTGTAGTAAAATAGGCAGGGCCTAGTTTAGGGGTCAGGATCATGGGGTACCTGCCGCAATGACACACACCTATACAAGGTGCCACTGGCAACTCATGGATCTTCATGTCCCGGTGGCTCCTGCTGCTGCTCTTTGCTGTTACTGCATGTTCATGTTATGCCCAGCATCAGCTCAGTTGATTGGAGCATGGTGCTGAAAACATCAAGGTCGCAGGTTCGATCCCCATATGGGATAGCAGCACATTCCTGCATTGCAGGAGTTGGACAAGCTGATCCTCAGGGGCTCTTCCAGCTTTGCAATTCTATGATTCACATGCTTTCTCCAGGTGTGCCAGGAATGAAGAGAAGGAGCAACATGCTCCAGTTGACTTGAGCTTTCACTCTACAGTCATACCTCGTGTTGCGTTTGCTTCATGATACGTTTTTTCAGGTCCCCCCCTCCCCCCCGGCGACCCGGAAGTACCAGAAAGGGTTAGTTCCAGGTTTCGCCGCATGTGCAGACGCACAAAATGACGTCATGCGCAGACATGGGGTGCCTTATGCTCATGTTGCGAATGGGACTCCGGAACAGATCCCATTCGCAACCAGAGGTACCACTGTACGTGGATGTGTAGATGGAGTCCAGGTGGGGTGGAAGCCAAGCAAATGGGTAGTGGGGTGACAGTGACAAGGTTTACGTGGCTGTCT
The DNA here is from genome assembly GCF_964106645.2 of Podarcis pityusensis. Taxonomy (NCBI): domain Eukaryota; kingdom Metazoa; phylum Chordata; class Lepidosauria; order Squamata; family Lacertidae; genus Podarcis; species Podarcis pityusensis. The sequence continues at coordinate 27,230,431 of NC_138038.1, forward strand.
CAGAGATAAAAAGGTAAAGCGAACCCTGACCGTTAGGTCCAGTCGTGACTGACTCTGGGGTTGCGGTGCTCATCTCGCTTTATTGGCCGAGGGAGTCTGTGTACAGCTTCTGGGTCATGTGGCCAGCATGACTAAGCTGCTTCTGGCGAACCAGAGCAGCGCACGGAAACGCCGTTTACCTTCCCGCCGGAGCGGTACCTATTTATCTACTTGCACTTTGACGTGCTTTTGAACTGCTAGGTTGGCAGGAGCAGGGACCCAACAACGGGAGCTCACCCCGTCGCGGGGATTCGAACCACCGACCTTCTGATTGTCAAGTCCTTAACCCATGTCCCAGAGATGTCTCAAAGATGAGGGCCCATTGATTAAGCTTGCAAAACCTGACCAGCCCTGAAAGTGGCAAACCCTAATGAGGCTTGCGTTTTAGGGTTGCAGGATTAGTGGAATATGAGCTGTAGATAACGTTGCACGCAGCAAGTGCTCCAGAAATGATAATGCCCGTTGTTTTTGTTGGAAGAGAATAGATCTGTGTAACTGAAGAGCTTGCCTATTTTATTTGTAAACACATGGCCCAAATAAAAGGCATTGCCTAGTTTTTTGTGTGTGTGTGTTGTTCTCGGATGCTGGCTGAGATTCTTAACCTGAAATGAAAGGTCCCTTTAAAACAAGTATGTCCTAGCATGCACAACTTGCATTCTGCAAGGGCTCATATATCCCTACCTGCCTATTGTATACCTCCCCTAATTTAAAGCTGGCTCAAGTTTATGAAGAAGAGACTCCCAAATCAGCCCAACATGTGGCTTGAGTTGATCTCTGCAAGAATGCCACCTGCTATTGTAAGGTAAACTTACAAGTCATGAGCCTTTAGCAGGAGCTGTGAAAGTGTCCCACATTCAAATTTTATAATAATTGGAGTCCCTGGGCACCCAGTTTCTACTTCCTGCTTGTTGTTTTATGCCCTGTGTGAGTGAGTTGGTGAGGATCCAGATATAGTCATAGTATGATATATTATGAAAAGGTTTATGCATTCTGCAGTGAAGACACGGTAGTTTAAGAAAGAAAGAAAGAAAAAACCAACGGCGGGGCTGTGGCCTCCAGAAAAATAATGATGTCAACTGAGCATATTTCTATTGGTTATGCATCTGGTTCTAAATTGGCTCGCATTTAAATAAGTTTACAATTTTTTTGGAGGCTGTTGAAAGAGGAACATTCTTTGATACTTGTCAGTAGTTTGGGAATCTGAAATGTAGAATAATAATATAACTCTTCTTTTGCCCTCTGTATGGACTCGCATGCCTATAGGTTCTGTCCTGGCACAGAGCCTCATTTGGGGAAATACACACACAAAGGGGTCGTGGCTCCTGCCGCCTTGCTTAGTTCTCCCTTGGCTGCCACTGCAGAAGCTTCAAGGGAACCTTTCCGTAGCAGAATACACCTTGGACGCTATCTTAGCTCTATGTAGGCTTAAGTCCTAAGTCTTATGGAAGATCCAGATTTAAAAGATGTGTGGATGTCAATTCCACTTTGCTCCTGTCCCTGAAGTTCTCCATCCCAAAAAGGAAAGTCAGGGTTTCTTATTGGAGAGACAAATCTGCTGACTTTGGATAAACAACGGAAAGCAAAGGCTGTGTTACATAAGCTGCCTTTTCATCAGCTGTTGTAGGCATCACAAAGAGCATGTGTCGGAACAATAAAGGAGAATGAAAAGGAGAATCTTGTTCTGGGGGCATTAAGCTAACTTAAACAAAACAAAAACCCCACCTTGATGCTTTCCTTCCCTCGCTCTCATCCCTTAAGCTCTCCATCATTTAGGCGCAAATTGGTGCAAGAATGGAGAAGGGACTGGTAGGAGAAAGTGGAGGAACTGATGTCTCTTGAGAAGCTTTGCAGATAAAGTGAAAGGGGAAAGAAGAAATTTCTTGGGAGTTGTGTGAAGGAGAAGCCGCCAGAGAAAGATGCCACTGAATTGCTCTTCCCTGTCTCTTTCAGGGCCTGATACTCCTTGGTGAGGCGCCTCCCTCTGACCCTTTATTAGGTGACTCATCCCACACTCTTAGTGCTGACGTCAAGCCGGAGCCCGGGATTGACAGACTGGTAAGTGCTGAGGGTGCTATAAGAGCTGGTCGGGCTCTTGCTCCTTCCTGTCCCCTGTTCCTCTGCTAGCATTATATTGCTCTGTCTACTTCTGTCATTCTCTTTGCTTTTAACAGATCCTTTGTTTGTACGCTGTGCAGGGGAAAAAACTATCCTGCATGCAGAGAAACAGAAGTAGGAAGGCTTTGGCTGTAGTGTGTGTGTGTGTGTGTGTGTGTGTGTGTGTGTGTGTCTATCTGTCTATCTATCTATCTATCTATCTATCTATCTATCTATCTATCTCCCTATCTCCCTATCTCCTGCTCTGTTGTTTTTGACCCAGCATTCAGGAAAATACCAATATGCATACTTTGCGTATCTATATAGAGAACTGCAGGAGCAGCCAAAACTTTGCAAGTACAGTGGTACCTCAGGATACATATGCTTCAGGTTACATACGCTTCAGGTTACAGACTCCACTAACCCAGAAATATTACCTCGGGTTAAGGACTTTGCTTCAGGATGAGAACAGAAATTGTGCAGCGGCAGCAGGAGGCCCCATTAGCTAAAGTGGTGTTTCAGGTTAAGAACAGTTTCAGGTTAAGAACAGACCTCCAGAACGAATTAAGTTCTTAACCCGAGGTACCACTGTACAAGTTTGCTGAGCCCAGAGCAGCACAGACTTCCAACATGGGGAGAAGCATGAAGCCTCTGGGTTCCATGCATGTTCCCGGATGACTTTGCCCTGTCTGCTTCTCCTTGTTCAGTGCCTTCTCCCTGTCCACAGATCTGTGCACGAAATCTATTTCCATATGCAGAATACGTTCACCACTTGCAAAACGTGGGAAAGACCAGTACATATTTCTGGGGATTTTGAAGGCATAGGCAAAATAAATTCCAGGGAAGGTTTTGAAGGGAAGTTCAGAAGCTAACAAACCCAAAGCACATCGGAAAATCCAGAAATCTCCAGGGTTCACTAATAGACTCTCAGTTTCAGATATGATTTTTTTCCCTCCTCTTAAAACCAAGGTTGTGGAAGCTGTAGCCTTCCGGACGTTGCTAAACTACAACTTCCATAATCCCTGTCATTGGGCCATGCCTGTTTTTCCTTCGTTGCCCACTGTTAGATTCTTGATTGAAACCAGCTTTTCAAAGGGGTAGGCACATTTCCTTAAGCAAGGATCAAGAACCTTTTTCAGTCCAGGGGCCACATTCCCTTCTGAGCAACCGGGGGGGGGGGGCGGCACATGCCACTGGCATGTGATGCTAAAGGCAAAAGTGGGCAGAGCAGCAAATATTACCTTCATACAGTAGTGGGCTAGTTTCTGCTCAGATAACCAAGCACCCCTCTCTATTCTCCATCTAGTTCAGGGTTTCCCAAACTTGGGTCTCCAGCTGTTTTTCGACTACAACTCCCATCATCCCTAGCTAGCCAGGACCAGTGGTTAGGGATGATGGGAATTGTAGTCCAAAAACAGCTGCTGTCCCAGGTTTGGGAAACACTGATCTGGTTAATCAAGAGGCATTAAGGACACATTCCACTCATTGAAAGCTGCAAGGTAGAGCCAGCTGAGAAGCAGAAGGCCTGAGGGCCTGTAGGGCTGCACTTGACTGCTGGGCCAGAGGTTCTCCACCCCATCCCCTAAAGCTTCCTCTTTTCTGGAATTTTATGGCTCCGAACAAGTGAATAATAACCCATTTCCAAGTGGGCGTGAATGGCTGTGTTTCTGTGACTCATACTTTCCACTTGTGGCTGCGCAGTGTCAACAAGAAGTTGGACACACACATTTCCCAGGATTTGTGCATGATTGTGAGCTCAGCGTTACATTTTACTGCATCACAGGGCCAGAGGCAGTTTTCAAAATTCCAGGGCATAAGAATCAAACTTCTATTTGTTTGTTTTAATGTTTTAGAATTTCTGTTTCTCCTTCCTGCAAAAACGAGGTCATTAAAAACCATATTTACGTTCACAGCAGAACCAGTGGTATATAACAGTAGATGGAACCATCTACAGTGTTAGTGTAACTAGGCAGTTTAAACGGCAGTGCAATTGACAAGAGAGAAGCAGCGAACTCTTGGAGCCAGAAGCACATTTATAGGACCAATGTGGCGCCAGGAATGGGCAGGGATATTGTATCCCACCTTTTCAGCTGTTGGCTCAGAGTAGTACACAAGAGTTCTTCAGCACGCTCCAAACTTGCTCTTGGCTAGGCCTAGACTGACCCAGATTCAGAGATGCAAGAGATGTTTCAGTTCAGTCTTTGGACGGAAATGTCAAGATTCCTAGGTGCTTTCATTTAAGCACGTGAATAACCCAGGAACCCAAGACCTTCCCAGCCATGCTAGAAGGGTAGAGGAGGGAAAGGGGAGCACTCTGGTGTGTGTGGCAGGGCCCATAGTCCATTGGGGAGAGCATTTACTTGGCATGCATACAGGCCCCAGGTTCATTCCCTGGCATTTTGGGTAGCAGAGCTGGGAGAGGCCTCTGCTTGAGGCCACGAAGAGGCCCTGCTAATCGGAGCAGATGAAAAAAATATATATGGCTCCAGTACAAGGCGGCTTTTTATTTCATAGCCTGGGAAAAGGTGGCAGGTGCTATGATAGGACCTCTCAGCTGCATTTGCCCAGGCAGTTTGCAGGGTGGTAACCGTCCACCTCTTTCCTTAGAGAGGACAGCAGTGATTGGCAAAGGGGTGTTGCTAATTGTGTGCTTCTGATCGCAGGCCATTAACATGCAGGTTGTCATTCGCACAATAATACATGCAGAATGCTAAGTACAAATGCAGGGCAGACTGCAGACTGTATTTGGCAGTGGAGCTGGATGTAATATACAGTTTTCTTAATCTGACAGTGCTGCTCTCCACTCTGGAGAAACGTGGACCAGCCCTTGTAATGCCTCTGCGATCCCTGGCTAGCAACTCGTGTTCACATTACCGGGTGATAGGGGGCCACCCCCAACCCCGCAGTCTGCTGTTTTAGGAGTCTAAGGGGGAGGCATGCTTCAGCTAAAAATTAGAAGTTGGGAGGGTGGATTTCATTAAGGGTCCCCCTGCATGTGTGTATAGACACACACACACACACACACACACACACACACACCAGTAATTGGAGGACTGCTGCTGCAATACAGCTATATAAAGGGATAAGGAGCTGCTTTATACAGAGTTGACTTGTTGACCCTTATTTAAACCTGTGGTCCTCTATATGGTGTTGGACCTGCTTTCATCAGCCTAGCCAAATGTCAGAGGTGATGTCTAGCAATATCTGGAGGGAAGTTCCCCAGCTCTTGTTTAAATTTTTTGTGCTTGTTACCTACGTAAGAATCTTTTAAAATGCGTGAAAAGAAAAGGAAGAGTAACACACTTTTACTTCTAAGCTGAGATGTGCAATCTCAGGATCAGCTTCAAGAGGGTTACATTTTTTTCCTAGGAAATTGCAGGGTGTGTTGTGATATGTCATGGGATGTGTGCATTGATACCTTCTGAGATGCCCTCAGCTGTGCAAGGCACCTTCTGTAAGAAAGCGACTGATCACATGATGAATAATAGAAAGCTAGACATTGAAAACAGGCAAACCTGCCTTGCTGCCTTTTGTTCCAAAGAAAACCTTCGCTTTTTAAGAGCATTTGTAAAGGTTGAAGGAAATTCTTCTTGGGCATCCCTGAGTCAGTGGGGCTTTGAAGTCACCAACCCATGTTCCAGCCTGTTACGTTCTGTGTTGTTTAAGAGGCAGAAATGCAGAAGTTGCAAAGACAATAATCTAAATGCCAAATAACTCTGGGTGATTTTTGCTGCCGTGGCATGTCAAGAGAACCAGGAGAAAAACGATATGTTGGCTATTTTGGAACTGTACAACTTTTGACACATTCCCCCCCTTCCTTCTCTACCCATAGGGCACATGCCTCTCCCATTCGTCAGAGAACCTTTGTTCATCTGTTGGCAATACCCCAGAGTCCCTACCTGCCAAAACTTGTGGAGTGCCGAGACCGGTCAATGGAGTTATTAACACGTAAGGCTCTTGCAGAGTGCATCCCCCCACCCCAAAGGGAGGGGGGAATTGAGATGATAATATATGCTCTAACATTTATGCTCCTCAGTGAGCATCCTCGGTTACGAATTGCCTCTTGATGTACTGCAGCTTGTGTGTTGAGTCAAAATCTTCCTGAAGTGTATAGCATTTATTCCGCACCGGTTTATACCTTTCCGAGAAACGTTGCACGGTCCAAATAGAACAGTTTATATCATTTGTTCCCAGCACCAGTCTGTACCTTTCCTAGAAACATTAACACAGCCCACGTTTACAGCTTTTGTTCAGTGCCAGTTCATACCTTTCTTAGAAATGCTATGCAGGCCAGGTATAATACTTTGGAGACAAGCAAATGGAGCCAGGGTATTCTTAAGGGCTTAGAGAGGAAGATTGGCATGGAAGGGAGTTGGGGAGGGGGAGAGAGAAGGGTTCTGTTGTGAAAGAGGACAGTGCTGCCCCAGGCACAGCTTTGACTGAAGGAGGGGCAAAGCTATAGCAGGAAAGAGGAGCACAGCAGGGGTGTGGGAGAGAAGTGTGGGCTTCTGCAGAGGAAAGAGCAAGAGGTTGAAGGTAGGAAGGGCAGGTGGGAGAGGAGAGGCAAAGGGAAGGGTCGTGGCTAAGTGGCCGAGGGCATATTTTGCATGCAAAACCCACATTGTTGAGGCTCCAGCATCTCCAGGTAAAGCTGTGAATTAGCTCTTGGCTGAAGATCTGCTGCCTGTCAGTGAAGGCCAGTAGGGAGTGTCATTTTAGGGGGTGAAACTAAAGTTTTGCAAATTTTATTCAGTGAAGTGTCTTCAAATACGTTTTTTGGGTGTGAGGAATTCAAATCTGCTTTTATTTTTTGTGATCAGATAACATTTAGCTTGGTAAGTCTATGCTCGACGAAGAAGCACATAAACTGCTTTTGGAAAACCGAATTCTATGTTGTCGTCGTTAGCAACAACAAATATAACTGCAAGTTCTTGGCAGTCGTTTTTAATGATTTCTGTGCAATTCTACACACATTTTATCTACCAAGCAAAACTAAATTATATTATTTTAACAAAAATATATTTTGAATTCCCAAGTTATGTTACAATTTTTTAGCACCCCTCATTGGGGGAATTTGAAAGCTGAAAAATTCAACATACCCTGGTAGGCCAGTCTTTATCAATCTGGTGCTCGCCAGGTGCTTTTTTTGGACTACAATTCCCATAACCCCTGGCTAGTGGCCATGCTAACTGGGGCTGGTGGGAGTTGTAGTTCCAGTACCACCTGCCGGGCACCAGGTTGGGGAGGGCTGGGGTGGGCAACGTTGAGCTAAGGAGACCCAGTCCTCTGCCTTGGCACGAGGCTCCTTCCTGCGTTTCTAACAGAGCTGGAGAACCTTAGCTTGCCAAGAGCAGAATATTATCCTAGGACATTAAAGTCTGGGTCTCAGTTCCTCATTACTTGGATTTGCTTTCTGTTTTAAAACAACAGGGATTTGGAAACATTTCACTCATAGCGGGGTTGTGGTTAAGCGGTAGAGACACCTAACACTCTGCTTTTCCCCCTTCTTGGGCAGTCTACAGCCAGGCTTGACAGAGCACGCTCAGGGAGACAGCTCAGACGCCGATGAGTTGTTGCGCAAAAAGCAGAGGCTAAACGTGGCTTCTTCAGCGGCTGATGGAACCTGTGTAGCAGCCCGCACTCGCCCTGTCCTCAGCTGCAAGAAGAGGCGGCTTGTTCGACCCAGCAGCCTGGTGCCACTCTCCAAAAAGGTCAGTGTGGAAGAAGATGGGTGTGTCGCCTCTTGTCTTGCACTTGGCGGCGGGAATCTGGTTTTGGTGATTTGGGGTGGCAGAGGAAAGGAACGACAGCAGGAAGCAAAAAAAGAATGCAGGATGGATCCATGCAAGAATTTGCCCATGTTGCATTTTGATATCGGTACCCATCTCGCTGTAAAGTATGTGCTCCGGGCCTCTGTGATGTGCAGATAAAGTAAAGGTTGTCAGACTTGGTGGTGACAGTGAGACTCTGATAAGCCTCCTCATCCATTGCTTTTCCTTCTTAGGAGCAGGATGTGGGTGAATGGGAAGGGAGAGAGTGCCCTGTGCTGTCTTGGCCTGATGACTGGTCAAATGGGCAAGGAGGGGCTTTCCGCTCCCTTGGCTATGTCTAAAAATAAAATAAAAATTCAGTACCAAGTTTATCCAGATTATTTTAAAAAAGCACCCACCTTGAATTTTAAGAACTCTGCAAATACTTATACTTTAAACAGATCTCACGTGTATGTGCTGCTTTCTATATTTGCTCGTTACAACAAAGCGGGACAAGGAGCTATATTGAAACCATATTTCCTGACCTATACTGATTTTATGGGGCCCCTCTAATTTTCACTGTTTCTCCAGATAGAGACTGCATGCTTCATGCCTGCCTTTATTCGCTCCCTGATGCTAGGAAATGAGTGAAGGTGGCTTTCCGCAAGAGCATAAAAACCAGGACTTTCTTATTTTCTGCTTTGATTTTTGTATTACTATTTTAATAAGGCTTTGTTACAAGTTGTAAACTGATTTGATCAGATAGTCTATGCTACCTTGAGAAAGAACTGTGTTTTCAAAGACTTAACAAACACAAGAAATAAAAAGGTTAAACCTTTGAAAGTTGCTAATATGGGTCCATGATGTCGTCATGGAGATTTAGGAGAAGCAACCCTCCCTCCCCAGTTAAGGATTAGTGGTGGTGAAGTAGTCTGGAGTTGCAGTCTCTCACACAGCCTCCTATACCCTTGCATAACAATGGTTCTTTAATTAGAATTACTCACTAGACAGGTTAAACTGGCTTCGGTGTCCTTCACAGAGGCAAAGAGCAGCGGTCCAGGGTGCCCTGCCTTTAAGTTTGAGAGCCTCCTAAACCCAGAGTGTGCCTGGAGATGAAATTGATGAATTTAGTTTACCAGAATTGATGAGATTGGATTAGGCCCTGCCATCTCTTAAGGGATAATCCAAGGTGGGTGCTGAGCATGAAACCAGCAGGTGCTAGGAGATGGGCTTGGCTCTCTTGTTTCTGAAAACATTCCGATAGCCAGTGTGGCGCAGTGGTTAAGAACCTTGGCCTATGTCCCGAGAGACCCGGGTTCAAATCCCTGCTTGGCTTTGAAGTGCCTGGCTGGCCTACCTCACAAGGGTGAAATGGGGGAGGATCAAATGGAGGACAGGTGGGATACAAGCATAACAAATGAAATAAAAACGACCATCTTCCCCCATCCCCGTCTTGTGCCCAGGTCCATCGCAACAGCATGGGGCGATGCAGCTGCGACGTGAACCCCCTGTGCGCCCTCTGTGGCACTCGGAGCTCAGTGCCTCCGGAAATCCAGTACGAAGCCCCCTTGATGGAGCGCCTCTCTCAGCTGGACTCCTGCATCCACCCGGTTCTTTCATTCCCAGACGGTAAGCAAGCCACGTGCAGTTAAAAGGGTACCATGTTTAAATGTTGGTAGTGGGGAAAGAGGATGACATTGGGATTACCCCCCAATTTGCCCTCCCTCCAGCTTAATTTGGGAAACTCTATCCAGGTTGCAAGAGAAGCGTTCATTTTGTATATCCAGAAGAGGTTGGCTGGCTCTGCCTGGTATTGTGATCCCATGAAAGTGGAAGCTGTGATGTGCCATGGATGATAGTGGGTCAGGGTGTGTGTGTGTGTGTGTGTGTGTGTGTGTGTGTGTGTGTGTGTGTTTGCCTGTCTTTTTGAGCCCACAGAGATAGGCACGCAGCCCACCTGGGTTGCAGAGCACAACCCCCCTTTATTTTTTGGGATGGGAGAGGCCCGGGGAATGGCATTTGTGATTTTGGCTCTCCTGCGGTGCTGAGCTGCTTTGGCACCGATTTCCGGGCATTCCTGACCTAGTTTGCTGATGGCTTCTTCGCTGCATGGCATGCATGCTCTGCTGGAGCAGCCGTGGGTATCATTTGAACAGTTAGGCAAAGCAGGCGTCTTGTTTCCCTCTTCCCTCCGCTGGGCTCTCTCGCCCCACCGTACGAGTCAGTTCGTCAGAGGTTCTGCCCTCGTCTGGACGAATTGGTATCCGACTGGAAATTTCCAGATGACGTAATAACATCATAACAACCTTGGTGAGAGAGGATGTTAATCAGGGCTTTGAAAACTGCTAGGAGAGCGCCCTCTGCGGGCCCTGGGGAGACCTGCTGCTGCTGCTGCTGCTCGGAAGCACTTGGCTAGATAGAGAGGAACTTGTCTGCTCTCCCTTTCTCTCCCTCTGTCGGCAGGTCACGATGCCGTTTTGGCGCATTCAGATGCTGGCTGGCAGTGCAGCAGGGAGCTTGAGGAAGAGTAAACTTAGACGGTTGCGTTTTCAGCTGGGCTTGGCAGATCAGAGAGAATTACTTGACTTAATGAGCAATGCGCTTGCTTGTACCTATTCATAAAATCCTTGCACCCCCGCAGTGCAAAACCCTTGGATACCTGTATATCCAACAGCTTGCATCTTGCCCCCTCCCCTTGTTTCTCAGCACACAGCCATAATTGCCAGCTTGTTGTGGATACACTTGCTCTGTGTGGTTTCTCTCTCCCCCACCCTTTTCATCCTGGCACCTAAGCGTCTTTCTATTAATATCTCCAACTCACACCCTTTCTTCACCTGCTGTCTCGTTGCCCAACTGGCCTTTCTCCCTTAAGCCTCTGCCCTTGACCTCTGTGCCTGACTAGCAGCCTCTGCTTCAGCCTTCTCTGCTGGGTCCTGAGGAGGGACTGCGTGCTACTTGGAAAGCCTGGATAGCTCGGTTGATTAGAGCATGATGCTGGTAACACCGAGATTGCAGGTTTGATCCCTGAACGGGGCAGCTGCATATTCCTGCATTGCAGGGCTTGGAATGGATGACCCTCAGGGTCCCTTCTAACACTTCAATTTTGTGATTCCATGAAATTCCCTTTCTTTGTATTTCATGGTATCTATGCAGATATATACATGGGTCCTTCCATCAGGCACCCTGTATCAAGGGTCAGAGGGGTTGAAAAACTGTCTTATGATACAACTCCTTCCAAAATAAGTAAATTCAGCTTGCAGCTGTCATTCCTACTCGCTTAGGGGCAGGGGTAGCCAGCAGATGTTTTCGGACTACAGCTCCCATCATTCTAGACCATGCTGACTGGGGCTGGTGGGAGTTGGAGTCCGTCAACATTTGCAGGGTGCAAGCAGATTGAAGCAGCAGCAACACAGGGATAGAGCATCACTCAGTGGCACTGTAAGATGCCCACATGTCTGAATGTTCAAGCGTTTGAGGTCATTGCCCCTATCAGCTGGTGAGTGATCTCATTGTCTGGCTTAGCGCTCCTGTTGCTCCTTACCAGATGAAACAGATTGTGGGATGGAAATCATAGAGGAGTTTGAGACTACAGGGGCCTTCCTTGTGCTCTGAGAGCCTCTACTTTAGGCATTCTCTCTGTCTCCTAGCGAGAAGTAGGGCAAGTTTTGAAGACACACACACACTTGCCATTTGTTTCTTGCCCAGAACTTACAAGCCAGCGACAAAAAACAAGTTACAATAAAATCACATGAAATATAAAAACATTTAATCATAAATGAAAGCAGTGCAGCATCCCTTATCCGACAGCCCACTTGAAGAACCAAAACATTTGAAGGGCACTGAGTTTGTGAAGGCTGATTCCAGGCTATAAAGATTATGAGCTGGTACCTTCCGGGGGCGGCGCGAACGGCAATGGCGGTCCTCTTCTAACCGGGAGAGGAGGCTCCGCAGGCAACGGGTCGTCCGCTACGGCGAAGCGGAGACCCACTTCGGAAAACCCCAGGCGGCAAGAGCCTGGGGTCCTGAGGCTCGGTGGGCGCCTAGAGCGACCCTCCAAGTGCAGAAGGAACCCCGTAAGGGGCTCCGGAGCACGGAGGGGGGTTGCGGCGCTGTGAGCTGTTTCACAGCCTGAGGAGCGAAGCCGCGCTGCTACTGTCGGTGAGCGCTGATCCCTTTTCCTGCTAAATTACGGATCCGGACGAAAAAGCAACTAATTTGTGAGTAAAAGACTGAATCACTTGAAATTTGAGATTTCAAAAGGGAAACTTGAATTGGCTTGAACTTGGCTGTGAGCGGAGAGACGTGGAAGCAGGAAGTCCGTCTTCCGCAGCCATTGAACTTGGAAAAAAAGCAATCAGCTGGAGGAGTGGAGGCTGAAAGAAAGAGACTTTAAGTTTTACAGATCTAAGCATCTATTTGAACTTGCATTTTAAAGTAAAGACTTTAAGTTAAAGATTTGGGATTTCTATTTGCACTTGACTTTCCTCCTCTTATTGGATTACAAATTAAAAGGTGAAACCCAGAGTCAGGAGCTGCCTGAGTACTAAGGGAGCTGTCAGTACTGCAGATTTGGATACTGTATATTGGAACTTGAAACAATCTGAGGGTATTGAGACCTTCTAAATTTGAAACATTCTTTTTGGAGATAAATAAGCACTGTCTGCAACAAAGTGACCATTTATAAACTCTGCTAAACATTTGTATTTGAAGGTTCTTGGACATTAAATTGGACTCTGAAAGACAGATTAAGCTCCCTCTAGAGGATTGGATTATAACAGTGATTTTACATACACTTTTTACTTTCGATTCCTTTGCTGTTTGCTTGCTCTGGACCATATTAATGGTTGTAACATTCCGGAAAAAAGGAAGAAAATATTTCATATATTAAAAAAAGAACAATTGGACATTATTTGTTTACAAGAAACACATGTGACGAGGCTCCATAGAAAAGTGTTAATAAATAAAAGATTGGGCCAGGAATTTGTATCGTCTGACAAAGTTAAGAAGAGAGGCGTGGTGATATATGCAAAAGAGAGCCTGTCACCTAAATTCCTATTTAAAGATGAACATGGAAGAATTTTGGCTATTGAGATACAATATCAAGGAGAGAAACTGCTGATATTAGGAATCTATGCACCTAATGAAGGGAAATCGGAATTTTACAAGAAGTTGCAGGAGACAATGCTGGACTATCTAGACTACAACAACATCATAATGATGGGAGATATGAATGGGGTCGTATCAACTAACATGGACAAGTCACAAAGTCAAAATGTTACAAAAGACGGCAGACTACCTAAAACCTTTTTTGAAATGACTGACAATATGGATTTGATTGACATTTGGAGGACAAAGAACCCACTAGGAAGAGAGGGAACATTCTTTTCTGAAGCCCAACTGACCTGGACAAGAATCGACCAAATATGGATTTCTAGAGGCCTGGCACCTAAGGTCAGAAAAGTGGAAATCTGCCCAAAGACCTGCTCCGACCATAATGCAGTAAAGATGGATATGACACTATTACCAACTGGATCCTTTAGATGGAAGATGAATGACAATTTGTTTAGAGATCAGGAAATTACCAAAAAGGCCCAAAAAGTTTTGAAGGATTATTTTGAGATAAACATGAATAATATGGTGGAAAAAAGAATAATCTGGGATGCAAGCAAAGCTGTAATGAGGGGGTTCTTGATACAACAGAATGCAGTGAAGAAAAGAACACAAAATGAGAAAAAAGATAAGATCTTGGATAAAATAAAAGAATTAGAGAAGAAATTAAGAGTGAATCCGAAGTCACAGCCAACTCTGAGAGAAATTAAACTCTATCAAACCCAATATTCTAAATTGATAAATCAGGAAATTGAATGGAAGGTTAAATTAATGAAACAAAAAACGTTTGAGTCGGCGAATAAATGTGGAAAACTGCTAGCTTGGCAGTTGAAGAGAAGACAAAGATTAAATACTGTTACAAACTTAGAGGTTGATGGAAAAAACATTCAGAATCCAGTGGACATTAGAAAGTGTTTCCAGAGATACTTCAAAAAACTATACACCCAAGGGCCGCAAGATGATGTTGAGATTAAACAATTTTTGGCAAAAAACGGATTATCTAAATTGTCACAAGAAAATAGGACAATCCTGAATTCTAAAATAACACGACAGGAGATCGAACAAGCTATCCAGAACATGCAACTTGGCAAATCTCCAGGACCAGATGGGCTGACCTCCAAGTACTATAAGACATTGAAAGACTACTTGATACAACCTTTGATGGAGGTCAGCAATGAAATTATGGAGGGGAGGAGGGCACCGGAGTCGTGGAAGGAAGCGTTTATCACATTAATACCAAAGTCGGAAGCTGAAAAGACACAACTTAAGAACTACCGTCCCATCTCTCTCTTAAATGTGGATTACAAAATATTTGCAGACATTTTGGCAAATAGATTTAAAAAAGTTTTAAATGAAGTAATTCATAAGGACCAGGCTGGCTTTCTCCCAGGAAGACATCTGTTTGCTAATACAAGGAACATTATTGACATTTTGGAACTTTTGCAAACAGATATAAATACAAAAGCAGTTTTAATTTTTATAGATGCGGAGAAGGCCTTTGACAATATCTCCTGGAAATTTATGATGGGAAATTTAAAAGAGATGGGAGTGGGACGGGGTTTTGAGAATGGGATTGAGGCGATATATTCAGAACAGAAAGCTAAACTGATAGTTAATAATGTGGTTACGGAAGAGTTTAAAATTGAAAAAGGGACACGACAAGGTTGCCCTATCTCCCCTTTGTTATTTATTTCGGTTCTGGAAGTGCTATTGAACATGATTAGAAGGGATCAGTTGGTGGAAGGAATTCAGGTCGGTCAGAAACAATATAAATTAAAAGCTTTTGCAGATGACCTGGTTTTGACCTTGCAGAAGCCAGAGCCCAGTACGAAAAGAGTATTACAACTGATTAATGACTTTGGTCGGGTGGCTGGATTTAAATTAAATAAACAGAAAACTAAGGTTTTGGGGAAAAACTTGACTAATACAGAGTCAGAACGGTTTCAGAATGAGATGGAACTTAATGTGGTGAAAAAAGTAAAATACCTAGGGGTAAACATAACAGCAAAAAATCTAAGTCTATTTAAGGATAATTATGAAAAATGTTGGACAGAAATTAAGAGAGACTTAGATAGTTGGTCAAAATTGAAACTTTCTTTGTTAGGCCGAATTGCTGCTATTAAGATGAATGTATTGCCAAGGATGTTGTTCTTATTTCAAACACTTCAGGTTTTGGACAAAACGGAGTGCTTTCAGAAGTGGCAGAGAGACATTTCCAAGTTTGTCTGGCAGGGCAAAAAGCCCAGAATTAAGTTTAAGATATTAACCGATGCAAAACAAAGAGGGGGCTTTGCCCTGCCAGACTTAAAGTTGTATTACGAAGCCGCAGCGTTTTGCTGGCTAAAAGACTGGCTACTTCTTGAAGACACTGATGTGTTAGATTTGGAAGGGTTTAACAATACCTTTGGATGGCATGCATACTTATGGTATGACAAGGTTAAAGCAAACAAGGCCTTTAAGAACCATATTGTCAGAAAATCATTGTTTAATGTCTGGTCAAAATATAAAGACCTGCTGGAAAATAAAACACCAAGGTGGCTTTCACCTTTGGAAGCCAAGGCCCGAAAAAGACCCAATATGGAGGCTAAATGGCCAAAATATTGGGAAATACTAGAAAAGGATGGAGACAAATGGAAATTGCAGAGTCTAGAGAAAATGAAAGACAAAGTGCGAGATTGGTTACATTACGCTCAGATTAAAGAAGTTTTTAAAAATGATAAGAAATTAGGGTTCCAGGTGGAGAAATCGAAACTAGAAACAGAATTGTTAGAACCAAAGATTAAGGTACTTTCAAGGATGTATAACTTGCTGTTGAAATGGAATACACAAGACGAAACGGTTAAATCGGCTATGATAAGGTGGGCACAGGACATTGGGCATAATATCATGTTTGAGGACTGGGAGAGGTTGTGGAGTAATGGATTGAAATTTACTGCATGTAACGCCCTGAAAGAAAATGTAATGAAAATGATTTATAGATGGTATATGACCCCAGTCAAACTTGCTAAAATTTACCACCTGTCTGATAATAAGTGTTGGAAATGCAAAGAGTGCGAGGGAACGTTCTTCCACCTCTGGTGGACTTGCCCTAAAGTGAAGGCGTTCTGGGAAATGATTTATAATGAACTGAAAAAGGTATTTAAATATACCTTCACTAAGAAACCAGAGGCTTTCCTTTTGGGTATTGTCGGCCAAGGGGTGGCAAAGAAGGACCAGACATTTTTTATGTATGCAACAACAGCAGCAAGGATACTTCTCGCAAAACACTGGAAAACTCAAGATCTACCCACACTGGAAGAATGGCAGATACAACTGATAGACTACATGGAACTGGCTGAAATGACTGGCAGAATCCGTGACCTGGGAGAAGAGAGGATTGAGGAGGACTGGAAGAAATTTAAGAACTATTTACAAAAGCATTGTAATTTGAGTGAATGCTAAATAAGATGCTAGACTAAAACAACTGAGCACCACTAAATTTAGAAGTTTTTTCTTTAAGAAAATAAGTAAGACTGTGAAAACTTAGCTCCTTTTGAGAATTATATGATTATGAAATATAGAAGGGATATAAGATTTTAAATAAGATGATAAATTGCTGACAAAATGTTTCAACGATGAAAATGGGAGCGGGAGATGTGAGGAAGTCCAAAGAAAATGTGAAAATATGTCAAGAATGATGTTATATTGTTTATCATGTCTATTTTTATTGTAAAATTTAATAAATTGCTTTAAAAAAAAAAAAAGAAAGCAGTGCAGCATCCCTTATCCGACAGCCCACTTGAAGAACCAAAACATTTGAAGGGCACTGAGTTTGTGAAGGCTGATTCCAGGCTATAAAGATTATGAGCTGGTACCTTGAATTAGGCCCAGAAAAAACGAAAGGTAGCCAATACGATTGGCATAGCATTGGAGTGAAGCCACAGTTATAAATCTGGCTGCTGCAGGTCACGTCAGTCAGATACCTTCTGCAAATAATACAGAAGATAAAAGGCACTCTCAGTGTCTAATATGGACCAAGCCCTTTGTGAGTGTCTTAAGAGGTAGAAGTTGGTAGCTCAGCAGGCACTGCAAACTCCACTTCTTGTTCTTGAACCCCAACTTGTATCCTGAAATGTCACATTTCCACTTTACTTTCAATGTTTTGATTTTTGAGTGAGCTGAAGTTCTGCATCTTGTTGCGTCAGAAGCAGCCCCTTTTATTTTTCAAGCACACCTTTTTAATTGAATTATGAAGTTACTGTTTTAGTTTCATTACGCCTCTTTGAGATGACTGTGATTAAGTGTGGTGTACAGATTGTTGAAAAAAAAATTTTTTTATTTGCTTACTTCTGGCTTTTGGGAAGTGCAGGGGCAGTACTGGTTGTCTGCAAAGGGAGGGAGAGGGAGATGGAGGGAGGGAGGGAGCTGGCTGCTACAGACACTGCCTTATTCCCCAGTAGCCTATTTCCCATACCCAGCTTGCTTTCCCCCTCATCTTCCATATGTGCACTCCCCATGGCTCACTGTATGCTGGAAGCAGCATAGATTTTGCACATGAACTCTACAGGCACACTTAATCTTGATTGCTTGGTGCAGAACTTGGAAGGGATCGTTTTTGGCACCCACAGAACACACAGAAGCTTTAAACTGGGGCCATCTTTAGATTGAGGCAGCATGCGCCCCTTTCTGACACAGCCAGTGAGACACCCATGATCCTGTTTACCCCTGCTCTTCTCCATTAACATGTTATTGGTTTTCTTTCAAGAAGTCTGGTATTCTCTTATTTGAAGGAATTTCAAGCTGCCTCTGGCCAGGGCAGAAATGTCATCTCTACAGGGAGTGGTGGTAGCACTGAGATGGCATGAAGTTACTTGTTCCATTTTTTGGAAGCCGTGTGCACCACTAGTTCCTTTTACAGTCTCCTGTGAGCCACCAAATGTACACGATGATGCTTCTGCGATAAAAAATCACTAGCACCTTTGCAAAGCTAAGCAGGGTCCAGTATGGTTTCAGATTGGATGGGGGACCATGTGTTGAGATGCCTGCATTGCAGGGGGTTAGACTAGATGACGCTGAGGGTCCCTCCCTAACCTATGACTGTGATTTGTGATCTCTTCGACATTCAACAAGGATACCTTTTATTACATGCAAGCGTGTAGCAATGCCTTCCCCTCTTGTTTTCTCCCGCAGATGTACCAATGAGCTTGCATTTCCAGAGCATGTTGAAATCCGAGCTACAGAACAAGCCCTGCGAGAAGATCAAGCCTCCCAAAAGGCTCACGCTGAAGCATCGGCCCTCCATGCCTCCCACCAGTTTACCTGACTCCGTGCGCAAGGACCGCCACAAGCTGGTTAACACCTTCTTAGCTGCAGCCAGTAAGTGTCCTCTTGTTGATTGATGTGTGTTGGCAAGAACTACCCAAATGGGTCCTGCTTGTGTCCCACAGCAGAGTGAGCTGCATGCATGGCTTCGTGTGAACCCAGGGCTCTGCCTTGGAACTGGTTTTAATGGATAGCCCTGGAACGTGTGAAATAGAAAACAAGGGAGTGTCTTTGAGCATGTGCAAACGACTTTCCCCTTTCCTAAACAATCAGCAGGCAGGCTCCCCACATCTCAGAATTTAGGCTGGGCTTCCAGATTAGAGGACATAATTCCAAGGCAGGCCTCCCCCACCACCAAAAAAAATCTGTCTTTCTCGGTAATCAGCCTCTAGCAATGTGTCCAGTTTCACATAAGCTTTACTAGAGGCTGGCTGTGTAGCCTTAGTATTTTTTTTTTTTTAAAGGTTGACAAAGCATTTTGCAATGCGGTACAGCTGTAGAGAAGAGACTTCAGAATACAATTTTTAAATATTATATACCAACTTTAAAAGATTCCTTCAGGTGTGCAGTCAGCAATAAGGCAGTGGGACAACAAAGCATAGAGTTGCAGTCCGTGGGACAGAGAAGCTTTCAACTTTTGCCGTTTGGTTTCCAGTCCCATCGCCTGCTATGGGCTCCCTTGCTTGGCCCTGTGGAAGCCCCTGGCCCTCAGTAAGGAACAGGGAGTTTAACCTCAGTGGGTTGCTAGGAAGACGGCAGGGTGGCTGAGATGGTAACCACAGTCAAGTTAATGAAGCGCCAAAGAGATTAAAAATGCAGCAGTTCTTGAAGAGCCATATGGCACGGTGGAAGGTGATCGGAAATAAATGGCACATATCAAAAGATGCAAGGGCATCTCTTCATTCTGAGCCAAATGGTTATACCAGTTGCAGTAAGAGTGGGGGGATTTGTGGCCCTCCAGGTGTTGGATTCCCAGCTTCCATTAGCTCTAGCTTGTTTGGCTAGCAGTCAGGGATGATGGGAGTTGTAGTCCAGATGCACTTGGAATGTTGCAGGTTCCTCATTCCTGATCTGATCCTTTGCATATTCTAACTTGCCACAGCTTTCAAGCAGAGGCCTTCATTCTGCTCCTTTTAAATGGCAATAGGAAGCATTGGATACCTTCAGCATACAGAGCCTATGTTCTACCATGAGCTGCCCCCCCTCTCCACAGAGGATAGGAGCAGAGCAGGTCTTTGAGGGTGTGCTTGGTCTTGAGCTGCCTGACCTGGAACAACCTTTGCCCAAACCCCACATGTGTGCTGGAGTCTGGGTGTGCTGGTCATGGTTGGTCAATGGGAAAGTCGCTTTGCACATGCTTATACGCACCCTTGATCTTTCATACGCTACAATGATGATTAAGTACCAGGACAGAGTGTGTGCATATCCGTTCCACCCTTTTTGTTTGGAGGATGCGGCCTGAGCACCGGGAGCATTGTGCATAGGTGATTCAGTTGAAAAGGTAGGTCGTTGCTTAAAATCAAGGAGGATGCACAGCCCTGTTCTTGATTTGCCAGAATGTTTTGCTATGGTCATGCAATGCCTTTTCAGACCCACTAAAGAATACATCTGGTAGACCTGGGGATGGAGTCCGAATGATGCTGGACTCCTGGCTCCCATTATCCCGGCCCATAAGCCATGCTGGCTGGGGGTGGCGGGTGCTGGAGTCCCGCAACGAATGGGAGGACCTCAAGTTCTCCCGCATCTGTTGGCAGACTGTTCCAAAAATGTGGGCCACAAATGAGCTCTCAAGAATGGAAGCTGCTGGGCCTTTCAAAGGCATTGTAAGGCTTGGGTGTGTCTAAGGACATTGGTCTGCACTGTGTAGCTAGGCTTGCAGATCTCCTTTTCTTTCAGTGGATGCTCACCTTCCCCTCTGCCCACCCACCCTCCTGCTCCTCCAGCACTGCAGCCACACCGAACACACTGGCTGCAAAGCACCCTGCCTCTCTTCCTTCCCTTGAACGGTTCGAGACAGGCAGCTATGAGCAGTGCAACTGCGTTTGCACTGTGCCCACAAGACGAACTAGGCTGCATCACGGGGAAAGAATAGACCTGTTTGGGTCGTCACTCAGCTGTTGGCTTGGGGGGAATTTCTGCAAAGAGCGCCTCCTGTCCTCTTCCGGCTGCAATGCGTGGTGTGAGCTCCTGGGGTCTTGTCTGGAGCTGTGCAGCAGGGCACCCGCCCGCCTCTTTTTGTGTGTGTGTGTCGGCTGCGCCCTGCGGGCCAGGAGAGAGAGGTGAAAGCAGGGCGTTTTCATGGCTCTCTTTCTGTTCCACTCCTCAGCTTGCTCGCATCACAAAACCGAGCCAGACAAGGCACACAGGCAGCCCTTAGGCGATCTAAGGGCTGCCCCCAAGGCCGAGAGAGCGCCAGAGCGCTCGCTTATCCTGACTCCAGTTCATGAGAAAAAGCGATTGCGGGACAGCTCCTCCGAGAGAAGCGAAGGTAGGCTGGCCACAGCCAGGTCTTTCCGGGGAGAGCTTGGGTTTCGCATTCCTGTTCTCGTCCTCCCCTCCAGCTTCGGAGAAGGGTGCTTGCTGCTTCTGGGGAATTAAAGGGGGCACGTAGTGTCAGATGCTGCAGTCTGTCTTCTTGTGCACTTTTTTTTTTAAAGGAGGAAGTCATTAAAACTTCCTCCTTCAGGGAAGTAAGTCCTGCCCAATGAGGTTCTTCTCCTTTTCTCTCTAGTGTGCTCTCTGGTTCCTTTTGGTATGGATTGCTTGATTACAGGTTGCTGCAAAGCTTTGCAATGATGGTGATGATAATAGGCACTGTTTGATTCACCTCCTCCGCTTCTCCTCCTCTCTTTGTGCTTCCTTCCCGCACAGTATTGAAGCACCATGCAGATATCGGAGGCCCCAGCTACCTCTCCAGCAACATGGCCTCCGCGGCCCACAGCCCCATTGTGCGGCAGCTGTCCACCTCCTCGGAAAACTCCCTCCCTTCTGCCAGCGCGAGTTCACTGGGAGCCTCCAGTGCATCTGTAAGTGCCTCCCAGGAGCCTCCCCCCCCAATAGTCCATTAAAGCAAAGCCTTGTGGTCATCATTGTGATACTTGCCCCTTCACAAAGCAATGCACTTTGCAGAGTGTAAGACAGGCATAGGCAAACTCAGCCCTCCTGAGGAGGACCAGTGGTCGGGGATGATGGGAGTTGTAGTCCCCAAACATCTGGAGGGCTGAGTTTGCCTATGCCTGGTGTAAGAGGAGAGGTTCCTGCCCCAAAGGAGCTTCCAGCTGAATTTGATAGAGAGGAATTGACAAAGGAAGGGGAGGGAAGCCTGAGTCAGGGTAAACAGGGAAGTAGTATGTGCTGTTTCAGTTGCAATTTCTTGGGCTGGCTTTCTGGCTGAGCTGCAGCAGGTCCCCAGGGGTTGGGGAATGAGTGTCCCTCCCAGTGCTGCTAGACTCCCAACTCCCATCAGACCCAGCCAAAACGGTCAGTGTTGTAGTTCAGCAACATCTTCAGAGAGAGGAACGGACACATTCCCTGCTTGTATGGCATGGGAGCTAGGTTTTTGTGCCAGAGTTTTCACACGAAAGGTGGGTTTTGTGGTTCTCGCTGCTTGAACTCAGTACTCATTAAGGGGTAGGGCTGAGGTTCAGTCTCCCACTTTGGTTTTGGAGCCTGGGGCCAGCTGTCGGGCCACGTCATTCTGGTTGATCAGGCATCAGTTTCCGGAGTGAAGTTGATAAGTGCGACAGAATAGGCATAGGCTGTGTTCAAGAAATGGTGTTGAGTCTGCAGCAGACAATGGAAGGCACTTTAGCACAGGGGGTGGGGTTCTAAGACTGGGCTGAAGAGAGCAAAGGCGGGCTTGGCTCACGAATGAGGGGAGGGTGCCCCCTTTTCAAAGGGTTTTTGAATGTGCTACTCTGTCCACGAGGGAGGTCCTTGTGCCTTGAGGCACCTGCACAGGAGAATGGAAAGTTGATCCTGTTGGACTAAAAGCAAAAGAACTTCATGCAAGGAAACCTCAGTATCCCTTGAACTGTTAAAAAAATAAATTCAGTACTAAAAACAAGGCCCTCAAGGAAGGCCAAGATGTAAAAATCTAAATAAGCCAGAGGTATTAAATAAATTTGTTCATTCTAACTCATTCAGTAAGAAGAGCAGAGTCTTCCATTTCACATGTTGCCACATGATCATGCTATTTGGGATTTTGTACCACGCCTTAAAAAAAATGAGGAGAGGGAATTAAAAAGGGATACAAGAGGGAGGCTACTGAACCCACTGAGAAGTTTGTACCTCCTCCCTGATTGGCTCTTACTACTTCATACTTCATTGGACCTTTCAGGTGCCTAAATAACAGAGGGGCCCACTGATGTACATCCAGTGACTTTGGCTTAAGCCAATCAGTGCCAGGATTTCTCTGTGTGTAACAATCCTATTCTCCTACATTACAGGGCTATAATGAGGCCAGTTAAATACCCTAGATTATACAGCAGCACCCCTCCCGACTAATCACCTCGCCTCAATCATCTTGTGATTAAAGTGTAGTTTTAACAACAGTAGATGTTTGTATTCAGGTTTCATCCACCTTTTTTCACACTGAGGGTGGGAAGGAGAGCATTGAGACGATGGTAAATTGCGGCAGCTTCTGTCAAGATTTGTTTTTGTTTGGTTTTGCTTGTCTATAATCTGTCCCATCCCGAGGGCTTGGGTACAAATGTGAAAGTTTTTTTTTAAAAAAATAATCTACAAAGACCTGGGTTCTGGTTTCCTGGTATAGCCACGACCCTTTATCTAGATGGCTTTTGGGCAAGATAACCACTCCTTGGATTGTTGCGATTCTGAGATAAGATCTGACCAGACTGTGATCTGCACTGTGTCTTTAGGGACAGGGAAGGAGAAAAAACTGTAGATTCTCAGCTTTTAAGTGAAGGGGATAAAATAACCCAGCGGCAATAGAACAGGTCTTAAAATTCTGCGTGTGGGGCGGTGGTGGTGGTGGGGTCTTGGAATCCTGATCAACACCCCTGAAAAACAGGTAAAGTGCAAAGGTGGCACACACAGCAAGTCATGCCAGTACTTTGGAAAGCTGTTTAGGAATGAAGCCAGGGAGGAGTGGGAGCTATGGGGAAGCTGCCAGGAATGCCTCCCTATATGCCTTTGCTGCAAAAAAAGATATTTTTTCTTCTTGGTTTTTTTTTTAAAGCACACATTTGTGCACGGAAAATGTTTTTTGAAGCTCGCAGTGGCGTCTCGGGGAAGAAGCGGCACCCCCAGGTGTGCAAGGCATGTGCTGCTAAGATAATGCATAAAGCTGGCGAGGGTGAGATGTGCTGAATACCTAAAAAGCCCTTTGTTGCTATGGATATTCAGGAAGACGTGTCGGAGAACATTCACAAATGTTGGGATTCAAGGAGAGGGCGACTTGTGCTTGGAGGAGGGTAGGCATTTTTAGAAGCGCATGGTGTTCAGGCTTGGTTGCATCTCTGTGCTTTAGTCGTTCAGAAAGACTGAAATGGGCGTGGCCCTGTGCCTGGCAGGTGCCCAATCAGAAAGTTCAGAGGGGAGGCCAAAGAGGCTTCCCTCCCCCAAATCAATTATCCCTCTCTCTCTCTGAGTCATGGATGGGGAACCAGTTCAGATGTTCTTGGTCTCTCGATTCAGGCAGCTAACATGACTGATAGTCTTCGCCTTGGGAGTTTGCGAGCCAAAGATTCCCCATGCCTTCTGCAGTTAGAATTTATTCTCAAATACCCCCAGAACTTTGATAATGTCCTGTGCACACTGCTATGAGACAGGCAAAAAGAATTCTAGAGATTGGAAAGGGTGTAATAATTCTCTCTGTGTTAACACTTAACAACAGTAGGCCCAGGTAATCCTTCCCATGGGATTGTCTTTGCTTGAGAGGTAGTGCAAAGCATCTACTCTCTCCTCCACCCACCTTCCCTCTGCTACATGTTCGCTCTTCCAAGTGTAGTAAGGCGCCACTCTGCTGCCTTTGTTGGTCAGCTTTTAGAAATCACTGCAGGGCTGTTAATGCTTTCTGCACATGCAAGGAATTCCAATGTATTCCGACCAAATGCCCTTCCTCGTGGGTCATTTTGTGGCTGTGAATTTCTTGGGCTGGCGGCGATGGCAGCTGTGCTGTTACCTCACAGGGTGACATACACTGTGGTGAGAAAAGGCATGAATCAGGAGCTCTGAGATTTCCGGTGGTTGCTGACTCTTAATGACCTCTCATTCCCCCCCTTGAATATTTAAACCAATTGATCCTAGGATCCTTGCAGTTGGATAAAACAGATTCACAAGCATGCGCGCCTGAACTTGAGTTGGGGAGAGAGAAACGCACAAGTGGCAACATAATTCTCCATTGTGGAGAAGACTTGAGTGTGTGGGTATCTAAAGGCAGCAGCCCAAATTCCCTGGATGAAGGTATACTTAATAAGGAAATGAGAAGATGCGCAAACTACCTCCATAGAATGAGCTTGACAGGGAAATGGCTTCTGGGGCCTGGTTTGAAGGTTGGTGGCACAAAACAAACCACCCTGGAGTGTTTTTGGTGAGGGACAAGACTCCATCTCTTTGGGCAGCCACCTGGCCTTGCGCCATCACTAGGCAGAGTTCACACCGAAAAGGGGGCATCGCCTTACTTGCTTTGTGCAGCTCCCTGCTCTTGGAAGTGCTTCCTCCTCCTCCCCCTTCCCTGAGCATTTTTCTTTTTGTGTTTTGCAGCAGCAGCAGCCGCGGAGAAGGAGAGGAGAAAGCTCTTTCGATATTAACAACATTGTCATCCCTATGTCTGTGGCTGCGACGACCCGCGTAGAGAAACTGCAGTACAAAGAAATCCTCACGCCGAGGTATGCGCAGGGACGCCGTTTCCCCCTTGCTCTCCTCCAGGTCACAGGAGGGGAGGGCCCTAGACCCACAAGGACACAAGTGTGCAAAAGTTAGGTTTTCCCCATCGTGAGGAAGGGGGGGATGTTGACGGTGGTCCAAAAAAGCCCCATGTTTCTTGCCTGGCTGTACAAAGTGCCCAGAGTATTGAGGATGGCCACCCATTCTCCGGTTGACTGACTTCTCTGCTGACCTGTGTTGCAGCTGGCGTGTGGTGGATATCGGTGGTCTGAAGGTGAACCCCGATGAAGACAACGAAGAGGTAATCCAAATGGTTCTCCTCGTTGGCCTCTGTGCAGTTGATTCTCCCTCCCCACCCCCACAATTTCATTTTGTGTTACATATTTTCCTATTGTATTCCACTCTAGGATTGGTTTTAATGAAAGACTGGTTATAGATTAACCAAAATAAAGTAATAAAATAAATAGGCCCTTCTGGAGCTTCTGTGCCCAGGGCAGCTCTCCGTGTAAGCAGTTTCCACCAAAGCAGCATGGCAAAATCCATCCTGTGGGTGACTTTCTGTCATAAAGCGAGCACATGTTGCATACAGTCCTCCTCCTAAGTCAGAGCTCTCTCTTGGGCGGCTCAGTGTCGGTGTGTCTCTCAATTTCGAATATCCACTGCAAGGGGGAGCACCTGCCTTAGACATTCACTCTGTTGATTTGAACATAAAGCAAAGTTGTACTTCCTCTATGGTGGCTGGTGCTTTTTCAGTGGAAGTACTAGGTAAAGTCCAATTACATAGCCGCCAGTTTAGTCTGACTTGCCTTGCCTCTCCAACCCCCCACCCCCCGGTTTGCCTTGTGTTCTTTGCACTGAAATGAACGGGGTGGAATAACATAATGACAGTGCAACGTACGTAATAAACTACATAAATTTCACCACGAGACAAGTAACTGTTTCGGAAGATGAACTGCAGCAGAATGAAAACAATGCTGCATGCAGTGAATACTTGCGGGTTGGCAAACAATGCCTTCTTGCAAGGAGAAAGCAGCCTTGCCTTAATCTTCGACTGCCATCCTTGAAGTGGCCTTTTATGTAGTCACAAAACCTACAGTGTAATTTATTTAATATGCCTTTGTAGAGTCTGGAAGTAAGTGAACAGGCAGCGCAGCTCTCTTAGCCTTCAGCTTAGGCATTCATTGCTTAATGCAATGACACTGCGTTTGGCAGATGGCATGATCATTTTATGGTTGGAAAGTTATCCACATGCGGGATTTTGCCCCCAGGTGGTGCATATTTAACCTCAGCCTAAGAAACTGAACATTCTTCAGGATATGGCTGGTTCTAGGTCTACTCATGTGAGGCCTGTGTCATGCAGGCTTTCTTTACTGAATAGCAGCTGGTTTTTAAAAACCATGTGATGGCATTTTGTGGTTGTCAGTTACTTTAGGAACTCTGCCTCTTGTCTTCCGAGTTCCTTGCATGTACAGTCCGATTCCTGGAGAAGAGGAGGGAAAATCTTACCTCCTGTTATAGAGAAGCAACAAGATAAAGCCCAATGTCTCCCAGGTTTCTCTTCCTCATGAAGAAGTTTTGAGAATATTCATGCAATGAGGACAGACCTTTTGTCTACAGCAAAAAATTAAAATTGCCCCCTCATTTATTCTCTGATTTCGCCACTGCATTCTGCTCTTTGCCAAAATAAAAACCAACAATCCAAATAAATTAACACAATACAATATTTAAAAAGAGAAAAATGGGAAGGCACCAAATTCCAGGGAAGGGGAGAGCCTCCAGGCGCAGAGAAATATTGGTGCCCAAAACATTTTAAATGTTCTGGACTCCAGCTGCAGGCTTCTCTCTGTCCCCTGTTCCCTGTTCCTTGCAACATAAGCAAACAAGGACATATGTTGTAAAGACATTTCATATATGGAATGTGACCTTCTTTGGATCAAAATTTTGTTTCATTTCCAAAAGTTGTCTGACAATTGAAAAACAGCATCTTTCTGAAGTTTGGGTTTGGTATGTGGAATAACTGAGCAGAGGGGGGCATCATTCATTCACTCTTTCATTCCAAATTAAATAAATTAAGACCTACTGTGCTCCTTGCCCTACATAAGTACCGTCCCAGGTAGAATACTGATGTTCTTTGCAAGAAGGCCGTTCCAGCCTCTCACTGCCAGGATACGGATAAAAAGTACACCTGAGAGACCTAAATCAGTTTTCAGAACTGGAGGAGGGTCTTTCTGCTGCAGCATAGCTCATCACTTCCTAAAATTGGGTCTTGCGGTGTATGACTGTTTCCTGATCAAACTGGGGGGCTTGTTGCATGGGCAAAGTGAGTTTTGAATGGGAACAAATGAGCCCTTGCCCAACTTCTCTTGCCTCAAATGTGTGCCCACAGAAACTAGTGGGATTGTCTGAACTGTCCCTTCCAGCTGCTAATGGAAATTAAGGGTGGAAGAGCAGAGAACAGCTGCTGTGCCTGGACACCTTTATGGTGTGCCTGGTGGTGTTTTGTACAGCCTCCTTCATTGAAACCAGAGAAGCTTTGGAGACTATCTCAGTGCTAACCTCACATGATTTCTCTTCCAGATAGAGGATCTGTCTGACTCAGCCTTTGCCACTCTCCACGCCAAGTGTGAGGAGTCGGAACGGGCAAGGTGGCTTTGGAGCACAACTGTGCCGCCTCAGCGGCGGGGCAGCAGGTAAGGCCAGCTGCTGTTTCAGCACCACAGTGCCTACAAATACCTCCAGGTATCTAAAAGGCTGTCATGGGGAGGATGGAGCAAGCTTGTTTTCTCCTCCTCTGCCGCCTAGGATCTGAGATCAAAACACCAGAAAGAACTTTCTGAAAGTAAGCTGTTCCGACAATGGAGCAGACTGTCTTGGAAGCTGGTGGGTTCTCCTTCCTTGGAGGTTTCTGAGCAGAGGCTGGATGACCATCTCTCATGGATGCTTTAGTTGAGAATCCTGCATGGCGAGGGGTTGGACTAGACAACCCTCAGGGTCCCTTCCAGCTCTTCGATTCTGTGATTCTGGGTTCCAGCAGATGCTCAGAGTTGGCTAGCCTCCAGTAAAGGAGAATGCCAGCACTACTCAAAGGCCTTTTAGAACTTGACAGGTCAAAGACAACACCCACAATGCTAGCCAGCAGACAGGAAGGAAACAGGGCAGGGGCTGAAACAATCTGAGGCGGCTCAGTTGTGAGTGCAACCTCTGGGTTGTGTGCAGGTCACTCCTACCCTGATTGGACACTAGCCATTGTTTACCATTCCATTCGAACCGCAACTTGTTTTGTAAACCAGGGTTTGATCCTGATAACCAGTCCTTGTTTGCAGAAGAATGTTTAACTGTATCTTGCCCATTTGAACAAAACAAACCTATGGTTTGTCTCAAACGAGGAAATGAGAAGGGGAACTGCCACACCCAAAAGGAAGGACAGAGTGCCTGAGCCCTAGGCTTGGGCACCTAATTACAAACCACAATTTGGAAGCAAAATCTGAACTACCCCTCTACATAACTTGGTTCCAGTAATCACCCTGTAAGGTTTTGAGTACACGGCTTATTCTTTTCATTGTGAATTTGCAGAGTTTAGCTCTTTAGGGGGTTGGACCAGATGACCCTCCCTTCCAACTCTGCAGTTCTGTGATTCTACAAGCCCAAATGCCGTGGTGGTGGGCAACTTACTTTCAGTGTTCCTCTGTATTGCCACACAGGCGGTGTCTGTCTTGAGTGTGGCGATGTTCTGGTATTTGCTTGTGGGAAGAAGATATAAGGCACCAATGGTCTGAGGCTAGAAAGAGGGGCTGCCTTCAGGAACTGTGGTTCATTCAGAGCCTGGTTGAGGATCCTGCAGCCCTTTAGAGGTTTTTAAGACTCCAGCTCCCATCATCCCAGACCATTTAATGGACCATCCTGACTGGGGCTGATGGGAGTTTGGATCCAACAATATTTGGAAGGTCACAGCCTCCTCTTTCCTGGCCTAGAACATGGCACCTAGGTTATTAACAGGCACTGGCAACTAACATTATTTGCCTGGGATTGGCGGCACAACAGTTCTGCGAGTTTTGCATTTTTACAGGCATGCATGGCTTGTGGCATTTAACAAAGTAGAAGTGTGCAGGAGGTTACAATGTGGACTTCAACACAAGGAATACAGTAGAAAGATGAGGGAGGCAGACTGCAGCATGGCTAGACGGGGGACGGACAGGACAGGTGTTTCATTACAGTTAAATTAGCTTGGGTTTGGGCACAGTAGGGCAGGGGTGAGGAAATGGATCTCGCCGGAGCCAGGTGGACAAGACTGTTTGAATTGGGAATTTGCTTAGCTCCTGATCCTTGTACAGCACAACTTGAATTTAAGCCACAACTGCAAAGGAAGAATCGGGAACTTTTGCTTTTGGATTTGGTGCGTTCCTGTTGCACTGCTTTTGGAAGCAGCACAGTAGCGAAAAGTACCAAATTCAAACAGTGCTGCATTTAACCTGCGTCTCCCAAGGGATTGTTCCGTCACGGCTTGCATTTGGTGCTGCGTTTGAAGCTGCAGCACCAAACCTGTCCCTGTACCTGACACCGGATGATGGACAGATCTGTGTGGCTTGGCACAAACAGCCCAGCAGAACAAAGGGCCTCATTAGACTCCCCGACTGCAGTGCCTCACTTCTGGAGGAGAATCTGAAGATGAAGGAATTGTGCCAGAGGCAGTGGGTCGTAGGAGGGCTTTGAAGGCTGTTCCGATTGGACAGCAGGGGAGAAAGGGCAGAGCCCTTTGAGGGAGCTGGAGACCTGATCTGTCAGGGTATGAGAGCAGAAAGGTGGCAGCAATTGAGGAAGGGCGTGTCAGACTTGGAGAAGAAGAGGCTTGTCTTCATCTGCCTGCTCTCCTGGCCCTTTCCCAGCACTGCAGCTGTGCTCTGCTTGAAACTAATCTGGATTGAGTGAAGTGGGAGGGCATACTATTGGGTGGGTTCTGGTGGCCTTTCGAATGTAAGCCATTGGGAACGCGTGGCTTTCAATATGTGATGCTGGCACCTTCCTTTTTTAAAGCAGAGGGGGGAAAAGAAATGCATTGTCGTCATTCCAGGTCTTACAGATCCACAGATGGACGGACAACGCCGCAGCTGGGGAACCCCTCGATCCCACAACCAGCATCACCCGATGTTGGCAACTGCTACGCGCATTCTGATGTCTCCCACACCCACTCGCCACGCAGCCCCATCAGCCCAGACATGTTCTCTGGTCCCCACACCCCTCTGTCCCGGGACTCCATGCGGCATCTGTCCAGTGAGGACACACGATGTTCCACACCGGAATCTGGCCTTGATGAACAGGTGGGTGGTGGGTTTCTTTGTGGCTTTGCTTAGCATTCCAGGTGGTAATATTAATTGTGTTGACAGACAAGTAATGTCTACTGTGAAGAAGGCAATCTCTCTTCCCCGCCCTCCAATAACGGGTTTCCAGGGCGCCTGTAGTTAAAGTGGGGTTTTGCTTTCTGGACAGAAAGCAGGGCCCCCTTCCCCAGTCCATCTGTGTGCAAAAACTGTCTTAACAAAAGCACTGGACGCAATATCTCAGTGGACCTGCTATCAGTCTGTCTGTGTACACAGGTGAGGTTATGCCAGGGGCCTTCTGGTGTTAGACTTAACTCTCTTCCCCATCAGCCAGCTTGGCCAATCTCTGGAGGGCCACAGCTTCCATCCCTTGTTTATGCTGATAATGGAACAACCTTCCCCAGCCAGGGTTACCACATGCTTTGGACAACAGCTCTCAGCCCCAGCTAATATGCCCAATGGGGAATAATGGTAGAACATCTTCAGGGCACCAGAAGGGTCTACCAGACACTTCTGAACCAAGATGGGCCAGGAGGAGATAGGAGTGCTTAGTTGCAGACAAGAGCATGTGAGATATAGTGGGCACAACTGAAGCCTGGTGGAGTGGAGCACAGCAGTGTGGAATACAGCTATCCTGCTAGATAAAAACTATTTAGGAAAGATGTATAGGAAGTGGTCTGGTTCCAGGTGTTGGCGAGGGGTGCCTCAGTCAAGACACTTAACTCCCATCCTTTGAGAAGGTTGCAAGGATGTTGTTGCACGTTTCTTGGAAGAAGAGCAGGTTGCTGTCAGTGCCTGAAGATTCAGGGATGGAGGATTTAGGTTAAATATTGGGAAGATTTGTGTATGGGGATAGAATGTATACATTGCCCAGGGTAGTTGGGGGATACCTCCTGGAGATTTCCAAGAAAAATTTGGACAAGGCAGCGACTCTATCAAGGTCCCAATTCAGTGTTGGTGCTAACTGTCCCAACTCCCGTTCATTTCCCAACCGGGCAACATGTTTCTCAGAAACGCCTCAATTAATATTGCCGTACAGATTTCTGTAGTGAACTGTGTGTCTGGGACTTAGCTACAGAGATAATGGTTTGATGTGGGTGTGCAGATCAATGTTGAAACCCCCCTGACCAGTCTTGGTTGGTTTTCAGACTGTACAGCCCTGGGAACGACGCCACTTCCCACTGTCCTACAACCCCAAGACAGAGTGCGAGGACCAGTTGGATCCGCACGACCGGGCCTCACGGTCCACACGGCGCACCTCCGGCAGCAAGCCTTCCCGGGAAACAGACGGAGCTCCCACCTCGCCCACCCTTGCTTGCCTCAAGAGCCGGAATCCAGGGGCCGTGGCCACAGTTCAGCGGCCGACCCACAGATAAGAGATGGACAGGAAGATGAGAGCAAAAAGCAATCCACCAAACTAACTCTTGGCATTAAAGCTTCTGAAATCTGCGTTTGATATTCAAACATCCTGCCGGGAATTTTCACAGTTTTTAGTGAATTTAAGGAGTTTAGAAACTGTTTTATTTTTTCTTTCTTTCTTTCCATGTTTCCTTGTCACGCACACCTTTTATCCAGTGCTGTGTGGTCTAATGAGGAGAGCAAACTTGTCTCCCTTTTCCCATGCTTTAGGTGTACACTCCACAAACAGGAGGGTGAAGCTGGCCAAGTGACCCCTGGAATTGGTTCTCTGGTGAAAGGCTTTTCTTTCTTTCTCCTTTTTTCGTTTTCTTCTGTTCGGTGTCTGTTCTCCTCACCTTACCACCATCACTGTGCCCCTCCCCCAGGATTTTAGTGGAGTGAAATTAGTGGTGAAAAGTGACGTCTTCTGAGTACAACTTCCCTCACTA
Organism: Podarcis pityusensis; assembly: GCF_964106645.2. Classification (NCBI taxonomy): domain Eukaryota; kingdom Metazoa; phylum Chordata; class Lepidosauria; order Squamata; family Lacertidae; genus Podarcis; species Podarcis pityusensis. Next base: position 27,262,735 of record NC_138038.1, read on the forward strand.
TCTGTTTCTGCTCTTGGGCCGCAGTGGCACTAGAATGCACTTGCAATGCAAACTCTCCCTGAAGCGGCACCCAAAAGAGATGGCTTCCCACCTTGTGGGCTAGAAGAAGAAGAAGAAGCTCTTCCCCTCCAGTTCCTTCACCCTGTGTTACATTTGTTAATCCATTCTGCTGTTTGTTGCTGCTTTTCGAACCATCTCTCCATGTTAAAAGATTTGTACAAGAAAAGGCAATTTCCTATCAGTACCCTGGATGTGATTTTTTTTTTTTTAATCAGTTTTATTCAGCTCATACTGTGCTGCTTAATCCCTCCCCAAGTAGCAAGTTAGGAGCAGGGAAAAGGCTGTCAGCCCATCTAGATTTTTTTTTTGGGGGGGGGGTCATTCTCTTCAGTATTCCCTTTTTAATTTTGCACTTTGCCCATTAGTCTGAAAGTTGCAGTAGGTTGTATTTCTTCTGCTGCTCAGTTGCAATACAGTAGTGTTAAGCCTTAAAATACTGAGAGGGATGTCAGCAGGATTCAGGAACTTGCCACCCCAGATTCACAAGCCATATTTTAGCAAGTGTCGTAAAATTCATTGTTTTCCCCCACCCTATATAGAAATATATGGTCTATGCATTGCTTGAGATTACATCTTATATTTTAAGCTATGTTTGAGTATCTAAATTGTTTTCAACTTTTTTTTTCTGGAGAAAGATAGGACTTTGTTTTTCACCACTACTGCTTAACTCCACTTCCACACACCCCTTAGTTCAAAAGTAAACTTCTCCGTCAAGTTTTCTTTCCTCTTTCTCATAACTTCTTGGGCTGGCTATTGACAAGCTCAACAGGTTTGGAAATTTTAAAAATCACTTTGTGTTGTTTTTTTTAATTTAAAGAGGCCGTTCACATCACATCCCCAGTGGCTCCCAGATTCTGCACACCGATCCATCTGTAATGTTTTTCTGACCCCTAGCGGTGTGGCTGTTGGTCCCTGTCCTGTTGTTAGCATTGCGCCTGTCTTCTGTATTAATCACATCACCAAAAAAAGGAAAAAAATACATTTTTTCTCATTTTGTAATCGTAACGAAATAGTAGCTAAACTGCTTAATGGTTGGGGTTTTTTCACAATTTTCAACATTACCTAATGTTTTTGGTTCTGTTCTAGTTAATTTCTTTTTAAGAAGAGGAAAAACCCAATGCTACCATATCCCTCTGCATTAAGTGCTTTTCTATTTATAAGGTTGAAAATTCTGAATAACCCTCTTAGCGTTATAAAGGAAAAATCCAGAAAAAAAACCACCTTGTATTTTGTAAATATTTCTTTTCCTGCTTCAAGCTGTGTAATGTCCTTGTTATATAGAAACGCTTTTCTTCAGAGAAGCTGATCTTTGTTTAATGTCTTGATTCTGTTGGCCAAAGCACAAATGTGTGCTTATAAAAAAAAAAAAGATTAAAAAAATTAAAAAGTTAAGAAAACTGTGTGCTAAATCTCTTCTTTGGGAAATAACAGTTGGATGAGTGCTATTATTAGAGATTAGTGAGGATGGAGAGGTATCGATTGAAATTATCAAGGAATAAAAGTAAGCAATGGCTTTAAGAATGTGACTAAACTTTTAAATCACCATTTTTAAAATTTCTTTTTTGAAACTAGCATTTTCAAAGACAGGCTTTCCCCCAGAATATAATAAAATGGTGGTAGCCATGGTGCTGAGGTGGATACCTTTCTGCCTAGCCCTGCAGCCTGGTGAGGATGCAAGCCACTTGATTTCTGGAGAGTTACCCAAGGGTGAATACAGCCCTCAATACAAAAAGGTCTTGCCATGCCTATAGTGTTATAGAGGGGATGAGTGTCTTGTCCAGATGATAATTCAGCTTAAGTGAATGAAAGCAAAAACAGGAATTCTGGAAGTACCATCTTCACAGGAACATTTTTCAGTTTAATGATGTGGTAAGAATTTACAAAGGCCTAAGTGTATGAAACTGGAACAGTGCTAACAAACATCTGTCTGTTAGTTGCGGCAAGAACGGTGTGACTTCTGCACTACCCCAATCGCCACCATATCCCTCCAACAAAGGCAAAGCTCGTTTAATATTGTAGTAATGAATTCTTTATTTCCAAATTCACTTTTACAGCAAGTCGGTGTAAACCAGTTGTTATAACACACAAGTACAATATGGACAGTCACAGACAGGTAGCTAAGCTAGGATGATCATATGGAGATCTTACTCCTTTCCCACCCCCTCCCACCCCGTTTCCCCACCCCCGTGAAACTTAAAAGGGAATTTGTTGGGTCTTCCAAACTCCATTGTCCCTTTTTCATACTTTCAAGTTCATGACAAAAAGCCCATTTTTTTTCCTCTTTAACTTTCAAAACCATGATTTTCATCTGTCAAATTTTAACACTTTTCCAACCCCCTAGATATGTATATTTATATACCAAGACAAGACACCAGCCAGTCAATTCAACATGGCCCTCGATTGGAACCCTCATGGGTCTAACCCTCTATAAAACTGATGCCATTATGCATCCTAAAATGAGCCATAAAGACACAATCAAAATCCATGTTTGAAAACAGATATTATGACTTAGGGAGATGGCTAAATTTGGGGTGGGGGAAAATAACTCAATGTTTCAATGGTTGATCCTATGCTTGGGGAAGGGGAAGATTTGAGCAGTGAAATAAATGGATGAAGGCAAGGGCTGTTAATATTCAGGAGAATCAAGGAGTCAAATGATCTCAAATATAACTTTGTGTTTGTTTTTGTTGCTTCATACTGAATAAAGAGGGCTATTGTTTTATTTACAGCTTAAGCCAATACAAAAACTGACAAAAGATGACGTTTTTCCAGCCCTAGCTCAATCCCCTAATGCAAACAGAAAAGAATGGTATATGCGCTCAGTGGGAAAATCTCACATTTGTTGACTTCAAGCATATTAAGCTTCCTCACATCCTAAAGTAATACAACTGCAGGCTTTATTTTTAAATACAGTATCATAGAGTTATTGAAAATTGTTGAAAGGTGACCAATATGCTGATCTGTCTGAAGAACCCTGGCTACCACATTGGTACTGCAGTACAGTGATATAGCCAACAAAGTAACATTCTTGAACCCAATCGGTTCCTCTCCCATGCTATCCCATCCTCCATCTTAGTCACAACTTACTCAACTTTTTTTTTTTTTACTTCATTGCACAAAATACTTTTGCTTACAGAAACAATGGACAAACTGTACTTCCCAACAATTAGTTGAACTGATTTTATCCATGGCTCAAAACAATAAGCAAGCAAAGGCAGCAACAGACTTTACAAGGTGGTACTCCTAAAGCAGAAAGCCTTAGTCCCGACTCAGCCTAACAAGGACAAAAACACATGCACACAGCCCATCTTCAAGGTGTCTTATCTCACAAGGAATGTATTAAGTTTAGAAACCGGCGTCGGCTTGAAATTTGAACACTGCATCAGACATTTTCTCAGAAAAACATGCAAAGAAAGTTTTTAAAGATTTTTCTTCTCACCACCACTTAGAAATAGAAGCCCGCTTTGCAAGTTTCCCCCCCAAATATTCTCTACCACTTTGGGGTTTCTTTTGAGCAGCTGCAGTTTCCACAAACATTCCTCCAATATCCTTGAATGCCTAGGTCTGTCGCATTGTACAAAGGCTGCTCTGGTTAGGGTACAGAAGATTTGTTTCACAATGGTGTGGGGTTTTGGAATAATTATGTGGCAGCAGTGGGGCTGTGGCCTTCCAGCTGCTGTTGGTCTATAGCTTCCATTATTCTTGAACATTTACTCTGCTGGCTTGGGCAGATGGGGAGTTGAGTCCACCATCATATGGAGGTGCGGAGCCAGTAGCTTTTCAGAAGAAGGTAGACTTGACTCCCTACCAGTCCCCAACAACATGGTCAATGATCAGGGATGATGGGAGCTGTGGACTAACAGCACCTCCAGTGCCACAGATTCCCCACCCTGGTACAAAGACAGATGCACATGTTGGGTAGCAAGACTATTTGAGGAAATGGAGAGAACAGGAAGATGAAATTCCTAATCACTCTGAGCACTGTCCTCCCAACTCTACAGTTCTGTGATTCTAATTCTGCATGCTATGATCCTTATCTGTTGCAGAATCCTCTGCACCCATGACAAGACACCTGGTGCACTTAGAGGCTGCCACCCAGTCACCAACCACCACCATCAGTTTGACAAACTCAGATAATATACGCCTTGCCAAGCTTTAAATACTATGCTGTAAACCTACACCACAGTTCCTTATTGGACCTAGCTCTGAGGATCAGGCCTCTGTTGCCATATTTGTGAACTTACTGTTAAAAAGCCATGTATGCTATCAATTTGAGATTCCCCCCCCCCCCCCAGCTTCTTGGGTTTGTGTGTTTTGTTTTACTGAAACCATCTTATCCTCTCACTTGGAAATTTCCAAACACATCCAGACAATTCCAACTGTGTAATGTATAAGTGGTGGTGGGACTGCCTTATAAAATCTGTATTATTTACAACCGTTCATGCAATAGATTGTGTCATAATTCTAATAGGAGCTCTGTTGCTGTTCGGTGTTTCAGGTAGTACTCCAATAAACTAGGCTATGTTTTGCAAAGCCTGTGTTGCTTGGGAACTTACATCTGAAGGATGGAAATTTGAGAGGGCAGGGGAGAGAGAAGGATTCTATCAGATGATAAAGGCAGTGACAGGGAGGAATAGCCATTCACAAAAGGCAAAGTACTCTCTGAAATTAAAGTATTTTCACTTAGCCTAGGTAGATGCACAGCTACAACTCGTACCGTAAATGTTTTTTAAACAGCAAGGGGGGGGGGGAAGGGTTTGTAAGGACGACCCTGGAATCTGTACTACAAATGCAATTAGTCTTCCAACTTTGACAGGTGAGGGAAAGAGCTCTTTCTGCTAGTATGATAGCTTCTTGAGCCAGTACACATATGCAGGTTATGTTCAGAAACAGTCATTATTCAGACACTTCTGCACAGTGTGCTAGTTTTGGACTCTTCCCCCCCCCCCCCACCTGTGAAAACTTGAATTCTCTGGCACCTTTTCAGAAAATATGGGAAATAGATTCCTGCTGGTTGCATTGTGCTGTAGGTTTCCCTTGGAGCATGCACACCCAAGTTTGGGGACTTGTTCATACTACATGAGCAATGCTTGAGTACTCATAACTGAAAGGGTGAACAATCTTCATGGAAAAGTATTGTACTGGAGGTGATAACGAAACCTTTTGGTGTCTATGATTTGTGATGCTTCTTCCACAGATGCACGTACTGAGGAACAAACATGCATGCGATGAAGAGAGCATCAGATATATGCAACTATTATGAAAGACTCTTGATTCTAAAAGGTGCACCTATTCCCACATGCACGCCCTTCCAGGAAGTTACCCTTCTTCCCCCATGCACTTGCACTTAAGTGCACCTATCTCATTTAACAAAAAACCCTAGAACCACACCTCTACCTCACAAATTTCTACGTACAACCACAATTTTGTCATGAAAACCAAGAGAAACAGCCATGCTTATCGGACTGAACACAAGGAGCAAATCTGAAACCCACAAACCTCCTTGCTCCCCTCCCCCAAGAACGCCTACCAAGTCCTTTGAGCCAACCTGCAAATGTTACGGCAAGAGCAAAGAGACGGGCATGGAACTTGTGGCATTTTTTAGGCTGGAAAGATGAGAAAGAAGGCAGGCAAGTGGAAGAGGGGAGAAAAGTGGTAGTAATGGTCAAATAGTATGAAAAATTGCTTTTAATGTCCCTACATTTGCAAAAACAGTGTCCCCAAAGGAGAATCGCATGAGGCAAGCGTCACCTTGCTCCTCAGTATGCATCATTTGAACCATAGTTGAGGGAGCTGGCAGGATTTCAATGCTGTTTGCTCTTGTAATTCAAAGGTATCAGGCCAATGCACTGGCCCTCGCATGCAGTGGTATGGCTCTAGTCAAACCCCATTCAAGAAAACTTAAAATAAAAGGCATATGCCTGTGGCAAATTGGGCATTTGCCCCCTTCCCAGCATAGAAACATGTCCCCCTGCAGAGATGAGATTCTGAACACTAATTCCCTGAGGACTGAAGTAGGGGATATTTCACACTGCAAATCCTGTGTATGCAGTTGATATCTGCTTTAGACTTACACTATCACACATACCTGTAACAAAATGCAAAACAGCAGGTGTTCTTGAAGAAGGTTACTAAACAATCCCACAGCAATATAGGCTCTTTTCTCTGTTCATGGGGACAAACTTGGTTAGCTGCTGCTCATCGACAGAGGCAGATACTAACCCGCTTTCTCAAGCTTATATCCTATGCAGCACAAATTTTCCTAACAATTACATTTCCTTTTGTTTAGGAGCAAGTGGTGAAATGATGTCTTTCTCTAGACTGAGATATAGTAAGAAATCTTTGTTTTCATACTGTTACTAATTTTGAAATCCTGAGACCACAGATGAATAAATGGCAAGGGGGACAGGGAACCAGATTAAAAGAGTTAGCCCATTAATATAAAAAACGAAATAAATTAAGGAATGGTGGGGAATGAAGATGTAAAACGGAACAGAGGAAGAAAGGCCAGAGTGGATTCTTCTCTTCTTATTCTCTCCACCCACTTTAACACAATCACAAGCCCTGCTTGGCCAGGGAAGCAGACACTTCATCGGCCAATGTGGCCAGCTGTGGGGAGTCCACCATGTTGATGCTTCCAGTGGAGGAGACGTTGCTAAGGCGCCGTGGGGAGGCATCTCCAGATACAGTGGGTGATTTGTACACAATTTCAGCTCCATGGTCAGTCTTGGCTTTGGCGTTCTCACGAAAGGTCAGCTTGTGGCTCTCAATCTGGAATGAGAGACATCGGCAGGTCAGGACAAGAGAGCAGGACAGGGAAAAGTGGAGGGGGTTGATGCTGTTTCCCCACCACCCACTTCAGCTATACCTTCACTAGCGTTTGACTGGTATGCCAAAGTGGTTCGTTCAGCCGCAGCTCCTCTTCTCCCCATCGCCGCTGCTTTGGCAAAACACTGATGTATGCTCAGAATTAGGAAAATCCAGGCTCTCGGTTTTTAGTGTGTTGTTATAAGGGCAGTCCCACGCATTTGCTTGGCTGACATTTTTTTAAATTAAAAAAAATAATGATATCCATGTTTCCTTGATCTAGGAATCCTACATTGCTTCATACAACCTATAGACAGAAGTTGTATGCAAACTGTGTGCTATAAGCCTATGAAATGGAACATACAAAAATGTCAACTGCTTTCAAAAGCAGCTTCTCCCAGAATTGTACTACCATGTTATGAAAAGGTGACCTATCCAAATACATTTATGAATGTTTTCAGGCAAAGAAGTCGAGTCTCCTATCAAACTGGGCATCCTTTATATTGAAACCATGCCAGATGAAAGATCCCAGCAGCCAATCTTGCAGATAGGTGAGATGGTGATAGAGGTCTGATAGTCCAAAATATTTTTATCGTATAGGGGTTTTTTTCACATTAAGCTGCTAGGGTTAGTACAGAACATCAGGTTTTCAATCTAACAAAATCAGAGAAAACTAGTATGATGCCTTCCCACCCCACACCCTCCAAGCTCTGGGTATCTGATTCCCATCTGGCTCTCACAAAGCTCATGAGAACAGGTAACTACTTACTGGCATCACATGGGTGCAAGTCGGGGAGTGGGCTCTCCTCAGGGATGGAGGGCTCCGTGATGGGGGAAGGAGGCCCAGTCTTATTGGGGCAGTTTTGAGCACCGTTCGTGTCTTCCTTGCCCTTCTCTCTCTGCATGTGGGTGGAGAAGGTCAGTGGGATGCAAAATAGCATCGTCAAATAAGATGACATGAAACCAAAAATCTTCAATGGGGAGGGAGGGACATATAGAATTGGAGGAGGACAGAGCATCAGGAATATAACTGCAGTGTGCAGAAGAAGGTACAGGAACCAGAGATGGAGAATGCAAGAGCTAGCGAATAAAGATGGTGTGCACTCCGATATGTCTCATACCACTCAGCAGATGGCTGATGAATTTTGCCATTGTCAGTCAGCAGAGAGTGGAACATACAGGCATGGGTTAACTCCTCTTCTGGAAAGCAGGGTCAAATGATTTTTACCAAAAAATAATTCTAGTAGGGAAGAAAGCTTTGTCCAATTTCCAATCTTAACTCTGCCCTCACAAAAAAGCAGGTTTAATTCTTGCCTTTGTATGTTCCTGTTGTCGCCATAGGTGCCTTCTTAAATAAAAAAAATAGATCTTCTCAGAAGGCCTTAACTTTGATACAACCTTTATCCTCTGGATCTCCTCTCTCATTAGCCAGAAGTGCTGAGGAGGTGGGCTGGAGCCTGTACCTGGGCCCTCCTACTCAACTCCCTGCTTAAGTACTAAGGGCTCTGCGGAGGAAAAAGAGCTCCGTTTACAGCCTTTGGGCCACTACATTAGAGATAGCCAGGAGTCTTCCCAGACCCCTAAGCAATCCCAGGAACACCAGCAAATGATCAGGGGTAGCTGGGGTCTTATGCAGACCCCCATTCCACAGTTGTAGAAGCAGAAGTCTTTAGAGGCCTGGGTATCTAGAGTCTACATCCCTCTCCCCTTTCTTATCAGGTGGTGACAGCAGGGTTTTTTGCTTAAAGCAACAACTTATTGTGAGATGAAGTTATACAGCTTGGTGATGGCTGGTGCAGGGATGCTACTAAAACAGAGGACCTCTGTAGTGTTTTCCATATTCTTTACCGTTCCCAAGAAAAACAGATGCTCACACTTCATTAGCAGAATTCGTTATCACAGGAATGGATTCCTTCTAGATGCCCTGGCTGTCTCAGGGCACAACTCCAGAATGGTCACCAAGCCTGAGCAGATAGCGAATATAATAATGGAACTATTCCAAAGTTTAAACTTGTCTCTTGGGGAGGGGAATCAGTGGGGGAGAGAACAGTGCTATCCCTGACATTAAACCTTCTCGCTCTCACTAATTCTCTGCCCCCTTTAACTATGTTCATCACGCCGCTTGCTATTCATGGACTCCTCTTCCTGTGCCTGGAGCACAGGGCCATCCAAGTGGGTCAAAAGTCATACTTATGCTCACAGTGCCTGCAAGGCTTTCCTTCTCTGATACCTACAAAAGCCCAACTGTGGTCCAGGAAATGCAGAAAAAGAGGGGAGAGGGGGAGTGAAAAGAGGTGGATGCTCAGATGTGTGAATGACACTGAGAGAAGGATAAGGAAGCGGAGAAGTTCCTCCATCAGAAGCCAGCACATTCACTGGAAGGAGCCAATGAGAGCTAGAAAGGTTTCTAAGGCTACTAAAATGAGATGCGTCTGAGAGGAAGGGGCTGAAATGCATGTGAGTAGAGCCTCCCTCCCCAAGACAGGCACAACAGATGAGGCAAATACAAACAAACAAACAGAATTAACTGGTATACGTGAATCACTCTCCAAATGGGGTTTCAAAACCGATGATGCATCCCTGCTGATAGCTCCAGGGCTCTTTGTGCATAAGCTGCCTGAACTGGGTTGCCAATTTATGAGGAAAAATAACCCAGTCTGGACTGCTCTTGTGCTTTTAACAGCAGCTTGATACACAGAGAGCAGCGGGCAAACCTTTTCATAGCATGGAAATGAATATCACCACCTGTTAATGTTTGTACATTAAGCCGCTATTAAAGGCACACATATAGGGGCCAGCTGAAAAGCTGGCAATCCTATTCTGAAGTGGAATGATTTAGGGACTTGATATTCCCAGATGCACAGTAAGCAGGCAAGCCTGGTCCAAGGAAAACAGCTAATTGTGCAATTAACTTCTAAGTATATTATATGACCTCAATGGGGAAGGTCCACCTTAACAGAATTACTGTGCTGATTCATCATTTTATCAGTCTTTCTGGAAGGACAACTCCAGTTGGCAGTATTTGCATCCTATAGAGGGACCAACAGAACAGGCTGCTCTGCCACATTAAATATCTCAGCAACCTGGATACCAGCAATATGTGAGCAGGTAATGGTCAATGGGTCCTTTCTTTTTAAACAAAAAAAAGTTGAGAAGGGCCTTCTGAGAGCAAAGCAGGGGCTTTGTGAAATTTTTAAAAGGCCTCAAGTGTACCTTATCAAAATGATATCTAGACCACAGCATCAGACATCAGTCTTGACTGTAGTAGCAAACATAGCCAAGCAAGCAAAGACCCCTCCTCCTCCTTGCTCCATTTGAAACCTTTGCCTCCCTCTGGGCGCATACAGACGTACCTAAAAATGGCAGCCAACATGTTAATTTCTCCAGTGATGTGAGCCTGGTTTCCCCCTCCTTTATGCTGCAAATCAACAGGCATACTTACCTCCATTGCAAACACCACCTTCCTTGCTGCCCTTTCCCCATGCTTTAGACTTTCTGCTTTTTAAAAAAAATTATGTAAAGCACCAATGATATATAGCTGTGTGATTAAAGGGGAAACTGAACTTACCGTGAAGCTCCCTCTGTTTAATCAGTAGGATCGCTGGCTAGAAAGACTAACTTCTCCTGTACCTCCAACGGCAAGGCCAACCTAACTTATATCCCTAGTTGGAGAGGAATTTCCTTCCAAGATCTTGGCAGATAGCAAATGCACTCATTAAAGAAACAGTCTACCAACAGGCAGGCTCATTAAATGCACTCATTAAAGAAACAGTCTAGCAACAGGCATGCTCACTTGAGGAAAAGCTGGAAACACCAATGCATGACAAAAGGAACTAGGAATGAGAAAAGGGAAGGAGGTCTCTGATGTAACATGCTGCTGCCCCATGCACGCATCACCTCCCCACCCCCCACATTGTGCTTGCCTGACCGCCACACCAGTAAGTCTGCCCACCAACCTACCAACTAACAAGCGGGAACACCCAACTTCCCTTTCTCATTTAGTTTAGCCAGGAATCCCAAGTTGGGAGAATGGTTGCATTCAGGGCCTGCTTGCAGCTTCTCACAGGCACCTGGTTGGCCACTATGGGAATGCAATGCAGGACTAGATTCAGCAGGGCTCGGCACAAGACACTGCAGTCAGTCAGTTTTTGCTTCAACTCTCTTTTCTCCAAACTCAGCAACAGGTTTGTCTGGCAATAACATGATGGCAATGCTTTCAGAGCCCACAAGCTTTGTTTTTAGGTATGTCTGTACGCACCCCCCAGGTGCCTCTTGGAGAGTATGGAAGGACAGAATTCTTCTGAAGGGCAAGTCCTACCCCACTTCAGCCATCATTGTGGGCAGCTGCTAAGGAACTAACCACATGTTATGTACAAACATGCTTTAAACCTCCAGGGGGAGGGGCGTGTTCAGTGTGGGGAAAAGGGTTGAACACTCCTTCCCACACTATTTTTCTGCTCTCAATCACCTCAGCTTGGAGAGGGGAAGATCAGCATCACAGCTCCAATAAGTGATTTTGCATGTAACACATAGTTTAGTCTTTGAGGCAGCTCCCTTTTTTGGAACAAAGTGGAGAATGATGCTAAGCAATTACCCCTTTGCTGTTAGTCTGGCAAATGTAATAGGTATTTAGTAGGCATTAGAGAAGCATACAGAAAATGCATGGGGAAAACAGGGGACTTAAAAAACAAGGTTCAAAGCAGCAATATAAGAGACTGATGGGGAGCAGGGCTTGAGAAAGATGCTGCTACCTGTTATTAACTTGATGAGCTTTTCCCCTCATGCACAGAAAACAGCAAGAGGAAGAATGCTTACCTTTTTATTTCCTCCTCCAGGCATATGGGTGATGTTGTCTAATGACCCAATTTTTGATTGCACCTTATCTTTGAAGTCCAGTTTCTCAGATTTCACCTCCACCTGCCCACCACCTAGAGGACAAATAAAGGCAGGGTTAACAAATATATTTAAAAAGTGTGTGTACAAGATTTGGAGAAAATAATGTCATGGATTTGGCCTGTTATCCTCAGAGTTTAGTGCAAGTAAATAATAAATTCTACAGCCTAGAAAGCAAAAAACAAAACCCAGCAAGTTCACACAGCAGAAGGCAAGTTCCACACAATATGCAAATATACTTTGATCTCATAAAACTGCTCAAGTTTTACTACATGTCCATGCTCCCTTTCAGCATTAGAAATGGAAGCAGTTGGTCCAGAATAATGCCAGCTGAATGAATTGCAAAATAGTGAAAAAAATAATGAAATACTAGCAGGCAAGAGCTAAAAGAAAAGAAGAGGATGCTGGGTTGGATGAGCTTGAGAAAAAATTATCTTGGATCAACTTGGTGGATGCTCAGTGTGTAAGCTACTGCTATAGAGAAGGAATATTGTCAGGTAGGTGTTTTGTTTGCCACCTGTCACCAGTACGTGGCTTGCTCACTTGACTATGCAACTCAGTTGTATAGAAAGTAAATGGCAACAGTTGAACATGCCACTATAGGGCATACTTTAAATTAGATGCTAGCAAGCTTATACGTACCTAATATACCAAGGTGATAAATACTATCAACAGTCTGATGAGACCCACTCTTTAAAAAGAGTCCCCTTTTCTCTCCCTCCCTCCCTCCCTTTCTCTTTCATGGCCTCCATCCGTAGGAACAAAGGAAGCAACAAAAGGCCTTATCAATTACATTTGCAGGTAGACTGTGCCTGGTGCCAACTGGCTTCTGTACCAGCCGCTTGGACAAAATAGCTCAGAGAGCACAAATGTATGTACTAACATGTGTGTGTTAGATGGTTGCCCCCAATAGGCCTATATGCATCTGCTGTGACATCCAGATTTCTTCAATGTTTTTTCCCCAAAGCAAATTTACAGCAGAATGTGTACAGGCAGAGGACTCAAGTCCATGAACCATGCCTAGGAAGGGCTTCCAGAGATCAAAGATCTGATCCAACATGTTTGCCTCTGTAGGAGGGCTTTTGGAGGCATGCACATGAAATTATTAAGTAAGATAAAAGTAAAGGGACCCCTGACCATTAGGTCCAGTCGTGACCGACTCTGGGGTTGCAGCGCTCATCTCGCTTTATTGGTCGAGGGAGCCGGCGTACAGATTCTGGGTCATGTGGCCAGCATGACTAAGCCGCTTCTGCCAAACCAGAGCAGCGCACGGAAACGCTGTTTACCTTCCTGCCGGAGCGGTACCTATTTATCTACTTGCACTGGCGTGCTTTCAAACTGCTAGGTTGGCAGGAGCAGGGACCGAGCAACAGGAGCTCACCCCGTTGCGGGGATTCGAACCGCCGACCTTCTGATTGGCAAGTCCTAGGCTCTGTGGTTTAACCCACAGCGCCACCCGCGTCCCTATTATTAAGTACTAACCCATTAATAATTAATATATTAAGTTTATAATAACCTAAAAAGTTATGCAACTATGTTATCTTGGTCATGCATCTAGGCTTTTCTAGAATAACCCTGTGAACCAATAGTTGACAAAATCATGTAGATGATCAATTCCAATATTTTGCAAACATTTCTCTCTCTCAGACAGAACTTAGTACAGTGGTACCTCCGGTTGCACACGGGATCCGTTCCGGAGCCGCTTCTGCGCATGTGCATGACGAAACCCAGATAAATACTTCTGGGTTTGCTGCGCACATATTCCGAAGGATATGTAACTGGTGGTGAACGTAACTAGAGGTACCAATGTAGAGGCAAGCATTACATGGGATGCAGGCTATCTTTTTTTCATTTCGCAGTTGTAATTACTTCCTCTTCTACCTATCATTGTCCTTCTTTCCCTCCTTTCCCCTTTCCTTTGTCAATGTCTGCAAAAAAGCAGAATAAAAAAAGCTATTGGGTCCCACCCCCTTTAGAAGTCCAGTAAGACTTTTAAAAAACATATATAGTCACCATCACCTGGTTTATGATGAATGTTGTCCAAGGAACCACATTTAGACGTTATGTGGCTGAGATCCACTGGCTTGTAAACAATTTGTACCTGTGAGGACAAAATTAAAGAAGTGCACAGAGTGTTTGGGGCTGGAATTTATTTCAACTTGAAAAAGAATGTCTCCCCAAGATATGCAGAAAAAGTGAGACAGACGACACACTGGAACCCAACTGGAGAAGAAAAGCAGTTTGAAAAGCTGTCTAAAAGATTAATCATTCAAGCACAGGCAGAAGGAGAGTTTTCCACCAGAAACTGTGAAGTCAAAGCACGCATTGTAGCAAAATCTCCCACCAAAGGCATGCATACTTTTTCTTTGATTGATTTTATGAAATTCAAAGAAAAGTAACAAGGATCATCATATAACAGGAAAAGTAGATTGGATGACATATTTTTGTAACCTGAGTTTCCAAAAGCTTTAGAAAAAATATACCCCTCTCTTCCCTTGTTTATAACATAGTTGTTATTTTAAGCATACCTATATTCCACAGTCTCAACTTTAGGATTTCATTTTCATTTTAAGTTAGATGAGATTCCAATTGCTGTAGTTATTCATAATAAATCTATTCTATGTATTTATATTTAACCTTTCTGTTCAAATATTTTAAGAATTTAAGAATATAATCAGTTGTTCAAAAGGTAATGAAAAAGACATTTCTTTTATACTTGCAAGCATTTTTATCTAAAAAGATTTAAAATGTCCGGCAAGATCACCACATGTGGCTATAGTCAACATTATCCTTATTGCATTTCCACAGCATGCACAAACTCTTTATCACACCTCCAGAGGAAGGAGGCGGGAAAGCAATGGGAACGGAAGATGCTCAAGTGAGACAGGGAGAAAGGGGTCAGCAGACAGAGGTATAATCAAATAAGATATGCTACAGAGAAAATATAAAAAACCAGAAACAGAATTAAATACCTTTTTCTGATGTAAAACTTAAGGTTTATGTCCACAAAAACTGAAACAACAGAAATAGTCAATGTGTATTGAAAGGGTTCATTTTTTTCTAAAAGGATCTTTTCAAAATGTTGCAACAGAACAAAGGTATCTGAAACAACATGGAGACTGAAACCATACTGTGGAAAAGATTCATTTTTTCCAAAAATATTTTCTTAAAGCATGCATTCACAGCAAGAGTGAAACTTCTGATGAAATTTCATCAAATTCGCTTATGTCTACCGAGCCCTCAAAAATATGCACTGAGTTTTCAGAGCTTCATTTGGATATGATGAATACCATCACAGAATTTGGATGTGTAATATTCCTTGCTTTGAATGTTCTATTATAAAATAATTACAATCACAGCACAATTGTGACACATTGAACCATTTCGCTTAAATAGTGATCTATGCAGTACAGGGAGACGAATACTAAGGTATTTAAACAAAGCATTTCTGAACCTTTGAATGGCATACACAAGCTAGCAAGTGTACAACATGCACAAAAGGCACAGATAAAATTGAATTAGTGGTTATTGGGTTACAAGCATTAATGACATTGTGGGAAGGAATACAATCTGACTAGAGGCAAATGGTATTCAGGGTTCTTGTGGGCTGTAGGTGGGGCAGTATCTTCCTAGTCCATCCCTGTGCAGTTTGCTGAAAATCAGACTGGGTGTCAAAGTGGCTGTCATCCTCTCAGCCACCAGGCAAAGGAAAGTTCAGCATTTAGAACTGCAACCTGCAATGGCTGAACAGGTTGCAGGGTAAGCCTCTCAGACAACAAGCATTGTTTTATCTGATGGTGGTACCTCTTCCAGGCCCCTGAACTTGAACTTACAGCTGCTCACTGGGTACTTTCGTCCTGCTTCTAGACATCCAAAGCAGTATTTTAGAGGTCTCAATTCTCAGTGGCCCTTTCCATGTTGTGCTTGGAAAGTCTACTCGGAACCGTTAGAATCGTTTCTGGATTCTCACCTACATCCAGAACACCCTGGAACTGAGAAGCCATCTTGTTCAAAAAAGAACACTGGAGATCAACTGGAAAATCTCCAGTAAACTGGGGATTAAGGTAAGGTTTCCAGAGGTGTTTTCTTCCTCCCAGCCAACACCTCTTCTTAAGTTTTCTGGGACCACACCTACCTGCAGGAGGCTTTTACCACTCCCATCATGCAATTCCAAAGTTCCCCTCTAGCACCTCTTGTTAGTGAAGAAGGCCAAAGATGAAGCATACAAGGGCTTGGCCTCAGTTCTCCAATTCTATGTTTCTTATTAATGGCTTTTTTTCTTTTTTCACAAAAGTAACTCAAAGCAACTTACAACAATATATGACACATACATTAAAACCAACATAAAACAAAGAGGAGATTAAAAAAATTAATTGTGTCCACATCCAAAGGCTGTACAAATGGGAAAGTATTCAAAACAAGCAGATACCAAAATTCCTCTGTTGACTCTGCCTTAACTGTAGGATCTAAGTCAGAGTGGGTAAAACCATTTCTGCCCATGAAGGGTCTGGGATATTGGTCATAGCCAGCTACCAAGTTGCCTCCTATTTGTAGAAGAATCAAGATTTAATAGCCCTTTGACTGCGAGAAAGTGCCAGAACAGTTGGTAAAATAGTGATGGAATAGTGTGGCCACAGAGTAGACTGTACTAGGCACACTAATAGTCTATAGTACAGTATCTAATCTGTTGATCAGATTAAATGCAAGTCTACTATTACTAACACTTTACGAGTCACCCCATTGGTTCACTCCTTCCAACTTCACAAATGAAGAGGCTAGCTCAGCTCCACAAAGAGAGGAAGGGCACTTGGGGTGAATCAAGCCCCTAGCCTCATGAGGCCTTCAGCAGGATTGCCCAGTTTGGGTGAAAGGAAACTCTTCCCAAAAGCCATCAAAAAATCATTTAGGATCCATCAGTCTCCCGGAGCAGGCTGTCCTGATAGGTCTTCCAACCATCCTGAGATCTGGGATCCCACCAATCTTTTTAAAGATGAGTCTAAACTATCCTGGACATCTCAAAGATTCCTCTGTAAACACCTTTCTCTTATCGTATTTTTTAATCTGTTTGCATTTGGTGAAAGCTGTGACGGAAGGAGAGATATTTTGGTATGCATTGTTGAGCACAGGATGAAAAGCACCCAGTGGGAAATCAGGAATTTGTGTTGTGTAGCTTAGTGCTAGAATGAACACATATATAAGGTACAGGGTGGGGAAATAGATAGGAAAAAGTATCAGGAGAGACCACACAAACGGGCACCTGTTTTCTCTGCCTTTGTTCTATAGTAGACCCTTCTTGCATATGCATCTCAGGAGGCTTTTCAATTCAACCTTGTCACAAAACGTGCAGCCTGTCTTCCTAGTTCAGCACATCTTAAGCACAGATCAGTAAAAATCTGCTTATATTTGGTATAGAAGTCAGCTCAACTCTGTATTTTGCTAGGCAAACTGTCTTCATCTGAGAGCACATTTCCATCTTGCCTGCCAAAGTCAATAGGTTAGACTTAATGTGTACTAGATAGAAATGCAGTAATTGTTTTGCACAGAATCCACATCTAGTATCATAGCACAGGGAAGTAATGATACCTATAAACCTATTAATCACTGTGAATCAGATCTAAAACTCTTCAAGATCCAAGTGTCTTTGTAATGTCTGAATTGCTCCAAATAAATCACATGGACTTACCACATAAATCCCAAAGAAGCATTTGCAATAAAAGGGGAGCAGCCTAGGCTTTCCAATTTGTCCATGTTTTATAAACAAAGAAGTCTTTGCTCTCTGACTCTAAAAATAGAACAAGAACGCCATTCCATTGCCTTCGACACCAACCCCCAGGATGGTGTATTGCAGTACTATTTTGGTGTTTACTATCTCATATGTCAGGTGTCTTTTTTTTCAGATTGACACTGAAGAAAACTTTCCCCTACTTAAGAACACTTTTGGGTTTTACTTTGGGATATTGCACATTTAGCCTAAGCTCACATAAACCTCCAACACTAGGTGAGTTTATATACATTCATTTTAAATTACAATGAGGTTTACAAAAATTAAGATAAGTAAAATAATAAATACACTTTATTGTGCAGGGTGTGGCAGCCTCGGACTATAGCTCTCATCAGTTTCACGCAGCACAGCAAATGCCCACAGAGCACTGAACAGATGGCTTAGAATAAAAGCACTAAGCACTAGTTCCTGTGCCTGAACACTAGGGGTGTTATTCAACTAAGCTCTACTCAGAGAAGATCCACTGAAATTAATGAACACGACTAAGCTAGAATTGACTATACAAATAGCAGTGCTGTTGCAATTTTCTTTCCTCTTCCAAATGCTAGTCACTGAAAGATCTTCAAATTTGAAAAAGGCAAAAAGGATTTTTTAATCCACAATGAAAATACATCATGGCTTCCTTTATCCGTGATTTATAAAAGAAATGTCAGAAAAAAATTGGGAATGCTAACTTTAAAAGCATAATATACTTTTGCAGGTTCCTTATGTAATGTGGAAATCCAGTCTCCAAGTGCAAGTGCCCATGCAATATCTGCCTTCATCTAAGCCCATCTGTGCACTCCTTTTCTTCCCCAGCTACTCTTTGCAATATTCACAAACCGTATAAACAATTCTGATGTGCAAACTTATTTGGAGATAGCCAACTTCACTAAAAAGCCTTCCTAACTTATAGGGCATCTATAGATAGGTACATTAAACAGTACAACAGCAAGCTGGCCTAAGTGCAACGCATAATGTGTTCCTTACTAATCTTGAATGGAGCTATAGCCCTTGAAAGCATTTCAGGTTTTCTTTTTAAAATATAAATTTGTTTATAAAAGCTAGCTCAAGATGAAATGTATCCACTGCAGACTAGTGCATAAAATAAACCCTGCTGTCTGATATGTCCCACAATTATCTTGGCTGACAAAACAACATGAAAACATCAACATAAGGGATGTGGTAGGATACAGTCATACCAACACCAAGTCAAAAGAGTCAAATTGTTTAAACAAGGCAAACCAATACACCAAACTAATGTGAGCACGTTATGTACATTTGTGAAAGTATGTGGAACTTGTTCTGAATACAGGCTACAAACCTTGTACATATTCCTTACTGCTTTGAAAAACATACCGGGTGACATTAATTGAGAGGATGCTCACCTGATTTGTAGATGACACAAAACTGTGATGGGTAGCTAATGCTACAGAAGACAATTGGGATTCAAGATGACCTTAACAGATTGGAGAACTGGGCTCAGACTAACAAAATGAATTTCAATAGGGACAAATGTAAGGCTCTACACAGGCAGGAAGAAACAGCTGCACAGATATAAAATGGGAGACACCTGGCTTCATAGTACGTATGAAAAGGATTTAGAGATCTTAGCCTGGAAAAGAGGAGACTGGGAGGAGAGATGCTAGCCATCTTCAAATATCTAAAGGGCTGTCACATGGAAGATGGAGCAAGCTTCTTTTCTCCTGCTTCGGAGGATAGGACCTGATCCAATGGCTTCAAGTTACAAGAAAGGAGTTTCTAACTAGACAACAGGGAGAACTTTATTATGGTTAGGGCTCTTCGACAGTGGAACAGACTCCCTGGGAAGGTGGTGGACCCTCCTTGGAGGTTTTAAAGCAGAGGCTGGACGGCCATCTGTCATGGATGCTTTAGATGAAATTATTGCATTGGACTAGATGACTCTCAGGGTCTCAACTCTATGACTGCATGATGTATTCTTTGATGTGTCTGTGTTAAGCACATGACTGTATTACATGCTCCTAAATGTTTGACCTGGAAGCTCAAATTCCAGCACCTTCAAAACTCAGCCTTTAGAAAGGCACTTTTCTTCTTGTTTGCAGAGGAATGCTTAGAAACCAGAGTTGGGCTGGGCTGGTGTGCCAGTGATCAGCAGACAGAGCTTGTGTGTCATGTGCTTACTTTCAATTTTCCCTCCTTCTAACAGCAAACTTGGAAATGGAGCCAGAAGAAGAGGGCCACTGAGAAACAACAAAGAGGTACCAGACTGCTTAAGAAAATCCTGAAGTTCATAGAAGTACAAAAGAAAACAATTTTTCTAACCAAGAGGGATAGCACCCCACCCCACCCAATTGGCACAGTAAGCACCAAGAACCTACTGAACATTGCATATCAGTTGTAAAAACAAAAATTCACAAAGTGCAGGGGAAGAGTGAATTGGCTTGCTTGAGCCCCTAACAGCTTATACTGTTTTGGAGGAAAGCATCATGGCTGGAAATCTGGACAAGAGAATTCCTATTAGGTAATAATATCCTGCAACATTTTGTTGCAAGACCCTCCTGTATCCTATATATACCAGTTCTCCCCTACCCCCTCAATTCTACTATATACAGAACACTAAACACTTTCCTTTTCTGCCTTTCCCTCTGCTCCCAAAATCCTCACTAAAAATAATAAAATTTCCCTGAAAACTCATATCATGGAAGCAAAATAAATTCTGCAAAGTAAGCCTAAGGGAAATGATTCATTATTTTATCTAATTTGCATATTTTATTTTGAGGGAACAAGGAACATGTGCTTCCTTGATGAAGAATTTTGATTTATTTTTTTTTAAATGCTGATTATATGCGTCCATGAACACACCACACTTTTAATCAGCTTTCCATTTGCAATACACTCTGCACCTTCATTTTCCATCAACTATCTGAGTCAGAAAGGATAATTTCTGGGGTAATTTGAACACTATGTATTGAGAAGGCAGCCACTTAAATAATATTGCCTCCAATTCAATACCCAATTAGCTCAGTGCACATCCCCATACAGCTAACTCTGCTGGAGCTTTAATCAAGCCATATTTTCACTGGTAACAGGTTAATTCACTACACATCATCAATAGCTATCTGACTGTGCAGACAGCATTGGTGTTTCAGGGTTAATGCAAAAGTCATGCCACTTATAATAAGTTAGATTATTATAGTGCATTGAATGGTGTGAAGGTACTCACACTGCCTCCTCCTGGGGTATGTTTGATATTATCCTTTGATCCACACCTGGATTGGACATGGCTAAAGTTCAGCTTCTTATTAACCACCTGCACCTTTGATAGCCAGAAAAAGAATATGAGTGACAACCGCTGCCAGTAGAGATATCTTTTGCATTTTGTAGCAGTCATCTAAGACAAAGAAAGAAGCAAGGGACTTTCCCCTTGGGACAAATGCCAGTTCCTTGCTTTGAAGATGAAGCTTCAAATTTCAGCTTACGCAGTGGCGAACGTCCTACAGTCAGGCCTGAAATAAGTACAGTGCTTAAAAGAACAAACAAAAACAAAACAAAATCATGACATAGGCTGCCCCATTTCTAACACAGAGATATTTGTCCCAGCACAGGACTGCAAAAAAAGTGTGTATTTTGAACAATATAAGGTAAAACAAAAGCAACTGTGTTTGCTTATTGGTTGGAGAGCCAGGGCAAATTACTGTTAAGGGTGGTATATAATAAATGCAGTTAATGGCTCTCTGTTCTGCTATGTCCATTGGCATGGCAAATGCTGCTAGGATAATCATATTCACCTCCTAGTTGTTGCTAGCACCACAGAATAACCATTATATTTGGAAGCACGTCAAACTTTCACCAGACTTTAAAAAGGGTTGTCAATCTGAAAGCACCTGAACTCAACTGTTGATCTCTCTCTCTCTCTCTCTCTCTCTCTCTCTCTCTCTCCCCTGAAAGCCTCATTCAGAACTGCAACAGAGTTTCCACACATCAAGGAATTTAGTACTTTCTGTGTGTTTATCTCCCATTATGTCCTGTCTACACTAGTGGGCATGGCATAGACATGTGGCTGGAGAAGCAAATATTTAACACAACAAGCCATTTTAAATAAATTCTAATACCATTTTTAAAAACTGTGCTTCAGTGCTTTTAAAATTTCAACAGTATTACATAATTACTGTAAAAAAATAATGCTTAAAATTAGAACAAAAATATTTTAAAGTGAGCATGGGGGGAGTGATCAATAGTGATAAAATGGCACTCAATACAAATATTCAAATAACATGCATGTTTTATAAAACTTTTTTTTTTTAAAGTTGCATTAAAACCCATTTTAAGTTGAAGCACTATTATACTAATGTTTTTTTAAAAATAAATAAAGGAGAAACAGTGCTAATTTAAAAAGAGATCCCCACCCATCAATGACACCTATCAAAAAGGTAATAATGAAGTGTACCAAAATACAGATGCAGACAGACAGGCCGGCCTGCCTAATACAACATTGCAAACATCAAAACCATACCTTAAAAAAATAATATGACAAGAATAATGCTAAAGTGATTTACACTTGCTGGATTTTCCATAGTCTGAGGAAAGAGGGTGGAAACACAAGAGTTACAAGATTTGATGACATTATGTTGCTCCTCTGTAAAAAGTAAGTGAAAAAAGCACACTCTAAAAACCTGATGCTGAGCACCCAGTCAAGTAATCTGGGTAATTTGTGGGTGGTGTTTACATTTGCAATAATGGTTACCACTCTATCTACTTACTGTATTTCTTATTCACCCTTCACCATAAAGCCCCAGGGTAGGTTAAAACAACATTAAGATAAAGCCAAATAAAACCACCAACCCCTAACAGTCATACATTAATTAACAATTTCAAGGCAGGTCATAAAGACAAGCAAGCTATGACCAGTAAGCTAAGAACGTCCCTTAGCTACAGACAACTCATATTGTTTTGCAGATACAGAATATTTAGGTCTGCCAATTGTTGCATCAGTACAGGGAATTGGACAAAACATAGATCCCTAAATTATCATGGGCTGCAGCAGCCTCATAATAATCTAACCCTTTAGTTTAGAGCAACCCTTCAAAGAATGACTATATATTGTAGTAGCACTAGAAGGAGCCCACAACTAGATAGAAATTACTTATCAGCAACACAGTACTGCAGCAAACTGAAAACGTGGCTTCAGATTCTGCGCCCTTCTGTGGGCCTAATTCCATGTCACTTTACTTTCTTCCTTCCTCTCTGTAAACTTCCTATGCAAGAGAATGGAACTAGTGAGTCTGGCTATTGATAAAGAAGCCTTACAGTTTTGCTGAAAGATATTTGTCCTTTAGAGGAAGGGAGCAGCTATCTCCCTATCTTCCCCACATTAGCCCCAAACATGCCTTCATGTAGGAGAAGGGCCACAGCTCAGTGGCAGATCATCTGCTTTGCATGCACAAGGTCCCCAGTTCAAACTCAGAAATCTCCAGGTACGGGCCTAAAGGTGTCAGTTCCTAAGGTAAGGATTGCAGTCTCTTTCTCCCCAGTGCTTGGGGAGAGAAGTGAAGCAGCCAAGATTAGCACTTTGAATTGAGCAGGAAAATTTATTGGTGGCCAATGAATTGGCCTGAATTGGTGTAATGAGCTAAGTACATCTTCTTCCAATCAGCAATCTGGCTGAATCAGCTGCACCTTCCAAATGCAAACCCACATATAATACATTGCAGGAACCCTAGAAGTTATCAGAAGTTAGGCTATCCTTGTCCAGATAAGGGCGTAGCTGAGCCACCCACCAAAGCTGATGGAAGGCATGCATGGCACCAAGGCCATTGATAATGCCTCTTTCTTACCTAGATGGAGGATAGTGTGTATAAAAACTAGCCTCCTGCACAAAGGTAACATTTAAATGCATTGCTCTGCTCACTTTTGCCTCTGGCCCTGATTATCACTGATATGTGGCCCAGAAAGGAATGTGATCCTCAAGCTAAAAAAGGTTCTTCACCCCTGGGCTGAAGGAAGATTATCTCTCAGCCCCCTGCACAAGCCTCTTCCAAAGACAGCAGGTGTTCTAGCAGTGAAAGTTGTCGACATAGATAAACCTAACTTAAGGATTTGCCAAGTGACATGTGTATACCATTTCTATTCTCCTTTCACATGTTGGTTGGGTACAGCACAGCTCTATCTAATCATGCACATGCACATAGCACTTTTCCTCACCACTGTGAGTCAGTGATTCTACATGGCTTTTAAATACGTGTCACCCCAGCTCTAATCTTGGTAAGAGTGTTCCATACATACTCCATTTACTCTATCTGCTCAGATTCCATGTGCTTTCTAACCCTTAGTTTGTACAAATGCACTTTGAGCACAGGGTGATCTGAAAGATGAAACTTCTTCTTTTTGAACAGAGATAGGGTGAGGTTGGAATCGGAAAACAGAACTTTTGCAAGTAATGTAACATGGCATGGAGAAGATTGAGCCCATTCACTACTTTGTAGTACAGTGGTTCTCAAACGATAGAAAAGGCCCTCCAGGGAAGTGCGAGATATCTGGGACAGAAGACAGAGTTCTAGAGAAGGAGAAGATAACACAGTAGGCGCTGCCATAGGCCTTTTATTCCCAGCAGCAGAAAATTAGTTTTGAAGCAACTGAAATTACAGTGCCGCCCACGGAAGTCTCAAAGTGGCAGCCGGGGCATTTTCAGAGTGCCTGGCCACAGGAGCTGCTCTCCATCCTGCCTCCTTCCCCGGTTGGCTAGTTTCAGGAGGAAGTTTGAGATGCTGTTTCAGTTTTCTTGTAATGCTACTGCTGGGTTTGTGCCCCAGTCAAAAGATCTTTATACAAAGTTGTGGGCTACACAGAGACCTCTGTGTGTAAAGATTCAGGGGACTCACATATTGAAGAGATGGCTGCCGCTGCAAGGGTCAGAATTCAATAGAAGTTGAGAAGGGGACGAACGGAAGGTAGGTAACTTCCCATCTAACTCCAAACTTGTATTTCATTTGCCCACACATAAAGACAAGGTGCATTGGATTTACCTTTCCACCCCCTGGCTGATGCTTCAAATTTTCAGTGGAACCAATCTTGGACTTTATATTCTTCAGGTCTGGCATGGGGACAGGGGCTGTCTGCAAGCGGCTCTTGACAGAAGAAGGGGATTTTGGCGGGGTGCGAACCACTGCCACCTTCTTGGGCTCCCTGTTTGGTGGAGTTGGCAGGGAGGGTGTGCGGGAGCGACTGCCAGGAGTTCCTGGAGATCCAGGGCTGCTGTAGCCACTCCTGTCTCCAGACTTTACCGGTTCACCTGCAATTTGAAATGAAAGTGCAATATGTTAAGTAATCGTTTAGCTGTTGATTCAAAAGAACCTTCCACACTGTTCAATATGCACGAAGGAAATTAGATCCACCAAGGAAGTAGAGCAGCAATGACTGCCAATTTTGTGCTGGCCACATTTAAAGTTTTGTTGCTGACTTTTAAAGACCTAAACAACTTGGGATCTGGGTACCGGAAGAAACACCTTAATCAGTATAGACCTGCCCAGTTGTTGAAATGCCAAAACGAGACTCTGCTGGCTGGGCCACAACCTGGAGAAATCCACATGGCAGTAAGCAGGGGGAGGACGTTTTCTGTTAGAGCACCTAGCTTATGGAATCATCTCCCCACTGAAATAACGCAGGAACCAACTTTGGTGAGTTTTTAGCACCTTCTGAAAATACACTTGTTCATCCAGGTCTTTGCCACTGAAAACTGTTCAGCTACTGCAGTTGTTGCCATTTTTACTGTTTTTATTGTATTTTAATATGCCGTTTTATTATATCAGGATCTATTGCAGACCACCCTAGAATTTTAATGAAGAGTGATATAAAAACGTTTTAAATTAAAAAAAAAACAAAAAAACATATGCTATGTTGCATTTAGTACTGTTGCAACTTTCTTTCCAATGGAAAGATATTTTAAAATATGAATAAAAAAACATTTACCTACCCCCCAAAATGGTAATTTAAATATCAAGGTTTTACAGAATTTATGGTCAATGCCAGCGGACAGGATTTGTTAGGAATGAAGAGGAAATAGTAAACTTTTTTTACCTCTCTCAGATTTTGCTGCTGTGTTAGGGGGCCTTCTTTGCTCCTTTTTGGCAGCTGAAAGAACAAAAACAACCGCTCCGTGAAAAACAATGATAATATTGCAACCTGGTTGCTAGGGGGGAAAGGAAGGGCAGACTACAGAGATTCCAATGACTATTAGAAAATAAAAGGGAAACAGGGAAAGTGTACTAAGGGGACAGGGAGCACAGGAGCAGGAGCTTAAGCCCTATCTTAACCCTACCTCCAAGACTGGGTAAACCACTCATTGGGTGACTATGGGAGAACACATGTATCTGGGGGTGGGAGAAGCAGCACCAGACCAAGACCTAGGCCTAGGCTCAAGGCTTTCCAGCCGGTGCCACTATCAGC
This sequence comes from Podarcis pityusensis, assembly GCF_964106645.2. Lineage (NCBI taxonomy): Eukaryota > Metazoa > Chordata > Lepidosauria > Squamata > Lacertidae > Podarcis > Podarcis pityusensis. The sequence goes on from NC_138038.1 coordinate 27,288,680, forward strand.
GTCTTGTTGCAATGAGGTGATCCTTAATAATAATAATAATAATAATAATAATAATAATAATTTATTATTTCCCCAGCCACTCTGGGTGGCTTCCAACAAAATATTAAAATACAATAGTCTTTCAAACATTAAAAGCTTCCCTAAACAGGGCTGCCTTCAGATGTCTTCTAAAAGTTGTTGTTTTTCTCTCTGACATCTTGTGGGAGAGCGTTCCACAGGGTGGGTGCCACTACCAAGAAGGCCCTCTGCCTGGTTCCCTGTAACTTGGCTGATTCCCTGTAACTTGGTGATTCTTTAAAAAGAAGACAAGCTGGTAGCAAGAAACCACCATCTTAGGTCCCTTTGTCATCATGTCAAGCAATGCATTGAGGGTGATACAAGATGGCAGTCACCTGCTATCCAATCATCCAGTGCTGAGTGAGACTTGGTTCTTAAGCAGGATTATGGTGGCAGTGAGAGGCAGAAATGGACAGGTTGGCTGGTGCTCCCTGCCCTTTATAAAAGCTCATCTTATGATTTTGAGAAAAGGCTACTTCTCATGCTACTTTTATTAAAATTCCTGCCTTGAGGCCTGTGTCAAATGAACTTTTGCGGTGCTAGGCCACATCAACTTCATGCCACTTTCTTCAGAGGCTTTTCGGGTTCTTTTAAAAGGTTTGTCTGCATAGCCACAGTTCTTGGTCACATCTACTGCCAAGAAGAATATACTGAGGAAGGACTTGTACTTTCTCTTGATACACTACAAATAAAAGCAAAACCCGACACCTTTGTATTTGAATGTGAGGGAGCTCAAGTAAACCACAGTTTGTTTGAAGCAATTTCCAGAAAGCAAAAAAACCCAAACTGCTATGCAACACATGATCAACACACACAAAAACCCTCTTCTCTTACCAAGGCTGGGTGGTGTCTTGGGGATGGTGGGAGTTTTGGCAGGGATCCGAGAAGCATTGGCTGGACTCTTCTGATTCTGTCCCATACCAGGACGTGGAGTGGCTATCTTTGTTTTCATATCTGGACCCTGGTGACAGAAATTGAGAAAGGGCAGTATTTATTGACTGCTCATAGACTAAAAAAGCAGAGTAAATTGCTGTGGATTAGGGGATTTCCTCTTTATTTACACATTTTCAACCTAAGCCTGAGAAATGGACTCACAATGCCAATACAAGTTTCAATACTTTACCATGTGCTTATTATACGTATTTTTATGAGGTTGGGCATACAAAATGCTATTCTATTCAATTCAATTCTACCGTTTTCTCATTTGATTTCAGAACATAAATAATGAACAACTTATGTAAAGTAAAACTAATGGCTTGTCCAAATGCAAAGTTGATGATGCCTTGTCCCTACTTAGCTCCTAAACATGCAGCTTTTAGAATAGATATCCACAGTAATAACAGTATTACATAATCCCTTTTTCACCCACATTAATTGAATGCACTTATTTCATGAGTCCTTTCTGTTGCATAAAAAATGTGATATCCACATGAAAACATGTGTGACTGTTGAATAAATCTTTCACTGTTACGTCACCACAGCTTGCAGGAGCAGGTGTGATAACATGCAAATACTGTGCCATCTGGAAAACCTGAGCAACAAGCAACATCAAATGTCTTACATATCCATTAACTAAATAAAGCTCAGTAAAATACTGGCAATGTCCGGGGGGGGGGGGGAATGAATATAAGAATTTAAGCTGAATAAACAAAGTTGGCTAAAGGGAATGTATATATTTGCACTTTTCATTTCTTCTCTAAATTGCAAAGTTTTATTGTTACCTACCCAGAGATCTGCAGATGTGGGCCAGTTTGTAGACTAAATAAATAACACTCCATCTGAGCACATTAATGTATCAAGCGGTGATTTATTTGACTTCATTTATGTGCAAATTAAACACAATATTAAGTGCATTGTGAGGCTGCTTGTTCAACTATTAGAAAGAAGTATTCTTCGACTTGGCTATAATCACTGGTCAATCCTAGCACAATCTCTTAAAATGGGAGAAAAAGGCAACAGATTGGGGTGGTAGTAGCTAGCCATAACCAAGTAAAGTATATTCATATCTTGGGGTCATTAGGAAACAGTCAGGTAAGTAAAAATTACAAAAAACAACAACCACTTGCATGCAATTTGCTGTAAATGAATGCCCAACTTAATGCAAGGAATCTAAGCAAATGGGAAAGAAATAGATTTACCCCAGCCCCTCACTCCACCAACTTCTTTTTACACCATTTCTTACCTTGCCCCTTTTCTCTTTTGTTCCTGTACTGGTTGGTCGGGATGCGATAGAAGAGATGCATTTAGGGATGGAAGTTGGTACTGAGGACTCAGCAGGGTTGGAGGGTTTTTTCAAAGGGACAGAACTAACAGAGGAGTTTCGTTTGGGAATAATGGAGGATCTACCTTCCAAGATTTTGACAGAGGAAGGTATGGATGTCTTAAAAACATGAGAACAAAATAAAATAAAACCAAAGATCAGCATGAGAAAAAAGTAAAAAATAATCAAAATAAACTGAAAAAGTGTGGTGGTTAAAGTAAAGTCAGAATGACCAATGGCCTTAAGCATGTTAAAAGAAAGTCAAAACCTAACTGAAACTGGCTCTCTATCTCCTGCACTGCGCTGGCATTAAGAAGAATTTCAAAGCATCACATCATCTATCTCACCCTTAGAAGGATAGGGTACCAAACTCACAGGTTTTTGAAGAGTACATCATCAAAGGAGCATCTGAAAGTAAATATGCTCCCACATATTGCATTTATCAGTTCCGTGGTATTGGTTTCCACCATGACATCATCATAAAGAAGAATTCTGGGAGAGATGGTGACATCCAGGAGTGGCTGGCAGGGCAGCACAGATCTAGCTGCCTTACTTTCTTGCCTTCCAAACATGACATGATGTTGCTGCTTATTGAGAGGGGGAGTAGGAGGGCAACGAGAACTTGGTGTAGGAGGAGTGTTCAACTGGCTCAGCACCTGCTGAGCTCTCAGTTGCCTTGCCCTCTCCCCCTCCCAGTAAGCAGCAGCAACACACTGTGTTTGAAAGCGGGGACAGCAATGCAGCCCCACCTGAGCCAATCTGCCATCCACTACTGCTCCATCAATCCCTCTGCGCTTGCAACATAACCTAGAAAAACCACAGGTTTTGCCATTTATTGTTTTACTCCCATGGGAATAGCTGGTTAGTGTCTGAACAGGTTTCCATTAAATAAAGAAGTTTGCTTCAGCCTCTTCACTAGTAAGCCACTTCATTATTACTGCTGAATGAGGAAGAAGGGTTTCTGAACTACAACGATCAATAAACAAGCCAGGCTCTGTGTATGTATTGCTATCTACATGGCCAGCAGACATTTTCCAGGCAATCTGTTTGAGATTTAGGAAGGGGAGAGAGCAGTTAAGTTCCAAAACTTAACCCAGAAACAAAGGCTTGGGAGAACAAGCCTTTAAAAAACCGGCAGAATAAAACTGTAGTCCTTCCAGTCACATGCCTTTTCCAGGCAAGTCTGTGGGCCTGTCAAAGCAATCCTTATTTTCAAGCTTCCTGTGCGTGCTCTGATCCATTTTGTGGCTTGCCTTATTTGCTCTTTAGGCAATTCAGTCTTTTCTTTTTGTGGTTCTGATTAATGAGGCAAACGATCCTTTCAAAGCTCGAGTTATAGGGCAAGGTATGACAGCTGCTGCTTTTGTACAGCAAAAGGGGGCTTTCATTCACTTTATTTTATTTTATGTTTGTTTGTTTGTTTGTTTGTTTATATTTCTATCCCTCTCACCATTAGCCCTAAGTAGGTTACACTTTAAAAAATACACATAGAAATACACAATAAAGTCAAGCTCACATTAAAACGTGTTTAAACTAGTGGGTAGGATTCTCCAAAGCCAGCACCACAGGGAGGAAGAGAGGCTGTCCCTGAAGCAGAAGTTCCACAAACAAGCTTAACACTGATTACCATACAGAAATGCTTCTCAGAGATACTTGGGCTTGAATGAAACTCTATGCAAAAGGAGATTACAGCTGCAACTTCCTGTCACACCTAGTTTAGTTACAGGGAAGAAAGTGGCTTCTCAAGCTTAAAATACATATTTTAAAGGGATTCTAACTTAGAATGCACACTGGGCCTTTGAACAAAAAAATAAAGTTGTGGTGATTGGGGAGACAACAAACTGCATTTAAAGGTTTCTAGCAGAAAGCAAAATATTTACTCCATCAAAGATAAAGAAAAATGTTTTAAGGAAGAACCAAGAATGCAGAGAGGATGAACTGCATCCATGTTCATATATGCTTGTCAGCTTACCTTTGGTTTAGGCTCTTCAGTCCCAGTCTCATTTTTATCTTTGTTGTCCATTCGAGCTGATGAGAAAGGAGAATTACTGTTACATTTTGCTGCGTGGAGGGGTGGCAGTTCTAAAATACAGTGGTACCTCTGGTTACGTACTTAATTCGTTCCGGAAGTCCGTTTTTAACCTGAAACTGTTCTTAACCTGAAGCACCACTTTAGCTAATGGGGCCTCCCGCTGCTGCCGCGCCACCAGAGCACGATTTCTGTTCTCATCCTGAAGCAAAGTTCTTAACCCGAGGTACTATTTCTGGGTTAGCAGAGTCTGTAACCTGAAGCGTATGTAGCCCAAGGTACCACTGTAGCTTCTAGAGAAGGTAACCCACTCAGATTGTAACTGTAGCATGCAACTCTCCTCTGCCCTTGCAGAAACAGTAGTAGGAAAGCTCCATTCCTTATAGAACCATATTTCTGATTTATAAATTTGCTCTCACTCTTTCAGGCTAAGCTTTAATGCAACAAGCAAGCGTGTTGTGCCTCACACCATCTGGGAAAGCAAAATAAAATAAATAAGTATTGCCAGCTGTATTGGGAATGAAAAAATAATAAGAGTTCCCAACTGATTGGTACCACTTTTGGAAGCTCTTCCAAGTGTTTTGTGTGAAGCTCTGTTTGCAGTGTGATGTCAGGAACTGGCAACAGCACTGCGGCCTTTAACCACTGAAGTAACAGATCACTTTTAATAACCCCATAGACTTCTAAATACACGTTGTCCAATAACTTCTGCCTGTCTGCATTAAGCTATCTGAAAAAAGCAGCAAACCAGTTAAAGCTGAACCATTTAGTTGGTTCCGGTAGTTTCCACACTCCCTATAATGGAACACCCAAGTTTAACAAAACACTTACTTGGGACAAAAAGTATGATTCTGTGTCAAAAGTATTCATGCTCCTTTCTAACAGAATGTTGCTTTGCCTGCTTTGGACGAAGTCATACAAAACTCTAAATCAATGCTTATCATTTTGATAGGGGATAAAAAAGCTACTAATTAGTTCCAAACAATACAACCTAGCTGATGGAAAAATCAGCTTAAAACGAAAAGTGTACGCCTTGCTTTCAGCTCACTCTAAGTATAGGGTTCAGTTATAGGCCATAAAGGGCAACATGTAAATTTAGTGAAAGGGTTAAGTTCAGTCCAAGTTAAAAGCTAAAGTTTCAGCTTTCAGTTCAGTTAAAACCAGTTTAAAATAGTTCAACGGGGGGGACACGGGACCCTAGGCTTTTAGCTTTAAATTCAGCTTTTATAACACTTACACTCTAATTTTGAATGCTAAATAGATTTTAAGTTAAAACTTAAAACATTAGGGTATTTTTAAAACCACAATTCAAGCTCAGTAAAGGCCTGGTTTGAGCTTATTAAGGATAGCATGTAAACTAAGGGGTAAGGATTGACCTTAGGGCGAGTTGAAAGCTAACATTTTTTGTTCAGTTTCAAAATCAGTTAAAATCATTCAGATTTAAAGCACTTTCATTCCCAGGGGGGTTTCAACTGCCCACATCACATATCCGTCAATATCACTACCCAGGGTGCTAAACTGAGATAAATTTCCCTTTCAGATTTTTAGTCATTGGAATTTATTGCAACCCAAGGAGTCTTACCTCCTTGCAGGCCCATGCAGAACTTGTCTGAGGCCTGGGGTGGGAGTCTTGTTATAACTTTATTCTAAGCTCAAACAAAACAAAAAAAGCCAGTCCCTGGTGGGGCCCGTCAGTTCCCTTAGCCCAGCAAGGCCTGGGGCTAGTGTACCCAACTGCCCGCACCCCCTCCCCAACCCTTGCAGGGCCCTGCCTCCTTGTGTTTTTCCAACAATGACTTCCTGATCTAATTGGCTGCTGCAGAAGTCGGGGGAAGCTAGACAGGACAATAAGCTTCAGGCAACCCAGAGAGAAAGAATCTGTTTTAGAAGCACAAAAGGAGCACCATCTGGTGAAGATTCTCAGTCCCAGTAACAAAGTGTCAAGGTAACAATGCAAGTTAGGCATTTGTGCAAGTTTAAAACAGAGCAAGCGGGTCGAGCCTCACTATGCTCCACCTCTTCTTTGATTTAAAATTCAAACAACACAAAGCATTCAGGTAGGAAGCCAGCAGGGGTGTGGAGTCTATTTAGAACACTGTACAGAATGCCACATAAACAACTAATGGCTGCCTAGATAGATGTCATGGGTGTTTACTCAGTGCAGGGAGCTCCTGACCTTCAGGGAACAAGCTCATCCCCTTGTGGCCAAGGAATCCTCTTTTTAAAAAATCTAACTTGTCCATAAGATGTAGTGTGAGGACACTGTGTACTTAGAATTTCAAAAAGACTTTGATAAAGTAACTCACCAAAGACTCCTGATTAAAGGTAGTGGTCATGAAATAAGAGGAGAGACTCTCTTGTGGATTAGTAATTGGCTATGAAAGAGGTTTAGAAAAGGGCTGCCAAAATTATCATGGGACCGGAACAACTCCTATATGAGAAGCTGCATTTGAGGCTTATTCATACAATAATAGGGCCATCTAATAAAGCTAAGCAGCAGAAATCTGGTCCAATATGATAATTGTCAACCTCCTATCATTCACTGAGGGAAAAAGTTGCAGAAGCAGGGCAACAAAGAGGCTGCTGGCAGGAAGTAGCTTCACACACAAACTTTTTTTTTGTTTTTAAATAGCAAAATCTGAATACATATATCAAAAATGGGGCTGCTACACCCACATTCAGCCAACAGAATCGGCTAAAGGAGAAGAGAGGCTGAAATGTTTGCCTGCAAATCAGCCTGAGAAAGATGGATTGATTGCAACCAACATTCTGTTCACCCCTGCCCTACAGGAAACTGGGAGAGTGCAAAGATTATAATCCTTGACTAGTATATCATGGACACATAAAGACTGGTACTATACTCTGCTGCTGAAGTGCACACATTGTTTTTGTTCTGTTACGAGAAAGTTGGTATCTTTTGTTGTGTATCTATGTCACTCTGGGTTGCCTTGGGCAATATAAAGCAAATAAATAAATAAATATGCTTACTGATGATTACATTTCCCATATTTGCATGGACATCTGCGTGACACTTTTCTGAACAAACGAAGCTTTATAACGAAAGATTCCAGGTACAGCCTGTAATCATGCTACCCATCCTCCCTGGTTCTTGATAGAATTTTGTAGACAACTGTCCATAGCTGCCAGAACACAATAAATTGCAGGGTGAGCATGAGGGCCCACTTCTCAGCTACCCCAAGCTGAAGTGATAAGCTTGATGCAGAAGAATTCCATAAGGCCATGAGTCACTGAGTTTCTTGCAAAGAGCAGTTTGTCATAGAATGACTTGACATTAGAATCACCAATGCTTAGTCCAGACAGAGTGAGCTCCCATTGCTTTGTCCCAGCTCCTGCTAATCTAGCAGTTCAAAAGCATATCAGCACGAGTAAATAAATAGGTACTGCTGAGGCAGGAAGATAAACGGCGTTTCTGTGTGCTCTGGTTTCCATCATGGTGTCCTGTTGCGCCAGAAGCAGTTTAACCATGCTGGCCACATGACCCAGACAAACGCCGGATGCCTTGGCCTGAAAGCAGAGATGAGCACCACACGCCATAGTCAAATTCGACTGGACTTAACCATCCAAGGATCCTTCACCTAACTTTATACCTACATATCTTTTTCTTTTCCAGAGGCTTCCTTTTCAATGGCTTAGCAAATTCCTCATTCTAGCAGACTCTGACAGTTAATTGTAGCCAGCACCTCCCTCTTTACTACAAACTGAAGCTTCTGGAGTTATGAACCTTGTCATCTGATCAGCCTATGCAAAGCATTTTCACACATTCATCAACTGTTCAGGTTTGGACAGAATATTTAAGTATCATTTGGATTGTTATGGGCCTTGGGTCTCTTCTTCTTGAGCTTTGGTTCTACTGATTTTCTCCCCTTTCAGTTCTAATGCTCCGACAGCTGACAGAAAGGCCACCTCCTCTAACACAGCCAGATGTTTCAATGCCAAGGAAGCTCACAGTTAAGTTCTTTGAGTTAAGATTCCTTCAGAGAAACTAAACGACAGCCCAGCAAACTGTTAGTGGATGTAGCACAGGCTTTCTCCCATATGAGTGCTTTGAGCTGATTTACATAGTCCATCCAAGATCTCTTTGCACAATTTGGGCAGTTCTGGCAGGATTCAACAGCATGCCCCGCTCTATTGAATATTAGACAATGGTCATGCTCAACTGACAATAGGATCTTTCTTCCAAAGAGATGGTGCATTAACAACCCCCATGAGCCATTTATGACTAGCAGTGTTCACTGGAATCCATATAATAATATAATAATAATTTATTATTTATACTCCGCCCATCTGGCTAGGTTTCCCCAAACCATGAAGATCAGGTTACCCTTCGTGAAGGGATTTCAACATTCCAATTTACTCTACTACAAATTCTGAAAAGCTGGAGGGGAAAAAAGAAATACCAGTGCTAATTGTTTCACCTGCTTGCCTACTGTGCAAGATGCAAAAATATTACCGTATTTTTCGTCCCATAGGACACTCCGTCCCATAGGACGCACCTAGTTTTTTGGGGGGGAAATAAAGGAAATTTCCCCCCCTTTATTTCCCCCCCCAAAACCAGGTCAGGGAAACCAAACCAGGTCGGGGAACAGTGGTATGGCGGCGCTCCGCCTCCCCGCTGTCCCCCGAGCTTGTGGGGCTGGCGCTGGGGAGAAGCGCGCTTCTCCCCAGCGCCAGCCTCCAAACCAGGTCGAGGAACAGCGGGATGGCGGCGCTGCGCCTCCCAGCTGTCCCCCGAACTTGTGGGGCTGGCCGATGTCTGCCCAAAGTGCGGGGCACTCTGCTTCAGCGCGCCCCGCACTCCATGCAGCAGGCTGCTATCCGCAGCCTAGGGAGCCCTGCAGGAACTCCCGCAGGGCTCCCCAGGGCTGCGGATATCTGCCCGGCGCGAGGGGTGCTCTGCTTCAGGGCGCCCTGCGCGCCGGGCGGCAGGCTGCTATCCGCATCCTAGGGAGCCCTGCGGGAACTCCCACGGGCTCCCCAGGCTTGCTGATAGCTTCCTGAAGCCTGGGGAGCACCGACCCCTCTCGCTCTCCAAGCTTCAGCAAAAGCCTGTATTCGCCCCATAGGATGCACACAGATTTCCCCTTCATTTTTGGAGGGGAAAAAGTGCGTCCTATAGGGCGAAAAATACGGTAAGTCTTTCAAGCAGAGGAGGAAGACTCATGCCTCCTTATTGCAGAAGTTACAAAAGGTCCCAACTGTGATGTCAATATCTGTTATTTAGGAAACTCTTTGGTCCCCCCCCCCCAAAAAAACCCCCACATATGAAACTATGAAGAGGCAATGTAGAAAGGGGTGTTCTTAAAGAAGATACATACCGTATTTTTTGCTCTATAAGACTCACTTTTTCCCTCCTAAAAAGTAAGGGGTGTGTGCGTCTTATGGAGCAAATGCAGGCTGCACAGCTATCCCGGAAGCCAGAACAGCAAGCGGGATCACTGCTTTCGCTGCACAGCGATCCCTCTTGCTGTTCTGGCTTCTGGGATTCAGAATATTTTTTTTCTTGTTTTCATCCTCCAAAAACTAGGTGTGTCTTACGGTCTGGTGCGTCTTATAGAGCGAAAAATATGGTACATGTATTTTCTATTCACGCAGTTCCTCAAAAAAATAGGAATAGCTTGAGATGCCTGAAATCATGCAAAATTTCATACAGCAAATTGAACATTTTTTTGAAGTTAATGCAAATGTATTTGTAAAGGAAGTAGCCCCCCTTTATTATGGAAGGACCATTGTTAAGCATTTTCTCCTGCCTATAGGTCACATCATCTATCACCTTTAGCTGACACCCTATACAAAGGGTAGCCAACATGATCACCCTCAGCTGTTGTGGATAACAATGCCCATTAGTCTCAGCCAGTGTGATCAATAGTCAAGGATGCTGAGAGTTGTAGTCAACAACATCTTGAGGACACCACATTGGCTACCCCTACCCTACTTTATTTCTCTTGGATGCAGGTGAGCAAAAAATAATAAAACAAAACCCCTTACACCCTTTGGAAGTTTTTACACATGAGGCTTGATTGTACATTTACATGTGCACTGTGCAGCATTTGTGCCATGTGTAAATGTAGTTAATGGATGGGTAGAATACAGAATGGAAAGGGAGAGAAAATTATAGCCAGGGTATGTTTCACATTAGCATTAAACAGATTTAAGCCAATGCCAGCATAAGTGAAACATTCTTTGTTTAATACACACCACAGTGATCTCTGACAGCTATTAGATAAGCTAGAATGGGAATGCATGATGAGAATCAGAGACTTGCAAGAATGATGAGACACAGCTTATATAATAAGTTTCTGATCAAGGCCAAGATCAGTTAGCTCCATTCTTGCTTTACCTATATCTTATCTCAGTGTTGGCCAAACTTGGGTCTTCAGCTGTTTTTGGACTACAACTCCCATCATCCCTAGCTAACAGGACCAGTGGTTAGGGATGATGGGCATTGTAGTCCCCAAACAGCTGGAGGGTCAAGTTTGGCCATCACTGTCTTATCTAATTGGTTATAAGACCTGCCAGTGGAGGATCTCAGATGAAGTGAAAAGAGCTAAAATTCCACAAAATATAAATTGGGGTGGCGATTGGTGAGAAGCAGCAGCAGCATCCATGCAGGATAAGCATGCAGCCATTGTATTAATGGATTGTACTCACACCCCAAGTCCCAATGAAGCAGACAGCCATGGATGTAGAGCAGTGGCACACAAACATTTTTGTTTCCTGTCAACTTATCAGGGAAACTGCCGGAGCAGCAGGATTCAGGGAGAGATGTGCAAAATCATTTGTGGTTTTAGCAGCCTTGCTTTCTTTAAGCAGGACAACTGAGCAACACATGCACACACCTTTCAGAAGTGGCAATCGACTGCTTTGTTTCTCTGGTGTACAATAGGCAGCTTTTTTTCCAGAAGCCTTTTGCAGTTCTGAGGCCTGCACAGTTTCCAATGTCTCCCCTTCCAGGGAGATGCTCTCCCCTGAAAGCTTGCCTACTTCTAGTACACCTTCCAAAGTTTTGCTCTCCTTCGGGACATTAGCTTCAACCTCAACTTGGTAAATACGCTCAGAGGGGTCCAATTCTGCAACCATGGCACACCTTTCATCTTCTGATACGAATGGCCTTCTCTCATCCAGACTATCCTGCTGAGTTCCTTCATCAGTGTCTCTGTCTTCAACCTTTATCTGTCCAAATGCAACTTCTTTCAAATCACCTCTGAAGTAGAGTGAGCCATCAGCTGTTGGAAAATATGCCGTGTGAGCAATTCCCACCGGCTTGCTTATCGAAATCAGCAGGGAATCTCTCAAAAGTCCCATCCCTTCCAGCATTTTTAGGCTGGCTGGTCCCAATCCTGCACCAACTTTTTTAGGTACTAATGTTGTAGGCACGCCAATAACCACTTTCTCAATAAGATCCTGCAACTGATTATGAATTCTGAAGACAGCCTTCTCCTGGCTTCTTTCAGCTGTGTGGAACTCCATGTATCCATCTGGCATCTTTAGCATAGTGGCTACATAAAAGGGTTCCACACAATCTGCTTGTTGGGCTTTATCTGTCTGTGCAGATTCAATTTCATTGCCTAGTGATGCAGAGATTCTCCCCCCCCCAAAAAAGAAATCTCTAGCCCATCAATGATCTCCCACAAAGGGAGTAAATTCTAGGAAATGTGAGGGTAGCTATAATATGCCTTGGATGATTTCATAGGTGCTCAGATATACAAGCTATTTTGGATTTTGAGTGATTTCATTCTTAACCCATTTGCAATGTGTTCTTAAATTCTTGGGTTCCACTCTCCCCAGCAATACTGAGGTCTGCAGTTCTATTAAAGTATACAAGAAGGGCATTAAGCACAGTAAGAAGTTAGCATGTTTATATCAATACAAAGCCATTTTTGGAACACTACTAAATTAATTATAAATATTTGAGAGAATATCATTAAAAGAGCAAAACCGAATACCACATCACCATTTGCTATAGTCAACTCTACTTTGGTTAGCCTAAAAGTAGTCCTCAGAACTCCTAATCTGTTTGAGATCACAATATTGTACTTCTCAAATGTGAGTTATGATAATGAAACACAAACACAAGCATTTAACTTATAAAATCCATCAAATAATGCAAAATAATAGAAGCTGATAATGGATGTATAAAAAAATACACTTCTATTATCAAAACAGTGTTCTTCCCATTTTCAAGAGTTACTTCAACCAGTTTGTTGAAGTAATTCAAAAATTAGATCTGTAGGTTAATTACCTGAAAACTTTCATTTTCATTTTCATAACATCTATCATTATTCTGTAATCTTATTCACTCATGGTCTTTATCACTATAGTACTAAATGTATTTCTCTTATTTTGGGTTATAAAAGGCATGCTAAAAAAAAAAAGTTCACAGCTTTAGGGCCACGATGGCAGTGTTCCAGCACGCTCAATCACCATCTTCCACCTCCTTTTCCTGTACTTTTTACTAGTTCTCTACTATCTTTTTTGAGGCATGTTGCTAAAATTCTAAAACAGTAGTGAAGGTGAATGGCCTCCACAATAAACAATGGTTTAACAATGATTTGTTCTGTGCATTAGCCTCAAGCTAATGGCTCTCCCTTCCCCTCCAGTTTGGCTGTGAGGAGGAGACAGGGAGCTTTGACTTTTGATTTCAATTAACCACAGTCGAACACTGCATCCCAAACCTTAACTGTATTTTATCTTAACTTTAATTAGTTGAAAAAAGCCAGCATCACAGACTATTGTTTGAAGTATGCTGGTTTCAACTGAAAAGAATTAACAAACCACAATTTGTGTTGATTTGAACATATTGCTTAACTGCAGTCAGTTCAAATGGACAGAAAAAAATTTAAACCTCCTAACCACGCTAGAGGAGTGTGAAAACCCAAGACTTGATGTAGCTAATTTCCCTAATGAAAAACAATGGTTTATGGTACTTCCCAAACAAGACCAATCACTGATTTAATAATGGGTATTACAGCATTGTCTGTACTGTACTAAGTTCCGTTAATTTCCTTAATAAAACAGTGCAGCACAAAAGATGCTGGAAGTATAAGGATTCCAAGATGCTTTCCTTCATGGTAACAGCAATCGCAGAACCCAGCAAAAATGAAAATACAGTGGTACCTCGGGTTAAGTACTTAATTCGTTCTGGAGGTCCGTACTTAACCTGAAACTGTTCTTAACCTGAGGTACCACTTTAGCTAATGGGGCCTCCTGCTGCCACCGCGCCGCCGGAGCACGATTTCTGTTCTCATCCTAAAGCAAAGTTCTTAACCTGAAGCACTATTTCTGGGTTAGCGGAGTCTGTAACCTGAAGCGTATGTAACCCAAGGTACCACTGTAGGGGATTCAACCATAAAAATAAAAGCAGGACTGCTAATATTTGTGGGCTATAAAAAAGGATGCAGCACACCAAATATTATTTCTATCTGATTGTAACTTCCATCCCGACCCAGCAGTCTGGAGCTTAGTATTTTAAGTTCTGCAGAGCAACAATACTGTACTTACCTTGAGCATCCCCCGCAGCATGGTCTTCAAGGCTAGAAGTAGAGCCTAAGTCTGCTTCCTCAGCTACATTTTTTCAAGTCGAGGATGGGAAAATGGTTTCAACATTAAAAATGGTACAAGACAAATGCCTCTAACCTTCTTACCAGTTTTAATTAACTTTTTAATATCGGAGGAACAAAACATATTGAACCTGAATGGCAGCACATTTAAATGAAAATGGGATGAAATGGATAGAAACATCCCCTCTCAAACAAATCAGCACTGATCTACTCTTGAGCCATATTCAGCAGTGAATTATGTCCAGAGCTTGGAGAAGGATGTAGTAAAATTGATAGCTTTTATAAAATAGAATCTTACTAAAAAATAAACGAATAAATAAAATAAATCTGACCACATATATTTCAATGAATTTATTTTGAAGTTTCTCAAAAGTGAGAGCATCCTTCCCTACAAATTGTTAACAGCCTGATACTATGCAGACCTAGGTATGGCTATACCCATTTAGAACAATGGGAGCAAGCATATCTAGGAGGTACAAGCAGCTTCTTGATTTTTTTCCTTCAACCTCAGATTTAGTGCATGCCTTCACAAAGTCATAGAGCAGAGTGTAGCACACCTATAGAACTGGTCAATCCCCCCACTCCCAAATTCCCTTGGGGGTGCTCTTTAAGTCCCAAGTCCCTGCTTCCTCCATAAGGTATGATTAAGATTGATCTGCCCATTTATCTTGGTTTTTAATGGAACACATTTTACAAGGCTCAGTTATTTGTTTCATAACTTGAGAACTGTCTCCAGGGGCTGTTTTTTACAATATTGTTATGAGCTTGAACTGCCTTGATTATTTTTATTGAGTCTATCATTATTGCTGCTGCCTACAGTGTCACTTGATGGGGTTAGGGATTTGTCAAATGAACATTAATCTTCCCTAGTCACTGGGGATATTTTCCTTAATGGTCTGAAAATCTCTCTCCTCCCAACCAGCCTGTGGAATATGACACAAATCAGAAGAGCAGAGAAACTGTTTATAATGGGTCTGAATTCAGAGAGAATGCTGCAAATTTAGTTAAATTGAAATCATCAAATGGCGAGAAATTAAAGGGATTTATAGGGGCATAAGTAGTTATTCTTTTTAGAAAACTGATGAAGGATCACTGCTTTTCCTGTTGTAGCAGTCAACTGCTTCCAGGCCACTTCTATATTTGTGAATGGAAAGACAAGTTGTTTGCTTGTAACTAATGTTTGAGTGGTCTTCTGTGCAATCAGAACATATGGATTCTGCATCTACACAAAGCAACATCTCAGAAATGTCTAGCGTTTTAGAAATTCAGGAGCTCACACTGGCTTTCTCCCCTTGAGTGGGCAGACCCTGCATGATGCTTATGCCTCAAGGGACAAGCAAGTGCTATCCCACTCATGAAGTAATTTGACTTTTTATTCGTGGGCTCCACAGTCACATATATGGAGATTACCAAGATGAACTACCCGAAGGTGGATGGAGGCAGCTCAATTGAACCAGTTATGTAGGCTGACTCTCCTAAGGGTTGTATTTGCCCTGGCCCTGATATAGCTAGCATGGTCTGTGATAAAAGTTTATGAAGTAGATCAGGTAGCTGATTGGCAGAGCTCTGGCAAAGGTGTAGCCTATGAAAGTGCTGCTGAATTGTGACTTGTCCCTTCAATAGGGGAGTGCAAACGGGCCAAGGTGTCAGCATGAAAGAGAGATAAAAAACCACGTCTCCTAAACTGGCAAGTCAATTCAACAGTGTATGTCGGCCAAAAATAAAGATATTGAGAAAAAATAGGCATGCCCTTTCAAAGACTCTGTTAGCATATGAAAGTGGTACCGATCAACACTAAAGGATGTCCAAACAGAAAGCCAAAGTATTTTTTCCCAGATATAGGGAGGGTGGAACAAAAAGCAGCTTCATTATCATCTTTAGACCACTTGCTGATATCAAAGGCCTATAAAAGCACACTGTCCGATGAGGCATTTAGATGAGAGGCTCTGTTTCTGCATGCTTACCTAGTGTGCACAAAACTACTTTGCGTATCTCACCTAGTTAATGCCAGCCCTAGGGTAGGGTGAATCAGGAGAAAACCTGGAACTTAGCAGTCACTGAACAAAGGAAAGGAATGATAATGTGTACAAAGAAGTGGTTGTATCCAACTAAATTTTACTCTTAGATGGCCCACTGGGTAATACTCAATGTTAGTCCTACTCAGAGTTGATTCACTCATTTCAATGGGTCTATTTTGAGTAGGACTTAGGTCTATTAATTTCAATGGGCTGCGTTCAACTAAGTCAGTTATGTCCAATAGTTTCTATGGGTCTACTCTGACACTGAATGTAACCACAAAACTGAACTACTGTCTGGATTAATTTTGAGAGAAAAGTAAGAAAAAAAACCCTCCCAAAATCTCAAAAGGATAATATGTTCTATGATGCTGTTCAGGCAACAACCAAAAACAACAACAACTGGACAGGAACTTGCCTATCTCTTGAGAGTCATTCATAGCTTAAGATCCACTCATTTAAGAAAAAAGAAAAGTGCTTTCTGAAGCACTATTTTATTTTATTTTTTGAGATGTTGCTCCCTACAGGTACATAACCCACTTGTGTGACTGCAAAGAAGAACAAACATTACAGACACATTATAAGTATATAGTGTTCTCTCATTTCAGAAATGAAACTCTGTAGTCCAACCCTGTACTTTTTCTCACTCAGGGAAGCAGAGAATGCATAACAGTAAATGGTATGGAGACCCTGCTGTAGCAATGGTGCTCAAATTAAGCAAGTGTGCACCTGATCATTTGGAGCCTCATGTAAACTGACTCAGAGCTTTATAAAGTAAGAGGGGGATGTAACTATGATACATGCATATACACAAACAGAATACACAAATTTTGCATCAGTTATAAATGATGCACACATGTGTAAATATTGAGATCTCCCCTTAAAACACAGCAAAAGATGTCTTCCCACATGGATCTTTAATAGTGTAATTTGTAGGGGTGTGTGCTATTAATAACTAATGCAAAGCACATATATACTAAACATACCAGGAAGGAATTTGGTATGTGTGAAGAGGCCCTATTTCAATCTTTTCTTCATACCATTTTCTTCCTAAGAGGCCTCACCTGTATTTCCTTCAGGTATCTCTGCATGCTGGCGAGTCGCATTTCGATTCTCATGCACTCTCTCCTCCACTAATGGAGCAGTGGCATCTGAAACAAAAAGGCAAAATGAAGCAACTGTCACTTTAAAAGCACTGCAAAAGAAAATTCTTCATATATTAGCTACTTTAAGAAAATGAAATAATAGCCGGCAACTCAAAGGCAGTCATGTATCATGTTTTCTTCAGATGAGATGAGGATGGGGTTTGCATCCAGAAACAAGAGCCAATTAAACCTAAAAGGTTTGGGATATAAATCTGCTACTAATTACTGCTCAAAGCCACACAAACTGCAAGCTTGAAAAGGAATTTGAACCTGAAGCTCACATCCAAGATCCTTGTTCAATTCATTCCACCTCCTTGAAGATAAAATGTGTAGTTCTCCTCACCCCCATGTTTACTTGTCAGCTCATGGAGTCATCCAGAGGTTTGTAGGTGGCAGACTTTCATGGATTCATTTTTGCTTCTTCTAGATCAAGGGAATACCTAAGTTGAGCCCTGGCACATGTGGCATAGGTTTGTGTTTATGGGTGATCAAAATAGGAAAGTGGCCATACAAAGAACAGAGGGTTCTCCACTAAGTCTGATGGCAGAAATATGAAACATGACACCAGAAACTTCCCAAGCATGTGCAGTGACTGTTTTCTTGGGTAGGTCAGTGGTGTTAAAGGCCTTGACTTACCACTCATGGCAAGTTACAGAGTATACAATTTATGCTCCACTACCAACTCCTTAACCCACGTTTTTCACTCAAGCAAAGCAAGAGACAGAACATAGACAGGACAAACAATGAGACAGACAATGGGAGTACAATGGGAGATTTATTTATTTTTTTACTTTTACCTCCATTTTTTCTGAGAGAAGAGATCTAGGGACAGCAAAGTTGACTTGACTGGCTTATTTATTAAATTTATATCCTGCCCTTGCTCCCAAAGAAGCCCAGAGTAACAAGTGATAAACTATTATTATGTTAGCTATTTTGGCCCTTTTCAAAGGACTGGCAGATCCATTGTCCTTCAGCTAAAGATCTTCAGAGTGAATAATTTTTATAAGATCTTCTCCCTTTTTTTTGTTGATTTCCCTAACGCTACTGATGCCAGGAGCTCAAAATGTCTGATATCCTTCAAAATATTTCTGTTTGATGATGTTCTAAGGATATGGTTACAAATAAATTTGCTTCAGTTTTGTGTATTGTTCAATCTTTTGATATTTGTTGCCAAAATTGTGTGCATTTAGTTGACACCGAAAGAACATTTAGAAAATTGCTTACCTTATGGATTTATTGATTCTTCAAGATGCCCAATTTAAAAGATTCTGCTTGCCAGGTTTCACAGATTACAGTGTTACCAAAAAATAATATCTAATGGAACAAGTAGTTATAAGTGTAGAACACTTTTGATATCTGAATCTTCAAGAGCATTTCCAGCCCAAAAGAGAAAAAATATTTAATTCTCCCTCTCTCCCACAAAAAACGCCACCAAGTTTCATTTCAATATTTTTGAAATGTAGCTTTAAATATACCAATAAGGACATGCATACACTACAGGTTACCTTAAGTCATTCTGGCCAAGAGTTGACTCGCATTATTTTCATGGCTTTCCCCTCTATCAACTTTTGTCATCTACATTTTGCCTACTCCCAAATCAGGTTGAGTAACTCGGCCATCCTCACCTAAGACTTTCCCATTGCACTGGATTCAGGACAATCTTATGCTACAAATGTGCTCAGTTTAGACAAGGAACAGAAGAGAGAACAATAACTTCACTCAAGGGTGCAATTTTGCATATATTTTGATAAGATAAAGGGCTTAACAGGCAAATGGGGCACAATTAGAGAGAGAGAAATTGGGATTCTGCCACATGACTAACTTTTAAATTATAGTGTGGAAATTTATCCCACTTCAAACAGTATATTCTACTCTTAACCATGCAAGTAGGTTTTAAACTACGCATCCACTCACCTGTGGTGTGCAAGAATGATTTCTAGATTATAATGTATTAATGAACAATATTTCTTTCAGCTCATAAATGACTAGCACATCATCAGTTTTTTGCAGTATGTAAGACAGTAGTCTAGTTAAGCTTGCATACAATACAAATCCCTATTATGCTTAGAAATTTACAGTGTAGATGCTGTAGGAAGACCAGAGTTCGTGAAATCAAGTTCAGTTTGGCAATGACTGTAGTATAGATAGAGCCTTAAGTAGTATAGATAGAGCCTTAAGAGAAAGTGGCTACAGTCTGAATTTTCTTCAGTGGGCTGGAAAGGGCCTTCCTGCTGACAAAGTTTTTCTGTTTAATTTCTTACTGGATAATTATTGTTAAAAGAATGTCAAAATCTAACACCCTATCAAGGACCTTGAATATATTATTTGGCTGAGTGTAGACGTGCTGGATTTGAGGAAGTAGGAATGCAGTTTATTCTGTGTATAGTGATTCTTGTGTCAGCAACTGTCAAAACTAAATACAGATAATTTAAAATTGGAAGCAACAATGAAAGAAAGTCTCTGCTTATTTGGGAGGGAAACATATTGGTGCACTTCTAAAAAATAAAGTGCTGACTGCTGTGAATTTCAAAGTAACGAGACAAAGAGTTCCCACCTTCCACAGTTGGGGTACTCTTAGCATCAGAAGCCTCAGACTCTGGTTCATCAGATCCATCATCAACTGGTATCTGGAGGGGAGAGCCTGGAAATACACACATTCAGCACTCAGCAAAAGGAGATCAGTTTTGGAGTATGGCCTGTCCTTGGTGCAAAATGTGCTTGAATTCATCTTCATAATGCAAAGAGTGTGCATGCATATGTGACCGTCAGCTAGCAGAAATATCAGGCATTAGCAAGAAAAGGCAGGACTAGAAAACGCCAAATTCAAGTTTCAGTGGCAGCATCAAAGCAACTAAAGTGAAACTGTTAAAAGCAACTGATCAGTGAGGTGCATCAACTGACAACAAAAACGAAAGCAAAAAATCAAGAAGTCTAAAGATGACAGATTTTTTTCCCTTTTACTACTAGGTTCAGATCATTACTACTACCATTTTAAGAATTTTGCGGGCCATGCCTTGCTTTGCATGAAAGTGCACTTCCAAATACTAGAGCATGACAGTAATAAGGGGTTCTTTATATAAGAAAGCAAACAAAAAGTGTTCAGAGCAATTTATTCTGTAAAGGTAAATAAGTCATTCATCACCACAGTTGGTCACTGTTGTCAGGAATTTGCCAATTCCCACTTTTTAGAATCAAGAGGTAGATATCTACTTTTTGTAATAGGGCGTCCAGAAGAGCAGGAATCCACAACCTCCTACAATTTATGCATAAAGGACTTAGTGACAAAAATGAGCTTGAATTGTGGCAGCATTTGGGGACATAATTTTCTATTTTCTTCAGGATCTGAGCCTCTTTAGTCTCCCAAAAGATGTTACTGGCTGAAGAGGGAAAGAATGTGGGGTGTTCTTAGATATGTGGGCTTGGGCAACATGCAGAGTGTCTACTGAGAAGAATTTGAGAAAGTGTTACTGTGGACCTCATTTTTTTAGTCTCTCTGCTGACATAACAGACTTTTCAGAACTTTTATCAATTCCTTTATACCTGTACGATATAAAGATGACTTGATTTTCTCCCCTGAATCAGGAGGCAACCCTAATGACTGAACGTTGTAAATGGACAAGAATCATGAGCCAGGAAGTAGACAAAGGCAGGCTGCGGTTACAACGAAAAGTTACTCTAGACCCCACACCATAATTCTAAGTCCAAGAGAATCAAAACTGCACAGAGAGAAAATGGAAGTTGCTTACCTGCAGCTAAGTGCTTTCCAAGTGGCTCTGGACAATCACAATAAATTGGTGACGTGCATACAAATCACAACAGCATGGAAATATTTGTAGTGGTGCATGTGGTTTGGGAGGTAATGCCAAGAGCCTATACATAGAGGCAAAGTCAGCTGAAGAGGAAGTCAATGGGTACTTTATTTATATGTGCAAATGGTGGAAGGAGAAGGGACTGCAAGAATATCCTCACTTTCTCCTCCTATTTGCACTAACAACTAAATAGTTCCATTAAGGGAGATCATTAAGAAGTTTCTGTATGGAACAGAAGGAAAGCTCCCACATACTGCATATTTCTCCAAGTGAAAAGGTCAAGGATTTGATATTTCAAAATGAAGTGGATTGAAAACAACAAGGTAGTCCTGAAGTTAAGCCAAAATGCAGCCTGAGCTCTGATTAACTGTGAGGTTAATAGTCTTGATGCTATGGAGACATCACAGCCTGAAGGCATCTCATGGCAGCAACTGATCGACTCTATGTCTAGTCCGTGCCTGTGTGGGAGCCTCCCTGGCAACACCATCTTGAGTTCTATTGAAGAGGACAGATAAACGTACTAATTATGTCATATCTGTCATATCTATCTACTGCTCTTTGGGAGATTAAAAAGGTAACTACATAAGGGCACAGTGGATATGTGAAGGGTAACTTCCCTCTGTATGAGCCTGACTACACACAAAGGTCCTCTACAGAGACCTTTCATTGCTTTCAAACAGACATTTGGTTTGAAGGAGTCAGTAGGCTTTTTCTTGTGTCAGGCCCAGACTTTGGAACACCCCGGCTAAGAAAGTTATTTCTGTTTCCTGCTTGCTGGCCTTCCACCACGGAATTAAGAATTCATGCTTAGGAAGACTTTATGGCTTTTGAGGGGGTACTGTATAGCTTGGTCTTGCCATAACTGGTATGTTATCCTTCTGCTCATGTTATATATTTTACTGCTACTGCTGTTAAAAGTTTTATTTGCTGGCTAGGTATCTTTGCTGTTTTTATTGCATCTTATTATTTCTGTTGTAAGTAGAGACAAGGCAGGTTGTTATTCTTCCTAGGCATCAACAGGAACATCCCCCACAATTGGGATCTCAGCTGTATTTCTCTGTTGGGTGCTTTTTTTTTTTTTAACGAAAAAGCTTGGCACTGAGTATACAACAGTGCACACTGTTTTTGAAGAGGCTCATTTAAGCAACTCTAAAACTGGCTTGAGCTAGCTATAAACTAATTTCTGCTGCTGCTCCTCACACTAGTCAGAGATAAAGTCTTCAGCAGCAAATAATCCCACAGTACCCCACGGTAAACATTTTCTAGCAGGTGCTGTAACCAACTCTCACAGATAAGAACTTTCCTGTGGTATTATTACTGATTTCATAAGGGGTAAAGGACAGAATAGTCATCAGACTTTTGCTGCCATGTCCCATAACAAATCAGTCTGGAAAGATCCTGCCATGAGTATAAAAATCAAGGCTGAGCCAAGCCTCCCAAATATGTTTAATACTGTGTCCAACCATTTCTCTGTGTGTTTTCACCAGGAAATCCACTGCTATACTCCTTATGCCTTGTTCCTCCTCATATCCTGGATCGTGTCATTAGGTCTGCCTCATCCCGAGTTGCAAACTCACTCCTTAGCTATCACCACAATGTTTCAAGGACTTTCCATTATACAAAGAACATTGCTTCTTAAGTTTTGCACTGTTATGAGAACCATAGGTCTCTGGACTGACTGTGTGAGCTAAGCTCCAGACACTAGAGCACTGTCTTATTACAAAGAGTTGAGGCCATCTGAGGCAAATGGGGGCTGCCCTCAGAGGTCTAGCAATCCATAGATAATTGTTACTGTCACAAACTCAGCTGAGAGGGGGGAGATGCAGTTTGATAAGTTACAGGTTTTTGTCCAAGATTAAGAGGCTGCAATTATCCCATGTTCTTCACCAGAGTTGACACTGGGAGGGATTGTGTGTGTGAGAGAGGGAGAGTATGTGTGGGTGCGAGAATTAATGAGAAAGGGGGGGGGTGGACGTCTCAGACTCTCTTTGCATTTAACATGGCTTGCTTGAGGAGGAGATAAGCACTATAGAAGGCAGCAGGGATCAAGCTCAAATAGGAAAAAGGAATTCTATAATCTGGTATCTGCAACTCAGAATGCCTCCATGAACACTCTTGATGTTTCAACTTGTTGCACAGATGATACTCCAAGAAATTATCTCCAAATGATCACAAGGATAGGGAATTAATAACTAATCTACTTACTTCGCCAAACCTTTATTAGGCATTACAAATATAGGCCATCATAAAACATCCATATATAAAAATTTAAAATATAAACAAAAAAACAGCCATGTAAAAATATGTAATAATGAGGATTTTCATTGGAGTTTCTTCCCACTAAATAGTGCCATTCACCACTCTAAGAAATACTATTGATAATAACTAATCATCTCCTGGGGAAATGATTAAAGCCTGGCAACATCTAAAAGCAAAGTTGAAAAATAAACCACTGAGGTGGATCCCAAGCTGGTGCACACAAATCAAGCAAGATGCACACGTAGTTCAATCCTGATTTTTGTGGCCACATCTTTGCCTGCTGCACACCTGACATCACATATGACATCAGGTGTGGGGCAGGTGGACATAGTTTGGGAAAACAGCCTGGCAGCCTAAATGGGGAAACTCAACCCTGTTCTAGAACTTCCACAGCAATTAAAAGGAATTAGCCATTCCGGACAACTTCACCCCAGCAGATCTCACTTGTATGTGTGGGTCCTGGGTTAAAGGGAGGACTCATAGTTTAGTGGGGTGCAGCATATGCTGTGTATGTAAATGATCCCTTGGGACCACAGAGAGCTGCAGTAGACAATGCTGGGCTAGTTAGACCAGTGGTCTGTCAGTGTACGGCAGTTGCACATGTGCCATAGACAATGCTACCGTGAAATGGTACTGAAAACAGGTGGTTATGGGGAAATGATTTCCACAAGCAGATTACATTATACCTATTAAATAAATACTACCTTAAAGTTTTGCTTTTGGAATTTCTTGGAGCATCTGGCTGGCAACTGACAGAATACTGAACCTCAATTCTTATACTACTATGTTTATAGATATCTCTGGCACTTGATGCCAATTTGCACCTTGCTTCTGGGTACACAAACTGGTTGGTTTAAGATTGTACTCTGTTATCCATCCAGTATGAAATGTACTTGGATACTCCCACTAATCTGAGTTAAGCTTACTTCCAAGCATGCACAATACCACTTTTGATGTGCTATGGGAGGGTGGCTTGATCAACTTTGTTCAGTGATGAGTACTGGCACTGATACTCCTTGAAGCTTTCAATAACCAGTACTACAGATAACACTGAAGAAAACAATGCAACACCTGAATGCACACTAAGAAGAGGTAACCCCTGATATCTAGGGAGGGGATGCTAGAACTATTCTTCAAGGTTTCAGAAAAATGACAACTACATTGGTTTTTTAAAAAGTCCACAGAGAAAATCTGGTGTTTTGTAACTGTAGAATACATCGCTTCACATAGTAAGTGAAGTCTATGAGAAACAGTTTTCCAAATTCTGAAATACACACAAATACATACATGCACAGAGATATACATTACATTACACAGAGACATGTCACACGTAGCCCAGACCAGAGTTTAACATAATATTCAAGGGACAAGGATGCTTGGAGAAAAAGCTGTTAATTTGTAAATATCTTTCCTTTACTGTAACATTTCATAAATACTCTGTGAATCTATTTCTTAATTTAAGATTTGCCTCTTACTGTAAAGACAACACAACCACTTTGTAGAAGCTTTGAAAATGGGAACACTGCAATCAAATAACAAAAAATACGTTATTGTCCCCCTTTTCAACCAACAAATAATCTGCATTGGGTTTGTTTAAGTTCAGCTTACTCTACAGTTCCCTGTTACACCCAAAACAGACAACTGTAGTTTAACTCAGTTCACTAACCAGGTTTAGGCCCGGTTGTGGCACAGAAAATGCTTTGATCACCCTGTGTGATTATCTGTGTTGGAGAGAGATGGGGAAAATGTGTCCTTGTTAATTTTTCCATGGTATCCTTCTGGAGCAGCTGTCTGAGTTAGGGATGGGTGGCACCGCTTTGGTTCTGGACCACAATACTTCAAGGACTGGCTCTCCTCATATGAACCAACCCAGACCCTGCAATCATCATCTGAGGCCCTTCTTCATGTACCTTCTCCACAAGAGGTCTTGAGGGTGGCAACACGAGAGTGGGCCTTTTCTGCGGCGACTCCCCATTTGTGGAATGCTCTCCCCAGGAAGGCTCACCTGGCATCTTCGTTACATACCTTTAGGTGCCGGACAAAAAATTCCTCTTCTCTCAGGCCTTTGACTAATTAAACATTATATGGTGTTTTAAACATTGTGGGGTGGTTATTGTTGTTTTTTGTTACTATTTTATGTATTCTTGTGCTTTCGTATTATAAACCTGTAATCCTTGGATGAAGGGTGGTATGGATATTTACTAAATAAAATAAATAAAACCATCTTAAACAACAATTATTTAACTTCCTTGTTAGTAAACTGATATTTAAGCAGTAAAGCTGGCAGCAAGTGGCAATAACATGCACAATAGTAGTTTTGACTAGGATTCATGACTAACCTTTCCTTAACCCATTTATACTTCCAGGCTCCATCCCCACATACAGCCTTTCTCCAAACTGTGAACCAACATCCTGGATTCCATCCTGTGGAAGAAGCTCCTTCCTGTCTCCCACCCGATCGGGCTCACCTGTCTGGTTCCATCTAGCTTGGCTCACCAAATGGTCATCTGTCATATTGAAATCCTGGTGCTGGTCAGCCATCTTGTCACAAAGGTTATCTAGAAAATGAATAGTAGTACTGGTTATTGACTATAGCAATAAAGTTTTGGTGTGATTTGAAAATGAAGAGTAGATTATTGCAGAATGTCAGTAAAGTTAAAAAAGCAAGCCTTCTTCTGTAGCTCCTGCCTCCTTTGCAATACATGCTCATCATTCATCTTACTCCAAAATTGTGACTACCTAAATCCATACCAAACAACCAGATCTCTGCAAATATCATTATCACCCTTCGTTGCTACTGGCACCCTTAAGATTCAGGATAGGAAACTTCTGGTCTGTGGACCAAATTTGGCCCACCAGCTCTCCCCATTTAGCCCATGAAGTAGTTTTCCCCAAACCACACTTACCTGCCTCACACCTGACATAATAGGCTGTACACACACACACACACACACACACACACGAGTATCAAAGGCCAGGTTCTTTAGTTTAGTAGATGGTGGGATCAGGCTTCCTTTAGTGTTCTAGAGCAGAAGCTCCTCCAGCCATAAGGTCTTAACATTTCCCCACCACTACCCCCAGTAGTTTTTTCTACATAGTATTCATCCTCCCATGGTGAAGAATGCAGCTGGCTCATTCAGAAATGAGAGATAATTCCATCAACAGCTGTGATGCTGCAAAAGCCTTTGGGTCTTATTCATAACACATAACACCAGTTATCCATCTACAGCATAGATTCTATAAGCTGTGCTAGAGGTGATGGGGGATTCCCTATTTCAAGTAAATCCAAAGTGAGACATTATTTAGCTTATGACTATGATAGCAAGCAATTTTGCAATTTGAAACCTCAGGTAGTGGGAAGAAGAAAAACATCATATTTTTAAAGTAGCTAATAATTGTGATCAGCAACAACATATTACTTTGCAGAAACAGAAAATTCTAACTCTAAGCTTCCCTGGTAGCTTTGGGAATGAAGCGTGCATGTTTTCACAATAAATAAAAATACCACCAATTTTACATGACATGGTATTATTTTGCATGACATGGCATTGTGTTTCACACAAGTTCTAGCTTACCCCCAACATGTTTTCTATGCATTAGTTTTTCAGATGTGTAAGCAGAGTATCAATCCACTGTTTGCAAACATAAGTGAAAGTCCAGCAACAGATACAGAATTACACCTTCTAATTAACAGCATCCTCAAGCCCTAGTTTTTTGCTACTTTGTATGCTGTCTCCTGCAGTGTTGTTTATTATGCAATTAAAAATATGTCCTAAATCAGATACAAAAATGTTTGGAAGTCAGAGGGTATACTTTCTGGACTTGTATCAGTTTGATATAGAAGAATAAAACTAAATGTGTACTTAATTTCACAAGACATTCAAGTTAGATGGGGGTGAGGGGTAGGAATTGCCTGCTTAAAATAAACCACTGTAATGATATATATCATATGATCATGTTGGCACTCTTCTTGCCGTTCTTAAATGAAATGTCATTGGACACTAATGATAGGAGAAGCAAACAAATTAAAAACAACCATGTATTTCACAGCTATGCAAGAGGGGAAGTGGTTAAATTTGAAGGCTGAAATTTGAAAAAGGTTTTAAGTTTTCATTTTAAAATCTGAGAATAAAATAAATTCTCTTTAAATTAACTGTTCCATTTAACTTTGGTCTAATGCCTTGACTGCAACACCATGCTTTCTCACTGTACTCAGTATGTTAGTTAGCTGGGTAAGTAAGAAAGTGCACAGGAGACATGAAAGTTACAGAGAATATATGAAAGGCAATTGGCCAACATATAAATTATCTGTTAACAGAATCAGATTATAAATTAAAGATGAAGGAATATAATGATATAAAATCTATGTTAACAGATTGGTTACAATATTTCTAACCAATTGACATATTTAGAAGTGATAAAGAGACGGGCTTTGGGAAGGAATTCTCAAAGTTCGAAAAGGAATTACTGGATAATAATTAGAAATTGTTATAAAAAATGTACAAGCTCCTGTTGGAATGGGAGATGAAATACAAAGAGGTAAAGGCAGTAATAATACACTGGGCACAAGATACAGGATATAACATACCACTTGAATCATGGGGAAAGCTGTGGAAAGAAATTTACGGCATGTAGTTCACTAAAAGAAAACTATATGAAAATGATGTATAGATGGTATTTAACTCTGGTAAAGCTTACTAAGATGCACAAAAATTCATCTAATATCTGTTGGAAATTTAAAGAATAAGAAGGTACATGGTGGATATGTAAAAAAGTAAAAAGCTTCTGGGAAATGATATACAATGAAATGAAAAAAAAATTGTAAACTTTTGTTAGAAAACCAGAGGTTTTTTGTTAGAAAACCAGAGGAATTTTAGGAGAGGAAGTACCAAAGAAGCAAAAGTGACTGTTCATGTATGCGACCACAGCTGCCAGAATGCTGCTTGCCCAGAAGTGGAACGATGAGTGTCTACCAACGAAAGAAGAATGGAGGATAAAGATGATGTACTATGCCGAAATGGCAAAATTAACCATGAAGATCAGGCACCAAGATGAAGGAAAATTTAGTCAAGATTGGAAAAACTTTATAGTTTATTTCAAAGAACATTGCAAGAACGTTGAGACGTTAGCAGGATTGTTGTAGCATTTATGAACTAAAGTGAGAAGCATGATGAGAAATTTAAAGTAAAAATTAAGTGGATAAATAGTTAGATGCAATGAAAATAAAAAGGGGAAATTTTGAAACGGGGGGGGGGGAGTCGATCAAAGTGACTAAGGATGTTATATATGCAAAACAAATTGTCATTATTAAGTAAAATTGAAAATACAGAGTTACAGAGGATAAAGTGCTGTTTCAGTAGAGGAAGCCATGAAGAGTAAAGATGTTCACATAGTGGCAGGAAACATAACCACATTACGATAATCAAATCTGAATGTAACAAGCAGATGAATGACTGTGGGCAGATCCATTTTATCAATGTACACAAGCCAAAGCTGCTGGAAAGTGCTCCAGGCCACTACTACCATCGAGTAATGAACCAGGAACACACCCAAACTGAGTATCTGATTCTTCAAGAGAAGTAAAAAAATGCTGCCTAATACAGACCAGAGAGAGATTTATGAAATTCCAGAACAGCAGTTTGAATATATGAAGAACCCTGCTAGATCAGACCGAAGGACCATGTAGTTCTACATCCTTTTTCACACTGGCCAACCAGATGGCCTATAGCAGGGGTGGCCAACTCCCAAGAGGCTGCGATCTACTCACAGAGTTAAAAACTGGCAGTGATCTACCCGCTTTTTGGGGGTTCAAGTCAAAGTTGTTGAGCTTTTTAGGGAGGAGGAGAGCACCATATGGGGGGGGGGGCCGCAGGGCTAAAATGTTGAGCTTTTTTAAGGGAGCCAAAGTTGTTGAGCTTCTTTGGGGGGAGTCAGTGATCTACCACAGACATCCAGAGTGATCTACCGGTAGATCACAATCTACCTGTTGGACGTGCCTGGCCTATGGGAAGCCCACAAGCAGGAAATGAGCACAACAGTACTCTCCTCCACTCCCAGCACCAGGCAGCCTCAGCACTGCTCCCACAAGGTGTGGGGTGCAAGTCACCCCATCCACACCTTGTGGAGAAGGGCTGCTTGATGTTGCCGCTGCCTCCTCCTTCACCCAGGTGGCCAGGCTCCCTCTTTCTTCCTTGGCCACTGCAGCAACCTGGATCAAAAGCAGCTCCCAGACTACAACCCTCTTCCAGTGGGAAAGTTACAATCCGATCAGTCATAGATAAACCTACCCCTCCAAAACTTGGGTTCAAGTTCAGTTGGCCAACCCTCACCTACCTAACCACAGCTTCAGTACACTAATTTCAGGGATAACTGTTATCCTAGTTTTCAGTGATAAAGCACTATCACTCAGTACAAGAGCCAAAGTAGTTGAGACAAAAGAATGAAATTAGCAATTACTTGAGTGGATTTTTAAAGCAAAATTGCAGATGCAAGGGGCCAATTTCAGTCCCATACCTGCTATTTCATGGTGTGAGAGAGACCCTATTCACCCTATAGGTTTTTCTAGTGCAAATAGCAGGCACTGGGGCCCCAGCAACAATCTCCTTTCCACACACATAGACACACCTGCTCCCAAAGACATTCCACTGTCATGTTCTCCTGCTGCCTGCTGCCTCTAGCCAGTCCTAGCTATATTCCTGGATGCTAGTGTTAGGGAAATCACCACAGCAGAGGTTAGAAATGCAAGGGAATGAGTGTGGAGAAAATCAGGTGGCTGTCACAGTAAGCTTGGACTTGCTGGGTTATCTTTGCAAGGGGCAAAGGAAGGTGGTAGGTTTGGTGAGAAGTATGGAGAAGGGTAAATGGCTTTGAGGAGGATTGGGGGTAAGGTAGAGTTGGCAAGCAAAGGCACAGCACCTAGTACTTAATACATTTCTACACATTTAGCATCACATATAGTTTAGCATCAAAAAAACTAAGATCATGACCACTGGTCCCATCTCCTCCTGGCAAACAGAAGGGGAAGAAATGGAGGCAGTGAGAGATTTTACTTTATTGGGCTCCATGATCATTGCAGATGGTGACAGCAGTCACGAAATTAAAAGACGCCTGCTTCTTTGGAGAAAAGCGAAGACAAACCTAGACAGCATCTTAAAAAGCAGAGACCTCACCTTGCCAACAAAGGCCCGTATAGTTAAAGCTATGGTTTTCCCAGTAGTGATGTATGGAAGTGAGAGCTGGACCATAAAGAAGGTTGATCGCTGAAGAATTGATGCTTTTGAATTATGGTGCTGGAGGAGACTCTTGAGAGTCCCATGGACTGCAAAAAGATCAAACCTATCCATTCTTAAGGAAATCAGCCCTGAGTGCTCACTGGAAGGACAGATCCTGAAGCTGAGGCTCCAATACTTTGGCCACCTCATGAGAAGACTCCCTGGAAAAGACCCTGATGTTGGGAAAGATTGAGGGCACAAGGAGAAGGGGACGACAGAGGATGAGATGGTTGGACAGTGTTCTCGAAGCTACGAACATGAGTTTGACCAAGCTGCGGGAGGCAGCGGAAGACAGGAGTGCCTGCCGTGCTCTGGTCCATGCAGTCACGAAGAGTCAGACACAACTAAACGACTAAACAATAACAACAAATAGTTTGGCCCTCAGATAGTGAAAGTTATACTCACAGAGTGCAATTTCCATTCTGGGACCTGTGAGTGCAGTTATGCCCACATAGGCCTTTCCTGGCACCACTGGATCCTCTCCCATCACTGAAATTAGGCTTCAAATAGAACAGACTGGAGTGTGTGGTTATTTTATACACGAACAAGGGAAGCACACTGATAGTTGTACTTTAAGGCCAAATCTGAATTACAAGATAGCAGTTATATTTTGTGTGGGAATGCATACAGCTCTGAAATATGCTCCTATACATCAGCTACTGCCTCCCACCTCTGTGCGTTCTGCACATACAAATGAATAATTTAATTGTCTAGCTGATCATCTGTCAATCTTCCAGATCACCTTTATTATAATTAATCACTCAAGACAGTTGTATTACTGGAAATTTATAGAACAAAACACAAAAACACTAAGCGAGGGGGGGAAGCCTACATAATGCAAGCAACCAGTCATGACGACCAGTCAGCAAGAATTAGATGCACACAAAACATTTTTGTTACAATGAAGTGAGGACATGCTCCCCCTCTGAGATATGAATGTTAGAAGAATTCAGTCTTTATAAATTATTATAAGAAATATAGTACCTCAGACTACTGTGTGGATCAGAATTCAGCACTCTATTGGATTTTACACTTCTCCAAACATTGCAATGCACCTCAGCAATTTAAAAATTATCTCAGAATATATATTTAAATATATACTTTGAGAACACACATAAACATAAATATGCATTTTGAGAGGATTAATGCAGAAGTAGCATGAAATTATGGGTAAAAACATGCAAAACCCCCCACAAAACCTGACAGATTAGAAACTGTCAGATTTGTCCATCTCAACTTTCAAGTGCAATGCCTCCAGAAAACAGTTGTTTTCAGACTGGGCCTATTTCACATGTTCACCATGTACTGTATATTTAAAGCACATGAACTCCTCCAAAGAATCTTGGGAACTATAGGTTAAACACATTGGGAATTGTAGCTCTGTGAGGTGAATACAGTGTATGAAGCCATTGAGAACAATCTGCAGCCTTAGTCAATCATAACCAACTTTAGCCAGATCTGAGCACCTTCTCATAGTTAACCGTTATTCCTAGCTCATGTAGCATTATAATAAACATAATATGGTAGGCTATAATTTTCATGGGACAATTCTGTGCATATGACAGGCCAAAAGTGGATACAAAATGCTGGTACTCAATAGCATTGAGGAATAATCAGCACTGAACTAATTTAGTGCTCCCAATTCATTTTTAAAAAACCAAACTACACATGCACTTGCATGCTGTAATTTTATTACAGGCAGTTGGAAGAATTAGAGATGCTCATTACACTTTGTGTGAATTGGCATTCTAGCATGAAATGACTTCTTGAGATTCTGAGTTTTCCTTCTTGAACATAAAAAAAATCTAATTCTTAGTTTGATATATAGCTTGTGAGGCTTCTGCAAACATCATTTGAACTGCCTTACCCCTAACCTACATCTATTTTCCAGAATTGCATTTTTTTAATGGCAGAATAAGGCAATAATTGTTCATTTAAGCTATCAACTTGACACACTGATTTAAGGTGCATTGCTTCTGGTTCCCTGGGTCTTCTTTGATTAGGAGCATTGTCCATTTTATTACAAACAACTTAAAAATGAACATATGGATAGAAAGGGGGTGAAGGTATCAGCCAGACTTGTTCTCCCCACCCCCAAAGGTGTGGAGCTTTTAATGTATTACCTGCATTTTGTTACATTGTAAGCCACTTTGAGAACTCAGTTTAAAAAAGCAGGATAGAAACCCACTAAATAAATACTAGAATGCCAATCTAGACTTTAGTTGGAGCAGAGTCACAACCATGCTTCCATAATGCTTATGGCAGCGTATGACTTGAGCCATTCCAGATGATATTGCAATGTTCTGCTCCAAAAGCCTATTGCTTTCCCCCTTCGTTTGCACATTAGTTCCGGCAGGAGGAAGAAACTGCTCTTTGGAAAAGGGATAATTTTGCCTAAAGAAACAAAAAAACAATCTAAGAAACAGATTGTTCTTGCTTTGTTTGTTAGACAGAATTATTGAGAGTATCCCTTTATTACTAAAAGTAACCACATTATGTTGTCTTTACACATTTAACTTTCTACAGTTGAAGTGATCTGTGAAGACTACAATGGGGCATAGATAACTGATGAAGTGGCCTGGCATGGGAATGAACATTCTAAAAGCTGTTCTTTGTTTCCCATTAAAGATGGGTCAATACATGTCTCTTGGGATTAATCAGCACTAATTTAGTCCGGTATTAGTTCTAGTTCTGTTCTATCCTACAACTCCTTACTAGTAGTGGAAGAGTAGGGACCAGAGAGGCCTCTGTTCTAATCTCTGCTCAGCCATAAGTTTATTGGGCCAATCTCCTGGACTGACTTCATCACACGATTGTAAGAATAAAATGAGGACGGAAATACCATGCATGCTGCCCTGAGCTCTTTGGAGGAAAGAAAAAATAAAAAGCTTATTTTTTAAAGAATCCCTTTTTCTAGCCTATCCCTGTGACATTCCATTTCCTATTCCTGCTGTGGAACTGGATATGTACTGTACTACTAAGTGAAAGGGCTAGAGATTGCAGGATAAGGAATCACCAAATAAGACATAATTTTATCTCAAAGGCTTTGGGGCAGGGGTAGGCAACCTAAGGCCCACAAGTGGTCCACGGGAGTTGTTTAACCAGCCCACAAGCCACCCCCAAACCGATCCGCCCACTCAGCGAGTCCCCGCACGCTGCGCTAAACTGGCACAGCGCAGAGCGGGGACTCGCTTCCGCAGCGCTGATAACCATGGCTGCGCAGGCACAGGCGCCGGAAATCGCGGGGGCACGCATTCACGCACGCATACAATCCGACCCACATAAGTATCTCTGCTGGAGTGAACTGGCCCATGCGAGGTAAACCTTGCCGACCCCTGCTTTGGAGAGCCAACAAATTTGCCACGAAAGTAACATTATTGCTAACAGAATGTCTGCCCCAAAATAAAAACTTGTTCTGTACAGTAGTAGCTCAGTTACAGTCTCAGCCCCAGTTGTGATGAATTTTAGAACATCAGCAGAGCTTGTGGCAAAAATGTCACATAATGTCAATCTCCACCCACTTCTACTAGGATAGTTACTAGCAAACTACCCACCCACCCACAAAGAGTGGAAACTGTGTCATTAAAAATGGACAGAAAGGCATATTTACATAAAATTTGCAGATGCTAATCTATAGGTACAGAAACAAATTGAGACATAATTAATGCAACTGAACAAAAATAAAATACAGTAGACCCACAGCTTACGTGGGGGTTACATTCTAGAGATAGGGCATAAAGCCAAAATCATGCAGAGTGAAAATACAATTGGGTGCAATGGTGTGTGTGGGGGGGTGATTGCTAAAGCTTTTTTTCCTGGGTGTCTGCCCCCTTTTATCCCCTCCTTTCTCTCCCCGCCCCCCAGCACATTACAGCTCTGAGTGTGAAACTACAGTTCCCAGAATTCTTTAGCGGAAGGTTATATGCATTGAATGTGCTTTAAATGTATGGTGTGGATCTGCTCATTGCCACCCTAATCTCTACCTACCCTGCATGAAAGGTAGTCCCTTAAATAGGCCACTGATTTGTATTTGGTTGCTGCTATTCACCAGGTCAGGCACATACATCAGTGGTCCCATCAAGTGTGACATTCACTCAGCAGAGGGGGCTACTAGACTTTTGGTGTATAATTCAACTTCTCAAAAATGTTATGAAATAAACTTTATATTTAGAATGGAAAAATCATTTATAGATACACATGCTGTAAGCATGAACGCACAACCTGCTTTAGAGCTAGCCCAAAATAATGTTTCTCTGAAATCTCATGTTACTGAAGATTCATTCATGGTTGCGCATAGGATCATATGACTCACTCAATGTCAATAAAATGGTAGCTGGAATCAACTGGTTCTTCTATGAGAATGGGGCAGAGGAAAAGGGAATTCACTTATTTGCCTCAAATCACTACACTCACGAAATCAGTTTTTGTCAGGCATCTTAGAGTAGAAAAGCAAGTTTAATTATAAAAAGGACTTCTAAGTTTGTACTTTAAAACAAGGTCAAGATCTCTCCGGGAATTGGCAGCATTTTTAAAGCAGATTATGCAAGGATCAGCAAAATAAAAAATATTTATTTATTAAATTTCTATCCTGTCCTTCAGGGCAGAATTAGCCTCAAGGATTTTTAATTTCCTTCTTTTATCATTTTGGCCTATTATATTTAGCTGTGCAACTATAAAGTTTAGAAAATTGCCATTTTCCCTCTACATGACAGCTGCACCATGATTTCATGGCCTACATTCAGACTGAGTGGCTGCACATTACTTAACTCTGCCATAGGCATAGATCATTGTCAAAGGAACTATTTTTATAATATAGTTTAATATAAAAATAGAGCTGCATGACAGAGTTGGTACAAACAACTCAGATAAGCACTTTACTAAGATTATATGGCAATTTATTTTGTTATAATTAATTTTTAAACTGACACAATTTATGCAAGGTGTTTAATAGTACTCCTACTGAGAGTAGAACCACTGAAAATAAAAGACATTACTAACTTAGGTTCATTGGTTTCTATGGGTCTATTCTGAGTAGGATTTGGTTGAATACAACCCTATGTTTCCTTTGATTCCAAATGTGTGTGAAGAAAACTAAACTTCAGCCATTTTGTGTTTAGTTATAAAATGGTTGCCTTCTGTTTAGGTATTGGGTCATTTGGAATTTAGAAGCTGTTCCAGGTGGGGGGGGTGTGTCAAAAAGATCATGGAAGGTAAACTACAAAGAAAAACCTTATACAAATTAGAAATTTAGCAATACTCTATTGCACTACTGATTGAATGGAATATTGCTTATAAGTGAAACTGACAAGCAGGTAGGAAGTCCATTCCAAAAGATTAAAACTGGAAAAAGCCAGGATGCTGAGAGTTGCATAAGACCCAGATTACAGTGATAAAAGAAGCTGATCTAAACAAGAAGTCTGGAAACTGCCCTACCACAGAATTAGGATGAGCTGAAGTAAACTTTGCTTAAGTAGGAAAACATTGTAAACAAGATTTAAATGGATGTGTTTTACCATGTTACTTTCATATCCCGGGGACGCGGGTGGCGCTGTGGGTAAAACCTCAGTGCCTAGAGCTTGCCGATCGCATGGTCGGCGGTTCGAATCCCCGCGGCGGGGTGAGCTCCCGTCGTTCGGTCCCAGCTCCTGCCCACCTAGCAGTTCGAAAGCACCTCTAAGTGCAAGTAGACAAATAGGTACCGCTTTATAGCGGGAAGGTAAACGGCGTTTCCGTGTGCTGCGCTGGTGCTGGCTCGCCAGAGCAGCTTCGTCACGCTGGCCACATGACCCGGAAGTGTCTCCGGACAGCGCTGGCCCCCGGCCTCTTAAGTGAGATGGGCGCACAACCCTAGAGTAAGACACGACTGACCCGTACAGGCAGGGGTACCTTTACCTTTACCTTTACCTTCATATCCTAGTTGCTTAACTGCTAACGCAGCTTTAAAACCTTGTTTTCCCCCTAGAAGCACCATTATAATAACTACTGCTTTTCAACGCCTTTAGTAAAAACTAAATTTAATGGAGATTTAGCCTTGGCCTGATTCCTTGATTTTCAACTCACATCCAAGCTGCACTCTATCCAGTCCAGCTGGGTCAGCAAAAAGTCTACAAGAAACACCAAAGTTTGTTATCACGTGTGTTATCACGTTTGGGGGCCCAGGGGCCCTCCAGATATTGTTGGACTTCAACTCTCATATACCTATTTCCATACAGCATCTGGGATGATGGGAGATGTAGTCTAACAACATCCATTGGGCCACAGGTTCCCTGCCCCTAATATAAAGTGCTCTTTCAATTAAGGTAGTCGGGGGGGGGGGGGGACGACACAACAACCATTTACGGTACTTGGTGGCAGCACAGAAGAGCACATAATGGGAAGGGCAAACAAAGGGTGACATTCATTGTTTTGGTCACCTCCCCTTCTCTCCCTTGCATCGTAAACTAACAACCTGTGCTGTGACATCCATGAAATATATACATAGAAGGTGGGGAGTCTAGGGTAGCCTTAGTTCCTTTCATTCATCCTGTTGAACCTATAGAGTTTCAACAGTTTTGAGATAATGAAATCCTTTGCCCTTATACAGCACTTTTTATCCAATGACATCAACAAGGAGGAAATGTTCAAACTGCTCCCACCTTGCTCCTCCCTTTGTCAAGCTGGAAATAAGCAAACTACAGCAATGGCGTAACATCATGTGCAAATCAGCACATGGAGAGAAACGAACTGCAAGTGTTGATTCACATATAACGCTAAACTGTGGCTTATTTCCTCCCCACTCAGCAGAGAGGAGTAGGGTGGCCACATCTGAACTGCATTACTGGTAATCTATAACATGTTTCAAACTACATCTTACAGTTGGTTATGTGCAGTAGTGTAGTGGCAAGTTCAGAAATTCAGGGTCCCTTCATGAGTCACAACTACACCCCCTCCACAGCCACACACCCTTCTAATAATACAATAATTAAAAGGTGGGAGGGGAGATTATGCACTTAGGTTTGTTCAATATCATACAAAATCATTACACAGATTTTTTAAAAAGATTATACAAGAGTCTTATAATTATACAATAATAATTAGGGACACATTACAATGATCAATACAGATCTCCACGTGTTGCCTTTCAGCTAGAGTTGCTATTTTCTGTGCAAATAATTTGGAGTGCTGAAATATCTTTTTTTGGAGTGACATCAAGTGTCTTTTCCTTCAGGTTCCAACGTATGTAACAGAACTTGCAAACCATTATTTTGAAACTGAAGCACCTTGTGTTTTCAGTGTTCCTAAATATTTAGCTTTGGAGCATACAGAACAACTCCTCTGTATTATTCCTGTGTGCCTTCCTCAGAGTGACCCTAGCTAGGAGCCAATCCTGTCACTGACTCACCTCCTTTTACTCTGACAGGCTCCCATCAGCAAAAAGGGTGAAAAAACATCTCTGTGGCTAAAAAGCAAGCTTTTAGTGCTGATTGGATGGCCATTGATGACAGGGACTCTGCTGCAGGCTCTGTGACCTCCCGCAACCCCAGACCACCACACCTCTAAATATGCGAACACAGCCGGAGTATTTCCACTTTTGCTTTAGGCAATCTGTCATCTTATTTCACCAGGCTCACATGCCCAAGTTAATTCCCCTTCCATTTTCCCATGACAGTTCCCTGTCCCACTTCTCACAACAGCTAAGGTACTGGCCATACTCAAGGCAGAACACTTTCTTCCACTTGCATAGCTGCAATATATATGTGATGTCTTCAGCCTAGAACCTTTGGAATTAAACCTTGAAATCCCACCCTCACATCAGTCACATGCCCTCCTTCTGTGTTCCCTGAAATAGAGAGAGTTTAAGCATATTACCAAATGCTTATATCCAATCCAAGGATAAGTACAGGATTCTGTTTTCATTATCAGTCCTCAGTTCTAGTTCACACACTTAACCAGTTGACAGTCTTCTGCAATGTACACACACAACTTCATTTGAACACATATCCAAGATGTGTGAACATAGATGCTCCATGCAGGGGCCCAGTTTATGTGTATTTCTCCCCTCAAAAAAACACAAAACAAAACAAAACAAAACTCTTCCTCTCTCACTTTAGGTGTATGTTTGAAGGTAAGCATGCCTACCAAGCCACCATGCAAAGGGGCTCATCAGTCAGTGAGCAGTTGAAGCTCACTTTACACCTCAGGAGATGTAAAGTGATATCTCCTACCACACCTTTCCCACAAATACATAATTCATTGTCTTGAAGACTGGCTTACTTCAGTGAAACCTCATTGAAACAACCACAGCTTCTTTCATTTCAAAACTCATTTTGAAGCTTTGCTTCTTCTTTTTTGGCACTGACTCTCTCTTTGTTCTTTCTTTCCTCAGCACCAAAATGCTAAAATTCTACTCAACTTTATTAAGTTCTGAGTCATATATTTTTGTGTGCCATTATAGGAACTTAAATAAATGGAATGAAGATTTTTAGGACACCCAAATCTGAACAATGCCCCTGTGGTTGTGTGGTGAACCCCAAGTCCTACATAATAGTTTCATCATAAAAACAAGTAATTTTCAAACCACTGCCCATATTCTAAGTGAAGAAAGAGAAACCGCTTGCTATAAATTTTAAAATAGTTCTTTATAGCAGCAGTATCGCTAAAAGTGAGTCCCAAACTTAGATGTACTTATAATATACTCCATCAGTAATACTTGCATTTTTCTGTGAAAAGTCAACGGACAGTTTGCTTCTTGGATGCTTGTTGTCAATGAATGCAGGCTTTCAGAAGAAAAAAAAACCACACACAAACAGCCTGCACTTAGCTGAATAGCCTTTGAAATGAAGGCCTCTCTGCTTTCCATCCTCTTAATGGAGTCTCTATCAAAGGCTGCAGGACATAATGCCTGAAATGCTGAAGTTATTTAAATGCTACACCTTAAGTACTTTCCTCGCTACAGAGCACAATACACATCTGCTGTTTTGGTTTGTTTGTTTGTTTTTTAAAGGATTTTATTTCCCTTAGCCACAGAATTATGTGTGGGTTGTAGCAAATTATTGCAGTCTACAGCTGGATCAGTTCCTCAGACCAAATCCATGCAACAACACTGAAATTCCTCCTCTATGTCATAGCTGCCACAAAATATACTTTATCTTCAGTATATTCTTCCTGGACAGTCACATGCCCTCCTTCCATGCTCCCTTAATTGGAGGAAAAAATGAAAGACCCAATTTCAATATCAGGACTCCATGTCAGCCACACACTTACCCAGCTGGCAATCCTCTCTATACAGCAGGATGGTGGACACTTGAATGCAAGAAGTAAATACTTTCCAACTTGCAACAGGAAAGAAAAGCTTCTCTTGGTTACTATTATCCGAGTCTGGGCACTGGGACAAAGCAGAATTCTATCAAGATCAGGATCAGTAGTAGGCTGCTTTGTGAGCTACCTACGATAGCTCAACATCAACTGCTGACATCAGGACTCTAGCCCTGTAAACAGTGGGGAAACCACTGCTCCTGTTCAACAGGCCACCTTGAGAAGAGGTGGAACAAAGTAGTTGTAGAGAAACACACACACTTACCTGCAGCTAGCCTACCAGCTCCTCTACTCGCCTTCTGTATGTTCTCAAACACACAAAGCCAGACAGAACTGGATAGGTTGTAGAACAGCAAATGCAGCTGCCATGCACTACCTCCACAGAACAGTGGTGGTTGCTCCTCCTTGCAGTCATCCAGCAGCACCTCAATCCAGCTCTCACATGAGTGCAAGCACACACAGCAGCAGCAGAATGGAAGTGCCAGAAGAAAAGCTGGTGTGTTTTGCAGTTACTTTGAACACTAGTACGGGTTTTCAGAAGTGATGGAGACTGGGGCTGAAGAAGGGTTGGTACGACAGCTGCAAAACAATTAAATCTTGCCTCCTAATAGAGCCAGTAAGCCTACTGCCACTACAATCATTGGAATCAGAGACAGGCAAGCTATGAGGACAGGGGTTCACTGCAGATCTTTTGCCCAAGAGCCACAAAATCTGGAGCTAGCCATGTCCAGGAAATGCCCC
Source organism: Podarcis pityusensis (assembly GCF_964106645.2). NCBI lineage: Eukaryota > Metazoa > Chordata > Lepidosauria > Squamata > Lacertidae > Podarcis > Podarcis pityusensis. Next base: position 27,329,138 of record NC_138038.1, read on the forward strand.
ATGGACTAGTACCATTCATTGGGGGGGAGGGGCTAACCTAGGTCTTCAGATGTTTTGGGGCTACCAACGGCCATCAAGCCCAATGGTCAGGGATGATGAAGTTGTAGTCCAGCACAGATTCCCCATGAAATCTATAAATATTCAGAAAATTTCAATAGTGCTCAGTAAGTTGTCAAATTTGGTAAAATAGTATCTGGCTGCAGAAGTGAAGAGAGGGAGGATTAATGTCACATGTGGGTGCTTTTCCAGAGTCTGGTACAGTTCCATTAATTGAAGGAGGGAGTTCCTCTACATTGTCCCTTGATTTTATGCTCTCCATAAACAAGCAACAGTAGCCCTCCTGTAATGCTGCGAAATAATATATCACTCTGCTTCTCAATACTCCACTGCTGTAGTCTCTGGGAATGAAGCCACAGAAAGGAATCATGTGAGCTCCCAAATGCTCAACTTCTATGCCAACACACAGATTTGTTTTTGTCCTTTGATCTCACCTCAGGCCGGAAAAGATGTTGCTCTTTCTATGTCTTGGACCATTAAGAGCTGCATGGTCCAAGATTCATTTTCTCAGGTTAAGCAAGTAAGATTTTGTTCCAAAGCCTTTCTAAAGATATACCGGTATTTCTGGCAGTGGAGTGTAGGAAATTATTTACTGGACTTGGACAGTATTAGCAAAGAGAACACAAGAAGATTTGGAGTTAGGTACCATCAATATGCAGATCACACCCAGCATAACTGATGGTTGAGAATGGAAACTGGCAGGATGAAGACACAATGAAGAATACATAGGTGCAAATCTGCTCAGCTAAATGATGTTCATCCTGTTTTGGACAGAGTTGTACTCTCTCCAAAGGAATAGGCCTGCAGTCTCAGAGTGCTTCTTAAACCATCTCAATCACATTTCCATATTGGCAGAAAGCACCTTCTAGAAGCTTAAGCTGCTTTGTCAGCTGCATACCTATCTGAACTGAGAAAGCCAGGTCTCAGGTCTCATGCTCCGGTGATGGCTAGGTTAAACTACTCTTATCTAGTATGCATTGGGTTGCCTCTGAAGACAGTTCAGAAACAGAAATTAGTTTAGACAGTAGCTGATAAATAACAAAGACCAGGCATTATAAAATTATACTAGTGCTCCATCAACTGCACAGACTATCAATTCATTTCCAGGTTCAGTTCTCAAGTGCTAGTTTTTATCCTTCATGGCTTGGCACTATGATACCCAAAGGATTGTATTAACATGTTCCTGTACGTACACTAGGCAAGGCTCTTTAAGTTCTTCCACCACTTGAGGTGCAGATGGCTACCAGAGAAAGGGCCTTCCCAGGAAGAGCATGATAAAATCAGGGCACCACCACTGCAAACTCATTTCAGCACCAAACAAGATAGATATTTATTTTCTCAGGCTTTGCAATTCAATTTGACCCATTAACTGGATTTGTTGTTTTTATGCTGCTTCTAGTGATTTACTGGTTTTAATACAGCTCCATATGCTTTTAATTTGTTTTATTGTGTTGTTACATTTTGTAAGCCAATTTTATTAAAGTGTGGGGTAGAAATACCTCAAAAATTAAATAAGATTTTTGCTTTGTGGTCTTGGTAATGGTGTGGGCTGAACATCAGATCAGTCAGCATGCAACTGGAATACAACTGGACATATCTATATGTCAAAAGTTGATGCACAGCTTTAAAAGTGTTAAATTTTAAAAGATCAGAATTATTGCCAGGAATGTATTCACCAGAAGAACTTTTTTCCTTGAGGAAACTATATATACGGTAAACACAGTTAGACAAACATTCTCCTATAACCTTGTAGACCACAGAACACGTGTTCTCATTTGTTTTATAACATGTAGTAGCTCCAGTGTTTTATGCTATTTAGCATCCTTGTCATAGGCTATAAGAATTTTAAAAAATGAATCAGGGTGCACAAGTAGGAATGGGCAAATACTTCCATTCTGTATCAGTTTCACATCCACTCAATACATTCAATAAGTCTTTCCTGTTCTGTTTTTTTAAAAAAATGTATAAAATGTACACATGCATTTTTTATACTTCTCAATGCATTTCCCAAGAAAAGACACACCTTCTATGCATTTTTAACTAAAACTGAAAGGCAAAATTTGAAGTGTGCAGTTTAATAGCTGCATTCTGATCCATATACAAGTCTAGGACTGCCAAATTTGTTCACTTGAATCAATGACTGTGAATTTTCTAACTATCATTTTATAACCACCAGTTTTGTCTTTGGATCCGTAGTGTCTTCTAAAACTATACAGTTCACCCTTAAAGTGCTGAATTAAGAGTCAAGTATTCCTACTCCTTTAGTTCAGAACCATGTTTCTTCTATAGAATGAATTAGTTTTGACAGTGATAGGAAGAAATTTATACAGTAAGTTCTTCTAAAACAAGTAATTCTAGGTCCATTTTTCCTTTTCAACCTCCTTGCATGAGTTTTAGAGTTTACTCTACAGTTTAAGACCAGTTGTGGCTTTTTGGATCTTAGGATAAAATGCAAGCTTGGAGCAAACTCCCGAAGGAGATTGCATAAAAGGTTCTTGTAATGACTTTCTTAGAAGCTTCTTTCTAAAAGATAAAAAGCTCCTCATTCAGAAGACACACTGAAGATCTACAAGTTCAAGGTCTCTGCTGTTGCTTAAAACCATTGCTCTCTTCCACAGGGAAGCTACCTGTCAACTCAGATTTGTTCATCCAGCAACTGTCCAGGTCTTAAGCAGATAGATCTTCCACATGACCTCCTACCAGATATTTTAGCTGGAGATACTAGGGACTGGACCTAGGACTTTCTACATCCCAACATGGACTCTACCACCTAAGGTTCCTTCCCATCACAATAATCTTTACAGATAACTAAAAGGTTCTCTTCTCTTTTTAAGAATAAGTAGGAGTCTCTGAAGTCATGTCTTGATAACAGAAACAATGGCTTATATCAGGTTGTATCCAACATAGAATAGAACTATTTAAATTAATGGTCATTATTAACTTTGGTCTAGTAATTTCATTGGGTCTACTCTGAGTAGAACATAGCTGGCTACAACCCACTGAGTTGGCACACCCACTACAGAATTAATGAAACTGTCAATGCTGATTTAAGGAGGCAGGTTAGGTTTTTTTAAAGACATTCCTATATTTACAAATATAGCAGAGAGAACAAAAGCAAATAAAACCTAATAATTTAAAAAAAACACTGCCAGCTGATAATAACAATAAGTATATTCCATCAATCCTGGTTTATATGTACAGTACTTATATGTACAGTATTAATAAAGACAGTCCAAATAGGTATCTAAACTAATTATTACAAGCCATGTGTTCAAATACAGAAAGGGCAGTGAGATCTTCAATCCATTGGGTGATAAATGGTAGCTGTTTGTCCTTCCAACCTTGCAGTATAAGTCTCTTAGACACCAAAAGGACTCATAAAACTCACTTTTGTTGTCATTCTGTTAGTTCAATATAATTTATGAGTGCAAATATTAATGATTTTCTTAAAACAAAGTTGATATGAGCAGTAACTTCTGACAAGAAAGAAACCATTACAGGACATGCCCACATCATAAACAGGAATTTTCAGCATTACACTGCCAACATCTAACTAACAAATCTCTTTCTGTAAGAGCACTGTGATGTCCAACATACTGGAAACACCAATTTTTGTTGTATCACTCTCAATTTTAAATCTAACGAAACATTGCATATACATGCAACTTTCAATTGACTGAGCTGAATGGAATACTTTAACCGTCTGTTCCATTCAACTTTAAGATCCTGGACATAACACTTTTTTAAAAAAGAACATTATTCAAGGCATACATTTACATTAGCATGCAATGATCACTTTTTTACAAAAAAAAGTAAATGGTATGAAGAGGCTGCTAAGTTTATGAAGTATTTTCTGAAATATGAAGTTTTGTTTTGTTTTTTAATAGCTGCTTCTGATCAAGAGTATGTTCACACTCAAAAATGCATCAGGCATAAAAGTAGAGTAAGTTTGTAAATTATATAATTTTCTGCAGCAACTTTTGAGGTTTATTTCCTCGTGTGTTGCTGTTCTGCATGAAATCTGCACACACACCCCAGCACAAAGAGACAGTTTTTTTCTTGGAGAAATATTGGGCCTAAAATTTGATAGGCTGCACAAGATACAATATATGCAGATCAGCAAAATAAAAATGGCATACCACAAGGTATGCATTTTAAATATATTTTAATGATAAAATTAGTTTAAAACAAGTTGGTGTTGACATATTGAGGAGGGCTATATGTGCATGCACATAGCTCTATCCTTACTTCGAAAGTATGAGCTATGAGAACTCTTCTTTACAGGGAATGGACCTCTCAGTCAAGATACAATATACCTACCTTTTTGTTGTTGGCTTTGGGGGGGGGGGCAATACAGGGAAATGGGTTTCTACTTATAATACATTGAAATCATGCAAACAACTTGGTGCAAGTGTGAAAAACCCATGTTGTCTTTGAATTTGATGTATTTAGGTATGATGCTTGAAAGCAATGTTTCATAAGTATAGTGGTAACTTCAGTTGAGTTTCTTTTGCAAATTAGGTTGGAACCCTAAACACACTTAGCAGTAATAGACCTCACTGAACACAGTGGAACTTCCTTCCAAATAAACATGATAGTATTGCTTTGCCATGCACTGGTGAGGTTGTCTCCGCCTCTTGGCACTGCAACCACAAATACATCTACTGGAATGCTCAGACACACACCAGTTAGAAGGAACTAGGGGAAAACCTGATGGCCACATCAGCTTTTTCCTTGGTTCCAAACAACCCAAGAAATAAGAGTTTCTCTAGCTAAAATATCTGTATTAGCTGGTGGCAGGAATTTCCCTAAATTTCTTCTAAAACATTAAGTGAAATGCAAGGATGATGCAAGACCAAAATCTGGCTAACTCCAGTACCAGATCCTAGAGACAGAGCTCTTTTCTTATAACCATAAAATTAAAGCTTTGCAATGCATGTAAAGGGATTACCACCAAATATGTTCAAATGCTATGCTTTCATTCATGACTGAAGTAGAATAGAAAGAAGTCTTAATAAATAATGTATTAGAGAGCTGGTGTAGTGGCCAAGAAGTTCCTTCTTCAAATCTCACCTCAGCTATGAACTCAGAGAACAGTCAGTCCCTCATCCCCAATTCCCACCTGTAGCATAGGGACAATAAACTAACCTACCATACAGGATTGTTTTAAGAATTAATGACATCATATGCAAATGATTTAAACAGTCTAAAGAACTATAAATTAGCAACCATGGATTAGGAAAGTTATAGCACATACATTGACTATTTAAAAGGCTGAATAAATATAATGACAATCCCAGGAATCTTTTTTACCCTAGAATTCTATGATCTCACCAGCCTAACCATGCAGCCCTTGCTGACAAATCAGTGGCATTACTTATCAATATAGTAGTTTATTTGCACATTACAATGACCAATTATCCCCACTAAAAAAAATGGAAGATGCAGCATCAATTACGGGAAAAATCCATAATAAAAATGTGTTTCTATATTCATTCTAGCAAGGCATCTATTTTAATGCCAATTCTGCTGGTAGACAAAAGGGTTTTTTCCTCTCTATCCCCACCCAAAACTACAGGAGCATACCACAGTCTTTACCCAATGAGAACTGCACTTTGCATCCATGTATTCTAGCCTAGCAGGGGCGTGACCAGCTGCTGCTATTACACTCAGATCCATTTTTCTCTCAGAGAAAACCATCTGAGACAGAGAGAAAAACAATGAATGCACAGAATAATCAAGCTGGAATCTTTGGGTGACTATGATTCTCTAGAAAGCTGTGTGCGCTCCCCCCCCCCCCCAGCTTTCCACCACATCTTGATCAGGAATCATCTATCTCCCTGTTATATTTCTGCTCAGAACAGTAACTATTAACATAATATGCATGGAGAAGGGGGAGAGAGTCATTTTCATTCTCTTTCAACTCACCAGTCTTGTGCTACTGTTACACCCAAGAATTAAGAATCCTAAATATAAATCCCATAATACTGACCCATATAGAGGAACAAAGCAACTCAGCTCGTAGAAAAGAGTACTGTGCAGGTCATTTACCCTATCTCCGATTTCCACAATGAAAAAAAAAAAGCTAACACAGAATACATTTTCCTTTCTTAGGCTATTTTCCCCAACATCATAATTATCTAAGCAATGCTGGAAATATGACATGGACTGCAAAACATGGCACCACTGATATGAAGGAGAGCCCACCCTTTTTCTCTCTCCAAGATCCACACCTACTGCAGCACCAACAGCCTATCATTCGCCATCACCCTCACAATCAAAACCAGTCTCCCAAGCAGGAAACCAAACCTATCAGAGACAAGAGATGGGGGGGAAATGACAGTTAACAGGGTCAAAAAAGGGGTTCCTTAAAATTCACCTATAATTCCAAATAAAGTTAGCAGATCATTTGTTAAATGATAAAATTAAATGTTACATATGGGTGTTTTTTAAAAAGAAAAAAAGAAAGTGTGCCTCAAATTGCCAAAAACAAGCAAAAACTGCATTCCAAGCAACTTATTACTATACAATGTTATTTATTTCAAAAAAAAAGAATAAAAGTAGATGTTGTTTGTTACAAAATATTTATAAAGAGATACATACAATTAAGCCTACCCTTGAGATCCTAAGAGACACACCCCTACTGCCCCATTTTGCATTACGATTACAAGCCTCTCCACTGAATGATGATGGAAAGGAGCCCTAATAAAGCTACAATAGACCAGGGAGGCAAATAACGTATTTGTACTGCCACACGCGCTGGCAGGTGGCGAGTGCGTATTTCTTTGCAATAGGGCTCCTCTTTTCAGAGGCAGGGGTGTGGTTAAAGGAGAAGAGATGAATGCTGTTCAGATTGCTGAAAATTAGGAGAGTTGTATAACTGTGAAGAGAGCATTAAGAGATCTACCGACATCATATGCAAACGGAATTACGCCGCGTACTGAAGCCATCGGATCCAAAGCTATATTGCTTGGCGCGGCGCCTCTCCCTCCAGCCACTGCAAGCGCATTCACTGCGTAACCGCACGCACCTGTACGCCTAACGCACCCCCGCCCGTCCATCCCCACCACCCAAAGGTTTGCAAAGTCTGAAGGCCCTCGGTGCAGCTGCTCTCCTAAGAGCAGATCGCACCGTGCTGGGAAACCCTACCTGGCGCTGCGGCTGCTAATGCTGCTGCAGGGAGAGCTCTCTGGAAAGTCTCGCTCACCAAAGCCGGGAGGAGGGGGAGTGACAGGAAAGAGGGAGAGACAGACAGAAAGAGAACGCGCCTATCTAGCGACGGGAGCGCGCACAGGCTCCGGAACCTTCCCAAGAAGAACTCGTATATGCGCGCTCGCAAGGGCCCTCCCAGCTCCTCGAGAAATAAGGTTGCTCCCACAATGAAAGGCTGCCCGAGATGGCTCTCCCACGCACGCGCACAATGCCCGCCCGTCTCATCTTTCAGACACCTCCCTACGACCGCCAGCGCATGCGTGGAGGCTTTACACCGACTCCCAATGTGTTCTTTGTCTTCTTTGGAAAAGCCGGGTTTAAACAAAAAACACACCAAAAAACCTCCTTTTGGAGCCGCGGCGTGAGCCCTATTTATCAAATAATGATAGTTACCGTTCTTTATAGCGCATGGGACACAAGGTCAGCGCAGCAGGATCCAGACAAAGCAGTGTTTGTTATAGTGCTATAATAAGAGTGTGGTGCCCCACTCTGAAGTCATACTGGAAAGCGTTTTGTAACATCCCTGCTCCCAGAACACGCATGTTTACACTTAGGTATATACCATGGGCGTCCGCAAGGGGGCGCATTGCTCCCTCATTAGCCATAATCCCCAGATTCCCAATCATACTTTTTAAAAATGAAAGATCCCAGCACTTGTAGAATCAGGAATATGAAGCCAAAATGTGCAGGCATTTTTGTTTTGTGAGGAACTAGCCTCTCCCATCTGTCTGTATTTTTAGCCAATAAATGAAGTCATAGTAATGACTGACATTTAGGAAAGCAAATCTTGCCAGCTAAACAAAGAGGAGGCTAGAAGACCAATTGCCTAGAAGACTCTGGAGAAAGAAAATCTTCATTTGCTTTTAAGCATTTTCTACTGTTCTTCCCTGTGGAAAAGTGATTGCTGCCCCATAGAAAACAACTCATTTATCCAGGATTTTAGTATCATTGTGACTGGGAAGTAGTGTGTCAACCCAAAACAAAAGATAATAGCAAAGGCAATATATTTCTAATGTGGATCTTAATTAGATTTTCCCCCTCCCCAGTTTGTAATCATTTAAAAAACACTCTGCCAATACATACATAGAGACAATTCATCATTATTATGCCCATACTGCAGAGGGCAGGGCTGTGGATGGGAGAGTGAGTTACGCCAGTTCTGCAAAGTAACCAACTGCAACTGTTGTTATATGCCTCTTGCTGGGAGAGGAGAAAGTTGCTGAGAGAGGAGAAAGTATACAACAACCCTGAATGGTAGTCCAATGTTATTATCCTGGTGTATTGGGGTTGTTGCTTTTTTAAAGGGAAATGCATTTTGGAGCGGGGATTGGCAGCAAAATTAAGGACTAGAGGGAACAAAGCAGCGAGGGCAAGAATTCCTGGGAATGGCAATGTCACAGACATTACTTTTTATTAATCGTTCAGAATTTAGTATCTATCATACCTTTCAACATTACACAAATTAAAATAGGAACACATGTACTATTCTTGCATCAAGGATTACTACCTGAGCACCCCTCCTCCTTTATGCTGTTACTTGTTGACGGAGGCTTGGCTTTGCTTCTTATGTTGTGGGCCAGGCCAAAGGGGATGCAAACATGGTCAGAAGCAAGGGTTCACAGAACAACTAATGTGAATTTTACCTTTGTAGGGTAGACTAGTTTCTACACAAACACCCCCACCACCACACCACCTCCTCTCTCCTTCATCCAGCCAACCAAGAGGCAACATCACAGTTCAAGGACACATTCCAGTCAGGTAACAACAAGGAAGGCCCATCCCATCTCACCACCTGAGGAGAAACATGAATGTGCCAACCCCTGCCACTGGATCACACCCCCCCTTGCTGAAACCTGCAAGTGGGGGGTGTTCTGGCAGCGGAACTGGTGGGGCAGGCGGGTGGGATGTTGCCTCTTGCACTTCTACTGCCTGAAGTGGCCCTTTGCCTCATGGGTAGGCCAGCTATGAGTAATAGCACTCAAGGAGGGTGTAAAGCAGGGCCAGTGAGAGCTGTAACTTGGGGAGAGCCCAGAGAGCCACTTTTGGCCAACAGCCTGAGATTCCCTATCTTTGCCCTAAAGGATGCCTTACTTCTTCTGTTTGGCTTGTGCTGCACTAAGCGACAGTGGTGTCCAGAAAGTCAGCCTACTGTGTGGACTGGTCTGGTTTCCATTTGTTGATGGGTGGAAGTTGTTGAAGTACTGGTGCAATTTCTCAAAGAGTCTCCTTTCCTTGGATCCACATTATTAATATTTCATTAATCTATCACAAGTAGTATAGAGATACTTAAGGAGACTACTTGGTTGGATAGTTGTTTATCGGAGCTTATGGAGAAGGGAAGCAGTGCAATGGTGTTTGCTTTTTAAACAACCCAAAAAGCTTGAATCTAGCCACGTTATTTAAAAGTTTTTTTAAAGGTGTTTACAGCACCTGTAAACCTGTAGATTGACCACCCCATCTACAGCATATGAAATGACAGAATGCACATCAGATTATTGCCATGCAGCTCTATCCTGTAGTCAAAAGTACGGTAAGTGCAATGGACCTTACACACAGGTAAGCATGTACATAATAGTTGCCAGCCTCTGTTCCTGCATGTGCATTTGCAGGATAAGCACTAATGCCATAGGCATCTGCCTCAAATTCATATTTACCTTATGGATACTTGAAGTAGAATAGTGAAATCTCAGTTTGTGTCATGCTGTCTGGCATTGATCCCCTTCTCAAGTTCAGGGGAACAAAAGGGTTTGGAGGCACCTCTCTTTGAGGAGTCACCCCGTATTGCCAGACCTTCCAGGCCAGAAGTTGCTGCTTTACTGGACTTACTCAGATTTAGAAGACACACATGCAGTGTAGTCCCTTGTAAAGTGTTTCTTAGCAGCAATAGTGTGTTTTTAAACTGCCTGTTTACACAATTTCTGCTACCTGATTGTACATATTCTCATGCAAAATTAGAGACATGTAGTTAATGTTGGTACAAATTTTTTAAAAATGCATTGTTATAAAGAATATTATTTGACTTTTCTCAGTATGTCTCTGTGATTCTTGTTCTGTTCCCAAATCATTATTGATTTTTTTATTTAATGATTAATCAAAATGGGAGGAAACACAATTAAATACTTAGGGTTGTCTTACTAGGGAAACCTCCTGCAGTTTTCCCATCCCTAAATCCAATTACAGGGGATAAGTAACCATGGAATAGGATGGTAATAATTCTTTTGAAGAAGCTGCAGTAAGTAGCTAAACCTAAGGAGCATTATCTGAACGACTAAGCACTAGAAACTTAAGGAGGAATTTATTTGTTGCCTTTTTTAGATACATCATTATTATCACTAATAAAGCACAGTGTTGAGAGGTCTTGCATATGGAAATCAAACTCAGGTTGACAAACTTGTCCAGAACCTATATACCATTAACAATGGTATCAGTCTCTGAGTATTTGAACTTCAAACAGAGAATCATGTTGTAAATTACCTTGTTTCTATATGACCTCTTAGTCTGTAAAGAGGTACAGTATTGTATTGCACACCATTCCTGCCCTTAATTACTACTGCTGTGAATGGTCAATTAATTGAATTGTCACAAATTTTACTTTCTGCATTTAATCGTCTGACCGTAGTGTTTACTATTTTCTCACTCTACACCCACATGTATGTACCTACCAACTAAATATGACAATACATGTATTTGATGAAGTGGACTCTAGTCCACAGATACTTATACCATAATAAATTTCTCAGTTTTTAAGCTGCAATAAAATTCTAAAATGCTATCTTGAGCAAGCGTATAAACTTTCATGCCAGTATATCAGTCCTCATGGCATATACTATATTGTATTCTCTTTTGCATACTTCCTGTTCTCCTGAAACATGGGGGCAGGGGTCAAGATCGGATTCATCGTTTAAATGCAGACTGTTATCTGAGCATGTGTGCCAGTTTCCATGTTGATGTTTCAAGCCCAAATAACACTTTATACTAGTAAATATTTGTTCCCAGCATGATGTTTACTGATGTGACAAAGAATATTAGGGTAGGGGACACTCACAGGGGAGAATCAACATGAGGGAACGAGGACTGCTTAACTCCTTCTACACCAACTGGTGCTCTTCTGCAAATGTACTCATCTAACCTACTTTCCTTTCAGCCAGCTTCAACATTAAAGATAATCAGGAACTAGAGAATCCACACATTAGAAGGTAGCAGAATCTTACACTGAATGTGAAAAGTGCCTTAGCATAACATTACAAGGGGGGAAATTACTTAGGTTAGGGGGAATCAAAGTAATTAGAAGCAAGCACAAGAGACAACAACCTACAAAACACAAACTATGTGCATTAAAAAAATAAGAATGATAAAAAAGACATGTTTTCAACGCTGGCGTAAAGAAAATTGTGGGGGTGGGGTGAGGGAAGCTGAGGGAAACACAGTGGAGAAGAAGTCCATGCTAAGGTGCTCACACTTCTGCCCTCAGTTGCTGAGGAAGCAAACCAACAGCATTCTAGAGCAGCCGTTCACCAATTTTCCCAGAGAAAGGTTATGTGCAGCCACATCTAGGGATGTCAGAGAACACTGATAGAAACAGAAATTGCAATCACTGATGTCTGCTTATTTGTCCCATGTCCAAAAAAACAAATCAACCCAGAAAAAACAATTCCTATTCATTGCTGTTCTTGTCTTCAGTCCAAACATTACGTAATTGATGTTTTCCCCTATTTGCATTAAATCTCCTTTGCAGAGATACGTTGTGTAATAGGGCCGTCATACCGGCAACAGGGGTTAAATCATGTTGAAAATGCATAAAAAAACTTTAAAGTTCCAAAATATTAACTGTAGAGCTTTTCCTTAAAAAAGCTCAACAACTTCAGGCACTCAACAATTTTGGGTACTCAACAACTTTTGAGGTGTCATGGTTTTCTAAATATGGCAACCCTAGTGTAATAGCATTACAATAATTAATTAATTGCATAAAATTCTGCTGCAGTGGACAGTGATATTAATAAAGTCGTTTTTGTTGCAAGCCAAACTGCAGCAGAACAGGAACAGCGCTGCTTGCGACAAACATCAGTTGGACTGAAAATCAATAACTTTTTACATCCCTAGTCAAATTCTATGCACACTTGCTTGGGCATAAGTCCCACTATATACAGTCATACCATGGTTTTCAAACAGCTTAGTTCTCAAACGTTTTGGCTCCCGAATGCCGCAAACCCAGAAGTGACTGTTCCGGTTTGCGAACTATTTTTGGAAGCTGAACGTCCGACGGGGCTTCTGCAGCTTCCGATTGGCTGCAGGAGCTTTCTGCAGCCAATCAGAAGCCACATTTTAGTTTCCGAATGTATTGGAAGTTGAGTGGACTTCTGGAACAGATTCTGTTTGACTTCCAAGGTACGACTGTACAAGACTTATTTCCTTGTAAGTGTGCATAGAAGTTTGCCCTTCAAACCTGTGTGTTCCAATGAATAATAGTCCATACTAGGGGGCTTACACCATTGGATCCCCTAAAACCTTCAACCATCTCAAGATGTCCTGCCTATCCCCATCCCTCCCTGAGGCTAGACATATTTGTTTTCTGTTGGTGATAATAATAATAATAATAATAATTTTTATTTATACCCTGCCCTCGCCAGCCAAGGCCAGGCTCAGGGCAGCTAACAAGCAATAATAAAAACAAGTTGAATGAATACAAGCAAAAATATAGGTACTAAAGGAGAATTCTATGGTCTTAATCCTGTAGTGCATTAATTAGACTTAAGCATATTGCTTATATGAGGCTGGTTATTCCACAGTCTGAGGGTGACTGCCAAAGGCAGTTTGGCAATTATAGTTGAAGTTCTGTTTGATGAGATGGGACTAGTGAGTGAGGTATTATAATTTTTTTCAGTTAATGGAATTCAAAAAGGGTTGGGATTATAAGGAACAAAGTATCAATTTGTTGGGGCCTACCCCTCTTTTCAATGAGAGAAAGGGCATGAGTTCTTCAGTGTAAAAAGGCAAAAGAGCAGGCATCAGTGGCAATTTCTGGAAGGGCTTTGATATTGTTCTGAAACCATGACATTTAAAATACTAAGTAAAATATTAATGGAGACATCACAGTGTCTACCTCATGCAAGAATAGAGGCTTGACTGGGGGAGGAAATAAATGTCTCACTAATAGAGTTCTTTGACTGTCAGCAAGTATGTGGATGCAGGGTAGGGCTATCAATGGCTGCTAGTGACGATGTAACTGAGACCAGGGAAAGGGCTCTGCCGTGGGTGAGAAAAGAAGAGCCAAGGTGGAAGACAGAATGGTGTGGCTTATTATTGTCTGTTGTATATATTTAAATTTACTTTGAAATTACTTGGAGTCTGTGAGATTTAAAGGTAAAGGTAAAGGACCCCTGACAGTTAAGTCCAGTCGCGAACGACTCTGGGGTTGCGGCACTCATCTCGCTTTACAGGCCGAGGGAGCCGGCGTTTGTCCGCAGACAGTTTTTCCGGGTCATGTGGCCAGCATGACTAAGCCACTTCTGGCAAAACCAGAGCAGCGCATGGAAACGCTGTTTACCTTCCCACCGGAGCAGTACCTATTAATCTACTTCCACTTTGATGTGCTTTCGAACTGCTAGGTTGGCAGGAGCTAGGTACAAATCCAAATAAAAATATTGCGGAAGTCAAGCCACCCTTAGGGATATAAAATGTATCCTGTGAAATGCATTCAAGACAGGGCAAGTATACTTGTGCACTACTTCCCTAGAATATACACACTTTTCTTATAAATCCAATTAGCATTAATCACTTGAAATAGATTCAGAAAAGCACTTATTCTTTCATCTAAATATTTAATTGCCTAATCAGCAGCACTTAGGGATCCTACTTGAAGCATTAAAACATTGGATAAAATATATGCTGATACCCTGGGAACTGAATTGGGAGAAGCATTTTCCAAGTATTTCAGCCACATGGTAGAATTAACATTCATACTCATAGGTAAGTTTTGAAGCACTAACTTATAAAGTATGATACAAGATTATCAATACAGAGTTTTTAAAGACATTTCACAGGAAGGGTACTACTACTCAGAAGAGGAGATATTGCTTACAAGCAATTCTCTGCCACAGTCATAGGATTTGTCTGATTTAGGGTCCCTCCATGACTTTAAAAAGGTTAATTGGTTCAAAATATTAAGCTTATTTTCCCCTTAGACTTAACCTTTGTACTCCAAAGCTATAATATTTTGTGCCACATTTTTGTTACTGGGGGGGGGGGGGGCTACCTATTTGGTTCCTGCAGCAACATACGTAAATAGTTTGAATTACTCTCAGGAGATCAACTTGGTGTGCTTAGGTGTCTTAATGATATAAAGGTGTGCTTATTCATACTCATCCTGAAGTAGACAAAGGTAGGGGTCCCCATGCCTGTGAAGAAGACACAACCACTGGCAATTTTTAGTCTGATATATGTTTGGGCATACAACAAGTGATTACTTCTCTTAAAAGACAGAAAACTATCTTTTGTACTTTAAGACACATATAAAACAAACTAAAAGAAAGGCTGCTATCTTTTTCTCTAAGCCCTGATTCTGTGCCTTCAACAGCCGTCTAACCCACAGAGATTTAACCAGTAAAATTTTTCTCAATGATATGATGGATTCTATGAAATGACTTCAGTGGGCACTTTTGGCTCATAACTAAATGTTGCTGACCATAGTTAAACCCAATACCACAGAACATTAAATAAAGTATTTCCAGACATGCATTTTACAAGCTCCCTCTTGCTCTTAATGTCTCTGTTAGTCAGATCTTTAAAATAATGTTTCTGGCTGCATAATTTGTTGCTTCTCTTTCTTTCTGCAATTATACTTTCTATACTGTTCTGGAAATCCTACAGATATCTGGGTTCATTTGCACCCATTGTGTGGTTAGCAACTGGTTAACACTAACCTCTAAACTTGAATGAAATCCACTACATTAATATAAAAAAGCCTACATTTGTCTTGCATGTAACCACTCTCTTAGATAAGTAGTGATTTATTCTAAGTCAGAGCTGCTAGATGTAGCACATGAGTGATCTTGCAACACACATACTGTATCTCTGTGTGGATTGGTATTATTCTCCCCCTTTTTTGCAATTATCTGCAAGGCTAAACGACATAAACATGCATACCAATATTTATTCTATTTACCTTATAAAAGATTCCTTTGAATACTTTTTCCTGGGATTCACCATTTAAACTCTTCCCAGATTTTGTAGTCTTCAAAGGCAAATTCCAGTTCTGTAGATCACGTTTTTCTTGTTCGGTGTGCAGAAAACTCTCCAAAAGTGCTTCCAGGTATCTGTCAACCTGCAGACAATATGGACCCTGCTCAGTAGCTATGCAGCACTTGATTGCTATTATTTATAAAAAGCATACATCCCTATGGCACTCAGTGTAGCAGGAACACCTGCTGAATATAACACACAGCCCCCACTTGATTACCAGAAAGGAACACTTTCCCCATTGTACAGATGGACAAACAAAGGGTTAAATGACTCCCCTAAGGTTCCACAATGAGTCTGTGACAGAACTGTCTGCCTAAGGTATCCGTATGATCTCTGTCACCATAGCAGCCAGCTAGCCAGCTAACCTCACAATTGGTGTATTTACAATCCCCTTTTGGGGTATTATCCCTCATTTTTTATGACAGAAAATTGTAAAGTCTGCGTAAGTCCAGAACCTGCAAAAAAATTAAAAACTTGTCCCACACAGATGATTTGAGGGAGTAAGTAGCCTATGTCTAGTCTTGTCTCAGATCCCAGCAATTTATGTATTTAGGCAGCTTGAGTCCTTCCCCTCTAATACATTTCAATTAATTTTAAATAATGGGAACTTAGAAAAAGAAGAAGTATCCTTGCCAAATATTTCCCTTATATTAGAATATATATTATTTCAAGTTACACAAGTTAGAAACCCAACATGTATTTATTAGTTCACTGACCGGGTGATGGACCAGAATGAAAAGCAGGAGGAGACAGAGAAACTGACAACACATTGTAGCAAGGATGCTAGTGAGAAAATTTGTTTCCCAAATATGAGTAGATGTGAATTAGAAGTTGAATGCTACCATTTGAAACATGAAACCTGCTACAAATTCTCAACAGTGTCAGTATGATGGACAGTGTGTTGCCCTTCCACCCCCACATGTAGGAACAGAACCAACACCAGGTTACTTTAGAACCAGCCCTGCCACTCCTGATACAAAAAGCAGCAGTGGGAATATAGTTTAATTGAATCCATAGCTGCTAGGAATTCATTATTGAAGGGTTTAATATTTCAAACCTTAACAATTTTCTTTGGCTCCAAACATTCAAGTTCCATAGTGCTTCAAGAAATGATACAATAGCCCCATTGTTATTCCCTTTAGCCTCTTAACAACCTTATGAGACAGGCTATTCCAAGGCTCCTCTATGAACTTTAGGGATCAGCAGATATTGGAACATGGATCTCCTAAAACCAAATTTAATCTAGTGTAGCATACGGTTATCCAATATGCAAATTATGTCAGTGATATGCATTTTTGTTAACCACATACACTATATATTATATATTTACATTATATTTATATATTTATACATTATATTTATATATTTATACATTATATTTATATATTATATATTTACAGTAAGGCCTTCAGTTATTAACCAGATGGCCACCCATCACTAAAGTACTGTATTTTTTGCTCTATAAGACTCACTTTTTCCATCCTAAAAAGTAAGGGGAAATGTGTGTGCGTCTTATGGAGTGAATGCAGGCTGCGCAGCTATCCCAGAAGCCAGTACAGCAAGAGGGATGGATCGCTGCTTTCGCTGCGCAGCAATCCCTCTTGCTGTTTTGGCTTCTGAGATTCAGAATATTTTTTTTCTTGTTTTCCTCCTCCAAAAACTAGGTGCGTCTTATGGTCTGGTGCGTCTTAGAGTGCGAAAAATACGGTATATTATTGTGATACTATGTTCTATCCAGGATCAGTATATAGCAATTAAACTGCTCCCCCCCCCCCCCCGGTTATAGCTGTCTATAATAAACATAGCAGCTCCTGAAGTATAGCAGATAGAATCAAGCTACCAGTACTTTTGTTGTCAGAAGTCAGACCACCATCCGTGCTACCTCGGGTTACATATGCTTCAGGTTACATATGCTTCAGGTTACAGACTCCACTAACCCAGAAATATTACCTCGGGTTAAGAACTTTGCTTCAGGATGAGAACAGAAATTGTGCTCTGGTGGCGCGGCAGCAGCGGGAGGCCCCATTAGCTAAAGTGGTGCTTCAGGTTAAGAACAGTTTCAGGTTAAGAACAGACCTCCGGAACAAGTTAAGTACCGTATTTTTTGCACCATAACACTCACTTTTTTCCTCCTAGAAAGTAAGGGGAAATGTCTGTGCGTGTTATGGAGCGAATGCCTGCGGGTGGCGGGGGGGGGGGGATCTGCTGCAGTCGCGAGCAGAGGATCCATGGTTCCCCTTCCTTCCCTCCTCCATGGTTACAAAGCATGGATCCACATGGATCCTCAGGATTTTTGCATTGGGCTACTCCAAACTCACTGTCAGATCACATGTCTGTGGCCACAGCATGAACCACAAAAATCATATATCCACTATTTCGTTTAGAATATTTTTTTTTCTTGTTTTCCTCCTCTAAGAACTACGTGCGTGTTATGGTCTGGTGCGTGTTATAGAGTGAAAAATAGGTACTTAACCCAAGGTACCACTGTACTGACTTGCAAGTTGCTGGTTGCTGAGATACTTGCAAATAATGATGCACTACGTGGATTCTTATCGTCATCTGATGTTGAATTTAACAACTTATGTGGAAGTGTTCTGGGGATAACTTGAAATAGTAAGCCTTGCCTGTTAAAAGTAAATACTTAGTGGACGGATTAGTTTTTCAATGGTAATGTGGCAAAATAGTTTCATCAAACTTAGTCAGACATATAATTTATGTACCTAGATTTGATGTAATCAGTCCCGGGGAGACACCTTGGAGGGGCTGCTTAGATCAGGGCAAGGGGTAGGAGAAGCCTATTGATCTAGGATTGGGAAAGCTGCATGGAGCTGCAACAATAATCTAAGAGCTCTGGGAGCTAAAATGCAGACGAGGAATCTGATCCTGGGGTCCCAGTGGGTTGTCATCCCAATGCCCCATTTCAGTCACACACCCACTTTTGACTCCAAGGCAGCCCCTGCCTGCCATGCCTCCTGTACCACTGGAACCTTTGCCTCCCACAGCCTCTGCCTCTCTGCCCACCAAGGCAGTATTTGATTCCCATTCTGGCTCTGAGGCAGTACTGTCAGGATCCTGTCACATAGGACACAAAGATTCCAGCACCAGTGTGAATAGACAGCTCATGTTCAGCCCACCAGAAAGAGTGCCTGCCTGCTTGCTTGCTTAATCTAAAGACACATTCCACTCACTATGCAGAAGCTGTGCTTGCCCTATGCTTTTATAATAGGAGCCCAGGGGCATGTCAGCTGTTGGATCAACGTTTCAGCTTGCTAACCTTGCTGTGCACCTGCTGTGCTGGTGACCCATGCTTTGCTTATGTACCATACTGATTTGAACAATGTTTTTTTAATTAAAAAACAAAATCTGTGTCCAAGTACTTTGTCCAGTGCAAGCTATGACACTGGGTTTTAAAATACTTATTGATTTTATATTTATTTTAAAGTGATTGTTTTATGTATATTTCTTTTTAGTTGGTTTGTTGGTTTTAATTGTGCTCTATCTACAATTTTATTTGTGCAATTTTATTTTTTGAATAAGGGATTAATAAATTTTATGAATAAGATGTTGACTATGAACTCTTAATTTGTAAGTGTAACATTACAGTCTTTCAAATAAAAAGAGTAGTACATAAAGGTCTGAAATCATTATCTTAACTTGTGACGCTTGCTGAATTTTCTGTACAGTAGTGAGTTTCTGTGCGCTGCTCTGGTTTGCCAGTTATGCTGGCCACATGACCCGGAAGCTGTCTGTGGACAAACACCGGCTCCCTCGGCCAATAGAACTAGATGAGCGCACAACCCCAGAGTCGTCCGTGACTGGACCTAATGGTCAGGGGTACCTTTACCTTTAGTGAGTTTGAGGTTAGACTAAATGGGGTTTTGGGATTCCCTCCAATTCTGTGGCAATATAGCTATAAGATGGGATTCTGTAGAAAAAGAGACTGCTAAAAAGGTCAAACAAGTTTCTTTATTAAGGAAATAACTTAGCTCTGTAAAGCATCTGCTTTGTTACATAACCTAGGACAATGTGTTGTGGCAAACTAATAAGTGGAGATACTTCCCAACAGTTTACATAGGACTTCCGGTGAACTATGTCCTAACCTCGCTCCCAGTTTCATATATGGGCCAAAGGCACTTGGGAAAAGGTTAAAATAACTGAAACAACAGCCTTATCTGCAGAGCATTGGAATATCAGTTATCTGAAGGTTGTTGGCTCAAATGCAGGAAACTGTGAAACGTAGAAGGGTACACAAATGTTGCACATGAGAATAACTTTGACTTACCAGCCTTAGCTGAAACATCTTTTCATCACACAATTTAAGAGTGAGCTCACTTTCTGTAAAGGAAGAGTGTAAATAAATTATGAAAGCCATAGGAGTGTGAGGTGATTGGTGCGGAGACAGCAAGTATTTAACAGAAGTACAAGCCTCAGCCTCACATTTACAGTGAGTTTCTGTTCAGAGCGTGAGTGGAGACTCTGAGAAGTCCTTTGATATGGTATCCCCAACTCCTCTGGAACTTCCATCCTCAGGAGTTCTCTATGATTCCTTCACTACTTGCATTTAGGGCAGTCAAAACTTTTCTTTTCTATCAGGTTTTTGAGCCATCCTAGATATCTGGGCTGCTGTGAGTTTTGTTGTTGTGTTCATATTGTTTTTACTGATTTTAATGTGTACCACTATGATCTCTTGAGGGCAGAGAGGACATAAATTACTTTAAATAGAAAAAAATTATATAGCGACAAGCAGCAGTGTGAACACTAGCTCTGTAAGGCTGTGTCTGTAGAGTGAGAGAGATGAGGCTCTTTGTAGTGTGCCAGAGTCTAAACAGATGTTCTCCAGTGAGGGAAGTGAGGATAATCTCAGCATAGGAGCAAACATATTTCATACGAATGAGAATGATGCTCAACTGTATGAGCTGAAATTGAAGCGGCATGAATGGTGAGTCTGAGTGTCACTGCAAAGGAATATACTGGAGCGAGGTCAAAGAGTGGCAAATGGGTAAGCAGGTGTAAGGAAAAAGGGTGCCTCAACAAGTGCAATGTGAATTTGAAGCTGTGTAGAAGTGAACTTCACAGTAAGAGTTCCATGAACCTAAATGAGTGTTTTGGAGTATGAGCACCAGTATTTCATGAGGCTAGGAAGATGAGCTTTTGAGAGGTGAAAAGTGTTTTAACAGAGGCATTGGTTCCCGTGGCCAGCCCACCCATTAGGCCAGGTGAGCTGACCACCTCAGGAGGCAGTATCCAGCCTCCAAAGTATGCATTGCCTGCAGCCACAGTGACAGCAGCAGATGCAGCACACTCTTTGGAGTCTGGATCGGCAACCACCTTGGCAGCCCCCCTCCCCTTGCTGCCTCTGCAGCAGCCTCTTGAGGAATAGGAGGCACTGCTGATCTCCTCCCACCCCTAGGGAGGAAATAGTGAGGGCTGCCCTCTGTGGTCTCCTGAGCTCTGCACCCACCCACTTCAACCATCAGGTAAGGTTGATTTGACACCCCCTGCCCATTTCTGCTGTGGATCTTCACTCCTGCCTTGTTATCAATGTAGATCTGCATTCCCTCCCCCTTTGTTTCTGATGTAGGTCTTCACTCACCCCTTCCTCCCTGGCAGGTTGGGGGCACCATGTTGTTATTTGGCCTCAGGTGCCAAAAAGCTTTGGGCAGGCCCTGTTGGTTGGTTCCCTGCTTCTATACACATTTTGTGTCAACACACGCATGATGGTCCAGTGAGTTCCAAAAATCCCCACCTCAGCAAAACCTATTTACCAGAGGAGAAAGTGGTGCGGGTATAAAAAACCAAAGTCAAAAGCGGTCTGGTGGGTGCAGTGTCCAGTTTTGGACTTTTTTTTAAAACCTAAAGTCCAAGTCTGACTCTACCTCACAGGATTGTTTTGGGAATAAAAAGGTGAGGCTACATAGACCATCCCAAGCTCTGAAGAAGGCGAAGGCAGAATGAAAACGTAATACAGAAGCTGCCTTCAACTGAAGAGAGTGTGCTGGCGAGGAGTTATGGTCCCCCTCCAAGTGAAATGGGGGGACATAAAAGTGTTCCAGAGCCTGGATAAAAATATGGAAGAAGTGCTGAGGAGAAAGCATTTCGAGAGAGGGAGGGCTAAGTGAGAACTATGAGCCGTGCAAGACTGAGGAGAAACCACCAAGTGCTGGGCCTTAGGCCTCGATTACGCCTGGCTGCCTTTGCCTGCCTAACAGTGCGAACTACGCTGACAGCAAGAAAAGAACGAAGAGCGAGGCTCGAGCCAGATAAACCGTTGGGCGCTTTCAAAAAACCCCTCACAAAACCCCACCTCAGAGGGTGGCGCGTTAAAGCCCCGCCCCTTTTTCGGCACGAGGCACAGCCGATTGCATCACAGACCGGCGGGCGCGCGGGCGGGGTAAGACAGACCCGCGCGAGATCTCCCTCCCCACCCCCACCCCCGCCATCACATTGTACAGGAAGTACTGCTGGAGCCACTTCCGGGGCGGCTGGAGTGACGGGACGACGTCCCGTCCTCTGAGTCCTCGGTCCTGAGAGGGTTTCCTTCTGGTGCCTCGGTTTCAAAAGCCGCCGCGATCCGTTTCTTTATTTTTTAAAAAAATAAAAAAGGCCCGAGAAGGCGGCAAATGGGCTTCTTGAAAGGCGCCGTTGTTTTGGGTTCGCGCTGGGCCTTCCCGAGGGCGCCCGTCGTTCCTGGACGGAGCTGGGAGACGAGCAGCACGTGGCTGGGATGAGTAGGTGAGTGGGGGTCCCGTGGCGGGCATGTGGGAAGGGGAGAGAGGGTGCGAGAAATGGCGGGGGGGGGGCAGGTCGTCTGTGTCTGTGTGTCTGTTGCGGGTGGGGGGCTGCCTTTGTGCCCAGGTGAGAGTGGGTGGCGGTGAGGGTTGAGCAGCGGAGGAGGACGAGGAAGAAGAAGAAGGAGCCGACCTGCAGGAGGAGGAGGAGAAGAAGGAGCCCACCTGGATCAGGCGAAGGGCTCATCGAATCCAGGATCCAGCTTGTAGCAGCGGCCGTCCAGATTTCTCCTTAAAAAACGGCAGGCAAGGCGGGAAGGTGACGGACTCTCCCTCTTTCTCATGCTCTTAGTACTCCAGGTATACTGCGCCTGAACATGGAGGTTTGATCGAGCCCTTATGAATCAGGAGCCCTTGTTGGGCATGCCCAGCACGAATTTATCAGATCAATTAAAAGAGAAGAACAACACTTGATTTGTGTGGTTTTTAAAAAAAGTAAATTTACTGTAGATGAGTGACGACTTTAAAAGGAAATTAAACAGATTTACCAACGGTGTAAACATGATTCCAGGAATATATATGTATAAATATATATAGTGAATGTATGTTAAGTATTGATAATATTTGGCTAGACTTCTATTTACTTGTTGGTATGTGGAATGTGTGTTGCAACATTTGAGATTGTTCTAGTATTTATATCATTGTAGTATTTAAGTGCAGTATTGATGTCATTGAACAATTCTTGTATATTCTGTATAATTTGCTTTAAAAAAGTGTAAGAGGGGCATTTTGCATTCCCTCCCCATGCCTTTTCCATCCATTGAAATGTATTGCTTTATACTGTATGTTATCACAATATGAAATAAAAGAAAAGTTATAAGTGATCACAGCATAAATTTTGTTCCCCTCCATATGACAAATGTAATGAAAAGTAAAACAGGATTAATCAGAACCTGTAAATAAAACCTGGTAGTCAGCCTTTCAAACAGTGGAATTATGAAGTCCAAGTAAGCCATTAATTTGCCATGGTTTACTATTTCTCATTTCCAGGCTTTTCATGAAGGAGTAGAATGCTTGACAGGGCCCAAGCCTTGACACAAAATGGGAAAGAGAGGTGCTGTGCAAATTTTGTTCTTCAAAGCATCCAATTCTTCTCTATCCGGTGTGTAGAAGGAGTGCAGAATTGAAAGCTTGCAGCCTGAGTCCAATTGCCATCTTCACTGGTGATACAACTCAGGCTAGGTCCCATAAGAGGGAGGAACAATATCTGTTCTACTTCCTATGCCTGCTTGAGGTGTGTGGCAGCTAGAAGAAGAAGCTCGATCTGTGGTTATCACAGAGGTAGTGCAGTCAGCTGCAGCTGCTCTATACTGAGCCCCAAACAGCATGGAGACCTGTGAGTGGGGACTCAGCTTGGAGTTCGTCAACCTGTTTAAACCTCTTTGGTAAGGCAAATTGTGCAGTGAAAGATGGAAACCCCTTTGGTAAAAAGATGGGTGGGAAGGAATGTGTCTTGAAAAGTGAGGATTGGTGAAGAGGTTTATGCCTGGAGTAGTGAGGCAAGGATGGTGGTATAGTAGGCACTGTTTGAATCCTAAAAACTGGAATAACTACTCAGGCTTCCTTTATTTAATGACATATGGTGGGGGTAGAGAATGGGCTGTTAGATTTCTTTTGGTAGCTGGTAGAAATGGGGTTGTGGTTGGGTGGTGCTTTTTTTAGTGCTATCAAATAACAAAGTCTTTCATTTTTACAGTACTGATACATAATTTCTTAGGCAAGCAGTGTGTCTAGACCAGGTATAGGGAAACACGACCCTCCAGATGTTTTGGGACTAGAACTCCCATCATTCCTAGCTAACAGGACTAGTAGTCAGGGATGATGGGAGTTGTAGTTCCAAAACATCTGGAGGGCCAAGTTTGCTTATGCCTGGTCTAGATAGGTGTGCTCGGAAATGCGCACCCCCACCCCAAATGTACTTTGAATCCATGGTTTGAGAACTGTTAATCTGCCTCTGGAATGAAGGTGTTCATGTGCAGCTAGATAAGTGGTAGGTGGAATGTAGTTTTGTGTGGTCTACCTTTTCATCTTCCTAGCCTCTCTGTATTCCAACAATGTGTTAAGTGCATTCTCCAGATCTTTTTAACAGTTAAGGCAGTAAGTAATTTATCTAATGTGGTGCTAACAATGCACTCTTCCTTAAAAACATAAGCAGGTTATTAGATCAGATCTAGATCTACGTAGCCCAACATCCCTTGCAAAAATCCCAGCAAACTGCAGGCTATAGGTTATCAAAAACTGACCTGTCATCCACCAGTAGATTACAGTTCTCACACCTCTCTAGATACTGAGAAATGAGGCACTGAGAGAGAGAGGAAGAAGGAAATATTAAGGTATGTGGCAACTAGAATTGGAGGGAGAAAAGCAGATATATCTGGCTGGGTGCATGCTTCTGAAATTTTTAAGTGGCCTATGGTTTAGGAGAGGCTTTATAGTTGAGATCAGTATTTGTGTGGCCTCCAAATAGTCAATGAGCTTTAAGTTATAGTACAGTTGAGACATTTGGAGGTCAGAACTAGAGAAGCATGCTTTTGCTGGGATCTGAGCCAGTATGGGAAGGTGGGGGATGGGGAGGGTCAGTCAAAGTCACTGCATAATTGTTCCTTGACCCTTGACTGTGGAGTAAATGTTTAATATGCTTGGTAGCACAACTTTGTCTTTTATTGTGTAGAAAGATGAACTTTGCAATTCAATTAATTACTGTTTTTATTGCTGTTATTAAAGATTGCAGAAGTGTCTAGAAGCTTTTGGAAGCTGTGTGGGAAAAGTTATTTATTTATAGGTAGGATAAGCTGGGGTACAATGTCTAGAAAGCCTTCATGAATTGCAAAATCTAATTGCTTTTTCAGATCTCCATAGTGAATTTGTGCTTTTAAAAACCTCTAAGCTTGCCATCTGGTACTGATTATTGCTCTTTCGGAGCATGATCTTCTGGCAGGACAAATAATTTTGCTGACATAATAAATAAGAATCTGAATATAATTTGTGACTCAAATATGAGATGGAGAGAGAAGGCTTATTTTAAATATACAGTGGTACCTCAAGTTACAAACACCTCAGGTTACAAATGCTTCAGGTAACAAACTCTGCTAACCTGGAAGAGTTACCTTGATTTGAGAACTTTGCCCCAGGATGAGAACGGAAATCGTGTGACGGCGGCACAACGGCAGCAAGAGGCCCCATTAGCGCAAGCACGCCTCTAGTTAAGAACAGTTTCAGGTTAAGAACGGACCTCTGGAACGAATTAAGTTCGTAACTAGAGGTACCACTGTACCAGCACCTTTCCAACTTCCTCAGTTTGAACAACCAGTGGAAACCAGCTTGGGGATTTAAACACCAGATCCTAGGTATGTTAAACTAATTTTTGACTTGGAGATTATCTACAAACTTATTAAAGATTCCCCCAGAGAATCCAGGGAATTGTAGCATTATCAGGATGCTGAGAATTGTCTGCTAGAGATCTCTAGCACCCCTTGCACAACTACTACCCAATGACGATAGAGAAGTGAGGTCTTTCGCTTCATAGGGAACTTTTTTCAGCCCAAGCACCACATTCCTTTCTGGGCAGCCTTTGCGGGGGCGATACTCTAGTGCAGTGTTTCTCACATTGTACCCCCAGCTGTTGTTGGACTACAATTTCCATCATCCCTAGTTAGCAGGACCAGTGGTCAGGGGTGATGCGTGTTGTAGTCCAACAACAGCTGAGGACACAAGTTTGAGAAACACTGTCCTAGTGGTAGGTGGAGCCAGAGACAAAAGTGGCCAGAGTAATGAATCTCAACCTACTAACCTACCTTGATATGGTAGGCTAGTTTCTCTACCCATGCACATACCCCTTTCTATCCTCCATTCAGAAAATCAAAAAGCATTGTCAGAGGTCACAGACACATTCCAGCCCAGCAAACACTTAAGGAAGCAACAGCCTTGAGAGGGGGTGTGGCTAGGGAGAGTTAGAGGGTCAGGTAGGAGCCTGGACCAGTGTTAGAAACTGACATAGGAAAACTAGGAGCCATGTGGCTCCTGGGACTTGGGTTGTGGACACCAAAGCAACATGTTTAGGTGTCATTTTGTTTCCTGCCACGCTATCCCACAGACCATCTGATTTGCCCAGCAGTGTAGCAGCAGAATTTTTTTTAAAATTGCCGGCGAATCAGGTGTTCTGCAGGGTAGCGTGGCAGCAAATGACACACATCTTTTGCTGCCGTGGTACCCAGCAGACCAGCTGACTGCAGCCAGGCAGGTGGAGATGTTAGGTGTCAAAGGTGGTGCCCAGACATCTCCATCCAGTCGCAAAAGGCCTCCATCCAGTCGCAAAATGCATCTGGCTCCCGGCTCATTTCAGAAGTGTGTTGCATGTGTTTCCATATCTAGTTGGTTTTCAAGGAAAAAATGGATGAGCAGGTGTTAGGATTTTAAAAAATATAGCCTATCCCATGTCTGATTGATTGCAGTTATAGCCTACCTTTTCCTCCAAGGAGCTCAAGGTAACATAGCATATGGTTCACTTCCCCCCTGTTTTGATTCACAACCCTGGGAGAGGTAAGTTAAGCTGAGAGACTGTGACTGGTCCCATGTCATCCTGTGAGCTTCATAGCCAAGCAGGGATTTTGCTGGGAATCTCAGGTGAGATACCCACACAGTTGAAGTTGCTTCCAGTACCAGTCATCACACAGAAGCAGAGAAAGGTTCAGATGGTTTACTGTTGCAGAAAATAAGGCTCCGTAAAACAGTTATGGACGTAGATATAGGCAGCTTGTAGGCTTTTGCAGATACAAATACATACGGATCCATGCAAGTATCTCTGTTGCTCTAAATAAGTCCAGCAATTCAGGACGTAATACTGGACAACCGACTGGCTTACCCACTTACAGCTAGACACCACTGAGCTGATATGCGTTAATCACAGATATTGTTGGGGCACTGGGCCATTACCATAGCGATTAGAGCATGGTGCTGATAATTAATGCCAAGGTTGCAGGTTCGATCCCCGTATGGGGCTGCTTCATATACCAGCATTGCATGGGGTTGGACTACATGATCCTCTGAGTCCCTTCCAA
This sequence comes from Podarcis pityusensis, assembly GCF_964106645.2. NCBI lineage: Eukaryota > Metazoa > Chordata > Lepidosauria > Squamata > Lacertidae > Podarcis > Podarcis pityusensis. The sequence continues at coordinate 27,356,490 of NC_138038.1, forward strand.
CTCTGTAGTTCTATGATTATATGATCCATGGGGTGATTTACGCTCCTGACGTATAGTAACCTCTTCTTATGCCCAGTTACTCCAGCAGAACCGTGGTCTTCCAGTCCTAGTCCAACCCTCTGACCACTATACCACACTGGCTGTACAGTTAGAGATGGGGATTAGGTGATTCGGTGATCCCCCCTCTGCCTTATCAAAGGAGTAGTAAACCTCAGTCTGTGTTGTACCACTGCTGCAGGAGGAGGAATTACTTGACTTACTGTTCCTCCATATGGAATTATCTTCATGTAGGAACACTGGATATCAAGGAGGCTATAACCTTTGTTTATGCAGAGAGAGGCACTCGGTTATTTCCATACCTGCACCCTGAAGTTGTGCAGCCCAGAGTACGATGCTGTTCTTAAAAATTGCAAGATGCCCAGCTCTCCATTTTGTCCACCAACTCACACAAATCCTATGCTGTACTAGCTCCCCACAAAGTGTTCAGTATTTGTGCAAATTCCTTTTGCTTCTGTGGGCATTTGGGATTCATACTGACATCCCTGGTCTGGGTGTGGCCTACATTTCCCCCCTGTCCAGCTGATCCTGCCAGGGCAGAATGTGCCTTTGAAGCTTCTTTCAGTTAATTCTGGGCTGCTGTGCTTGCATGCAAAATGCCTTGAGTCTGTGTTAAAGCATGGTAAGGTATGAAATGGAGGGTTTTCTGCGATGTACATCCCAGCTCAATAAAGAGCTTAAGGGATTTCTTTTCACTGAATTATTGGGGGCTGGCGTCACACAGAGGGTTGAGCTGGAGCAGCTTTGCCACTTGGCTGCTCACCTAGGCAAGTAGCAGTTGCACCTGGGTAATCCATCCAATTGTAGCCACCTTCATCCTCAGCAGTGCTGAAAGACAGCATTAAATTGCAATGTGCATGGGGTTAATCGGCTTTGTGATTGAAGGTCTTTGTTTTCTGCACTCTCGGAGATAAGAACGCAGAGAGGAACTCTTGTGGCTGCCATGCTGTTTGCCCTAGGGGAGAGAGAAGAAACAGGGCTGTCTGTTCCACTTCCTCATACCGTGTTTGTGTGCATGTGTAGACACGGGAGAAAGAACCCCTGCTAAAGTAGTGGGCTAGAGACAGAAGAATGGAGGCATGCAGAATGATTCCAACAGTTTGCAATAGCACAGAGATGTTGTTGGTGAGCTTCAGATGGTGAGAGGGACAGTAGGGCATGACGACCACAAAATTACTGCATGCTGCATACTTTTTGCCCTGTCCAATTTGCTGAGTCATTCCGAAGATAACCTGAGATAAGAATTCTAATGCACATTCCCCCTATGTAGAAGTGCTATGGAAGTGATGATGTTTCAAAATCTTTTTCATCAGAAACGAATAGGAGACAGGCCTAAATGCAATTTAGTAACCGAGTTTGAGGATCTCCTTTTCCAAAACCATACACTATTCCCTGCACTGTGTTGATCTGCTTCTTGGCTTGTAGAGGTTTTAACAACCATATGGATGGGTATGGGCCGTGCCTGTGCTATAGCACCAGCATTTTTAAAATTTATATTAAAAAACAATAGAAAAACAAGTATATTATTCCCATTGTTATTTGATGGACAACTCTGCTTCTGTAATCCAGTTGCTCTATCCAGAATCAAAACTCTGAGTTTTGTAAATAATCAAATACCATACTACTTTCCCCCCCTCAAGCCTGCACACTGAACGGCTCTGTTCAAAATGAAGCAGGGTGATGGTGGTGTTAAGAGTTTTATCCCACCCCTTTTGCAAGTAGCTCGGAGGCTCTTGCTTATCTGCTGCCAGCTAGCATCATCCTGCCCCCTTTTGAAAAGCTGATTGTATAAGCAGCATGTGCAGTCGAGAAGCCTCACCCCTTTCTGTAGCTGTGCAGATAATAGCTGTCAACTAGGACTGGATGTGAAAGCTCATGTTGGGTGGGGTTTCTTGCAAGTCTGGACAGCAATCAAGGAGATTGGGCGCAAGAAATGTGCCAGTACATTAGAGCCCACTTGTGACCCATGCATAATATAGGCAGTTGCCTGTGGCATCTGAAAGCTTGAAGCCAATTTCATGTTTGTAACTAAACCCCATGCAACTCAAGGGCTGAATAATCCTATATAAGATTGTGCCGTAAGCCTTCATAAAATAATGACCGCAGACTGAACAATGGGCACTAATTCATTGTACTGTTGTAGTTGAGCACTTCAACTTGTAAGCTGCCTGTAAATATAACAGCTGTAATTTTTTGTGATTATGCCCTTTGTGGTTTCAAATTCAGATTCCTTTTGAATCAGATACTCTTTTGAAGGTAGGATGCTTAAACATTTTTCAGGCTAGAAGAAACAGCTTATTGAGCTGCCTTTCCATTAACATTATTTTTTTGGGGGGGGGTTGCATTTCCTCCCTGTAAATCGTTGTGATTTCTTGCATAGTGAAGCACAGTAGTAATTTGGTGAAGGGAAAAGGTTTGAGCACCATTATCCATGTTCTAGGAGGCTTTACTGGACTTCCGTAAAAATAATAATGATGATTATGATAATAATATACATACTCAGACGCTGTTTGAGTCAAGAATGGAAGATGCTTGTTTAGTTTATAAATACAGTAGTTTATTACTGATTTTAATTTTTGAATGTTTTAAATAGTTGTTTGTAACAGTTTTTGCTGATAATTTAACTGGTTTTTGTTTTTTGGTAAACTGCTTTGAGGTTTTAACAATCATATGTATATATTTTATTAGATAGATACCGTACTTTTCCGTGTATAAGAAGACCCCCCCACTTTTTAGCATAATTTTTAAAGAAAAAAACCTAGTCTTATACACGGAAAAGTATGGTAGATAGATAGAGCAGACCGGCAGCATTAAAATGGCTACCTTAGAAAGCACTGCTCCTGCAATCATGTTGCAGCTGACTTATGACAGGCCCTATCGTTGTTTTACAGGTGAGCAGCACAATGACTGAAAATTCATCTGGGAATATGCAGGGGGGCATCACCCCCATGCAGCAGATGCTGGCATCTGGAACTGGGGCCCTCTTCACCTCTCTTTTTGGTAGGTACCCTGCATTTATTCTGCATTTTTTCCTGGGCCAGTTCGAGTGACATGGATGCATACCAAAAATGTGCGGTGACTAGAAGGCGTGGTTTGCACTTTGGTATGCGGCTTCAACTAGCCTGGCTCATTTTCCTTCCTGTGTATGCCTCATGTTTTGCTGCCCCATTGCTGCTGGCCACCTTGTCTATGCTCTGGCATTGTGAAAATGTGGATGTGCATTGAAAAATAAGGAACTGGACCTGTGGAGAAGTAGTTGCATAACTGGTTCGCCACTTGTGCAAACTGGGCCTGTTTACTGTCAACCAACACCATGGCCGTGTGGTTGGGATGCTATAAAGTAGCCTTTTGCCATTAATTGTTTGATTGGGATGCACCAAGGAGAGCACTGCTTCTCTTGTGCCCAGTCATAGTATCTTAGATTGAACAATTTGGGCCCTGTCCACATGTGATGTTCATCACTCAAGTACTGCGCCAATAGCTGGTGACTGTTATGTAGTTTCACTTTGCCTCTGCCACAATACTTCCCATTAGAGGCAATGTACATGTTCATTAGCAAGTCAGATGGTGCACCTGTGAACCAGTCCTTAGTCCAGCTTTTCTCAAACTTCTGGTAGTTGAAACGCACTTTCATCTGAATAAAAGGTGAAGGCACACATCACTCTTGCATCCAAAAATCTTTACCTGGAGGTGGAAGAATCTCCTCTCAGGGAGGGGGAAATACAGTGGTACCTCGGGTTACAGACGCTTCAGGTTACAGACTCCACTAACCCAGAAATAGTATCTCGGGTTAAGAACTTTGCTTCAGGATGAGAACAGAAATTGCACGGCGGCAGCGGGAGGCCCCATTAGCTAAAGTGGTGCTTCAGGTTAAGAACAGTTTCTTAACCCGAGGTACCACTGTATTTCCAGCACAGCTGCCGCACCTGTGCTCTTTTGCCAGGCTCCAGGGCGGTTCCCTTGAGAGTGTGTTCCTTTCAAGTTCAAGCAGTACATTGCCATTCCTTCCTTCAGGTAAACATAATCCAAGAGTACAGCAGCATACCAGTTCGCCAGGTTCACCCAGGTGCATTGCCACATCTTCTAAAAATACTTTGCAGGTATAGGGGTAGCATAGTGTTTGATATCTTTCTTTCCCCTTCCCTCATTCACAAAAGTAGATGCACCCATTCATAAGGTGAGTGGGGAGCAAAAGGAAGGAAATTTTAACCTCACATTGTGTTATATTCAGAAAGCATCTTTAGTGATCTTCCCAGTGGCTGCTCTGCACCTATCCAAACCCGTTTCTCTCTGATCCTCTAGCTCTGGGATACTGGGCATATGTCTGTTCTGTAAAATGTGCTGTATTATTGTTATTATTATTATTATTATTATTATTATTATTATTATTAAATTTCCCAGCCACTCTGCATATTAATAATAATAATAATAATAATAATAATAATAGTAATAAACTTTTATTTGTATCCTGCCCTCTCCGGCCGAGACTTGGCTCAGGGCAGCTAACATCAAATATAATATATAACCTTGGTATGAAATCAAACAATAATTAAATTACCGGTACCTCCTAAAAACAAGTCAGGATCAAATCTTAAAACATTCTAAAAACATTAAGCATTAAAAAACTCTTGATATAATCAGTCCCTTTTGTGTTGTGCTTTCAGTCACACCCTTGGATGTGGTGAAGATCAGATTGCAGGCTCAGAGGACACCTTTTTCTAAAGGTAAGCAATTCTTCCTTTTTGGACTGGAAGCCATTAGGGAGGAACCTTCCATCTCTTGGATGCCATTGGCCTTGGACAGCTGCCTTAAGTTTCAAAACTGCTTTGACATACATAAAAGCTCTGTGGGCTTGGAGCCAACCTTAAAGTTCAAGAAAAGCCCTTGGTGCAGAGCTTTCTAGAACTACTTCAGAATGCAACCGGAGAGTGGGGGCTTCCATGTTTAAATGCTGTCCCTCAACCCAGAAGAATCCCTTGTACACAAATAGCCTTTTCCCCGCTGAGCTGGTTTTCCAGAATGAGGGAGTTTTTGATTGGGGGCAGCATTCAAACCTGCAACTTTCCCCACCTATGTTCCTGGAGGACTCTACTGTTTTTCCCGTATGATGAAAATTCACCCTTAAAGGAAGTGCACTGCTAGGGCTTAATTGTGAGTGGCTCTGGACTGGACTGTAGCATGCTTTGTAGTGTGTCATGCTGAGTGGTTTGATAACCACGGCCTCTTGAGTCATTTTGCTTAGCCCATAACTGTCTTGTGCCCGTAGGTTAGTGGGACTTGACAAAATTGTTTAACCCTCCCAATGAACATTAAGCCATCCATCTCTTTCCATCTTCGATGTCTTACCTTGGAGCAGTGCCCCATATCTGTTGGAAGCCCTCCTCAGGTTACCAGAAAACCTGTGGCTTTCTAAATATTCTTGGACTCTGACTCTCATCAGCCTCCACCAGCATCGCCAGCAATCAAGGATGATGGGAGTTGTAGTCCAACAACATCAGAAAGGCCACAGGATTTCCCAACGTTGCCCCAAGCCATTTGGGTCTAGAAAATTATGGGTAAAAAAAAAATAGCCAGGTGCATGGGGGAAATTACAATCTGTATTGCAGACTGTATTGCACAATCTTTTTGCAGCCAGAGTCCCCAGACAGCTACTTCTTATCCGCTGCCTCAACTAAGGGTCCTCATGTCCCTTCAGCTGTTCTTCCTCTCTCACCTCTCTCTAAGTATTTCCATGTTATGTCTTTTTCAGTGTTTTCAGTACAGTGTATGCCCTGGAGCATTCAGCAGCCCAAATGTGAGTATATCAGATGCTTTCCCCTATAAGCTGCCATTCTCTTTGGATGCAGCTCTGACCCTTTTACTATTTCCATGAGCATCTGGTTGGCTACTGTGAGAGCCATGTGGGGCTAGATGGGCCTTTGGCCTGATCTAGCAGCGCTCCTCTTTGCATACTGTTCATGCTCCCAAAGGAGAGTGCTGGGAGCTTGTTCTTCCTTCCCCTGCCTTCCAGCTCTCGGGGGAGAATGATCCTATCCCTCCTTCACCAAAGACGCTGGTGTTCATCTATCTTCGTTGTATTCCTGGCACAGAGCATTCAGAAGAACGTGTGAGGGCTGAAATTGTGCTGGGATGCCCGTGTCGGCTTCTTCTCAAATATCCCCATGCGCACCTCACCTGGCCCTTCCTCTCTTGATGCGTTAATGTCCGCAGATCTCCTCTGCCAAGAAAAGTAGAATTAGTTGTGGTAGCCCTTCATAACATGCCATCACTGTCTTGGTTGAAACCAGGACCTCAGAATAATAAGGTATCGCAGAGACGGGATGCAGGGAGAATGACTTGAGGTGCTCACCGATTTTATTTCCCTGTCTTGTTATGTCCTACAAAGTAAGTTACTTCATCTTCCCCATGTTTCACCAATTTGTCCATCCTTGTTCAGAGGCATTGGATGGGTGAGCATGGCCTAATTTGTCCCTTTTGGTGCTGCTGATCTAAGTATTTCTGCCTTGGGCCTGCTTCATATCATTATAGTGTGTGATATTTGTATGAATACTTCATCGTAGATGCTGGTGCAAGTCTGCAGCTTCTTGAGTTCAAAGCAACGTTGTGACTTTTGTGAGCTCAGCACATATAGTGTGCATTGTGGCCCTTCAGATTGCAGGGGAAGACCTGCATATTTGAACGTTCCCTCACAAATAGAAAGTTAGTGCTTTCTCCTCACAGATAGAAAGTCACCACATCAGGGGTAAGGGCTTTACCCTAACCACCTCCCTAAAGTACCATCTTTCAAGCTCAGCCAGTCATTAAATGTTGACATGCTCCTTTTACTGCCAGTGGTCCACCATTGCTTGGCTTTGGGACTGCCACAGCCAGAAATGCCCTCTCTGGCTCATAAAATGATACCATCGCATTCTCCTGTTTAGTACCTCTTCCATGTGGAAAGGCTGCAGCTTCCCCTCTCCTCTGAGCTCTCTCTGGAGTTGAGATGCGTGTAATTGGGCCCTTGTGTATTCTGCACATTGTTCCCCTCTGCCCAGCTACGAATTCTCTTATCAGAAATAATAATAGTGTCTTTAGATATGTTTTAATTTTACACAATTCATTCTGCTTCCACAAAATCTTCAGTTTTGAACCTCTTTTCTTGTGCTTTTTTTGTTGTTGCTAACAAACGATTTGAAAAGTCCTTTCCATTTTTCTTTGCAGCCATGCAAGCTAGAATGCCTGTTTATTTTTAGCAAAAACTGAGCATCGTTGCATGCTGAATTGAACATTGGGTAGCACAGAATATATCTGGCACTGCATGTTGCATTGGTGGGTAGAAAGCTGTTCCCACCTTCTATTTTTAACTGTTGCGAGCATTTTGTCTCCTCTGTGTGCATCTCCTTCTTTTCCTTCCCGTGTCCCATAACTTTTGTGTCTCTTTGCTTTAACCCCTTTAATTTATGTCTGGTTGAAGGGAGTAGCTGTGTGTTGGGGCTGGTGGCCCTGATGTTGCCTTCTGGGGAGCAGGTGATGGCTTCATGGGTAGACAACCCCAATGTAGCATGTCCAGAATATTTCAGCTTTATGAGGACACAGTTCTGTCTTCATGAAAACAGCCTATTTATCTTCTTCTGCAACCTGCTCTTGGGTCTATTGCATCTGCTATGACTTAAGTCTGAAAACATCTAACTTTTCAATGCCTTAGAAGGACAATAGATGTTTTATACAGCACCCAATTAACTTGCACATTCATTACTGCAGGGATTCCGTGATTATTGATACCAATACCTTTTTAAAAAACCACTGACCTGTCCTTCATGACCAAAAGCTGAGACTGGAACCAGAAAACTCCCTCTGATAATTAGATCTTGGGACAAACAAGGTCTAGTTGTCTTTTATCACATCCTGCTAGATTTTCACACTAGGGAAACATCTGAGACATGGATAACTTTGGTTTTGCTACAGAAATTCCCAAAGCTGGGAGGAATTTTCAGCAGGATCCAAACATGAAGAAAACTGCTCTTTACTATTATTTATTTATTATTTTATGTTCTGAATGCAAATGCATCCAGAAACGCTAAACTGCATTTAAAAATGAAACGTTTGCTATTTATATAGCCACCCCGTGTGACAGTTCATAAAGCAAAAACAACACCATTGGAAATACAATATGAAACTCTAATAATTGTAACTATTTTTTTAAATTAAAAAATGAGCATTACTGCTGCAGGATTCAGCATGAGCCTGAGATTGACAGGCACGTGTGTTCAGGAGCAGGTGACAAATTAGAAATGAGGGAGCAGTTAAGAACCTGTTTTCTGGTGATACAACAGCCCCCACCCTCCTCTGAGCACTGTTCCTTCTTGTCCCCCTGTCCTCCGCAGGGAAATGCTTCCTTTACTGCAATGGCCTCATGGACCACCTATATGTGTGTCAGAATGGAAACAGCTGCACAGCCTGGTATAAGACGCCTACTCGCTTCACGGGCACTTTGGTAAGGTTCTGCGTGGTGAACGGCTGGACCATCTCCCACTGGAAGGCCTTATAGTTTGAGTTGGCTATATAACCTGGGTGGAGTGGGTGGCTGAAAATGTGGCAAAGACATAGATTAGGTTGCTATCCCCCACCCCTGTTAAATATATATAAAAGGCCTCTAGATAAATTGCTTTAGGGACTCGTAAGGGTATGGCTGGGGTTGACCTGAGGCGTGGCTGTCTACACCCTCCTAAGGTGATGTGAAGTAGGGAACTGGAGGGACGTAGGTGTGCTGCTCCCTCCCATCAGCCAGGATAGCTCAGTTAGGTAGAGCACGGTGCTGATAACACCAAGGTTGCAGGTTCAATCCCCATATGTGACAGCCACATATTCCTGCATTGCAGGGGGTCGGACAAGATGGTCCACAGGGCCCCTTCCAACTGTGATTCTGTGATCTGTAGCCAAGGTTTGTTCTTTGTTCTGGGGTAAAACCAAATCCCGTGTAGTTCCAGGAGCATATGCATGTGCAGGTGCCCATGCGACCCTGTGGGAGATGAGGAAGGAGAAGCTTCTTCTATGCAGGGCAGTTTGGAGCAATGAAGGGGTGGGTTGGGAAAGGGTTAAGCACCCCTTTGTGCTGCCCCCTCACCCGCCCCAACAGCTGCTTCCCTGCTAAAGCTGGGTTTTTTCCTTGTAAGAACCAGGCCTCTTGGGAGCTCATTACAGGGGTTTTTGTATGACTTCTAGTTCAGCGGTGTGGCTCAGCTCCAGGGTTTTATTCCAACCAACTGCTCTCTCCTTCACTGTCCGCCTTTGCCTCTTGTTTTTTCCAGGACGCTTTTGTGAAGATAATACGCTATGAGGGCATCCGATCCTTATGGAGTGGCCTTCCACCCACCCTGTGAGTGTGGACATAAGTTACATGCAATTAAATTTAAATCCCAAGGTGCACAATTTCGGGAAGTAACACACATACTGTCGTTTTAAAACAGCGGGTGAGGAACCTTTTCGGCCTGGCAGGCCAGATCTTCATCTGTCCCCACCCCCATAGGCTGACTGTGACAGCTTAGTGGGACCACCCACTTGTCACTCACATGATGTCAGATGATTGACACATGGGCTGACCTTCCCCACCTGTCCAAGTCCCTTGTGCAGCACTTCCCAAGTGTCCACAGTCTGCCCAGTGTTTGGGAACAGCAGCACAGTTTACTAACCCTTCCTTTAAAAGCACTATTAACATTTTATCATTTTTATTGCAATGTATGATTCCCATCAGTTTGCTGCCCTAGCAGATCCTGTTCTGCCTTTGGAGCGTTCCACATCCCCAAAAACATTGAATTAGGGAATAACTTCAAGAAGGAAGCCTGGTGATCACACTTGGTTGTCTGGTCTGCTAGTGTGTGTCTGCACACGTCTGCTTGAACATGCGGCATGGGCATGTACTCCCAAGAAAGCCATCTTTGGGCAATTACATGATTTAGAAGCAACAAACACAGTTTTACAGCATATAAAGTAACCCAGTGAAAGGTGTGGAAGCTTCCTGCCAAGGTAAAGAAGTGAGAAGGGAGATCTCCAGTCTCTCGTTTCTTTGCTGCTTTCTTTCAGCACTGCTCAATGAATTGTGAATTCTTATCTACATGATCAGAATTATTGATGGGCTTATGGGCAATGTCAGATTTGCAGCGCATTGGCATTGGAAGTAGTTGGGTTCTACACGGGCATGCACACTGTACTTTATGGGACCATGGCACTTAATACCCACAACTTTTTAACAGGGTGATGGCTGTCCCTGCCACTGTGATCTACTTCACTAGCTACGATCAACTACGCGATTTATTGCGTGCCAGGTTGGACAGCCAAGCACGGTACATCCCACTAGTGGCTGGAGCTGTTGCCAGATGTGAGTATCACCTCTCCTGTGTTTGTATATTTGCAGGAGCAGCCTGCCTTTCTGCTTTTAATTAAATGCACATATTGTAAACCACTAGCTTTTCAGAATGCAGACGTCGTCCGCCCCCCGTATAGGCACGCTGCTAGGAAACAAACAAATAATTCAATTTGAACCTGGAAATTGTGAGAGAGAGTTGGAGAGTCCTCGTTGCTTGCAAGGAAACCATCTCCAAAGCCAGAAGACGACATCAGTGAGGGCAGAGGAAGCCCCAAAGAGACTGGAAGCACAGCCAGGCTTTGTTTAAGCTGCTCAGGCTCCCTGCCTAACAGCAGATAGCATGTGGTGCTGCGGCGTTGGCGTCTTCTCCTCCCAGCCTCCAGCCATGTCCAGAGCTTCAGTTCTAATTGTGGATATTTTTGGATAAATTATTTTTGGATTGGAGAGAGAGGGTGTTTAAATGGTGTTTAGAGAGTGTTCCCCACTTACACGATTCTCACGCGAATGTGTGTGGGGCCCCAGAACATAACCTACACATAAGGGGTGGGGGACACCTGTACTTATTATTTCCCTAGTGTTTGTAGATGCCAATCTCCATTTTTGGAAGACTTTATGTTTAGAAAAGGGGTCTTCTGGAGAATATGGATGTATGGAAGCATTTTAGAGGTTTGGATTACATGTGCCATATAAATGCTCAAGACAGGAAGTGGACGTGGTGCCTTCCATATGTTTTGGACTACTTCTCCCAGCATTCCTGACCATTGGCCATTCTGGCTGAGGCTGTTAGGAATTGTAGTTCAATAAGATCTGGAGTGAACAACATTGGCTGTCCCAAAATACATAAAGATCCTAGCTGCTGTGCGTCTAAAGTACACAGGTCTGGAAGGGTAGACATATGTCTTGTTTTGAGTCAAGAGAGGAAAAAGGGCTGCCTTACCACTGGATGGATGGAAATATATCAGGAGGGAAACCATTACTGTTAGCTTGTATGAAGGATATTTTGCTGAACGAGCTTCAGAAGTAGGAGCGTGGGAGGGAGGGAGCGAGATGGAGAGAGAGAGACTGACAGTTCCTGCAGGATACTGGGACAGGGGAACTGAAGTTCAGGTGAGCACCATCCTTCCACCACCACCCCTTCTCAAAAAATAGACAACGTTGAGAGATGGTAATATGACGGCAGGTTACAGGAGTGGGTGTGTAGGATGTAAAACAAGGATAGATGCCACAGTTATGCCTTCCTTAGAAACCTCCCTGAGCCATTCTTTGCCTTTTTTGTTCACCACCAGCACCACAAATGAACAATTATTCAGGGCAGATCTCTGCCAACTCTTCTTTCTCTCCCCACCCCCTCAAAAACCTATTTTTGACAGCCAGAATTGCAGACTCTGTGTTCAGATATAAGCTAGCTTTTGGATCCTAGATCTGAATGACTAGGAACAGGGTTGAAAAATCATATTCCTACCCTACTTATTGCTACCTTGTCAGATCTTACTGACCAGGGGGAAGCTGGAATACTGAGCTAGATGGCATTTCTGTGAAACCTACTACTTCAGTTCGCACATTTTCCGACGCACAGGCACCTAAAGGCTTCCTCAGTTTACATGCCACTGGCATTGTAATCGATGACTGCCAGTCAGCTCTTCTGCATGCACGTGTCTTCCATTTGGTCTTTGCAGTGGAGGAACTGGGAACTGCCTTGATTAAACTGGGGCTTGATTTCATGTGCCGCTCTGACCTCTCTTCCCTAGTGGGTGCAGTGACAGTGATCAGCCCCTTGGAACTCATCCGAACAAAGATGCAATCCCGACAGCTGAGCTACCGGGAACTGCGTGTCTGCATCCAGTCTGCTGTGGCCCAGGACGGATGGTTCTCTCTCTGGAGGGGCTGGGGGCCCACAGTTCTGCGGGACGTTCCCTTCTCAGGTATGGAAGCGACACAGGGAAGGGAGCAGAGGGCAGTAACAAGAGGGTTTGGAAGACGTTGCATACAGAAATTTGGGAGGAGCTAGGCATGTTTTGTTTTCTGAGCAAAGGTTATGCAAGGCGGCTGCTTTCAAGATACCAAAAAAATGAGACTGTTCTCACCCCTCAAAAGGGTTCAGCTTCAACTTATTGTTGAGTACAATGTCTTAAGGACAGCAGTGCATCGTTACTTTATATTACCCATGAAAGTTGTAGAATCTCCACCAATGTGGGTTTTTTTTAAAAAAAGGGATTGGACAAACACCTGTCCTTTGCTCAGGATATCCTGTTATTGTAGGGGGTGGAGAAATACAGTCCATTCCCACTTGGAGATAGACACACTAGATGGTGTGTGGGTCTCTTTTGCCTTTGGCATGTCTGAGTGAATCCAGAATCCTGATAAGAGTTTTAACACCCCTGTTTTGTGGAACTGCCCTGCTATTATGAAGGTTGGCATATGAATAAATAAACTGAACAAATAAATATTACTGTTAGATCTGGGCAAAGGGTCACACACAGGGATTCTGGACAGAGCGGGGGAGAGCTGCAGCTCTAACAAGCAAGCACACCTTCCCCCCACTACCAAAAAGGAAGCATATTCAGCTTTCTGCGGCCTGCAGTTCCCCTTCCTCCTTTGACAATCTGTCTCTTCCTCTTTCCCCCCCACAGCTCTGTACTGGTATAACTATGAACTGGTGAAGGACTGGTTGTGCACCCGATTCTGTCTTACCGAGGCCACCTTCATGGTCAGCTTTGCAGCTGGTGCCATTTCTGGCACGGTGAGTGCCGGCGCTTGACCGTTCTTTCCAGTGGCCTTGAGAGAGATGTGAGGCAGAGCAGCCTGCTGAGCAATCTTCTCTTTAACTGTGACTTTGGGAGCCTCTTAACCAGTCCCCTTTCTGCAGCCAGGAAGGCTGTAAAGATGGTGGCCTTCTTTCTTTATTTCTTCCGTGTTGGTCAGCAGAAGTGAATGTTAGCATGCTGCTTATTGTTAAGCATATGCTTTCTTAGCTCAGTGATGGGAGCGAATGGTGTATTTGCAGCATTTGTAAAATGTAGCTAATGTGACAGATTTTAATGATGCACCTCTGGAGTAGGGAACATTCCTCAATCTGGTCATGAATAATGTTCTGAAGGCTGTATTCCAGTGGTGGGTGGAGCCAGGAGGAAAACTGGGTGGAGCCATGGGTGTGAACTTTCTGGTTAGCTCCGTTGGTTGGAGGATGGTGCTGATAACACCAAGGTCACAGGTTTGATCCCCATATGGGTACATATTCCTGCATTGCAGAGGGTTGGACGAGATGATCCATGGGGTCCCTTCCAGCTCTACAATTCTATAATTCTATTCCTGATGCACACATAGGACCTTTACCATTACTTATCGCAAACCATTTTTTCTTCTCCGTGTGCATTCTCAACAGTAGATTCTTCATCAGTGAAGGAGGGTACCTAAAATGGATTTTATCTTCTCCCATTCACTCCAAGGGGGCCGTGCATTTATGCAGATTCAGAAAACTTCGTCCCCTTTGGGTGTTGGAGGCACTGCCAATTCCATTCCTACCTGCTCTAAGACGGGGTGCTTTTCTTCAGAGCTCCTCCCTGTTTCAGTACAACAGCTCTTTCCCTCCCCTCTGTTTCCCACCTCTTTTCTTTGCAAACATTTAGGCAACTAAAGTGGTAAAGGAGGCCCTAACTTTCCCACCCCAGTAGACAAAAGAAAGCGCTTTGCCTCAAGCCAAGGGAAGAATCTTGCTAGTAGTGATGGCTAATAGATGGCCCTTCCTATTCCCCAGGTGGCTGCTATCCTCACGCTGCCCTTTGACGTGGTGAAGACCCAGCGACAAATTCAGCTGGGAGACATGGAGACACTCCAAGGTGAGGCGCAGGAAGCTACCTGGGGCTGCTATCATTAAGCCTGGCTAACTTTTTGTTATGGCTGCTGCAAGTGAAAAGAGAAGGAATAAAAATGTGAACTACATAATGTCATATACTTTGTCTCCCTGCTCAGTTGCTACTCCCAGATCCTCCTCCACCTGGCTGCTTATGCAGAAGATTCGAGCAGAATCTGGCACCCGAGGACTCTTTGCAGGTGACTTACATTGCCGTTTACTGCTTGCCATTCTCTGTGCTGTGCGACAGCACCTCTATAGAATAGTATTATTATTATTATTATTATTATTATTATTATTATTATTATTACTTGCCCTTCACCAAGTCCCAATAATAAGTAGAGGATGAGATTTGTAGCTATAAGACTATGGTTGAAATCTCTCAACTAAAACCCCCCCTAGAAAGTTGGGCATTCTGTTCCACCTCAGCCTCATTTTCCAGTAGCTCCACTGCACTTTAAAAGATTACCCCTACTTTGAACACACAGCGATGTGTTGCATGTGAGTCTCATGCGGTCAAGACAGTGGTATGTGTGCCAAATTCAGAAGCTGGCCAAGCACTTGCACACTCTTTCCTCGCCTTATTAGAGCAGGCAGCAAACCGTGCACCATGGAGATGGGATAAATTATTTAACGTAGGCAGTCCTGCTCCCTTTCCTTCTTCCCAGCCTGTCTGACAGGTTTGTTTTATTCTTCTCTCCTTCCCCCTGCCAAAATGGCCCACAGGTTTCCTGCCTCGGGTGATCAAGGTGGCCCCCGCCTGCGCCATCATGATCAGCACATACGAATTTGGCAAGGCCTTCTTCCAGAAAATGAACCAGGAACGGCAGCTTAACAATGTATGAAGGCCATGGAAAGATCCTCCATTTTTCAGACGGACCAAAGCCACATTGGTGGCAGGGAGAAGGGACATATTTCAGAAGAGTGAAAGAGGAAAAACAAAGTTTGTGAACTCGTGGTCTGAGTAAGGTGGATCCAGTCGTGGTCACTGTCAGTTAAGGGTTGAGAAGACCATACCTAGGAAACATTTTGTTCCCTTTTCTTGTAGGACGTGTCTCCTGTCAGACAAATCCCAGGTGCCTTCCAGCTCGCTTCCACCCTCCTCCTCCTTTCCCTTTTGCTGGGGAGCAGTTCAGTGATTTGAATCTCTTAGCTGCTGCACTCCTTGCCCCCTGCCTCCCAACCCTAGAGCCATTGTTACATTTTGCTGTTGGGATGCTGTCATGTTTGGACCTTTTTACGCCTTTCATTTGAAGAGCAGAATGTTCTCTTTAGCCTTGCCCAGAATCGAGAGAATCTCTAGCTACAACTGGCTGCCTGTTAGGTCCCAAACAGAACGTGACTTTACTTTAAACCAGAAAGGGACGAAAGGAAAAAGAGGAAGAAGCAGGCTAGCCATGGCATTCCAAAAGGAGGTGGTTGTTTTTTTAAAAAAATGTTTTTTGCTGCATGCAATCTGTGTGCGTGTGGCCCTCCAAAAGGCTTCAAGCTGCTGTAGACGGAAACAGACAGGCAACTCCATCCCTGCCTTAATTCTTAAGTGTCTGTAGGCCTGCATGCCTTCCACTCCACCACACGATCCTTTCTGCGCATGACGGATATGCTGGCTCACGCTGCAGCCAAACACTGGACATTGGGGGGCCCAGAAAACAAAACACTGGCTTGGACACTCAGGATTCTCCCACCTCTTCCCTTGACACTTCTATGGGCAGCACGCCCTAGATAATGAGTAGCGTGGGCACAAAGGAATTAAATGCTGTGTTCTCCTCTTGCAGTCTTCCATAGCATCTGCTCTGTTAAAAGGGGGGCTGAAATCTCAGCCAGGCCAAAAGTTTGTTTTGATGCCAGAGACTTGTAAGTGGCACCCTTTAGCAGCTGCTAGGCTTCCCCCTTTCTGTGCTGTTAACTTATGTGCCTGTTGCTTACATTCTTGTGGAAAGGTTCAGGAGGCTTTTTTCTTAAATAAAGTCACATTTTAAACAAAGAAACAAAAAATTATAGCAGAGGGCACCAGGAGAGGATTGCTTGTTCATCCATGTTTTGTGTATTAGGAATTTCTGGTCTAGCTCTTCTCTTGCCTTCTTCGGGAACAGGAGTGGGGAACGTTTTGGCCCAGTCAGCTATTTGCCCCAACCCCTCCCTGTCAATTTCAGATTATTGGCAGGTATGTTGTCCTGCACACCTATCGGAAGGCCTTGCATAGGGAAACAGTGTGCAGATCTCTCTGAAAAAACTGTGCTCAACGCTTCTGAAGCACTGAGCAAAGGGGCTGGCCAAGCTGCTTTCTCTAGGGATTGGGTGAGCCCTTGGGTTCCCCCTGCAGAGCTCAGTTGCACAGCCTATTTGGCAGATCAGCTGATGGGTGGCAACATCAACCTTACTTTGCAGGGATTGGTTGTCCCCCATGGGGTACTCTATGCACCATTCCTACTTGAGGATTTTCTTCCCTCCCCGGGAGTCTTCTCATGTGGTATGTTCTAAGATGCTTATATTATATAATTGGAGTTGGGGGGGGGGCGAAATCTTTTGTCTCCTATGTAAGTTATTGGTTTGTCCCTGTCTCCTCACCTTCATTCTGCAAGGCTTATTCACTGGATTCCTCCATGAACCTAAATCCTCCCTCCTTTTGACCAGGTGCCTAGGTCTTTCTAAAAGCAGAAACAAGCCACTTATTAATCAGCCAAGATACACAATACAAAGAGAAACCCACAGGTGTTTTTGAATCCTCTGTCACAATTGTTCAGTACATAGAAACAAGAACTTCCTAACCACTTTTATCTTGGCTGTTAAAAAGTGTTGCAGATTCCACCCCCCACCCCCCGAATTTCCTGAGCGTTGGAATGCTTAAAAGCGTTGGAATGCTTAAAAAAAACAAACCGCCTTTGCACCAGTCCAGTAGGTCAGTTTTCCCACATGTTGTAAAATTCCAGCTCCCGTCAGCCCCCTTAGCCTAATAGTCAGGGATGAAGGGCGTGGTAGTTGGCAACACCTGGGGAGCCAAGGTTGCAAGTGATCGAACCACTGTAAGAAAGGGATGCTGGGAAGAGAACAAGTATCATCACCATGGTGTGAGCAGGAATCGGGACCCAGGGGTCCTCCAGGTGATGCTGTTCTCCAGCTCCTATCATCCCTAATCATTGCCCATGCTGCATCTGGAGGCCCACAGGTTGCCCACCCCTGTTATAAAAGGTGTTTGAGGAATGGGATACGTGAATGAGGATGTAAAAATGTGAATGCAGTTGCATTTGAGATTAGAGTTATGGGTAGAGAAGGAGGTACTCTAAACACCTCTGTAACTTACTGTGGCTCTTTTAATATATTTCACATTCCTAGGTGCCACAATCAAGATTTTAGGTAAGCTAAAATTGGGGATGAGATCAAGAGCTCCTTTAGGTGCACCTTATGACTTATTCATTGGCATAATGAGTGTCTCCTCACTCCCAAGCAGCAGAGCACCATCCATCCCATGCCATAATAAAAGCAGGCTCGGACATTTTTCTTCAGCACCTGTTGTAGTTTGCTACAGGCCTGCTGTATTAGATGCGCAAAAATGGTTGGTTGGTTCTTCAGCTCCTGACTTAGAATTTAGCCCTGTCGTCGCATGGACTCAGGCTGCAACCCAGTGCACCCTCAGGAACAAAGCTTAATTGAATTTGGTGTGGCTTATTTCTCATTTCAGTATGCTTCCATTTGCACATACGCATTGTAACTCAGAAAGTCCCCAATTTAAATCTCATCTTAACCGTTATTCAGTGGCCCCAGACAAGCCATTGTTCTCTAATCCCATCTGCAATGCAGAGATAATACTGCCTTATAGTATAGTGCCATTGTAGGAATAAGGGTATAATACAGGTGAAGAGCTTTGCAGCTGAACCATATGGCATGAATGTAAAAATTAATTTCCCCAAGCCACTTTTTTAAAAAAGACGTAAGGATGTTTGCAGAAGAAAGATGTGTATCGGAAAAGAGACTTCAACAGACTTTGTCCCATTTTACTGCCAGCTCCTCAAATCTGTTTTAATTCTTGCCCATTAATTCTACAGCTTCCCCAGCTGCTGGTCTATAACAGTTTTTCAGCCGTGGCGAATGAAGTCATCACATACCAGAGCGTTCCTAAGTCTGCTTTGTCAAAACTCTGGTAGGGGAAGAGGCCGATTGTGCCTTGAGTACCACACACCAAAAGACCTGATGTGTAAATCGGCCCTCTTCCGCCTTCCAAGACCGTCCCTGAAGTAAAAAAAAAGAAAACATCCATTGGGATAGCAACATGCAGGAGAAACACAGGAAGTAGATTCCGCAGCAGTCTGGTAGGGTTGAAGATGAAAGAGGCTTCCTGAATCGCAAAAGAAACCCAGAAATCTGGAGGCAACTTGAAATCCACCACCACCCATTGCAGGAAGGTAGCATGTTTGTTGCTGCAATTCCATGTTGAATCGCAGGGAAGATGGGAAGCTCAACATCCTCCTGCCCTACAGCTTGCTTCTCTGACACACTTCCACAGAGCCTCCTACTGTCGAACAGGGAGGGGACAGACAGGGTCCTCGACAACATCACCTCGATGCTGTGCAAGTTTTCACTACCGAGAATGCGCCATGAATTTCAACCTGTGTAGCTGTCTTCTGTCTCTTGCCCACCCCTCACCCCTTCAGCAGCAATAATTCAGAGGACTTTTAAGCATTCTCCTCCGGAGACAGCTACCTTCCAGCAATCTCAATCATATATAATATATATATATATTACACATAATATATACAGTATCATTTTACAAAAGTGACTTGGGCAGGCAATCCTTCCTGCTTCCAACAAGCGTGCAGCCTTTTCTTCTTCCCCATTTTAAATCCCGGGCAGGGGAAAAGATTCTAAACGCTTCCCTGCTTCCAGTTTAAGGGGGAAAGTCTTGTGTTTAAAGAAGTGTCCAGTTGAGGATGTGGGCTTGTTAACCCTACTGTAACATCAGGCTCAGTAAAGGTACAGCCAAGTCAAAGGGACTCAATTCTCGTTCCCCGCCACAGGCATCTATTGTGGTTTGTAGGGATAGCCATCTTGATGTCTCAGCTGGGGCTGTGGGCAGGGCTGGGTTCAATGCTGTCGCTCACCAGGCACTCATTGGATTTTAGGCTGGCTAAAGACTTGGAACTAGGCAGGGAGGCCAGAGAGCCACAGAGGCCCAGCATTGATGGGGTCGGGTCCTTTCCTGCAGAGAAAAATAAGGAAACAAGGCTTCAGAGAGATGTTCCTACAGCAGGATCTTAAATTACCATGATTTATTTTTTTAAGGCAACGGAATTGGAATGGGGCTTCATCTGAAAAATGAAGACCATTCTAAATCAAATTTAAAAATGGCTGTCATCGTCCGTACCTGCTTCAATTTTTCTTGGGAAAATTTGTGTGTTTTTTTAATTGATACTTATTCAATGATCTACAGAAATATATACCCCTTTATATTTTTATAGTATACTGAGATAAACAGCTACTTAGTCTAAAAGTCAGAAGGAAGAAAATACAAGAAAATGAGAAATCTAAAGAGGGAGAAAGCAAGAGAAAAGAAAAAGAAAAAAACTAAAGAAAGATAAAAGGACTTTCTTCTGTCTGCAGCTGCATATGATACTTAATTCTTTAAGATCCAACCATTCTATCTTCCATAAACCAGTATTTTGTCAGTCTTCAAATCCAGATATTACAAGCTCATTTTCTCTTTCATGCAAAAACTCCATAAGAAGTTTCCGATCCCTTAACAAATGTTAGTAATGATTTTTCTCTAATTAAACATGCTAGCTTAGCCGTCTCAGCAAAGCTCAATAATTTTATCAGCCATTCAAATGGCAATTCAACAGCCCGTGGTTTCCAATCTTAGGGTAGGGGAGATGTGCAACTTGAGAAATAGGAGGTACACATCATTATCTTCCCACCCAAAAGAATTTAGTGTGTGTTTGTAAGAAGCTGGTGTAGCACAGTGGTGAGGATCCCCCATGATGCATTGCAACCTCACATAGTTCTTTCAGAGGGAGGGAACTGTGTACACTGACTTCCTCTCTCTGGAGGTTAGTTGGTTCTGTCCTGGGAGATATGAAACGGCAGCACAAAGAGAGTGCCTCCGAGCCTGTGCAAACAAGCCCCTTCCTTTGCCAGAACCCGCATGATGAATTTGGAAGGAAAAGAACCAACAGGGAAGCTTCCAGGCCAGCTTCCTGGTACTTGTTTCCAGATCAAGCAGTGATTTTTTTCAAATCTGTGCGAAAAAACTTACCCAGTGGCCCCCAAGGTTCTCCTTCATGCTTCCCTTCGCCCATCCTTTGGGAATCCGAGCTCAGGCTGATCTCTGCTGACAGCTGGTCTGTGCTCATGAAGCTGTGCCTGATGGGAAGAGAGAACGAGAAAGCAGGGTGGGGTCACCTACATCAATAGACCTAGGAACTTTCAGCCCCTTTCACCTCCAGATCTCTTCCTACACACGCTCTTACCTTCTGTACATTTTGGCTTCGGAGCGACTCTCGTTGCCATTCAGAGTCCCCAAAGAGGGCCACTGGTTCACCAAGGGTGCTGCCATTTCCTTGGATAGTTGGGTGAACTGGCTGTTATCCGATGGGATCAGGCCCGTCCTGGGGGCAGAGCGGGAGGAGGGAAGTCTGGTCAAGGAGGAGGGAATGCAACCTGTCAGCTCGAGGCAAAAGAACTAGGGCGCATTGCCGTGTTTGTCCTCCTGCCTAATTCAGTGCAGGCCAAGGGCGATCTGACTTGTTCCCTTCTATAATTCCCTTGGTCCGCTGGTGTATATTAAATGTACATACAAAGCAGTTATGTATTCCCAGGATTCCTTAACGGCTAAGGCTTCGCTGCGTTATGCAATCCTGAGTAGGCGCTTGCAAGCATAAAGGGGGGTCTTGCGGGATCAGATCTAGTCCACTAATTTTTGTAAGAATCCCAGCACCAGAAATAAGGCAGATGTGTCCATGGGCAGTACCACTGTCTGCCTCCCCCTGCAGTAAAACGTCCTAGCTCATAATCTTCAGTGGAAATGAAATTCTAGTTCTGATTTCTTGATGTGAATCTAGTCATTTCAGATGTTCTTTAATTCTATCCACAAAGGGGACATAGGGACACCTGTACAGCTCTCATCCCACGTTGAAAGGGAAGACCTAAAAGGATATTGTAAGCATTTTTCACTGAATGTACTTGCTGACATCGCCCTTCAGAGCCTTCTGCTCAGCTAAAGCGGGATGCAGTAAATGTGGATGTCCACATATAAAAGTTCAAGAATAATTGAAGAGGGCTAATGTGTCTTTCGATAGCATTATTGTTCGGGATTAGGATATTCAGCATCACAAACCCAGAATATTTTTAGTTACTCAGATACGGACTTAAGAAGTAAGGAGGTCTAGCCACTGTTTTCTGCAAGAGAAATATTTCCCCATCTAAAACGTTTCCCCAAGCCACCCTACCATTTTTAAAATTGAACCAGAAAATGAAATTGAAATGTCTGATCTCAAAGGGACAAAATGTTTTCCCATCATGTTGATTTATTTCCAGTTAGGGGAAAAGGGAAATCTCTACCCCAACTCAACTCCAGCTCAACATTTCAGGAGCCGACATTCCAAATTATGCAAGATTCTGAAGATTAATTCCAGATCCAGTTGCAAAATAGATGCTCTGAACGCAGATAAGTTCAAACAGTGGGATATTTGCTAAAAAGTAATGTGAGAAATCATGATTTCTTATTTGTTGTTTGGAATCCTTTTAAAATGACAGATATCCACTGACCCTATGATGAGTTCCAACAGGCCTTCCTCCAACATGGGGCAAAATGGTAGGTTCTGTGGGCACAAGCCGCCCATCTATGGTGGGAAATTGAAGGGGAGGGGATGAAGAGTGGGGCAGGAAGCTGCAGAGATGCATTCCCTTTTAGTGTGGGCCTGGCTGGGGGCACCGGAACCCAGTGCGGGGGCAGGACAGTGCAAAAGTTGGATCTACTTACAGCTGTTCCTGCAGCTCCAAGATGACACCCTCCAGCTCCCGTTTCTCTAACTGGTTCTGCACCTTTACCTCCTCCAGCCTCAATTGCAGGCGTTTGTTCTCGGCCTCTAGGTCCTTCAGCTGTGACTCTCTCAGCCGAACCAGCTCCTCCAGATAACCCTTAGACACAAAGTGTGTGGAGCAGAAGATAAGTGGATGACTTACGAAAGAGAAAGGTTAGCCTGGTGAAGAAAACTGCCCTGTAAAAATTCACTGTATAAGCAAGAGCAAAGGTGTGGTTATGTACTAGACCAGGGTTTCCCAAACTTGGGTCTCCAGCTGTTTTTGGACTACAACTCCCATCATCCCTAGCTAGTGGGACCAGTGGTCAGGGACGATGGGAATTGTAGTCCAAAAACACCTGGAGGCCCAAGTTGGGCTCTATCTAGCTGGTACTGCTAGATGGAGATAGCCTGGTCACAATTATCCAGGATCGGATATCATGTTTAGATGACTATAATGGGAATTTAATAGCCCATTCTTCCGACCAAAGGTTCCCAGAATGGATTACAACAAATTGAAACAACAGTAAAAGCAGCATAAAGCCCCATTGTCCTCAGCCTGAACTGTTAAGTATCTAGGATGGCAGAAATGGTTGTGCAACAATATCTGAATGCCACAGGTTCCCCACCCCTGGGTTAAGAGCATCAAACTGGAAGTGGGAAGACCCGGGTTCAAATTTGTGCCAATGAGCCATCCCTGACTGCCCCCCAACCCCAATGCAAATACTATATGCAGAGGAAGGATTTGCCTCAGGACCAATGGATGGGATGAGATGATTTGATTTCCTTTCCATATCTGCTCTATTCCTGCTCATTTTCACCCCCCTGAGCTGATACTATTTGCATTTTTAAAATCTGCCAGCAAAGATGCATTTAATGCCATTGCAGTTTGGTTCTCCGAATCATGCGCAGCACTTGAGGTCCAAGTACCTTTTGTGCATAGACAATGCGGAACTTCTGCTCCATCTTCCGCCATTTGTTGTACCAGCTGTCTTCGGCCGTCACTAGCGGTAAGTAGGGGTGGTCAGGGGAACTGTCTTCACTTGTACTGCTCTCCAAGCTGCGTCGGTCCTCCTCGTCACTTAGGTAATCATAGCTGCTTACAAAGATTAAGATGCCAGTTGCATTGAAAGGAACTGAAGTAGGAAGCATATTTGCTTGTTTAATGGTCAGACAGAGCTGTTCTATTTGAATGGTTTGGGGAATCCCCCTGCCCAAAAAATCCTGTCTCATATGATGCCAGGTGTGGGGTTGGTGGCCAAAGCAGTGTTGCAAGCCTAATAGGGAGGCCTGGCAGCCCGAATTGGGGCTTCAGGCTGGAGGTTTTCCACCGCTGCTAGTAAAAGACACCTTTCCAGACTGCCCAGGGCTGGCCCAAAACATTTTGCTGCCGGAGGTAAAGGATATGACGGCACCTCCCTCTCCCACCCCATTCCATGTATGAAAGCTGACAAGACTGGAAGTTGAATGTTACTTTAATGCTAGCAATGGGTTAGTGTCCTTTACCACCCCTAGCTGGCTTAGGGGTACAGGGCAGGTTGTGGGACAAACACAGCTCTGTCTACTCCCTGCTCCTCAGCACCTGCTGCCTGAGGTGGTTGCCACACTCTGCCCAATGTTAGGGCTAGTCCTGCAGCCGTAGCAGCATGAAATAGTAAACTCTTGAAGCAGGATAAAGTGGGTTGTATCACTCTGCAGGTACGCAATACCATTTTTGAATGCTCCTCCACATTAAAAACAAACCAAAAATGTCCGGGGGGGGGGGGACTAGCACAGTTCCCTCTCTTATTCTGCTAGTTTTCTATTTGTGAAGAGGGTTTTTTTGTTTTATGTTGGGGAAACATTCAAAAGTGGCGTTCCCCAACATGCAGTCCAGAGCGATTTAATTAATTCTGCCACCTCCGAATTCTACCACAACATTCTCACTACACTATCCTGTAACGTGTAAACTCAGGATCATTCTGAATCACCCTCACTTTTGACACATGTCTGTTTTTATGGCCCACCTTATTTTTCTGTTTGTAAGATGCTTTAAACATATTGGTCGCATTGCGTTTTATTGGCAACAAGCTGAAAACTACCCAAATGCTGAATCCTTTGTTCAGAACAACATGTTCAAGGAACCCTCTAACGTCATCTTTCTTGGCCCTGAACTTCACACTCAAAGGCTGTCTGCAGAAGCAGTAGCCCTTACCTCTGGGTAAACTTCAGGTATGGAGTGTAGTCAATAACCACAGGCGTTTTGCCATCCATAATTTCCCCTTTCAAGCAGAAACTGCAAAACATGATCACAACAGGAAGGAATGCAAAGGAAAGCAAGTTATCAAAAGCTATCTCAACACACCTGTCCTTTAGAAGACTCAGATGGTTTAGGATTGAATAACAATTTTCATATCGTGTACGTACAACTAAGTGGAACCTTGAAAACTAACAACTTTGCGGCACCTTAAGGACTAAAAAGTGTTGCATTTCTTTCATGACTGCTGTTATGTACTGAAGTTCTCACCCTGGGCCAGCAGGGGGATACTGTAGATAGATATGCAAATAAGGGATCGAAAGTGAGGTTCAGTGATTGGATAGTTTTAGAAAGTTGCTACAGTTACGTTGTACTGGAGCTCTATATAAGCAGGCTGACTGAACCCTTCAGTTCAGTTCTGTCCTGGCCTGTGAATAAACAAGAGCTGTTTGGAGAATCACTGTGTCGTCTGATATGTTCACCCACAACTTAACACAAA
Source organism: Podarcis pityusensis (assembly GCF_964106645.2). Classification (NCBI taxonomy): domain Eukaryota; kingdom Metazoa; phylum Chordata; class Lepidosauria; order Squamata; family Lacertidae; genus Podarcis; species Podarcis pityusensis. Next base: position 27,381,486 of record NC_138038.1, read on the forward strand.
TCTTAACACAAACTTAACACAAATCTTCATGAGAAGGCTGTGGCTCAAGATGGCTGCATAACTTTAAGCTACTCTTTAAGGCCTTTTTTCTCCCTCTCTCTTTTTTTTTACTAAACAACAGCAACCTTTGAACACATTGAGACTTCAAATGCATTGTGCTCCCAAAGGGATGCAACCTCATACCAACAGAAGACTGTGGGAAGCTTCTAAACATAGTTATTAGCCCAATCTAGGTCTGAAATCTGAACTGTCAATTGAAATTGACATGACAGGAAGCAGTCAATTGAAATTGACATGACAGGAAGACGAAATTTATGAGCAGGCGGTTCAGAAGGCAGCAAGCTTTCTCACCAATTCAGATGAATGAGGAATACTTTTGCGGATGATTTGAAAGAAGCCTTGTCCCTGATTAATCAAACTCTAAATGATATTCATGCCCAAATGCAAGAGGTTGCCAAAACAGCCGATAAGCATGGACATGGAGGAAACTGGGCATGGAGGAAAAGGAAAATGGGGGGCACTGGGCTAATATTTGGTGCAAGGAACCCACAAATTGGTGGAAGATCCCGCAGCGTTTATATTACAGTGGTTTGAAGATCTCAGGACAGATTAGGAGCTCTCCTCAGGTGACTTTGAGCACATCTACAGAACCACCAAAATGGCAGGAATGCCAGAGGCCTCATAGTGAGAAATGCTATTGCTGTTGTGTAAAAGAAAAAGTGCACCTAGCTTTGCACAACCTGTGTATGATCAAGTATCAAGGCATGCCAGTTTGGTGTAAACCAGGGGGGAAAGCACAGCAAGGAGGCTGAGTAACAAGATTGTTCAACATAGTATGACTTCTACCAATGTTGAGTAATAAATTAAAATGCTGTTTCTAAATGTTGAGAGATTGGATGTGGCAACCAATAGAGCAAGAGCTGCTGCTCTTCGGAAAGCTTACAAACCGGATGTCGAATTTCTGCAGGAAACACACCAGAGAAAGCAGAACACAGAAATGTTATAAAGCAGAAACTGCTGGGCAAATACTGTAATCCAATGCCTACATTTCTTCTAAAACTAGAAGACTGGCAATAATATTAGCTAAGAGTCACCGGCTGGTAGAGACTGATATATGCAGTGATCTGAGAGGCTGTTACGTGTCTGTTAAAGAGGCACTAGAGGGCAAAGCAGATTTATGATGCAATCGCTTTTCCAGCTCGGTTTGGGCAAATGATTCATAAATGTAACTTAGCGCACTTATTAAAAGGCAAGAGCAAAAGTGAGAGCAAATGGCTTGGGCTCAGTTCTTTGGTTTTTGTTTAATCTGAGCAGAGGTACGAGGCGGGAGTGCCTTCTATCTCGTTTGCTTCATTTTTGTAGTAGAAACCATGGCCAAAGTTATATGAAGTAATCTTAAAGCAGAGGGCTTTATAGAGAGCAAGAAGAATATATATGTTATTAACGTGTTCACGGATGGTGTTTTACTGATGCTTAACAACCCAAAGGAAGCCTTTCCTGAAATTCAGGGAACGTTGCTTATCTTCATGGAGGCAGCTGGCTTGGAAGTAGACTACTCTGAGTCCTCAGTGCCATGCGGGGAGACACCCCTCTAGAGGAACAATTACTGCTGCAGGTGCAATTTGGATTGCGATTGCAACCTCATAGCATCACACATTTGGGAATAACAATTCCCCAAAGGTTTATGTCGGCTGAAGAAGCAGAATGCTGAGATGCTTCTCAAGGACTGTAGGAAAGACATGGATTGTTGGCGAAAACTTGATCTCGCTCAGCTAGTCAGGACAGCCACAATTATTCAAGAAGGACACTGACAAACTGGAACGTGTCCAGAGGAGGGCAACCAAAATGGTCAAAGGCCTGGAAACGATGCCTTATGAGGAACGGCTAAGGGAGCTGGGCATGTTTAGCCTGGAGAAGAGGAGGTTGAGGGGGGATATGATAGCCATGTTCAAATATATAAAAGGATGTCACATAGAGGAGAGAGAAAGGTTGTTTTCTGCTGCTCCAGAGAAGCAGACACGGAGCAATGGATCCAAACTACAAGAAAGAAGATTCCACCTAAGAATTAGGAAGAACTTCCTGACAGTAAGAGCTGTTCGACAGTGGAATTTGCTGCCAAGGAGTGTGGTGGAGTCTCCTTCTTTGGAGGTCTTTAAGCAGAGGCTTGACAACCATATGTCAGGAGTGCTCTGATGGTGTTTCCTGCTTGGCAGGGGGTTGGACTCGATGGCCCTTGTGGTCTCTTCCAACTCTATGATTCTATGATTCTATGACTCTCCTCCCCAAGGCTTATTTTCCTCTTCCAATTTGCCTAGAAAAAGGAATGACTGGGAAATGGCAAACATACATTTATTAACACTGGTAAGTGATCTAGATTTACTTTTTCCAGATCTTGAGAAGATGAAGGGTTGGGAGTACGGAGCCTGCACCTTTATTATGAAACCTGACCAATCAGGCAGTTAATACCTCAAATAAAAGTTGACCCTGAACTGGATTGGGTCTCAATAGAGCTTGGGAATAATTATAAATATGATTGAGCCCTACAGTTCAGAAGATTGCTTCTGAACATGTGAGGTAAAGGTAAAGGGACCCCTGACCATTAGGTCCAGTCGTGACCGACTCTGGGGTCGCGGCGCTCATCTCGCTTTATTGGCTGAGGGAGATGGTGTACAGCTTCTGGGTCATGTGGCCAGCATGACTAAGCTGCTTCTGGCGATTCAGAGCAGCGCACGGAAACGCCGTTTACCTTCCCACCGGAGCGGTACCTATTTATCTACTTGCACTTTGACGTGCTTTTGAACTGCTAGGTTGGCAGGAGCAGGGACCGAGCAACTGGAGCTCACCCCGTCGCGGGGATTCGAACCGCTGACCTTCTGATCGGCAGGTCCTAGGCTCTGTGGTTTAACCCACAGCGCCACCTGCATCCCTTTTTTCTGAACGTACAGAGTACCAATTCTCCCTCCACAAGAGACAAAGCCCTAGCTGGGGGGGAGTGACACAAGAAACCGTGGGAACTATGTGCCAGAAACATAGCAGAAGATAAGTCAGCATTCCTTAGTGCATATGCCCCCCCCCCAATAGATATAACAATGTAAGAAATATCTCTTAAAGCAATAGCACTTTAGGGCGAATGATCTGGAGAAGAAGAGGGTGCGCACATACCTGAAGTCTATGGCACTTAGCCCTATCAGCATCCCTGTGAGAACGGTTGATTCCTCTCTCAGCATGATTGCCCCGTCATCATAAAATCTCCTGTAGGGAGTACAATTGCTGTGAGGAAATGGGCAAATTCTCCAATACAGATCATTTATCTAATTCATAACATTTATATACTGCTTGATTGAAAAAAGAAAACACACCAAAGCAGTTTACAGAAAAAAGGCCTTAATCTATAAGTGAGGTCTTATTTTATGAATTAAATTAACGAGCCTTGCATCTCTCTTCTTTATTTGAAAAGGGACTATCAATTTGTGTGTGTGTTTTAGGAGGTTGGAGAAGGGTGTATAGATACAGATAACATTATAATCGCCTCTCCCAGGAGGCTGAGTATATTGGACTTTGTTTTAAGGTCTTGAAAGTGCAATTGTAGGGCTTCAAAAATCTACAAAGCAGAGTTGGCAGGGCAGCAAAGGGAAATAATGTGAGCACGTGAGAAGGAATGCCTTATACCCCAAATGCACTTTGATACAAGCCCCAGAGATGCCCACCTGGTGGTTCTGGTGTCCCGAAGGGCTGTGGTGATGTACTCGGACATGCGCTTCTCCATCAGTGCCACTCGGATCCATGCCCGGCCCTAAAATAGAAAGTTTGTTAAAATTGGCGGAACTGCAGCTGATTTGCACGGCTGTTTTTAATATATTAGGTTGTATTCAGGTAAGTTCTACTCAGACCCATCGAAATTCATGAACCTGAGTTAGTCGTGTCCATTAACTCTGCCCAAGAGGTAGTACTGAATGCCACACATTGTGACCAACTCAAGTAAACTTAACAAAAATTACCTGAATGGGGCCTATAGTTGGTTCAACATGGATCCACATTGTGACATCAAGACGGCTTTGGGGGGAAATCTTAGACAGTCAGGTTACCATTAACCAAATTCAAACAATGCTGCTTCATAATAAATGGGTTGTGAGGAGTCTTTGTGTGCTTCCATTACTGGTTTGGGGAGGGCTGGATCCTTAAGTTAATCACAATCCATATCTACATACAGTGGTACCTCGGGTTAAGAACTTAATTCAAGAACTTCCCCCTTGGAAGCAGGAGAAGAGGGGGGAGGCTTTGGATTGTATATCCCTGCAGGAGTGAGTGAGGAAGTTAAAATACCACAGTTCCGAACCTAGAAACGGGCTGCCAGTAAAATCGACGTGCTTTGGAAGGTTCATTGACAGCGAATAGAACGTTCGGTGACAGCTAGCATAAGAGAGATACATTGTTTCCATTGTCTTCGTCTGCACTTAAAAAGGAGTAAAGTTACGGAAAATTGAAACAATCTTACTGAACTTTATTAAAAAAGGAGGAAAGTAACTGAAAATTGAAACTAATTTTGGATTATTGAAACTGTGTTTAAAAGGGAACATACTGACTGATACAAATACAACTCGCTTTCCCCTAGTGGAAGCTTTTGAAATTGGTTACTTGATAGGAGCTGGGCTAGGGGATTTTCCAGCTGCAAGATAAGAAAGTGTGAGACTTTGGATTTGACCTTGAATCTTTTAAGTGTTATGGCAAACGGAAAGGAAAAAACAGGCGGGATGTCGACAGAGGAGGCCTTAGTGGCTGCATTATTGAAAATAAATGATTCGCTGGAACAACTCCACAAGAAAATAGATGCGAGAAATGTGAAACTGGATGCTGCAAATATTGAAATTGACTCAACAGTAGAAAGCTTAAACAACTTGGGACAAAAGGTGAATACTAATTCAGAAACCATTCCGAAACTGACACAGGAATCTACTTCGATATGGCAAACTGCAGATGAAGTCAGGGGAAAAACCCTTGCTGCTGAATCTAAAATAATACAACTGGAGAGGAGAGTCCCATCCATACAAAGACAACCTGACGAACATAAGTTGACATTCGTTATGATTGAACTTAAAGAAGAACGGATGAATTTGAGGACCAGAGCCCTATCTGAATTGGAAAAGGAAAGCTTGACAGAGTTTCAGGAGGCGATACTAACATTGGTTAAGAAAGAGAGGTATTTGGGGGTTGACATGACTGCCAAAAATGTGAATCTGCTTAAGGATAACCGTGAAGGATGCTGGATTGAAGAGAAGGGGGATTTGGAAATATGGACAAATCAGAAGTTGTCACTGTTGGGCCGAGTTATTGTGGTAGGGATGAGGGCTGCTGTGTTGTTGGGGATGTTGCTTTTGTTTCAAACACTGCAAGCTTTGTATGGGATGGAGGGTTTCAGGAGGTGGCAGAGGGATGCTCCTAGAGTTGTCTGGCAGGGCAGGAAGCCTCGAGTAAAACTTAAGATATTGATGGATGCCAAAGAAGGAGGAGGACCTGCCCTGCCAGACCTTTAAATTTTGCTGTGAACCATCTGCTTTTTGCTGGTTGAGAGAATGGTTGTTTTTTGAAAACATTGAAACGTTGGATAATGGCAGATGAAATTGATGGACTATATGGAATTGGCGGAAATGACTGGCAAGATCCGAGACCAGGGTGAAGAGTCGGTGGAAGAAGAATGGAAAAAGTTTAAAGACCATTTAGAGAGATATTGTAAAATTAAGGAATGTTAGAAAAATGTTGGAATGAAATTATATGGCTTTAGCAGAAATGTCATAAGGAATTAGGTATAAATAGATTAATAGAATAGTTAAGGAAAAGTATGGCAAGAATGTGTAAAGATAATTATAGAACAGAAAACAGAGTAAGATGGAAAGGAATTGCTGAAACAAATAATAGAAGTGGAATGCAAAAAGGGAGGTGGGAGGAGGTCGCTGGAAATAAGTGAATGAAATATAAGATATTGAAAATGTTTGAGGTGATTTTAAACTGTTTTTGCTTGTTTTTATTTGTTTTTTTAGTTTATGTAGCGTTTTTGTATTGTATTTGCATTTTTTTCTTTTTTTCTTTTTTTTCTTCTTTTGTTTGTGTTGGAAATGTTAAAAAAGTAACAAATATCATTTTTTTAAAAAAGGACTTAATTCATTCTGGAGGTTTGTTCTTAACCTGAAACTGTTCTTAACCTGAAGCACCACTTTAGGTAATGGGGCCTCCTGTTACCGCTCCGCTGCTGCTGCAGGATTTCTGTTCTCATCTTGAAGCAAAGTTCTTAACCCAAGGTAATATTTCTGGGTTAGTGGAGTCTGTAAACTGAAGCGTATGTGACCTGAAGCGTATGTAACCCGAGGTACCACTGTATATATCCTAACAATATCCTGTCATTTATTCATTTTTACAAAAAAAAAACCCCAAACCCTATGCTTTGAGGAGTTTCTCCCTAAAACAGTTTTGATCCAAATTGGGGAGGAAAAGCACACACCATCTAGCAGCATTTTAATGTGTGAACACAGCCTTTGTCTCTTCCCTCTCTAAGACTGCCATCTTAAGCTTCCTTGCACAGGAGTCAATCCTACTGAAATCAATGGGGCTCACTTCTAGGTAAACATGGACTGAATGGACAGGATTAGACTGCGTTCCAAAATGTTTCACTTTGACTTTCCATCATTAGCACCATAGTGGTCAAGGATGCTTGGTTCAGACCAAAAGGCGTAAGCATGAGAACACACACCATCTGATAATAACATCCATCATAACCAAATATTTCATTGCCAGCCTTAATGGTTGCTCTTTCATATTCTCTAGGTCAGTAAATCATAAACTCTATGCTATGTGTGCAATAAATAAAATAAATAAAGGCTGCTGTGGGCTGCAAGGACCCACCCACAGTCAAGGCTTATGCATCATTGCATCACTTGCATTATTTATCGACTGCTCTGGCCTTGTTTCCTTCCAATCAGCCTTGACTGCACTCAGATCGCTCTGCTAACTCTGCATCACTGTGAAGGGATAATTCAATCGCTGCCATCGTAGAGACTCCCGAATTGTCCATTCTCAGAGGAGGCTGCCCATTAGGCACCTCTGGTTGAATCACTGCTCTGGGTGCATCGCTTTCCAGTCATATCAAGATCAGTGATTCATAAAAAAGATGGTTGAGTCCCACTCCGGTTTGGCAATTCTTGCCTCACTGCTTGTAAGAAAAGTGTGCCACCAATTTTAATTTAGAAAAGAAAAGTGCTTCAGCTGTCAGAAGTTTGTGACCCACTGTTCTACACATTCTACATGAAATAGATGAATTAAATTTGATAGGGTTGAGCTCTGTATATATGCAGGCAATATTGTTCTAATAAATTCTGATCCAGATAAGTCGATACTGGATGTGATAAAAAATGATGAATGATTTTTAAGGTAGCATATTACAAGATTAATGTTAATAAAACAAAATTGTTATCCTTTCTTTTCTCCTGAAGTAAGCTGCTTAATATCAAATCTCAAACTAATCTGGTATTCATGAAAAACAACAGCAGCTTAATATGAGGGAATTGTATTTACTAAGCATAGAATTTGCGTCTCACAAATCACTTAGCCCAACACCCCCTCTCTGTTAATGTAGTAGATCCTAATAAATTTACTTTTGAGAAGCTGGGGAAAAAACTGCTTAGGGGGAATTGGTAAAATTGCTTTAATGGTAAGGTGTGGATGTGACACAATGATCAAAAGGAATATACATTGACAGTTTACAAAATATTAATGATTCAAAACAGAATATGAAGAAATGACAGCTTCTAATCAACACATGTATATCTGTGTTGAACCAAAAGTCCTGGAAGCTCTTTCTGTCAAGGAAGTTGCAGAGTAAACAAGTCTGAAGAGTCTGAAACATTTTGAAGAGTTTTGGATCTTGAAAGGGAATGGTGTAACTGGTTGTAAACTGCTGTTGCAAATCAAATAACTATCAATTTATACACCTCTGTAAACTGATTAAGTACGTTTCCGAGCACAATTCAAAGTGTTGGTGCTGACCTTTAAAGCCCTAAATGGCCTCAGCCCAGTATACCTGAAGGAGCGCTCCACCCCCATTGTTCTGAGGTCCAGCTTTGAGGGCCTTCTCGCGGTTCCCTCACTGCGAGATGGGAGGTTACAAGGAACCGGGCAGAGAGCCTTCTTGGTGGTGGTGCCCTCCCTGTGGAACGCCCTCCCGTCAGATGTCAAGGAAATAAACAACTATCAGACTTTTAGAAGACATCTAAAGGCAGCCCTGTTTAGGGAACTTTTTAATGTCTGATGTTTTATTGTGCTTTTAATTCTGTTGGGAGCCGCCAACAGAAAAATTATTATTATTGGCTGGGGAAAATAATTATTATTATTATTATTATTATTATTATTATTATTATTAATGAAGCTATTTTCCCTTCCTTTTTAGTGGTGTATCTCTGTCCTGAGGTAGTCATCCTAGAATTGTGAAATGGAAATAAGTTGCTAATGTGTTTTTTTGTTTGTTTGTTTTTTGTAGGAGCATGGCAATAACCATTTTGGAAAAGGGATTCTCTTTCTGCATTATTTCAGTGGTTCCCCGTGAGCATTCAGCAGCACAGCTGCAAGGGAAGGGTGAGCAACAGGGCTTGCCTCAGTCAATGAGGGCTTCTGACCTTGGCTCTAGAGGTGCTGATGTTCTCCATGTTCTCAATGCTACTGACGCAGTTATTTGGGACTTTGCTACAGGCCAGTCGGATGTAATCCCAGAAGCCACGTTGCCCATCGGAGCTGAACCAGCTGACAGGACCTGAGGAAGAGGCAGGGAAGACAGGATGTAAACAATAGAACTACTGCCTATCTATCACCCACCTGCTCTGGAAAAAATTCTGGTAGCACTAGCCAAACAACCAAATAATATAATCCAAGGGCATAAAAACCTTGCTCAATCTTCCTTCTCAAGCCTTTCTTTTGCATCAGCTCAGGGATAAGGAATATATGGGCATTCAGATGTTGCTGGACTACAGTTCCCATCATCCCCTATGCTGGGTGGGGCAGACAGGAATTGGAGTCCACCACCATCTGGAGGGGGATGCGGGTGGCGCTGTGGGTTAAACCACAGAGCCTCGGACTTGCTGATCAGAAGGTCGGCAGTTCGAATCCCCACGACGGGGTGAGCTCCTGTTGTTCAGTCCCAGCTCCTGCCAACCTAGCAGTTCGAAAGCACGTCAAAGTGCAAGTAGATAAATAGGTACCGCTCTGGTGGGAGGGTAAACAGTGTTTCCATGCACTGCTCTGGTTCGCCAGAAGTGGCTTAGTCCTGCTGGCCACATGACCCGGAAGCTGTATGCCTGCTCCCTAGGCCAGTAAAGCAAGATGAGCGCCCAGAGTCGGTCATGACTGGACCTAATGGTCAGGGGTCCCTTTACCTTTACCATCTGGAGGAGCACAGGTCTTCCACCCCTTCTCTGAATGCTAGACCTAGAGGCAGGCATGCTTGGTGAGGCTCTGCCATACACTTTGGAACTCCAGACTGCGAACTTTTACAGTATCAGATGTCTGCCTGGGGGAATGGTTCTGGTAAACACAATGGTTAAGAACACAAGCGATGAACTGGGAGGAGGAAATCTAACTAAACTTTCAGCTTAGCCATTGAAGTCACTGCTTGGCCTTTGACAAGCCACTATCTCTGGCTCTCAGGCTCAGTCCTTCCGTGTGGAACAAGGGGATAATAGTACAGGCACACATCACAGGCTTGCGGTAAGAACTGCAAAAGCTAGGCCAGAAGCAAGTGCACTTGGTCAGCCAGCCAGGGTTTGGAGAAAATACTAGGATTAATGAAAAGGATTTCCCCACACTTGTTGCACGATAGCCAGGAAATGCACTTATCCGGGCCAGACTAGATGAAGTGCTGCTCATGCAGTTGACAATCCCATGAATGGCTCCTAAAGAGTGAATTGGGGGTGGGGATCCTGATCCGGTCTCCTGCACCATGTTTTGCACCGGGGAAGGAGATCCGGTTGGAGTGAATGGGAGCTGCCTCCCCTCCCGAGGCAAAGAACAGGCATAGAGTGTCCAGATTAGGGCTGCAGTGGAGGGCAGGGAATGGGTGAAAGTCTCTCAGCCTTCATACCAGGGTCCCCATAAGGAGTGGCCCACTGCATCTGCAGTTTACTTTGTGAAAGCCATTTATGCAATTTGCTAATTGTGTGCACGGTATCACTTCCAACTTAGCCCTCAGTCAAACCTGCAATGCTGTCGTCTCCCTGCACCGTGACACACGATGCAATATTTGCTCAACCCCCATATACATTGCATAGCAGGTGTTGGGGGGGGGGGGAAGGACTTCTGGCCTCCAGAAGCTGCTGAACTACAACTCCCATCAGCCTCAGCAAATATGGCCAATGGCTGGGGATGGTGGGAGCTGGAGTTCTGCAACAACTCTCTCGGAGGGCCAAAGGTCCCCCACACCTGTGTAGCAATAGTGCTGAAAATGAGGACAATAAAACTAAGAATGACAGAGAGGGAGGGAGGGAGAGAAATCACCCATCAGTGCAAACCGTACCATGATCCCCCTTGAAGCGATGGCTGAGGATGTGTTCTAGAATAGCAGCGAAGTTCACAAACTCCTCTGATGAGTCATCAATGGGTTCGATGGTATATTTCTCCAGCAATGTTTTCACGGAGAATCTACAGTGGGAGTCCAAGAAAGCAAAACAAAACACCATAACCAGGTTTGAGCATGAAGTGTATGGGGAGAAAGAGGAACCCAGCTTTTAAGGAGGGCTTTTCCTCTCCCCAGTTTATTCTTGACCAGACCCCGACAAATGGTTCCTCTCATTCTTTCCAAAGCATGAGTACGAAGTGGTCTCCTCTTCCTTCCTCTTCCCCAGAATAGAAAGAGCCTTTGATAGATTTCATTCAAACCAGAAATTGCTATCAGAATGCTGGGTCTCGGCTCTGGGAAATGTGAAGTGGCTTCCAGACATAAGCAGAGTGCCTTCATTTCCTTATTGAACATATACAGTCTGCCCCTCCCAAACATCTGGGATAGCAGCCAGCTCTCTCTGATCACAAGGTATGGCTTTCAGGAAAGTCAAAGCCCCAGCTCTCTTTTGTTTCTCTCTTCAATTCACCACTGATCATATCAGTGACAATATAGTCTCTTCTCTATTTGCACAGCACCAAGGCCATTGTTCTTAAACTCTCTCCCTTCAGGGAGCCCTTTACATATTGGCTGGCCTGCTAAAGGATCTCAAGAGCATCGGCCACAGAATCCCTCCTCCTTGCTGCCACAGAGGAAAGTGGGACATGCTGGGTTGCATTCATTGTGGCCCCCATTTGTCCATTTTCATCACCCTGATATGAACATTATGTCAGCACAAGGTCCTTCTGCAGCAGAATGTTCTTCCCCTCTGCTCCTTCATTGAACAGTCCTGTTTTGCTTTAAATCCAGCAACATTGAATGAGATCTCCTTATCCACGACCAAATGGTAGCTGCATATGCCTAGGTCTACCTAGGTGGCTGTGTGTCCTACCTTACAGAGAACAGTCCTCTGTTTTGAAGATCCTCTTATGTAAAGGGCTCCCAGCCTAAGTCCAGTTTAAAGGAGGAGGAGGTGGCGGCAGAACGAGGGCTTTGAAGCTGCCTATCAGCAAAGACCCCCACCTAGACAGCAGACCTATCAGAAACTTAGATCACCTGGACAGTCTTCCCCACTATGGTGAGAGGCATTGCATTTCTATTTAAAGTGCAGGAATGATTTATAAATTTGCACATATACATATAAATTAACCTATGCAAATCTTATGCAAATCAGCACCATCTCCCATCCTCTGCTGCCTCTTTACCCCCTGCTCCCCCACAACCACACCGGCCCTCTCTGCAAAAAAATAGAGGCGATTTTGGAAAGCAATGAATCCAAAGCCCTGTGCAACTGTTTTGTTTTCCTTCCTGCTCTATCTCTTTCTAACTCAGTGCTGATTTTCCCCCCCCCCCTGCAGGCAGGTTCGCATGGATCGTACTCCTGACGCCCACACTGCCAGCTGGCCCTGGGGCTGTTTGAAGCTAAGGTTTGACAGCAAAAGGCAAATGGATGGAAGGAGAAGGGGTTTTAGATGCAGTCGCTGATATCCAACTCTGAGATGGATCCTATGCTGTTCAAGGATTGTCAGTTAAGACCTCAACGATGTAGATGCCATGCTGACTTGTTGTGTGCTCGTGATCGCAGGCCAATAGGACTATGGGGTGAATCAGCACAAGGCTCAGAGGGCTGGCTAGCAAGCGGCAGACTTTGGGGTCTCAAATTTCAGCAGCACCCTTTGTGACACCAAAGTTTGGTGCCTCCTGCCTCTCGCCTTCCATTCTACATCATAATTATGGCGCCCCCAAGGTTCCATACCCAATGCAACCAGTTGCACTCCCCTCTGTAGAGGAGTATCCTTCAGTGTATTCTTATCCCTACCATCTACTCTCCTGGGTTTCTGGGTTCTTTTTCATGCAAGATTTATGGCAGTACACACAGTGAATAGCATACCCTCCAACATTTCTCTGATGAAAATAGGGATGTCCTATTCAACAACACAATTTTATTAGTTATACCCTGCCCATCTGCCCCAGCCATCCTGAGTGGTTTCCAACATATATAAAAACATAATAAAGCATTAAACATTTTAAAAAACTTTCCTATACAGATGTCTTCTAAAGGTTGTATAGTTACTTATCTCCTTGGCTCAGGGGTTGCATAACTCTATACCCTCCAACATTTCTCCACTGAAAATACGGCAACAGTTATTCATTCTTACTGAAAACAATGGCATGTGACTTAGGCCCCATCCGCACTATACATTTAATGCAGTAATATACCACTTTAAACAGTCAAGGCTTCCCCCCAACGAATCCTGGGAACTGTAGTTTGTTAAAGGTGCTGAGACTTGTTAGGAGACCCCTTTTCCCCTCACAGAGCTACAGTTCCCAAGAGTAGCCCAACAGGCAATTCCTCTTCCCTGAGAACTTGGGGAACTGTAGCTCTGTGAGGGGAAAAGGGGTCTCCTAAAAATTCTCACCTTCCTTTAACAGGCCACAGTTCCCATGATTCTTTGGGGGTGAAGACATGCTTAAAGTGGTCTGATACTGTTTTAAATATATAGTGCAGACAGGAACTGAGTAAAAATTAATTTTTGTTGGTTTGTGCCCAGAGACTACATTTCTGGCAGTTGCTGGTGATGAATCCATCATGCACGGAGTGAACAAGTCCCTTTAAAACAAATTGCTGCAATTTTTTCAGGGAAAAGGCAAACCAGAAGCTGGTCCACTAGGATATGGGAGGCAATATTGATGGAGAAACCTAAATAAATTCAAGGTTCTCCAGGTGCCTTTCCTCTGAAGTGCACTTTCGACCCTGGTTTTCCTGCACAGCATTCTTAAAATGGAATATAGGTCTCACACAAAACAAAAACAAACAGTTAAGGGTGCAATCCTGTGCACACTTACCTGGGAGTAAGCCCCACCAAACAAAATGGGATCTACTTCAAGGAAACTTGCATAGGATTGCATTGTAGATGTCATTTTCACTGGAAAATAGGAAGCTGCCTTATGACAAATCAGACAACTGGGTTATCTAACTCAGTACTGTCAGCACTGACTGACAGCTACTCTTCAGGGTTTCAGGTGGGCCTTTATCCCACCACCATCTGGAGATGCTGGGGACTGAGTTTAGGGATCTTCTGCACGCAGGGCAGATGCTCTGCCACTGAGCTCTAGCTCTTCCTGTTTACTTCTGTTGTACTGTGTAACACTCACCTATGCTGGTAAAGTTTGCATCACACAGGAAAATGCAGACCCACAAAGGCATGTAAAAAACTGGACCCACCATCAAACAAATATGTAAAAAAGTGTTTAGTATATATATTTAAGGGACGCGGGTGGCGCTGTGGGTAAAACCTCAGCACCTAGGGCTTGCCGATTGCATGGTCGGCGGTTCGAATCCCCGCGGCGGGGTGAGCTCCCGTCTTTCGGTCCCAGCTCCTGCCCACCTAGCAGTTCGAAAGCACCCCTAAGTGCAAGTAGATAAATAGGTACCGCTTTATAGCGGGAAGGTAAACGGCGTTTCCGTGTGCTGTGCTGGTGCCGGCTCGCCAGAGCAGCTTCGTCACGCTGGCCACGTGACCCGGAAGTGTCTCCGGCCCCCGGCCTCTTAAGTGAGATGGGCGCACAACCCTAGAGTCGGACACGACTGGCCCATACGGGCAGGGGTACCTTTATATCTATTTAAATATCTTAATCTCCTTTTTCTTTCCAATTTTTGCATCTTTTTGCAGCTTTGTTATGTTTTGGAATAATAGTACTGTAATTAAAAATTGAGAATTTTTGAATCTTCTTCATCAATATCATCTCCTCTCTGTTCTTTCTCTGCTTCATTCATTAGGCACTTTATAAATTAACCATACAAGCCATGGCTAATGTAAATAAATAAATAAAAACTTCCTTTTGCTTGCTTTGTGTGCCAAGTTCAGCCAAAGTCCATACAATTACTTGCATTTTTAGAAAGTGTGTGAATATTTTTTTCTTTCATGATACTGTAAGTATTAAGCACCCATAGTTTTATTCTCTCTCACTGCAACCCCATGAGCCATCTTCTTCCTTGATCAATTCAGCTTCCCTTTCCCATACGTTTTCCAGTTCTGCTGTATGTTTCTTTTGGAAAGGGCAATTAGACTAGGGGACCAATTTTAATTAAAATTTCCAACCAGTCCTTGAAAAGATGTTGGGCAAGACGGAGAAGCAGAACTTCCTTCATTGAGGGATACAAATAGCACAGTAACCCATTGTTCCCGGCCCTATCGTTGGATATACAATACATGATGCTAGTGCCAATAAACCAAATTCTGACCAATTTTCAAGCAGTAATACTCCGCATTTACTCTTACTTCTCTGCCAAAAGCTCTCCCCAAGTTCATGGTGAGGCCCAGCCTTCACTTCAGTTACATATCTCAGCCTACTACAATAGGCCTATTAACTCTTCCCCTTCCTTTTCTTTCCCCCACATTTTTTTTTTTAATTCTTGGCAAAACTAGAATGACAAAAAGCCTGCCCTTCCACCTAAAATAGGGCCACCTTCTCCTAGCTTCATCAGTGCTTGTCTGAGTGTGAGACACAGGGTGGGCAACCGGCAGTCCTGGTACAACAACAGGCTGATGTCTCTGCACCAACCTGGTGCTCACCAGATGTTTTAGACCACAGCTCCCATCAACTCCCAGCCAGCACAGCTGTAGTACAAAAACCTCCTGGGAGGCACCAGGTTGGCAAAAGCTTCCCTGCACCTGGCTCAATGCCTTTTGTTGGGAAAAGGCCGTTGCTAAGGCAGCCACCTCCTGTATTCCACCCTCCCTCCCCCCACTTCTGCTGCTCATAAGATGCTCCACAGTGACGTCACTTCCCACTTCTCATATCTCCCCAACCAGGGTGCCTGCATTCATCTTTGCACACCACAGAGCTCTTTCTTTTCCTTCAGGAAGAGAGGAAGTTAAGTAGGAAGAGTGTCCTGCCCCAACGCCTTCTCTGCCCTACTTCTTTTCTCTTTGTGGCATTCCCATCACCATCACCTCCCCTCACCCTGAAGGACAACAACGTGCAGAGGGGCTGCAGGCGGCAACCTCTCGCTCTTTCCCCTCCTGCCTCCCAGAATTTTCCATCTTCATTTGGTTCTCTGAGCAGCACTTCCAAGCACCAGCCAGCGAGTTGCCTACTGGGTGTAGGTCCCATAGAGATACATAGCTAGCGACTGAGGAAGATTCTTCCCCTAGTGTGGGAGAACCTCCTACATGGCCAGATTCCCCCATCATCCCCATGAAGGACACATTTCTGAAACCAGGCCTACCCTACCAAACGGAACAAACACCCCAACGTTCACTCCTCATCTTTCCTTGTTGACAAATTGATTCTGGAAACACAACAGACCCTCTTCTTCCGATTCCTCCATTGCCTTTGGCCTGTGTGCCTGTCCATTTCTTCCTATTAGCTTCCCTCGTTCCCCTCATTCCTCACCCACCCTTGAATTTCACAACCCCTGGTTTCTTTTTCTTCCTTGCATTATCTTTCCCCTTTATTTTTTTTAAAAAATAAGCTCCCCCCACCTCCCCAAGGATATTGCTGTCCTCTGTTGCCACACTGCCTGCCTGAAGCTGTACTGATCATCTTAAGCACCATTTCCAGACGGGCTAACAATTCTGTTAGACATAAGATGCCAATAATAGGAGGTTTCCTTTCTGTTGTTGTTGGGAAGCCATCCACCTTCACGGAACAGTTCCACCTCATCCCCTCGCCTAGCCTCCTTGCCATCCTCTCTCCATCTTAGGGGACGCAGGATGGTCTTTCCACCTCCACCCTCGGGCGGGGGGGTTTCCTCGCCAGCCTTCCCTGGCAACCCAAGGCTCTCTTTACCTGCAGACGGTGATCAGGTTTTTCCTCTCCACGGCGATGTTCCTGGAAGAGGCTTTCTTCGAAGACAGCCCTAGCGCCATGGTCGACTGGAGGCAGTTCGGTTCCATCCAGGGGAGAGACGCTCTGGGTCCTCCGGGTGGCGCCCCCTCCTCTTCCTCCTCCTCCCCCTCCTCCCCACCCCCTCCCCTCCCCCTGCCTCTCCTCCCTGCCCTCCCCCAGAAGACGAGGCGTTGGGTCAGCCTTCTCCAGGATCGGATAGCACGGAAGTATCGGCCGCCTCTCTCTCGTCCTAAAATTAGCTCCAGCCCCCTGCTTGGAGGGCGAGAGCGAACAGCGAAAGATGGGAGGATGGCCGGGAGGAGCTCTCCTTGGTCCTGATGGAAAACAGGCGCCTCCTCCTCCCGATGGGAAGCCAGCCCCTCTCGCCAATGACGTGATGGGCGGATGAGAGGGAAAGGGGAGCAGCCGGGAAGGAAGGAAGGAAGGAAGACAGCGTCGGAGGAGAGGAGGACCTCATGTCGCCTGGAACAGGGAGGGGAAAATCTGCCTTAGATGCAGCTCACTCTCTCCCCTACTCACTGTTTCCAGCACGGTGCGTTATGCAGACGCAGCTCATCCATTCCTTACAACAGCCCTGCGAGGTTGGCTTTTAAAAAGAGAAAAAAGGCCCTGTCAGAACGGAACACAAGGACCCTGATCCCCACCCCACGGTGTTTTGATGCCTGAGGCAAATGTGTGTGTACACACATACATTCACACACACATATAGAATCATATACAGTGGTACCTCGGGTTAAGTACTTAATTCATTCCGGAAGTCCGTTCTTAACCTGAAACTGTTCTTAACCTGAAGCACCGCTTTAGCTAATAGGGCCTCCTGCTGCTGCCATGCTGCCAGAGCACGATTTCTGTTCTAATCCTGAAGCAAAGTTCTTAACCTGAGGTACTATTTCTGGGTTAGCGGAGTCTGTAACCTGAAGCGTATGTAACCCGAGGTACCACTGTAAATCTTCTTGCCCAACGTGGGGCACAAGCCTGAGATTAAGAGTCTCCTGCTCTACCAACTGAGCAGCTCAGTCTGAGCTATCTATCTATCTATCTATCTATCTATCTATCTATACACACACACACACACACACACACACACACACACAATACATACAAATTGCTTTCCTCGCCGTGATTAACGTAAGGGCATGCACCTTAAAACCTGTCAGAAAGCTGTCCCGTAAAAGTCCAACTGGAAATGGGAAAGGTACAAGAACATGGTATTTATTATTAGTTCAAAATGAGGAACTTCCCAGGAGTTACATCTGCCTGTCTCCCATTCTGCTCTTTTTACTGGCACCCAAGCCCTCTGTCTGAGGTAACCACTTTGCCTCACCTCAGTGTCTCTGACTAAAGTGAAAAATGGCCTCTTGCCCAGGGGCTATTAATGAAATGGAGGAAGGGCATGGAGTTTGTTTATTTAATACATTTATATCCAAGGAGCTGGAAGCAGCATACTTGGCTCTCACCTGCCCATTTTATCCTCACAACAACTCTGTGGGGTAGATTATTAGGCAGAGAGATCATGACTGGCCCAAGACTACCCTGGTTGTGTCGGGATTTAAATCCTGGCCTCCTAGGTTGTAGTCTGACACTCTAACCATTTCGCCACAATAGCTCTCTAAGTTGAACTTCGGTCTCTGGATTACTTGCTTTTGCCAAATTCATATTAGTTTAAACTGTCTAGACAATGACATCCGATAAATAGCGGTCCTATCAGGTTACAGATTCAATAGTCTTTAGCACAATCTCGAACACTGTTTGTTTGTTTGGCAGAGAGATGCTGGTGCGCTCTCTCTCTCTCTCTCTCTCTCTCTAACACACACAACATGTGCTCGTTCACATGCAGGCTGACTGGAGAAGAGGACCTCTGAACACAAGCAGAGTGCTTCCTGTGGCTGAGTCACCAATGGCAGATCATTAAAATGGGCTCTTGCAGAACAGCACACTCAGAGGAAATAAACAGTGTGCATCCATTTCAAGTCATGGTTACAATTTATAAAGAAAGCTTTGTGTTCTGTTTTGCTTTGTTAATCTACTACCTTTGGAAGGAAAGAGTTTGTTTTTCTCCTTCCACCAGGGACTGTTGTCAAGCACACACAAAAAGTGTCTTTAAAATTGGGTGGTTTCCCCCCTCCTTTGGGAATTCCCCCCACCCCCTGCCTTTATTGTCTGACTGCTATGCTTGTGGTCAGCAAAATACCGCCCCCCAGGTCTGTTCAACTGACCCTGAGGGTTTTTGTTTGACCTTGCTTATTTATTTATTTCCCCGGTAATTGTAGGCTGAGCTGTTTGCTGTGCACCCACTTGAGAGCTTGTATATCTTGTTCATTCCTGCTCTCTGCTGGTGGACTTCAGTATAATCTGAATTTCTTCCAAGGAAGTGGGGGGGGGCGGGGGGAACGACTGTCTCTCCAGAAGGAAGATTCTGCCTCTGAATGGAGAAAAGGGTGAATTCTTCTGCTTCCTCCCAACTGGATAGGCACAGCCACCAGGACTGCCAGTTGAGCAGGGGGCAAATGGAAGGGAAATGGCCTGCTTTGCCGCTTTGCTTGCAACAGCAGGCTTGGTCGACAGCTGAAGCTTTTCATGGCATGAAGATGATAAACTTTACTGTTTACGCATCAAGCTGATTTTAAAGGCACAGGCACCAGGGAAGGCTCAAAAGTTGGGAACCCACACATTCCCAGGATGGAAGGTGCAGAGTTTAGAGTGAGGATGGGCTCACTGGAGCTTTGCCCCAGACTGTGGCTTTTATCTTCTTATGTAGGAAGCTGCCTTATACAATTGCTCCATCTAGCTCAGTATCAGAGACATCACCTTGCCAACAAAGGTCCATATAGTTAAAGCCATGGTTTTCCCAGTAGTGATGTATGGAAGTGAGAGCTGGACCATAAAGAAGGCTGATCGCCAAAAAAGTGATGCTTTTGAATTATGGTGCTGGAGGAGACGCTTGAGAGTCTCATGGACTGCAAGGAGATCAAATGCATCCATTTTTAAGGAAATTAGCCCTGAGTGCTCACTGGAAGGACAGATCGTGATGCTGAGGCTCCAATACTTTGGCCACCTCATGAGAAGAGAAGACTCTCTGGAAAAGACCCTGATGTTGGGAAAGATGGAGAGCACAAGGAGAAGGGGACGACAGAGGACGAGATGGTTGAACAGTGTTCTCAAAGCTACAAACATGAGTCTGACCAAACTGCGGGAGGCAGTGGAAGACAGGAGTGCCTGGCGTGCTCTGGTCCATGAGGTCACGAAGAGTCGGACACGACTAAACGACTAAACAACAACAACAACAACAACAGCTCAGTATGGTTTACACTGACTGTACCAAATGGTGTGAAGCCATATCATTGCTCTACCAGTTTTATCTGCAATAGCTCTCCAGGGAATCAGGTGGGTCTTTCATCACAACCCTACCAGGGGTTGAACCTGGTTCCTTCTGCATGCAACACCTGTGTCCTGTCTCTGAGCTATATAGCTCTTCTTCTCTTTTTGCAACCTGGAACATGCCATAATAGAAATGCCTGGATGTTATTTCTCTGCAGCCACTGAGCAATGACCATAACTGACCAACACTCAAGGAAACAGAGAGTCGGATCAGTTTCCCATTCAAGCTGCGCTCCAACACCCCCTTCTTCTGAGTGCAAAATGAGCCCTGGCATCATCGCACAGCATGAGCTAATGGTGCCTCATCATTTCCACATAATTTTTTGGACTGCAGAGAAGGGAGGGAGGGAAGCAGGGAGGTGCCTGGCTCCTGCTGGCCTGGCTGGCTACTGGAAGATAAAGCAGCCACTGGAAGAGGCTATTCCTCAGAGATAGGCCTAATCATAAAGCACCTAGCTGCAGGGGGAGGAGACGGGCACCGCCCAAGCCCATCCATTTCCATGCTCACGCAAGGCTTGGCGTGTCTCCCGGTCGCTTCTTTTCAAATATGTTGCTTATTTTTAAATACCCCAGGCAAAATCTAATTGGCTGCATTTGCTCGCTGCATAGTTCAAACCCGTCCAATGACAAGAGCCTCTTCTTTACTATCTCAAAGGGAAAAAAGGGACCTGGAAAGTGCATTTCTGTTGACTAGAAGTATGCTGGTGTCCCTCCCTCCTTAAAAAAGCAAAACAAAACCCTGCCTGATTAGTTCTAGTCTGTGTGACATTCACACTGACCACCCCCTGCCACTTCTGCAGCCTCCTTGCCCACCCATCAACCCTTAAGCTTTGCCAGATCACCTAACTGCAGTGCAAAGTTTTAGTAGGTGCTGTCACTGCCGCTGTCGTTTGTGATGCCTTTTATATTATTATGGTGGATTGGTTATCATAAAGTTGTTTTTATATAGCATTTTGTGAAGCTGTGGTTCTTTTAATCATTAAGAGTAGTCTAAAAGTTTCAGCAAAATGAATGAATGAATGAATGCAAACCATAACATGCAGAACACCATTACAGTGGTACCTCGGGTTACAGACGCTTCAGGTTACAGACTCCGCTAACCCAGAAATAGTACCTCGGGTTAAGAACTTTGCTTCAGGATGAGAACAGAAATCGCGCTGTGGCAGCGGGAGGCCCCATTAGCTAAAGTGGTACCTCGGGTTAAGAACTTTGCTTCAGGATGAGAACAGAAATCGCGCTGTGGCAGCGGGAGGCCCCATTAGCTAAAGTGGTACCTCAGGTTAAGAACAGTTTCAGAACGAATTAAGTTCTTAACCAGAGGTACCACTGTATTAAGATTCATGGGGCTTTAAACCTAGGAACACTACATCTGACACCTTCCTCATTCCCCAAAGAGCTGGTGTTCTGTGATGGTTAAGAGTATTGACAAGGGTTCAAATCTCCACTCCTTTGGCCAGTTGCTGTCTCTCAATCTAACCTCCCCTACAGACCACCCCTGTCATATTCCCCCCCCCCTTTTTTCCTTTTTCCAAATATGCATCATTTCTTCAGGTCCCTGATTTTCACGCCGCAGCCAGTTTTGTCTTGTTTTTTTTTTTTAGCAGCTTTGACTAATCTACCTACCCCTTCTTTCTCCCTCCTTCCTATCATACAGACCTCATCACCTTGTCTTCAGAGTCCTCAGTCCTATTCACTCCTCGTGCTTCACTTCCCTGCCTGCTCTGCTCTTGACCTCAAGCCTCATTCTAACTTTCCTTCCTGTACTCTCTTTCATTCCCTGTTGGTACACGAATATGTCACTTCCCTACCTCCCAATCCTCATTCAGCCTCTGTATGAAGTTGTAGTTCCTGTCAAATCGACAACTTTCTATGCCACCCTTCACCCAAGGATCACAGGGCAGTTTACAATATAAAAACGCAAATACATAACATAGTAACAACAAACAAACAAAAGTACCCCAACGCATGGTTAAAGAGGCCATAGTTTAATTAGCCAAAGGCTAATTGCATAATCAGTATTAGTAAAGGTAAAGGTACCCTTGCCCGTACGGGCCAGTCGTGACCGACTCTAGGGTTGTGCGCCCATCTCACTTAAGAGGCCGGGGGCCAGCGCTGTCTGGAGACACTTCCGGGTCACGTGGCCAGTGTGACGAAGCTGCTCTGGCGAGCCAGCACCAGAGCAGAGCACGGAAATGCCGTTTACCTTCCTGCTATAAAGCGGTACCTATTTATCTACTTGCACTTTGACGTGCTTTCGAACTGCTAGGTGGGCAGGAGCTGGGACCAAACGACAGGAGCTCACCCTGCCGCGGGGATTCGAACTGCCGACCATACGATCGGCAAGTCCTAGGCACTGAGGTTTTACCCACAGCGCCACCTGTGTCCCACAATCAGTATTAGAATTCAACTAACGTTCACCTTGGTTTCTATTTGAGTGAGCTTTCTTCTCTCATTATTGCCACCAAATATGGTTGCCAACTGACCAGTACAAAGGCTCAGTCTCTTCTCAGTGCTGGATTACCCAACAGGCAGACTAAGCATGTGCTTAGGGCACCAGCAAAGCAGGGGCACACAAACACACAAAATTGTTTGGGACAGATTTAGCGCTCAATCAGGGCAAATGGCAATGGATGAGTTCTTCGATTAGCTAGTCACTGTAAGGGTTATTTTGTGCTGGTTTCAATTGTGTTTTATGTTTTATTGTTGTAGGTGCCCTGATATTTTATGATACAGTGGAACTCTGGCTAGTGGTTGAGATGCCCTTTCTGGTAAAAAGGTAAAGGTACCCCTGACCGTTAGGTCCAGCTGTGGACGACTCTGGGGTTGCGCGCTCATCTCGCTCTATAGGCTGAGGGAGCTGGCGTTTGTCCACAGACAGCTTCCGGGTCATGTGGCCATCATAACTAAGCCACTTCTGGTGAACCAGAGCAGTGCACGGAAACGCCGTTTACCTTCCTGCCAGAGCTGTACCCATTTATCACTTGCACTTTTAGGTGCTTTTGAACTGCTAGGTGGGCAGGAGCTGGGACCTAACAACAGGAGCTCACCCTGTTGCGGGGATTTGAACTGCCAACCTTCCGATCGGCAAGCCCTAGGCTCTGTGGTTTAGACCACAACGCCACCCGTGTCCCGCCCTTGCTGGTACTTGGCTCCAGTTAAACAATGAGTAAGCCACCAGAAAGAATGCATATCACTGTGCTGTGTTGCATTAGAAGTTGATGTACTCACTTATCCAAGGGGATTCAGTGGGTATAATTGTTGTTTGATTAGTGTTTCCTGTAACTGTAAGATGCATTTGAGTCTTGAATAGATAGATAGATGATAGATAGATAGCTAGATAGATAGACAGACAGACAGATAGATAGATATAGATAGACACTACCCTTCATTCTAGTTAGAAATGAAAGGTGGCATACAGCAAATAGTGTCAGCATGAAACTCCAGTAGTTGATATGTGGAGCATGCACATGCTCATTCATTTCATTTTGCAAGGGATCAGAAGTTTTGTTCACTTGAGATAAGAATATACCCTTTCACCGGGCCTCCTCTCAGACTTCAGCTCCACTTAGATTAGTAAATATCCCTGATGGCCATTTTGGATCCCCAATTCACAAATGCCAGCTTGGCAATATTAAGTGATTACATGGCATTAAACCAGGAGCGGTAACTCCATGGCAGAGAGTGTGCTTTGAATTTAGCTGGAGCTCAGTAACGGAACAAATGTTCTGCATGCAAAAATAAATAAATCCCAGGTTCAATCCATGGTATCTCCAGTTAGGATCTGCACAATATCCTACAGAACCGCTAGCAGTGGCTCCTCTTGGACAAATGGCCTTACCTAGTATAAAGCAGCATACTAAGAGCCTAATTTCATCCACTTGCCTCTCCAGTTAGGCAGTGCCAGAGAGCAAGGACTGTCAAATAGACCTCCTGCTTCCAGGCGGTGCTTATTGTATGCCATTTCTCATCCGCATACAATGAATATTGATCAAATATGACAGAGACAAGCCAAATGGATGTTGTATTTTATTTGGTCATTAAGGGTGTTCAAGATGTTTCCTAGTTCAGAGACATGTCTGAAGCATTATAGTATGTTCTATTTTGACAAAAATCTAAGAGTGGTCTGATTACTTACACTGAATTATTCCTCAGTAATTGTGGCAATGGATTGATGCAGCGACGTCAATAGTAGGAAACAGTACTATATGGCATTAGCACACAGAAAGAAAGAAAGAAAGAAAGAAAGAAAGAAAGAAAGAAAGAAAGGTCTTTGCATCAAAGAGCTTACAATTCTAAATTTGACAGCATAAAACCTACAAGGGGGTGGGGTGAGAGACAGGAGAAGGGTAACCAGGAACAAATCTGCGTGCATGCAGTTATAAAGCAGGCTATCCATATAATTTAATTCAGTGGTTCACAGAGCTCTGGGATTCCTCACTGGAACTGAGTTCCTCCACCGGTAGCTGTATAGCAGCATGACACCCAGAGCTGCGTGCCAGAGGCTTCAGGCTGTGGAGCAGCGTGTCAGAGGCGACTTTGCAAATGCAGCCGCCCTAGAAAAAGATCAACAACTTTGGCTCCTCCCCCCACCCCCACCCCGGTTGTCCGTCAAAAAAAAAAGTGGGAGTTCCTGCACCTCTTTTTCTAGGAAAAAAAGCACTGCCTCCAAGTGAAGATCAATAAAGGCCAAACAACCTGTGATATGACAAATCAATGAATAGGATCTTCTGGAGAGTGTGTGTGTGTGTGTGTGTGTGTGTGTGTGTGTGTATTTTAAAGATCACAGTAGTTGCAGCCCTGCCTCCATTTGACAGTGGCTTCAGTACTGAGGAAGAGACAGGGCAGGACTCCGGCAAAGGACAAAATGGCACCTCCTTCCCCCCACCACACACAATCCCACACAGAGAAACCAAGTGTTTTGGCAGCTGAATCTTACCCCAGCACTGCATATGGGGAAGCATCCTGCACCACACCTAAGGACAGCAAGCTAGATCAGAGCCCAAAAGGCAGGCCATGTAGCCTATAGACCTATGTTTTCCAACACCTCAGCAGCAGCAGAACCCATCCCCAGCATCTGCCGCCTGAGGTGGCCGCCTTAATCCAGCTAATGATAGGACTGGCTATGGAGAGGGAGGCTATTCCTTACTTACTTTCTTGCTGTCTTCCTTATTGAAACCTCCCCACCACCGCCACGAAACTGTTGTATGTCTGAGGTAAAACATGCCAGTATTGTATGGGTACCTATATAATTATTCACTGCCAGGCGAATAGCAGTATAGGAAAGGCAGTCCAGATTGAGAAAACAACACATGACAAATTATTGGCCCCCTCACCTGGCTGTATGGCCTGACAGGATCCAGAGGTGAAGGGGTGATGAAACAGCACTGGTGCCTTTTCTTTTTTCAGGGAATGGGGGGATGCCGAAGATTATCCCATGTCTCATCTAGTGTGGCCCTAAGATTTCCTAAAAGGCAGCTTGCTTACACCTGCCACTCATCTTCTAATAAATATCTGAAAGGTTGCTTCCTTCCCTACAGAACCCCTCCAGACATTAAGATCAGCAGACTACTCTTGGTAGTTCCAGAAGTTCCCTCAGAAGTTCAGAGGGTTGTAGAGAGGGCGTTGTTTGCAGCAGCCCCTAAGTTGAAGAACTCCCTCCCCACAGAGGCACTTCTGGCTTCTTCACAACTCAGCAGATGCTGAAGACACACCTCTTAACTCTGGCCTTTGATGTGTATTTTCAGGGCTCACCTAAGTGGCTTCAGCCTTGTATACCTGAAGGAGTGTCTCCATCCCCGTCATTCAGTCCAGACACTGAGGTCCAGCTCTGAGGGCCTTCTGATGTTTCTCTCATTGCAGAGTTACAGGGAGCCAGGCAGAGGCCCGTCTTGGTAGTGGCACCCACCTTGTGGAACACTCTTCCATCAGATGTCAGGGAGATAAAGAGCTATGCAACTTTAGAAGACATCTCAAGGAACTCCTGTACAGGGAAGTTTTAAATGTTTGATGTTTTATTAAGTTTTTATATCTGTTAGAAGCCACCCAGAGTTACTGGGGCAACCCAGTCAGATGGGCAGCATATATAAAAGAAAAGAAAAGAAAAGAAAAGAAAAGAAAAGAAAAGAAAAGAAAAGAAAAGAAAAGAAAATAATAAAATAAAATAAAATAAAATAAAATAAATAAAATAAAAAAATAAAATAAAATAAAATAAAATAAAATAAAATAAAATAAAGATAATGATTCCTGTTACTTTAATCTGCTTTAACTGTTTACAGTTCTGGATTTTAAACTGTAACCTGTTAAGGGACCTGCTGGTGAAGGATGGATAACAGATTTGACAACAACAACAACAACAACAACAACAACAACAACATGTGCAGGCACAGGGGTGCGATGAGTGTGAGACTCTACAGGACAGCACAGACCACTCCCTTCTTGAATGAACCATGCTTCCAAGAACATTTACCAGAATCCTTTGCAAGGCACAGGAGGCTCGTGACAGCTGAGGTGCTGCCAGGTGCGAGTGGACTCTGGGTGAGGTGCTCCCTTCCCTGATCTGGTCACCCCACTTTTCTCCCTTTTTGTTGCTGCTCTCACATGGTTTTTAACATAGTCATCTCAGCAATGGGGCTTTACAGACTTTACAATTCTATTATTTCATACATAAATCCCTTTCATCTCATTTTCACATTGGTCTACAAACTTTTTTTGTGTAAAAAAACGCCTGCATAATATTTTGCACAAAATATTATTCAAATAGTATATATATTCCATCACAAAATACATTTAATTAATTAACTGGGATCTGTGGGGAAAGCCTTGCTGATTGTGTCATGGCCACCAGAAGTCCATCTTGCTAGCTACATGGCAACAGGCCTTCTTTGTGGTGGCACCTACCCTATGGAGGAACTTCACTTCAGAGATTAGGCCGGCACCAACAGCTGAGTGCTTTTACCACCCATCAGAGGATCCCCTTTTCACCCAAGCATTCTCTAGCCACCAATCGCAGTACTTCAGCACCTTCAGCAGCTGAAAACTTATGGTTTTCAAACACTTCCTGCTGGTGTTTCGTTGTAATGTTTTATTACAGCATTACTGCTGTCTGATGGTTGTGAATGCTTTGGTAGCCACTGAATGAAAATGACTGAAAAAACAAACAAACTTTTTTCTGTTCCTTTTAAGTTCAAACCCGAGACTGTGATGTCTGAAGGATAATTGCATTGGTCTGGGAGGCGCAGATCAAGTTTGCACTGTTAACTCGAATTCGTCAAGCATCCCTAAGTGCACTAAAATATTCAGAACTGTAGCCATTTACATAGAACTTGATTAAACCATTCTAATATATGGAGCTTTACTTTTTCCCCAGGCCCTGTGCTTTGGTTACAGTTATGTGCTTCTACATTTAACTGAAGTTTTGCCAGACAGCTGAGGCCTTGCATACATCAGACATACATGCAACCTCTATGTGCTTCTAAGTAGAACATTGCTTCTGATTATTTCAAGTACAGGTAGGTAAAATGCACCCGTGAGAACTCATTCAAAGTTAATAAGGTCCAGACAGATACAGTTCCTGCCTTGCTTTCATCTTTACTTTCCTCTTCTAGCAGCCATTTCAGCTGAAAGCTGTGAACGGTGCTCATCAGCCTCCAGGCAAAAGAGGGAATCCTCACGAGAAACTTTTTTTAAATGAAAAAAACCACATCAATCCAAAAGGAAAACACCAGTGACTCTATTTGTGAGGGTTCCCCCTTCTTCCCCCACCCCTCCACCCCCAGCAGAGGAATTCCCCTTGAGATCTGTAAACATGTTTATCTCGAGGATGCGAAGCTGAGAAGGCAACGTGACCCAGGAGGACCAAACGCTCATTGAGGAAGAAGAGGTGGCCTTGCTAGGAATCGCTCAAAACTTACGGGACCTTTCTAATGTTGGTGAGACCAGTCCTGGTGAGATGGGAGGGGCGAGCCAGCAAAGTTCAAGAGCACGGATGGGTAGCAGGGAGGTTGCACCTCATGGTAACTCCAGATAATGTTGTTTACTGGTCCTTCGGAAAAAAAGTTGCATCTAGACCCACCAGGAACACCCCTGATGCCAGGTGGTCCGGCAAGATTAAAGCAGCAGCCATGAGTCAGGACTTTGAAGCTCCTCTGGAGAGCTCTCTCGTCTCATTACCGCCTGTTGCAGGCTGTAGGGAACCGCTAAGGAGAGAGGGGTTCCACAGAGCGGCAGAAAGACCCCTGGCTTGAACCTTCTCTGCCTTCCCATCGAGGTCTCTCTGCAAGCATACAGGTAGGGGAGCTTATACAATAAGTTGGTTCTTCAAGGGAGCCTATGGAGGGTGCTGAGGGTGGAGATTGCAGGACATGTAAGGGAGGGCAATGTGAGAGGAGGGAGAAGAGGCTGCTCTTGGAAGGGGCCAAGGAACCCTTTGAGAAGCTTGGTGCCTACAAAAAATCCCAGTTGGCCATTCTTGCTGTGACTGATGGAAGTTGTAGTTCCCCATACCTTCTTCAGAGCATTTATTCTAAATTGTTGTTGTTTAGTCGTTTAGTCGCGTCCGACTCTTCGTGACCCCATGGACCAGAGCACGCCAGGCACTCCTGTCTTCCACTGCCTCCCGCAGTTTGGTCAAACTCATGCTGGTAGCTTTGAGAACACTGTCCAACCATCTCGTCCTCTGTCGTCCCCTTCTCCTTGTGCCCTCCATCTTTCCCAACATCAGGGTCTTTTCCAGGGAGTCTTCTCTTCTCATGAGGTGGCCAAGGTACTGGAGCCTCAGCTTCACAGTCTGTCCTTCCAGTGAGCACTCAGGGCTGATTTCCTTAAGAATGGATACGTTTGATCTTCTTGCAGTCCATGGGACTCTCAAGAGTCTCCTCCAGCACCATAATTCAAAAACATCAATTCTTCGGCGATTATTCTAAATACTCCCCCCCAAAAACATCTCAAGGAGGTTTGAGGAGCCTCCAACAATTTTTCTCCACCAGCTGTTTGGTCTTTGCTTGGACTTCTGAGGCATGTCCCATCTTTGCTTCTCTCTCTTTCTTAGGAAAGTAGTTGCAGGTTACTGCTTTTTTCCCCTGCAAAGAAAGGAACCTGCTTTGTGTGCTTGCAAAAGTCGGTTGGTTTCCTCTTTGCGATGTGCAGCTCCTTGTTTCTGGTGTGGGTCTGCAAGCTGTCGACAGCATCCTTTTCAACGCTCTAGTCTTCAAAAGGAGGGGGTGGAGGTCACAGTTTACAAACCCTTCTGTACTGAAATGTTGGGATACTTTATGGAAGGTTGTAAATGTTGAAGAGCTATGAATGTCACTTTTGGACAAACAAGGAGTTTGTAAGAAGTTAGCATCTCTCTTCCATTGATGCTTTCCTATGAGAATAATGAAATTGCCTTGCTGGATCCGACCAAAGGTCTGTTTAAGATTCATGCCTACCTCAGAGTAAGTCCCACTGTACTCAGTGGGGCTTATTTCTGAGGAGACAAATATAGGATCAGACTGTTAGTCCAACCCCCTCTCTCTGAACAGTGACCGGCTAGATTAAGAACATAAAAACAGCCCTGCTGAATTAGGCCAATGACCAATCAGATATTTATGGGAAGCCCAAAAGCAAGACCTTAGTGCAACAGCACCTTCCCTGGCTCCAGCTTCCAACAAGGGAGGCAGAATATATCCATTGTGGCCAAAGTACTCTGGGAAGTTTGTAATCAAACCAACTCTCATAATTGATATACTTATCCCTTGTGAATTCATATTCCCTTTTGCAAAACCTGTCTAAGCAAATGGTCGTCGTCTCCAAATGTTTTTGAAATTCATTCCAGAAGTTAAAGACATTGGTGTTGTGGGAAGAAATCCTTCCTTTAGCTTGTCCTGAACCTAATGCTTATCAAATCCATTGGATTACTCTGTGATCTATTTTTTTGGGGGGGGGGGGTTGGGGGTGCTGGGTGGTTTTTGTCTCTTCACTTTCTCTGCAACACCATGTATTTCTCTCCATCCCTGGCTGACTTTAAAATCATGGATAGAGAACATGTGGTAATAGATACTGGACTCCAACTCCCATGAGCCTCAGGCAATGGTCTGTGATGATGGGAGTTGTAGTCCCTCCAGCACCCCAGCTTTAGCCCATACATTTAGCCCTACATTTGCATGGAACATGCTCCAATGCCTGATCTTTTTAAGCTGTGCTTCTCTTTTAGCTTCACCAGCTTTACAGTGCCTTTTTATCAGATGATGAAAATGGAACTGCCTGGTGCTCTTGTTGCATAGAATAGTCATTCCATAGAGACATAGTTGTCTAGTGACTAGGCTTTGCAATAGGCGTATTCTGAATGAAGTCATGGATTCTCTTAAAAAATAAAAATAATAAAAGGTAGGCGAGAGATGTTTTGGAGATATCTGCCATAGATTACAGCTGGTTTCCAGCATAGGAAGCTGCCTGATGATGAACTGGACCATTGGTTCATGTAGTTCAGTATTGCCTAAACCAGCAGTGGGGAACCATTTTCGGCCTGAGGGCCACCTTCCTCTCTGTGCAACTATCTAAGGGCCACATGCCAAAGGTGGGTGGAGCCAGAGGCAAACATGGGCAGAGCAACAAATGTAATCCCTCTCTGTCCTCCATGCAGGCAACCAAGATGCATTATCTGAGTTCAAAGACACACCCCAGTCATGTGACTGAAGAGTGGGTGTGGCCTGGGGAGAGTCTAGAGCAGCTTTTCTCAACCTTGGGTCACCAGATATTCTTGAGCTACAACTCCCTTCATCTCTGACCTTTGGCCACGTTGGATAGGAATGGTGTGAGTTGTAGTCCAGCACCATCTAAGGACCCAAGGCTGAGAAAGGCTGGTTGACTCTAGAGGGCCAAATAGAGAAGGCTGCATCTGCCCCCCTCCACCAAGCCTAACATTTTCCCAACGGATCTACACTGGCTGGCATTGGTGCTCCAGGATTTCAGATGGGAATGTTCCCAGCCCTACCTAGAGACATTTGGAAATGATCCCAGACCCTTCTGCATGCTCTAACACTGAGCTATTCCTGCTTTCGATATCTCTTAGCATCTATTAGTCCAGATTGCAGAAGGAAATGGAGGCATGATGACTGAGGGCAGTGATGGACAAACTTGGCTCTCCATCTGTTTTGAGACTACAACTCCCACCATCCCTAGCTAACAGGACCAGTGGTCAGGGGTGATGGGAATTGTAGTCCCTAAACAGCTGGAGGGCCAAGTTTGGCCATCACTGACCGAGGGTAACGAGGTGAAAAACTTTCATATGGGCATGCTTGAGAACTGTTGAAGGAAGGAACTGTTGCTTGCTCATGCTGGCTTTAGCTGAAGGTAGAAGAAGCAAAGCCTGCCAATGGAGTGAGGTGTGGGGTGGTCTTCTGTATGAGGATTTGGCAGTGTAAGGAGGGGTGGAAGGGAGTCTGAACATCAACCCATCTAGAAATTAGAAAGCGGAGGGCAAACAGGAGAATTACTTGACTCACAGAGCTGGGCAATACTCTGTGGGCCATCACATTCAATGCTTTGTATTTAAATGGGACCGTGTGCCTATAAAGCATCTCAACATGCACCTGTTCAGTCTTCCCTTTGTACACTTGCCAATGAAGGGGTCTCTGCAGCAGCAGCATCCCTCGGGGGCTTAGTCCATTGCAGCATTGCTTTTGCAGCTCCATCAGCTGGTGCATAAGGAGCTCAGCCCAGCTTGCGTAGGAGGGAAAAGATAAAGTTTATCTAAGGTGTGGTACCATAGAATTCCATTAACTTAACATGCAGTCCCTCAAAGCTCTTTTTTTTTAAAGAGCCAAATTAGGTATTACATAAAAGCTCAAATTGTGGACTGGAGCACTTTGTACATATTGATTAGCATTTATCTGGGGGGGTTTTTGGGGGGAGGAAGTTGATAATTTGCATCACCAGGGCAACATTCCTTATAGAGCTTCTTTTCTTAAAATGAGAGCTGTGGTTGCTCAAGTTGATGTGGAAGCCACAGGGACCCTCTAAACTGGAAGCCAATTTTGCAGGGGTGGGGCCAAAGCTTAGATATGATTGCAGTTTCTCAATGGGACCAAGGATTTTGCACATGCCCAGAGACACTCAGTAAATTGCTTCGTGTGATTCCAGGGCTGGACTCCTGGCAAGAGACACCAGGTTGTGGGTCTAAGCCCTCCTGAGCCCTGCTTTGAATTATATCTTGCCTTCCTCATAGACTGGCTGGTACAGCAGGGCGAATAGGGCTTGAGTGTGCATAAGAAGTCCCTGAGGTTTGAATAGCGATCAGGAGAAATACATCAGCGTCCGCGTTTTTATGCAAACCTACCCAACTTGCACTTTCCAAACCAATAGTGAATGAAAATGCAGCTTTGAAACTTGCATTTTGAAATTTGCACCCTGAATGTTGTGGTGTAGTTCTCCAAACAAAGAATGTACATTAGAGGAAGGTGCAGAATTTCACTAATATAGTTAAAATAATGTGCAAAATGCATCATTTAATGGTTAAATTGCTTGTAAAAATATATATTTTTGTGACCTCAGCTGTTCTGCTGTGCCCTCATAAATGTTGGTGCTAGCAGCACAGGAGAGAGCAATCTCTGTGGTAGTTCAGAAGTTGTGGAATTCCCCCTCCCCCCTGCCACCACCAAAAATAGTGATTCTGGCACTGCCATTATGCAGTCACATCTCTTTACCTCGGTTGAGGTATAGACATCTAATTTGTTTTAATCAGTTTTTAATATTGTATTCTTAAACTGCTTGAAGCTGATGGGGTGGTGAAGGGTTGGCAGGAAATCATCTTTTTAAAGATTAATTTATAATAATATCTTAGTCAAAAATTGCATACATGAAATTGTATATTAGATAAAAGTCTCAAGGAAATGCCCTTGAATTTTCATGTAGAAAACGGAACTGAAAGTTGGAAAAATATTGGTTTCCCAATTTTCGAACCAAAGACTTCTTAGTTCGTAGCTCAGCCTGCTAGCTTCTATGCTCTCCTAGACAGTGACTTTGCTGAGGTGCTGAAGATAAGTTTGGCCCGGAACAGCCCCTGCTTTTACCCCATTGGAAACTGGACCACAAAGGGGGTGCAGAATCAAGAAAAGTCTGGCTTCTTGCAATGGCTTTTTGCACTCTGTGGCTAGGTGACTAAGCAGAGACAATTCCTTTAGTATGCTAGGCTCCGGCAGCCCCCCTGACTCAGCAACTTTTGCTGAACAGCGCCTCCTAGTGCTTCAGAAAATGTATTTCAACTCAGTGTACGGTGATGGGGGGGTGTGCGGCAAATCCCATGCTAGAGATTATTAGGAAAGGGACTGAAAATTAACCTGCTAGCATTGTTGAGATTAATATGCTCTGGAGCCAAGTGAGGATTCCCAGGTAAAATCCTCCCTCTATTGTGTGGGCAGGTAATCCCTCCCCCTACCTGGCCTGGTCTCCTTGGCAACGCTTCCCCCAGGTGGGATTGGACAACTGACTGAGGTAGGCGGGGACCTCCAGGTATCCCACCTGAGGGAAGGCAAAGCCAAGCCTATGCTGATGGGGCCGCTCCAGATCTAGGGCTGCGCGCGTCCATGCAAAGGGCGCCCCCCGTTTTAAGCGGGGAGCGGTCATTGTTGAGATTAATATGTCTTCATATAAATCTGTAATGCAGCTGCACAGTTCTGAACAAATCATCTAAAAAAAAGATATCACAGAACTGGAAAAAGGTGCAGAAAAGTGTAACAAATATGATCAGGGCCTGCTGGACACCTGTTCTATGGGGAAAGGTTGACGCATTTGGGTCTTTTTAGATGACTGAATGGGACACCACGGAAGATTATAAAATAATTCTTGATAAGAAGAATATGAATATTTTTTTCTCTTCCTCCGATCATGCAAGGTTTATATATATATATTGTTTGGTTTCAAAACAAGCTGCACAAATATTAAAATAAATTCCCATAATAAAAAATATACAGTAAAACAATGTTAAAATATTAAAATAGAAATATATTTTAATATAAGCAGCTTGAGGTTATTTGGTTAAACTAATTGGTGGTAGATTCAGGAGAGAGAAAATCCATACACTGGCATAACTTGCCCCTCCATCTCAGGTCTCCATAAGGGACAGCTACATATTCCCGCATTGCAGGGGGTTGGACTAGATGATCCTCAGCGTCCCTTCCAACTCTATGTTTCTATGATTCTGGCTCAGCCCAGCTAAACTGAAGCAGCCTGATCCAGGTGTAAGTCCCCACAAAACAGCATTCTGCGGGCGTGATGGGAGCAAGAGCAGAGAGGCTGGATTCTAAATAGAATAAACCTGCAAACAGGAAGTGTTTAATTAAAGGCAACAGAGCCTCTGCGCTTTGCCTTTCTGCAATAGGCAAGTTATGGGGCTATTACATTTTATTATCCCCAAATCAGGTCTAGGTAAACACCGGGAGCCAACAGTGGGATGCAATGGGCAGAGACCTATATTTTCTGGAAGCTCCATAAAAAGTGAGAAAACAAAGGATGGTAATTCCAAAGGAAATGGCTATATCTGAAGCAACCAGAGAGAGGATTCAAATGGTTTGCTGTTGGTTATATTCAGCTGGTTATATTCACTGTAGGGCAGAGGGGCTGTAAGGACTTGTAGTGATTGCCATGGGAGTCTCTAGGTACCATATAGACAAAGTTGGCTTCTGTTTTCTTCCAAGAAAAAAGCAGGGCAGTCAATATGCTCTTAAGTTATCTCTTCTAGGACAAAGACCCACAACTATCAGTTCATGATCCTAAACTACCTAACTTGTTCATCTTCCTTTTGGATTTCCAACAGATCCAGCCAACCAGGGGATGTTACCTCCAGGCTGAGCGTTAGGAAGAGAACAAGAAGTACAAGGAAAGAGCGGACGGAAGCCCAAAGGGAATGACAGCTCAGACGCAGGTGGGGAAAAACAAAAACAAAGACTGCACTTCCATAAGAATGTTGTGAGTGAAGTTTAAAAATGAGGACTAGCGCCTTGAACTTTGTGCAAAGAATGTCAGGTTACCCCTGTTAGGCTAACACAGAGGTTTGTGATCTAGAACATTTAATAGCTGCTTTATAGAGTATTTAAATGATAATTCCTTTGTCTTCCCCCTCCTCCCGTGCCAGGACTATGAAGCTGACATTCAGAGGGAAATAGATATTGAAGGATACGACGACCCTGCAGTGAAACACTCCAACATGTCGCTTGCAACCGAAAGCGGTGAGTAATCCAAATCCCTTGAAGAAGAAGAGAAACAAGATCTTCACTGGCCAAGCAATGAAGTGAGAAATCACACTGCAGGAGCCTTGCAAACAGCAACCTAGAATTTAGTGTTTCAGGATGTACCTGAGTAAGCCTGACTTAGATGGAATCTGGAAACAGGAACACAAACATCTTTGACAGGCATTCCAGCTTGGAAGGAACACATGGGCTGAATTACAGTGTCCTCACATCTAAATTAATTCAAGGAAATTCAGATTGTATTGAGGTTTTCAAACTATGTTTGGAGTTTTGTCGTAAGCTTATTGAAGTTCCTCAATAAGGAGATCAGTAATGAAAGACAAGACAAATTTCCCAGGAAAGGAGCTTGCTTCCACCACCTCTCTTTCCTTACAGTTTGTTACCTAGGGAGTGTCTTGGGTAAATTCTAGCTAGGAAATGTGGAAAGAAATTTGCTTCGGTTCATCTTTTCATGTGAACCTACCTAATGCATTGTTCATGAAACAATGTGCAAATAGAAAAAAACCACCATCATCATTTGAAATTCACACTTCTCTGAATTTTGCGATGCAGTTCTCCAATGTGCAAAAATGCACATATTGGGAGGGGAAAATATACATCAAATTACATATATTAATGAAAAAAACCTAATGCATTTGTGCACCTTAAAGAAAATTGCTTGCAGAAATGTGTACATTATGCCAAAGTGCATAGAAAAAGGTGTGTATTAGGTGAATATTCATGAGGAATTGCAAACTGATGCAGAAATGTGGCAAATTGAATTTAATATTGGAAAAAGGAGAAAGTTAGAGAAAGAGAAATGCTCAAATTCAGCCCTCCCTAACTGAGCATGGCTAATTTACCCAGGACAATGGCAGAGCCAGAGTACAGTTGCCTGGCCGGTTCCTTGCTCCTTAAACATCAATGGAGTGTGGAATGTGCACTGGATTTCAGTGTCCTCTGCAGCGACACACCAGGTCTCCACGGCAGAAGCTCAGGGAGGTTTCTCAGCAGGCAAATCATTATGGGAAGGATTCCCTGGAAAACTGCAGCAGGGACAAAGAGTTAAGTCCCCTCTGTGCTCCATGTCAGGGTCTCAGTCCAGAGCAGCTCCCCTCCCTCCCCCAAGACACAGCCCCCAACTATGAGAGGAGCAATTCTTAAAGGCAGAATCATGTGAGCAACCTAATGTATAATGTTAGATTGAAAGAAAGATGGGTGTCGAGGGGAGATTGTGTTGCACTGGGAAGGGGCAGGGTGGGGGGGTGAGAAGGGATGAAGGAGGCATGCTACTTCAGGTGAACCAACTGCTAATTACTGTTTGACCTCTGAACTTGCTGTAAGAAGAATGACCCAAGGTGGAAGCAGTGGATAAGCAAAGGATCTCCTGGCTCGTCTCGCCTGTGTTTCTTGTTACTAACTGCCTAAATGGTCCTGTACCCAAACTCTGAAAGATCTGCTGCAGCGCATCTCTATTTCACTTGCTCTAACCAGTGCAGATTCACTCCAAATGCGCCTTCTTGACTCGTTCTCGGCAGCTTCCTTCTCAGTGCAAATAGAACCTGGGTCAGATGAGCAGAGGTGGCCCTAGAATTGGGCGGAGAGAGGCAGCTGTCTCCGGTAGCAGACACAGGGGGGCGGGGAGGTGAGGAAGGTCTGTTGCAGTGAATGTACGTTGCATGCAGAAGGTCCCAGGTTCGATTCCTGACACCTCCAGATAGGGCTGGGAATCTCCAGTTCTTCAAACCTTG
Organism: Podarcis pityusensis; assembly: GCF_964106645.2. Taxonomy (NCBI): domain Eukaryota; kingdom Metazoa; phylum Chordata; class Lepidosauria; order Squamata; family Lacertidae; genus Podarcis; species Podarcis pityusensis. The sequence goes on from NC_138038.1 coordinate 27,418,304, forward strand.
GAGAGCCACTTCCAATCAATGTGGGTGGACCAATGGTTTGATGTTGGCAGTCAGCTTGATGGACCAATGATCTGACTTGGATATATATAGAGGGCCTTTCTATGCGCTATTCCCAATTCCACATGTTGTCTTCTATGTTGGATTTATGCTCCATGGGGATAGGAGCGTTCCTGAACTTGATACGTCTTAGCATTGCATTCAATGGTGGCATTTGGGTTGTGGCAGCGGCAATGGCATTCGCTGGAAACCCGTACCCTTATCATAAAATGATTCTGAACAACCATACGTGAAAATACATAAAACCCAGCACATTTTGCATGCCATGTTAGGCTTGCTATTTGTGTTTGGGTTCTTACACACTTTCTTAATTCCTAGTTCTTATTCACATCCCTCTTCCCTTGCAGTGGGAGAGGGCAGAATGGGGACCATGTGTGCATGTAGAAGAGAGAAACTCTTCTATCACAGAGTTTATACCAAGGTTTCAAACCATGGTCAGGACCTTGTTTTCATTCAGATCCCTCTGTTCCCATCCACACAATAAATTCAAAGCATTCTTATAGCTTTGGACAGTCATGGCCTCCCCCCAAAGAATCCTGGGAACTAACAAAAATACAGCCTGTAACAAAATACAGTTCTCGGGCTTTTAATATTAATGACCAGTATCAAAAGCTTCTCTCTCTTAAAGTTGTTGTGAAAGAAAGTGCAATAAATGATGGGAAGCACTACGCAAAACAAGTCACAAAAAACGCAATGCTAATCTTAGTAGTAAGTGGCAGTGCTGCCTGGGTTGAACAGATAGTTGTTGTGCCTCTGAGCTGGACCATGTCTCTTGCTTACAATTTTCTGGTTGCTGTTTGTGTGTTCCAAGCAATGGCCTTGAGTTCTGGCATCCTCTGCTTTCCCATTCCCCAACCTGTTGTCTTGGGACAGGAATGGTGTGTGATACAAAGAATGAAGGCTAGCACTTTTCTCCTCCTCCCAGAGTCACATCCTCATCATACGTTTCAAGCACATTGTCAGCCTGGATAGCTCAGTTGGTTAGAGCATGCTGCGGATAACACCAAGGTTGCAGGTTCGATTCCCCTATGGGACAGATGCCTATTCCTGCATTGGTGGGAGTTGAACTAAATAATCCTCAGGGAGCCTTCCAACTCTACAACTGTATGATTCTATGAAGCAATTGGATTCCCTCAAAGAATCGGGGGCCTGTAGTTTAACCCTCACAGGGCTACAATTCTCAGCACCCTTAACCAACTGCAGTTCCCAGGATTCCTTAAGGGTGCTGAATGTATGGTATGGATGTGGCCTGTGTTCTCTAGGGGACTGAGCTGAGCAATTTGTGTACTGGCTCCTTTCAGACATTTCTGAATTTAGAGTAAGAGTTCATTTCACCTGCACAGCTCTTTACCCCTTCCTCAAGAAGGCAGGCAGGTCAGCTCCAAAGGCAGACACTCTTCAACCTAGGCATGATGCTAAAAGAAGTTTTGCAGGAAAGCAACCAGATTATGAACCCTGTAATCACCTTCAGCATGACTTAATGACACTTTGCCCATACCCTGCTGGGTCTGCATCCCCTTAGTTCATGCCAAAGCATTTCAGAGTGTTACCTGGCTGTGACAGTGGAGTAATTTTTGCAAAACAAACCCTAGTCAAGGAACCAGGGGCCCATGTTGTCCTCCCACCTCCACCCCCCATTTCTGTACTTTCAGATCACCAGGTCAGCACTTGCCAGCGTCTCTTTATGGTGTGTGTCTCTTTCTGTCGTTCCTCCTGGCCTGGTCACCGCCGGAGAGCGTATCACCTGAGTAGGAGAAGGAGGATGGAAAGGGTATCCCCCTCAGGGAAGGCAGGACACTTTCAGAGCTGTGAGGACAATGGACCAAGTGAGTGCCATGCGGTGGCATTTTCAGTGCAGTGATGATGTTGTGTAGTGGCTAAAAGATTGAGCTGCAAAACCAGGTTTTCCCTTTTTAAACAAAAACAAAAACATTCTGCCTCTGCCATGAACTAAGTGACCTTAGGCAAGCTAACATTGTGTAACACCCGTACCATATATTGAAAGCACCTGGCTTCCCCAAAAACCCTGTGAACTGTAGATCACCCCTCACAGAACTATTGCAAGGAAGGTTATGAAGAGAGTTATTAGTTAAGATAATTAAAAGTAACAGTGAAATTAAGAAATGCAAATTAAGTGAAAAAGACTGGAAAATTTTCAGATGTGATTGATGGAAGTCTAAAAATTGTATAAGATATGAAATTATGTTAAATGACTGTTGAAAATGATACGTTAAAAACTAATAAAAAGGAAAAAAGAAAGCACGTGGCTTCTCCCAAAGAACCCTGGGAACTGTAGATCACCCCTCACAGAACTACAATTCCCAGTACCCTTAACAAACTACAGTTCCCAGGATTCTTTGGGGGAAGATGTATGACCTTGGTCTCCGTTTCCTATCTGCACTATGGGGGTAATAATACTAATTTACTTCATAGTAACACTTCTGAATACCAGTTACTGGGAACCACAGGAGGGGAGAGGGCTCTTGCGCTTGCCGGTTTCCCACAGGCATCTGGTTGGCCACTGTGAGAACAGGATGCTGAACGGAATGGCTCTCTGGCCTGATCCAGCAGGTTCTTCTTATCTTCTTCATACATACTGTGCAGTTGAATACTGTAGCTTCAATCTAAGCAGTGAGCAATATGGATAGAACATACATCATAAAATCAATTAAAATTAAGCATAAGGATTGTATGGGAAGTGCTTTGAAGACTCTACAGGTTTGGTATAACTGTTCAAAACAATTAAGGTGGCACCTTCAGAAATGAATTGTGAGGGGGAAGAGTGCAAAATTCCTGGGTAATTAGCAGAGAAATCATCTCAGCCTCACAGATAATTGTAAAGAACGCTTTTTTAAAAACAGTCAAAAACCCACACCAAAGTTTTAAAAGAATTCTGCTGTCTGAGTACACCATGCAAATAATTTATGGAAATGAGTGCAGACCTATGCACGTTACAGAAGTACTTGTAAGTTCCCTTCTGGCTTCTGTTATTTCTGCAGGCATTGCCAATATGATTTGAAACCTATCTTTGCAGCTGTGACAGGTAGAAACTTGCATATATATATTTAGAGAGAGAGAGAGAGAGAGAGAGAGAGAGAGAGAGAGAGAGAAATTAAACATCACATGCGAAGATGTGAAATAAAGCCATGATGGGTGCTTTTGTTTTTTTTTAAAAAAAAACAGTGGCATTGGGAGAATGAAGGAACACTAGCGAAAGATATTTAACATTTTCACCACTAGCCGCTTTTCCAATCCAAATGGTGACACCCCACCTCCTGACTTCCTTTCCCCACAGTTACAGGTGTATGTATGTATATGGGGGAAATAACTGAAAAACATCAGGAATCCCACAAGGGGAAGAGCAGGGCAATATGGTGTAGGTTTGCCCACTGGATAAAGATCTACAGACCTATGCAGCTAAACACTCCTCCCTGTTCTCTTGTGTCTCTGCTCAGAATCATGCCCTCTCAAGGTCACTGGCAGAATGTTTAAGACTGAGGCTTTCTGAACCTTGGAGAGGTAAATAGGCCCAGCTGATTGGCACTGGGAGCAGCTGAGGAGCAAGCCAATCACTGTAGTCCTTGGCTGTGTCCAGCACCAATCACCTGAGGAAAGGGAACAGGTGAACTGTGGTGTTGCAGTAATCCCACCCCCAGCCTCCCCCCCAACGGCTATCTCATTGGTGCAAGGAATAGCTGAGGAGTGTACACACCAATTTTTGATCAAGTGTTGATCAGTGATCAGTGCCAAAGACCTGGGGAGGGGAACTGTGGGCCACATGGAAGTCAACCAAGGGCCACATTATGGTGTGCGGGTTGCCCTTATGTGATATAGGACCACTCCCCAGCCAATCAGAAGGCTGGGCTGGGAGCCAATCTGGGCTAAAGGTTACCTGAGATGCTTTATGACTGGGACTATGACCTCTGCTTCTCGTCCTGTGGAAGCTGGTCCATACCGGACAGCAGCCACCTTACATTTTGCTCTGTGAGTTTTTTCTCCTTATCAGGCAATCAGTAACCCACAAGGATGTTTGCTTTCAGCTTCTCTTTGAATGCTTCTGCTATTGATGATAAATAAAGATTTTGTTTGAAATGAAGACAGAAGCCATTGGGTGCGAGCTGTTTCTGTTTACAGTTGGTTAAAAGCAGCTCTTTGGGTTATTGGTGTGTATGCGTGTGAGAGAGAACGGATGAATGTGAGTGATATGAAGGACCATTTAACACTGTTTCAGTGTAGGCAGTTGCCTGACTCCATCACTCTCAACATCATAATTTTTTTTAGCACCATCAGTGTGCAAATGGTGGTTTGCAGAGTGAACATGACCCAAAGTGCAGCTGGCTGCCACAACAAACTGAGAAATTCTTTTTGAACAATGGAAATAAGGATGGTAGAGGGATGGTGGACGTAATAGATATGTCCAAACGCAGTTACACAAAGTGAAGATTCAGTTCAGGATGAAGACTAAGGGGGATAAATCAAAGATCTAAGGAGTTTTGAGGCAGGGTCTGAAGTGGGAGGGAGGTAGTGGTTTGGAAAGGAGCTCCAGACCAGACATGGGGGGCAGCGAAAGATGATGACTGGATGTGTTTAAGGCAGTAGGTGGTATCCATCCACTAATGCAAGGATTTCAGCTTGCTCAACGCAAGTTCCCCTACTTCTCCTCCAAAGGCACTCAGCGACTGGTAAATGCCAGGCACTTGTTTCTAACTTTTGTAAGATTAAATATTATTGAATTTTAATTAATTTGATGTTGTCTATAATTTGATTCTAGCTGCTATGCAATTATTTACACACACACAGGCAGCCCTAGGTTCCCTTGCCACAACATTTCTTGCTACACACCTGAGTGAAGCCTGCCCACCTAGAGGTCCTGCTCAGTTCCCTCCCCACAACTGAGCTTTCCGAGAAGTTGCCAGACATCATCCAGGCACTTTCAAGCCATACTTTGTCATTTTAAGGACCAGAGACTTGCAGAAGGAAGGCAAGAAAACAAGCAAGCAAACTGAGGTTCTCAGGGTTCTCAATTCTGCATCCCGTGTGCAAGTTTCTATGCTCGTGCAGTGCAATTTCCAAAGTTTGGAACAGACGCAGTTTCAGCACAGTAACAGTTAAAGAAGATGGGAACCCAATAAAGGAAGGGGGTTAAATTCAGTTCACACTGAAAAGCTAACATACCTAACAGGCATTGACCAAAGCAATGTGTGAACAGAAACCCAGCCACCCTTGAAAACTTGCCTTTCTCTGAATTTTGCCATGCAGTTCTCCAGCCCAGCAATGTGTACATGTAGATGAATATATCAGTGAAAACAACAATAAAAAATGATTTATACTAGCGAAGATTGCATGCAAAAATGTGTATATTAGGAGAAATGCACACTAAAATACTGGTGAATTTTCATGAATACTTTTTTTAAAGAAATCACAAAGTGATGTGGGAATGTGAAGAACTGAATTTAAGATGGGAAAAATAGATTCACCCATCCCTAGATGTTGTGCTGAATTCTACTGCACCCACTTTCCCATTTGCCTGCTTTTATTCTTTCTATTTTATCCTGCATCTTACTACAGTGGTACCTCAGGTTAAGTACTTACTTCATTCTGGAGGTCCGTACTTAACCTGAAACTGTTCCGTACTTAACCTGAAAAAAGTGAGTGTTATGGTGCAAAAAATACGGTACTTAATTCGTTCCGGAGGTCTGTTCTTAACCTGAAACTGTTCTTAACCTGAAGCACCACTTTAGCTAATGGGGCCTCCTGCTGCCGCCGCGCCGCCAGAGCACGATTTCTGTTCTCATCCTGAAGCAAAGTTCTTAACCCGAGGTACTATTTCTGGGTTAGCGGAGTCTGTAACCTGAAGCGTCTGTAACCTGAAGCGTATGTAACCCGAGGTATCACTGTATTACTTGCTTTATCTTATTGCTCAGTGCTGTCTGCTGCAGCTCTGCTCCTCTTATATACCAAGACCTTACCCAGCAGGGAACTTCACCTGTTGATTAATAAAGTGTCCTGGCTTAACAGTGAACTTGAAGGGCTTGTCATGGCGTGGTAATGAAGCACTTCTTACAACTCAACCTCTTGAAAGCCTCCAGGCTGGTCCCCTCACCTAGATAGGAGCCCAAGGCCCCCTTTATTTACTGTCAGCAAAGTTAGAGTGGCTTTCAATTTACTATGAACACAAAAACCACTTGTGACAGGAATTTGAGGGTGGGGCCCAGGTGTCCTGCTCTCTTGCCAAAAGGGGGGTTTATAGAGCCAAAACTCCAGGAGCTCTTTTCTTTTGGATGCCGGACGGTGGACTGTGCCTGCTTTTAGGGTATGTGGGATAAAGTTGGTGGGGGCAGTGTGCGATTATGCACGGCGGTAGGATCAGTACCATGGCCAGAGATTACCTTTTAAATGCATTTTTGTGTGGAAGAAGTTGAACGTGTGTGCAAGAAACTTTGGATGTGGGTTGTGAGGGCTTTCTGAAAAGAATCAGAATTGTTTGAAGAGACTAGCACTGGGGACTTAGCACCATCACTCTTGGTCTTGAATGTGGAGGTGGTTGTTCCCATGTTGGAAGTGCCAACCTTTCATCTGGAAGCTGTTTCCCCTGATCCATAGAGACTTTCCACAGGAGGATATGCTGAAATAAATGCACTCTGCACCAACTCAGGGACAATGCAATCTATTCTTATACCCTACGTTTAATCTATTCTTCTATCCTACGCTTAATGGGCTGTGGCATTGAAAGGAGAGCTGGAGCAAAACCTTGCCATCAGCTAAGACCAGGGTTGCACATACAGAGTTATCAGTCTCCCCTGTTTGAATCTTCATTGTGGTGGGCAAAACGGGGGAAATTTGTCGTAGAGATACCATCACAATTTGCGATTCGCAAAGAGGGCAACATTCTTTCTTGAACAGCGAGGGATATATTTGGTACTGACAATTTGTAGTGTAATCCTGAAGAGTGTGGGGGTTTTTGTAGGGAATTCACAGCCTATTTGTACATTGCAGTTGACATACCACAATGAAAATCCGGTTCCAGACTCTGGTTCTGGGGAGGGGAGGCTGCACTTACATTGCAATATACTTTCCCTTTGGAGAAGTTGATTTTGCTTAAACCTCAGAGCCTGAATGGTAACTGTATTAGGCATCAGGTTGGTATTTGAGAGATTAGAGTGGCTGGTGGTGACGCTCACTGGGGTTTTCTTGTTTGATTGTTTTCCATTGCAAGTGGCTTGGCTTGCTTGTTTGAGGCTCCTGTTGTTGCCTCACGGGAACCATCCACTGATGCAAATTCCTCTGTGATTGTGGCACACACCATAGTCTGGATCTATGGGGAAGCTTGGAACTGGCTGGTCCCAACTTTGTGTGGAACTAAATGTGACGGTGGCAGGTCTGTGTCTTGAAACACAAGTCACTACCAAAGAGTAATGTGGAAGCCATTGAAAGTGAAGAAATTGTGCATGGAGGTGTTGAACTCTTCATGGCTTTGCCATTTCTCTGTTTTGCTCTCTTACACACAGACACACAAACATACACACACACACACAGAGAGAGAGAGAGAGAGCACACTTTTTTGCTTGAAATCATCCCCACATTTGAAGATATAGCTCTGTGACATCTGATTCTGCCTTTTGTTCAATGAACAGGGGTAGACTTTGGAATGCAATACAGTCGTACCTCGGAAGTCCGCTGCTACTTCCGTGGCTTCTGATTGGCTGCAGGAGCTTCGTGCACCGTGGTTGCCAAAGGTTTTGGAAGTCGAACGGACTTCCAGAACGGATTCCGTTCAACTTCTGAGGTACGACTGTAATTGCTTTGTTGCTTCAGACCATGGGTAGGCAAACTATGGCCCAGGGGCTGCAGCCGGCCCAATTGCCTTCTAAATCCAGCCTGTGGACAGTCTGGGAATCAGCGTGTTTTTACATGAGTAGAATGTGTCCTTTTATTTAAAATGCATCTCTGGGTTATTTGTGGGGCATAGGAATTTGTTCATTCCCCCCCCCCAAAAAAAAATATAGTCCGACCCCCCACAAGGTCTGAGGGACAGTGGACCAGCCCCCTGCTGCAAAAGTTTGCTGACCCCTGCTTCAGACCAAGGGTCCACTGAACCCAGCAGTCTATTCTAACAGGCCTGGAGCAGACTTCCCCAACCCGGTGCCCTCCAAATGTTTTAGACTACAACTCCCTTCATCTCTTGCCATTAGCTCTGCCAGTGAGGGCTGATGGGAGTTGGAAGTCCAACACCTGGAGGGCACCAGGTGGAGGAAGGCTGCTTTGGAATCTCACTAACAAGATATGGCCTTTCCTGTCATTTTCTTCCGATGTCTAGTAGCTGATAGCTGACGCAACATATAATTTTTGGCTCATGCAACGTACTATTCTATGTTTTAATAATCGGAATGTCAATTCATTGAGCAAATGGCAAAATACGTGGAGTTAATATGCCAATTTTCAAAATATTAATTATATATATGCTATTTCTTTATGCTAAATGGGATGACCATGGCAGGAAATGCTGGCTGCTCCTACTTATCATAAGGGATCAATTTAAGCTAAGGTCTTCACTGCCTTTTGGTGGTGAGTCATTTAGCATGCCATCCAGAATTCTGCTACTTGCCCAAGCTGTAAATAAATAAAGAGGTGATGTCGTTTAATGGCTAAGAGAGTAAGCCATGAATCAGGATCTCCGCAGCTCAAAAGCGATCTATGCATGCCAAATATTTTATTATTATTAAATTGCTGACACTCTTCCATGCTTTTATACACATCAAATCACCAAAGTTTGATTGGGAGCCCTTTTTTGAGTTCTGCATAATTTAAATGTACATTGTGTTCTTGGTGTAGTATCATTTTAAGGTGCTAAATGTTAAAATACGTAAGTCAGAGCTGCCATGGGGTTAAGAACACCCTTTTCCTTGCCTCCCACACTCTACTCTACATGAAAGCCCCAACAATGGCTCCTTTTGCCCACTCAAGGTATGGCAGAGATTGTCAGAAACAAGGGCTGCTGTTTGGTCTCCAATCCTGAAATGCAGGGTTGCCTGGATAGCACCTGGAAGATCAGGAGGTGGAACCTTATGAGATAGAAGCAGAACCTAGTGGCGCCTATTTGGGGCCAGACAGGAGAGCCTGTCTGTGCCTGATATCTCACAGCCTGGTGGACATAGGGCTAAAACAGAAACACTGCAGCTTTTATGCAATTACCTGCTGCCTTTATTTTGGCTTCTCACCCTGTGGTTTTACATTTTTTTTGAGACTTGGAAAATGATGCTAAAATCCTGAAGTTTCAGGTCAAACCCAGCATCCTGGCAACCCCCTCTAGAACCTTTCTCAAAGATCAGTTGCAGCAGCCAATATATAGAGAGCACCAACTTCCAGAAATTGACAGCAAGAGGACAATACCTCTCTTATCTTTTAAGCTCAGTAGAAATAAAGGTCCTGACTTCTGATAGTGGGACGAAGAAAAGAAAACAGTGGGATTTCAAACACCTATTCTGTTGGCTTTACAACAGCTAGACAAATCTTTGAATTAGGGGAACTGGAAATAAAAAGAAGGAACTGTGAAAAATTGCAAGAGAACTCCGAGAAACTGGGTTTGCACCAATTATCCTGATTTTCTGGTACCTGTCAGGGGCACAAAAACTGTTCCCTACTTTGTCCCTGTCTTTGCCTTTTTGAAGAGATTGAAAATTTGGAAGCTGCCATTTAGCTCAGTACTGTCTGTTTTGTGGAATCGTGGAACTGTAGAGTTGGAAGGGACCAAAAGGGTCATCTAGTCCCACCCCCTGCACTGCAGGAATCTTTTACCCAATGTGGGACTCGAACCCATGACCCTGTCAGCAGCTCTCCAGGTTTTCAGGCCTACCTGGAGATGCTGAGGCTCAAGTTTGGAACTTCCTGCATGCAAAGGAGATGCTCTGCCACAGAGCTGTATCTTTCCCACTGGGGATACATTTTACCTTTTGGTACTTGTGAACTAGAATGGCTATTTTCTTGATGTATCAGCCACTTCCACCTGGCCTCTAGAAACTCTTGTCTCTAGTGCGCACCATCAATTCACACATTTTATTCCATTCTGAAGGAGCGTCTCCACCCCCATTGCTCTACCCAGACACTGAGGTCCAGTGCCGAGGGCCTTCTGGCGGTTCCCTCACTGCGAAAAGCCAAGTTACAGGGAACTAGGCAGAGGGCCTTCTCGGTGGTGGCACCCACCCTGTGGAACGCCCTCCCACCAGATGTCAAAGAGAACAACAACTACCAGACTTTTAGAAGACATCTGAAGGCAGCCCTGTTTAGGGAAGCTTTTAATGTTTGATGCATTACTGTATTTTAATATTTTGTTGGAAGCCACCCAGAGTGGCTGGGGAAGCCCAGCCAGATGGGTGGGGTAATAAATTATTGTTGTTGTTGTTGTTGTTGTTGTTGTTATTATTATGCCTCCAGGGAGCTCTGGATGGTTAGGCTGAGGGAGAAGAATGACCACCTGAAAGTTACCCATGGCTGCGTGGAGATTTGAACCTAGGCCTTTCCAGTTGTAGTCTTAACAATCTAGCCAGTATGCCACCATGATTCTAAGGACAAAGTTGATTCCGGTTGAGGGATATACACACACAAAAAAACCCTTCTGTCACACACCTGAAGTTCACTTGGGCCACACAAGAAAGGGAACAAAGTGCAGTGAGACTTGATTAACTATTGAGACCCTGCAGGACAATAGGTACATTGCTGTGGACCTGGACAAGGAAGATCTAGAAAATGAAGCTTACTGGGTGTCCTTTGACAAGGCCATATCTGCCAGCTTAACTTTATTTCATATGGTTGTTTGGGGCATATAGTTGGGAAATTTCATGCATGCTGCATGGAGCTTCTTGGAGGAATTTGGGGAAGGGGTGGAATTCAAAAGTAATAAATAAACATATTTTTCTGTTGGCAGGTGGCTCCTCACCTGAGGAAGCATTAGGAATTGGGGAGGCTGCCCCACCACCCTCCTATCGCAGAAACACACATGAGGTAAGTTCCTAGGGACTGGAGAGCTTTGAATTTTACTTTGTCTCACTAACAAGGAAGCTTTTCTTTCTGGCAGTGCTCCTTGTGTCTTTCATGTGCTCATTGCAGGGATAAATTCAACAGGTGAAACTATTGGCCTCCCACTAAGCTATCTCTGTACTTGGGTGTTCAGACCCAGAAACCTCCCCCCTAAAATAAATTCACACTTGACTCAAATTTTGGTTTGGTTTTTGGCAGAATTTAGGCCACAACTTTATTGATTACAGAAAGTGACTGGTTGCATAGGCTCTGGTTCAACTAGCTCCCTGCCATGCAGGTAGCACTGACCCAGGGCACCAGCATAGGTCAGCCAAGGGTGAACACCTGGATAAGAGAAAAGCTGGGAACGGCCAACTCCTCCACCCAAATGTCCCCCTGGTCTCAGGCACGGGCACAACTCCCTCACAGGGGTTGACCAAACCATCGAGTCCCCGAATTCCTTTAACGGAATATCCTTCACATAGGGATGGCGAGAGCGTTCTCTCATCCCTGTCACCTGAACCAGAGCCTATCCGCAACCTTACAAGTTGTGATGATTTGCTACGTGGCAGGTGAAACCCAAATGGCAACAGCCAATCAGCCAAGTGGGGGAAATTCCTGCCGTGCCCCTGTCCCAACGACAGATGTCACATGACGGCATAGCAAGGTCAAGTGCAAAGCCCTAAAAGTAGGGAGAGGTGGGTGGGTATTCCGCATGCACGCGCCAAAAGAGGAAGCTCTGGGTCACATGCTTGGGCATAAATAGGTCCCTTGAACCGTTTGGACTGCGTCCCATTGGCCAGATTGTACCCAGCTTGAAGGGACCTACCAATCAGGTGTTGTGGCTAACCAATTATACCCACCCGCACACAGGGTGTCGGTTGTCCAGGTCTCACCACAATACGTGCCCTCTTTAAGGGAGGCCCCGATTTGTTGAATTTCTTTCTCTTTTGCTACTGCTAAAGAGACCTGGGCTGGATCTACACTGACCTTTGTAACGTTATTAGAACAATATTAGATATATCGTTCTAAAATGTCACAGGACATACTAGTAAGTTAAAAACGTTCCTTACCTTTTTTTGTGTGCGTTGTCAAAAAACAGTTTCCCTACCGCCGGTTGCTCTGCAGCGCCCTCTGGTGTCATGTTTTAATAACGTATCATTCACGTTACAAGCGAAAAACATAATATGTCCATCTATGTTATAAAAACCATTCCTTATAAACCATGAGTGTAGATCTGCCCTAAAGAGCTCTGAAAAGGGAAGGGGAAAGGTGGCCACCATAATCGCAGGGCCCTTTGCTATACTCCCCAGGCATTTGTAGAACTTCATGAACTGGTCATGGACAGGAACAACGAGCTTCGCTGGATGGAGGCTTCTCACTGGATCAACCTGGAAGAGGATTTTGAGGAGATGGGGCACTGGGGAAGACCACACCTCTCCTATTTGAATTTCCAGAGCCTTCTGGAGGTGCGCAGGGCTTTCAGCAAAGGTGAGGGAAATTGCTGTGAGGGTTGTGCCTGTTGTCACTCTGTGGCATTGAGGAAATGCAGCATGTATGTATGGATTGGCCCTCAGGTTGAGCACAGGCAATCATTTTTAGGAGCTGCTCTGCTTGCCTACAACACATAGGCAAACACACCCACCACTTCCAATTCCCTCTCGCCTAAATCCTGATTCTACGTTATTTGTCCTTGCAAAGGGGAAGATATAAAAATTCCAAATGGCCATGTTGTTTTGCCCCTAGAAGAGATGTCCCTAGGATAATTTTGAAGACCCTGTCCAGGGCCCCACAAAACAGGGGTTATCTCTTTCAGTAAAGTTTACTATTAATATATATATATATTTAAGATAGCTTAGGGGAAAAATATGTTCCAACCCATTCAACAGCATGAGCATAACCTTGCTGAAAAATCTGGATTTTCTGAAATAAGAGTGACAATTTGTTGGGGGAATTAAATAGTCATCTGGAAAGATTCCCAAATCCTCTTCCTTTGTACCTTTGAAATTTTAGCAGGCATATCTTCTGAATTGTCAGGTTTCAGCCAGTGTGTTCCTTCTTTCTACTCTTCTAGGAACTGTTCTTCTAGACCTGCAAGAGAAGAGCCTAGCTGGGATTGCCAATCAGATGCTTGATGAAATGATCCATGAAGGGAAGATCAAGCCGGATGACCGAGAGTTAGTCTTAAGGACTCTCCTCCTTCAGCACAGGTACACTTCCAAAGCACAGCACCAAGTCAGGGGGTGATCCCGTTCCCTCCCTGCTGCCTCCAAATTCAGCCAGAGTGCAGGAGTGTGTCCATGTCATATGTGGTTTTTGTGCCACTTAGAGAGTCTCTAGAGTGCAGTGTGTTGTGGATAACCCCAGGCTCACTGGCGGAGGAAGAGGAGTGCGGGGGGAGCGCACCGCCCCCGGCAGCATGATCACGGCAGGGTGCCATCGTGGCTGGCCCCCCCCCACGCTGGGCACCACGCCCCCACAGGCGGTGAGTCACGCCCCCGCCTTCTCTCCGCCCCCTGATGCCGGAGCATGAAGCTCCGCCACTGCCCAGACATCCTCCTGAGCTTGAAGCAGGGGCAGGGAAATAGCCTCACAATAATTTATGAGGGTTTGGAAGCTCAACACTACAGAGACAATACCTTTCCCAGCTAGGGCTGGGCCTCATCTGCTCCATCTTGTGTGGAGTGTTGAGCCTACTGAATATTGGCTCCCAACTCCTCTGACAGTTTCACATGTATCAGTTGCCTGTGAATGAAACCAGTAATAAAGTATTTATTAATTTTAATTATTTACTGGATGCCTGCTTGTCCGAGGTCCTAGAAATTAAACTTTTCTCCTTCCCTCCCTGCCCCTTCTTTCTTGGTTCCTTCCCCTCCCCTCATTTATTCCCCCCTTTGTCCAGTCACCCTGATGAGTCTGCTTCAGTGGGGACTCTTCTGCCTGGGCGGCTGGACAGAACTGATGGCCAGGACTCAGGACAGCCACTTCTGCAAGAATATCACCAGATTGAGATGAAGACCTTCCCTGCTGACTCAGAGCAGGTAAGACAACTTTCAGTCAGTGGGTTTAGGAGATGGAGAAGACCAATCTTGTGAACTCAACTCCAGGAACTCTGGGACTTGAACCAGAATGGAGTCACACTGGGTTAAGGCTGGAACCAATTTGTGATCAGTCCTTGGAGCCCTCTTCAGGTATAGAAGAGCACTTACAACCCACTGTTCATTTGTAAATCAAAAGCCTTTCGTTTTGTATGCCTGTTTGGCATCATAAGATACTGATGCTCTGTCCTCCGAAGAATGCATGCAGATTAATAAGAGCACCTTTACTCAGAAGTAAGCCCCACTAAGTTCAATGGGATTTTCTCCCTGCTAAGTATACTTAGAGTTGCAGCCTGAATCTGCAAAAGTTGTCATTAAAAAAAATAAAATTAAAATTTGGAAACAGGAATACAAAAATTGATATCAAATACCTTTTTTTATCAAAGCTAAAAAGCTAATCTAAATAAAAAGACAGACCAGAAAGGGAAAGAGAGAAAGAGATAGAAAGACAGAGAAAGAAAAGAGGAAAAGGAAAAGAAAGAATATATATCTGTCAGCTATATAAAAAAATTATTCAACACATCCACTTCAACAACATCCCAACAAATCTACTTTTTATAAACCAACATTATATTCCATCTTCAAACCCAAATGTCATGAGTGCATTTTCTTTTCCACACAAAAAGGCTATAAGAAGTTTCCAGTCTTTAGTAATTGTTGGCAACGACTTTTCTCTGATTAAACATGGCAACTTTGCCATCTCAGCTAAATCCAGTAATTTTGACAACAGTTCCTCCATTGTAGGTAATTATGAGTTTTCCCATCTTTGTGCATATAAATGTCTCGCTGCTGTAATCATATATTGAAAATGAAGTTCCATAGCCAAATAAATCAAATCTCTTTAATACGGTCAATGACCAGCAAGCAATTTATAAAATAAAATATGGCAATATAAGTACTATTGTACTACAGATAACAGTGGAGATATGGCCAAATCACAAAATTGGTACTTATGTTTATGACCAAGTTTCGACTTTTAAGGTTTTAAGGATTCAATTCAAATGTCACTACTGTTTATTATCGTTCCTTCGATGTTTGCAATTTGAACTCCGTTGCTGTCATCATTGCTCGTCTTATTCTTGTTGCAATGTAACAGTACTTCGCCACAGGCCTGTTGATTTCGGGGTCTTTGTCAGCTAAGAGGTGTCTGATATAGGTGTCGTCTGTAGTCCGAGGTATTTTCCTCAGAATCGGCTCGATCAGCTCTTTTCTTGAGTCTCGATATAATGGGCAATATAAGATGACATGCCCGATGGTTTCAATTTCATTGCTGTTACAGGGGCATAATCTTTGTTCGATCGGTATTTTGTTGTATCTTCCCTCTAGAAGAGCTGAAGAGAGAGCGTTAAAGCGGGCCCTAGTAAATGCCCATCGGTGTTTAGCATTATGTAGAACTTTGAGATAGTTTGCTAAATGGGGGCTTTGGGAATCGAATAGGAGTTTATAAGTTATCGGAAGTTGACTAAAGTCATTTTGGGCTTCAATGTCCCTGAGTCTTTCTTTAATTATATTCTTGGCCCTTCCCCTTTCTAAACTTAATAAATACTCTGGGGAGAGACCATATGTGGCCAATTTTCTGAGAATGCCCTTCAGCCAACTAGATTGGAATTTGTCAAGAAGCATCAGGGAAAGTAGTCCAACCGGCGAGTTGTTAAGTCTTAGCCAAGTGTATAAGGTTCTTATCCATATTTTGGTTTTGATGCTGTATAAGCCCGCTTCCAGTCGTAGGGCGGCGTTTGGGACGCATTTAGGTGTTTGCAGGAGTGATCTAAGGAAACCTGATTGTATCTTTTCGTATGGGTCTAGATTGGAGAGGGAGACGAGTGGTGCGCCATATAGTATTTGTGCTGTTGGTTTTGCAGCGAATAGTTTAATTGTGGCAGGAATAAAATTTCCTCCCATTGTACGATGGTATCTTAGAATTGCTGTTGTACTTTTTTGTGCTGTAGAGGAACTGTAATTTATGTGTGCAGTCTTCTTCCTTGATGCTTGGAATATAACTCCTAGGTATTTAAAGCATGTCACTTGTTCAATCTCCTGATTGTCTAATTTCCATCTATATATTTTTCTTTTGTTAGAGAAAACCATGATTTTTGTTTTTTAATAGTTCACTACTAGTTTCTCTTCTCTACGATATTGGGATAAGCTGTTAAGAGCTCTTTTAAGGCCCTTCTGAGTCTGGGACAGTATAACCGCATCGTCTGCATAGAGTAGGATAGGCAGTTTTTTGTCTGCTAATTTTGGGGCGTGTGTATCCGCTCCTTGTAGGTGGTCTGTTAGGGAGTTTATATAGATGTTGAACAAAAAGGGGGCCAAGATGCATCCTTGTTTAACTCCCTTTGTTGTTCTAATGGAATTAGAGAGTTGACCTTCTTGGCTACATCTTATACGAAGTCGTGTGTTGTTGTACAGTTTGGATATTAATAGCAAGCCGATCCGTCGTCCGGGAGCCCCAAGGTTATGAGTCAGTGTAGCCGTATCAATAAACAGTGCGACGGTAGAACAATAAAGGTAGAACAGTAAAGCAATAAAGCAATAAAAGAATAAACTAGTTAAAACAAGGCGACAAGACAGACCGCCAATAGTCTTTAAGGTCCTTGAGATGTAGTTTTGAGGTCTTGAAGAGGCTAAAACTGATAAAACTAATAAAAACGCTTAATTGAAGTCGGAGGCTCTAATTAGGCTGCTACCTCCGTCGCCATCTTGGGTCTCCATAGCCTTTTTCTAATTATAAATTCGCAAGTCCCAAAAAGGAAAAGTTGTTTTCAGGGAAGGGTGAGTGCAAATATATATGCATTCTGAAAGCAGATTTCTGTTCCAATGGTCAATACTTGCATCATTTATTTTAAAGAAAAACTAGTACATTATTTAAAAACAACAATAACCCAAGACCCCCTCCAAACACAGCAGATCTTCATATAAACACGATAGATTTGGAGTTGACATTCACGTGCTGAGACCAGAGGAATAAACGACTGAAAATTCTAATTCATTCATAGAAATGAAAACATCGTATTCTCAGAATCCCCCATTTTGAGGGCAGCAACGGAGCACATACTGTGAGATGAACTTGGGCCATGTCAACCTGCCTCATGACCTTGGGGGTTAACTGCTTGCATCTCTTGTTGCAGGAAGGCTCAAGTGGTGGTATTAAGAAGCCACTGGCAGATAAGATCCCATCTGATGCAGAAGCGACACTGGTCCTGGTTGGTAAGTACTTTTAACATGTGCAATGGCACTGTTAGGACTGGACGTTGGGACCCTCATAGCCCTGGGACCTTCAAATTGTGCCCGAGAACTAGAAGCAGCAACACATATACAAGGAAGGGTAGAGCTTTGGCAGGGTGAGAGTGGCAGTGAGGTGAGCCAATCATACACCACCTATGGGGTTGTGGAGGGGCCAATGAGAGTCTTCGAGCAATGAGGGGAGGCTAGGCGAGAGATCATGGTGGCCATTTTGGGTGCCATGCTCTCACTCTGTGCTCTCATTCCCCAAAAGTGCTTTGGGGGGGCTGCAATTTGCACAACCACTAGCAATGCACATTTTGGGGCATCACATGAGATTGCACCCAAAAAAAGCACTGGGGGGAGCAAGATCATAATGCAGGCCATGTAACTAACCCAGGAGCACATCTTGAAAGACGCATGTCCTGGTTTTTGACCTGAAAAAGTTGGGCAGTATGGATTGTGTGACTGCCCCAATACCATCATGAGCACAAATAATAAAGAATACCTAATAAACAGAATGTCTGGAGGGCTCCTTTCTCAGAAGTCCCCAGATATTGAAGGAACATTGAATGGGACCCAGGGCCTCAGTAGTCTGTGTTAGAGCTACCCTATTTAACCACAAAAGACTAGCAAAAGCATTTCTCTGCTCCCAGCTCCACCTTCCTTGTTCCTTTCTTTCCTCTTTCTTTCTTTTTTTAATAAAAAAAATTAACCAAATTTAAAATCACAAAAAAATTTAACCAGATTCAAAATGTCTGTCCAGCATAGCCTTAGACGTTTTGGGGTTTGAGATGGAAAATCCAAAAAAGATGCTCCCTATGGTTGCTACAAATATATTCATTTTTAAAACAACAACAACAACCTGACAACTTGCTGGAGTTTAAAATTGCCACAAATTTGCCCCTCCACCCTACATAATGGTAGAGCCAGTCCTGATTCAAGCCAACATGGGATAGAATATAAGTTCTTCCTTCTACAAGATGTATGCTAATCTAGCAAGTTTGGGAGGAAGGAAGTATGTTCTGGTTCTTGCTTGCCTTGTGCGTTTTGTCAGGGGGAGCCATGTTTCTCCCTGGCAAAAACGCTGCTTCACTTCTCTATCTGGCTTAGCCAAACTCATTTGCAGACTTTGCTCACTTTGCTGTCTCTTGTTTTCTTCCCCTGTCCCTATTCTCTTCCACTCCATCTCCCTTTGCCTCTGCCTGGATCCCTTCCTTTCCTGCACATGGTTTGTGTTTCTTTTTCTTTCTGTTTCTGTGCCAAGCCCCCTAAATGATGCCCCATACCCATCCATCCTCCCTTCAGGCCGTGCCAGCATCGTGGACCATCCCACTCTAGCCTTTGTGCGCTTGAAGGATGCTGTAGCACTGGACTACGTTCTGGAGGTTCCTGTGCCTGTCCGATTCCTCTTTGTGGTTCTGGGCCCAGATTCCCCTCACGCCAACTACTACCATGAGATTGGGAGAGCCATCTCAACAATGATGTCCGAAAGGGTAAGTTGGAACCCTCCATAGCTTCAACTTGCCCAAGAAAGTACAGTGGTACCTCGGGTTACAGACGCTTCAGGTTACAGACTCTGCTAATCCAGAAATAGTACCTCGGGTTAAGAACTTTGCTTCAGGATGAGAACAGAAATGGTGCGGCAGTGGCACGGCGGCAGCGGGAGGCCCCATTAGCTAAAGTGATATCTCAGGTTAAGAACAGTTTCAGGTTAAGTACGGAGCTCCAGAACAAATTAAGTTCTTAACCTGAGGCACCACTGTAGTTGGAATTTCCTTTCATGGAAGGAAGGATTGTCTAGGTTAGGCATGGGGAACTTGTTGCTTTCCATGTGTTGTTTTCCATCACCTCTGACCATTTTGCCATGGTAGCTGAGGCTGGGAGTCCAGCAACATCATTCTGCAGGGCCACAGGCTTTTCCCATCCCTGTTTTCAGATCTAGAATTTTCCTGCATCTGCTCATTCACCTGAGTATGGTAGACAGAAGCACTCATACTCGCGTTGTAAGCTTAACTTAACTCTTATGGAAAAACAGGAGCTAAAAGTGTTAAAAGTAGCATGTTAAATTAAACAATGTGGACCTGGCCATGTGCCACAAGCCATGTCATCATTCAGGACACAGGAAGATCCTGTGGAAATTCACCCCAGGAACTGCCCCTTTTGTGTACCCTCCCAAGCACAACATTTGCCTCCCTGAGTCTCCATGTTTTTCCTTCTTCCCTGACTAGGTGTTCCGCCTTGACTCCTACATGGCAGGAAGTAGGCAAGACTTGGTGAAGAGCCTGGATGCATACCTGGACTGTTGCATCGTCGTCCCGCCCTCTCATATCCAAAGTGAAACGCTCCTTAAGTCCTTGTTCCCAGTGCAGAAGGAGCTCCTGCGAAAAAGGTACCGGCCAGAGGAGAGGATGGAGCTCACCAAACAGCTTGGTATGTATGAATCACTGTGGGGTGATCTGCAGGGAACTTTGCCTGATCACTACCAAGCATACCTAGGGAACCTAGGAAGCTGCCTTAGGCTGAATCAGATGATTCTCTCATCTAGCTCAATATTGCTTCCACTAAGGGCCCATCCATACTTACATTTTGCCCCGCACTTTCTAAGCACAGGTTTGTGCTTTCCTGGTCCATGGCCAGGCACTCCCCCGCCTCCACTGCTTTCCCCAGGAAAACCTGCTCTTTGACGCGGAATTGGAACAAACAGCACCTCAGGTTTTCAGTGGAATTGTTGTCTGCAGTAAAGAGAGGGTTTTCATAGGGAAAGCACCGGGGCAAAACAAAGCACTTGGACACAGAGATTCAAAGTGCAGACCTGCAAATAATAATAATAATAATAATTTTACCCTGCCCATCAGACTGGTTTACCCCATTCACTCTCGTCAGCTTCCAACATATATAAAAACATAATAAAGCATCAAATATTAAAAGCCTAGAAATGCGACACAAAAGGGGGTCTGGATGAGCCCTAAGTGGAAGTAGCCCTCCAGGATTTCAGACAGGTCTCCTAACCTTACCTGGAGATGCTGAAGATTGAGCCTAGACCCTTCTGCATGCTAAGCAGATGGGCTCTCCCTGAACTATGGTACTTCTCAGATGTTGTATATTTGAATATCATGTAGAGAGTTTTAAATATTAAGTAGATTAGCGCTGATGAAAAACACTATGAACATGCTCAGTGACAAATGCCTCTTCGGGCTGTAGCCAATGTTAGTCTCACTCACAGTAGACCTGTTAATGCAAAGTTACTAAGTTAGGTTCGCTAATTTCACGGGGCCTACTCTGAGCAGGAATTAGTTCGCTACAACTCTATATTCTTACCTCCCAAGTTTGATAGGTGAGCAGGGCCACCCAGCTTTCAATCACCTGATGTTACAGTGACATCAGGCGACCTGTTATCACCCAAACAGTTTGGTGTGTTTGTTCCCACATGGCTTAATTTCATTTGAAGCAATTTGAAACATACATATTTTTATACATGTATTTTTATTGATTTTCAGAAGTGTCTAATAAACTCATTTTGTATGCAGGTTTGACTAATGTACACATTAAAACAACTTCTAATAGAGTGCATTTTTAACACTATTTTTACTAATATATTCACTTTTATGCATACTTTCCCTTGATGTATGTATTTTTGTAAACATTGCTTGGTTGTAGAACTGCATCGCAAAATTCAGGTAAGTGAGAATTTCAGAGGTTGGCTATGCTTTGGTTCTCACATTGCTTTGGAACCTGAATTTGATGGATTCAGCTTTAAACAAGAACCAAATAGAATTCTTCATCCCTGCAGCTGCCCCACACCTATTGTCATAGATAATGTCAGGTGTACGGCAGGTGTGTGTGGCTTTGCCAAACCTCCTCACAGGCCAAATGTGGAGACCTGTTGTGGGGTTCCTCACTGCTGCCTTAAGCGCTTCCCACAAGATTTGGGATGAAACTCATGAACTCCACATAACGCAAAACCTATGTTCCCAAAAAACGAGGCTTACAGCCCTTTTGAGGCCCCCAGTAAAACATCAGTCCTCTTTTCCCTTCATTCATTCAGCCTTGTCATTCCCTGTGTTCTTCTGTCTCATCTAGAGCAAGAATTGCAGGGCCAAGGCTTCAAGACCCCAGAAAAGGATGATGATGACCCTTTGAGCAGGACTGGCCGGCCTTTCGGAGGGCTGGTGAGGGACATAAAACGCCGGTACCCCAAGTACCTCAGTGACATCACGGACGCTCTCAATGCTCAGTCTCTGGCTGCCGTCATCTTTATCTACTTTGCTGCCCTTTCTCCTGCCATTACCTTTGGAGGCCTTCTGGGTAAGGGAGCTGGGGCTGCTCGCTGCACCCTGACAAGTAATCACAAACTGGTTATCAGTGGGGAAGTATTGTTATGAAAACGAGGGAAATATTGCATCAAACTGGTGTTCCCAGCAGCTCAGCACCACATCCCCTCTTGAGTTTCTGCTGGACAAAACAGGACAGGAAGTAGAATGACATAAAGTTTCCCAGCAGGTTGGGCTATGCTGGTTTGTTTGTTTTCTTCACATCCTTCTCATATGTAGGTGGAGCATGGCAGGGGCGAACAAAGGCTAACCGACACCCATGGTGGGGCAAACCACCGGCTGCGCATGCATTGTGCCACTACGTACAACCCATGTGTGGTGTCGCTACATAGGGCGCATGTGCTGCATTGCTACGTACAGTGCATGCGTGTGACACCGGGCATGTGTTGTACGTAGTGGTTTGCTGCTGGCGCCGCCTAAGCGCCATACGGACAGTAGTGGGATCCTCTGCTCGCGGCTGCAGCAGCGGCAGAGGGATCCTCTGGCTGTAGCGGCGAGGGAGGGATCCCACCGCCATCTGTACAGCGCTCAGGCGGTGCCGACAGCAAACCGCTATGTACAGCACATGTGCGGTGTCACTATGTACAGCGCATGCATGCAACACCATGCATGCGTTGTACATAGCGGTTTGCCACTGGTGCTGCTCAAAAGCCGTATGGACGGTGGCGGGATCCTCTGCTCACGACTGCAGCCACAAATGGAGGATCCTCCACATGCAGCTGCGGTGGCGCGATGGCTGCTCATGCTGCTGTGCCCAGGGGTGGCGGGGTGAGCACCCTGTGGGGTGCCTTCTTGTCACCCCTCCAGACATGGCACCGGGGGGGTGCCATCCACCCCCCTTGCAACGCCACTGGGACTTGGCCACATGAACAACAGCTAGAAAATTATGCCAGAAAAACCCTATTAGAGGCTACTTCCATGTCTTGCTTGCTGACTGATTTGCTTATAGAACAGTTTTATACCACTATTCCCATAAGCAATGCTCCAATGTAGCTTGCATGTAAAGTAAATAGTTATAAAAGCAATTTAAAGCACAAAAACATCTGTATCACCTTTGGGCCGCAGGCACTCCTATGCTACTGATCTTCAACTGTGTGAAATTTATTTTTTGACATTTATTTTATTCTTTTAATGGCTGGATGCTGGCAAACTAAGAGACCTTGGTGACATCTCCTCCAGCCAGGGGATCAGGGAAGAACAAGAAAGATATACTCTAGCACACCTTCCGGAAAGATCTCTAGCTTACATTACAAAGCAGATACTTAATAGACCTG
This sequence comes from Podarcis pityusensis, assembly GCF_964106645.2. NCBI lineage: Eukaryota > Metazoa > Chordata > Lepidosauria > Squamata > Lacertidae > Podarcis > Podarcis pityusensis. Next base: position 27,441,305 of record NC_138038.1, read on the forward strand.
GTTATTTACTTAGAAAGGAAAATAGTTTGACCATTTTAGCAGTCGCCCCCTTCCTGGTTGTTGTTTCTTTTGCAGAATCCTGTCTTACAGCTATAAAATCACAGGGCTGGAGGGGACCCTGAAAACCAAGGCCACCCACAACCCCAAACGCATTACAGTAATTAAGGCTGGTGATATATGGCATTTGTTAAATAGGACTTAAAGGGATTTTTGCTCATGGTGTGTGTCCACTCATGTCACTTTCAGCTTCGACAAGCAGGCTTTTGTTTTGTTATCAACAGCGAGACAAAAGAAATAAGGATGTGCCTTGAGAGGTTAAACTTCTCTTAAGAAGAAGCATTGTCTATCTCCAGTTCAAAAAATTTCAGCCCTCTTACTGATGTGCCAGTTAGATCTCTTAAGTTTCTTAAAGCAGGAAACACCCCAGGTTTGTTCTTTCTTGCCGATAATCTGCTGTTGCTTCCAGGTGAGAAGACTGAGAAGCAGATGGGAGTATCTGAGCTTCTGATCTCCACGGCAGTCCAGGGCGTCATCTTCTGCTTGCTTGGAGCTCAACCTTTGCTTGTGATTGGCTTTTCTGGCCCCCTCCTGGTCTTTGAAGAAGCCTTTTATGGGGTAGGTATCCTGCTATAAATAACATCCCTGTTGAATGATTACTTGTTTCAACACACTGAAAAGCTTCTTTAAACTTATGCAGTCCCCAGATCCACCCTGCCAGTCAATGGAGATCACCTGTCCATTCAATGGTTACCATAAGATGTAATGAGGACCATTACAGTAGTTTACATTGCTTTTAAAACAGGCGAATTCGAAATGGAGGACAGTTCTATTATTCATGGTCATTAGCTGTTACATGAAATGGAACTTCCATGTTTGCAGGCAGTATATCTCTCATTACCAAGAACAGCATAGAACCCTAACCACTTTCCAGGTGGTTCTAGCTGATCACAGATGGAGACAGAATGCTAGATTAGGCAGCTTTTGATCCAGTAAAACCATTCTGCCTGAGCGTTTGCAGGTATATTTCCATAACCCTAAGACGGGGTGGGGAGCATCTTGCCCTCCAGATGTTGTTGGACTTCTTAGCCAACATGACCAATGATCAGGGATGGATGGGAGCTGGGAGTCTAAAAACATTCACATTCCTATCATAAATGGTAGAAACTTGCTTCCTTTTAAAAGAACAAAGCTCAGATTCTTAAGATGTTGAACCTCACATGTACCAAACTCTGCTTGCTTGTTGTGACCAGAAGCACCTGTGCACTATACAGTGGTACCTCGGGTTACATATGCTTCAGGTTACATACACTTCAGGTTACAGAGTCTGCTAACCCAGAAATAGTGCTTCAGGTTAAGCACTTTGCTTCAGGATGAGAACAGAAATCGTGCTCCAGCGGAACGGCAGCAGCAAGAGGCCCCATTAGCTAAAGTGGTGCTTCAGGTTAAGAACAGTTTCAGGTTAAGAACGGACCTCCAGAACGAATTAAGTACTTAACCCAAGGTACCACTGTACACAGACCTGGCTATAAATGTCTATGCAAGTTTCACAGGAGGAACGGGCTACAAGATTTCAGCATGGCCCGTGTAGTGTATCACAAGAAGGGCCAATGCTCTACATTCTGGATAGCTGTTTAATTCCAGAGCAAGTTCAGCTGAGGGGGAAAGAACCATCAACATCTCACTAGCTTCTCCTTTGTTTTCCTCTCTGCACCCTACCCGTTTCTCTCTACACAGTTTTGTCAGAGTTTAAAGATTGAGTACCATCCGGGGAGAGTCTGGATCGGCCTTTGGCTTATAATATTGGTATTGGTGGTGGTGGCTTTTGAGGGCAGCTTCCTGGTCCGTTACATCTCCCGCTACACCCAGGAGATCTTCTCCTTCCTCATCTCCCTCATCTTCATCTACGAGACTTTCTTCAAACTCTACAAGGTAACATGGCTTATATTTCATTCTCCCCCCCTTCCTTTGCTTTTGTGAGGGAGCAGCTTTGCTGGCACAAGGAACAGGCTGCTTCATGGCCACAGGGTTCCTCAAGACCCGTGAAGCAGGGCTGAAAGTTGGTCCGTCATGGCCGTGTTTGAGCACTGAGCTGTACATAGTACCTATTTTCCATTGTCTCATGTGTGGCTTGGCTTCCTTTGTGCTTGAATGCTGGATCCTGAGAGATTTGGGGCCCATCCACATTATCATTTGTCCAAGAGGCATTATTATTATTATTATTATTATTATTATTATTACATGGACAGGTGGAGTCCCCCTAACCCCAGGCAACCCCCGAGCAGAATAATGACTCAAGAAAATGCGCTATGGGATTAAAATTGCCACAACTTTATTAGGTTTCAGATGTAGGGAGACCTTGGCTCAGGCATTGGGCATTTATCCTTCCCAGTCCCCAGCCGGGGATCTGGGAGACATCAGGGTTATCCAGCATGTGTGGGGATTGGGCTGGCTCTGGAGAATATATGTTCAGGCAGAAAGCCCGCCCCCCGTTTCGCCGCCATTGCAGGGGAGAGCAATGACAACCTCTTGGCATATGGCCAATGCCTCCCCTCAAAACGACCCCTTTAACGGGGAACTCTGGGATCACCACCACATGGAGGGGGGTGAGTCACTGCTTCACGCCCCCCCCCCATTTAGGAAGATAGACTAAAGGATTCTGCCCAAGGCCTGAACCCGCCACCCGAGGCCACAAGATCGCAGTCTTGACGCCAAAACTACCTACACCTGAAAAGGCCCTTTGCCATCCGACATCCATTCCAAAAGGCCATGCCTAATGTCGCTCAGTCAATTTCAGCTCTGTGACCAGAAATCACAGAGTAAATGGAAGTGTGGCTGGGCTCTTGGTCTTGAGTTCTGAGCATGAAAAATGACCCGTCTTCAGACTTTTCATGTTGTCTTCAGGCAGACTGCACCATACAGTTAAAGCACACGACTACCCTCAAAAAAAATCCTGGAAACTGTAAATTGTATGGTCCAGAGCTTGGAGTTTTAGCTCTGTGACTGAGGAAACTACTTCCTCCAAAGGAGCACAGGGAAGCTCAGGCCCAAACTGTATGTTACAAGGAACACACAGCATCTTCCTTACAATGTTTTGTTAAAGACGCATGGTATGCGTGTAAGAATGTAAGATATGTTTATGAAGCTGCCATCTAGTGGCCAAAAGTGTTTCTTGAGGAAAAAATTGGAACTGAGCATGCCTATGGCCTTTGGGAGTGGTTCCAAGATGGATGTCAAACTAAAAACTATATAACAGAAACCAAGATATTAAACCAGTTATTGTTCATTATAACTCTCACAGCTTGCTCGGTTTCTGCCTGCCTCACTCCATTTCAGAGCTTGATGGTGTCATGCTGCTTCTTTAATTAACCATTGTCTCGGAGGCAATATGTGAAGAACGGCAGCTGTGTTTCATGTTAGTCATTTGCACCTCAAGCATCTTTCTCAGTGTTCTCCATCCCATTGTTTTGGGTCATCAGGTGAGCAAGAGACAGGACTTCGAGGTTCTCAGATCTTATCCCCACAAGCTTTTTTTGAACCAAAGTTGCAAGGGTTTTTTTATCGCAAATATACAGTCATTTGCGTGTTTGTTCCCTGTGGCAACCAGCCCTGCCACATTTATTCCCATTTTACAGATGGAAAAACCAAGACAGGGAGGCACAAGACTTTATCCAAAGCCACCCACTAAGTCCATAAGCGAACAGTGTATCTCCCACATGCATTAATATGTGCTCTGTTAATCTCAATTGATGTTACCTGTGTATTATTGCATTTCTACTACTGAGATGTGTCCTTTTGTCTCAGCTTGTTACACCGTTTCCCCCCCTCTCCACTGCCCCCAAATCTTTGACCATGCATAACTACATATTATGACGACAGTGACACCTTCTACAGTCTCCACCTTCTGAAATCCTCTAGAATTGCTATAGGTAGCCCCTCCTCTCCCTCTGCCCCTCCCTGGTAACAATTTGGCCACAGGAAGCAAGGCTGTCATGACATGGTTTCCATAGAAACTGAAGAGCAGAAGCAAGAAAGGAGAGATTGAAAACATGTAGGAAGAAGGGAGAATGAAATGGAGCTCTTGCAAATGTTTAGAAATTAGACTGGGTGGACTAAGTGCATAGGAGACGAGCCTTTCGGAGACAGATGTTTGAAGGATAAGCAGCAGAAATGTGGGGCAAGGACCTAAGAACAGGTCAACTTAAGAACTACCGCCCAATATCATTACTTAATGTGGATTATAAAATTTTTGCAGACATTCTGGCAAAAAGATTGAAAAGAGTGTTGATGGAGAAGATTCATAAGGACCAAGCAGGCTTTCTCCCAAAAAGGCATTTATCAGATAATGTGAGGAACATAATAGACATTCTGGAATTATTAGAGGTGAATATAAACACTAAAGCAGTTCTGATCTTTGTGGACGCGGAGAAAGCCTTTGACAATATTTCTTGGAGTTTTATGAAAAAGAATCTTCATGGGATGGGGGTAGGCCAAGGATTTGAGAATGGTATGGGTGCCATATACGCTGAACAAAAGGCTAAGTTGATTGTAAATAATGTGATAACTGAAGAATTTAAAATAGAAAAAGGGACACGACAGGGGTGCCCAATTTCCCCTTTACTTTTTATTTCTGTTCTGGAGGTGTTGCTTAATATGATTAGAGATGACCAGCAGGTTAAAGGTGTACAGGTCGGAGCCAAACATTACAAGTTAAGGGCCTTTGCAGATGATTTAGTACTTACTTTACAAGAGCCAGACACTAGTACAAAAAGGGTGTTGGAGCTAATTCAAGAATTTGGTCAGGTGGCCGGATTTAAATTGAATAAACAAAAGACTAAAGTTTTGGAAAAAAATTTGACAGTCATGGAAAGGGAGAAGTTCCAGAATGAAACAGGTTTGACAGTGGTAAAGAAGGTGAAATACCTAGGGGTCTATTTGACATCTAAGAATTCGAACTTGTATAAAGACAATTATGAAAAATGTTGGTCAGAAATTAAAAAAGATCTAGAAATATGGTCAAATTTGAGATTGTCAATGTTAGGCCGAATTGCAGCTATTAAGATGAATGTATTGCCTAGAATGTTATTTTTGTTCCAAACATTACAAATTCTGGACAAGATAGATTGTTTCAAGAGGTGGCAGAAGGATATCTCGAAATTTGTCTGGCAGGGCAAAAAGCCCAGAATAAAATTTAAAATACTGACGGATGCAAAAGAAAGAGGGGGGTTTGCCCTGCCGGACTTAAAACTGTATTATGAAGCAGCAGCATTTTGCTGGCTGAAAGAATGGATGCTCCTCGAGAATACAGATATCTTGGACTTAGAAGGTTTTAATAATACATTTGGTTGGCATGCATATCTATGGTATGATAAAATTAAGGTGCATAGGGCCTTTAAAAACCATATTGTCAGGAAAGCATTATATAACGTTTGGATAAGATATAAAGATTTGTTGGAAAGTAAAACCCCTAGATGGTTGTCACCTTTAGAGGCTACAGCGCTGAAAAAGCTTAATATGGAAGCTGAATGGCTAAAGTATTGGGAAATTTTGGAACAAGATGGAGATAAATTGAAGTTACAGAGCTATGAGAAATTGAAACCCAAGGTTCGAGATTGGCTCCATTATTATCAAATAATGGAGGTACATAAACAAGACAGGAAAATTGGATTCCAGGTGGAGAAATCAAAATTAGAAATTGAACTGTTAGAATCCAATACTAAGAATTTGTCAAAAATGTATAATCTGCTGCTGAAATGGAATACACAAGATGAAATAGTTAAATCAGCTATGATTAAGTGGGCACAGGACATTGGTCATAACATTATGTTTGCTGACTGGGAATGGTTGTGGAACACTGGTATAAAATTTACGGCATGTAATGCCTTAAAGGAAAATATTATGAAAATGATCTATAGGTGGTACATGACCCCAGTCAAGCTAGCAAAAAATTATCATTTGCCTGATAATAAGTGTTGGAAGTGTAAAGAAACGGAAGGTACTTTTTATCATCTTTGGTGGACGTGCCCGAAGATTAAGGCTTTCTGGGAAATGATATATAATGAAATGAAAAAGGTACTTAAATGTACTTTTCCTAAGAAACCGGAGGCCTTTCTCTTGGGCATTGTCGGCCAATTGGTGTCAAAGAAAGATAGAAATTTCTTTATGTATGCTACGACAGCAGCAAGAATACTCATCGCAAAGTATTGGAAGACAGAAGAATTACCCACCTTGGAAGAGTGGCAGATGAAGGTAATAGACTATATGACACTGGCTGAGATGACTGGCAGAATCCGTGAGCAGGGGAAAGAGACGGCGGAAGAAGAGTGGAAGAAATTTAAAATTTACCTTAAGAACTATTATAAAATTGAGGAATGTTAAAATGTCGAGGTTTGGAGAAAGAAAAGGAGATTACAGTGACATAAGATTAAGTTGAAGAAAAGAATAAGAAAAAATATATTTGATAAAATTAATTAGAATTTGCTGAAATAAATTTTGGAAATTGGGATGTAGGAAGGGGAGGTTTGGGGGAGTCCGAGAAGAGAGGGACATGAAAAAAAGGTTATGAAATTTTACATGTTTGTATGTCTTTTTTTATTTGTTTGTATTGTTTAAAATTATTCTGTAAAACCAATAAAAATTCTTACAAAAAAAAAAAAAAAAAAAAGGACCTAAGAACAGGGGCAGAGGTTTCAACCTTGAGTCCCTGTTAGCATTGTGGCCTGCACAATATATTTTTGTTACTTATTTTATTGACTAAATTTGTATGCCTCCCTTCATCCAAAGATCACAGGGCGGTTCACAACATAAACTAGGCCTGATCTATGTTTGCAGCGGAGTGAAGGGCTAGAGATCTGAGGTAGCAGAATTCGCGGTATGATTTCAGACTGAAGATGGAGGGACACTTCTTTCTTTCTTTTACACGATGGGGATTCAAAATGGTACCCCACTGCCTGTATTCTAAAATGGTGCAGTCGACTCTTTCACCTCCCTCTGCTTCATATGTAGACCAGGTCTAGGACTTACTTGCGTGCTGCGGGAGAAAGGGTAGGAATTATTTTGTTGCATGTAACAACATGATTTGGGTGGTGGTGTGGGCACGTGTGCTAATTTTAGTTGGCTGTGTTGTATGGCGTCTCAAGTCCTTCCCACTGTCCATTCCACATTCTAACACATCTTCCCTCTTACAGATTTTTGAGAAATTCCCTCTGCAGAAAAACTATAACAACACCGTTCTAAATGGGGATCCAGACTATCCTGTACCCAACACAGCCCTGCTTGCCCTTATCCTCATGGCAGGAACGTTTTTCATCGCCTTTTTCTTGCGCCAATTCAAGAACAGCAGTTTCTTTCCTGGCAAGGTAAATCCTACATTGCACGAGTGAAGTAGGACTTTGGCATGTTTGGGGATTTTGGAAGGGGACGGCTTAAGTCTGTGCCTGCACTAACAAGTTCGTTCTGTCTCTGTATAATGGCCAACCTACAACTGGATTTAAATAGCAAAGGGCGGACTTCAAACTGAAGCAACAAGACACTGGGAGAAGTATTTTGGTCAGCAATTTGGTTTAGAATAAATGGGGCTTCCTTAGCATTCTTACCACATTGTACCTGAAGTATTAAAAAGTAATAAACAGAGCTGCCAGACAGGAGGACATAGCCCGTGTGAAACCTGGGTTGTTTCTGGGGGAGCAGTTGTATCGGGCTGCTCCAGCTCGCTACCTGGCGGATATCCACTACGTGGAATACCGCAAACTATTTACTGCGGCTAGGCTGAATGTTCTTGACTCGGCGGTCCTGAAGGGAAGATATGGAGGAGTCCCATATGACCAGAGATTATGCCACTGTGCACTGGGTGAGGTAGAATCCACAGAGCACATTTTATTGAGCTGTCCCTTCTACAACGATTTAAGACAGTATCTTATAACTCCATACTTACCCCAGCTCAGTTCCCGACAAAGAGGAAAGCAGACAGCATATCTGCTAAATAAGTCTTCTGGGAAAACAACCTTGTCAGTGGCTAAATTTCTTTTCCTGGCACTCAAGTGTCGGAAACATATAATTGAATGCTTTGACGTGGGTTATCTGTGAGAGGTCTAGTACTGTGGCCCTACCTTACTTATGTACCTTATGTAACTTATGATGTTATAGTTTATAATTATTGTGTAATGTTTTAATTCTGACTATCGGTCGAATAAAGAAATTGATTGATTGATAAACAGAGCTGCAATGTTTCATCAATTAGATTAATCAATTTATAACGTGCCAACTGATTGGAAAGCAGATTTTACATTTTTTGTTGTTATTTTTATCACAAGTACTTATAAAAAGCAGATATGGCAGGTGCTATCTTTTAAGAAGCATTGCTTCTGATATTAGAGATAAGAAGGAAAGCCTCTTCTAATATACTTGCTGCAATAGATGTGTGCATCATCTAAAACCAAAATATACTTCTTTTTATAAGGAAGTTGATGCATGTTTAATCCATTAATCACCTCATCAACTAAGTTTTCTTTAATCATCATCATCATTTTATTATTTGTACCCACCCATCTGACTGGGTTGCCCCCAGCCACTCTGGGCAGCTTCCAGCATATATAAAAACATAATAAAACATTAAAAACTTCTCTAACCAGGGTTGCCTTCAGATGCCTTCTAACGGTTGTATAGTTACTTATCTCCTTGACATCTAATGGAGGGCATTCGACAGGGTGGGCATCACTACCAAGAAGGCCCTCTACCTGGTTCCTTGTTAACCTCACTTCTTGCCTCACCGCCAGAAGGCCCTTAGAGTTATATTAGGCATAGAATTCAACATATTAAAAACCTGTTTTGGTAAAAACCAAGCTAGCTACTAGCTCTTGATGCTGCAGTGGCACATGTAAAAGTGTATGGGCAACAACTGTGAAATCTCAGAAGCCAAAAGGGAGAAAAAGCAGGATTTCAAGGAAACAGACAGGGTTGCCTCCACAGCCCTTTCATTCCAGTGACTAAGGCTACAATACTATGCACACTTACATGGGGATAATTCCCCCTCGGAACCCAGTGGATTTAACTTCCAGTTAAAAATGCGTAACATTGTGCTGTAGCCTACCATAGAAGTAGCATAAATTTTACTAGTGTAAGCAAATGTGCTTAAAATGCAAAATGGTGATGATGATGATGAATTCAATTTATATACTGTCCTTTATCAAATGATCCCAGGGCCGTATATAACATCAAAACACATTACAGAACATAAAAAGCACCAAAATAAAAAGCATGCTGACAGAACAGCTGAATATGACTTGCAGAATTTGGTGCAGCTGTGGTATGAAATTGTTTTGACTGCAGAATATGCACAGTCCAGTGTATCAGTCATAATATATTACTAAAAGGGTTGCTGGTGCAGTTTCTAAGTTTGTCCCCCCTTTTAGCTGAGTCTAAACGTTCCCTTATCAACATTGAGGTCTGTAAATCACCCATCAAAAACAGTCTCTGGCAGTATTACCCTTTTTTTTTAAGTTCCACACTGTTTGCATGTTTGAAGTGGAAGGTCATATTTCTCATAATCAGATCAAAACTTTTAAAACTGAATTAGTTATATTTCCTTTGTCTCCAGGGTCAGTGTGGATGCCTGCCCTGGTAGCTGAGAACCTCTGTTCTATCTCATTTCCAAAGATTCAGCTGGTCTTACTCACCTCTCACCTCCAGCCCTATATTGCTGAATTAATGTGGTTCTTTCTTACTTCTTTTTTTTTTACAGATCCGCCGTGTGATTGGTGACTTTGGTGTCCCTATAGCCATCTTCCTCATGGCATTGGTAGACTACTTTATTGAAACCACCTATAGTCAGGTGAGTAGCTGGTCACTATCAGTAGCACCCTCTCCTTCCTTCTGTTTAAGTCCATTGGATTCCAGTTTTTGATATCCTTTCCAAGCAGAAAAAATGAGCACTGGCTCACTTTCCTGTCTAGGGTTGTCAACCTAAAATAATGTGGCGCTTCCTGCACTGGGGGCCAACAGAACTAGAGTTCATCCGTATTCATTTTGCTTGTTTCCTCACAGAAACTGAAAGTCCCCAAAGGCCTTGATACCACCCATTCAGCAAGGAGCTGGTTTGTTCATCCACTTGGAGAATTTGGGATGTTTCCCTGGTGGATGGCGCTCGCTTCCGTTGTGCCAGCCCTCTTGGTCTTCATCCTCATCTTCTTGGAGTCACAGATCACCACGTAAGGAATTTGGAGTGTGTATAGGAAAGAAAAGCAGCCACAAGGGTCAAGTTTTGTATCTACTGCAGTGAGGGTGTTGCTAGGTACTTGGGCCTTGGGTGGCTCTGTGGTCTAAACCACTGAGCCTCTTGGGCTTGCCGATCAGAAGGTCAGCGGTTTGAATCCCCACGACGGGGTGAGCTCCTGTTGCTCTGTCCCAGCTCCTGCCAACCTAGCAGTTCGAAAGCACGCCAGTGCAAGTAGATAAATAGGTACCACTGCAGTGGGAAGATAAACAGCGTTTCTGTGCACTCTGGCTTCCATCACGGTGTTCCGTTGTGCCAGAAGCAGTTTAGTCATGCTGGCCAAATGACTCAGAAAGCTGTCTCTTTAATAAAAACTAATTCATAAACAACAAAAAAGGTTTATTGATAAATATTTTATGAGGTTTTTTGAAAGAGCAGACACCAATACAGATTTGAATAATATTTACATATGCTAATTTATAAGCATAGCTGCAAACTTAAGTCAGAGAAGAAAAACAAGCTTTGTCTCCTGCTGTGAGGGTTACTCTGAGCTATGGCATGCCAATGTGATTTTCTACACCTAGTATACTTATATGTGAATTGGACACCTCCATCCCACCTGAATTGCTTTGGCAATAAATGCTTCTTATGGGCATGTTAAAAAGAAAACAGGATCACTCTCTCACACACACATGCACTACCTTCCCCTCTCCATCCAGCTGTTGTATGTGCCTCTAGGCAAATACAAGTCTCACTGGCATAAAAGACCCAGTGAAGCCCCTATCAATGTCCCTGTACGCAGATGCCACTTTGAGTTGTCACCTGGTAGCAATGCTTAGTTATATCACGGTTGTTGGGATGTCCAATTTGTCATAGAATCATGTCAAATAAATATTGGGTTGTATCCAATGTTAGTCATACCCAGAGTTGACCCATTAGAAATAATGGGCATGGGTAAACTATTAATTTCCATGGTTCTACTCTCTGTGTAGGATTTAGCTGCACGCAACCCACTTTCTTCTTCATTTCCTCCCTGCCCTCTTCTTATTATTCTTCTTCAGGCTGATTGTGAGCAAACCTGAAAGGAAGCTGGTGAAGGGTTCAGGTTTCCATCTAGACCTGCTTCTAATTGTTGGCTTGGGGGGTATCGCACCCCTTTTCGGCGCACCTTGGCTCAGTGCCACCACGGTGAGGACTGTCACACATGCTAATGCCCTGACGGTGATGTCCAAGACTACAGTCCCAGGGGAGAAGGCCCATGTCCAGGAAGTCAAGGAGCAAAGGATCACTGGCTTGCTGGTGGCCATTCTTGTAGGTGAGTTCTTCTGTCGCAGATTCCAATTTTGGGGGTGTCTAGGGATCAAAGTAGATATTATTTACCTACAAAATAAGTATTTTTATACTGCCATCTCATGAAATATCAGGGAGGTGTACAGTGTTGAAATGTAGAATACGATCTAAAAAAAATAAAAAATACAGATCATTATTACGGCGAGTGGCTAACACAAGAATATCTTTAATAAAAACTAATTCATAAATGACAAAAAAAAGGTTTATTGATATATATTTTATGAGGTTTGTTGAAAGAGCAGACACCAACTAGGCAATACTGAAGGCACCTGTCTGATACACGATTCTATATTGCTGCTGTTAGTGTTGTAATACTATTGGGTTTTTAGTATTGTGCTCTTCGGATGAAGGGTGGCATATCAATTTAATAAATAATAATTTTAATGTAAAAAAAAAAAAGGTGAGTGGCTAACAAACATTTAAACAGCTGCAAAGGCCTATCTGCATAAAAATATATTCACAAGATGCCTGAGAGTAAAAAAATGAGGATGCTTCCCAAATCTCTGCTGGAAGAGTGTTCCATTAGCATGGGATTGGTGACACTAAAAGCCTGATTTCTGGTTGACCACCTGTCAAGTCTCTGAAACGCAAGTGATAAGTAACAGTGCTCCTCTGGTTGATCTCAGTGATGTAAAGAGCTCAGGGGTTCCTTAGGTTTTCCTGGAGCCAAGTTGTTCAGGGCTTTGTATTTCAATGCCTTGAATCCGGCCCAGTAGCATATGGGCAGCAGAAGTTCCTCTCAGGTGCCTGTTCCCATCAACAGTGTCACTGCTACATTCTGCCTGGAGCTTCTGGACCAGGCCCAACGGCAGCTCCACACTGTGTGTGTTGCAGTTATCCAGTCTCGAGGTTACCAACACAGTTGCCAAGTGATCCTGATAAGGCCCTAAGCTGCTGTATAGCTTTGGGCAGGCATGTTTGCTCCCATTTCTTCCCTGTTCTCTCATAAAGCAGGGTGCGGCAAGGTGTCTAATTTTCCCATCGAAAGGAGCGCAGAGAGATGAGAAGAGCTGAACATCCCTCACCTTACTGCCCTGCACTCCTTTGCTTCCACTTAGGCACTTTTCTCTCAACCCAGCTCTCGCTTTTCACCAAAAACTTTATCACTCGCTTTATACATCAGGCGTGGGAACCCTGTGACCCTGCATGTGTTGTTGTTGGACTGCATCTCCCATGTTTCCCGACTACTGGACATATCGGCTTGAGCTGATAGGCCTTGGAGTCCAAGAACATTTGGAGGGCCACAGGTTTACCCCGTGGTTATATATGAATGGGGCAGACACTGGAAAACCATCCCACCCCCCAATTTCTGCCCTGCCTCTTGTAGCTTGGCACTGTCCAGCTTTGTATGAAAGAGGCATGGAAGGGCTGGATGAAAGAGGGGAAATTATGGGTTCAGTTTCAAACTAGTATGAATAATCTGCTGGACTTGATAGGTAGCAGATTTATGAATGCCCTTGAGGAAATACCTGTTCTCACAAATCCTTAATTCCCTCGTGGATCTCATTGTCGTGTTCTGATAGTCTCTAGAATAAGTTTATTTTGAGAAGAACTGGATAAAGCCATTGAGGTGGCTACTAGGTCTACTAGCCATGATAAGAAGTGGTGCAACCCCCATGCTTGGTGACATCTTGAAAACCAGATGCTGGGGAAATAATGAACAGGGGATTAATTATCGCCATCAAGTTCTGCTGTGGTATCTTAACTTGTAACTCCTGGTAGACAGAACAGAGAGCCAGATGGACAGTTGGCTTGCTGGGTGGTGATTGTTGTTTGTGTGTCTTCCAGTTGGGGAGGAGAGCTCCATTGGTGTCACCTTCCAGCTGAAGGCGTGCCATCCTAAGTAACATGTGCCATTGCTTTTTACCCTTCTGCAGGCCTTTCCATCTTCATGGAGCCCATCCTGAAGCTCATTCCACTTTCCGTGCTCTTCGGCATCTTCCTGTACATGGGGGTGACATCCCTAAATGGGATCCAGCTTTACGACCGAATCCTTCTCATGCTGAAGCCACCCAAATACTTCCCGGATGTGCCTTACGTTAGAAAAGTAAGCCCAGGGGATCAGAGAAAGTAGTGCTTGGAGGTTCAGGGAGAGCTGTGGTGGACAAAACAGATAAATCCCCGCAGGGTAGGAACCCTACTGTTTGAAGCAATCATATGGGGTCCCTGATAGTCATGGATATACCTAAAAGGCTTCAGTAGACCTGGTGATCAGTTGTAGAACCTGGCCCTGTGTGTTAATGTCAGGGCTCTAGCTGAAACTTGAAAAGTATTCAGGATGCCTCTGAGCATGTAGAAAGTATATTTGCTTTGTCAAATGAGTCACTCGTGGGATAAGAGAGGGAATGAAGTACTTTTGTGGCAGAAAATATAGTTTCCAGAAACGCTGGAGCCTCTTTAGTTCTCCCCCCCCCCAATTGACCATTCTTTTCTCTGATCATGAACCTAAAATTTTAAGAATCGTAGAGTTGGAAGGGGCCTGATTTCAGCTTAACTCCAGCTGGAGGCTTGGATCGATATGGGATTCACCATGGCTTAGTTCTGGAGTCTGTTTTCTGTGCCTTCAAACAGAACCAGAAGACATGGGAGTCATAACGAAGCACAAGAGTGCATCTGATAACATGGCTGCCCAGTGATACAGAGGAAGGGGGAAGGAAGGTTTGCTGGCGAGAAGAGGCAGATGATGGCCTCCAAGTAACATTAAGGCCCGCCATTCCAGTTTAGAACTTCGTTGCAAAGGAAAATGCACTGAAATAGCGCCAGGTGTGGCTGTAGCTCAGGGGTACAGCATGTGCATCACATACAGAAACTTCCAGGTTCAGTCTCTTCAGCTAAAGAGGCCTTAGGTAGCAGTGCTGAGGTCTTGGAGATCCATGGCCAATCAGAGTGAACCAGCACAGGCTAGGCGGTTTCAATGGCCTCAATCGGTGCTTGGCAGCTTCATAGGAAGATGCACACACAGAGAAAAGTTGAGGCATACTGAATGGTATGACTTGGCCATTTTATTTTGACAGGAGGATTGCTTCTGAACTTTCAGTGGTTTAACTGGGCTTCATGAATCGTAGAATCATGGAGTTGGAAGGGACCATGAGGATCATTTAGTTCAACCTGCTGCAGTGGAGAAATGTGGGGCTCAGACCCACGAGGGTCTCATGCTCTACCAACAGAGCTGTCGGCTGAGAACCATGCTTTCTATCTGTCTACAGACCTTGGTTGTCAGGCGGAAGACAGGTAGACTGCTGACACCTCTGACTGTTTCTTGGGTCTTCTTCCTTTAAAGGTAAAGCCTTTGCGGATGCACCTCTTCACCTTCACGCAGATTTTGTGCCTGGTCTTGCTGTGGGTAGTGAAATCCACCCCAGCCTCCCTCGCCTTGCCTTTCCTCCTCATCCTGACAGTGCCTGTGAGACGCTACCTGCTGCCATGTTTCTTCAGCAATGTTGAACTCAAGTATGTAAGTATCGTTTGGCTGAGCAACAGTAGGTTTATATTCAGGTCTCTGCGTGGCCTAAATAGGAAGAAGCAGGGGAACAGCTTGGGATTTTTAGAATGGTCCCTGTGGGAAATGTTTGTTTATAGAACCTGGATTTCCCCCTATTAGGTCACATCCGCACCATATATTTAAAGCACGCTGTTTCCCCCAAAGGATCCTGGGAACTGTAGTTTACCCCTTGCAAAGCTACCACTGCCAGCACTGTTAACAAACTACAGTTCCAAGCATCCTTTAGGAGAAGCCATTTGCTTTACATATATGCTATGGGTGTTGTCCATGCCAGGGAGGGGGAACCTATGGCTTTCAAGATGTGCTGAGACTCCAACTCCCATCATTTCTGGTCACTAGCCATGCTGGCTGAAGGTCTTGGAAGCCTGGAAGTTCTCCATTTCTGCTTTATGAGGTGGTTTTCAAACCATGTCCCAAGGAACTGTGGAGTGCTTTAGACGTGCTACAGGCATTCCTCAAATTGAATATTTGCGGGTGGCGCTGTGGTCTAAACCACTGAGCCTAGAGCTTGCCAATCGCAACGGGGAGGGAAGGGGGGGGGATAAATAGGTACCACTCCGGCAGGAAGGTACACGCCGTTTCTGTGCACTACTCTGGTTTCGCCAGAAGTGGCTTAGTCATGCTGACCACAGGACCTGGAAAAACTGTCTGTGGACAAATGTCGGCTCCCTCGGCCAGTAAAGCGAGATGAGCGCCGCAACCCCAAAGTCATTCACGACTGGACTTAACTGTCAGGGGTCCTTTACCTTTACCTTTTAATGGCAGGCCACCTCTCCCTGATAGCTTGCTCATTACTACTGATCTTCCTCTGCATGGCACAGCTAGGAGATGGAAGGGTTTGAGATACAGGAGATCCAAAAGGAAGTACTTCTCTACACAGCACATAGTTAAACCTTGGAATCCTCTACCACAAGATGTGGAAGAGCACATGTCTTGTGTCTTGATAGCACAGCAGGGAAAGGGAGCCATTGTCTGGGGCCTTGGAGAGTCTCTGCCAGTCAGAGCAGACAGTATTAGGCTAGTTGGACCAATGGCCTGTTTTGATATATAACACAGCTTCATGTGTAATGACTGTCAAAGGCCACCTAGCCATCCTTGACAGGCAAAAGACATATGTTTCTCAGATCCAAGTATAGTGCTCTGTTTGCTGGACCACCTCTAACAGTATATCTCTCCTCAAATTTCCTTCTAGTTGGATGCTGATGATGCTGAAGTGGATTTTGATGAGACAGAAGGCCGGGATGTTTATGATGAAGTCCAGATGCCTCTTTGAGCACACAGTGTGCTGCATCCTTATGACAGATAAGGAATCGAGAGCCCTCCCCCAAAACACCAGGCAAAAAACCCCAAACAAAACCAGAATCTGGAGAACGTTTCCCCCTTATGTATGTTTATCAGTATACAAAAGTGGCATACTGGTAAATACCCCATAGATGTAAATGACAAAACATGGATTTTGTAGGATTTAAATAGCTTGCATATGCTTTAGATATTTTTCAACCAGCCACTGTAGTTCTGTAGTGAAATGTTAACAAAGATTTAGAAAATAGATTCCCCAACGAAGGTATATTGGGGGGGGGGGGGGAATCAAAGCTATGCAAGAATTGTGAGGAGATGGGAAGGGCATCCATGGACTCCACTTTTTATACTACCTGTCACCCCACTGCTGTGTGTGTGTGTGTGTGTGTGTGTGTGTGTGTGTGTTTCCACACAAGTGTGTATGCATGTGTGTAAGGCATTATCCGTTGTGTGCAGAAAGCCCCACCCACGGCCTTCCCAAGGCAGGAAGTACTTCTGCCACTGACATCGATATGAAGTTTTGGAAAGAAATGCTGAAAATCCAACTTATATCCTCAAGACGGGTCAAACAGCTAATGTCAGAATGGACCAAGATGCACAAATGAAGCTGGGAAGAAGTGACATGTTCTTTCTCGGACCTGGGAGATGCTAGGTCAGAAAACTGAGCATACAAATGAGGCACAGAACAAAAACAGCAAAGAAAGTCAACATCCTGGCAAAGGAAAGAAGCAACAACCATCACCTCAGATTAGAAACGTGATATGGAGGAATGGCAAAACCACCCAGTTGCGGAGAAGGATCAAGACTGCTCCTTGAGCAAGAAGGCTGTTGGGTTAACAAAATCAGTTATTATATGTCCTGGCACAGTGGGGAAGTCCAGGCCCCCCCAAAAAAAACAGGTTCAAGGGAAAGCTGCCCCCCAGATTTAACTCTTTTTTGCAATTCCCCCCTAGCCTGCCCCACTTGGACTAAAACTATGGTGCTAAAAAGTCTGGAAGGCATCATCTAGAAGAAATGTCTCATCATCTAGAAGAAATCTGCCTTGTTTGCATCCATTGCAGTTAAGTAACAGCATGTTACTTCTTCATGGAAGAAAAATCTATCAAGGGCTCATGGTGGCAACCAGGAGTAGAGGCTGGTGCCTCTGAATATTAGTCACCATAGCAGGAGAGTCTAGCTGTGGGCTTCCTACAGGCATCTTGGCTGGCCACTGTGAGAACAGGATGCTGGACCACATAGGCTTTTGGCTGGATCCGGCAGCAGAGCTCTTTTTATGTTCTTATTAAAGCCACTTTAAGAGAAATGCTCTCTTTAGTATGAATTATCTACAAAAAATAAGCTTGTCTTAATGGAGAACGATAACCAGGGATGGGTGTGTGTTTAAAGTGCAGAATCTGTTGTCCTCTGCAGGCTGGAGTCCCGGGACTCTTTAACTTTTTTAATTTTTAAAGGAATTATAGTCCTCGTGATACAGGGAATGCTTGCAAATCTCTTCCAGCAGGTCCTGTCTTTCTCTTTTACCTCCCCTGCCTTGCATGGTAACACGTACCAAAAAATATGAAAACCTGTATCAGGGAAGCACAGCTGAGCAGATGCCTGCAAACAAGACTTAAAATTTGCAGAATATATTCTTATTGCAGGGTACATATTTTATTTTTTCACAGCATACACATATAGCTACAATAACTCTCATATGCACCTGTCTGAGTGGTGCATGAATGTGCCAACAGCAGCTCTGCTTAATGATTTATGGCTAATCTCATGCATTGCTTTATGGGGTTCCCTGTCCTCCACCCTTCTCCTAAAAGCTGTGTGCTAGGTGCTGTTTCTCTTCAAACAGCCAGCAGCCTTAAATCAAGGTATATGTCCTCACTGACCTTCATCTGGCTCCTACATGCGGCCACCGCCACCAAGTCAAATAGCTAATGATAAGCTCTCAGGTAAGTAGCTTCCTCCTCTGGATTCTACCTCACGCGGCTAACAAGTGCTACACCTGTCTGTTGAAATGCTCCAGACCCTTTTGCACTGGTCTGATGCACAACCCCATCATCTCCCCTCGAATATACAAATCACGTCACGCTATCCTTCAATATATTTAAGATAATTAAAAAACTTCACTTGTTGTGACAAACAGGAATCCAGAGCTGGCAGTAGCTGTTCAAGCGTAAATAGTGTTTTTAGTGGTTACTTCCTCAAAAGAAAGTGACCAGACAAATCTGGTACCACATTTTAATTTTTTTAAAAAATGGGCAGCCTGACTTTTCTAAATCCCAGGCATGCGTGGGCTACTGTGGTGATTCACTGCAAGCAAAAAGCTGTCGCAATATGCCCAGCAGTGCTCTGCCCGTCGTTGCTATTTTGCATAAACCAGGACTGAACCCTGGCTCAAATTAAGGGTTGGTTAGCATGAATTCAATTAGCAAAAGGATTAGGAGAAACAAACGGTAGCATTTCTTCTTCCTATTGCATAACCAATTTATGGAACTAATTGCCACAAGCTGTAGTGATGGACACTAGCTCTGGTGATGTTGTTTTTATTTATTATTATTATTATTAAAAGGATTTGATGATTCAAGGACAATCAGTGGATGTTCGACACGACAACTCAGGAGAACCTCCATCTTCGGAGGCAATATACCAATAGCATACCACTAGATTATGAAGGCAAGCTACAAGGGAAGGCAATTTGTAGCATGCCTTGTGAGTTTCCCAGAAGCAGCCAACTGGCTACTGTTAAGAAGGCAAAAAATTAGATGAACCATTGGTTTGAGTTTCCGTCTTTATATATATGCAGCCTCAGGGGGAACAAATCAAGAAACACATTCCAGCATTTAATCTGAGCAAAATGGTAAATTGAACAGACCAATTAATTAGTTAATGTTGTGTGTCTGTGCGAACGTGTATGTGGAGAAGGGGGATCTTGAGACTAGACCCCTCTTTCTTGACAGAATTAACCACACTAGCTTGTATCGGCTGAAGTTCGACATTTCCACGTTACATTAATTAAAGACATAAACTCTAAGGGCTATGTAATTGTATCCTGAAGCCACACTGCTATAATTAGGGTTGCCATTTGGAGGGGGGGGTAGTCTAGCAGGTTTCCTTTGCCTTTAACAGCTGCATGACAGGCAGAAACTCAACAGATGGATCATTTTTTCCAGCATGGCATTGCAGTGATATGGCAAGCTTTACTAGCTCATTTAAAAAAAAAAAAAATTAAAATTTGTCACTTAATCTAGGTGTTAAAGGCACAGGAGTCCTCTCAGGAAGAAAGTTGGCATCTCTAGTTGTTGTACACATTTTAAGTTGGTGATAATGAGCTTTTGTAATTTATTAAAATTCATTTTTAATAGTTTTTGCTTTGCTAGGTTAAAAAAAAATACAATGCAGGATTTCACCTGCGCTTTGCATGCAATTGTGTGCTGCATTTCCTTTATGTTATCTTTCTCCGATTGACTTTAGATATGATTGATTCAGCCAATTGTATTACAATTGTTTTCTTGATTTTAACGACAATTAACAAAAGCAATAAACCTTTTTCTTTCTTTTTTTAAGAAAAACAGCAACTTGTTCATTGTATTTTCAACCCCAAACCAGTCTTCGGGTAATCACTGAGTCAGGGGGCAGGACACGGTCAATTATCATTGTTATTAAAGTCCATGTGAGCACTCTTCAAGGTGAAGGGTTTACGTCTTTGTAGGGACAGGCCTTTTCTAATGTGATCGGTAGTGGCTCTGTTATGGCCAAACAAGGCGTAGGGGGCTATGGGGTGGTGTGCTGGAAGCTAAGTGCTAAGCCAGCAGCCAAGGCTGCAGCCAATTCCCCAAAGCAATGAGCCTGGTCATGAGTTCAGCAAATCAGATGGACTGGCATCCAAGGGGAGAGGCAACTAAGGTTGTTGGGGATCCCCCATGCTGTGGGGTGAGTGGCAGGGGGCTTAATCCTGGAGGCAACTATGGAGTTAGTCAGATTAATGTCTCTGACTGAAGGGATGAGATTAAGGCCTAGTTTTCACTTTGTGGTGACAAAAAACTGTTAGGGCTGCCGGATTCCAGGTGAGGGGGTCCCGAAGTTGAACAAATATATACTCTACAACCTCGTGGTGGTGAACAGCTTTTATGCAGAAATTTATTATGGACGGCCTGTTTATTCAGCATCCATCCTGATTTGCTTGCGCAAAGCTTATGTGGCAATTGGACTATGCCCGGTCTTCATTATTTGTTGATTGGTTTATGGGTGATTAGATGTAAATGAGCATTCATCCCGATTTGCTTGCAGGGTGATTTAACAGGTCTTCCCCCTAATCATTCTTTCATCCCACACTTTTCAATGCATTTTCCTGTCCCTTTCCAAACCACAAAGATGTTTGTTTACAATGTATTTTGTTGCGCTGGGGCAACAAGGTGCTTTAATCCACTTTAAAGGCACAAACAGAGTTCCTTTATGCTTTTATATCCATCTAGAAAAATATAGATAATCTGGAGACACCCTAGGACACAAAGAGGAGGGCTTTAAAAAAATTAACATACGGTTTTGCTTTATTCACCGTGCAAAACAAAATAAGCATACCTAGAATGCAGAGCCATCCGTGGAGAGATTTGGGTTGAGGACTGCAGCTTTTGTGTGAACAGAGGTTCTGTGGTTGACTCACTAAAGAAGTGTGTCTTGGAGACTGATGATACTGACAAAAGCATTTCCTCCACCCAGAAAATTAAAAGAGAGGAAGAGTTATCACCTGTCCTTATTCCTGAATTGCTAGTTTTCTAGGTGCAAGGATTTATGTATTTTTAAACAGAGGAGATTTGATCATATGAACCTTCATCTTCCGCCTGAAGGGATACAGTCTAGGCACAGCTTGGCCACCTGTGTGAAAACTAGGCCAAAATCATTGAGGTTGAAGAGGCAAGCTGAAGTCAGTCAAAGCAGTCCAGTTCAATGTGGCAGGTACATTGAAGGAAACAGGTTGTGGTACAGGTGGGCTGAAGGAAGAAAAAGCACAAAGGAAGAGAAGGTGAAAGGAGTGTGGTGCCCTGGCTAGAATGGCAGCCTTAGACTTGGGAATGATGGAAGTTGTGATCTAACAACCTTTGGAGGCTCACAGCTTCTCCAACTTCTGCCCCACAGAAGTTACCACCCTCTTTGAGGTGGCAAGCCTGGGTCTAGGCCGCCACACCATGTCACACTGCAAGGTATGTGTGGCTCAAAGAACTGAATGCTCCATCGTATAAAAGAAATTTTGCAGGGCAGTTTCTGACTTTGCTTTTCCACCAACATTTAAGTCCATCACATGCGAGTTAACGTTTATGTACGGGCGAACATTCAGTCATGTGAGTCCCCAGTAGGAAGCAAACTATCAAAAGGGCTGCATACAAACCGGCTTGCTAAATGTGCACGAGTTGCACAGACCAGACTTTTCTGCGTCCACACCTGAGCACTCTCAATTGCCATCTACACTAGTGGGTGAAGCTTGATGGGGCGCATTTGCAGTGTGTGTTACTGTCGGCTCTTCTCAATCAGTACTTCCCCACCTTCCCTAAATTCAGGAAACCTGAGGTCCATTATGAGTATCCACACAGGTATTTGTTTACCTGTATGTGGACATTTAAAAAAAAAAAAAAGTTTTCTTATACAGCGGTACCTTGGGTTACATATGCTTCAGCTTACATACGCTTCAGGTTACAGACTCCGCTAACCCAGAAATAGTACCTCGGATTAAGAACTTTACTTCAGAATGAGAACAGAAATCGTGCTCCGGCGGTGCGGCAGCAGCTGGAGGCCCCATTAGCTAAAGTGGTGCTTCAGGTTAAGAACAGTTTCAGGTTAAGAATGGACCTCCGGAACGAATTAAGTACGTAACCAGAGGTACCACTGTATATGTAAAAACAGGTTAATAAAATTAATAAATACATGTTGCCCCGGCCCTGAGCAGTGCCTCATCAACGGAAGTAGGGGTGGTGGTGATAGATAGCACTCAGCAAACCTCACCACACATAAGTGCAGCAGAAAGTTTCTTGCTATGTACACAAAGTGTTGAAAAATCCATCACTGTCTATTTTACAGTTGGGGTGCAGAGCTTTTTTCAAACTCGGGGACCTGCTCCTGTCTGAGAAAATGGCCCAGAGCCATGTGGCAGCTGTAGGTGGGGCCAGAGGCCAAAGTGTGAGGAGCCAGAGATGTGAAATTTACCTTTGTACACCAGGATAGTTTCTATGAACATGCAGCACGCACCACTCTCAATCCCCCACCCAATCCGCCAAGATGCATTATCAGAGCTTACGGACACATTTCAGTCAGGCAAGAACATTCAAGGAAGGTAGGAAGTAGGGTGGTATGGGGTGTGGCCTATAGAAGAGGCCTGAGGGCTAGATATGGTCCCTGGCCTAGCATTTCCTCACCCATGTTGTATTATATAGTATACTATAGGGATGCCCACGTGGCAGCCTGTGTGTTCTCATCTGCAACGTGGCAAAGTGACAAGGGTAGAAGAAGCAAGCCCACCCCCAACAGAATTTACATTTAGCAGCAAATTAAGCGAGAAGCAAAAACTGGCAGCTCTACGTAAAATGGCAAAAATGCAGCATAATGGAATATTCTCAAAGCAACGATAACCAAACGATTTGCCGCAGAGGAGGGAGATGGGGGCAATATCTTATGCCGCTGGGATAGCTCAGTTCCCAGTGGGCAGAGCATGAGACATAATCTCAAATTCATGGGTTCCAGTCCCACATTGGAGATTCCCATATCGCAGGGGGTTGGAATAGATGGTGCTCAGGGTCCCTTTCAACTCTACAATTCTACTTTTCTATTATCTTCACTGTCACACTCATGACAATCAATACATATGTATTCCCATGACATTGGGCTTTTCAAAATATATATTAGAAAACATAACAAAAACAGTAAAAGCATGAATACAAATTTATCATAAATATGATCAGTGTCCTCTATAAAACTTGATCCATGCACTAAAGTTGCTATCTAAAAAAAATACTTTGTTACAACTGTTTGCAACATATATATTACATTATTTACCACACTTACCTGGGAGTAAGCCCCACTGAACTCAGTGGAGCATGTATCTTGAGTAGACATATGCAAACTGCATTGTCAGCCTTTTACAGTAGGTACAGAGGGGTTAGGGTCGGCCAAATCTACAGTTCTGTGTCCCCTTACTTGGCAGAAAGTTTACCTTGAACTGACTGGGATTTAGTTTGCAGTAAATGTGCAGGTACATATTTAAAAGCTACTGCAGAGATGCTCAAATCTTCACACACTTGCTCATTCCCAACAGCTAGGGAAAACGGAGGAAGTAAAAGCAAAACGCAGTACGATTCAGGGTGGGCAGCGAAGGGTCCAAATGGATGGGTCTCGTGATTCAAAATGGGTTTTGCCTTGCCTTTTAAATTCCAAAACTTATCCTTATAATATAAATTACCTGTTAATGTGTTCCCCTCATTAGAACATACTTCCATCTTCTGTATGAGAGACAGGCAGACGTGACGCGCACGCCTCCCTATCCCAGAGATCCCGGGAAGCGGAGAAATTATTCCCGGTTCCAACTGGAAAAACATCACGGAGAACAGACGAGCGCCGCTCATCCGCGGTGGCCCGTTTTTAACGCGGGTTGCGCGGGGTGGGGGGAGGGGAAAGGCGAGGGCGGGCGCGTTGATTAGCTCCCTCTGCCCGCTTCCCCGCCTCTCCAACCCATAACTCCTAATTGCATTCGGGTCTGTCTGTAAAAGTCGCTTTTGCGTATTGGAATCGGCGTTAATTTGACAGGCAACTCTGAAAGCAGGTGATTGGCTGCAGCCGGAGATGACGCCCTTAACAACAAAGGTGGAGCTGGAAAAAATTAGATTATTGAGAAAGAGAGGGAGGGAGGGAGGGAGAACAAAAAATATGAAGCCTGGCATTTGACTGCAAAAATCTATAGACGAGTGTCATTTCCACGCAACGGCTAGAAAACAACACCGAGATTAGTGTCAATAATACCCAACAGGGAGTCACAAACTCCTCCCCTCCCTTCCCCGTTGTTTACAAGGCAGGGAAACTGGCACCTTTTCGGGGGGAGGGGAGCCGCTTGTTGCCAAAAATATGTCCGCTCTCAGAAATAATCTAGTGCCTTGCTGCAGCTATTTCCTGCTCCTTCCGAGTTTTTATTTTTTAATTTATTTCGGATCGCTTCCCTGTCCCCCCTCCCCGCCCTCTTGATGCAATCGTTTGAAGGTGGGGGAGGAAAGAAAGGGGAGGTCGCAGGAGGAATTAAAATCGAGTGCGTGTGATTTGTGATCGTTTTACAAGCGCCAAGCGAAGAGGATTTGTGGCAAATGCAAGGTTTTCCCCTCCTCTCTTTTCTTTTTTCCCTTTCCCCTCCTCCCTCTTCTCGTTTGACTACAGTGTTGCAAAAGCAGAGAGCAATAAAAACATACGCACATACACACACATTGAACTCTCTCTCCACACAGCCCGAGACACTTAGATCCACAACCTGGTGAGATCCGAGAGAGATCGGACCACCACCCCCGGGAAAAAAATATGCTTCCATTTTTGCAGTCCCGTTTAGGGAGCAGATGGAAAAGTGGGGACTTGTGAAGAAAGGCTGTGAGGTTGCCTAAGGATCCGGGAGCCGAAGAGACCGGCTGATTGGAAGAAAAAAGCAGAGCGATGGAGGCGGGGGAAGTGCGAGCTCTCTGCGGGGACTGGAGCGAGTCCACGCCCGGGGCCAGCGCTGCAGAGCTGGCGTGCATTCAACCAACGCTTCCCAGCTAAAGCGAGCCCGGGAAAGAAGAGGGGGGGAGGAAAAAAAGGGGGAGCTTTCCTCCAAAAGCCTTCCGATCTGCAGGTAGGTTGCAGACGTAGAAGGGGGCTCCGAATCTCCCCTCGAATCAGCTCCGGCATGGAGCCCCCCGTTGCAAAGGAGGGTGGGTGGTGGGTAAAGGACGGATCAGGGGGAGGGGGGGAAAGCAGGCACGATCCGAGGCGACGCTGCCTCCAGCCGGGGCTGCCTTTGCGGCAGTGCGAGCGCATGTGGAGCTCGCCATTAACCCGACGCTGCGCTCCGCCATCTGGGGCTGGAGGGAGGCGCTTTTGTTCCCTCCTCGAGCTCCGGCAGCGGAGGAAGACAAGCAGGCGGCGGCCGCTGCTCGGAGGAAGCAGCCACCGTCACTGCTCTCCTCTGCCTGCGTCTCCTGGGTCCTCGGTAAGGCTGAAAAAATGGGGGCTTCCGCTCATTTTTCGGGGTGCATCTTTTTTTAAAAAGAAATTATTTCGGGGAATCCCCCCTCCCGCTTCAACACATTTTTTTGGGAAGGGAGGAGATTGGTGTTACGTTTAAATATATTCAATATTTGAGAACCGAACAGGTTTTGTTTTTTGAAAAACGTGTTTTGGGGCGCGCCCCCTTTCCATCGAGCGGGGCATCGGTGGGGGGAAGCGGATCGGAGCCCCTTTCCGCCTTCCACGCGGTCGCTTAGGCGAAAGAGGCCGCCGCGTTCGGCCATGGAAGGGCGAGAGAGAAGGCAGGCGGTGGCGAATTCTCGCACGCCGATCCTCGCTCTGCAGGGGCAGAAATAACCAGGCGGTACAATCCGGGGGTTCAGAGACTCGATCCCCCTATTTTCTTTCTCCCCCGCCCATGGTTTAGGCTTATTTTGGAACCGAGGGGGCCCTGCTCGGGTTAGAAAGGAAGGCGAGGCGGTGGAAACAACCAAGCCGCCGCCGCCGCCTTTCTCTGGCTGCCTGCAGAGGGAGAGAAGCCAATGGACGGCGGGGGAAACGCACTCATTTTCCCTTTTCTTTCCACCGTCCTCGCACGCTAGTTTTGCTCCCATGCTTTTTCCATTGTACGAAATCGAGAGCCCAAAGCCGCCGCTCGATTTTATTTCGGAAAAGATATTGTTCCTCGCTTTCCCCCCGCGCGCTGGGGACCTTTGGCGAGCTCGGTCGGCGCAGCCTTTCCGACCGGCTGCAGCCAGCGCGCTCCTCCGCCATCCGGAGGGTGGGTCCATGCAGGCGAGGTCTTCGGCGTCCCTCCCTCCTCTTTTCCTCTAGCTCTCTCCCCCGACGAGACGCTTTTTTCGGGGGGCCCCCCGCTGCGGAGCGACTGTGGAGAATCGGGTGAGCGGGCTTTGGCTCCGCCGAGTTCCCGTGCGCCCTAGGCGCGCAGGGGGAGGCGCTCCCCGGGGGTCTGGGCGCTGCTGCTGGTGGAGGAGGCGGCAGAAGCAGCGGCAGCAACAGCCACGACGTGCTGCCCTCCCTCGGCTCTGCCTGGACGCCCCCAGCCGGGCATTCATTTCTCCCTCCCGCCAGCCTGCCTTCCCCGCCCCCCTTCCACCAGCGGCTCCGATGGGGCTGCTGCAGCAGCGGCTCTCCGGCTCCTGCTCCTCCCCACTCGCGCCTGCCGCCGCCACAACGAGGCGGGCTTGTCTCAGCCTTCTTAACCGCCTCGACGAGGTGAGACCGACGGAGAGAAAAAGAGACACGCAACTCGCCTGGCGGCCCCCTTCTCCACACGCGCACCGGGCTTGGGGTCGCTGCCTGTTCCGAGGCTGACGGCGCGGGATCCGTTGCTTCGCGCTGCGGGTACAGGATTTGGGGGGAAACCACAACCTCGCCCTTCAGATTGGGGACGGCTGCTCTCGGTTTCCTCGGGATCGAAGGCGAGTTAATCGGGGGAAACGCGAGAGCCAGCCTCGCCTGCTCGACCACGTTGCCCGACGGCGGGGAAGAGCGACCCTTCTCAAGTGGCTGGTCTCTCTGGGGATCTGGGGCGGCGGGAAAGCGGTTTGGGAATACAAAGGGGGGAGAGTTAGAAATTTGAGTAAAGGCATTTGGTTAGAGGGAAGGACTGGGTCGCACTTCGAGGATTTACGAAACCAAGATCCAGCGGGGAAAGAGGGTGATCTCTGTTAACAAAGCGGAGAAATCGTATGGGGTTATGTGTCGAAAGAGAGCTGGATCTTGAATCAATCCCGTAGAAATCCAACAAAGCGAAGAACGGGGAGGGGAAAAGAAATCTCGGGAGCGGGTGATCCGGTGATCCAAAGTTCCCTCCTCCCGGGAAGGTCGACCTAACTCGGTGGAGCGCTGGATCTGCCGAAGAACCGAGGCTTCGGTGGAGCCCTCCTTCCTCCTTGCCCTCGGGAGGAAGGGAGGTTCAAGGCCAGAGGGCTGGAGCCCGTCCCGGGGTTTAAAAAAAAAATACGTGTGCGAGGGTGGGCGGGAGAGAGGAATCGGGCAGACGAGGCGGCGGCGGCGGCGGCTAGATTTTTCCTTCGGTGGCGCCCGCAGGGCGTGTGGAGAGGACGGAGGCGGGGGGAGGAGGCGAGGCAGCTGCAGCAGCCGCTCCGACGGCTCGGCTCGGCTCTCCCGCCTGCCTGGAGACAGGCAGAGAGCGAGAGGAGGGGGGCAGCAACCAGCAGCAGCTGCGGCTCTTCTGCTGCAGGGAGGCGGCGGCGGCGGAGATTGGCTGCTGCTAGCGCGGCCTCGGAAGAGCAGATGGAAGGGGAGGGAGGGAGCGCAGAAGAGGCACCCGCAGATCCCACCCCCTCGCCCGGCCTGCCTCTCCTCCACCCCGCCCCGCAGGCCCGCCTCTCTTCCCCACCCACGCTGGGCCAGGGATCCTTGGGCTTGATTCGAAGCCGATCCCGCCCGCCCGCTTCCTTCTCGGCCAAACGAATCGTTTCTTTTGCCTTCCCTGCAACCAGAATCCCGGGGATCTCTTCCTCCTCCCAATCAGGTCTCTCGGCTTTCGTTTCTATCCCCTCCCCCTGTCGCTTCCCTTATATAACACTTCCTGCCCTCGCTCTTGAGGACTAGCGTGCCAGTTGCCCTTAAAAAACAAAACAAAATACGGATTCTCTACTCACTTAATGCCCATATCCCTAATTCTCTTCTCCTGTACACTCAACAAAGTAACCCCCTTCTCTTCATTCTCCTGTTCCCCATTTTTAACCACTATTGCCTTTTGCTCTTGCCCTTCCTCATAGCTGTCTGTGTAGGCTACCTCGTTTTTATCCTTGCATCAACTCTGTGAGGAAAGTTACACTGAGGGGGAGGGGGAAAGTTACTAACTGGCCCATTGACTTAGAAATGACCACACACACACACCCCAAAAAAAATCAAGGTGAGAAAGTGGAACTCCTGGAAGGATCAACTGGGCTGCACTAGAAAATTTTGCAGAACAGGATTCCAACCCCAGCTTGTCCTGTTTTACATATTTTTAAAAGAAATTGCTAACTGGCCCAAGATCACTCGACTTTTATGGCAGAGTAGATAATCAAACTTAAGCATCCTCGGTCCAAGTCAACACTCCAAACTCAAGACTACCCTGGCTGTAATCCCACCCCGCCCCCAAAAATCCCCCTCCTGTGATTTATTCCACTATCAAACATTTTGCATTCCCCTTTTATGTGACATAGATCCCACTTTGGGGCCTCCCATGCCTAGTGCTGTTGGAGGCCTTTTCTGTTTAGAGGATCCCGCTGAGACCTACTTCAGCTGTGCAGATTCCCCACCCCCAACTTTTAGCACACTTAGCCCCATTTGTGAAATGGATTCCTTTCTAAATCCAGATTTATACGCCAATTAGAGCCGGATTTAGGTTTGGTGAGGCCCTAAGCTACTAAGGTAATGGGGCCCTTTATATGTCCAGCTGCCCTTTGTCAACAAATGGTTGCTGTTTTTGTTGTTGAATAAATGCTATTTGGTAATTTATGGACCTAATTGGTATCTAAAGCCCTTTGCACATAACAAAATATGTATTTATCAAGGTAATTGTTGAACTGAAATACAATTAATAGGTTTTTTCTTTAATTTTTTGGGGGGGCAAGAGAGTGGGGCCCTAAGCTATATCTTATACATAAATCCAGCACTGACGCCAATGAATAGATGTGCTGTTACAATCCTGTAGGCCAAGGGGTAGACAGATGTTGCTGGAGGACCGTTCTTATCTCTTGCCGTTGGCCATGATAAGATTCAGGGCCCAACTTTTCTCTAGGGAAAGAGAATTCCAGAAATGTTCCTGTGGCCGTCTTTGGACATCCGCTGTTTCCTCTGCCTACGGGAAACCTTGCCCTCCATCCACCAGAGAAGATAATCCTGTTACTGTTCACATAATCACTTACCCAAGGGTGAAAGGAAAATGTGTTGAGACCTTGATTTTATCAAAACTCCTTTCTTTTTTTAAAAAAACTCACTTGAACTTGCAGGTTCAAGTTCATGAGTTGTTATTCTGTGTGCAAACAAGCCCCCAGTTTTTGGAGGGGACGTGCTGGTGCTGTTAAGATGGGCAGTAGCGGGAAAGCAGAGGCTGTAACTCCCATTCGTTCCTGCTTTCAGTGTGAAAAGTGATTGACGCCATCGTGAAGGGGGGCGAGAGGGAGCTGGAAGGGGCAGACCCAGGAGGTGTCACCCTAGGGTCCGAGAGGTGGAGGATGAACGGAGAAGCGGATAGCCCAACTGACTTAGAAATGACGGCCCCCAAAAACCAAGGTGAGAAGGTGGGAACTCCTGGGAGGGTCAAGTGGGCTGCGCCAGAAAAATTTGCAGAACAGGATTCCAGCCACAGCTTGATCTAGTCTGCATATTTCTTAAAAAAGAAATGGATTGCCAGACAAAGTAAATCCTTTATAGAAGTCTCATGAATTAGCTTACTGAATTTCTAGCCAGATGGGAATGCAGGAAGGAGTTTTCCTTTTTCAGCCAACTTGGTGCAAAGCTGTCCATCTCTCTGCCACCCTAGTGCCCTGATGGCAGTTTCTGGTTGTCTGTGGCTACCAAGCTAAGTGCTTAAATAAAAGAATACTTTATTACTTCGTTCATGCGTTCCTAGTCTCTTCTTGAGAATATGCAGGGCCTCCTCCCCACCCCCCACTCTAATCATATGATTTAGAATATATTGAGGATTTTTCTTGGTTGTGGACAAAAGGTTGATTAAACATGAAATTTCCTGACCCTTGGGGTTCATGTTTGCAAGTGTTGCTGTTGAACTCTTTATGGGCAAAGCTAAGACTTGCATGCTGGGATTTGTAGTCCATGGGTACTGTTTTGCTATGAACATGAAACCCTGTTGGCTACTGCTTTGCTGTTATTTTATATATGCTTCTAAATCCTCAGCAAGATACTAAGAAGAGTCTGTCTAAGGCTTGGTGAGGTGGAGGTAGCCTCTCTGTGCATCATTATATAAGCATCCTTATACTCCTGTGAATTTTGATACAACCCAGATTTGAAAAAGAGCAATTAGATTCTTGCATAAAAAATGGTAAATAGTCTAATTAGGGAGATAAAATGTCGCTTTCTTTAGGATCCTTGAAAAGAGCTGTACATTGCAATAAGCACGTTTTTAAATTAAATTTTATATTTAAACAATATGTTGACTTAGTAATAAGGCGCATTGAATTCAACAGGACTTACTCCCAGGTAAGTGTATATAGTATTGCAGGCTGAGCAGATGATTTCATTGGCTAAAAGCAACTTGGTGATGAACCTTAGTATCCCTAGTGTATGCCAAATGTAATGTATGATATACAGAGTATATATTTCCCCTCCCCTCCCGCAGACCGTTGGACCCAGGAAGATATGCTCACCCTCTTGGAGTGCATGAAGAACAATCTGCCCTCCAATGACGGCAGCAAGTTCAAAACCACCGAATCCCACCTGGACTGGGACAAAGTTGCCTTCAAGGACTTTTCCAGTGAGATGTGCAAGATGAAGTGGAATGAGATCTCCAATGAGGTAGTCTTTTTTATACTTGATATGGGTCTGTGACATGAAATGTCGTCTAGCATGAGGATGGGGCGCTTCTGTTTGGGCTGGACTCTCTGGTCTGCTGCAGGGCTGCCTTGATCTCAATGCTGGGTCCTAAGACTTTGCCAGTGTGATAGCAAGGCAGGTGTGCTGCTTCCTTCCCTGGTTCTTCTGTGTCTTCTGCCTTGCCCGTAATGCTCTCCCTTCTTTATCAGGTGCCCACATCTTTTTCGAGTCCCTCTCCATCCACATACCACCAAAACTACCTGCCTCTTGCTGCCAGTTCCCATCTGCCCGATCACTCCTCTTAATCACATCCTCTCTATCTCCTTCATCTATGCCTGGGCAGGCAAAGGGCAGGCCGGCTGCCTTCTTATTAACTCTCCACATCCATGTCACATTTTGGCCGCAGTCCTAGATCCACTTACCCAAGAGCAAGCCCCATTGATCTCAGGATTGCACTGTCGAATGTCTTGATGGTATGAATGAAACCACTATCGCTACTACAAAGGCAGGCCTCGAGGAGATTCTGTTTTTGACCATTAAGTCATTGTGCTTCAGTAAGAAAAGAATTTTGAAGGGAGGCTGCAGCAGGAAGCTGAAGAACCGTGGCTGGCAGAAGACAGATTGGGATATACTGGTAGAGAGAGATCTGGGCAGGATCTCTGGCAGCAGACCAGCAAGAGTTTCCAGCTCCCAGTAATTAAAACAACAGCAACGAAAAGCGCAAATTAGACTGCTGAAATAAATAAAAGCTTTTTGGGAAAACCAACCCCCTGTAACACTCAGTTCACATTCCAAAAACAAATTCCTGGGCTAAGCATGTGTTCAAGGTACACTCTTCCTTTATTCTAATGGCTATTTTACACCGGGTTTAACTTGGTGGACTTTGGGGTGCCAGTAAAATAACACAAAGTAGATCCCACAAGGCTGAAGGTTGCTTACCCCAGCATTAGAAAATTTGTTAGGGTTGAAGTCGAGACAGATGGCATTTAGCAACGTCTTTCTTGCTGCAGAAATTTATTGTTCCACTTTAAGGTGTTAAATATATTATCTTTCTTGTCTTGCTAACTTAAAACCAATAATTACTAGTTAATGTTACTGATGAGCAACTGATTTGATCTTGTATTTATTTGAGTTGCGCATAGAAATGTTTCCTGCTCACTGCTATTCTGTGTTTTTGGGTTCACTGTAAAATCCTTTCACCCTATGTACTAATGCAAATATAAACTTAGGCATTGACATACTGCTTAATCCCTTAAAGTTTATTACATTTCTAAGCATAAAAATGCAAAATCTCTAAGGTGCTGTAGGATTTTGTTATTTTTGCTGGAACAGCTGTTCTCAGGAATTTGCTGTTAATGGCCTTATTGAAACATAAAACCAGGCCCTAGTTTGTTCAAATGTGTGAGCTGAGCCCAGAAGACTAACCACAGTCAGTTAGCTGGCAACAAACCACAAAGTGAAGCATGGTTTGCTGTTGGCTTCTGCGAGCCATGACTTGTTTTAATTATGGCTTTGGTGTTATGACCAAAACAAATGGCCATGCTTAACTATGGTTTGTTTGCCCTAGTTACGCACCGAGCTGCGGGAGATTAGGCTAGAACAGCTGGAGAACAATCTTAAGTTTTGACGTGGTTTGCTTGATCGTCTGTGAGATAACTCATGGTTGGTTAAGCAAGCCACGATTAAAACAAACCATGGATTACCATAATGTGCAAACACAGCTATTGTATGTTTCCTGGCAGCTGTATGCTAGATGTTGCACAGAACATAAAGGTAACATGGTAGCTTCCCCAGAGAGAATACACTCCACAATCAACGCCCCAGACACATAGCTAATTTTAGGTAGTTACTAGCATAATGCGCGAATGCAGCCAATGTATGTTTAGTGGCAGCTGTGTGCTAGGTGCTGTATGAAACGTAGAAGCAACAAATTGCCTTCCCATTTGACACTCCATGATGGATGCCCCAGGCACATAGGGGATTGTTAGAACTATTGATGAATCACCTGCTTGCTAATGCAACAAAGCCAATTTGCTTTTTGCCACAGACTCCATTAAGATGCCTGCTTTGAGAATTAAAGGATATGTAAGAACTTAGGTAGTTCCCCCATCCAAATACTGATCAAATTGAGACATGCTTAGCTGCAGCAAGGTGGTGGCTTCATAATTGGGGATTTGTATAAAAGTGCCCTTAGCTCTCAGTTCCGCTCACAAGTTCACTCATTCAGTTGTGGTTGCTATGGTGTGCTAGTAAAGACTTGCAGCCCTGGAAATGGTTGACAATGCTGTTCTCTCCCCCGCCTCTGGTTGCATTTGCTGGTTGCTCCTGCAGGTGAGGAAGTTCCGAACCCTGACAGAACTGATTATGGACGCTGAGGAGCACGTGAAAAACCCATACAAGGGCAAAAAGCTGAAGGTAAGCGTTGACTCAGTGAAGGGAAGGGCTCATGAGAGAACGTCTCCTTCTGAATCCGGCTGGCTGCTCTGTTAACTTTCCCGCTTTGTTCCTGTGCTGCAGTGCTTAGCGGCCAATGTTTCTTAACATTGCTGACCCCCATGCAAGTTCCCACAGGGCAGGGGTGGGTACTGAGATGCCCTCCAGATAAATGGGACTACAGCTCCCATCATTCCTGATAATTGGTCATGCTGGGTGGGGTGGTTGGAAATTGTAGTCCAAAAACATCTGATGGCACCATGGCAGCTGGTTCTGCCATAGGGGAGAAATGGTGGAATAGTGCAGCTTCCAGGGTCACACA
Organism: Podarcis pityusensis; assembly: GCF_964106645.2. Taxonomy (NCBI): domain Eukaryota; kingdom Metazoa; phylum Chordata; class Lepidosauria; order Squamata; family Lacertidae; genus Podarcis; species Podarcis pityusensis. Next base: position 27,475,169 of record NC_138038.1, read on the forward strand.
CCTGTGCTATAAACAATCCTCATTACACACACACACACACACACACACACACACACACGTATACACATACACGTATACACACATGCATTTCAATTTGCAGTTCTTGATATGTGTATCCCTTTAACAATCAGCAAAGCGCTTTTTAAGAGTGCAGAAGGGTAGCACAATTGTATTGTCTCTCGCCCCTCCCCTCTGAATTAAAGCACTTAAAACCAGATTACTTCAAAGAATGTGAAAAATTGAGAATGAGTCACTCCCAAAGCATGTGCCAGGAAGGAGCTCTCTGGGGGCAGGCAGGTAGAAATACATGAATGAGTCAAAGTTGCTAGAAGTTTCAAAGCAGCCATCTTTAACAGGAACCTGCCCACTGCAGCCTATTCTTTTTATTTTATTTTATTTTATTAGTTATACCTCGCCCATCTGGCTGGGTTTCCCCAGCCACTCTGGGTGGCTTACAACATATCTAAAAACATAATAAAAATATCCTTTAAAACTTGGATGTCTTCTAAAAGTCAGATAGTTGTTTGTTTCCTTGACATCTGAAGGGAGGCCATTCCACAGGGAGGGAGCCACTACTGAGAAGGCCCTCTGTCTGGTTCCCTGTAACTTCGCTTTGCACAGTGGGGGAACCAGCAGAAGACCCTCGGAGGAGGACCTCAAGTGTCCTGGCTGAGCGATGGGGGTGGAGAGTCTCCTTCAGGTATACTGGGCTGAGGTTGTTTAGGGCTATAAAGGTCAGCACCAACACTTTGAATTAATTTGGGCATGCAAATCACACAAACAGCAATCATGTAGGGAGGGAGAGCAGGGATGGCCACATGTGGTGGGGGCACATCTGTTGAGGGGAGCTCTGCTGCAGACATACCCCTCTAGTATGTGGGCGATAGAGGCGAGACCAGGGGGGATGGCCCTGCTTTGGCTCCATTCTGTAGCTTTCTGTGCAGGTTGCATGCCGGAATAGGGCTTTTGTCTCTGCATGATCTACTGCTTTGGTCTTTCCTTCAGCCAGTCAGCATCTGATGAGGGGTAGACATGTTTGCCACACCTGTGTCTTGGATGCCACCGGATCATTCAGTACTCTCCCAGATGAAGAGATTCAGCAGAATTCACCCCTGCACAATTGCATTTCTGCAGGGGTTACGACTCTGGGCTTGCCTCCTTCCATTCAGGAGTCCTGCTTGAGACACAGTCCCTCACAAAAGTACAGAAAGAGGGCAGGTGACTGTGAGCAAAATCTGAGCATTGTGTTTGGTGACCCGCTTCTCTTTCCCCATGCTGCCACAAGTCATATTCTCTCTTTCAAAGAGGATGAAGTGAGGTTCATTCTATGAAAAGGCCAGAATCCAAACTAGATAGAAAACATGAGGAGGAGAAGAAGAATACCCCACCTTTTTCCCTGAGGGGGCTCAAGGCAGCTTATATATAAAAACAAGAGCAGCTGAAAACATAGAGGAAACAATAATTAAAAAGCAATTACATGTTAATGGAATTAAATCTATATTGTTATTATTACTATTGCAGTGCTCTAGTTAACAGGCTACTTTTGGTGGAAGTAGAGTATTGAAAGGGTTGCCTGTTGACCAGGAAAAGAATGGGTTGGGTCTGCTTTTGTTTCTTTCTAACAGCAGCTTTAAGTGGCAGAAATTAGCAAGAAACTTTCATAGTAAAAAGCATTACCGCCAATTCGTGTCTACTCACAAGGGTTTAGAAGCTAGAAGAGGTTAGAAAGCTGACAGGCCTACATATCATTCCACGGTGTAAAGTAAAACAAAATTGGAACTCCCTTTCAGCTTCGTTAGGCCAGCCTAAATGTCACAAAATTAGTCTGCAAGCTTTTGAGTTCCTCAGAACACTTCATCAGGATAGTGAATTATGTGTGTGTAGGGAGAGTTGATGTAGAATCCGTGGAGTCAGCCTTTAAGATGAAATGTGGAAGTTACAGGCATCCAAATGAGGCTTTCTCTTGGAGCTCTGCAGATTTCAGGTTGCACCAAATGCCGCCAAGGGCTTCTGGGAAGAAAACACTTTCCCCCTCTCCCCTCCCCTTCTTTTGTTTGCAATCTATCCTAATGAAGGGTTCTGGAGAAAAATTTCATGCTCTTTTGTGACATTTAGTTGGTCTTTAATAAAGGTATGGGCCTAACATCAATTTTAGATTTACCCTTTTGTGTTGCCCGTATCTGTTGTTCTTCCCTGAGTGCTCATGCACTCTGAAGATTGCCTGAGGTGCTGTTTGGAAGATTTACACCCCCACCCAAAACCTTGGCACCCATTTTCTGAGTCATTCTTATTTGGAGCACTGCCAGTTGCTCGAACTGCTGGTTTTCAGTCAGAGCTGTTTTTTCAACACCTGTACTTTTCTCTTCTTCTTTGGGCGTTTCCTGTTTTAGGAGGTCACAAAATGAAAATCGAATTTCTCAGATCTGCTTTTTGAACAAATGGGACGGAAGCACAAATCGGGGGGGGGGGGGCGCTTGAACCCCAGGCATGGTGCCCTGCGCATGCATTTTAGCCACGGCAACCGTATTTCTTGCAGTTCCCAGGCGTGGCCCTGTCAACCAGGCATTAAAGAAACTATAAATCCAGTTTAAGAAAAATCTGTAACTGAGAGATACCAACTTTTTATTTTTTATTTCTTAGATTTATACACCACCCTTCATCGTAAGATCTCGGGCCGTTCACATAATAAAATACAGAAAGAAGTAAATGAGTAAAACAAAACAGCTAAACAATAACCTCCCCCTGACACCTTTAAAAGACTGTAGAATATTAATCAACCTGAGGACTGATTGAAGAGGAACATTTTTGCCTGGTGCCTAAACTACTATAATGCATCCTCTCTTTAAAATGTTTATACCCTGCTTTTCCTTAGAAAGGTTTAAGGCAGCTCACAAACAGGAGCCATAAAATTGAATGAAATCAGAAGACACATTTGAGAGGAGTTGAAGTAGAGTTGCTCCAAGCTGTTGCTCTTGAGCCCCCTTCTGCATGAGAAGTAGGACGTTCACATAGAATCTTAGAGTTGGAAGGGACCCAAGGGGCATCTAGTCCAACCCTCTGCAATGCAAGAATCTCGGCTAAAGCCAAGTGTTTACCAGCCATGTGTTACAACAGTGAGTGGCTGGGTGGCTTGTGGGACCCAGGTCCTCACTGCACATTGCAGCCACGCCTTCTGTCATTGGTGCTCAGGGTGGAAATGCTTCCACACCAGATGGCTCTCCTCATGTGTGCTGGTGGACTTCCTCCCTTCCAGTGTATAGATGCTCTGCCTGCGCATTGCAGTGAGGTCAGGTGACATGGCCACTGCATGGCTCTATGTGGTGCTTTGAAGTCCTGACAACCAGCCGATTGTCGGGACATCAAAGCACCACCCAGAGTTCTTCGCAAGCCCCTGCATTTTGGCCAAGCCCAGATGCCTGTTTACCTGCCTATCTGTGACATTGGGTAATTGGCAGGTGGGCTCCAAAGGCCTAACAGGCCTTAATGGGTCATCGGGTTTCGTTCAGATGCAGCTTACCCTGCTGCTACCGGACACTTTAAGCTGGAGGTGCCAGGGATTGAATCTGGGGCCTTCTGCATCTTCAACTGAGATACAGCCTCTACCTTTGGAACACTATGGGAGCAGGGGCAGTATCTTGGACTTAATATTTGGCCTCTTAATGGCATTTTAACACAGAAGGAATCTTAACTTGCCTTTTCCTCAAAGCCTTTGCATTGTTTTCTCCCCCAGTCCCTTTATTGCAAATAAGCCAAAGTATGTGTTGTTGAAATAGTCGTGAATTCTTCCACTGCCTTGCATCGGCTGTTTCCATATTTATTTTATTAGACAGCCCCCACTTGAGGTAGGGGGTCTGTTCTTTGTAAACTGTATACATAGATGACGCTGTGTAAATGACACTGATACAGTTTACGTGTGCTGACCTATCTTGTGAATCAATTTAATCTGGCTCAAGCAGGGACTGAGTCGTTTACAATATTAAAAGAATTAAGAAAAATAGTGGTGAAAGAAATGGGCCACTAAAAGCCATCTCTAAAACCCTTTTGCTTTTTTAAAAAATTAAAAAACAACAACACCTGATTGACTTGCTTTCTGCAGCTTGTTTTAGTCTCTTGCCCTCTGGAGAATCCCTGTCTCCATTCACAACCATTCACAACTGTTGCCCCTTTAAGCTCATGTCCGTGACTAGCCAATTATGGTGGATCTAATTCATTAACCTTTTCTCATCTTTTAGTTCTGATTTAATTCTTTTTATTCACTTTCTGATTGGGGTGGAGTTTGTGGGCGGGAAAAAAACCCCCAAACATATTTTTTTTCTCATTTGCTATGAGGGAAGGTCTAGTTGCTGCAGTGTGTATAGGGTTACATGGGAATGATTTGCTTCTGAAAAGTACTAACTAGATTTGGGGTGAGAAACCTGCATCTCACTGCCCTTTGGTGTAGTTCCATGGGGCTGCCTGCAAGTGATCAATTCAGCCCTATGTTAGTAGGGAGCAAAAATGATGGGAGAATCCATTTCCCCCGCAAAAAAATACATTGGGGAGCATGCGCACACACAGAACAAAATGGAGATGGCGTGGAATAGAAAGAGTCACGCGATGCTAATTTAAAAGCAGCAACACGTTTTGCGAACTTCTGACCAGGCAGGCTCAAAACAATAAACCTTCCTTGTTGTTTCCTTTCCTGTCCCTATTCAGAAGCACCCCGACTTCCCCAAGAAACCTTTGACTCCATATTTCCGTTTCTTCATGGAGAAGCGAGCAAAGTATGCTAAGCTGCACCCGGAAATGAGCAATCTGGATCTTACCAAGATACTATCCAAAAAGTATAAGGAGCTCCCTGAAAAGAAGAAGGTGAGCAAATGAACATGGAGGCTGTGGAAAGTGCCGCATATGAGCATCTGCTGGGATGCAGCTCTCTGTGCTATGGGAAGCATCCTAGTGCTTGCAGCAGCAGCAGCAACAACAACAGGGTGTGCATATGAGAGAGAGAGAGAGAGAGAAACCACCTCCCCTGTTCTCCTTGGAGAATTTGGTACAGCTTGTTCCCCTTTCCAGGCCATTTTTCCCCAGCTTGGGACTGGTGGGAATTGTAGTCCAAAGCATCTGGAATGTGCTGGGTTGGGGAAGGTTACTTTGCAGAAGGCAGCGTCAGCAATGTGCTCTTGGGAGTCTTCTGCAAAAGGGCCTTCTGCAAGGAAAAGTCCCTTCCCTCAGTTACCCTGCATTGTTCAGAAACCAAGCCAAAATGTATGACAACCCCCCCCCCCCAAATCATTTGGCTGCTTCCCTTCAGTTGCAGTTCGGCAATGGCTGGAAATGTTTAGGGCCTTGAAAGTGGAATTTGCTTTACTGCGAAAGCCCATTTTATAGTATACCATCGTTCTGGGATGACTACTCCCAGAACTCCCTTCGACCACTTATGGGTTGTAGTCAGCTAAGCCCTATTCAGAGTTGGTCCCATGAAATAAATGATCCCAAAGTTAGTCATGTCCATTAGGAGGTCAGCTCTGAATGGGGCTATTGAAGAATGCCACCTTGCACTTTTACATATTCAAGGTGGGTTAATTGGGAGGTTGAAGTGTCTGTTTTTAGCTTAGGGAACACATGTACTGCTTGATGTTTCTTTTAGCAGAAATGGGTTCCTAGGTGCCATCTTACCTTTTTGCCACCTTCCAGTTTCCCAGCCTTGAATGATGTATGGCAGGGGTGCAGGAACATCTGGCCCTGAGGCGGGCTTCGTGCCTCCTCTTTATTGAGCCCTCGGGCCACTCTGTAGGCAGCCCCTTTTCCCCCAGGCCACATCCTTCCCTGGCCCTGCTCCTATTTCACCCTCGCACACATGCTTTTGCCTGGCTGACTTATGGCCTTGAGCTGCAATAGTGCCTCTTTGCTTGCCTGGATGGAGAGAGGGGTGTGTGCATTGTATATAGAAACCTGCATGACTGCAAGGCAAGAGTCACAACTATAGACCCGCCCGCTTTTGCTTTTGGCCCCGCCAACCACTTGCATGTGGCCTCTGGAAGGTTGCCCATGAGGGAATGTGGCCACTGGACTGTAAAAGGCACCCCATCCCTGATGTGAGGTGTCTTCTCCACTATGGAGGCCAGAGAGAGCAAGAGGCGTCTGTCTGTGAATGGTTGTGTTCGCTTTTTCCACCCCTCCTAGTCTCCCTCCCAAGGGGTTGAGAACATGCAATGGTTTCCCCAAAGATGGCAGTTCATCTGTCTGTTTAACCCTCATGCCACTACTTGCCTGCTCATGCCGCTCCCAGAGACTAGCAGATGCCACAGGGCTTTGTTGTGTTTCCTTGGCTTGCTGAGGGTCTAGGCTTCTAAAAGTAGCAGGAAGGAGGTGGTCTCAAGGAATGGAGGAGGGCCCAAAGAGCTGCACAGTTCTGCCCCCTCCTGCTTCATGTGTTAGACGTGTTTTAGTGTTGTGGCTGTTCCTGGAAACTTGTCAGCTTTTCCTGTCTCACCTGTAGTCAACACCTCCCCCCCTTTTTTTGTTTGTCTTCTAGATGAAGTATATCCAAGACTTCCAGCGAGAGAAACAAGACTTTCAGCGAAATTTGGCAAGATTTAGGTAAGAGTTATCTAAGCAATAGCTTCACCTTTTGCACGTCAGGCGTGGCTGTGGATTTCAGTTGTAGACATGTACCAAAATTTACTTACGTTAACTTTGCTGCAAAAAGCTGCTTTGTTTTGGTGATATGGGACTAAAAAGGTGCATAATCTGCAATGTAGGAACCTCTTTTCTTTCCTGTCTGGAAACCTGGGTCAACAAATGGCAAAATTCACAAATGAATATATTCTTCAGGCAGGTAGAATAATTTCCATCTGAAAGGGTACCTTCTTATGAGAAGAGCCCGAATCAGATTAGCAGTTCCTTTCAGTGTTTGAGAGGTGGGAATGATGCATGGGGCTTTAAAGGAAGTGGATAATGTGCTTCTGTGTTTCGTATGGTTCTGGTACTGCCACTGCCTTACCATTTCGCCCCCATCCCCTGTTACTTTTGCTCTGTGAAGGGAAGACCACCCCGACCTCATTCAAAATGCCAAGAAGTCTGATATCCCAGAGAAACCCAAGACTCCTCAGCAGCTCTGGTACACTCATGAGAAGAAGATCTACCTGAAAGTGCGCCCTGATGTAAGTAGGTGGTGTAAGAGACTTGAATAAGGAGAGCCCACGAGAAGGAGGAAAAGTGGGTGGGGATTTTTGGGGGGGAGGGGAGAACGACGACACACAGCTGTGTTCTTGAAAAGGAGGACAATGAAGGAATGTAATGATTCTGTACCCAGTAAATCCAGATTTTGCTCTTAGACTGATACACTGACTTAATTTTATTTCTGGGTACTCCACTGTGTTAGTACCACTTTACAGCTGGAGCAGAAACAAGTGGCAAAAGACTCATCTGATTGGGCCGCCGATGGGATATCATATTTTGAATTTTATTTTTTAAACCTTCATTTCACACAACCCACATGTTAGAAGGAAATGTTCCTTGTAAGCAATGCTATTTTCCTATGTGAAGGGGAATAATAATAATAATAATAATAATAATAATAGAGGAAGTTTTCAAATATGCAATTCCTCCCCCCATTGAAAATCTAGAAAAAGCTTTGCCTCTTGATTCTGCTGAGTATATAATGCAGTTCCCCAAGGTGCTTTGGACTACAGCTCCCATCAGCCCCTACCAGCTTAGCTGTGGTGGCTTGGGCTGATGGGAGCTGTAGTCCAAAGCATCCAGGTTTGAGGAAAGCTGGTGTTACCTGTTCCTGAGAGAGCTAGAGAAGTGATGGGGGGAAATAGCAAGTGAAATGATGAGGAAAATGGAGGAGCCCCTTTTTAATGAAACAAAGGCTTAGGAAACTGATCCGGTAAGAATTTAGGGTGATCCAGTTTTACATGGCGGGAAAATAAACTGAAACTCACTGCCACAGAGTGTTGGTGATGATTGATAGACATAAATGGCTTTGAAAGAATTGTAGGCAGTTCTGTAGATACTATTATTAACAGTAGAGTGGGTTGCCAGAGACAAAACACCACCAATGCCAGTGGCTTGAGGACAAACAGGAAATCTCATTCTCCAGCTTGCCTGCAGGCATCTAGAGGGGCTGATATTGGAGACAGCTAGGCTAAATAAATCTGATCCAGTCCTTAGTGTTTGTGTGTAATGTTTGCATGTGGTTTGTTTAGCTTTGTATTCACTGCTGCTGTAATTCATATCTGGATATTTGGTCCTCTGGGTCAGAAACTGAAATAGAGTGAGGAAAAGGACATGAGACTATGGCCCATGAGGGCTAGAAATATTCTTAGTATTTAAAAATAAACATTTTAGGTTCTCAGGTTGCCTTGTTTGATGCTAGATATCAGATTCTTATGTAGCAAGTAAGCAAACCCATAGATTGCAGATTTATATATTTCCTGTGTATTGGGCTTTTTTGATCCCTTTAAAGGAGCCTGAGGAAAACTTTTTTTTTTCTAACTTGCCTTTCCAAAAGTGTAGCTTAGCTCACTGCCGTACCATTAGGGTGGGCAGTCCATCCCCTTTTGCTTCCTCCCCTATTTTTTCATTTTTACCTATTTTTTTATTACTATTATTATTTCCCCTTCCTCACCTGGGTTTTTCAGGCCACCACGAAGGAGCTGAAGGATTCGTTGGGCAAGCAATGGTCTCAGCTCTCGGACAAAAAAAGGCTGAAATGGATTCATAAGGCTCTGGAGCAGCGGAAGGAGTATGAGGTAGGGAACACTCAACAGTTCCCCTCCATCTTCTCCCCCCTGTGCTCAGCCCGGCCTTGTCGCAGCTGTAGAAACCCAGCCGCGCTCCGAGAGCCGACTTCTGGGCATCGCTCCCTCGGAAGGGAGTTGCAAAGCAACTCCTCCTCTGCTTCTTCTGCCAAGTGTTTAAAACTGGTCAGGGTAGCACAGGCGGGCCCCCCCCCTACCCTGTCCACAACCCCAGAGCCTAGGGAGGGTATTCTACCAGCCTGCCTCTGCCCCGCTAAACGCCCCGTGTGTTTTCTGTCCACAGGAAGTGATGCGGGATTATATCCAGAAGCACCCAGAGATGAACTTCGAGGAAGGTGCGCCCCCTCGCTCCACCCTGACTAAAGCGGAGAGGCAGCTGAAGGACAAGTTTGATGGGCGACCCACCAAGCCACCTCCGTAAGTTGCCGTGCCCTTGAGAATTTGGTTTGGTAGTTGGGGAGGAGTTGCTAGGGCACTCGGGCATTTCCACATTGGTAAATGTAATTCATATCGGGCTGGAACTGTATGCCAATAAAAATATACCCAGTTTGGAGGACGACATCTGCCATCCGCCCAATGTCTGCTTGTTGTGGGAAGATGCCCATACATTAGACTTAAGAGTGGGATGGACGCAGGTTCAAAGCCCTGCTCAGACATGAAGCTCACAGCGCATGGGCCAGTCACTGCAAAGTTAAAATCTTCTTCGCAGGACTCCTGTGAGGCTAAAATGGGGGTGGGACACATGCTATCTTGGCTGCTTAAATGAAGATGAGATACAAATTTATTGAGTTACCCAAGACTGGACACTCACTTCTCCTTGTGTCCATGCTCTCCTCACTTGATGAAAGGAGTCTTTCTATTGGAAGCTTCCTTGAGTCCCTGCCTGACATTCAACACTGAGATCGGAGTGGTTCATCTCACATGTGCACATAAACACACCCTGGTAGGACTCAGCTGGTTGCTCACACTTCTCCATGACCACCATCACTTGCAGGCTTCCTGTGAGATTAGCTGAGGAGTTCCTCTTCAGGATCTCCCTTCATACAGCTCTCTTGAGTTGTGTGTTTTTTCCTGATCTGCTACCCATCTTCATACCTAGGAGTAGGCCTTTCCTTGTGGGGAAGCCTTTGCTTTCAGTAAGTGTTAGGTGATGCTGCTGGCACGTGGGTTGTTCTGGGGTTGTCCCCTCCTCCTGAGTCATGTGCTAGGAAAACACAATTGCCCACCATTTTTGTACTTGGGCTGCTGTTCACCTCTTGAATCCACCCCACTGCTTCACTCTTCTCTGGAAGTATTTTCCTGCATTCCACAGCCTCAGCGCAGAGGAGGCTCCCTGAAACCCTGATGCAAAAGCCAATTCAGATATCCTTGCATTGCTGGTTTTCTCTTGATTTCCTGCCAATGTGTCAAGTATTAAATGGATGTCATTTATGTTGTAGTTCCACACTTATATCTATTGTATTTTCTAGTCATTTTTTATACAGTGGTACCTCGGGTTACATACGCTTCAGTTTACATACGTTTCAGGTTACAGACTCCGCTAACGCAGAAATAGTACCTCAGGTTAAGAACTTTGCTTCAGGATGAGAACAGAAATCGTGCTCTGGCGGCGCAGCAGCAGCAGGAGGCCCCATTAGCTAAAGTGGTGCTTCAGGTTAAGAACAGTTTCAGGCTAAGAACGGACCTCTGGAACAAATTAAGTACTTAACCAGAGGTATTATTGTAGTTGGAAGCCGTGCCAAGCAGTGTTTAAGGGTTGAGGTATGAATCCTGATATCAAATAAATAAATCCATTGACTTAACTTTTTCTCTAGAAACTTGGGGTTCTTGATCAAGGCCACAGAGTTGTCTCATGTTCAGGGTTGTACTAAAAAGATATAAAATTCTGTGCCAAGAGAAATCTAGCAGCTTGAACTGTATAAGCTGATTTGCTCATTTCTCTTAAGCTGCAGGCTGCTCCTTGCTTGACTGAACGCTCTTCCATTTTTATTTTTAAAAAACCATACACATATTTTTTTCTTGGTACGTTTATATCTAACTTTCCTTCCATCATGGAACTCAAAGGAGGGTACAAGGAGTTCCCAGTTCAGTCTCTCATCCAGGCAATGACCTGCCCCACACCTCCTTCAGCAAGGTGTCCGCATCATCTACCTTCAGACCATGCCTTGGAAGAAAATTATCTCTAGAAAATGCTAATGAGAAGGCAAGGCTAGAATCCTGCTCTGAAGTCTTTGGTTTTTTACATGGAGTGATTTTTATTTAGGGTTAATTCTTCAAACATTTTTGGATGACTGCGAAAAATACCCTGATTTTACTTGGGTAGCAGATTAAGCTTCTTTTTAAAAAATAAGTGATTATTTTAATGCAGGTACATAGAAAACCAGTAAGTGGCAGGTGCCATCTCAGGGGAGACTTCTCTCAAACAGGAGGGGTGCCTTTTATACGATGGTGCCTGCTATGACACATATCAATTAATTTAAAAAAAGAAAACAGTAGGGTTTTCCCCCTTGTTTTCCTGTTTATGGACGTTTATGCAGATTTAATCTGTTGATTTGGCGTGCATTCCTACTCCCACTTAATGTGGGAGTAAGCCCCATTGAATTCTATAGGACCTACTTCCAAGTAGACATGGTTAGTTTTTTACAAACTGCACCCCTGCAGCAGAAAGCCAAGTTATGGGGAGAGAATTAAAAAAGCATTCTGAAAGAGCTGAAAAGGCCTATTTGTCCGGCAAAACCAGGAAACTTCATAAACTGGAAGCAGTTTGTGTTCCTCACCCAACCACTTCCTTTCACAACACCCATGTTTAAGAGGGCTGTGACATTTTATTTGGCTAGTAACTTTTGTGTACTTACGACCAAGACTGCCTTCGGAATTGGCTGGGGGAGAAGGTCCAGAGTAACAAAAAGGGGGGAAACCTGGGCGTGGGCCTGAGGGAAGTTTAAGAGGGTATTTTCTCTCTGTTGATTATGTCCTTCAACATCTTAATCCCAAGCCAATAATAAAGGCTTTAGAGCTCAAAATCCAACATCATGAATAAGACCCAGAAATCAAAATTGGGAATTTGGAACCAGTGAGGCAAAAGTGGGTACATAGTAGATGTGACTCTTAACCTTTGTACAGTAGACACCACTGAACCCATGCGAAAGCCAATGACATATACCCCTATTTATTCATATAATCCACATTATTGCCTTCATAGTAAGGGTTGGTGGTGGAAATTAAGACACCCCCCCAAAAAAAAAATGTGTGGTGGTGGTGGGTTATGAGACTGTGGGAGAAGCACTTCAGGCAGCAGTTTTGTGTGGCTTATTCTTATGTTTACATAAATTTCCCCAAGTGCTAACTTAATTGGTTGGTGCTATATAAAAGGAAATTGCTGTTTTAGGAATAGTTACTCGCTTTACTGTGCTGAACTGATGGCAAACATGAAAGATGTCCCAAGCACAGAACGGATGGTGCTCTGCAGTCAGCAGTGGAAGCTCCTTTCCCAGAAGGAAAAAGACGCCTACCACAAAAAGTGTGATCAGGTGAGCCTGGCCCTTATAAGGGTGTGTCGAAAAAGGGAAAGGATTAAAAATAATGCCTAGAGACAAATTATGGGTAGACTTTAGTGGTTCTATATATCAGGCAGGTTCCAGCTGTTACTACAAACCCTGCTGCTGATAATGGATTTCATTTACCTCAGTTTGGGGGTGCAGTTTTGTTTTTTAAGCCACCCACAGATTTGGTTTCTCTGATTTGCTGGGTGCGAGCAAAATGCTATCTTCCCCAGTGTTTGAACAGAGTATGAAAATCAAGTTTGTTATCCTTTGAAGTAACCAAGAAAACAAGCACAAGGACAGGCAAGTGACGGGTTGGGGTTTTTTGTTCTTGTTTTTAAAAAAGCAAATCAGTTGGTCACTGCCACTCCTCTTGCCTCAGATAACTTGGCTGAAATTGCAGTCTTATTCAGACTGCTTTTCTTCCCTGTTTTTGTTTGTTTTAAATGGTGGTGCTTTTAGTAACTTGCAGGGGGATGCAGTCTGCCACCCATCCTCAAGCCCAGGCCCTGTGTGAAGTTCATTCTGGATGTGGAGAGGCAAAACTCGCATGAATTCTGCAAACAAGCAGAAGACCCCTGAAATTTGGAGAGTAAAAATGCCCTTCAATGGTGGAGGAGACTTTTCTTTATATGGGTTGCTCCTCCTGCCTGTTTGGTCAGGCATGGCCATGTCTACCCTTGCAGTTTTTCCTTCTTCCTGTGGGAGGAAGCCCCACCCAGTTGCAGTCCTGCCTGCTCCACAGCAGCAGATGGTTTTTTTTCTAGAGCTCTGGCTCCTCTCAGAGGCTGAAATATTTGGAAAGGAAGAGGAGTCCAGTTTCTTAATTCAGTGCTGGTCAGAAGGTAGATCAAGATCTACTGAACGATCTTTGGGTTGCTTGAAGTAGATCTGCAGGAATTTCTAGCTTAACACATGGCAGGAAGAAAATCAATTTATCCATGCCCTAAATTGTAGTCCTGAAATGGGTGTGTGGGGGAGAGGCAACCAGGAGTTGGTTTTTCTGTGGCAAGACTGAGCTCACTTCAGTTTTTGTACTTAAATCTCTGGGTTCAGAATACTTTTAATTTCTACGCCTTTCGCACATGGCTTCAGTTGTTACAAAAGAAGCAACAAACAAACAAACAAACAAACCCAAAGTTGATTGTGCAGACCTGAAGTCTGGCTCAACTCAGGGCAGTTTACATAAGTTTCCCATTTATCGGGGATTAATTGATTGTCTCTGTTAATTGTTTTCTGGCGTTGATTGATCTAATGCATTTATCAACTGCGAATTGCCTCAGAATCAATTTCCCCTCAGCCTTGATGAGTTGCTGTTTAAATCATCGGTAGCTGCGCTTGTTTAAAATTCCCTCCAACCTGAGATGCATCCGTGGCAAGCAAACAAGCTTTTCTAGGTGGCAGAAAAGATTGCCTGCTCTTGAGTCTGGAGAGGGGGAAAGCTAAGACATGTGATGGAGGGTGTTGATGCAAGGACAAGGACGAGAGGGTTTTTTCCAGCGCTTCAAGTGGCCAAATGTTGAGGAGAATTCCCTGTGCTTTATCCAGCTGTACCAGCGCTAAACCTCCAGACTTGGAGACTTATTCCTCTTCTCCTGACACACAAAAATCCCCTCAAATTTTTAATATGACAGTTACAGTGGTTCTATCGATAGTCCAGGCTTTGGGCCTGCTGCTGCCTGTTCCTTACTACTTGAAGCTGTGGCGGCCATTTTAAGCAGCTCAGCTCTCCTCAGCAGTAACAGTGTGAGATAATGGTGGATTCTCCTGTCTCTTTGGCTGCTTTAACTAGGGCCTTTTCTGAGGTGGTTATATCCCACAGGTGGCAGGACCCCATTTCCCTCTTGAGTCCCAGTCCCCTAGTCCTTGTTCAAAATGGCAGAGTTGCTTCGTCTTGATTTTTGGAAAAGGGTTAAGAAGCCTGTTGTGCATCTGTGAAGCTGAGCCCTGGGGGAGAGGGTGCCATTTGAAAAAATTGTCTCTCTTCCTCCGCTCCTTCTCCAGGGGTTGCAATCCTCTACCATCATCAAAGGAATCTGGGGGATTCCTCAGACCCTTTTAGCATTTGTATGAATAAGACTACTCAAGCGCGTGACCCATAGATGACAACAGAAATCCCCTTAAGGTGGTTTCTGTGCCTGGAAAGGATTTCCTCTAGTTGGGCTACTGATAATCAGTACTTTCCTATCAATGTGAAACTGTCTTGTATCTTTTGAACTCAGAAATGATACATGAAGAAGGTGTGGTTTGACCTTCCCTAGTTTGTAGAGAAAGCAGTTATTTACACGTATGCATGTGGGTATGCTGACTGAATAATTTACTTTCTGACCCTCCAACTAGTACTCCTTCATTAGGTGAGGGGAACAAATCTAGGATTTCTTCCCTTGAGTTCTTGCCTGTGTCGTCCTCTTCCCTCCCCCCTCCCCATTCGCATTGCTTTCCAGGGACAATTTTAACCTACATTTGAATCTGAACGATCCCTTTGTTTGACATTCAGTGGACAATATTCCAGAGCAGCTTTACATTGAAATAAACATATTGTAAAACAAGAATATAGTAGTGCTCGCTTCGGCAGCACATATACTAAACAAGAATATAGTATAGTATAGTAAAAATATAAATCAGATAAAGCAGTAAAAATACACAACAGTATTAAAAATCAGCAAAAGCACTGTAAAAACTGAAGAATGAAGCTTCATTCCTTCCTTCCAGAAGCACCGACCAAAAGGGAAGGAGTTCGTCCAACTTCTTTGGGGAGAGAATTCCACAACTGTGCCATTGAGCAGCCCCTGTTCCTGCTACTTGTCAATCTGATATTTGCTCATGATGGGCTGGAGAGCAGGACTACTGTTGCTGATCTTAAAGCCTGGGCAAGTTCATGTGGGTGAAGGCAGTCCTCAGAATAACATGGGTTCTAGGCAGTTTAGGGCTTTGAAGGTTATTACCAGTATTTAAACCTGAATCTGGGAATGAATTGATAACCAATGCAGTTGTTGTAGGATAGGTGTGATATGGTCCGATTGTAGTTTCTGAATTTGCTTTTGAGGTTAGCCCCATGTAGAGATCATGGCAATAATCCAGGCTGAATGTGACTAAAGCATTGATAATTGAAGCCAGACCCACTTTCCCCAGGTAGGTCTGTAGCTGGTGAAAAGCTCTACCGCCTACCAACATCAGCCAACGCAAGGATAATGCTGGACTCAGAAGCACTTGCAGGTTGTGTACTTGGTCCTTAAGGGTATCTAAAGTTGTGGGAGTGCAACCCAATCCAAAAGATGACATAGCCTCTGCCCAGATCAACAAACTTCCCGACCAGTACTTCTGTCTTGTTTGGATTAAGGTTCAGCTTTTCCAACCCTCATCTAAATTGGGGCTGCCTTCAAACTCTGGTACAGAAATTCTGCATCTCCTTAGGATCAGAGGATGGCAACAAAGGACTGGGTGATCTGCATAATGTGAACACTTCAACCCAAGCCAATGGATGACCTCACTCAGTGGTTTAATGTTGATAACTTGTGAGATCTCTGTGGCACCTCATAAGCCAAAGGCCCAGAGGGACCAGTAGTTTCCCAACACTACCTTTTGACAAGCCTTTCTCCAGGCAAGACTAGAACTGCAGTAAAGCAGTGCCTCCTGGTCCTATAAAGGGGGCCCATAAAAATTTAATTGTTGATAGCATCAAAGGTGATCAAGAATTTATGGAGAATCAACAAGGTTGCACTCATACCCATGAGGCCATCCACCTGGGTGACCAAAGTGGTTTTCAGTCTCAAAACCAGGCCTAGAACTCAGACTGGAATGGATCCAAGTAACCACTTTCATCCAAAACCATATGAAGTTTATAGGTCACCTCATGCTTTTAACACCTCTCCTAAAAATGGCACATTTAATGCCTAAGCATCTGGGTACCAATTATTTAAATTGCCAGGATCATTCTCAGGTTTGGTTAAGAATAGATGAACCACTGTTTGCTTTAGGGCCGTATGGGCACCTCACACTCTTCAGAGAAGCAGTAGCCACCTCTGACACCCAAATGTTTTTATGACTTTTAAACTCTTTGTGTTCATTGCATGTAGATTTTCCAGGGAACTGAATGAGTTATGTGGTTTGAGCGGGGGCATCTAGAAGCAACCGTATCAATTACCTGGGTCATCTCCACTTAATTGGAGAAAGACCAGAGCATTGACCAGACCACCAGCAACATCAGTAGGAAAATTTCCCAGAGACATTAAGAAAACATCAGGATCCAGAAGCTCCAAAGGGGGGTAGTTTTTCCATTAACTGAACTAGCATTTTAAAAGCAGTACCCTGATGGACCGCTGAAATTATTACAAGTGACACTAAGGCAAAAGAAAACTGTTGTTCTCTATTACCCCTTTCCCTTCCCCATAAATTGTCCGATCCATTAATTGTCATACCACCCCCTGCCCCATATCACCCCTGATTTCAAGAGCTGCTCAAAAGCATCCTTTAGATGCAGCTATGAACCAGATAAAAAGACAAAAGCAGGTACAATAAAAACAGAAGCAGGTGATAATCGATACAATTTTATGTCAATAAATACCAAACTGAATAGCCTAAAAGATGCTTTAAACTACACACAATACAGAGGCCAGAATAGTTTGCTTTCAAAAGGCAAGGCCATTGATGTTAAATGTCATCTTCCAACTCCCTTACCAGGTCCTATTTACAATGTCCCCAATTAGCCTCCTCTCATCAGAGTATTGGTTCGTTCTCCCATTTTGCAATAGCGTTGCTGTTGCAGGTTGAAAATGTCCCTGCTCTTGTAATGAACCTGAAATGGCTTTGGAAGCACCTCCTACCCCCAGGAAGTAGCTGCAAATGGTGGAGCCACACTTTCAGAATAAAAAATTGCTCATGCCACACCAATTTTTTAATTGATAGGAAATACACTGGGAAACAAAAAGAAACAACTAGCAGATTTATAACGTAGAACACAGCAACTTTATAATATGATCATGGGACATCCAGAAAATATAAAAAAATGCAGCTAACATGAATCATTCCCACACACTTGATGCTCTTGCTCTCATTTTGAAAAGATAGCTATCCATATTTTGCAAATAAACATTCTTATACTATGCTATACTACTGTACACTGAAATGTTTAAATATTTTATTTAGCGTCCTTGAATCTTCCTGCCATTGTCCTCTCCTGCCACACCAGTGTAGAGCTCCACACCCTTTGAGAATCACGGTGTTTAAAGTGTCCAGAATGCTTTGCTTTCCTCCCATTTCCAGCAGCTGCTCAAATTACATCTGCTGTTGAATCCCTTTCCCTTGGGCCCATATTCCCATTTAAGGAATTCACATTCAGCCCTGAAACACTGTCCTTTGTCTCTCACTTAACATGCGCACGCACACCTATATCTATCAGTAATAAAGCATCATTGCCCTGGATAGCAATTTGCTTTGCCAGAAAGCCAGTTTTTAAGGTTCATCTCTACCGCTTACTCCCTTCTGCCAAGTCCTGTTGTCCCAGACACTACAGTCATCTTTAGCCTCTAAGGTTGGCACCTAGGGACCACTCAGTGGGCTGAGTTTGGCTCTGGGTTGCCAGTTGTTGGCCCCAATGGTACAGCACTGTTTCTCAAAGTTATTCATTAAGTCATCTTGACTTACACTGGCTATTAGGGTTCTGATTCCAAATATTTATATTGATGTTTAGAAACCTGCATTGGCAGGAGTCAGATGTTTGGAGGAGGGTGCAGCTCTGGATGGGAAGCAGAAGAAGGCAAAATTCATGGCATGTACCAGGAACTGACTCTTTTTTGCTACTTTGCCCCTATAGAGAAAGAAAGATTATGAAATTGAGCTCTTGCGTTTCCTGGAGGTGAGTTTGCCACAGCATTCTGCCAAACTGTGTTACTAAGTTTTTTAGCAGCTCTTTTCTGTTACCCTTCCCATTCACACATACAGCTTGGGCCAGCTAAGAAAATGGACTTTGGTATGAGTGATTGGGACTGGGAGCATTAAGAAGGGTCATATTCTGGGTGAACATATAGCAGTGCCTTTCTGTGTACTCTGCAGTTCTTGATAACTGTTTTAAAAGCCTTGTCTAAAAAGACAGTGGGGTGCAATCCAGTTGGTTAAGCACTTTTAAATCTCATTGATTTCAGTGTCCACTAAACTCTCTCCTATTCGACCTTGAAATATTTGAATTGGATTGGTCTTAGGTTCCTCTGTGTAAACTTTTTTTGTCTAAATCTGAAAGATCAGGGTCACGCAGTCCGTAGTGATGAGGTCTCAACCCAGAAGGCCATGCTCCATTCCAAATCATATATTGCCTCTTGCATTGAAAGGACTGGATGCCCCGTTGCTGGTCAATTGGTGGAAACGGGATTGGTTCATAAAAGGAGAAGTGGTCTCCATTCAACATTTCCCCAAACCACGGTTTGCATTAACAACAATTTAAAATCTAAACAGTGGTTTAGAGTTGCTTCTCTGCTTACGGTGTGTTAATCCAGGCATCAACCCAAAAATGTTAACTTAATTTAACAGTACTTCTTTATAAATTAAGCCACTGACTTCAAATGCATGTGATCCCAGGTCACTTAGACTTTCAAAATGATAGCCAGCACAGTTGTTTTAGAATAGTCGGTAAGTGTCTCTCTTTCTGCACTAGAATGAATAATGCATTCTGTGAGAACTAAGCTGCCAGTTGGTTTTCAGTACCAAGTACTGGTACCTTTTTTTTGTGGGGAGGAGAATGAAGCAGCCAATGCCCATGCTAGGCTGCTGACTTAATTTCCCGGAAATCTTAAGCTGCTTGGGTGAAAGTGGGCAGCCACGTTCTGCACTACCTGAAGATGCTTCCAAACTATGTATACATTAATCTACTAGATATATGGGGAAAGGCAGAGAGAGAATGAAAAATAGTCAAAACTCCTTATTTTGTTATTTTGCCATTTCCTCCAAAATTCAGAGCTTACCTGAAGAAGAACAGCAGAGGGTTCTGGGAGAGGAGAAGATGCTGGGAGTAAACAAGAAAGGTGCCACCAGCCCTGCCTCTAAAAAGACTTCACCAGATGCCAGCAAGGTGAGTGACGCATACAGGCTAGGGCAACAAGCAGGATGCGTTGTGGGTATGGATACATTTTTTACATTTAGAGCAGTGGAGCAAATCTACTTTTAAACCAGCCTCAAGACTTCATGTAAAATGGCTGCTGGGATTCCTTTGGAAATTTGATAGTAAAAATGAGAACAAAAACTAATCCCTCTTGAAGGTTTCCTTATGTGCGTGTGGTATCCAACATTAGTCATACTTGGGATGGGCCCACTGAAATCAAATTGACTGAAATGATTTTTAAGTATATTGATTTTAATGGGTCTACTCCAGAGTACAATTAATGTTAGCTATCTCCCTATATGTATATAATAAGTAGAACTGTCAGCCGGTTTAAAGAATATTTCATTGATTTAATCATCTGCCTTATGTTCAAGTAACTGATTGATCTGATTAAAATAAATTTGCTTATGACCAACAAAAGTCCAATATTTGTCAGATACTGAAGGAAGTGTTAGATAATTGACAGTAAAATAATAAGTTACCATTCTCATTGTTGTATATAAACACCCATCTTCGCTTTTTTTATTTCTTTCCAATTCCCTTTGTTCATTACAATAATGCACCTGAACCAAAACAGCCTCAAAAGATAAACATGCTTTTAACTTGCAGTTCCACCAATTAAAAATTGATCTTGCTGGTAAAAATTGCCTCCCCCCATTGATTAATCAACTAAAGTGTTAGCTGGCTGATCTACTAGGAATACTTTGCAGCCCATAAAATAAGGCCACCTTCCCCAGTTTTTGCTCTTTTTATTATTATTTTCTTTTTTCCATAACGCTTTTAAAAAAGAACAAAAGATACAAACTCAAAATTCCACAACCACGAGTCCCTTTGTGCTCTTTAACAGGGAGGTTCTGAGAAACCCAAACGGCCCGTTTCTGCTATGTTTATCTTCTCGGAGGAGAAACGCAAGCAGCTGCAGGAGGAGCGACCCGAACTGTCGGAGAGCGAACTGACCCGGCTGCTGGCGCGGATGTGGAATGATCTTTCAGAGAAAAAAAAGGTTGTTGAATCAATAATGCACATTCTCCTTAACCATCTTTTTGGGGGGAAGGTGTGGGGAAACATGTACTCCTGGGTATCTCAAAAAGTCAGCTGGGTGGTTTTCCCCCCCTGTTGACTTAGATCAGAGGTAGCCATCATGACGCCTTTCATATGTTCCTGGACTCCCAGTTCCCATCAGCCCCAACCAGCATGGCCAAGGGTTAGGGATGATGGGAGTGGTAGTCTGACAACATCTGGAGGGCACCACATTGACTACCCCTGACTTGGATGAAACCAGGATCTTGACCCACTCCCTCACCCTTAAAAAAAAGAAAAGAAGAGGAAACAAAATCTGCTAGAAACCCCACAGAAGGTTCTGAACATTCCCAAGCCTTCGCTTCCCTCTAGAAGCCACCAAGCAGCTCTGTTAACAGTCTGGATGCTCCTACCATTCCATCTTGCGTTACCTCTGCTCATTTTTTTCCACCAGCTTGGGAAGGGGGAAGGAGCCAGACTCTGTCAGTGCGTTCCCTTAGTGTGAGAGTGGATGCAATAAAAAAACCCCATTTTGCGTTCTTTTGTACTATTTGCCTCCCAGTACAGCTGTGAATACACATGGAGTCAAATGGGAGAGGTCTTGAGGCTTGGTTTAGATGCCTGAGAAAGAGGGTCTTGGGATCCTTGTGGGAGTTAGCTGGACACCTTAATATGGGTCATTGGTGGACAGGGAAAGTAGTTGCACTTGGGAGATGGGGTTTGTTGTTGCTGTGTATATGCCTTAAAAGGCTAACTTTGGGTGATGACAGATGACTAGATATCAAGCAGTACTTTCCTACGGTGGGCATAACATGTGGGACGCCGGAGCAGCATCCACCCACATGCCAAAGAATGTCACCACAGATTTGCAGCCGATCAAAAATCCAATAAAAAGCAGGGGTGGGGTTCTCCTTCCTTCATGAATAGCATTACATCATGTATTTGGGTTTATTTGCTTTGTTTTATTCCTTTATTGCATTTATAGTCTACCTTTCTTCCAAGGGCCTCAAGGTGGCATACATGGCTCTTCACCTTTCCATATTTTTCTCACAACAACCTTGTGAGGTAGGTTAGGCTGAGAGTTGGTGTAACCTTGAGGCCTAGAAACATGCATAAAACCTGGGTGAACATTTGTATTATTGGGTACCTCAGTTGTGATTGCTCCAGCCATATGTTCCTAGTTGGCACTGTCCACCGAAATTTGTCATTGAAACTACAGGGTATACCTTATTTTCATATTGTTAATCTGCATAAAGATACATAAAGTTTGTCTGTATTGCTTTGTTTTTCATTAACCTGCATCTGTACCAGGCCCATACTTGACATGTTCAAACCTCTCTGCAGCTGTTTTCTAGTACTGGAAAGGCACATTCAGGAGTGAGAGATCTGAAGCTCTAAAGCAAGAGTCATTAACCTTTGGCCTTCCAGCTATTTCTGGACTAGACCTTCCATTGACCATGCTAGCTGGGGCCAATGGAAGTTCCGTTCCAGCAACATCTGGAGTGCCACAGCTTAGTCAAACCTGCTCTAGGGAGTGTAGCTTCAAATCTTCAGCTCTAATAATGTCTGTCTTTAAGGTTACATCTGTGCACAGAAAGAGGTATACATCCACAAGACTCCTTGAATTTAGCACTTTAAAAATATTAGTTTGTGCTGATTTTACTGCATCTCCCACATTATAAAAAAGAGATAATTTTAAAGGCAGAAATATGTTTTTTGGGTGAAAGCTGTGAAGAATAACTGGTTTTAATGGGGGAAAGAAAAAATGATAAATGACCTTATGGTACAACAAAAGTGCAATGTTTGTTTTTATCTTGCAAATAATTAAATAGCAGAAATTTGGTTGCTGTTCATAAAAGCAGTTAGATAGCTTGCTAACCATGTTTTTAATGTACTAACAGAGAAACTTCCTTACAAGAAAACCTGCAACTCATGCAGAACAAAAAAATAAAATACAGGGTCTTTCAAGAGGACACACATACAATGTTTTGTTCTATATGTTTTTCGAAAGTGCTGGGTCAGGCTTATAGTGGGACTCACATAAATTGAGCTCCTGCTGTCCTCCTGCAAGTGCAGGTCACAAGGCTGTTCAGAGTTTTTTAACCACCTTAATTTGTGTCCAGAAGCTAATAGATTGGCCCATAACTGATTATTATGCTTTGGTTTAAAACCTGCTGTTCCTCCGGTTTAACAGCTTTCTTCCTCAAAATCTGTGTCACAGACGTGGGGGAGAACCACTGCATCATTAAGCCACACACTCTCCAAAACACAGTTTCAGTGCTTAACTTTTTTCCCCCAGCCAGCCTGGTTTTCTGTGTTTCTTACCAATCAGTAATGGGTTTTGCAAAGATTTTGACCATGTGTGTTGTTTTCTAGGCCAAGTACAAAGCTCGCGAGGCTGCCATGAAAGCTCAGACAGAAAAGAAGCATGGTTCCGACAAGGAGGATCGCGGCAAACTTCCCGAGTCACCGAAAACAGCCGAGGAGATCTGGCAGCAGAGTGTCATTGGAGATTATCTTGCTCGCTTTAAGGTAAAGTGGGACAGCAGAGGCCTAGTTTCATAATGGAATGACCTGCAGTGTGTCAGTAGCAAGATACGTGAGTGACAAAGCAGAGAGTCGTATAGCTTTGACTTGCTCCAAAATAGAGGCAGGAGTCTGCAGCGGGGGGTGGGGTGGGGGGCTGACTGACAACATGTCTTGGAGAGGAGTGCCATCTGAGGAGGTGGTGTCCAGCTTGGAATTTACTTCAGAGACTCAAGAAGGAGATGAACAAGGGGCAGCTCCCATCTGGTGGGTGTCAGGAGGAAGAATGTCAAATCAGATGAGCTGTGCTAATGGGAACTGTGGCTGTAAATAGGGCTGATGTTATTATTGCCATTGAATTGATCAACTGTAATTTGAGGGTTGGTAGCATGAGCCAAAGGCGTGCAAGTCTTCCCTTGTGAGGAAAGGGCATGAGATCTGACCCCTGGTTTGCACGCTGCACAACTTATGCAATGACCAGCGTAGAACGTGGGTTATCAGGTAAGCAACCTGCCTTTTTCAGGTGGTAGCTGGCATGAAGTTAGGATAGAAGTGGTGGGCTCAAAGTGGGGAGTTGTCTGAGCTCTGCACTTTTATGGAGTCCATGACAGTATATAGTAGCAGCTGTCCTTCTGCTTCAGAATGACCGAGGGAAAGCACTAAAAGCCATGGAAGCCACCTGGAACAACATGGAGAAGAAGGAGAAGCTGATGTGGATCAAGAAGGCAGCAGAAGATCAGAAACGATACGAGGTTGGTCAGGCTTTAAAAAAAAAAAAAACCACCCCACCTAGTATTTTTCGCTTCAGTGTGATTGCACTGCATCGAGTGTGTGCGTGTGCACGGTTTCCACAGGAATGCAGAAAAACAGTCCTGTGTGTGGTACTGGGCACAGAATATCAACTTCCAAAAAACCAGCCAGTTTCTGGCTGTATGGAGATATGCTTAAATGTAAGTGGCTTGTGCTTCCTGCCAGTGAAATGGTGGAATACGATTATGCATAATTACACAGATTACATACATTCTCTTGTCTTTTCTTGGCTCAGAATCTGGATTGCCAGAGTTCTAAATTTTAATTAATTTTCTCTAGCAACTTGTATACACAGCTCCTCTGTTTTACAGCTCAGGAGTGGGAGCCATTGGTTTCTGCTCCAGATTTCTGCACTCTTGTAAATGAGACAAGAAAGTTACTAGCCTGCCAGGAGCTAGCAGAAGAGAGACAGACAACTCCATTCTTCTTGTAGCAGCCTGCTTGGTTCTGTACTGGGCTCAGAGAAGGAGCAGGGCACTCAATTTCTTCTTGGTTTGCGTACCCTGCATGTAATTCCTTGCCACCTCTGGCTAGGAGGTTAATACTTAAAATACAAGGTTGAAGCTCTGTATACATTTCTTGGTAGGTAGCTTTCTGGGTTGTTGAAGAAAGCTAGCAAATGTCCAATGTTTGCCTCATTGAAGGCTTAGGCATCTGCATGAAATAGGAAGGCAGGGCAGCCTTTTTAATTTTTCTGACATTTTTCATTGAGCTGGACCAGGCTTCTCAGCTTTGTAATTCTGTTTCTTCTTTATTTTGTTCTGCAGCGAGAACTGAGTGAGATGAGGGCGCCACCATGCACAACAAATTCCTCCAAGAAGATGAAATTCCAGGGTGAGCCGAAGAAACCCCCCATGTGAGTATTACCATTGTTTTAAAAAGAAAAAAGCAGGGTTGTATGTGTGTGCTTATATGTTTTGTGTTCTGAGTTGTGGTTATGGCTTACAAACGCACAGTGGTGAGGAATCAGTGGCCTTCCTGAAGTTAAGTCAACTTCAGTAGGTGGATAATTGATTAGTTTAAAGGCAATCTATAAATACTGTAAATAAAATAAAATAAAAGTTCACCATACGTAACTGAAGCACAATTAACATTTCTGGAAGCCCAAGATCATATTAAAACTGATGAACCAAAACCAAACAGCAGCAACAGAATAACTTCTAAAAAGGCTTAATTCTCCAAAAGAGAAGTGAAGTTTCTGAATGGAGCCAAGAGCCAAGAGAAAAAAACAGTTGAGCTTCCTAGGAGATGCCATTTGAGTTCTGTGGCTACCACTGAAAAGATCTGTTCCTTGTGGAGAGCAGGGTGGCATCCAGAGAGTGCCTGTGCTTGCATATCGTACTCAACCATGGTTATGTGCATGAGCAAGAAGGAACCACCACAAGCCTTTTCTCAGTATACCTTTTCCCTCCTTCCATGTGACTGGGAGGAGGATTTTGCAGAGCTGCATTCCACCACAGAAGGAACCACCACAAGCCTTTTCTCAGTATACCTTTTCCCTCCTTCCATGTGACTGGGAGGAGGATTTTGCAGAGCTGCATTCCACTTTCCACAAAATCTGACTTACCATTTCTTATGAAATGGCGATAAGAGTGTAAAACAAATTGGTAAGTTTCCAAACAAACCAAAGTTTGTTTGGAAGCTCTTAAGGGCAGTGGGCAGGTTCCGGCTGCTCCTTTCTGCCTCTGAAACCATGGTTTAGCAATGCATGTGAACCCATACCACTGAGTTTTCCAGTATATTAAATAGATCCTGCCAACAGTCCTGCTGTCTTTCTTCCTCCTGCCCATTTACCTGTAACTTCTCTCTTTTGTGTCCTCCCCAGGAACGGGTATCAGAAGTTTTCTCAGGAGCTGCTTTCAAATGGTGAACTTAACCATCTTCCTCTGAAGGAGCGGATGGTGGAGATCGGAAGCCGCTGGCAGCGCATCTCTCAGAGCCAAAAGGAACAGTACAAGAAGTTGGCCGAAGAGCAGCAGAAACAGTACAAAGTACACCTGGATATGTGGCTCAAGGTGAGCTGTCAGTTGGGGGAAGGCACAAGAACAGGTAGCAGCTCCTTGAGAAGATCAGAGTGTTAGCAGTGAAGCGTCCGTGTGAAAGCCTTCCAAGTCAAGCCATATTGACATTTGACTCTTGTTCTGCAACCAAAGACTTTCAATCTGTATGAAATTCTGCTCATCCCCAGTTCCTATCAGCAACATAAGCGTCCTAGACACTGTGTGAGCTTTCCCCACCTCTCATCTGTCCTCTGGCCTCATGGATCATCCTGCCACACAGCGCTCTCGCATGTTCGTATACCTTGTCTGAGGTTTTGTTCTGTGTTTTCTCTGCAACCCAAATCAAACTTCCTCTACCCTGACAGCATCTGCTTAGGCTTTTAGCATTTTCAGCCCTCCATTCCCTGCCTGTAAAATGGGAATAATTGTTCATAGGGCAGAACTCATTGAAGGACAGCCAGGGGCTTGCAAGAAGTGTCATATTAAAGTGCTGGCAAGGAATGATTCATCTGTGGTAATTATAATCTGGTTGCTTTATGTAGGGACTATAATCAATCCATCTTCTCCCACTCCCCATGTTTTGAATCACCTCCATAACATGCTTAATATTGGCTTCTCACTCCTCCCCCTTCTGTCTTCTCTGCAGAGTTTGTCGCCACAGGAGAGAGCTGTGTACAAGGAACATACTTCCAACGTAGGTATCTTGCAAGTGTTTGGAGGGGACTGGCAGGGGTATTTTTTCAACCTGACCTCTGAAATACAGTATAGCTTGGAAGTGAAAGGAAGGGAATCTCTTCATGCCTGAAGTCTAGGGGTTCCATGTTCTGTAACTCTGGTTAGGTCAGAAATGAGGAACCTTTGGTCCCCCCCCCCCCAAGAAAAAGCTTCATTTTTGTCTGTATGGAAGCTGGAGATGGGTATGCGAGTGTAGAAACCAGCCTGTTGTACAAATGTAAACATTACATTCATTGTTATGTCCACTTGCCTCTGGCTCCTCCTACCAGTGGCATTCCCAGAAGGAAATGTGGCCCTCTGACTGAAAAGGGATACCTATCCCAGCAGGACGTGCATCAGATAAAAGTGTACCAGTTACAGTTTGAAAGCTGCTCTGAATTAAACAGGGTATTTATGGTTATTGAATTGGTACATTTTGATTTAATAATAGGATAGATTTCCAGGATGTTATAAAAACTCTTGAGTAGAAAAAGCTTAAGTTGCCTTTGTATTTTCCTCCTGCTGCTTGTTTTAACATTTTTGGCATCAAGTCTTCAGAATCTAGTGCCACAAAAACTAGATAGTTTGTCAGGGGCACATTTGATTTTTGCTAGAAATGGAGGATTGGGGAAGGGGCAGGCTAGATACTAGCTTGCTGAAAAGAATGCAAGTGTTTTCCTTGCCACTGGTGCTGTCATGGGTGCCACATAATAATAAACCCATTTTACATTTATAGAAATCTTTTAGTGTGGCAGCACCAACACTTTGGAACTCCCTGCTTATTGACATCAGGCAGGCACTTTCACTGTACTGTACTGTACTGTATTTGGCACCTGCTAAAAACATTTTTGCTTAGGCAAGCCTACCCAGATACCAAGAACATTGATGTATGTTTTAATCTGTTTATTGCTGATTTTAATTTTTTAAGAGTTCTAAATTGTTGTTAATTACTTTTAGCAATAATGTTATTGTTTTATTCTTTTTGCAAACTGCTTTGAGGGTTCTTTCTTTTTTTTACAATCAAACAGTATATAAATTTTATGAAAATAAATAAATGTTATAAATTTTATGAAATAAATAAATGTTGACTCCTCCCCCCCTTTTTCTAACACTGCCCCCTCCCACTTGTATCTCAACAGAAACGCAAGAACATGGGGAAGATGCGAGGCCCAAATCCTAAGATGAAGCCCTCAGTGCAGTCCAAGTCAGTAAGTGCTTTAACACTTCTTCCTCTTCATCATGCAGCTGTTACCCACAGTGGAATAATCCAGGGAAGCTTGTTCCAAGGTTTGCCTTTGGCTGATTTAATGAAGCCATTTTGAAAGTGTTAAAACTGACCACAGGAACTCTGCTTTCTTTCTCAACTGGTCTGGTAAAGCATTGCAAATTATTGTAAAAGTCCTTGCTTGCTTGCTTCTTATTTCTAACAGGGGAGGGAGCCAAATTCTATGCAGGTGATTGATCTGATGGCTGGGGCCCACTGATCTTATACTGGGAAGGAGAGATGCAATCTCCCTATAGTTAGTTATATGGTAGGGTTGCCATACGTCCAGAATTTCCCAGACGTAGCCAGAATACTGCAGTCGGAAGCAGTGTCTGGGTGTAAATTGCTAAAATTTCCAAGGGAAATCCGGACGTATGGCAACCCATGTTGGCAGTGTCTTTTTTGCCGATTAACTTTAAAAATAGCTCAAAAACATCATTTTTAGCTCAACAGCTTTGCCAAGTAAAGCTCAACAACCCCGTTATAGGGAATGTAGTTTTTTCCCCCTCTGTAGCTAAGGGGTTCAAGTAACTTTGCTTCCATGAGCATCAGTTGATTCGCATGACAACTTGTGGGATGGATTTTTAAAATTATTAGTCTCATGAAGATGATGTTTGGATGGGGGGAGGTTTTCTGCTGCACTTCAGGTGCTGATAGCTGGAGAGCTGTTTGCTCTTCAGACCCTTTTGCTTTTCTTTCTTTCATTTTGGTCTTCTCCACTTTCCTTAAGTGGGCATGCTTGAAGTTGCAAATGTAAAAATCCTGGAGCTCTTGAGCATTTCATTAAAAATAAAACAGTGGTGCAGTAGTTAATTTTCTATAGTGAGAACTTTAGGTTGTTGAGCTGGCTTTCTTTTAACAGAATATTGGGGCAGAAGGGTCATATATTTTACCCTCCTTTGTAATTTCTGGCACAGCTATAGTGCATTCAGTTTCATTTAAGGCCCTGAACCATGCCTGTGCCACCCTAGTGAGCACCTTCACATTTCATCCACATGCAAGAAGGCACATTTTGAGAAATAGGTTTATGTTTGGCCACTTGGGGTTCTTACTGTGGAATCTTGGGTGTATAAAGGTGAATGCCATCTGTTGAGCTCTAGGTGCGTTGCTGGTGTTTTCAGTCTACCTCTCCCATGTCTCTGTTAAATCCTGTGTGGTTTGCAGGAATCTGAGGATGAGGATGATGATGATGATGACGACGATGATGACGATGAAGAGGAAGAGGAGGAGGACGACGACAATGCTGACTCCTCTGAGGAGGGAGGGGATTCCTCTGATTCAAGTAGTGAAGAGGAGAGCGAAGACGGGGATGAGGTGAGTGTGCTGGTGTCTGTACACTTCTCTATATACACTACCTCTTGCTCACGCCTGTTCTGCAAAACTGATTGTCGGGGCTGCGTGTTTCAGTGACTGCTTAGCTGTGCTTATTAAGCAGTGGGGGCTATCCCCAACAGCTGGGCTTTTCACATTCAAAAGTGCAGTGCCTCTGAATATAACTAGAAGGCTTTTCCTCTTTTAAGGTGCAACCCTAACGTCACACACCCCCGGTCCCACCCAAAACATGGTGGATAGCAAGGCTCCCAGGACAGATGGTGAGAGGTAATGAACGCAAGCTAGCACCTTGCATATGAAGGAACAAAAGCACTAGTCAAGGAGCCACTGTAAATACATATATACATTTTCTGTCAAAGCGATCTAAATTCTGTACCAAGAAAACGCTGGATTCTGCAACCTGTATAAATGACACAAGCTGAACAGATCTCTCATTTCGCATAATTTTATTTGACAGCTTCTATTGTCCTGCATCATTCTGGTTTCTACTAGTTGTGGAGGATGGGGGCAGGTGTGCAAAGCACTGAAAGACCTAGCCACTGGAAAACATGCTCATTTCCCTCCTTGGCTTCTGCGTTTCAGTAGGTGGGGGCGACAGGTCTTCAAGCATATATCTTTGAAACCATAAGAACAAGGCACTTTTATTCTAAAAATAAATAAATGTTGCCTTTCCCAGTAAACTGAATTCTGCACCCCTGCCACATTCTGCAGTCCCTCAGCATCACCTTGGGTACCCACACTAGACATAACTTCATAGCTTGCCTCTTCCCTCACCAGAATGAAGAAGAGGATGATGAAGAGGACGACGATGACGATGACGACAATGAATCTGAGGGCAGCAGCAGTTCCTCGTCCTCCTCAGGAGATTCTTCTGATTCGGACTCCAATTGAACCATCCCCTTTCTCCAGCCGCCTTTCTTGCTGTACTCTATTCGGTTTTGTTTTTCCGGATAAAAGTAACATCTACAGCTGGAGAGCTAGGATGGGGAGGAAAGGGAGGAAGGAAATCACTGTGGTTTAATTATCTTCCTCTCCTCGCACACCTCACATTGTATTTAACTGTGTGTGGTTGTGTGTGAGGGGAGCAGGGGGGTAGAAAATAGCTGACAACCAGAGGAGGGTTTTTTTTGTGGCGGTGGTGTGGGGAGAGAATTTTTATTCTATACTCCTCTCTCTTATTCCTCCCCCCCTTCTGAATCTCTCTGGGGGTCCCCCCCTTTTTGTTGAGGTGGGCAGGGTCCTGGCAAAATACAGGCCCCTTTTTATTTCCTCCCCCCTCACATATCTAACCCCCCCCCGCCCACCCCCAATTCTATCCACCAGCTTTGGACTTTGTACAAATTCTTTTTTAAAAAAACAAAAAAACCAACATGGCAATGAGAGATTTCCCCACCCCCTTAGCAAACAGCCAGGGAGAGATGGGTTCCAGAGAGCACGAGCCATGGAAGGTTCTGGACTTTGCCAGTGTGACCCACCTCTCCTCAAAGTGGACAATCTTGTACAGTCTTGAAATTTTACACCTTGACGAAAGAGAACAAAATGGCCACAGCTGCACGTAGTTATTTCCTGTGATGAACTGGATATCCAGCAAACGTTTCCTGCTGAAGGAAACGGGATGGGAGGGTCTATTTCACGTGAGTGCATGGCAAGGGTCAGGGAATAGAAAAGGAACTGAAGAAAAGGATTTCTTTTGCAGAGAGAATATCTGACTGGTATGCTGTCGCAGGAGAAGACAATTTTGGGAGCTCCAAGGTTACTGACTTTATTTTGCAGGAGGTGGACTTTTTCTGTCATTTTTCTGACCAGCATTTAAACAAAGACAGTAGTGGCCAGACCCCTTTGGGTTGTTGTTGTTGTTAATATATATATTTTTTTTTACAATGAAGTGACCAATAATTGTACCAAAATGGGGCATTTTGTTTGACTGTCTTTGGAAGCGGGAGGTTGGTTGTGGGTGGGATCCTCTGTGTCATTAAGCTTTTTTTTTTCAAAAAAAAAACCACAAAAAAATGTTTTATAAACAAAGTGAGACAACCATCTTTTTTACAACTGAATTATCCCATCTTTGAGATTGAGTACGTCATATGTCTCTTACCCTTATGCAGAGGCTGGGATCTTGGGAGTGGATGGCGTTTGTATATAAGAGGCACATAGATTCCCCTGGCCCCCCAGCATGCCTTGGTTTTATTCAGGCTGCATGTGTTCATTCAACTTTGGGCAGAGGAATGATGCCAAGAAGAGAAGAGAATGATTCCAGCCACCAAGAAGTGTATTTGTTAGCCTCTTCTGTGGGGAATAGAAAGGAAAGGAAACTCCAGTACCAACTTTATGTTTGCCCTGTAAATGATATCAGAGCTAGTAGACATGCTGTTTGGGGGGTCAGGTGGTGGTGGTTGTAAAAAAAAAGAAAAAGCAGCAACCACACCTCCTTTTCCCTTGTAAGATGCCCGATCATACAAAACATCACCATGCCACAAATTCCCCTACCCATTCTCCCAGGAGTAACTAAAGGGGCAGGGAAATTTGCAGCTTGGTGATTTCAAGAAACACTTTGTATGACTAGACATTACTGGGCAAAAGGAAGGGCCAGAACTACATGGCTGCTGCTTCCAAGGGAATGTGTCTCCTGTAATGTTTAGTTCCAGCCTGAAAAAAGAGCAAGAAAGTATTACCTTGTTTGGATGTAAAACTAAGATGTGTGTTAGCTCTACTTGAGCAAGCCTTGGACGTGTAAGCTTTCCCCTTGCTGTGAAGAGATCAGAAACATTTGTTTCCTTATTTAATTAACCATGGTTACTTCTTGTGTCCAAATGTGGACAAACTGGTTTAACTTTGCTTTACGGAAACAAGCCACAATTGGAAATCATGGTCTGTGATCCTGGCTTGTTTCCCTAAGCCATAGTTAAGATTTGCCATAATATTAAACCATGGTTTATTGCAAACAGAGAAGAGAGTTTCTAATCTCACAGTGGAAGAAAGAGGAAGGGGGCGAATGCATGAGCCTGAGACTTGTTCGCATAATGTTGATACACAGTTTAGCATAATGTCCAAACTAGATCACTACAAATTAAATTGGCATTGGTGATTTTCTCAGAAAAACAAGCTGGTATGTTGCATCTTGCTATCTAATTGGACAGGTGGTATTTAGGCAAGGCTCCTTTTGCTTCTTCCCATCTGTGTTCCCTGTCCTTCTGTTTCTTTAATATTTTACATGCAAAACATAATTTAGTTTATGAGAGCATGCATCCCTGACTAGCCTTTATTTTTACATTCTTTGGACGATTACCTGCTCTAATAATATGACAAGGAATTTCTCATTGTTAAGGCCAGATCGTGCGACTAATTTGGCCTGCAAGCTGGTTCTGTACTATATCTTGGCTCTTCAGTGCCCTTCATAGCACGCTGTGTCTTCTGTTGACAAGCAAAATGAGAATTTTGCAAAACAAACTTCAAATGCATTGTAGTTTACAGAATTCATTGTTTCCCCTTGAAATATGCTTTGGATTTTTATTTTTAAGCATACCCACCAGAAAAAGTACACACACACCCTTTTTATCCCTCCCCCCTTGTGGAAATTGAACACGTGGCTTGTGCTTTGCTGATCTCTTTTGGGTAAGTCTGGAAACCTCATAAAGGAAACACGGTCTTCTAAAGAAAGACTTGGCTTCTAGCACTGCAGATACTCCCCTGGAGGGAAGCTGGACCATTTGAGAATGCAGTCGAGAGAGGGAGTTACAAAGGGCACTGAAGACCCTTCCAGATGCTGGACCACAGCTCTCATCATCCCTGATCGTTGGCCACGCTGGCTGGGGTTGATGGGAGTTGGAATCCAGCTACATCGGGAAAGCCACAGGTTAGTCAAATCCAATTTACAGGATAAAAAAACTTAACAGCAGTATTTCCCATTTAGTCTGCTTTTCTCTATTAGTTCACTGTCTCTTGCAATGTCTTGCTGTGCCAAATGTATTCCTTCTCTTTGAGCATCTTGGCCCCACAGTTGCCCTTTGGAAGTGTGCTGTACCTCCGTTCCATCACTGGGAAGAGTCCAGTTGCTAAATAATCTTATTTTGAACCAGCAACTCAAATAAATACAAAAGTCTCCCACTATTGCAAAATGCCTTGGGAGGACCTACGGGTTTCAAGCATTGGAACTTTCCCTACCTTTGCTAGCATTTCTATGTGTTTTTTTTTTTAAAAAACACCCACGTCATCTTGGGTAGCAAACTGTCAAAACTAGCCACAGGATTGATACTAAACTTACATACACCTGATTACAGGCACCACTGGAACCTGTGTAAACCTGGCTCCATTGAAATCTTGAGTGGCTCTTGGTGGCCGTATGAATTTAGGAAAGAGTATTTTGCATTGTGGGAATGACTTGACTGAATAACATGCAAATGTTCCCATAACATACCTTGAGAAGTGCAGTTTTCCACTGTACTTTCATTGGGATGAACAACTTACTTCCATGAGCATTAACATATTGCAAAGCACATCAGTCTTGTTTATGAAGAGAAGTGCACCGTCACGTATGGGAGTGTGTTTTTGTGTGTATGCAGTTGTTGTGGGAATAGTTCAGACAAGTCAAGATTTTCCTCTGTCTTTTTTGTTTGTTTGTTTATGTTTTTGGTACATATTGGTCTGGGTTGCTTTGGGCTGAACTCTTGGAGGCAAAGCAACAGAAGTATGTTGTCTTTGGACAAGCGGTCAATCTCAATAGCCCTTTGGCTTTTCTGGCTTGGTATAAA
Source organism: Podarcis pityusensis (assembly GCF_964106645.2). NCBI lineage: Eukaryota > Metazoa > Chordata > Lepidosauria > Squamata > Lacertidae > Podarcis > Podarcis pityusensis. The sequence continues at coordinate 27,508,965 of NC_138038.1, forward strand.
ATACCAGTAACACATCCAAGCAGGGATTTACTGAATAACACCAGATCATTTAGAGCGAAAGCTTTTCAGGGAAAAAGAAACTTACCTGAGAACATAGGAAATCAATTAATGTACAGTGCACATGAAAATGGGTATTTTTTTTGCCCTTGAATAGTACTCAAATGGTTATTAGTTTTTTGTGGATTCAGTACACTTGAAAAACCTCCAAAGATCTTGCAGACTTGAAAATATATTATTAAGTACATGTAATCAAAACTAAAACTGTTGAAGTTGATAGAAATGCCACTCAGGAAGAAACACTAAATGATGTAGGGTGTAATCCACCCCTTTTGGGTGGGGCAGGGGTTTGGATTGGTAGGTGGAAGTGCTGCCACTGAAAAGGGACATTCCAAGGGAGGGGCTAAGTCGGCCACACTGCCATCAGTGGATAGCACTGGGTCTGATGCTGGTCCAGCTTGGCATAGCATTTTGCTGCCACTGGCTTCGACCCCAGCCCATGTGTCTGGTAGGACTGCTAATGTGATGGCGGCCCTGCTGCTCTCTTAAGCCCTGCGAGGCAGTAACTCAGGTTTGAATGTCTTCCTAAAGCTAAACAACAGTGGAGCTGTATGACGATGATAAATAACCATTTACAAGAAGTACAAGAAAAGAGTGGCAACATGTAAAATCGTAAATAATCCGTTCAGCGTTTGCTTTTTAAGTCTGTATGATCACCAACACGTTCTCATTCCTGAAGTTCTTCGGGTTATTCTATAAATCCTTGCCTGCAACCTGTCACTGACCTTGAACTGGTGTATAAAAGATAAGTATTACATTTAAAAATGCTTACTATGTAGGGGTTTACTTGACCCAACATCTCATTTACATGGCTCTTCACCCATGTGCTGGTCCCTTGATATGCACAATTCCCACGCCAGTAATCTTTGATCAAGAGGGAAGCCTCACTGCCATGCAAATGAAGAGGCTATCACATGGGTTAAGAGCTTTTTCAAGCAAGGCACCAAACTACAGGGAGCCCAGCAAGTGGGTAAGTACTGTCTCCAGATTGTGTGGTTGGGTGTAATCTTCCTTTAGAAACAATAGGTGTTCCTCAAAGCTAGAAGTTGTTTTCGGTTGTCGTCATTGTACCTCATTCTGCAAGAGAATCCTGACGTGGGGGGGGGGGGTTAGACTTGTGAAGAAGTGTGGCAAGTTGTGTATGTTTCAGGTAACACCTTGTTGCCTCCTCCTTGCCCTCTGCCCGTTGGGTGCTAAGTTTTTCTCATTACGTGAACTGCATGGAAGCTGCCAATAAATGGTTTTGCACAGGGAGGGCCCATACAGAACCATGCTAAGGGGGCATCATGGCTATGGATCCCCAAATCATGTGGAGTTTTTACATGTAATTGCCTCACCTTCCTTGAAGGCAGTGGAAGCTGAAACTCCATCCCTTTTAAGTGAGCCTTTGGTAAGTGTATTTTAATCAGTTAACACCTCTTCTGTTGAGTTATTTCTTAGTGAACTTGTGGCTGGTATAATGTGTACTCTGATTCACACATGCGCACATCTTTTGTGGAGGTAGGCGAGAACCAAAACCTAAACATTTTTGGACTCCCTTTTTATATAATTTTCAAGCCTTTCCCAATTTTGTCTCTGCTGGGTAGGGAAAACCTTGTCACCTCATAAGATGTTTGTCAGAAATTTGCCAGAAATGAGATGACCCAATGAAAATCTAGGATGCATCCATTTATGTACTTTTCTCACCTCAAGGAAGTTGGTTATCATTTGTGGAATGGAGGCTTTTGTTCTGATGCAGCAAATGTGGCCACACGTAGAAGTAAATTACGCAAAATATCAGCGGCAGGGGGAGAAGGATTGCATACAGTAACCAGGCAGTGTATGCAACACTTTCTGTTGTTCTAATGGAGCCTTCCCTACCTTGGTGCCTTCTCCAAAGGCCTGGCAAACTGGGACTGACTTGAGGGCATCAGGTTCAGGAAGTCTCTTAACAGATCCTACCCACTAGAAACCTGAAAAAAACACTTCAGCCATTGCCACATCAAGCTAGATTTCTCCACATTAACTTTGCTTTTCATTGCCATGTCTGAATTCTGATAGGATGTGCCCAGTCATGCACATTTGCCACACATCAACCCCTCTGATGCTCCTGAACTCTCTTATTTCTGATTCCGTCAGTCAATCTTCCTTCCCCCTTTTCTCTCTCTCCTCTCTCTCATCCTTCTAAAGTGAAACACCTGGTTTGATTTTGCTGAATGTACCAGCTCTGTTGTATTTTAGTAGATGTGTTTTTTAAGTAAAAAAAAAAAACCTTAAAAAAACCTTGTTCTTTAAAGTAAATTTCTTACAGTACTGATGTCTTTTTAAAAAAGAAAAAAAAATGTTACCAGGGGTTAGGGGGGGAGACAGATTGTACTGTAAGAAGGTGGGACTGAGTGCATTTTTGCACTGTTGACAAAATGTGATATTCCAGATAGAAGTTCTTGTGAAAAAGGAATCATTTTTTTCTAATATTTAAAGTGTTTTTGTAGATTTAAAAAAACTTTAAAATGCCAAAAAATATTAAAATGTACTGGATTTCGGTTTCTATTACTAAATGGGACTTGGCAAGCTCAGGATGCTTTTGGTTTCCTTAGAGGTTTTTGCTATTTGCACCAACATGGCAAGAACTTCAGCCTCAAGTCTAAATAGACTTAAAACTGTGGATCTCCCTCCCCTCCTTTTTTTTTCCTTTTGTATAATAAAGAGCAAAAACAAAGCCTTTGTTCTCATGTCATTACTTGGAACATTAAAAAGAACTTGCAGGGAAAAGAGGATTTGAGGCTGTTTATATGGGTTGCTCTGTTCAAGTTGACCATATCTTTCATTTCTGGTGGATATACTAATTGCTATTACTATTTTGCACTTTTTTGTGGTCCAGTAGAGCTGTGGACCTGGATATTGCCTTCCTCAAATGCAATCTGTTGCATCTCTGAAATACTGTACCTGAAATTAGAACTTCAGACTAATCCAGGCAGCAAGGCAACATTTGTATCAACGCTTCTAAGGCACTCGGAGGCAATAAACTAAAGATATATCCCTCACAACACACTGAAATAGGTTAGGCTAAGAGACGGAGGGTGTGACTTGCCCAAGGCCATGAAGTGAGCTTTATGGTTGTATGAATATTTAAACCCAGACTGCAATTGTACACACACTTGATTTGGGGAGTAAATTCAGTGGCACCTACTTCTCAGTAAGCAAGGCTACCCAGTTAATGTACTGGCCACTATTTTTTTTCTTTGCAAAAGGTACTTGAGCGCAAGGCAGGTAAGTAGGCCTAAAGCCTGTTCTGAGAAAGATGGGCTAGACAATTTGAAATGAAATCCAGGCAAGTAGCTCTCTGGACTATGGCCCAAGTCACTTTAAAGGCTCATCCACTCTTAGAAATAATCACTGAATGTACATTATCTGAATGTTACAGCCTACTAGGGCCTTCAGTTTCCTTCTTTGCCTGAAACATTCCTACAGTTATTTTAACAGTTACTGCAGAGGTGGAGAACCTGTGGCCCACCAGATGATATTGGACTCCCATCAGCCTCAATTTCAAGGTCCACTGCCCCCTTATACTCTATAGCTGTGTTTCCCAAATTTGGGTATCTGTTTTGAACTACAATTCCTATCATCCCTGACCACTGGTCCTGCTAGCTAGGGATGGTGGGAGTTGTAGTCCCAAAACAGCCAGAGACACAAGTTTTGGAAACGCTGCTCTACACTACTTTCATTAACAGCAAATGGCTCTTTCATTCTTCATGCCTCTTTCAGTGTGACCAGATGCCAGAGTTCTCCCTTTATGATAACTGGAAACCAAAGTGTGCCGTGAATGGGTGTGTGAAAGAAAATGGAACTGGGAGAGAACAGATACCTAGGATGGCAGCCATTTTGAGATCAGCTGTGGAAATAATGGCAGTCTTAAAAGAGGTTTGTTCACTGCTTGGCTCCTGTGGCATCAATTTTATAATCATATTGGATTCAAAGCAATGTTTGCATAACTTAAATGCCGCAGCTTCTCCAAACTGTGGACTCAGGCAAAAGAAGCAGCTAGGACATGGGTAGGCAAACAGGCCGGGGGCTGGATCTGGCCCAATCACCTAAATCCAGCCCACGGACGGTCCAGGAATCTGTGTGTTTTTACATGAGTAGAATGTGTGCTTTTATTTAAAATGCATCTCTGGGTTATTTGTGGGGCACAGAGGTGTAGGAAGGGGGGTGGAGGGGGTGGACCGCCCCAAGTGCCACTCTGGGAGGGGTGACAAGATGGCCCCTGCCCCCCCCCCAGGCTGTAGAGCGGCCGAGGGTGTGCGCAGTCCATATGGGCACTGCTCGCGCGGCGTCCGTACAGGAGGGTCCCTCTGCCACTGGTGGGGCATAGGAATTCATTTTTCCCCCTTCAAAATATAGTCAGCCCCCCACAAGGTCTGAGGAACAGTGCACTGGCCCCCTGCTGAAAAAGTTTGCTGACCCCTGAGCTAGGAGAACTATAGCTTCCAGAGCAATCACACTGAGGAGCAGGGGCTATTGCTGATGCAGGAAAATTGGGAGCAGAGCAGTGGAGAATCTTGGTGTCTCAACTTTCATTGGCACGCTGTTCGACACCAAAATACAGCCCCCCCCCCACTGCTGACCATTGGACTCCATGGTTACGGCACCTGCTGCGGCACCCCAGAAGCTCCACACCCAGTGCCACCAAACAAGTCACGCTCTCCTAGAGCCACCTTTGAGCAGAGCCACTTTTAAAACATACGAAGAGTCTTGTTGCATGAGACCAAAGGCCTGCAAAGTCCACCCCTCCGTTTCCCAAAGTGACCAACCAGATGCCTACAGGAGAATTACAAGCAGGGAATGAGGGCAATAGCCCCCTCCCCATGTTCCCTTTCATCACCACATCTTGTGGAAGCAAATTTCAAAGTTTTAATTATGTGGTGTGTGAAGATGTGTTCCCTTGTGCCTATCCTGATTCTTCCACTGTACAGCATAAACTTATATACCTCTTTTATGGTCCGTCCCCCTTATTTGCCTTCTTTTCCAGACTAGTTAGCTCCAAACATTGTAAGGTCTCCTTAGAATCATAGTGTCAGGGCTGCCTCAAGTCTCAGCTCACAAAAGACCAACACCTATCTCTTCTTATATACAAAAGTGTTTATTGCAGTTCATTGTTTGCTTCACATCCGAGGCGCGCAGCCCTACGTCTGTTACGCTTAGACCGCTGAAGTCCCCTCTGAATCAGTCCCTCCCCTGCACCAGTTTAAGAGGCTTGCGCTGCTCCACCTCTTTCTCTCTCTCCTTTTCCGCAGGGTCTTCCTGCCCGCTGGGGTTTCGCCCCTCCTGGATTCCTCTGACGCGGAATCCCCAGACTGCTCTTGCCCCCTCCTGCGGGCTTTGGGACCTGGCCCCTCCTCCGGGCTCCCTGTACTTCCGCGCGCCTCTACATTTGAACTTGGCGCGCGCGCCCAACCTCTAACCTTCCTTTTAACAGCTACACTACTCCCTTCACTACTCCCCTCCCCTTCCGGGAGGGTGGCTTGCTCCGACCTCCCTCCCTTCTCTGCTGCCGGAGCTGCTTCCCCTGATACACTGAAACCTCCACCCCCTTCGCTGCACTCTGGCGGGGAGGCTGGTCCTGACGCCCAGCTGCCACTTTGGGATCCCCCGCTGGCCCCCTGCTCCTGACACGTCCCCCCTGGGGCTCCCCTGGCCTTGACCACCGGCGCCCCCTTCTGGGAATCCTCTGATTCGCTGGAAAGACTCATGGAATCTCTTGAGTCATTGTCATCCTCTTCCTCGCTGTCCTGGGATTCATCCCCATCGCTCTCCATCTCCTGCCTACCCTGTGCCTCTGTCCCTGAACCCCTGACACATAGAATCATAGAGTTGGAAGAGACCACAAGGGCCATCGAGTCCAACCCCCTGCCAAGCAGGAACACCATCAGAGCACTCCTGACATATGGTTGTCAAGCCTCTGCTTAAAGACCTCCAAAGAAGGAGACTCCACCACACTCCTTGGCAGCAAATTCCACTGTCGAACAGCTCTTACTGTCAGGAAGTTCTTCCTAATGTTTAGGTGGAATCTTCTTTCTTGTAGTTTGGATCCATTGCTCCGTGTCCGCTTCTCTGGAGCAGCAGAAAACAACCTTTCTCCCTCCTCTATGTGACATCCTTTTATATATTTGAACATGGCTATCATTGTAGGAACGTTTGCTCGAACCGCCTGCCCCCTATTATGTTGGTTGCTTTCTCATTCCTTGCTTGACCTGGTGGTCAGGGATGATAGTTGATGCAGCCCAATAGCATACCCTCCATCATTTATCCGATGAAAATAGGGACATCACATTCTATTATTACTACTATTACTACTACTACTACTACTACTACTACTACTACTACCCTGCCCATTTGACTGGGTTCCCCAGCCACTTCCAACATATGTAAAAGCATAATAAAGCATGAAACATTTTTTAAAAACTTCCCTATACAAGGCTGCCTTCAGATGTCTTCTAAAGGTTGTATTGTTACTTATCTCCTTGGCTTGGGGGTCGCATAACTCCCATACCCTCCAACATTTATCTGATGAAAATAGGGACGTCCTAAGGGAAAGCGGGACATTCTGGGATCAAATCAGAAACCGGGGCGGTTTCTGTAAATCCAGGACTGTCCCTGGAAGACAGGGACACTTGAAGGGTCTGCGATAGTAGCGGTGCATTTTAACACCATAGAGCTGCATCTGTGACACGTTGGAGACTAGGCTAAATGCATGCTGCTGCTCCATACTGAAAGTTTAACAATGCCTAGCATGCAAGCTTGAGGCCTAGGTGTAAACTACTATCAGTGCCAGAATTCAGCCCTGGAACAAGTAGGGTTATAATCAAAAGGGTGTGTCTAAGAATGAGTAAAATACATTCTCTTCCCCCCCCCCCCCCCGGCCCCTTTACAGTTTAAATTCAAGCATTTTGGTATTATTACATTTATTTATATTCCTCCTCTTTCCCTGGCAAGGACTAAAAAATGGCTTACAACTAAAACAGAAACAGGAGTCTATTTTCCTTGTATACTCAACCCCTTTCCACTAGTCTTAGAATCTGAGCACTTGGGAGATGATGGGCAAATCCTATTTGGGCCTGTTTTACTCAACTAGTTTTGAACAGCTACTGTTGGGTAGTGGTGGTGGTGGTTTCAAATTAAGCAAGGAACGGAAGAGCAGACAACTGTGGCTGAGGTTGATAGGAGCCAGAGTGTCCAACAACTTGCAGAAGGCCACAGGTTCCCCTCCGCTGTGAGGATTTCAGCAAGATAAATGCATATGATGTGGCTTGAATATTAAATGATGACTCTAAATGCTAGGTAGGGGTAGTAACCTCACTCCATGGACTACTGCCTGAGTACATAGGCCCTTCTGCCAATGTGAAGGCTCTTAGCCACATGCTGGCTGCATTTACAGTAGCCTGTGTTGCACTGATTTGAAACAGGCTGTTGTTTATTAAGTTAGTGATAAGCTGCAGGCAGGGGGACAATGATAACATATTGTAGGGAAATGGAAAAGCCCCTTGGGTGGGGGCAACTAAAATCAGGGAATCTGCTGGGGGAGGGGCACTTTATCCTTTCCCTACCTGGTTCTTTGCCGGTTCCAAAACCCCTCCTCCAGCAGCTCTGTCTGTTAAAAGCTTTTAATGCACTGACAAAGCTATCGAGGGATATTAGAGCAGAGAAACAGTCATTGCCTTCACACACCAAACCACTACATCCACTACCTTACCGAAGATCATCTTCCGTTTTCCTCATCTAAAACCAGCAAGCTATCATTACATGCACTTGCACACAGCAAGTAGTTTGGGCATCGTTGCTCATTGTTATGCGTTTTATGTTGCACTAGTGTCAAGCTACATGCACACACATATATTTAACTTCGAGAGATCCAGAGGAAGTGGTCTGAGGAATTCCAGCTCTAGCAATATATGAACATTTATTTGAAGGCATCTCCAAAGGCAATTTACTAGGTAAACAACTTCTAAATAATCCTGTTTAGGATTGGTTCACATAGAGTAGCTGCAATTAGAAAGGAAGCCTTTTCTGTGCCAAAGTTGTGAACATGTTGGAATGTTGGAAGGAGGAAGATTGACACATTCCATGATGCTCCGTTTAGAATGATGCTCTTTAGAAGAAAACTAAACTGGGGCTGCTTAGCAACCATTGCCAGGCAGAACAACCTCCCTGCTTTCAGAGCATCATTGCCACCAGTATATCTGTGGGAGAGGAGACCCAAACTGGAAATAAGCAGGTGTTTGAAGGTCAGAAGAAGGAAGGAAATCTTTATATTGGAAAAAGGTGTGTTTTGGTGACACCAATGAGGAGGAGTGGTGGCTGGATAGAGCTGAAGGGTAATCTAAACCAAAAGTGGGGTGTAACTGTGAGAGTATATGGTCACCAGGACTGTCAGGCACCAAAGTTTAGCCTTATTGGTTGGCACTGGGCAAATCTTTGTACATATTAGCCTTTATAAGACTGTGTTGGGTTATGAAAGATTACCCATTGGGCACTGCTTTTACTGGCTAAAATTAGCCATAAAAGCTCCAAACAGCCCACTTCATTGTTGGTTTGGAACGGAGGCTTAGTTTATCATGTTCCTGTACTACTTGAAGACTTCCCTTCCAGACCTTGACAAAGGCCCCACACCAAAACGTGGGGCCACCACACTTGACCAGCTATGAGTATTCTGCCAGTAAGAAGATGCAAAGCAGCAGACAGGTAGGAGGAGGACTTGACTGTTCCATAACTGGAGCAAGGCCCTCTTAAACTGCCATCTTCACAACTGTATGGTTCTGCCCTGTACACAATGCAAAGGACTAAATATCCTACTGTAATACTTGATTTTTATTTCTATGCCTATGTTGTATGTTGTTCTGGTAATTTTTCAGAGAAGCAACACATGACAATTACCCCTTTAAAATAAAATAAGAAAAGTTGGTTTCTGATTATTAGAAAAACCTTTTGTACCCTAAGTAATTTTTAAAAGCCGCATATTATTTTTTCTGTGACAGCACACAAAATCTGTGGGCTTGGAGAAAGCAGTCTAACCTGTCAATATTAGCACACTTAAATTTTCTACAGTTACAAATTCTTCAAGATGACGAAAACCAAGTTCTACAGAACCTGATTTCCGACATGTTATTATCAGGACTGTTATAGTCCACCCACCCAAAGAGAGAAGTGACACTCTATAAAGACATTATGGGCTGGCATTTTTCAATGTGGAGCTTGGATTTCAGAAGCTTGACCCTTAAACTGGCACCCATCCAAATGTGTGTGCTGTTGGGGAGATGGAGCTAGAGGTTGGAGCTGTGTGGGGCATTTAATAGAATCATAGAATCATAGAGTTGGAAGAGACCACAAGGGCCATCGAGTCCAACCCCCTGCCAAGCAGGAAACACCATCAGAGCACTCCTGACATATGGTTGTCAAGCCTCTGCTTAAAGACCTCCAAAGAAGGAGACTCCACCACACTCCTTGGCAGCAAATTCCACTGTCGAACAGCTCTTACTGTCAGGAAGTTCTTCCTAATTCTTAGGTGGAATCTTCTTTCTTGTAGTTTGGATCCATTGCTCCGTGTCCGCTTCTCTGGAGCAGCAGAAAACAACCTTTCTCCCTCCTCTATGTGACATCCTTTTATATATTTGAACATGGCTATCATATCACCCCTTAACCTCCTCTTCTCCAGGCTAAACATGCCCAGCTCCCTTAGCCGTTCTTCATAAGGCATCGTTTCCAGGCCTTTGACCATTTTGGTTGCCCTCCTCTGGACACGTTCCAGGTTGCCAGTGTCCTTCTTGAACTGTGGTGCCCATAACTGGACACAGTACTCCAGGTGAGGTCTGACCAGAGCAGAATACAGTGGCACTATTACTTCCCTTGATCTAGATGCTATACTCCTATTGATGAGGCCCAGAATTGCATTGGCTTTTTTAGCTGCCGCGTCACACTGTTGGCTCATGTCAAGTTTGTGGTCAACCAAGACTCCTAGATCCTTTTCACATGTACTGCTCTCAAGCCAGGTGTCCCCCATCTTGTATTTGTGCCTCTCATTTTTTTTGCCCAAGTGCAATACTTTACATTTCTCCCTGTTAAAATTCATCTTGTTTGTTTTGGCCCAGTTCTCTAATCTGCCAAGGTCGTTTTGAAGTGTGATCCTGTCCTCTGGGGTGTTAGCCACCCCTCCCAGTTTGGTGTCATCTGCAAATTTGATCAGGATGCCCCTGAGTCCATCATTCAAGTCGTTGATAAAGATGTTGAATAAGACCGGGTCCAAGACAGAACCCTGTGGCACCCCACTAGTCACTCTTCTCCAGGATGAAGAGGAACCATTGATGAGCACCCTTTGGGTTCAGTCAGTCAGCCAGTTACAAATCCACTGAGTGGTAGCATAGTCAAGACCGCATTTTACCAGCTTCTTTACAAGAATTATCATGGGGCACCTTGTCAAATGCCTTGCTGAAATCAAGGTAGGCTACATCCACTGCGTTCCCTTCGTCTACCAGGCTTGTAATTCTGTCAAAAAACGAGATCAGGTTAGTCTGACATGACTTATTTTTCAGAAATCCATGCTGACTATTGGGGATCACAGCATTCCTTTCTAGGTGCTCACAGACTGTTTGCTTAATGATCTGCTCCAGAATCTTCCCTGGTATTGATGTCAGACTGACTGGGCGGTAATTATTTGGGTCCTCTCTTTTCCCCTTTTTGAAAATAGGGACAACATTTGCCCTTCTCCAGTCTGCCTCCAGTTTCGATCGAGCGGGACAGCAGCACTCAATTTGGGGCGGGGTAGGGAGAGAAAGATTAGGAGACATGCCAAGACACAAGCCTGGAAAGAGAAATCCCTCTCATCCTGCCATTGCTCGCTCAGGGGCACTATCCCCCCCCCCCCATCTTTTCCTACTTTATGGGTTCCAGAGTTGAAAGTCTGAAAATAATGTCCGAGCCCCGCAGTGGTGAGTGACTCCCTCTCTGCGCAAACAGCTCTCTGCACCTGCTCAGAGGTGCTTTGAAACAATATTAATAATGCTTATGATGTGTCCCTGCGTTGATTTAGCCCAGGCACTGAAGGCGAGGGGCCAGAGCGCTGCGTCCCTTCGCCCAGTCCGTGGCACCCGAGCGACAAGGTAGCCGCCGCCAGCAGCAAACAGCAGCAGCACCAGCTCCTCGCGCACAACCTTGAATGACGAGAGCTAGAGAGAGGGAGGGAGAGGCGGGCGAGAGGGGGAAGTAGGAGGAGCAGGAGGCCGCGCCGATTGGCCTCTCCGCGCCGCTCCGAGCTCCCGCATTGGGCGCTGTGGCTCACCCGCCTCCCTCTCCCCTGTCCTCCGGCAGGTCCCGCCCCCTTGCCGGAGCCAACAAGCTAGGTTGCGCGCCTATTGCAAAAGGTGCCTCTCCGCCTCCCCCCCCCCCGCACAACCCGCCTTTCCCTTCCCTTATTGCTGCTGCCGCCGCCGCCGCCGCCAATGTTGGTGCTGCCGCCGCCGCCGCCGCTGCGGAGAAGGAGGTGGACGTGCTAGGCCGGAGCGCCCTGCCCACTGCCGCCGTCCCTGTGTCCCCTTCCTCCTGCCGGGGGCCTTGCGCTGAGCTGGGGCCCGGCGGGGAGGGGGCATGGCTGCTTCGCCTGGGGCCCGGCAGGCCGCCTGGGGGGCAGGCATGGGCAATCGGGGAAGGGGGACCCGGTGGTGAGGGGACTCCTCCTCCTCCTCCTCTTCCTGCCTGCCTGCCTGTGCGTGGGGTAAGTCCATGGGGTGGGGTGGGATGCTGCTTGTCTCCAGCCCCTCTCCTTGCAAATCCCTCTGTGTGTGCCTATGTGGGGGTGCTGTGGGAGGAGTTAGGGGTGCGCAGAGAGGAAAGGGTGGGGTGGAGGAAGGAGGGGGTGTTGGAGAGGTTGGGGAGGGTAAACAAGTGTGGGGCGCTGGGAGCAAAAGGAAGGGGTTCGGGGTTTTATTTTTATTTTTTGGGAGGGGGATTAAGGTGCGCCTTGTTAGTTTGCATGGCTTTAAACGGAAATTAAGATGACTCCATGGAGGAGCAGTTGTTAAACAGGATGGCTCAACAGAGTCTTTATTTCTTCTCGTCCCCAAATGTTCACATTCAGTGTATCTCTGTCAGGGAGCAAAACAATAGCGAGGGCTGTTGCATCCATGCCTTTCCCAGAAGCATCTGGCTGGATGCAGGGTGCTGGGCTGGACAGACCTTTGACCTGATCCAGCGGGACACTTTTTCTCTCTCTCCCCCTCCGCATGCTCTCTCAGAAAGGATTAGGGAAATTCCTGAGATCTGCTGAGAGCCAGTGTGGGGCAGTGGTTAGGCTGTTAAGACCAGTGAGACCCAGGTTCGAATCTACCCCTCAGCCATGAAACTTGCCGCCGGGTGACCTTGGGCCTGCCACCCTCCCTTAACACAGTTGTTGTGCAGATAAAAGGGGAGAAAGAGAAGCATGTGTGCTGCCCTAAGCTCCTTGAAAGACGTAGGAGGCATAAGTTATAAATTGTAATAATCCAGCTAACTATACTTTGAACCATACCTCCATGTCCATTGGCAACGTATCCCTGGATACCAGATGCTGGGGGGCATCCGATGGGTGAGGGCTGCTGCCCTCATGCCCTGCTTGTAAGCTTCAAGGGTATCTGCCCAGCTGCTGCTGGATTTCAGGTACCATTGCTCTGGTATGGCAGTTGTTCAGCAAGCAGAGAAGAAGAGGATGTTAAAGTGAGTCTGGGTTTTTCTGGGGGAGGAAAGCGAGTCAGCTATGGGATGTGGCTGGCAAGTTGACTTGTGGGATGCAGTGCTTAAAGTGGGTTTGAGGGGCTAGCAAGTGAAATAAGCAGTTACGTTATGTTGCAGAGGGGAGAAAGGTGTGGTGGTATTCAGGGTGGGGCAGGGGAAGAGAAAGATTGGGAAAGCAGCTATAAGTCTTAAGGAAGGGATTAGAAAGTAAATAAGTGGGGCGGGAGAGGAAGTTAATGAGAATGCAGCAATTAAATAGGGTGTGGGGGATATTGAGTTTGAAACAGTGGGGTTGACAACATTGTGGTTGAAGGAAGGAGACTGGGCAGAGAAGTGATACGCTTTGGCAGGGGTCAGGCCCAGGTCCTTTTTTGGGTGTGTGGGTGTGCTGAAGATAGGATTAAAAGGTTAAGATGAACTGGCCATGATAGGAGGAGACTCCCGGGGGAAACGTAGTAGTAGGAGTAAAGATGTGAGTTCATGGTAGAATCATAGAGTTGGAAGGGACCCCATGGATCACCTAGTCCAATCCCCTGCATTGCAGGAACTGCAGCTAAAGAATTCCTGACCAATGGCCATCCAACCTCTGCTTTAAAATCTGCATTGAAGGAGAGCCCACCACTTTCCAAGGTAGTCTGTGCTGCTGCCTTACTGGTAGGTAAAAAGAGGCAGGAAAAGAGGGGTATGCTTTGGTTCCTGTGTGATGTAAAGGCAGTGAGAGACCTAGAATGTGGGCTTGATCTAAAGCACTGTTTCCCAAACTTGTGTCTCTGACTGTTTTTGGACTACAACTCCCATCATCCCTAGCTAGCAGGGCCAGTGGCCAGGGATGATGGGAATTGTAGTCCACAAAACAGAGTTGGGAAACTCTGGTCTAAAATGACAGCTCTTATAGTTTGGACAAGCTGGCCCACAAAATACCGTTGTCTTGACTGTCTTCAGAAACTCTTTCAGATGGGCTGAGTCTTCACCAGGTGCATGTAAAAAAGTGTGTGTGTGTGTGTGTGTGTGTGTTGGAACGTGCCCACCCCACCACTAACTCAGTTGTTTTGCCAGGTATGATTTCAAGCGGATCTCACTCCCAGAACCTGTTTCCAGAATATGGGAAGTAATAACCACAAAAGGGTGCCTCTGAGCAGACCTAGAGTGCATTACTCTGACTGGGTGTTTTTTTTAAGTGCACATTTAGCTTATTACTATTATTTTATAAAATATATATAGCAAAGGGCAAATAATATACCAAAGAAAATAACAGAAAGCACTCATATTGTACACAACACAAATTCCAGCAGGAAGAAAGAAACTATATTGCCCTTGCTGTGTTGAGTAATTGTAGCCTGCCCACCACATGTGTCGGGGATTAGGATATCCAGGTGAGAGAGAATTTTGTTCTGCGGTGGGGATTTGTGCCTGAGCCCTTCTCTACCACCAAAATGCTTCTGGGTCTGTGTCATGCTCCCAAATTATACCCTGCTTAAGGGAGTGGGAAAGAACGGCAGTTTCCTAATGAAACAGTCACTTTGTTTAATCACGTTGTGGAGACACAGCTTTTCAGGATCAGAATTGGTCATGGGTTCTGTGGTTTAGACCAACCTATTTCCGACCGTGGCCCAAGAGCGACCTTGTTTCCTTCCTGTGCCCCTCCCCATGGGTGTAGCCCGGGGGGCAGGGAGGCAGCAACCCCCTCCAAATAAGTAAAAATCAATACAAATATGAGGTTCTGACCCCCCAAAAAAGTCCTGGCTACACCCATGGCCCCCCAGCCTACTGGTAGAAAGGTAGCTGTTTAAATGTTTTGTTTGTAAATAGAACAGGTTTTGTTTATAATTTTTTATAAGTTATACAAAATACAATTATACGTAAAATGATAGCAACATAATAAAATATTGTTGAAGCAGAAAAACATAGAATCATGGAACAGGAAGGGACCCCAAGAGTCATCTTTCTAGTGCACCCCCCTGCAATGTAGGAAACTCAGCTGAAGTATCCATGACAGATGGCCATCCAATCTCTGCTTAGAAACCTTCAAGGAAGGAGAGTCTGGAACCGCCATCTTCCATGTATTATAAAAAGTAAACAACAGTTATTTTACACATAAGGGGAAAGCTACTGAGGTCAGTCCTCACTGTCCTGGTGCAAAGAGATCTTGTCTTCCGGAGGAGTCCTGGCTGCCTAGATAAAACACTACAGCGCCCCGCCCCCTTACCAGGGAGTAAGACCCACTGAACTCAGTGCGACTTTCTTCTGAGTAGACACTTAGGTATTTACTTGATGCAAGTCAGCAGCACCAGGCGACCCTGCTCAGCTAGGCGCTGGGGTGGATTTCACCCTGCGCTTTGCAGAGCTGGGCCAACACTGCCGATGGGCCCTGCGCCCCTCAGCAACATTCGAAGACTCTGATCTGCTAGGCGCTGGAGTGGATTGCACCTTGCAACTTGCCCAAAACTGGTGGCAGCAACAAGCAGCTCCTGCTCGGCCAGCCTTACCCTCCTGCTCGGCCACCCCACCACCGCACTTACCTGATCTGGAGGCTCTGGATTGTGAGCCCTTCTGGTCAAAACGGGAGCCTCAGCAATCGCCCTCTCCTGCCGGAAACAAACCAGGATTGCTGCAAGAAAATGCACATGGCAAATAGGAGTATTAGGCCCTGGTGGGCCGCCTCCTTACCCACTTGTGATTGGCCAAGCAGATAGCCAATCAGGATTTTTTAAAAATAAAAAAAGGATCCCCCCCCCTTTTCACTTCTCTTTGTGGCCCCCTAACCTTGTGCTGTGGTCCCTGATTTACACATTTTCCACCCATGGCCCCCATGGAATATTCTGAGCCCCCTCCAGGGGGCCACATGTCCCCCGATTAGGAAACACTGACTTAGAGAAACCTTTCCCAGTCTTGGTTCCCCAGGTGCTGGACTACAACTCCCATCATCCCTGACCATTGGCCCTGTTGTCTAGGGATGATGGGAGTTGTAGTCCAACAACATCTGAGGACCCAAGTTCGGGAAGGGCTGCTCTCAAGGGTTTAAGTTAAGGGAGGCATAAATAGGACTGTTCTGACAGTGAATTCCAAATTGGGAGTATGGGGTGCACTGGGGTTGATGTGGTGGCATGCGTGCAGAGTGAAGCAAAATGGTGGGGAAGGGTATCAAGGTGAGAGGAGAAACAGCTTTGCAGAATGGGTGGGAGTGCTGGGTCAGGGAGCAGAGGAAGACCTGTGTGATGGGGCTGGAGAGTTGGCTGAGAGGCCTGGTGGAGGAGAAAGTTATGTGAGGTTCAGGGGAAGCTGTACGAAATAGGCGAGCCAGCCTCACAGCTAAGGTTTGGAGTGGGCTATGGTATGTCAGGGACGCGGGTGGCGCTGTGGGTTAAACCACAGAGCCTATGGCTTGCCGATCAGAAGGTTGGCGGTTCGAATCCCTGCAACGGGGTGAGCTCCCATTGCTCAGTCCCTGCTCCCGCCCACCTAGCAGTTCGAAAGCACATCAAAGTGCAAGTAGATAAATAGGTACCGCTCTGGCAGGAAGGTAAACGGCGTTTCCGTGCGCTGCTCTGGTTCGCCAGAAGCGGTTTAGTCATGCTGGCCACATGACCCGGAAGCTGCACGCTGGCTCCCTCAGCCAATAAAGCGAGATGAGCGCTGCAACCCCAGAGTCGGTCACGACTGGACCTAATGGTCAGGGGTCCCTTTACCTTTACCTTATGGTATGTCAAGACATGTATAAAATTGATAGCCAATGAAAAATTGATAGCCAAAGGTTATGGGCTGAGGTTGAGGGGCTGAAGTGGTCGGTGAGAACTGTTCTTCTAGGTCTCCATTTCCTTATATTGCTGTGCTTCCTGCTGATAAAGGTAAAGGTACCCCTGCCCGTACGGGCCAGTCTTGCCAGACTCTAGGGTTGTGCGCCCATCTCACTTAAGAGGCCGGGGGCCAGCGCTGTCCGCAGACACTTCCGGGTCATGTGGCCAGCGTGACAAGCTGCATCTGGCTAGCCAGCGCAGCACACGGAACGCCGTTTACCTTCCCGCTGGTAAGCGGTCCCTATTTATCTACTTGCACCCGGGGGTGCTTTCGAACTGCTAGGTTGGCAGGTGCTGGGACCGAACGACGGGAGCGCACCCCGCCGCGGGGATTCGAACCGCCGACCATGCGATCGGCAAGTCCTAGGCGCTGAAGTTTTTCCTGCTGATGGTTCCCCTAAAAAAAAGTCCCTTTCCTGTTGGGACCAACTCCCCCTTTGGCTTCTGGTCTAGACAGGGTGGGGGGTATCCTTCTGATTCCAGATGGCTGGCTGCAGGGAGGCATTGGAGGAAAGGAGGCTCCCATAGTGTCTGGATTTTGTTTGCCCATTGTTAGGCTAATGAAGCCTGTGTCTGGTGTCGAAGTAGCCCTTCTCCCAACAATAGGGGGCTAGGAAGAGCCCCAAGTTATTGGCAGGCCCTGCAAGCTGGTCCATTCTTTGTCAGCTAGCTTCCCCCACCCTCACTGTATTATGCCAAACCTTCCATATCTGGCTTTCCCTTCGGTGGCGGATGGCAGTCTCTGGTCCTTGCTTCAATAGGGAATATGGCAAGAGAGGAAGACGAGTGAGATGTGATTTAAAGAGCGGAACCATGGTACCAGTCTACTTGCCTCTTGAGGTATCCCAGCTGAAGATGGCCACTTGAGGAGAGGTTACTTCTACACCCCTAGTTAGATTTGGTATTTGAAAGGGGATATAGGTTTGCATGCATTTTACATGTGCATGCAGCAATTTGTCTGTCTGTCTGTCTATCTTATATCGTGCCATTACTCCCAAAGAGCTCAGAGCAGCAAACACGTCATGTGTGCGTGCGTGTGTTGCCACTATCTTCTGCCGATCAAATGCCTCGGTAAATTGGAATGTTTTAAAATTCCTTCTGAGAGTCTGGTTTCCTTTTTAGTTATGACTGCAGCATTGATAAAAAGATTGCAAACTTTCAGATGTCAAGACTCCTAAAAAAAGGAAAAGAAGTGCCAGACTCAGAAAAGAGTAAAATTATACACACACATTTTTCAGTTCTTGATTTTATTCATGTTGGTGTCAAATTTCTAGGTGCCTGGCACAGCTAGGAGATTCATTCTCATTCTCTCTCTCTCAACACACCTATAAATACTATATAACAAAATATCAGCCTGAGTACAAGGATAGAACAAATTGAAAAGCCCCCCCCCCCCCTTTGGACCAGATAGTCTTTAAAATATAGGAAATAAACTTTTGAGCTGCACAGATTTCTTCTTCAGGTTTGGATATTTCAGAGCAGCTTTTTTTGTCTGTATCACTAATACATAGATTCTTTCCCCCACCTCCGAAATGAGCCAGCAGTGTGGCGGCTCCATCTTCCAAGCACTCTTCCCTATCCATGGTTGCCTCCCTGTATTCATTTTACCGACACAGGCTGTGGCTTTCCTTGAGGGCCTGGACATTCTCGGCAGGAGAGGGTGAGTCAGCAGGAACTTCTGGATCCTGGAAATGGCCGTGGGTCCAACACACAGGGAGAATTGCTGTGATTTGGACGGACTGTTGCTCTCATTGACGGGGACTTTTGCCTGCATCCTCTTAATGAACCCTTTCGAAGACCGGTCCCTTCTCCTGTCTTGTCTTTTGTAGAAGTAGGAGGGGCTTGATGATGGATCAGGGAGGTGACTGGGAAGGCAGTGGCCCAGGAATAGAGTCTTGACTATTTTCAGATTTCTGTTTTTCCCTCCTTCTTGGTCCTCCCTGCATTGGGTAGATAGCATTGCTTTAATCTGTCAGTTTTCTCCTTTGCATGCATTCGTCTTGTATGTCACAATCTGTTAACGGTGCCAGCATTTTTTGATACAAAGAACACAGGCAGTTTGGGGATGGTGTCAGCCAGTTTGCTTTCTGCTTTGTGTAGGACCCCTGTCCATTGGAGGCGCTGGGAGATGTGCTTTCTTTTCTCCCTCATATGCTCTTCTCTACTCTCCCCCTCCTTTGCATTGCGAGATCAGTTCATAGCTGCAGCTAGTGTTGAGGGGATTGTGGAGGCTGCAACTTAGTGAAGCTTTCGTGGGCAAGATTTGGTGAGTGGGATTTACTCCCACTTAAGACAACTGTTTTTGGAGGCAGAGATTAGACAGTCTAGCTCAAACCAGGACCAGGGGAATAAGTGTCCCTCTATTGTTTGGTGGCAAAGCCGTCTGCTCATGACTCACTACAGGCTGGTGGTGCAAGCTGACTTGGGGATAATCCTGGGTTGAGGTAGCAGGTGCTGTGTGCTAAACCATTAAGTTGGATTTTGTGTCCTTAGGAATCATGCTGATTTGCATAACTTTATTTTCTCATTCTTGCCACTTGGCATAACTTATTCTGGCTTTGCTAGTCATGGAGGGTGCAAAGACCCCGAAACCCCATCCCCAAGCACTGAATCTTACTAATCGTGCTCTCTGCTGCTGAGATTTCAGCAGGCATTGTTACTATCAAGACACATAACCACAAGGGCTAGAAGCCTCTCCAGCGATAGGTTGCTTGTTAAAATAAAATAAAAAATGTGAAACTGATATTCTCGGTCATATTCAGAACTATATTCTGTGTTCTCTGCCTTGTCTCTGCTCTTCCAGAATCACAGCCCTGCTCTCTTTAATCTGTTTCAACTCAGTCTTTGGATTTATTGCCGGGTTTTGTGCATGTCCCAGTTCTGTGGTAGGAGAAGCAATTGTGGAATTTGATGCTCGCTATGTGCAGCATCTTGAAAATCTCAGCTTTTCATGTCATCTTAAAAAAACCCCCAAAACACCAAACCCTCTAGCATTTATGACGGTAGAAGCAAGCTTGAAAGTGTGTGTTCAGTGCCTGGTGAAGAAGCCAGAGAAGCGACTGAGCAGCAGATTCAGTTCTAGATGGGTAACGCTATGCGGTACATCAAAAACAACCGGGTGTCATGGACTGGCTAGAAAGAGAGGAGTGGTGGGAGGCACCAGTTGGGGAACCCCAAAGGGATGAAAGTTCAGAACCAGGGGATTGGTGGTGGGGCGACGGGAGGGAGGTGGTGGTCAGAGGGAGAAGACTGTGGGGAGGAGGTGTCGGAAACTGAAGAGGTGACAGGGTTTAGTGAGCAGGAAGAGTCTTATAGCAGAAAGAAGTCCAGAATCAGAAGCAGCAGAGGAGGGAGGCCAAGAAGCAGAGATGAGTCAGGCTGGTGAAGAAACCAGAGTGTGTTCCCCTCCTGCTGCAAGAAGCTCCCCTCCTCCCTCGTCTCCCAGAACCAGGGGAGGTGTGAAGCAGGAGAAGCAAAGACAGGCATACCGGCATAGTCTCAGATTGCTTGGGAAGGACCTGGGAAAGGAGGAGACATACGCAGCTGTGGGAAGGTGGGGACCTTCAGTCTCCACAGCTGACTCATAGGGGCAAGACCTACCGAGAAACGTCGCTGTGCTCATTAGTTCTTGCACTCCTGAGCAGACTCTGCTTCTTCTAATAAAGAGTTAACTTCATGTGTTGTGTTGCTGGCTCGGTCCTGACATCAGGCCTTGTAGTAGCTTAAATAAAGGTAAAGGTACCCCTGACCGTTAGGTCCAGTCACGGACGACTCTGGGGTTGTGCGCTCATCTCGCTCTATAGGCCGAGGGAACTGGCATTTGTCTGGAGACAGCTTCCGGGTCATGTGGCCAGCATGACTAAACCGCTTCTGGCGAACCAGAGCAGCGCACGGAGACGCCGTTACCTAATCCAATATACAGTGGTACCTTGGTTTAAGAACAGCTTAGTTTATGAACAACTTGGATTAAGAATGCTGCAAACCAGAACTAGGTGTTTTGGTTTGTGAACTTTGCCTTAGAAGCAGAACATGTTCCGCTTTCTGTTGAGTGTGTTCCATTTGTAAATTGAGTCCCCCACTGCTATGGGAAAGCACGTCTTGGTTTCAGAATGCTTTGGTTTAAGAACGGACTTCAGAATGGATTAACAAGGTAGCTTCAGGCAAGCCACTCTCTCTCTCAGCCCCAGTCCCTAATCTGCAGTGTGCGGGTGGTAAGTGTTGACTTGCCTTGCAGAGCTCTAGTATGGGTTGCAAGAAGATTAGATGCTTGAAGAGTTTGGGCATTATATGAACACTTAAATGCTCTTATTGGAAAGGAGAGGGGAATGCAGCAAAAGGGCCAGGGATTGGAAGCAGTCCAGTCACAATGCAGAAGGTTATTGTGGCACAGGGAGCTGGATATGGTGAGTGCTGCTGGCTGCCAGGGAAAGGGGAGAGAGAATGGTACACACACAACAAACTGAGTCACACCATGGTGTGGCTGGAGGTTGTGTGGTGGCATGTGGTTATGATATACCCAGTGTCCCTCCTGGAACCATGGGAGGAGCTGCAGCAGCCTTGCAGGGAAGGAGGTTGCGAGGCAAAGGGGGACAAGGGCATCAGGCAGACACTGCAAAGGGGGGAAGAAACTTTACAAACCAGGTCAGAAAGCTATGACCATCACTATTATTTAGATTTGTTCCTTGCCTCTTCAAACAAACCGGCTTAACAGTGGCTCTGTTTTGTTCCTATTTCTAGAGTCAGGCTGTTGTTAAACAGTTCTACATGATATAGGTGGGGTTTTTAAGCTCCCAGATGGAAAATGGGGAAAAAGTTCCTTTTATAATATGCATATACTATAATATATGTTTATAATATGCTTATATAATATACTTGCTAGCAAATTATTTAATCTGCTTACCGAGGCTGCAATGTTTAGTTGGTTGTTGCATTAGATTAATCAGTTAAACTTTTTTGACAATTTCAGAGGTGCTCTCAACCAGGCAGTAGATGATGATGGTGGTGGTGGTGGTGGTGGTGGTGGTGGTGATGATAATAATAATAATAATGTGGCTTACATAAACTACAGAAGGCAGGTGCCATCTTCAAAGAAGCATTCTCCATTCTCTTTCAAACAAAAGGGAATACACTGAGAATGGTGTCTGCTGCACCAGCTAAAAGCATTGTTTCTTTTTAATATGTAGGTGCTTCTAAATTAATATATACCGTATTTTTCTCTCTATAACACGCACCAGACCATAACACGCACGTAGTTTTTAGAGGAGGAAAACAAGAAAAAAAAATATTCTAAACGAAACAGTGGATGTATTATTTTTGTGGTTCATGCTGTGGCCACAGACATGTGATCTGACAGTGAGTTTGGAGTAGCCCAATGCAAAAATCCTGAGGATCCATGTGGATCCATGCTTTGTAACCACGATTTTGCACCACTGCGACCCCAGGCAACAGTGGGTGCGTGATTTTTTTGGTGCAAGATGTAGCCATAGACATGCTATGTGATCTGATGGTGAATTTGGGGTGACCCAGTGCAAAAATCCTGAGGATCCATGTGGATCCGTGCTTTGTTTTAAGTGGGGAGGGAAGGAAAAGCACTCATGGGACAAGGAGCATGCATGGGGTGTGTGGAGAAGGATGCTGCTAATAATGCTATTTAGCGAGCTGAGTGGGGAGGAGAGAGGGACAGAGAGCATGCTTGCTTTAAAGGAGCCAACCAGACAGGAGCCGCTTACCTCTCCTCTCCCGCTTTGCTCCTTTAAAGCAAGCAGGCTCTCTGTCCCTCTCTCCTCCCCACTCAGCGGCTCTTCTCCCGCTTTGCTGTTTCAAAGCGAGCCATGGAGGAGGGAAGGAAGGGGAACCATGGATCCTCTGCTCACGACTGCAGCAGATCCCCCCCCCCTCCCGCCACCCGTAGGCATTCGCTCCATAACACGCACAGACATTTCCCCTTACTTTCTAGGAGGAAAAAAGTGAGTGTTATGGTGCAAAAAATACGGTAGTTGTTTAGAATTCACATCACTGTCCTCTTTTCCAACCCTCAAGCCCATCCTCCGGCTTGAATGGAGATTGCAGCCTGACCACTGAATCCTGTCTTGTCTTCGCAGGAGGATCCCTTCCCATTTCAGCCTGGCCTCTGCTATGTTGCGTTCTCCGCATCTTCTCCAATAGCTTTTGCAAATGAAAATGGAGGAAATGACTTTGTCGGGCCTGGATAACAGCAAGTTGGAGGTAAGTTGCCTCCCTTGAGGCTGAAAGGCTTCTTACAAGGATTTGGAGGGAGCAGTGCCATCAAAGGCAGGCAGAAATTGATGGGTTCATGAAAAGCCTGAGGTGGAGGACCTGTTCTCCTAGGCACAGAAGTTCATGCCAGTGTGGTGTAGTGGTTAAGAGCGGTAGACTTGTAATCTGGTGAACTGGGTTTGCTTCCCCGCTCTTCCACATGCAGCTGCTCGGTGCCCTTGGGCTAGTCACACTTCTCTGAAGTCTCTCAGCCCCACTCACCTCACAGAGTGTTTGTTGTGGGGGAGGAAGGGGGAGGAGATTGTTAGCCACTTTGAGACTCCTTAGGGTAGTGATAAAGCGGGATATCAAATCCAAATCCAAACTCTTCATGCAAGCCAGGACTTTAGCCCCAGAGCCTTTCCATCATGAGAGTTGCTGGAAGGATATTAGAAATTGGGATTCCTTCCCCCCTTTTAATAAAGAGACTTCATCCTTTGTATTGATTGTGTGTTGGAAGCACAACCTATTCTGACATCTATTAGGAATATTGATTCATTTTACACGGTTACAATTTCACAGCCTTGCTGCCATTTCTTTTGACTTTGGTGCCCCGGGAATTTAGAATGAGGCTACACTCACTCTTGTTTCTGTGGTTTACCTCTGAGTAGACTTAACTAGGATTGTATTGCAGTGTAGGCAATTCTGGGTGACCTTTTACGACTGGTTCAAATGACTTGTGTGTTCTGGGGTGTGGAAGTGCAAGCCACTTGCATTTCCTGTCCAACACCTTCCCCTCCGCTTTAAAAAACAGCCATGATTGAAGTCTTCCAGGCAGTGTTTGGATTGTAGGTGCTTCTTGCCTTCTTGAGAACAGAGTTGGGGAGTGAGGGGGGACATGGCTAGTGGAAATCCTCTTAGCAGGATGCAGCAGTGTACATTAATTTGGCTGGATAGCTTGGTTGGTAGAGCCTGAAACTCTTAATCCCAGAGTCGTGGGTTTGAGCCCCACACTGGGTGAAGGATCCCTGCATTTCAGGGGGTTGGGCTAGATGACCCTTGTGGCCCCTTCCAACTCTACAATTCCAGAGTGTTTTATGGGGGCTGAACTCTGGACTGGGATCAGATTCTGAGGCTTAAACCATGGGCAATGGATGCTGCTCCCAGTTCAACCTTGCTCTTGTTCTCTATGGCTCTCACTGGTCTTGTTCTTGGTCTTGGTCTTCTTGCTTCCTAGGCTGTGGCTCATGATATCTATACAGACTTGATTGAGGATGCCTGCCTGGGCTTGTGCTTTGAGGTCCACCGGGCTGTCAAATGTGGCTATTTCTTTTTGGATGACACAGATCCTGAGAGCATGAAGGACTTTGGTAAGTATATGTTGCAGCCAATCATTCCTCCACCCCCATCCCTTGCCCCTTACCAGAAATCCAGCATAGATTTTTAAAGGGTGCTTCTTTGTTTTAATGCCTTGAGTCTAGTCCATGGGTAGGCAAACTAAGGCCCAGGGGCCGGATCTGGCCCAATCGCCTTCTCAATCCGGCCTGTGGATGGACCGGGAATCAGCATGTTTTTACATGAGTACAATGTGTGCTTTTATTTAAAATGCATCTCTGGGTTATATGTGGGGCATAGGAATTCATTCATCTCCCCCCCAATATAGTCCGCCCCCCCCCAAGGTCTGAGGGACAGTGGACCGGCCCCCTGTGAAAAAGTTTGCTGACCCCTGACTCTAATCCAATTCCTTGATTAAATTTGTGCTCATGCATATATTTAATACCACCACAGCTGCCAAAGGTTCATTTTCCATTTTTAAAAGTTACTTCTTTCTCTCTCTCCCCCGCCCCCCGCCTTCTAAAGTGAGTGATTTAAGAAGCCACTCATAATCGTGGGCTGCAGAATTTTATGCTTGGGGAAAGGGAGGGTGGTTAAATCCAGACCACAGCGTGGCACATACAAAGAGCAGGGGAACTGCAGAATGGTGCCTGCAGAACGAATTGCTACAGAGGCAATACGTTCCGTGCTGCAAGGAACTTGCATGAAGGGAGCTTGGTGGCAGGATGAGCTTAAAGTCGCCTGGGAAATCTTTTGCTCGAGACTGCAGGATTTAAGAAGAGGGGATCAAAGTGGTTAGGTGAATTAGTGGGGTTCCCCAGCTGGTGCCCCCCACCACTCCTTTGGATTCAGCTAGTCCCTCCCACTTGAGAAACTATCTCCCATTTCTTCCCTACTCCCAGAAATTGTAGATCAGCCGGGACTGGATATCTTTGGCCAGGTCTACAACCAGTGGAAGAACAAGGAATGTGTTTGCCCAAACTGCAGCCGAAGCATTGCCGCCTCCCGCTTCGCCCCACACTTGGAGAAGTGCCTTGGCATGGGCCGGAACAGCAGCCGCATTGCCAATAGGAGGTGAGGTCTAAGAATCGAAGCCTTGCCGGAAAACCAAACCTCTCAAAATGGTGTTTTGGGTGGCAAAGGTTGTGAGAAGGCCAAGGGTAGGATTTCTGGAAGAAGGAACAAATGCCAAAAACGGGTGAACTTTTGGCTTCTGGTTCATACCAGGTTGTGCATCTCCTGTGCTTAAAACAATTTTTTGATGTCTTTGCCGTGCTGAACCTAAATTCTGCACCGCTAAGTAGCTTACGTGGCATGGCTGGAAAATACAGCCCAGATCAACGCTAGCAATTGCCTGGTCTGGTCTGGAGTCGTAGCTAAGAGAGGGTTCGAATCTTGCCTCTGCCCCTGACCTTCCCAAGTCCAAATGGCCTTGGTAAAGCTGCTGTTTTCTGTCCTGACCCTTCTTTTCTTCTCCCCATCCCCGGTCTTCCATATGGGGATCATTACACAGAATTCAGAGGGATATTGAAAGGGAGTACTGAGGGGTTTTGTGTGAATTGCTATAAACACTCAAAAAGTGTTATAATTGCAATGGCATATTTAAGAACCTGCTGCTGGTGACAAATCAGAAGAAAGTGTGTCTTTGGCCTTGACTCTGCTTGCTCCATTACACTGTATGCTAATAAGGTTTTCAAACTTTCCACCAACAGGGACCCCTTTTTAAAATTCCCTTTTTCGGCAAGAACCCCCTTGCCTTGTTGGCATGGGTGTGGGAGCAGTTTCTGGGGCCACGTACTCAGTTCATGTAGATATTTGCCAGCCTTGCTTGGGGGCTTCACCTCTTTGTGGGAACTGGGAATGTGTCATGGACTACAGCCTTGTGCCTGCGCTTTGCAGAGGAAGACAGTGGTGGGAACACAGGCATTCCTGTTAGTTACGAGTCGGCCTTCAGACGTGGCCATGTAACTTTCAGGGGAAGTTAATCACCATTAAGTGTCATCTTTGCCATTCAAAACTGCTGCTCAAACTTTTCCTCCTCCCACCGCAAAGCTGTCTAGCTCACTTTCTTTTTTCCTCTTCCTGTTCCTTTTGCTATAGGATAGCAAGCAGTAACAACATGAACAAATCTGAGAGTGACCAAGAAGACAACGACGATATAAATGATAATGACTGGTCATATGGATCCGAGAAGAAAGGTAAGACAAGGAAGGGGTTTGGCGGCATATTATTTATTCTGTTTATAAATATTCTGTACTGTTTTCTGGCTTACAACAATAAAACCTCAAAGGAAAGGGTGTTCAAATAATATGTATAAACCAAACCGTAACTAGACGAAAACGGGAATGATTTACAGATGGAACAAAAGAAATTCCTTTAGGTGGGCAGCTAAGGCTTTAGAGGAGGGACCGGTCTAACAGATGCAGATGTTGCTGAACCACTACTCCTGCCATCCATGACAATGGACCATGTTAGGGCTGATGGGAGTTGAAGTCTAGCAACATCTCGATGGCCACAGGTTTCCCATAGGCATCTCTGGCCTGTGGGAGCATGTAGCCCAGTTCAAAAGTTGTCCATTTGCATCAGGTGTTTGGCTTTATAAAGAAAGCAGAGGATGGGGGAAATAGCCTGGAAACATTAGACAGAACTGGGTTTGTTCTTTTTTTTCAGATTGGTAGGCCAAGGCTTTATCATGTTGAGGAATATCATCATTTGACTTAGAATATCATTGTGCAGCATTCTGTCTACAGTGTTTCCCAAACTTGAGGTCTCCAGCTGTTTTTGGACTACAACGCACATCATCTCTAGCTAGCAGGACTGGTGGTCAGGTATGACGGGAATTGTATTCCAGAAACAGATGGAGACCCAAGTTTGGGAAACGCTGGAAGGTTTTGCGGAAAGCATTTGTCAGAACTGGCCCTTGAGCTAACAGAGACTGTGCTTTGTTCTTGGGGTGTTTTGTTAAAATAGTCTTGTCTCTTTTCCTTCCTAGCAAAAAAGAGAAAATCAGATAAGGTAAGACCATCCTTATGCATACTGGCGCAGTTAAATGAGATGTACCTTTTCTAACTTTTTTTTGCAAAGAGTGGTCAGTACAGGAGAAAACTTAAAGACACACATCCCTTGTGCATGTGAGCAGACCTGCTGGTTTCCCTCAACTTTCTCGATCTTAATCTATATGCCTAATGTTGCTTGCCGAATCTTGGGAGGGTTGGGGGAGGCTGTTGATGGAGAGGGCTGCATCCTTTGGAATGGCCTGGTGGTAGATTTTACTCACACTTGTTCTGATTGGTAGCTTCTCAGGAGGATCCCCTCCAGCAGCTTGTTGAGTGATTCTGGTCCCCAACTCTGTTGCACAAAGATCCTGTAAATATACTTCTGTGTACCTGGATGCTTCTTTTTAATTTTTTACTGCTAGACAGCGCACCTGCTCTGTTGGTTATGGCAAGGAGTGCTTGGCTTTTGGGGCTTGATAACTTTGGCCATTTGACCACTGCCTTCCTCTGATGTGACTTTTCTTTTCCTTTTTTTAAAAAAATAAATGTTATTATGGTTTATAGAGAAAAATACATAATTTAATATCAAACATATTTCCCCCTCTTTTTTTTTTGTCCAAACTAAGCCTTTAAATACAGTATAAACATAAAGAGGAGGGGGGGGGGAGAGAGAAAGAATAAAGAAATAGAAATAGAAAAGAGGTTAAGAGAGAGAGAGAGAGAGAGAGAGAGAAATAAAATTCAGAAGGTAAGGGACTTCTGATTCTTCACCTCTCGGCTATATATAAACAAAATTCACTTCACCCACTCCAATATAATACCCAGCAAAGCCACTTTCCATAAACAAATATTATCTTCAATCACCAAATCCAAATGTCATTATTTCTTGTTCTTTTTCACTCCAAAAGCCTACGGGAGTTTTCCAATCTTTTAACAAATGTTAGCAACGACTTTTCCCTGATTAAACATGTCTGTTTCACCATCTCCACTAAGTCCGTTAGTTTTAACAGCCATTCTTCTGTTGCTGGTAACAATGGGTCCTTCCATCTTTCTACATATAAAAGTCTCGGAGCCGTAATCGTATATTGAAGCAAAGTTCCATAGTCCCCTCTGATGACACTTTTCAAAGTTAGCAGTAAGGTGTGTTTTTTTTTTTTTAAATGACCCTTTGCTGCTCTTCCCCTTTTGTTTCAGAATCCCAACTCGCCCCGACGATCCAAGTCCCTGAAACATAAAAATGGTGAGTGCATTATGTGTGTCGGTTCTCTTCGCTCATTCCCTCCTTACACACCATAGCAGCATTTCCTGGGCTCCTTAAGCATACTTCTCTGTGTTAATTAAAATCTGGCATCCAAGTAGATTGGGGTTGACAGGGAAAGGCGTAGTATGGATAGCCTTTAAATTGGTCTGACAGGTAGGGAGAGCTTTTTTAAAACACACACACACACACAAAATTTGGAAGCTTCAAATGGGGCCTAATGGCTATCTGGGATGATGATTGTGTGTGTAGCAGTTCTTTAGACCAGATGCAGATGGAGCCAATGGAAAGAGGGTGTTGCAAAAAATACTTGGGAACAGGCGTTATGCAGGGCAGCTCTGAAACCACAATGCAGAATGGGGAACATGCTCGGAGATGCATGATAGCTCAGTTGGTAGAACATGAGACTCCTAATCTTAGAGTCGTGAGTTTGAGCCTCACATTGGGCGAAATATTCTTGTGTTGCAGGGAGTTGGACTAGGTGACCCTTGCGGTCCCTTCCAACTGTATGATCCTATGACACTCAGCCTATCCCTCAACTCAACTTGCCCCTGCATTCCTTCCTAATAAGCCCTCAGTGCTGCCGGGAGAGTGAAATGGGGAGGGGGGAACTTTATGGCCTTCCAGATGTCACTGTACTCTGACACCCACCAGCCACAGCTCGCATGGCCAATGGTCAGTTATGTTGAGAATTGTAGACCAGCAACACCTGGCAGTTGATAGTTTCTGCACCCTTGGAACAAAGTGAGCTTTTCACCTGCGCTGTGCTTGTGTTCACCTGCGCTTTTCACCTGCGCTGTATTACGTTGTGCTTGTGTGTGTGTGTTACTATACAAAGATAAAATATACCAGGCATGTCCAACCAGTCAACAACTTTGCTGGTGTCCCCCAAAAAAGCTCAACAAGTTTGGTCAATCCAATGGGTTGTTTTTTTATAGTGCGAGTAGATCGCAGTCTCTTGAGAGTTGGACGTGCCTGAAATATACAAATGAAATTCATGGTTTTGCAACTCAAGTTCTTGTTTTGTGCATTTCCTAAGGTGGAGGCCAGACATCACTATTAATATGCATCCTCTTTTCTTATTTTTCTTTTCCCCCTTCCCTAGGGGAACTGAGTGGTAACTCGGACCCATTTAAGGTGAGTTTAGCTTGTCTCTGTAGCTCTCAACTTCTTGTGTCCTGCTTCAGAGGACTTCAGGAAGACCATAGAGCTGTCCACTGGGGTCTGAGTGGGCTTTCAAGGGCCGCAGTATGGAAGCCACTGTGAATAGAGAATGCCCTTGGAGAATTGGGCCCAAAAAGCAATCGCTCTTATTTGTGTAACCTCTAAAGTGCCTTGGCCTGTGTGTATTCTGTTCCAATAGTATAACAACTCTGCTGGAATCAACTATGAAACGCTGGGCCCTGAGGAGCTCCGTACTTTGCTCACTACGGTGAGTACCAGAGTTTCCTTCTGCCTCTTGCTGTCGTGCACCATCAGCTGCAAGGGTTGCCTGTTAACTATGACTTCTTTGCAATTGGTCGTTGACTGCAATAAAATGACTTGCTTACTATGGCTTCCTACCAGAACCTCTTTTGTGAGCATCCAAATCAGTGATAGCCGGAGGGCCCGTGACATCTCTTAGCTAAGTCCCACGGTGTGTTCGGTGGATAGATTAGCTATTTGCAACAAAATACTACCTTTAATATTTATTTAGCCCCAGCTCACTTGTTTGTTGGGGTGCACGGAACAGGGAACAGCAGAGGAGGTGGCGACACAGGCAAGGCTCTGTAGGGTTAGGTTTTGAAGCACAAGGTCAGCCTGGATAGCTCAGTTGGTTTAGAGCACAGGGCTGATAAGCAGGTTGCAGGTTCAGACCCTGTATGGGACAGTGCATATTCCTGCATTGCTGGGGGTTGAACTAGATGATCCTCAGGGTCCCTTCCAACTCTTAAAAGTCTGTGAAGGTTGCCGGAAAGGCCTTGACTAGCAACGTGGAGATGACAGTGGCTGACGGAGGTGTGAAAGAAAGCTGTGTGCGCAGGAATATATATTGATGCACTCTGTGAGCTGCTGCCTGGGCCTTGGTGTGGGTCCTCTCAGGTTTCCTTGTTTTTACCCCATGGAGTGGTATCGAGCTTGCCAGGGATCATGGCTTTACTCTCTTACCTTTCCCCTACTCTGAGTGGGAACGTTCCTCCATGTCTGTCTTCTCCAACTCCCAAGTAGGGTTGTTCATAGCTTCCTTAAGACCAGGCTCTGCCCCTTCCATACCTCACAGGGCCGCCTCATGAGAGTTCCCTTGCTTCCAGGTAGGCCATATTGGCTCACCCGCCTCCACATTCCCAATAACTTTCCATCCTCCTTCAGCCCCGCTTGGAGCCACTGTAACTTTTGTCTTTATCCCGGCAATCCTCATGGCATTTCTGAGAACTCTACTTTCATTTAGAGTGCTGCTCCTCAATTTCTGGTGGCAAAAATTGTTCTTACAACCCCCCTCCCCCCGTATACTTTTCAGAATGTGTAAAAGTAAGAATCACCTTCCATCAGAGCTCCCTTCCCGCCCCCTAATACATATGCGTGAGACACTGTTTTGAGTGCCACCTTGATTTGGAAAGGGCAGAGTGACAACATAAGCAGAGATGAAACAGGTGGCCTCCTCTGAGAGGTGGGCACGTTTGGTTTGCAGGGAACAGCTAATAAATTCCTAATTCCCCAGTTCTATTATACCATACAGTTAGGGCATTAGTGATATCATGCTTGGCTGAAAGGGGCCAGCCCACTTCTGTCATACTCGGTGGACTTTGATTTGTTCACTGCTGCACGCTTTTCATTTGTTGACGCCGTATATTTCCTTCTCCGTAGCAATGTGGGGTGATATCTGAGCACACCAAGAAGATGTGTACACGGTGAGAGCAGCCCTTCCTTCTACTTTCTTGAGCCCCATAACCTCT
Organism: Podarcis pityusensis; assembly: GCF_964106645.2. Taxonomy (NCBI): domain Eukaryota; kingdom Metazoa; phylum Chordata; class Lepidosauria; order Squamata; family Lacertidae; genus Podarcis; species Podarcis pityusensis. The sequence goes on from NC_138038.1 coordinate 27,540,289, forward strand.
TTCCGTTCCTCTGCCGGTGCAACCGTTCCCAGGTCACAAGGAGAGTGGGAGGTATTCACGACTGCCTGCTTGGGGTGGCTGGGTGGAAGTCCAGGTTAACTGCGATGGATCTGAAAGAACACCCACACCATGATCCGTTCGCTGCCGTTGACTCAGAATTTACGCTCGGGGCCAAAACATGTCCTGAAAGCCGGGGGGGGGGGTGTATTTCACGTTGGATTAGCTCGCAAACTGCCTGCACAGGCCGAAGGTGGAAGTGGGAATCTTCCCGACTCTTCAATCTACCCTTGCAACTTGCTGCTTCTGGTTTGCCTGTCCCAATGCACCTTGTTTTGCTGGTCATTTATCAGTAGCTTAAAAGGCAACTAGCTCTTAATGAGTTTGCGGAAGTTTCTTTGCCAGCTTGCTTGGAAGAGACTGGGAGTGGCCGCTGAGACCGTATAACACCTGTCCTGAAAGACCTACATTGGCTCCCAGTACATTTCTGAGCACAATTCGAAGTGTTGCTGCTGACCTTTAAAGCCCTAAACGGCCTCGGGCCAGTATACCTGAAGGAGCATCTCCACCCACATTGTTCAACCTGGACACTGAGTTCCAGCTCTGAGGGCCTTATGGTGGTTCCCTCACTGCGAGAAGTGAGGTTACAGGGAACCAGACAGAGGGCCTTCTCGGTAGTGGCGTCTGCCCTGTGGAAGGCCCTCCCATCAGATGTCAAGGAAATAAACAATTATCTGAATTTTAGAAGACATCTGAAGGCAGCCCTGTTTAGGGAAATTTTAATGTTTGATGTTTTATCGCTTTATTATTATTAATAAAAATATTCTGTTGGGTGCCACCCACAGTGGCTGGGGAAACCCAGCCAGATGGGTGGGGCATAAATAATAAAATTATTATTATGCTTATGATTATTAGTCACCACACATGGCCCAGCAAACAGTTGCTTACAAACCTGCCTTAGTCGTTGTCATAGGACAGAGTCAGACCACTGGGAGCTGTGCAGGAACTGCTGAAAAACTCACTGTATGATTCCTGTAACCAGCAAATTAAGCCCAGTGTTACCACCACCCAGTTTCCCCAGAATTATGACTGGCTATGGAAGGATGTTGGCATTGGGCTTGACTGCCTGTCGGGGTGATGGATAACTTCCTCCCCAGATGGCAATGGGTGCCATGTGTTCAGTTGCCAAATGCCCACCGTAGCGCTTGCTGGTCTGCCGTTTATGCTCCCAGTTGATGTTAATTGGGCTCATTGGTATCCATTTAAGCCCAGTGCTTGTGGGCTGCTTCTGATATTTTAACCCTGGTGAAGAGACTGGGAGTTGTCCACCAGCTTGTGTTTCCAACCTCCCTTCTACCATGAAAGTTTTGCCTTCGCTTCTCTTGTCAGCCTGTACACTAATGGGCTGGCAAATGTTGGTGTAAGACATAATTGTACACTATGGCTAAAACCTTATCAGAGAAGAGAGGGAAATCTGAATATCATACAGGAGTGTACAGATCCACAGACCCATGCATTTGGCAGGCAGTGTCAATGGTCCGCATGTGTAGCTTTCTGCACTCAGTGTAGAGTATCCAGGATTGTGTACACCCCATGCTTTTTATATTTTAAAAGTCCATTAAAATTCTGTGATAAAAATTGGGCAGCTTGTATAAATTATGAAATTAAGCTCTGTGGCTTTTTCTTTATTTTTTATTTTTTTTATTTTTGCATAACACTGGTGGGAAACCTATTATCCTCCAGACGCTGGACTCCAGCTCCCATCAGCCCCAATCAACATGACCAGTGGTCAGGGTTTATAGAAGAAAAACCATCTGGGAGGCCACAGATTCTCCACTTCTGTCACACAGCCATGGAGAGGTTGTGGAAGCCCCATTTCTTTATGAGTAGAAATCCTGGTCAGCCTCACTCTGGCTTCTGAGGCTTCAACTGAGGTTGCCCCACACTTGCAAGCCTCTTGTTTTGCAGCCATGAGAGCTACCAACTTGCTTTTAATGAAATACAGCTGAGGTCCAGAAAGTCACTGAAATCAGTGCCCACTTCCCAAATTTGAAATGTTCAAAATACACAGTTCTGGGTTTATTACTGGACCAAGGGGCCTATCTTTTTTTAAGGGATGCTCCTGGTTGTATGTTTCAGCACCCAAATGAGCCCTTCATATGGCTGGCTTAGTTACTCCATTTCCGGAATAGCGCAAACATTCTTTACTGCAGTCCAAAGACCCACAGAAACAGTTTTGGAAGCGAAATACCGCAGGAACACAGGGAAAAGATTCCAAGGCAGTCACTGTGCTTTATCCATTTCTGGAATGAATAGCAATCCGTTTAGGAACAGGAAAACCTGTGTTTCTCAGCTTGTGCCTCATCCCTGACTTTCCCCCTTTTCCTGCAGGTCTTTGCGCTGCCCCCAACACACGGATGAACAGCGGAGGTCAGTCAGAGTCTACCTCCTGGGACCCTCTGCGTAAGTGTGATGGGATGGAGGCAGGGCAGGTGTGGTATAGGGAAACCCCCCCTCCCAAAAAAGTGTCGTGTGATTAACACTTAAGTTCAACTGGAAGGACTCTGGAGAAGGACTGTGCTTGCTTTTTAAAGAAAAGCTGAATTATTCAATGGACATAAATTGAGCATCTTTCTGTAGCTGATTAGCATAATTCTGCATAGGTGGTCAAGGGGAGGCGGCAGGACTGGGAGAAACCTTACTTGGCTATCCTGCTCTCTTTCGGTCGTAGTTTTGCAGCTGCGAAGCTTGCAGGTGTTTTTTGTCTCCTTTCTTAGTCAACCCACACTCAGTGCAGCGTTTTGTGTTCCTTTGAAACCGCAGAATTCATTTTGTCTTGCCTGGAATTTGTTGCCTGGATGGAAGCTAACCTGATCCAGCAGCAGCTCTCGCAAACATGTCTCCTCCTTCATTGGCTACTGTGCTTCAATACGCAGCATGCATTGAGAGCACCCAAATTCTGCATACATTACTCACCTGAATGACCCATGCATGCATGCATGCATGCATGCTCTCTCTCTCTCTCTCTCTCTCTCTTCCTCTCTGGCGTAACTTCCCTTCTGTTTGCACATGAGTGGAAAGCCAAGAAGTTGCCCTGAAGCCTTACCATCAGCAAGTCATCCTCAGCCTCTAGCCACTCAAGCTTCTGCAATTCCACCCCATGCTGCCCACACATCTTACAACTTGCTTTCTCAGTCAGCTAGACAATTTTGTTTTGATGCACTGCACAACATTAGATCACATCCCCGTTACTCTGTATCAGTTAATAACTAGGGACCCTCTAGTCCGCGATCATTATTGCAAATTTAAAAATTTCCATTTTACCTGTAAAAGTTGGACCTGGTGGGGACAAGCCCTGTGTCAGTCCTAATCTTGGTATGACAACTTTGTTAACAGTCTTGAAGTGTAAATCAGAAGATTTTGCCATTTTGGTCTAGTTCAAGGATTGGCAACCTTTAGGGTCCTCTAGATATCACTAGATTCCTACCTCCTATCAGTCTCAGTCAGCGTGGACTGTGGTCAGGGACAGTGAAAATGGTGGTCCAACAACATCTGGAGGTCCACAGCTTCCCCATGCCTGGTCTAGTCTGTTTCCAGGTGTGACCAGTCAGGTGACCCTGGGGACAAAAAAATTCACTCCCATAGTACCTGGTATTCAGAAAATATACTGCTCTTACACATGGAGGTTCCATTTGGCTATAAGGTTTAAAAGCCATCTATAAGATCCATTAGCCATGAATTCATTCTAATCCTTAAAAAAAAAAAGGAAAGCCATCTAAGATAGCTATCTCCTTGAAGTCACACCCATAATGATGCATTACTTCTGTCTGCAGCCAATAATTAGGGGGCCTGGAATGCTAATGTTGGGAGTTATCTCATCTGCAAAGTGAACGTTTTGCAAAGGTTTTGCAGAATCCTTTCTCTGGAGAAAGCAGTCAGACTAGATGTGAAGGCAAGGAGGAGGAGTGGAGTGTTTTGCTTTGTGACGCTGCCTTGTTTCCTTTTTACTCTCCACGTGGCTTTAAAACCTCAGCTGAGAAGCTGCAGAAGCAGCAGCTGCTGGAGGGTGAGTCACCTTGCTCCTTCAACCCTTCTCATACATCTGCCCCTTTTCCTAGCTCACTTCCCGAGGCAGAAGGAAGTGTGGAGAACGACAGTTTTGACGTGGCGGAAAGTCAAGCCCTCATGAATAGACTGCAGTGGGACGGATCTTCAGATATCTCGCCTTCTGACTCGGCTTCATCGAAAGCAAGTAAGAATCGGACGGGGTGCCCAGTTAGAGCACGGCATAAGTTGGTGATGGACTGGGCTGCCATTAGTGCTGGGATGGCATGTTCTTTGTGCCTTTTCTAAAACAATCTTCCCCAAGAACCTTTTACAGTGGTATATCGGGTTACGAACTTAATTCGTTCCGGAGGTCCGTTCTTAACCTGAAACCATTCTTAACCTGAGGTGTGCTTTCGCAATTGGGGCCTCCTGTGCTGCCGCATGATTTCTGTTCTCATCCTGGGGCAAAGTTCTTAACCCGAGGTACCACTGTACAAAGTGTTGTCAACAGAGGAAAGTGTCTATGAAACATACCAGAGGCTTAACGGGCACTTGCCTTCTTCTCCACCTCAGGTACAAACAACTCAGAGTCCCGGAAAACCAAAAAGAAGAAACCGCACATGAGCCTGGTAGGAGGTGCTCCAGGAATGAGCTCCAGCAAGAAGAAACTGAAGCCGAAGCAGCTTGCACCTCCCACCCCCAGCCTTTATGACGACATCAATTGAATAATGCTGGGATGAGGATAAAGAAAACAGGGAGGTGGGGAGATGCCCCGGAACCCCGTCCGACCCAGTTCGCGGGAAAGGAGCAGGACTGTCTCCTCTCAGGCACACCTTTTTATGAACTGTGAAGAGAGTTGGCTGCATGTCTCCCTTTTCCTCCCAAGCCTCCAGCACACATTGCACAGCCCTTTGTGTCCACTGGATGTGAGAACGAAAGGACCGGACTGCTTTTGGTGCAGTGGGCACCCACCTCTTCCGGGGAAAAGTGGGGGATGGTGTGTGTTTTGAGGCGGGGCCTTGAAGATGAGTGACTCCGTCAGCCAGGGAGTCGCTGTTCTCTTTCCTCCCCCACCCCACCCCCGTCCCCGTTTCAACACGTCTATTTATTGTGATGTTAGTGGATGTTCAATCATGACTATATATACGGTGGCATTGTATCGCTTCGCAGCCCTGGAGACTGACTGGGCGGGGTGGGGTGTGTCGGCCTGCAGCCTTTTGGGCCTGGTTTGCAAGAGAATTAAAGGGTCTCTGGGGGGAAATGGAGAATGTCTGTTGCGCTTCAGTGCCTGCCCTCCCTTCTCGAGAGCTTCTGCTCCAAAACGGAGCCTCCTTTCTGTCGTGCGAAGGGGGCACCAGATCGTGAACCTGCCTCTGAGCTGCTGCGACGGCGCTCCGTTGTTCAAAAGGCTGTCTCCGTGGCTGCTGTGTCCCTCTTGCCCTCCAAAGCAGGAATAATGCTCTTGCTGCAGAGAGCAGTCCTCAGACGTCTGCACAACCTGAGCAAACTGGGATGGAGGCCGAAGAGAGGTTTGGTCTTGTGTTGCTGCTGTCACTACTGCCAAACGGTGTCTGCTTCCCTGCCAAATGGCATTTCCAAGACTGTGTATGAAGCAACATGATGAATGGCTTTGATGATGTGGGCAGTCTCTCCCGGCGATGCATGTCAGGAAGCTGGTGCAGCTGTTTGCTTCCTAACTCTTCCTATACTGGGCACAAAACTACGTTTTGCCCAACCCTGGTGAGCCAATACCGTAAGATTTGCAATGCTTTATACATACTCCGTATGCAGGTATGAATCTCCGTACAGCCCTAAAAATTGGCTGTAAATTTAGAATAGTTGGTTGTTGCTTTTTTAATTAAAAAAAAAATGGCTCTGCTGTTTAACATCCCCCAGAAGATGTTAATGAAGGTCAAGCACAGGAGAGGCAGCGCTGCCTTCCCTACTGTGGCCTGTGTGGGTCTATAAATCTAAACAAAACCTTGCTGGAGTATTAGAGCCAATCTAAGTGTGCCTGGGTGGGGCTGTAGAAGAGATGGGAGGGGGGATGTATACTCTTAAGTGAGTACTTCCACCGCTCTCTCCCCATCTGTATAAACCTCCCTTCCACCTCAATCCTGGCCTGAATTCTATTCCTTCTGTAAGCAGGTGCAGTTTTTAAAACGCCAGAAATCATGGTGGTCCTAGATGGAAACTTGAAATTGCAAAGTTGATTCTGGAAGGTGGAGTGTTGCTGGTTTTCATTGTGTCTCTGTGCTTCTCTCTTTTCCGGAATTTTGACAAGACTTAGAAAAGGGCATGTGCTGTCCAATAAGCTTTGTGCAAGCCCAGCCCTGCCACCCCCAGCTTCTGAACATACTTAAAGGGAATTTCTCGTGTATTCTTCTTCCCTTTCCTCTATTCCAGAGAATGCAAATATGTGTGTGTTTGGGGGGGGGGTGAGAGACTTAAGATTTTCCTCCCATAACTCTGTTCTGTAGCAGCTACGCACATGCCTGCTTCAGCACAGCGATGTCTGCTGCTGATGCTGGTTTTTCAGGACTGAGCCTTTCGAACCTTTTCCTCTATTCTCATAGCAGCTGAAAAAACCAGTTGGGTTGCAGATGAAAGTCCGCCTTTGCCACGGCTAAAATTCATGGGCTCAGTTCTGTAAGGAGAGGCTTCTCTGAGCAATCACCTCCTACAGTCCTGAAACAGAAAACTTTTCAGATGTTCAGCTGTTTGTATGGAGGGTCTCCGAAGAGCCTTATGTCTTCCTGCTTCCTCCTTAGTTTCCCACACTTTCCCTGCCTGTGAGGGCCCAAATTGTGGCAGCCGTGTTTCCCTACATTGCAGCATAAATGCTGAATCTGCAGTCACTGAGCAGGAGTGTGCGACTGATGATGTTCAGCATGTCTGGAAGTAGAGGTGGCCTACTCAGCAAGTTAACACCATTTTTAGTTTTCTCTCTCTTTCCCAACCCCCCTGCTCTTCACTTTGCTTCCCTAGGCAAAAGGTACAAGGTATGCAGGGACTGTTCAGAGGATGAGGCAAGCTTTTGCCACACATGGAGCAAGAACTCCATGTTATTTAAAGGTAAATAACATGACTTGGAGCTCTACCAGCTGAATTGTACAGTTCTTTTGTCTTGAAGGGATGGATCCTGCACCACAACCAACCTTTTTTTTTTTTTAAAGGTCACCTGTTTTCTTCTATGGCAGTCTGCACTCCCCCATCATTAGAAACCAGTGCTTCATGTTGTGCTTTAGCAAATGTTTTTGAAAACATGACTTGACAGCCTGTGCTATGCAGGCAATGATCAGCCTTGCACCCGCTTCTGACTTAACTAGTTGAACCGAATCATATCTTTCCAGAGAGAAATAGTAAGGAAGAAGAAGAGGTAGACTTTTATTCAAACCAGGATCAGTTACCTTCTCTATGCCTGGCAACCAGTTGCTACCCCATTAAAATTATGTACCTGTAAAACTGAAGTGGCGCAAAAGTGGCCAGATTGAGGGAAAAGGAAGACCCCTGCTCAGCCTCCGTGGTTGCAACTGAACCCTTTGGGATCATGTTGCAGATAACCTAGGAAGTGTAGCATCTGGGGAATTTTGAACATTAATTGAGGGAGGGGTAGGGTGGGGGGGAAGACCTAGGTCTTTTTATATATGGCTCTGTATCTGCACTTGCACCCTTTAATTTTTTTAAGGTAGGCCTGTTTCACTTGAAGAAGAAAAAACAAACCCGTGTATTCTATCATGAGTGGACTGTTGAGAGGTTTTTAATTTGTTGATGATGATGTACAAACTGCACCTATGTTGATATCTTTGAACATGTGCAGAAATCATTGGAGTAAGTACTGTACTGTGGTCTCTGAATTATTTTTTAAAACTTGTTTTGTGTATGTAATCTCAGCTTGTACAGGTAGGTAGCTAGATTTTTTAAAAAAACCAAAACAACCCTGTCAAATCTGTATTTTTTTTTCTGCCCATCCATGGATTGCGGAATGCCTGTGTAAATAAACTGCAACTCTGCTTGGTATTTGAGCCACAGGCTGTTCTTTGTTGTTTAGTCAATTAGTCTTGTCCGACTCCTCATGACCCCATGGATCAGAGCACACCAGTCTTCCACTGCCTCCTGGAGTTTCGTCAAATTCATGTTGGTTGCTTCGAGAACACTGTCCAACCATCTCGTCCTCTGTTGTGCCCTTCTGCTTGTGCCCTCAATCTTACCCAACATCAGAGTTTTTTCCAGAGAGTCTTCTCTTCTCATGAGGTGGCCAAAGTATTTGAGCCTCAGCTTCAGGATCTGTCCTTCCACTGAGCACTCACGGTTGATTTCCTTCAGAATGGATAGGTTTGATCTTTTTGCAGTCCATGGCTGTCCTTAGTTCTGTTAAATTGTTGCTTTCAATGCCTACTCAATCCTCATCTTGAGAGTAGTGTTGAATCAGATCTTCTGTTGAAACCAGAGGGCTTTTTGCATTTACAAAAATGCAGTTTTGGACAGCACCTGAAAGACTTGAGTGTGAGTGTGTGAGTCTAAAATAATCTAATTGTCAAAAGGCAGGCATAAGCACATTGTGAACTCTCAAGAAGCTGCAGAGCAACAGCTTTGCAGGGTTGGGGAAGAGATGAGTGCGCCTCAAAGCTCCTGCTCCCTCTCAAAAGCTAGAGTAAATCGCAGGAGCAAGCATGTATGTGCTCACTCAGAGTGCTATCCAACTCCCAGAATGTTTAGCTTTTCTTGAAACAAAATTTGGAGTCTACATAGAGCACACAATCTTGCTGTAAGGCTAGTAGTTCTGGTTGGGTGTTGCAAGATCACTCCCATCATCTCTGAGTGCTGGCCATGCTAGCTGGGACTAATAGGAAGCAAGCAGGTAGAGAACCACAAGTTAGGCACCCCTGTTTTAGACTGTAGATCAGGGATGTCCATCCAACAGGTCGATCACAATCTATTGATCAATTGTGGGGTGTCCCTGGTCAATCCTGGTCCTCCAAAAACAAAACAACTTTGCTGAAGCCTCCCCCCCCCCCAAAAAAGCTCAACAACTTTGGTCAATCCAATGGGTAGATCATGTAGCAAAGCTGTCCTGAATTTGGTGGTGTGAAAAGCCTATATATGAAGAGTATATAAAATTTGGATATGGAAACTTCCCAGCTCCAGCAAAAGCCCTTTTAAGCAAGTAAATAACTGGGCATACATATGTAGAACACCAAAGACTGGGGGTGGGGGGGGGGCAGGGAGAAGAGTCCAACCTCCCCCAATTTACAAAAAGCTTCCGTGCCCTAGTCATTTAGAGGCAATGCTTAATTGTCACAGGTAGTTACTCAGGTGCCTGTTTTTATTTTCCTTCCTTATTTTCCTTCATCTTAAAGCAGATTTGAACAAACTTCACAGAAGAAAACACGACGACATAAAATCTGCATGGATTTTTATAATACATTTCACACAGTGGATGTCAAGCGCAGGTTTAACTTAAAAGAATGATTTCTGACAACTTTTAATAAATGCCTTGATTTTAAAAGCTAGATCAGTGGTACAAATACTAGAGATTGATTTTGAGGAGGAGTGGGAAATTACTTGGCACTGATAATTACCATCGGAAATATTTGAAGTTGGTTATTCAGTTCCAACTTAGGTTAGCAACCATGAGGCCTGAAATTTAATTAGCTCCCCCAACTCCCTCCACTTAAGAGACAAGTTGTGGGATTTAAAATACTTTAGCAAGCTCAAAGAGAAGTCGCCTACAACCTAGCGGAGAGGGGTGTAGTGATTACATTTACCAGTCCTGGTCTTTTATGTCTTCGATGTCAAATCATCACCTCTGACACAGAAGACAAGGGAAATTCAGCTTGCCTGTCTTCTATTTGAAGCCCTCTCAGCCAATGACGGTGAATTCCAAGGAGATACATGTGGTTTCAATACTTGTAATTCAACCTGGTTAACCCCCAAGTGCTGCCAATATTCTTCCTGTAGACAGTTAAGAGGCAAACCATGCAAGCGTCTTGGTTACTAATGGCATTCTGGATCATAATCCTTGCAGTGTGCACATGCAAATGGCCCTCTTTGGAGAGGGCTCTTCTTTTCTACAGCACAGGGGTAGTGTGAGCATCTCAATGGAGTCCGTACAGTAAGAAGTGGGCAGGTGTCTTCAGAACATAGTTCAAGGTGCATGTATCTTGGCAAGGTAGGAGGGGAGAAGGCAGGTGTCTCACTAGTTCACAGTGCGTCACTGTGTAACTACCATGTAATTAGTGGCGGTGAAATGGAGAGAAGCATGAGCCCAAAGATCATTCCATTCATGCTTTCCAAAGCAGTAGCAGCAGCAAACTAAACAGGCAAATGCTTAGGTGGAGAGCCCGTTTTCTCTATTGCGGGGCTCAGAAGTCTTAAGAGCATAAGGGACAGGAACTGTACTTCAGTACAAATGGGTTCTCTACGATAATCATCACCAAGTTCCAAGTCCTAGTAGCTGTGGAGGAGAACGTGGCAGCCATATCTCTCTTTGAGGCCTAGAAGCCGGACGACAGCAAGGCAATGCTTCTGACAGCTGAAAGGATTCTATCCTGAGAGTAGGGGGAGATCAGAGCAAACACCTGTGGCCCTGCTCTCTTCTATACTTGTATCGTTCCCCTCTTCTAGAATCACTCTTCAAAGATACCCAAATGCTGTAGCGATAGAAAATGTAGAAATTAAGTACAATTTTTCAACTCAAAGGTTTTGTGGAGCTCTAACCTCCATCAGCGGAGAATTCTGGATAAGAGCTTTATATGTCCCTCACAGGGTATGAATGAGTGGAAGTATGAAACAGAGAGCACTCAAGATTTGGCAGCTAAGGCCACTCCCTCCTTCCCCATGGCTGCTCATCGTCCATACATCCCGAAAACAAGGAAACTAAAAAAGACAGTCGCCCCAACCAAGGAAATGGTGGCCGGGGCTGTGAATAACTGCCGGTAGTTGATACGGAAATACCAGATGACCGCCAGCATCACCACAAAAATGGGAATCATCAGGTTGCCCATGCTCAAAGTGATACCGCCAGCTTCCGATGGTGCAACCACTGGGTCAGGCATGGCGGAGGTAGCAGTCTGAGAAAGATGACAGTGGATTACGCAATTGTCCAGGATATTGAGAGAGCGAAGAGTCCGTGCCTGGTCCTGGAGAAGCTGGCCCTGGTAGATAAACTTCATCTGATTCTCCCGGCCTGGGAAGTACTTGCTTTGGAGAGAAAAACAAGGAAATGAACATCTAGGTCAAAGAGAGAGAGAGAGAGAGAGGGAGGGAGGGAGGGAGGGAGGGAATACTGATGGGACTGCTTTTAAATGGGTGTTCTGGCAGAGACTGAGGAGAGTTGTAGTACAAAATACCTGCAGGGCATGATGTTGTGGGGTAAGGCCGCTTTAAAATAAGCAACAACATACTTCACTACCCTATAAATAAATGTGTTCACAAGTAGAAGTTCTCATGGGGATGTGGAGGTTGGTGGGGTGCATGAAACGGGGGGAAATTTCTGCATGCTGGATCCTAGTCACCTGGCAGCACTTCCTGGAGCGCCCATGGCTCCCATCACCCCAGGGGTATTCCAAGAAGTGCTGCTGGGCTGGTAGTCAGTGCACAGAAGTCTTGCACTGCTGTGAGTGCGCTTGGAGGTCTCCATGTTTTAAGAGGAATAAACCTCCATCCCAACCACTTTGTAGGCTAATAAACTACACGCAACTCTTGCCATTGACCTACCCACCCACCTGCAAAGCTTTCTTTGAAGCTTTCCCACTCTTTGGAAACATTTTTTGTTCATCTCCCACCCCCACCTTCAAATGTGTAGTGCTGTTTTTTAAAGGTCAGGTGAATGATTCAGCTCAGCAGACTGCTGTGCAACATGCTTCATGCCATTCAAAGTGAACAGGGTTCATCTGCTAGCGCTGCTCACAGCTGCATATAATGCATTGGTTCCTTATAATCAGTATGCCAGAACCACCCTCCACTAGTCTCCTTTGGACAGAACTTCTTTATGTGCAAAACTAAAACTTATTTCACAATACTGAAGAAAGTATACAAAAAAATGTCAGCCATAAGTATCCAAGACAGCATTTACCTGCATGATCCTCTACATTATTCTTTCTCATTGTATTGTGTCATCCAGATTACAGTAGAATCATAGAGATGTAGAGATGGAAGGGACCCTAAGGGTCATCTAGTCCAACCCCCTGCAGTGCAAGAATCTGAACTAAAGCATTCACGACAGATGGTGATATGATCTCTGTTTAAAACTCCACCATGAAGGAGAATCCACAACCTCCCGAGGGAGTCCGTTCCACTGTCGGAGAGCTCTTACGTCAAAAAACTATTCCTGATGTTTAGTTGGAATCTTCTTTCTTGTAACTTGAGCTAAAGGTATTTTTATGCACATTTTAATGATCAGTGACTAAAGATTTTGAGATGTTGCATCCTGTTTATCAAACCTTTTCTTATCAATGGTTTGAACACATGTATAGATGATGTACTTGTGCAAGTATTTCTTTTGGCTTTCAGTTGTTTAGTATTGTTGACAACATATGAGACAAACCATTTTACTTACTTGCTTTAACTGCAAATAAACCAGGTTGCATGTTACTCACTGTTAATATGTGGACACAACACTTTGGACGTGCATATTTGATTCATATTCAACACCACTCACCTCTTGAGGATGCCAATGGTGTCTTCTGGCTTCACAATGGCCACCTCCTCTGTGTCATTGAGGAATTTGAGGCGCACCTTGATAAATCCTGGGTTTGGTTCACTCTCCTCCATGACAGGCACAGCTTGTGGAACTCTCTGGTTCTCTTGGGAATCAGCAGCAATAGAAAAGGTCCTTTGGGACAGGCCCTGAATGTCCAACAGACGGTCTAAGGTAGCATCTGAGCTACTGCTGCTGTCTCCTTGCTCAACTGCAGGACCTGCATCAGAAGCAGGACCCTCTTCTGCCTTCTCTTCAGCCCCTTCTGCAGCACCTTGGGGCTCCGACTGTTCTGACACCGAGTTCCCCACGTAGCGTTCGATGGGGCTCAAGTGGATCACTGCTGAATCTCCAGTAGCCACAACCGTTCCCAGAAGATGGCTGCCACCATCCGCCACATATGTGGAAAGCCAGGCCAGGACCAAGGCCATGATAAGGACCACGACGCCAGCCACAACAGTGACTTCATCCCCCACACCTTCAATGATGGTCACTTCAAGGGGCTCCATCTCTTAGCTTTAGAGAACGGGGGAGCAACAAGGATAGCAGTTCTGGCCTTGACAGCAGAGGGAAATTCAGATGGCATCTGATTAGGATTTCAGTCCCATGTCTCACTGCAGTTTTTAATTAAGGAGAAAGAGAGACAGTGGTTTTTACCCCTGGTTTTACCCACTGTTTTCAGTTTTCCTGTTTCTCTGAATGTTACATAAAATAGGCATCAAAGTCAGAGAGGCACAATTCATAGTTCTCAACCTAGTCCTGTGAGATTTAGCCCCTACCTCAGTCATGACCTCAAGGAGCCTTGGGCAAGTTGCAATCTCAGCCTCAGTTCTCCAGTGGTAAAATGGGAATGAAAGGGTGTTGCAAGGATAAATGTACAAAATGCTTTACAATCTGTACAAAGATGGATTGACGATATATACTTAGTGAGAAAGAGGATCTAGAAAACAGAGCAGTTAACATTGCATGCTGGTGCACACTATCTTTCCAACAAATCATCAGATTTCTGAAGACCTATGTTTCTTTGTATTCCAACAAATCTTTTTTTAATTTACCAGCTTTGTACATGTTATCAGGAGTAAGATATCAAGCAGCCAAAATTTATATGACTTAAGGACATACTTATAGGGACTAGGTTTATTTGTTTCTTACTTACTAAGTGGGATTTAGATCTAATATTTGTAATAGAAGCCAAAACTTGTAGGCTGAAGCCTTCGTTATCCTACTAGATTGTAACCTAAGACCTTCACATCCTCTTGCCTGCTAGCCTCCCTGTCCAATATTAAAAAATAAAACTGCCTCCAGGTTAAGAGAAGTTTCCATTTGCAGAACCAGTTTGTGACGCAAAACTATGTCTTCATGGAAGCGCCTGGGGAAGATTAGTTCACAGAAGTACTTTACATTGCTCTGTGCTGGTTGTACTGGTTTTCAATAGATTTTCAGCCCAATTCAAGGCAGTACTTTTGATCTATAACGTCTTATAATGTCAATACGGTGAAGAAAGCAGATTACTTGGGGAAAAGAGACAGCTATGACTGAGTATGCTTTCCTCAGTCTCAGTTTTGTTACTGACCTTATAATAGCAACCCAATGCACAGAAACTAAGCAAGTGAAGCAATTCCCACTACTTATCTCCATGCCAGAAAAATATATTTAATTTCCTCTTGTCCAGTTGACGTTAAAAGGGGCGGGAGGTGGGGAGTGGCAGAGATATACTCCCCTCTATCTCATTAGGATTTTTAAGATTGACCCAGACCACCCCCTTATCCAATGATGGAAAAAATACATGTGACAGGCAAGAATTAGCCTCCTGCCATTGACTTTGATGGCCTGCTGGGGAAGTAGCCACAGTAAACAAATAACTGGGGCACATTAAGTTTCCACTGATAAGGGAGGGAGCAAGGAACCAACAACTTGGCATGACATAAGCACTCCATGTAGTCCTCCTATTTGCACGATATAGCACAGGTGATTTCCATGTCCTCCTTGGCCCCCAAGGAAGTGTATGCTAGCTGAGAGCTTTTATGTTTTGCCCAAGTGCCTCAACCTGCCTTTTGCTGGGTTCCTGCTTCTCCCTTCTACGAAGCCTTCAAGGAGCCTGTCCTCAGCTCCTGTCTTTTAGCCTTGCTCTGATCTTCCCCATCACCTTTGATCCGGTCCCAAGTTTCAGCAAGATCCGTCTCCCGGGTATTAACTTCTATGGGCATTGCCCCTGCCCGATGCCCCCCCCCCAAAAGGTTTCCTTCTCCATTCCGTTCTCCCTCTTAGGCTTCTCCATGAGCTTTGCTTCCCAAAGTTAAAAACAAAACAAACAGCCCACTAGGTGGGGGGGGGGGTGCTTGGGGGGAGGGACGTGGAGCCTCGCCAGTGCAAAGGGAAGCAGCTTCAGGGCCGCGCGAGGTGACAGAAAGGAGGCAGGGCGAGGAGGAAGCGGGGCCAAAAAGCAGCGTGCAAACGAAAAGAAAAGGTGCCGGGGCAGAGGAAACGCTGCCCGAAAGAGGGGCGGAAAGTTCCGACATTTCGGCGGGCAGGAAAGCGAAGGCAAGGGCGGAGAGGCGCCGAGGGGAAGGCGGTCCGGCCGAAAGGGCAGCAGCAGCAGAGCGGGGAGCGGGCAGCGCTCGCAACCGGGAGGCGCCGAGGGACTTCCCGGGGGGGGAGAAGCGGAAGGGTCCGCTTCACAGGGGTCTCGGCCCCGGAGCGTCAAGCTGGGGGCCCGCCGGGAACCTGTCACTCACCTGCCCGAGAGCCCTTTCTTCCCCAGGGGTTACGTCACTAACGCCCGCTGCGCACGTCACTTCGAGGCGCGCGAGGTTGCCAGGATGGAAGGCCGCGGTTGCTATAGCAGCGGCTGTGGAAGGGAATGGGTGACGTGTATATTTCGCGTCCAAGGCGTACATTTATCATTTTATATACAGTACTATCTAGCTATGAAATGTTGTTTTTCGCCAAAAGCGTGAGAGGGGATGCCTTTCGTTTTCCAGTGAACAGAACAAACAGCACCATATAATTTGATATATATGCGCATGTCCGCGTAGTTTTTATCCTGCCCACCCCCACATCTTTCCACCCAAGGGGGGAAATCGGAGAAATCGGGATTTTTAACTGCAGTGTTAAGAGATCGCACTGCAAGGCTGTTTCAGGTCACTCTTTGCTGGGCGCAGTCCACCAGCTTCCCTGCCCAGCCTCCACGCGTAAGAGGATAATAGAGGAACTTTATTAGTAGCGGGAGGTTTCCGAAATGTTAACAGAACATTTAAAAATTTGTTTCCCACCCCCCCAACACGAGAGCAGCTGTTAGGGCCCATTAGACACTTGTAACACTGTCCGCTTCTTCTAGCACACCCTGGTCCCATTCCACATAAAAACTCACAAATCGTGAAAGAAAAGTTTCTGTATTAACTCTGAAGTTAGGTTTCCTACATTTCTGAAATTACGCAGTGAGGTTATACCCTTCTGAAAGTAGAAATAAATAAGGTATATTTATTTAACTTACAGTAATTATTTCTAAATGTGTATATATACACACATATATATATATATATATATATATATATATATATATAAGCATATGCAAATTCTCCTTTTGATGGTAGGCCACCCTGTTCATGGGAGTCTGTTGCTGCAACTCCAGGCATTTTTAGATGATGGCGGTTGTCGGGGGGGGGGGGGCTTGCATTTCAGTCTGGTTTTTGGCCTGTTTGGTACTGAAACATCTTGGTTGTGTAGCACCCTGCTTGTGGTTAACGCTTAGCTGGAATGAAATATTCAACGCAGCAATAGAGAAATTAAAATAATAATTTATTTGTCAGACAAATAAATGAGAGGCACAGTGGTATATGGTTACCAAGCTCTGGCCTGGTCTCCTGCCATTATGGCCAGCACTTATATCCCCTCAGCCCAGCCCCCTTGCTCCTCCTTTGGCTGCCTCTGTCCAATCAGCCTGGTTGAATTTCCTATTGGCTGATTGCTATAACCAATCCTAAAAGATACACCCATTTCCTATTGCCTTTTATGGGATACAAAAAGCTATATATTCTTCTATCTATAAATGACAAATAAGCAGTCATATATCTTACATTTGTCTCAACAAGGAACCTTAATTACCAGCTCACCTCTTGCCCTCCTTGCCCTATTGCCCTCCAAAACAGATGGTTAATAGTTTTAAATTTTTATCTTAAACAGATGTCAGAGATCTTGGGTTCACATTCTCATGCATCATCAATGAAAGATCTCCTTTTTGGAGGTCTTTAAACAAAGGCCTGACAACCATATGTCAGGAGTGCTCGATGGCATCTCCTGTCTGGCAGGGGGCTGGGCTCGTTTGCCCCTCTGGTCTCCTACAGCAATATGACTCTATGAAATAAGAATTTAACATTTCTTTCTTTCTAGATCCTTTGCATAATTACATTTAAGCCAGTATATTTCATACATTATCATAGATAGCTTTTTAGAAGAATAAACCTTCTCAAAGTAAAAGGAAGGAATAGTTTACAGCCTCAAAATAAAATAGGAAAAAAGCCTCTTCTTCTGTTTACACTCCCCTTCTCCAGCCAGTTGCTTTCTTTTCCATTTGCTCTGGGCCTTTAACCTTAGGAAGATATGGCTCAAGTTTAATGGGAGGCACAGGGTTTTATTTTACTATTTACCAACTCTTAATTATGTAGGGTCAGTGTAACCTTGCTCTCAGCCTGTAATTCCCTTTTTACGACTTTGAGAATTGTTTTCTGCTATAAATCAGGGGGCCCCCTTGTCCAGGAGGATAAACATCTTGCCAAAGTACTTAGGCAGCTGGTCTTCTGCCTGGCATAAAACATTTGAAAATCTTTAAGCTCATTTTAAAATACAGACCCTAATCAAACTATAAGCCTTGATAAAAATGCAGGCTATGATTAGATGCCTCAGTTGCCCTCATGGAAACAGAGATCGAGAGACAAGGGGAGGGAGTTCAGCTCTGTTAACTCTCCTAAAACTTTTGACAGCCTTTGATATTATCAGTCCTACTATCCTAGTGGTTCCCAGTTGGGGATCCATGGACCTCAAGGGGTGCACGTAACACCACACCCACACACCCACACCCACCGGTTTGTGGCACCATTTGCATAATAAAAACCACCATAGATATATCAAAATTTTCAAAAGTAGGGGGTCCATGGCTTGGCTAAGTCTGCAGTACTTAGCTAATTTGGAACCCCCGTCCTGGAATGAATATTAGGGCATAGTGGCAGGGGGCATGCACACTAGAACACGTTGCAACAGTTCCCTTTCTAGGTTGATGGCCACTTCTATTGTTGACGGCAACAATCCCCCCAGGAGTTATGCTATGGCGTTCCACATGGCTCCATTCTGAACCTCTCACTGCTTAACATCTGCATTAAGCCACTGAGCAAAGTTATATTGGTATCCAGAGCAAGGTATCCTCCATCTGCTGCAGAAGCAATATATCTCCTTTTCATTGTATTCAATAAAAGACTTTGCCCAAGGAAGGGCACATGCATCTCACGGTTGCGTGCCTTCTCGTGAGCTTTTCCAGCAGGGTATTATGTGGCACTGTCTTTTGAAATAGGCTCTTCTCTTATTTTTATTCTGTTTTTGATTGTATTGTCATTCAGTATTTTTTATTGTTTAAAAGTTTGCTGTGATAGCTGCCTTTAATATATTTTAATACAAAATAGTTGATTAAAAGAGGCAGGTTATATAAATAGATAGGCAGGTTAATAACAATGATGATGTCTACGACAAGGTGTTGCGGGCAGGAGCTAGAACATTGCAGCAAGAGATTTTGTTACACTGCTAGATACAAAGGGGCATCTTTGACTAACATTTTGATAAGAGAAAACAGATAAAAGCAGACACAAGCTAAATAAAGAAAATAATCAGTTTAATACTAATCAGTATTAGTGCAGTCAAAGATTATATGGTGAAAGGGCCTAACAGTACATCGTGGGGCAATTATCAGCCATTTTCAGACCTAAACATAAATATAAATGTGTTAAAATATAATTAAAATAATTTAGATTTAAAGTGTCAGGTGCCCAAGTGCTCATGCAGGCCCCAGGTTCTAGGGTGATCCTTGACCACTTCAAGATGAGAGAGCAGGTGGCTGCTGAATATACCATTCCCAGACAATTTTACATTTCACCACAACCTTATTAATCGTGCTTAACGAGCAGCCTCTTAAATCTGGAGAAATGGCCACTTGGAAAAATAAGTATGTCATTCTGAATTTTTGACTTCTATCTTCTTGAGGCCAGTGTATACATTCCTCATCACTGGAGATAGCCCTCCAGTGGGAGATGCAGGTAGTCTTGCAGAGAAGATGGCAGTTTCAACTGAGCAATGCCCTGATGGCATTGCGGCCCCAACTGCTTCCGCACAGCACAACGGGCCAGATGTTGCAGAGGGCGAGGCTGATTCACCAGGTAGATGGCTGAATCGTAGAACACCTGATGCTCCTGTCAAAATGCAAAGAAAAGTAAAATGAGGCATTGAACGCACACACACACACACACACACACCACAGCACCAGGCTGGTCCATGGAGGTGAATTGGGTACTGCCCCACCAACTGCAGTCTGCCCTCAGGCACTTCCCACCAGCCTGCCTTTTTGCTTACAACCAGGCTAGGGAAGTGGTCCTGGCAGTCAACTCCCTCCTCCTTAGTCTCGGTGTTGTCACTATAGAAGTCAGCAGCGAGGAGGAAAGGCGCAAACCTAGAATTAGTTGGCTCTGCCTGTTATTAGCCCTGGGTCCACTGTGTTGGCCTCTCTGCCTTCTGAGTCTTAAGACACATCAGCCTCCACTGACCACCACGAACATAATCCTCTCATTCTTCTCCCTGAGCCTTGGGCTGAGGCCAATAGGAACTGCAATAACTGGAGGGCCACAGGTTCCCTGTCTCTGTAGTAGCAGAAGCAACCAGGCAGGCATGCCATACAAAATCTAGGATATTATGATAGGGCATACAGGGTGAGCTCCTGTTGCTCTGTCCCAGCTCCTGCCTACCTAGCAGTTCGAAAGCACGCCAGTGCAAGTAGATAAATAGATTTTGCAGGACAAAACAGCAAGCCTTGTGATTGCATAAGTGTGTGTATATGTGTTTGTTTTTGTGTTGCATTACATTCGATTGGAGGAATTTACCTGCCACACTTCAAGAGGCACAGAATCCACCCAAGAATCACAGGGTGGGATCCGGTCATAGGAATTTAGAACAACTTCCATAGCCTGAGGTGACAAGGCACAAAATTTTAGCATCTGAAGGCAAAATTACCAAGGAGAGAGAGAGAGAGAGAGAGAGAGAGAGAGAGAACACATGTGTGAGCATACTGGAAAGAAAAGAAGAGGTAGATTCTGTTATTTATTTAGAAATATATATATAAACTGCTTAATGGAAAAACTTGCTTTAAGCAAGGTACATAAAATAATATAATTATCAATCCCGCACAGATAAAATCAGAGCAATCTCCTATGCTACATCCCTTGGAAGTCTTCAGCCAGAACTCCTGTATTATCACAGTGCCTAAAAATAAATTTAATTCAGTATTAAGAAAGAAAAAGAAAAGAAAACAGAAAGATTCCAGTTAGGACTTCTGAGTATTTCCAGGGAATTTTCCTTGGCAAAGGAAGGCAGAAGAGAGATACATTCTAGCTCTTATAAACTTGAAAGGATGAAATCCAAAAGACCAAGAGGGTGCATATATCAGAGACCAAGATTTCAAGGGCTCAGTAAAATAATTAAGCACAGTATATGTAATCCTGGGTATCTTGTAGTACACATTTTTAAAAGAAATGTTTAGAATACATATGGCTGTGGGAAACTGTTTAGGAACATGCTGGCAAAACCTGGTGGAAATCTCAGGAAAAAAGACAAGTGGGGGTTGCAGAGCATGACTTCCAATAACCAGGAAGTGGGACATCAGACTCCTGCACAACCCCTGGTTCCACTCCTACTCCCAGGGACCCCTTCTTCCATCTCCAGGCCCCACCAAGCCTTGATTCTCTCATATCATTCCTTTCCTTCTATTTACAGACATGACTTACGGAGCTGTAGTCCAGAACATCTGGAGGGCACCAGGTTGGCCAAGGCTGCCACAGACAAATGTTCTCCTCCCCACCGCCTAAGGACCAATCCAAACCATGTTGCTGCCTAACCAAAGACTAAATACTCCTACCCACTTTGTTTCCCACATACTGAATGGTAGGTTAATTTACTACTGCGCTGACAATAGGAGAGAGTGTCCTCCATCATACAAGAGGACAACAAGGTAACTTAAGGGGCGCAAGGCAGACCACACCCTACAAACAACTCTGCCCTCCAGCACCTCTTTGCTACCCCAAAGCTGCTTAATGTTGTGGCCAGCCTTGCCTTCTCCTAGTGGGTTGAATGTACAAAAAAGTTCCCCAATACCAAGGTCAGCCAGCAGCTTATAGAGGTGGCGACCCTTACCTTGGGATTGATAGAAGCAGCACCATGGTCGAGCAAGGTGGCTATAAGCCTCTCAGGTTGCCCCTCCAGGTAATCTTCCACTGCTTGCAGGGCACAATCCACAGGTGTGTAGCCGGCGCAGTTTCTAACGTTGACCTGTGCCCCGTGCTGCAGCAGAAGCTCCACAATGCGGATGTGGCAGTTGCTGCAGGCGTTGTGCAGGGGCGTGTGGTTCTTCCGGCCAGCTATCCGGACGTCAGCCCCACCTTCCAGCAGCCGCTTCACCACCCGGTAGTAGCGGCCAGCCTCCTCAGGCCTGTCTGCACTGGCGCAGGCCGTGTTGAGGGCTGTCTCTCCCTCTCGGTTCCTGTGGGCAACCTTTGCTCCATAGCAGAGGTAGAGCTTCGCGTGGTCGTCCAGGCCGTGCTTTGCAGCCACGTGCAATGGAGAAGCACGGTGGTCTCTTGTATTCTGGTTGACCAGAGCTCCGTACTCCAGGAGCAGCTGGGCACACCTGGAAAGCACAAGGAGTAGCTGTGGGGAATTTGGCAACCATCACACGATCCAACCCATGGGTGGGTGCAGGAAGCTTGCACAATATTTATCTGGGTAAGCAGCAGTGAACACAGTCTTCTGCCACTCTGTTGTTGTTGTTTTTGTTTTAAAAGAATCAGGACCTATATAGGACATGAGCCTGCAACTGGAAGTGAAGGGGCTAGAGAGACCCTTTTGGCCTAAGTGTGTCCATAACAATGGCTTCTCTCCCTCCAGTTAGATATGCTTGCAAACGATATGGCCTACTTAGCATGACCCATTTAGCTGCCCACAAGGTGCTTTTAGAAGCAAAAGTCAAGTTGTCCACTTGCAACAGACCTTGTGGTTGGAAAATTCCTGGTAGTGTCTGGGAGAGTGACAGGACTCTGGGAATCGAACTCCAAGACCAACAGGAAGACTGAAGGCAAGGTATTCTGTTGAAGCACATGATCACGCGTCCTTCACGTTTAACAATGTACCGGGACTTTATAAATATGTGTTGTGGACTTTTCAGAGTTGTGGAGAGTTGGGTATTAACCTAATCTGTGCCTTCTGCCATGGCTTTCCACCCTGGTGTGTTCATTGGCTACATTCACCCCGGCTCAACTGGACACTTTTCATTAACAGAAGAATCCAGCTTTCTCAGGAAGCGTGGCTGGAGAAGGGTGCCAGTGATTGGGCTTCCACTGCCCTGCAAAGATGCTCTCCACCCCCATGACTAGTAGGACCAGAAAACAGTAGGGAACAGAGTAAACAAAGGCAATTATGCAAAACAAGATGAAACTCGGTGGTTCTTGCTTCAGAATCTGAATTGCCCATGGATTGTAATATTTAACAGCATGCTTTGCATAATCTATTGAGGTAGTACAATCTACCGTACATTTAATTTCGCATGGGAGAAAGGCACTTTTGCAATTGAATTAAGGAGCCCCCTGCCAAGTCCGCCAGGAAGGCTAATTGTTAGTTTCATAGAGGCTAATCGTTAGTCCTATTTGGCTAATTACTTTGCTGCTATTCTGCTGTCGCCTTATTGCTGCAACACTTCAACCCACAAACACACACCCCTTCCCAATTTCCCAGACATACGGCAAAGACTCCTGAGTGGTGCAGAGATGCAGAGGGGCCAGTCCGTCCTCCGAAAGAAGGTTGGGGTTTGCGCTGTAGCTCAGGAGCAGGCGGGTGCACTCTGCGCGGTGGTTGGCACAGCTTTCGTGAATGGCGGCTTTCCCACCAACGACAGCATCAACCTCAGCCCCTTGCAGGAGCAGGTGCTTCACACAATCCTGGTAGCCTCTGGCCGCTGTGATGCACAATGGAGAAGTGTGCTTCTTCTGTGGGGTCAGCACCCACAGCCCTGCAGAAGAAGATTATTGGGCAGGAGGATCAAAAACTGAGAAGCGGCAGGTTAATACTGCCATTTAAATGGATTTGCAATAGGTTCTGGGCAAACAAACAGAAAATCCTTCCCACAGCGCATAATTAGGCTGCCACAAAATCTGACGATAGAACTATCAGCCATGATAGCCAATGAGCGAAACAAATACCTTAATAAATATTTAGAAGCACAGAATTCCATGATTCTCTGGTGATGGGAGCAAACAGCACAGTACGACTTTCTCCATCGTTCTCCGCTGGGGAGCTTTCCCAAAGCAATAGCCTCATGGTAGACCAGCTCTTGAATTTAAGCACTAGCCTGGGTAACCGTTAGTGATCAGAAATTCCATGCAAGCGAGTGAGCATGAAATAATACTGCTGTTTGCCCTGAAACTACTTAAATCTGGGCAATGTGTTGCAGGTTGTGGATTAACGTGGGCCTCTGAGGAAGTCTGAGGAAGTTCAAGGCTATTGCTCTTAAAAGTGTCACAACTTGTTGACGGCAGAGAGAAAATAGCAAACATTTTCTGCCAAAAGTTGCTACTGGTTCCATGTCAAAATACCTATGTTGCAATAAAAGCAATGTGACAGAAGGCTCTGCTTACAAAGAATACCACTTTTCATAAGGGGATTCCAAACTAACCACTTTTACTGAAGTGGCCACATTTTTGTGATTATAACTAAATTTCTGGCTATTCACTTTTCCTGTTTTTTAAAAAAAATTACTGGGCATTTAAAGGGCAGTGAAACTGTTTTCAGGACAGTGAGTGCATGCAGATTATTCGTTTTATATACCTCTGTCATGTACTTTTTCGTCTCCCCACGCCCTTCTAAGCTAAAAAGAAATCCTAATAACAGACCCTGCAATGCTGAATCTTTCCCCAGTGGGACCAAAATTCCTGTGCTCCAACTTGTCGTCCTGCCAGAACCCAAGCCTTGAAAAGTCTCCCACCCCCACAGAACTGAGTCAAAATCTAAAAGGCCAGTGACCAATCCAAGTGACAACCCCTATGGACAACCCCCACTATGGACAACCCCTTCTTACCCATTTCGGCAGACCACACCAGCTCCTCACTGAGGGTCTCCACAATCAAGTTGGCAGTAGATTCATCCTTAAAAATGCTCCGGACTCTTGGAAGGTCTCCTGTGTACAGGGCATTGTGAACAGCAGGATCCCGACAATACTGTGGGCGTCGGGCAAGTTTGGGGAGTGCAGAGAGGCTCCCAAAACTAGGCTGGTACCTCCGACTCACAGACTGGCGAGACGCAGCCCTCCGCCGGTCTTCCCATTCCAGCATTTCTCGCTGCAGACGCAGGGAGCGAAGGGTGGAAGAAGTGAACGTGAAAGTTTCCTTCGACATTCTTCCACACGAGAAGAAAAGGCAGCCAAAGTTTCTCCACACAGGCCTAATTCATCTACCCCCAACCTGTAAGCTGCTCCCAGCTTCAATTTTAAAAGGTATGGTTACGACGCAGTGTCACCAATGGGCACATCTGTTTATTGGACAAACACCCAAGCTTTGCTGTGTCTATAAATAGAAAGGAATAGTCATCATGACAGCAAAAATACTCTCAGTCTCTCTGCAGTGTCAGTTTTCCTTTCTGGATCTCCGTGCAATTAACTTGTTGGTGGATCCTTAGAAGAAAGCTGAGAAGAGTACAGTGATAAAGGAACAAAATGAGGATGGCAATCACCAAGTTTTAAGTATTTAAGCCTTCCTCCCTAGCCCCCCCAAGTTATCTTGTAAGCAAAGTCTGCTGTCTGAAAAATAAATATCAATATGGGAGGGGAAAATTCAGAGCACACACTGGAAAGGGGGATTCTACCCTCTGTGGTCTAAACCTCTGAGCCTAGGGCTTGCTGATCAGAAGGTTGGCGGTTTGAATCCCTGCAATGGGGTGAGTTCCTGTTCCTTGGTCCCAGCTCCTGCCAACCTAGCAGTCCAAAAGCATGTCAAAAGTGCAAGTAGATAAATAGGTGGGAAGGTAAACGGCACTTCCGTGCGCTGCTGTGGTTTTGCCAGAAGCGGCTTAGTCATGCTGGCCACATGACCCAGAAAAACAGTCTGCGGACAAACACCGGCTCCCTCGTCCAGTAAAGCAAGATGAGTGCCGCAACCCCAGAGTTGTTTGCGACTGGACTTAACTGTCAGGGGTCCTTTACCTTTTTACAGCTGTTTAAAGTGGTATGATACTGCTTTAAATGTGTAGTGCAGTTGCTGCCAAAGACATGACGAGTCAGCTATCCAAGGATTTATTTTACAAATTGCCACCTGCCTTCTGCTTATACCATGGGAAAGTAATGTTGCCACTTCACTGAATTTAATTGCCCATCCATTACGGCTCGCTTCCTTATTGCTTCCTTTAGCTGTGCAATCCAGCTTTTATTGTTTAAAACTCCCACCTCTAACCATTGGCTATGCTTAGCTGATGCTGGTTAGAATCTGGAGGGCCACAAGCTCGCTATCCTGATTTTGTGTCTGTCTGCTTGCCAATCCAGAGGCAGTCTTTGATAATTTGATGCCCCCAAACAGATCTTCTGAATTATGGATCTTCTCAATTTTGCACCCCCTTCGGCTCGGCACTGTGTGTGGGAATTGCCCTCACTGCCCTAAATCCAGCACCGGCCTATTTGGAACCTCTACCACCAACCATGTGTATAACGGGCAGCTGAGCATATGGCATTTGAATGCTAGAACTCGCCCCATAACACTGGTCTAACGATTTGCAAACCTTATCCCAATTTGAGTTGGCTGGGTACCAACATGAGCACAAAGAGGACAATGTCCTGTCCCCAGGAAACTTGCCAAGAGTCGGAGATGGTTGCCGCCTGCTTTCTTTCTGGCATTTGCTAAAGATGTTCCTGTTTACCAAAGCCTTCGATGTAGCAGTTAGAAACCACTTTGCTGTATTCTTTTACGTTTATTATTCATGGCACCATTTTTATCTTTTGTACACCACTTTTGATATTCACAATCATTAGCAGTATCTTAAGTGTTTTAAATAAAAATAAATAGGGTGACATTTGGTCAGCTTTTCTTGAAGCTTGTGCACAAACAGTAGTTAGTGTACGTATTTTCTTCTTCCATTGTATCATTTCCTGATCTGTACTTGTTATTTTATGCACAGAGGTTTTCCTCTTTTTATTTGTGATTAACTGAAATATCTGTTTGAAAAAAGACTCCAGGGGCTGTATTTTTTCCCTCCGACCAATCTGACAGTGAGTTGTTCTCTGCATGCCACGGTATTATAGTTCTATAAGCGTAGCTAAAAACCTAATCTTGCAGGGGATGACGGCAGCAATGACACACATTTCTTATTATACACTTATGAGACCATCTCTGAAAAGTTCATGTGGACAACCAGTTCCAACACACCAGCTTTTGTCATTTGAATAAATTTATGAAATTTGATCACATACATTGACGCAACTGGTCAAATTACCACAACATTGACTGCAGCACTTTATGGGAAGAAAAAGGCATTCCATTTTTGCTGTTTCTGGTTCTTTATTGCCAGCATTCTGTTTTGCTCTAAATTTCCCAAGGAGACAAACAAGAAAAGCTGGGTTTATCCAGCTTCAGTATCTCAGACCCACATTATCCATGTAGTATATGGAGGTGATTGTATGTATCCAGGAAGCTCTATATGAACAGGGGATGCTCCTCACTTCAATATGTAGAGAAGTGCAATCAGGCAATGGGTATACGGCGCCAACTCTGAAAATTGAGAGGTAGCGGGGATGGGAGGCTTGTGGTCCTCCAGTTCAAGAGCTTCCATCCATTAGCCAATCAATGACCATTTGCCAAGGGGGCTGGGGCTGATGGGAAGTGGAGTCCAACAACTGGAGGATCACAGACTCCCCATCCCTGCTTGTGTGAAGTAACCAGTGCGCATATAAGTGCCTCAGTACTAGGAATTGCTGCTACGACATCCAGAGTTCAAATTGGCATGAGCTACCTGGAAGAGAAGGTTACTTGCCTTTCTGGAGCCAGATCTCTAAGTTAATATGTATAAAACATATTATGCACACACTCCCTTTAAAACCCACAATCAAAATGTCAATCGCAAAGGAATAAAAGGTAAGGATTAAATAAAAAGATACAACACGCTCAAGACCTTCCTTTCACAAACATCTTTTTTGCAAGGTTCTATCAGCAAAAGTCAACTTCACACATTTTGCTAACTGCTTCCATCCGCATAAGATTATTATTTGCATATTGCCTCTGACATGGTTTGTGACAGAGTACCGAAGCAGGCATCAGGAGAGATAGTGTTTCAAATCGGAAGGGAACGACAGCTGCTTAACGTGCTAAACGACCGTTCTGGCTGGTTTAAACATCCAGGCAAAGCGCCGTGCAGGCAGAAGTAGGTCTGGAATAAGGTGTGATGCTAGGTGTGCACTGCCAGATACCTTGTTGCTTGGAAGGCTGTGCCTTTGAACAAATGGCAGGCTGCAGTAAAATTAGTAGCAGGAGCTTAATGTCCAATGCTATTCCTGCTGGGGCTCCCGTTTCTGTCCAATTCCATCAGATTTGTTATCTGTCTTATGAAGGAGCTTCTTTCCTCCAATCGCAACCAATGTTGATAAAGATGCTGAAGGCAAAAATCTCAAAGATATGTGCAAGGGAGTCAGACTCACTGGGCAAAAAAATCTCTGCAGGGCTCAGGACAATAGCCATGGTTCTATGACAGCAGGTCCTCTTACTTGAGCATCAGTGAGCAATCATAGATTGCTTTGGGCATCAAAGTTGGAGAAAAAGTCATCAGGTAGTTCTCCAAGAAGCTGGTCCAGGTCATCTGCATAGGAAGCATGAAAAGTTATTCAGGCTGCAGAACAGGAACTAAATCACCCCAGCACCCCATGCACGGGTTCCTATTTGCACATGAGATTCTCCAAAGATCAGGGGCTGCCCCATTCTCTTCAGCCCATGGGAAAGCTGTGCCCCTGGGAATAAAGGGAGAGGAAAGAAAATATTGCAGACTCATTTAGACTCAGTGAGCAAGGCTCTGGTCAGGGCTTAGTCCAGTCTATGCTTCAGACACATAGTGCAAACACAACATTTCACAACCAGTGAAGAATTCATCTTCTGATAATCTCTGCACCATCCCCACTTTTTTTGGGTGGGGTGGGGCTCAATTATTGTTGTTATATATATAAGGCAAACAGTACCAGGGTGGGTAGAATTATCACTGGTTCAGATGACATGGCCCCATCTATGCAGTATCTCTGCCAACCTGCATTCTAAGCAAATATAGTCCAGTAGCACCATTGTTTTAGCCGAGGCCCAACATGCTTATGTTCCTACTCAGCTGTGAATATCCTAGGAAGCGCCTCTTTCCACGGCCAAACATTTTCTACTTTGCATCTGTGTTTCATACATTTGACCTGCTTCTATGTTTCAGGTTTTCCAAAGTATTTGGAATTTTCTGGGAAGGAACCGGGGTGAGTGGGCAGGAATGCAGGTAGACAGCAGTAGTCATGAGGAAGGGCAAAGGAGCAGCACAGAGGCATGCAGCTTCACCCCTTGGCAGCACAAAAAACCCTGGTCAATCTCTCTCTGCTTTCTAAGCTGTTGCCAGATGCTGTTTATCAAAGTTCTCCCCGGGCAAGGAGGGCTAGCTTGCCCGTTTTTCAAAAGGTATTTTCAGTCCCCGGGATGCCAAGTACCTTATTCTATCCTTGAACAACATATCCGCTTTTGCTGCACACTCTCAAATCAGCGGGTGGGATGCAGTGCTCTATGTGTGGCCACTGAATGGTCACACACAGGGCTCTGCATGCCATCTGCTGATCCGAAAGTCATTAAGTGCTTGGGGAGCAGCGGGGAGGTTGGCAACATGTAGTCCTGTAAGCTGCATCTGGCTCAGTAGGACTTTTCTGTAGTCCATCTTGCTGGTTATCTTTCCTGATCATTGGCCATGCTGGCTAGAACTGAAGGGAACCCAACAACAAATGGAGAGCCACAGGTTCCCCATCCCTGATGCAGTCCACACTTCCTATTTTCCTTGTTCTGGAGGAGGCAGTGGGAAAAGAGAGACAGAAAGGCATTATCAGTCCATTGCTACTTAAGAGTTCTATTTACCCAAATCAGTTGTTTCAGCCTTTGGGGATGGAAGGTGCAAAACTGATTTGCCTGCTCCAGAGACCCCTGGAATTGATGTCAATGATGACCCTTTATCTAATGCCGATAC
Source organism: Podarcis pityusensis (assembly GCF_964106645.2). NCBI lineage: Eukaryota > Metazoa > Chordata > Lepidosauria > Squamata > Lacertidae > Podarcis > Podarcis pityusensis. The sequence continues at coordinate 27,569,558 of NC_138038.1, forward strand.
GCGCTGATAGCGGTCCTCATCCATCTCATGTCCTCCTTTGTTCCTGTTGTCTGTTGTAGTCATGGCAACGGGGGCGTTGGTGGGAGGATCCTGCTGGAATTCCGGCGCAGCCTGCACTTGCAAGGTTCCAAGAGGCCACAGAGAATGTTTGAGTTTAGCATCCTTCATACTTTTATCACCAAGCCACGGTCCCATATCATAACTGGCTCCCAATATCAATTACAGGAAAGGATAAATGGAGCTTCCTTGTTATCAGGACACCAACAAATCTAGCACAGCCCTGTAAGAGTTGGGAGTCCAACATCATCTCAAGGACCACCCCAACCCTGGTCTGCACAGCTCAGTTAAAACAGGTGTAGGGAACCTTTGGACTCTGGGATGTTGCTGAACTACAATTCTCAACAGCCTTTGCAAGCAAAGCCAATGGACAGGAATGATGGGAGTTGCAGATCAGCAACGTCTGGAGGGCCAAAGGTTGCCCACACCTGAGTTAAAGCTCTCCGAGGTCTGAAGCAGGTGAGATCTAGCATGGAGTTTGGTACTTGAGATGCTAGTATAGGCAGAGGCTCAGCCAGAGATATTCTCAGTAAAAGATCATGTGCTCTACTAGTGAAGTAGTATGACTTCTCCAAGTGATCGCACACGGCCTAAACTTCAGAAGGGGGATGTGATTTGGGAAGAGAATGAGAAGAAGAAGAAGTTTGGATTTGATATCCCACCTTTCACTCCCCTTCAGGAGTCTCAAAGCGGCTCACATTCTCCTTTCCCTTCCTCCCCCACAACAAACACTCTGTGAGGTGAGTGAGGCTGAGAGACTTCAGAGAAGTGTGACTGGCCCAAGGTCACCCAGCAGCTGCATGTGGAGGAGCGGAGACGTGAACCTGGTTCCCCAGATTACGAGACTACCGCTCTTAACCACTACACCACACTGGCGTAGAAGTATGCACTGCAGGGGTGCGACTAGCTAACCCTTGGGGTCTCTTCCAACTCTATGATTCTATGAACAGTGATTACAACTGGAACAGATCAATCATCTACTGATGGGTGTAGTGGAATCCCTTGTCTATCTCACTCACTCAAGCCAATTCCCTTGAGTGGTGTAACTCAGTGGCAGTGCATATACTTTAAATGTAAAAAAAGGGCTTCAGGTCCAATCCCCGGGATCTTCAGGCAGGGCAAGATTTGTCTCTGCAACCCTGGGGAGCCAGTTCCTGTCACTGTAGAGTAGTTAAGTCTGATCTACATTACTAGTGGTCTGACCTGATAGAAGACTGGTTTCTCAGTGACCTCCAATTTCCTCTCACGGAGCAGGCCCTTAGCTGCATAGGAATTAACCAAGGCAGCAATGGCTGCTTCCTCATTCTCCATATCCATCCTGACTTTGGACAGACCTGAGCACGGCGTGTTTGAGAAGAGGGAGCTCTCTTGTTGCTTCTCCCCCCCCCTTCAACTTGAACGTTTTGTTAACATTCAAGCATTTCCTCATGCATTTTACCTTAGCGGCTGCTATTCCCATTTTACAGAATTTGCTGACAAAGTTTTAAAAGAGAGAGAGAGAAAGAAATCGGCACTAGAGCAGTGGAAATACTGCATCAAGATACACTTCAAAACTCACCTATGTAAACTAAAGAAAATAGGAATTTAGGCAATTTTTCCAAGTTAAATTAGGATGCAGAATTTGCTAAGTGTGGGAAGAGGAAAGGACCTATGCAGGGCCAGTCCCACCCCACCCTGCCCCCACATTTTAACAGTTAATACATCGCATATGGCTGCCAATCTTAATGAAATACAGCATCCCAGTAATTAAGAACAAGTGCCTCCATACACTTTTTTTTTAAGAGTATCCAGAGTACACACAGCCTCTCCTATATCCTAGCAATTGTGCCAAGGAGAGCCTGCTCCTTACCTGTGTTGGCTCCATCTGCATTCCTCCCTCAATCTCTTGGCATAACTGAGGGGTCTTCTCATTGCTGAATCCCGGAGGATATATCTTCACCAAATTACTGGGTGTCACATTGAGGTAGTGGTTGCGATAGGATGGGGAGAACACACCCACCTGTGAAACCCAAGGTAGGTATCAATACTGCCTATGGTACACGGCACAATTGACTATACTTTAAAAAATTAAAAAATAAAAATAAATACAACAATAGAGGGGCAGATGTTTCATCGCTGGGAAGGGGTAGTTCACAACCAAAGAATGAAATATACAACCCAACTTCTAAAAACAAGGAGGGAGATAATACTATTTAATTGGTGTCCTGGACCAGCTCATCTGAATGCAAGAGGTTTGAATAAAAGTGACGCATACAATCTCCAGAAGTAAGATGGACTAAGTGAGTCTCTAGAGCAAAGAATTCTAAGACACCTTTCTACATATTCTCATGGACCTCATTTAGAGCACCCAGATAATAGTAAAGAAAGCTCTCTGGGAGTAGAAGGAGGAACATTCCACCATCCAATGGACAATCTTTGGTAGATGGTTCCTGACTTGTCAGTTCTGCTTTCAGCTGACATTGGTTGCATCTATTTGACACAAAGCTAGAAGGGGTAACTTGTTTTTGTGTTAATCTGGAGGTGATAACTGCACCAGCAGGGGCACAAACAAGCAGAACCATCACTCAAAAATGTCTCTGGATCCCCAGTAGCAGGTGGTCTTAAATACCAGTTATTCGCTATAATTTTTTTGCATGGAAATGAAAGCTCACCCAGCCCTTGATTTCTTGTTTTCTAGTACCTGCTTTAGCAGAAGCACTGAACCAGCCTTAAATTCACTTTGTTTCTCCTCCAGCAACAGGCGATGTATTGTGCCCTGCATTTCTCCTGCATGACAGAAGGCCAAACCAATCAGGTACAGGAGCACTAAATATACAGTGAAGTCAAAGAGGAAACACATGAGCGTCACACACCAATAGCTCTCACTGCCCTTTATACAGGAACACAGAGATGGGAGGGAGAGCCCAGCGAAGGAAGGGTCCCAAGCACTCAACACCAGCCACATAATTTGCCAGTGACCTGGAGCAAAGAACAATTGGTCCCAGGCAAATGCACATATCAGCCCCACCTAGGCTTAGGACTTCTAAGGACAACTTCAGTGTTGCCTGTTTATTCCTTGTGATGGTCAAATGAAAACATATCCTAGGAAGTCAAGAATGTGGCTGTGTAGGGAGTGGCAACTAAAACAAACTATACTGGAGAGGCTTACAGTGAATGTTTATGCATGAAAGTTAAGAAGCAAACCATCCCAAATGGCCTACTTTTTTTTTTAATGCCCTGTTAGTATTACCTGGTAGCATAGAGCACCAAGGTTTCAAACTATGCCCACAAAAAACTGGTGCCAAAATGTCAGTCTGGAACCTCCATGTACATTTGTGGGACTAGCTCAACTGAGAAATTGCCTCAATATTTGCTGGACTGCTTGTTCCCTGGCAGATGTTGGATTTAAATCGGGTGAGGAACCTTTGTCCCTCCAGATGTTGCTGAACTACATCTCCCATCAGCCCCAGCCGGCATGGCCAATGGTTAGGGATGATGGGAGTGGGAGTTCAGCAACATCTGGAGAGCCAGAGGGTACCACTGGGAGTCAAAGCTGAAAAATGAACAAAAAGACTACTGCCAATATAAATTGTAACTGGAAATGCCAAGGATTAAATTGTGTTTGTATTTTTTTGTTTTGTTTGCGTTTTTGTTCGGTGCAAGTTGCTTTTTACCCAGTCTTCTTTTTTTGTTATTGTCCATGCAAATATGTTTTACATACGTATTTCCAATAGCAAAGGGAAAAAAGCTTAATTAATATTTGAGCAGTCCATTGAAAACTAACTCCCTCCAGCCATTGCCTTTCTTCTTGCTTCACTTCTGGCTTGAGAAGCCAGCCTGCCTAGGCAATTCTCCCTCCCAATACCTATTCACAAATTTGTCCAATTCTTTGCTGGCTCCAAAGAAGTTTTTTTTTTTTTTTTTTTTTGGAAAACCCCATGTCACAACTATCCAGTCGCTTTCCCTCAATCTAATGAAAAGACAGCACTCTCCCTCTCCATCCTTCACCATCAACACAAGGGGTCAGCAAAACACACAGATTTGCTCAGGGCTATATACAAGCTCCATTGTTAGGCTAGTGGAAGCCCGTGCAACAATTCCCAGTAGCACAATGTGCCTAAAGGACTGTACCATATTTAGTCAGAGTCAATTCAAACACCCAGAAATGAGTCAGACGGTGGCCATTAACAAACAAGGTTTGCCCAGACACCACAGGCAAAGCAGAAACGCCCCACCAATAATGCATGCAGAAGAAGTAAGTCACGACACTGAACTCTTTTCATCCTTACCAGTAGGGTCTTTGAACACGGCGCCTGCGTCAACGTTGGTCTGCATTACTGACTTAATCATCACGGCCATGTTAGGAACCTTGTTCTTTGGGAGCTGCTTCAGGGCTGCCTGCATGAAAGAGAATGAGCAAGGGAAACGCACTATTTGTGGGAAGTCAGGGTGGCAAATCTGAGACAGGATTGTATTAACTTTTGAGATTTGAGAAAAGATGCCTGATCGCCAGAGCAGCAAAGGATATGGAAGAGGCCTTCTAATATATCTTTCTTCCTGCCCTTTGTTGTACGGTGACACACAGCGAAAGGACAGCTGGCCAAAGAGGCCTCGTAGCTCGCTTCCTGATGGCTCGAGGTTGGTGGAGAGGACGACAGCTGAACGTCAAGCAACCGCCCACACCTCATTTATCGCTTGATGCGCAGCAGGAAAAGAGGCAGGAGGGAGAGGCATGTGGGAGTTGCCTAGCAACCCACCATGTTTACCTTCTTACCAGACTAGGCCTGCTCCGGGGGTCTAGTGCGTGTCGGGGGTGTGTGAGCGGCAAGCAGTGTATGTCCCAGGGCGTGTGCAGTGAGCGTCCTGGGGGTAGCCACAATGGCACCCCCCCCCCGATGGCACCCGGGGCGGATTGCCCCACCCCACCTTTGTTCACCAGTGCATGCAAACCTGGTGCAAGCGGTCCTACCAGAGGTGTGGACAGTTATTCCCAGCTGTGTGGAGCAGATGTTGGCCTTCCCTGAGCTGAATTTAGAGTGAATACTAGTCACCAACACTTCCAAGGTGTTATGGAGGAACTTCTGTATGTTCTTTTGAAAATATGTTTATATGTATTTAAATATTTATATGTATACTGTACCCTTGCAGATGGATAACAGTATATATCCCATCCAGATTACTGATAAGGTTATCCATGGCTCCAGTAATATTGCAATACATCCTTGCTTCCAGGCCCAACCATTTTATCATCTTTGGCGTTTGCACTTCAAGAAGAGATTCTTCTTCAAGTGAAGTGGAATTTTCCCACCTGCAAAACCAAACTTTACCTTACGAAGCACCATAACAACGCTGTATGTCCTAAGGAAGCAGGACGGATCTCTCTCGTCCAATCCCAGTTCCGTTTTCATGGCAGCCCAAGGGCCTCTTCCAAATTCGTCTTCTATTGGCTGCTGGGAAGGAGGCATCTCCTAGAGTCGCACACACAATTCCAGGTTAAAGCTTACTTTTCACCTTACCTTTGGGAAAAGCACTTAGTCATTTTGAGACAACATTATCCATGGGAGCTGTTTTGCTCTACTGGGTGCAGGTCATATTGCTTATGCTCCTTCCTCTGCTCACTCCAGAATCTCCTCCTCGCCACCTCACCCTCTCTCACACACATTAAAACATATAAAAGAATAGTTAGAAGAAACATCTCTATTGAAGCAGAACGAGAAAGTGTCTCCACGACCAGACGTATGAAAAACTTGCTGTAGTCCAAGACATGCAAGGGCTGGTTTGGGTTACTCAGTACATGCCCAGAGGCATCTTTTAAAACTACCTGAACCCTTCCCTGACAGGGCTTGTTAAATGTTGTTTCCAGGACTGCTCTGGCTCATGAGGTGAGTTTCTGCAATTCATCATCCTTAATATTGACCTTATCAGTACAATGAGAATAACCAAGTGACGCTTGGAAGTACTAGACTAAAGATTTCAAGATTTTCCATGGATGAGTTAGTTTTTCTTTTTTGAAATACAAAGAAGGGATGGAAACTTGCAGTTTTCTCCTGTAAAGGTCATTCTGCACAGCTGCTTCAGAGTTGGGTTTTAAAAAAATTAATAGCCAGTACAGGGCACCAATTTTTACTAGGACTACAGTGTTTGGAGGGGTGAGGTTTAACTATTCCCTTCCTGCGCTTGAGCCTGATAAAAGTTACCCGCCCCCAGCTTGGCTAGCAATGCCCTGTGGCACCAATGGGAACAACCATCACCATTAATACAGTAGTTACACGGTAAGGAACTCTTTATTGGCATCAGGACTGCGAAAGGCAGGGGCTAAATCTCCCATTCCCATGAAGTTTGGTTCCAATGAAATTCATATCCCATTAAATGAAAAGACACCCAACAGGGTTTGTAATCGTGCGCTTAGCATCACAGCTGGGTTCTCAGAGGCAATGCAGAATTTCCAGTCCCCATCTGCAGCATGACTTCTTCTATTAAGAAAGGGAAGAGTAGAACCATGAATTACCTCCGTCCGCAGCTTTGCTAGAGCCCCATGAGTTGGTGTCTGTGGAGCTGTAATGAGAATCTCTTCTAAGTTTTTTCCATCAGGCTTTTTTAGGGAACAAGGAAAGGAAGAAAATCTAATGAACACAAATTCTTGCCAGAGTTATGGACTCACCTTAAAGTAAGATATCCAAAGGTAGGTAGATCCCTCCCACCCAGCCGCATTTAAAAAATGAAAGCTGAGATTCTCAGGGTGCTGAATGTGGTAGTCTGGGCCCAATTCTGTGCTCCCAAGGCAGTTACACAACCCTACCTTAACACTTTAAAGCCCTAAACGGCCTCGGCCCAGTATACCTGAAGGAGCGTCTCCACCCCCATCATTCTACCCGGACACTGAGGTCCAGCACCGAGGGCCTTCTGGCGGTTCCCTCACTGCGAGAAGTGAGGTTACGTGGAACCAGGCAGAGGGCTTTCTCGGTAGTGGTGCCCACCCTGTGGAACGCCCTCCCATCAGATGTCAAGGAAATAAACAACTATCTGACTTTTAGGAGACACCTGTTTAGGGAAGTTTTTAATGTTTGATATTTTATCATGTTTTTAATATTCTGTTGGGAGCTGCCCATAGTGGCTGGGGAAACCCAGCCAGATGGGCTGGGTATAAATAATGAATTATTATTTATTATTATTACTTATACTGTAGAAACCATTGGCACAGACTAAAATTATTAGCTTGACTTCCTGTCCTCCCTGAGTCAAAGCTATGTCCCAAATCAGGAGAGAATGTACAAGTTTTCTTTCTATATTCAATTTCCCTTCAGTCCCAGTCAGAGGTCACTTTTTAGTGATTTTTGGATGCGGAATATTTCAGCAAAAATATTTAACTGAGGTTTCAATTTAATATTTTATCCTTTTTCTATATTATTAATTTCATTAGCATTGTTTTTCTAAGCCACCACAGAGCATTTGTATCAGCAGAGCAAAAAAAGTTATTTCACCTGCAGGCACCCCAAGAAGCATTCAGTGAATCCATATAGGGAGATAATTAGTAATCCCCATCACTAGGATAACCATATAGCAGCCATTTTGGAGCAGAGAAAACTTAGGGAGGATGGCAGCTTTTATGCCCCTTTTGTGACATAGCAACTGTGGATGGAGTGGAGGAAAAAAGGTAATAATATTTCACAACACGCATATACCGTATTTTTCTGCGTATAACACTCCCTCGTGTATAACATGCCCCCTATTTTGGGGGACTCAAATTTATGAAAATGGGGGAAGATGACCCCTGTGTATAAGACGACCCCTGTTTTTAAACATTAAGATAAAGGGACCCCTAGCCGTTAGGTCCAGTCGCGGACGACTCTGGGGTTGCGACGCTCAAATCGCTTTACTGGCTGAGGGAGCCGTCGTACAGCTTCTGGGTCATGTGGCCAGCATGACTAAGCCTCTTCTGGTGAACCAGAGCAGCGCACAGAAACGCCGTTTACCTTCCTGCCGGAGCGGTACCTATTTATCTACTTGTACTTTGACGTGCTTTCGAACTGCTAGGTTGGCAGGAACAGGGACCGAGCAACAGGAGCTCACCCCGTCGCGGGGATTCGAACAGCCGACCTTCTGATTTGCAAGCCCTAGGCTCTGTGGTTTAAACACTATTTTAGAGTAAAAAACCTAGTCTTATACATGGAAAAGTACGGTACTTCCAAAGCATCCTCACTCCTTTGTACATACAGCAGGGGTGGCTAACCTGTGACTCTCCAGATGCTGCTGAACTGCACCTCCCCTCAGCCCCAGGCAACATGGCCAATGGTTAGAGCCAAAGGTAGCTGTAGTTACTAGCTGAACAGCCATACACTCCCCATCGCCAACATAAAGATTGCCCTATTATCATGCTGGTCCTCTTACTTGATGTGGCAGAATGCCAGCAGGTCCCGGGAAGCGCCGCGTCTTAGCCCGCAAAGGAACTTGGGTAACTGGCTCTGGCATCTTGTTGGCTGCTGTGACCAAACGGACAAGGTGATTGGTGACCACAGGTGACTGGAGGTTTCCGGGAACTTTAGGGTTGGCAGGTGAAGTCTCCATAGAGGTTGCTGGGGGACCATATGCAGAAAGCAGCTGAGCACCAGAATTGGCTGTTCTGGACACAGAGCAGCTCTGATTGGGCATCCATGGTTTGTGCGGCCTTGTTGGGGTACTTGCTGACTGAAAAGAAGAGCAGGGTCTAACCAGAGGCAAGCATGGGCTGTTGGATGCGGCCGTGGGTTTTTGCAGAGATGCCTGAAAAGGCCTGAGCACCTGGCAGCTGGAGTTTGAAAGGGCACATGTGCTGCTACTTAACCCTAGGCGAGACTGAGACAAGGAAGCGTCCACGGCAGGAGGCCTCAAAGGCAACTTTGGATAAGTCTCTGCCGGCTGGAGATGGCTGATGACCTCTACCACAGGTTGTTTCCAAGTCTTTTCCAACTTTGAGGTCTCTGACCCAAAAGAGTCAGTCAATGCCAACGAATCAACCACTCGTGGTTTCTTCGCTGTTGCTACACTATTATCTCGCATTTGCTCCCAGGACATATAGTTGGACCTGAAGGACCCCGGATACGACTGTGTATCAGACTCTTCCAGATCCATGCACGCAGCCAATACAAGCTCGTTGTCAATTTCCTCATTGCAGGGGACACCCCCAATGGGGAGCTTAGCTGGAGGCTGCTTCACAAACCTGAACCTTGTGTCTGAAGTGCCGCTCGATTTACATTCAGTTGCAGTGGGTGCCAGGTCCTTCTGAACTGTGAAGCTGGTTGCCAGAGGAGTCTTCTGGTTGCTTTTGACATTACCTTCTCCAAACCTTAGCCTGGAGCAGTTTTGCACCTGCAAGACTGGGGACATGGTCACCCTTGGCCCTTCAGAGACCGGAATGGTGGTGCTGGGGGCTCTCAACCCAGTTGAGAGGGGTCTAAGACATCTTGAGCTATCTGTAGGTGGATCCAGGGCTTGCTTCTCCACATCATTCACAGCTGACAGAAAATCCTACCAAGAACAGAGAAACAGAATGCTTGTCATGAGGTGCCATCCCTCAGCTTTGTACTACATGAACATTGTGAGCCTGAGAGCCCATGAGGGCTTAAGGGTATCTTTTGTTTGCCATTTGGCCAACAGAGTTCTTCCATCCAAAGTCACATGTCCATCTGAAGTCGTCCAAAGTACACTTCAGCCAATAAGTAGAAACCTTTGCCCTCTCCACCACACCCAGATTCACAAATATTCTCTTACCTCATCTTCAAAGTCTGCCTCCACAGCAAATAGCTTCTGTAGACCACAGGCCTGTTGGGTGAGGGGGAGAAATAATAACTTAAAAAAATTATTCTATACTACCTGAACTTATACTACCTGAATTATTCTAGCTACATGCAGTTTTTGTTCCAGCACAAGTCTGAGTGGGGTTTGGGGGTTTGTTGTTGTTTTGGTACACCACTTTAAGTGTCTCTTTCGGCTGAAAAAAGGAGAATCCAAGCATTCTAAACAAATAAATACATAACAGGCTTGCCCCTTTTTTTTAACCTGACCATCTTCCACCCACAAGGAAGAGTTTTGAGATATTCAAAAGACTGCCTGATAACTTTAACGTTTTTTATTACTATATCTTGCATTGTGTTAAAAACAATGTTTCCCGGGGTTTGAGGGGAGTGTAATAGCCTCGTCCGTCTGCTGCAGCAAACACAAGAGAGTCCTGTGGCACTTTACAGGCCAACCCCCTTATTATGGGCTACAACGTCATGGGCTACAGTCCTGCTGCATGGGCTGTGGCTATGTGTTTATAAGGCATTTGTCCTCCCTCTGGACTGCCCTCCTCCCCAGTCCCTCCTGCCCCTCTATTACCATCGTGGAGGCAGAAGAACCAAAACTCCAGGGTTAATACGGTGTGAAGAAACAAGGACGACGCAGGGATGCAGCGAGAGAGGGAAGTCCAGCATCCAGGCCCGCACCTCCGCTCACCGAGCTCTGCATTCGAACTGGCCGCCTCAAAGATGACGAGCCGCCCAGCCCCCGCCCTTCTTCATTGCACCTGCGCAATAGCTCGTTCTCTCCCTGCCCACAAAAGGGCAAACGCTTCGTTTCCTTGACTACGCAAGCGCCTAGAGCTTTCGCCCACTCAGCCCCCGCCCGGTCGCCATAATGCGGCGCTCTTCTACTACGTAAGCGGGGGGCTGAGTGGGCGAAAGCTCTAGGCGGTTGCGTAGCCAAGGAAACGAAGAGTTTGCCCTTTTGTGGGCAGGGAGACAACGTAAGCGTAGTAGAGCGCCTGTTCTCGTTTTAGGCAAGGAGGGGATCGTCAACGTTTTTTGGCCGCTTGTTAAAATAACCTGGTTTGTCTTTAGCGCGCAGGCGCCAAGCTTCCGCGGCTCGTGTCCGTTCTCTGTCAGAGGGGGAAAGCGTGTTTCTCCCCACACGGACGTAAATAAGACCGTTGGGAAGAGGTCGAGCTCGTTTCTAAAAGTTACTTTAGTGTTAAGCAGTTTGGACTCTATGTCGTCAGATTAAGCTTTAACGTGGGCCAAGGTGTATTTTAAATATCAAAATGCAGCTCTGGAGCAAGTGAAGCACTGTGCCTCGGAGCATATCAAAAGTTTTTTTTCTTTCACTGAGTAGCACGTACTTCTTTGGCGATCACTCGTAGCCAGTAAGATTGTCTTCCATGAACACGGTTTTAACAGTGAGTCCGTAAGTGACTGTGGAGGCCAATTCTGGATCCACACATCCTTCCACAGTGGGAATATAGGTTTCCGGGCGGGAGTTGATCACGGTGAGGGTTTGCCAAGAGTGCCTTCCTCTTAGCGCGTTTCTCCTTTTCATCCTGAGTTCGAGCGTCTTCAAAGCCCATGACACCTTTGGTAAAGGCTGTTCTCCAATTGAAGCGCTTGCAGGCCAGTGTTTCCCAGTTGTCGGTGTTTATACTACATTTTTTTAGATTTGCCTCGAAGAGAGTATTTGAACCTCTCTTGTTGACCACCAAAATTACGCTTGCCATTTTAAAGTTCGGAATAGAATAGTTGCTTTGGAAGATGGTAATCAGGCATCCCCTCTTTTCTTCCCAACCCTATACAGTGGTACCTCAGTTTACGAACTTAATCCGTTCCAGAAGTCCGTTCTTAAACCAAGGCGCGCTTTTCCTAACAAGGCCTTCCGCCACTGGTGCCCTTCCACTGTTCAGATTGCGTTCTTAGACCGAGGTAAAGTTCTCAAACCAATACACTATTTCCGGTTTTGCGGAGTTTGTAAACCAAATCGTTCTTAAACCGGACTGTTCTTAAACCGAGGTACCACTGTGCTGCATATAACACCAATGTCTCACAACAAATGTAACTGAAGAACCTGAAGAAAGAGACAATGCATGTGCTTTTGAAAACGAGGGGAAATTATTATTTTTTTAAAGAAGAAAAGGAGTGTGTGGCAGCCCCCAGTATTTAAAGAGCCCCCACCCCTATTACATCATTAGAACCAGAACATAAACCTATGAACCTATAAAAAGAGCAGAAAAAAATATATCAATGTTTGGTCCAGATCCTAGGTACTGCACCCTCACTAAAGGAGACTGTATGGATGATTCACTAAATGATTGTAGGATGACGTGTGTATCTGAGCTTATGGTCTCAGATTCTCTTTATCTTATTTGCTGCTTTATTACAAAAATGACAACTAGACTACTGATCCTAAACTGAATAGTTAGTTGCCCAACCAGCTCCTCCAGAAGCCACTGCTCTCAACTCACTCTCATCTGCCTCACATTCAAACTCCCTTTCAAATCCTCATCCAGTCATCACTCACCACCAGAATTCCACACTCTCCCTTTCCCTCTCCTTCCCTCCTTAACCTTCCCATAATAATTCTGATATAATTACCTTAATAACCCTATTACATTCAATATTTTATACAAGCGGGGCTCCCTATAACCATACTGTTAGACACATTTGAGCTTCCCATTCCTGGTTCCTAGGAAATGGGGGTGAGCAAACTGCAGGTTCTCCATCCATGTTCTAAAAACCAGAGGTCTTCCCCCAAATGATCCTGGGAATTGCAGTTTGTTAGGGGTTCTGAGGATTGTAGGTTTGAGAGGGAAGTCACAATGGCACAAATCATTTCAGTGGAAGTCATATGCTTTAAAGGCGCATTGGGTGCTCTTGAAAACATAGCATCATAGAATTGTAGAACTGGAAAGGACCCGAGGGTCATCTAGTCCAACCCCCTGCAATGCAGGAATCTCAACTAGATGATCCATGGCCGATGGCCATCCAAGCACTGCTTAAAAACCTCCAAGGAAGGAGAGTCACTGCTTCAGGCCCTAAGGGCCTCTGGAGCAGGAGAAAGCAAGCTTGCTCTGTCCTCCATGTGACAGCCCTTTAGACTTTAGTTATTGAAAGGGCTTCATGGTGTGGATCTCATCCCAGTGTTATGAGAGTGTAAGCAACACATTTCCCTCTCTCCTTTCTCCACTCCATGCAGAACTGCAATGGTAACCAGAAGGCTAGAGTTTGGAGCCCAGCCAGGGCTGGCTGTGGGCAGGATCCTTGCATTGCCAGGGGTTGGGCTAGATGACCCTTGGGATCCCTTCCAACCCTGCCATGCTATGATTCTATCAAGCAACTAAAGGAACAAAAAGATGCTTCTGAAACATTTGGAAATCATAGGAACACTCTCCCCACCAGTGGCTTCTATCTTCCTTAGGAAATAGGCAGGCCAGAACAAGGAGGGAAAGGCTCAGAGTTCAGGTAGGTGCAAATGCCAATTGAGTGCCCTATACTATAGGAATGCTTCCTTCCCGTGTCCCCCACCCTCATGCGCCAGACTGCTGCTAGCATGGCTGGGAGCCAGGCGCCTGCTGATTGCTCCGTTATCTTTGCAGGGAGGGAGCCTTTCCCCAACATATACTTTGTTCTGGCCAAATCCCTGGAGAGACGTGACGACCCTCAGGTATTGGGGCAGAGGGAAGGAAGGGGTCCCTGTGAAACACGTTTGGGGATTCTGTGGCTTCCAACAAGTGCTTTTCAGAAGCATTGCTCCCTCCAACAGGGGAGGCTGAGCCATAGCCATAACAGCTAGTTGCCTTTGATAGGCAATTGTCTCACCCTCTTTGAAAGCCATTCCATCCAAGATGCTCTTGTGGTGCATCTGATTCTCCTATGCTTCCTTGCTCCTGCAAGGAGATGACTATTGTGAGATCCTTTGGTTAACATCTATCTGGGCTGGAAAATATTAAAGAATCAGAGGACTGGTGAGCTTCCCTTGAAGCACAACTGATCAAAGGCAGGCAGATCTGTTAGCATCTTGATAAATTAAAAAATTCTTCCAGAATTTATTTTTTTTATTTTATTTTTTTTAATTTTTTTTATTTTGACTATGGCAGACCAACACGGCTACCTATCTGTAACTGGAACCATCTTGATAAAGATGCTCAAAAGACAAAGGATCCTATAATACCCCGTTAGTGTCTCAGAAAAAGCTCCTAAGCTGATGGAGAAGAGAGCAGTTAAGTGGTCAGTGGGGCTCCAGGTTGCCACTTCTGGATCCCACCACAGCCCTTCCAAGTTGCCAAAGAAATCAATGTCACAACAGTTTTTCCCCTCGCACCTCCTCTCCATGATCCCTCGTGGGGCCTTCTCAGACATATGCTGTGTCTGAACCAGCAGATCCCACCAAACCAAGTAATCAAGGACCCAGTCAGAAAAGGAGTGTGCGCAGTCATACCAGAAATAAGCAAAATACCGCATTTTTCTGTGTATAAGACTAGGGTTTTTAACCAAAAAATGATATTTAAAATTGGGGCTCGTCTTATACACGGGTAGTCCTGAGGGGTGTTTTCTTAATTTGGAGTCCCCAAAAATACATGGGGCATCTTATAGATGGGGACGCCTTATACATGGAAAAATACGGTAACTAAACAGGTACTAGAAGTCACCCCAGAACTGGCCCTACTGAACATCTTCCAAGATAACAATGCCCACTCACACTAGAAAGAGCTCATAACCCACCGACAGCATACAATTCAATATGACTAACTTAACCCAACAACCCCCCTCACCCACTCACAAACAAATCCCACTGCAGCCAGCCAAAGACGATCAACCACACCCTAGGCCACCCCAACCTCTCTCACCACCAAAGAAACAACAAGTGAATAGAAAGAGAACTTCCCCAGGTGATGCTGACAGAAAAAACCCAAGCATACGCTAAATAAATGAACTTAAGCTTTGCCACCCTAGTCCCTCTCTCCTGCTCTCCTGCATCCATACAACATGACCAGTCCAACAAAGTTGATGTTGAAGAATCATTGCTTCGACACTGGTGATCTTTGCTTCTTCCAGTACACTTGGCATTAGTTTGCCTGTCTTCCCAAGTGATATGTAAATTTTTTTGGAGACATCGTTGATGGAATCTTTCGTGGAGTTGGAGATGACGTTTATAAGTGGTTCCTGTTTCACAAGCGTACAATAAGGTTGGTAGTAGAGAAAAGTGAAGAAAAGGGCCTCCACTTGAACTAAAGGATAGGCATATTGTGAGGTGGGGGTGGGCTTTGAACATCCAGGTTGGCTTTGAAGCTATTTTTGTAATGGAGCTTAATTTGAATAGTAGAGTGCTTGGTATCTGGTGGGCGGGGCTTGTGTGTTTTGCTGCAGAATCAGCCTTCAGTGAGTGTTCCGTTAAGAGTGTCAGTTAAGAGGGACCAACTGCCTCTTCTTGTTTCTTGCCTCAGACTTGCCCCATGTTGTTGTATTTAGTTTCTCTCATTGTGTTATTTTGTTACAGTTTTCTTTATTATCAAAGCTTAGTTCACATTTACATGAGCCACTAATTTTGCTCAAAGAAAAAGAAACTCTGCTGAAGAATGGTGGAATATCCTAAACTTGGGTGAGTGAGGGGATATTCCCAGTTTGCCAGGAGGATTGATTTTGTTAATCATCACCCCCCCACCTCCACAACAATGTTAGCCCCTGCCCTTTTAGGATGGACGTGAGAGCTGACAATCATAGAAATCATTTGTAAAATCTATTAGTGTAGTCTGGCTGCGGTAGGGCAGCAGCATGCCCTGATCACTTTCTAAATAAAAGGTTGCAACAGAAAGTTAATGCATTTTTAAACTCATATAGCGCTTACTAACAGTTCATCATCATTTTGGAAAATTGTGACAGGTGAGGTGCTGCAGGGTTCTGTTCTGGGCTCATTCAATGACTTGGATGAAGGAATTGAGAGGATGCTCATCAAATCTGCAGATGGCACCAAACTGGGAGGGGCATCTAATGCTGCAGAAGGCAGAATCAGAATTCAATAATGATGATATTAACAGATTGGAGAGCTTGGTCATTTTTTAGAGTCCTGATCTCTGAGCACACATTTTTGGTCATTTTTCAGCTGCTAACCCCTGGTCATGTTTTTTTGTTATTTTTCAGAGTTCTGACCCATGGGTCACATTTTTGGTCATTTTTGGAGACCTGATCTGGTTATGCTTTCAGCCATTTTTTGGCATCCTGACGCACATACCACATTTTTGCTCAAATACCGTAATATTTTAGCAGCAAATCTGCTAATTTTAGCAGCAAACCAGCACTCTGAAGCAGGACACTTGTGATAGTGTTTAGGGATAGGAGAAGACATTTCCCCAAATCCCATCTGGCTCAAACCTTACTCCAATGTGCTCAAGAGCATTGGCAGAGGTCATCATACCAGCCAACCAAAGCACCTGTATTACTTACCTCTTTGGTTCAGGGATCTGTCCCCTCCTACCTTCCTCTCTCCCTATATTTCGCTCTCCACTGCCACATTGGAACCATCAATTCAACATTTCATAACTTAAAAGCTTTCAAAAACTTATTTGCTAGACATTCTGATCCAGTTTCTTTCAATACTCCTTTTCTGAAAGGAAATTTTAAAAATTGAATAGATCCTGGCAGGGCCATCTTAAGTATATCTGGCACCGTGGTGCAAAGATCCCTCTGCCCCGTTTCCCAGAGTTGCCGACCTTTTTACAGCGCTGCTGGCAGCTCTGCGGGGTTGGAGGAGACGGGCAGCGGCTGGAGGGCGGCTCCTCTGGCGGGGAAGAGGCGGAGGCTCTGGGCATGGTGCTGCTTTAGCAAGGCGGGCGAAGGCAGCGAGCTGATGCCAGGAGGCGCCGCGTGCAGCCTCCAGCTCTTCCCTGGCGCCCTCCAGAACTTGGCGCCTTGGCACCCTGCGCCACTATGGGCAAGACGCCCCTGGATCCTGGATCTCTACAAAAAAGGTCAGCTTGATCTTCAATGTAAACCCATGAGTTCCTTCTCCAGACATTGAAATAAATTACTCATCAATATTTTTTTATTTTTTTTTTTAATCTCACAATTTGTGTAGATTCTGGAAGTTCAGAGTTTGTTGGAGCTGACAATGCAGTGTTTTTCATTTTTTAATCAATTGCTCAACTAAAGATACACAGATACCTCAAGGCCAATTGAAAGAGGCCATTAGAAGAAGGGTTACGGAAGATAATAAGTTTCTATACAACTGCACTGTAAGATCCAAATAATAATTTCTGAAGAATGCATGACATATATGCCCAGCTTCAGGACTTCCGGGTTGGCGCCATCGCCGAATGGCGGACT
This sequence comes from Podarcis pityusensis, assembly GCF_964106645.2. Lineage (NCBI taxonomy): Eukaryota > Metazoa > Chordata > Lepidosauria > Squamata > Lacertidae > Podarcis > Podarcis pityusensis. The sequence continues at coordinate 27,586,693 of NC_138038.1, forward strand.
CCCTCCGAGCTCCGGAGGGAGTCTGCTCGGCAGGGGCTGGGTCCTACCGCACCGGCGATGCGGGGACCCTTAAAAACCACGGCCACGAGGGCCGTGGACATGGAGACTCGGCTGGCACCGTTAGCGCCCTCCCGACTCGTGAAGGAGCCTTTTTAAAGGCTACGGATCGGGTGCCGGGGAGAAGCGTGGTGCTTTGAGTCCTCTGCTATCCCTGCCGAGCGCAGCCGCATGCCATCCGGCGGAGAGCGCTGACTTCTTCCATTGAAAATTCGGACTTCTTAACAACAACCCGTGAGTAATTTGGAAACCGGGTTCAAAAGGAGGAAAAAAAGAATTTTTTTCGGATTGGACACGAGCGGGGGGGGATCCAAAAAGGAAGTCAGTCCCCCCCCCTACTGTAAACCTTCCAAAACAAGGACGGGGAAACCAAGGTCCTAAAAGATTTGTATTGCTAATAAAAACTAAGAATTCCACGATGGGGAACTACAAGAACTGTGCTGGAGGAAGAACTGAGGGAGAAGGGAAACGTGACCCCCCCCCCTGGGAACCGGGGTGATTGAAGAGAGAGCCTGGTGAAAAGAGCCGGAGATTTTGACAGCTGTCAAAGTAGCTGTCAAAGTCGGAAAGCAGAGAGGATTTTATTATGAGAACTTTGCTGGTTAAATTTGTTACAATTTGTTATAACTCGTTGAAATTTGGATACAAAATGGCGAAAACATGGATAACAATCGGACTTTTGGACTAGAGAAAACAAAGTTACAACAATCCCCCTAGAGGAGTTTCGGGACATTACAAAGATGGTCGTAAGTGGAAAAACACCATTGGAATTTTACAGGACTGGTTATCTTCTGGGAAAGCTGCAAAACGGAAATAATATTTTGTCTACAGGGTGTTCAGCTAAAGGAGACAATAGAATTTTCTATTGAAGAAAGGAAGGGACTGAACGCAAGTTTTTGTTCCTGAATAACAATAATCCCTGCAGAGTTACTAAGCTTCTGAATTAGAACGTTTTAGCAGCGGAACAAGAGGAAATTGGACTACAATTTGGAAAGAACAACGGGGGGAGTTTTATTAAAGATCTGAAGTTAAGTGTTTTTTAAAAAAAAAAAAAATAATAACTATAAAAAGAAAAAGCCAGCAAGGAGTTGGGGGAAATAGGTGATTTATGGACTTTAAGAATTCCAGGCGGATAACATGGTTTGGTGGTCAGGGGGAAATTAAACCGGGGACAGGGGGGGGAGAACTAAAATCCAAAGGCTTGTTAACTTCTTCTTTTTTGTTGAACTGGCTCTTTTTGTTGAACTGGCTCTTTTTCATCTACTATACTTTTTATTTCTTATTTTTGATATTTCTACTGTGTGGGGTGTTCTTATTATTAAAAAAAAGGGAAATTGTGGAATGAAAATGGGGTGGGCCCTGGGAAAGAATTTTTGTCTTTTATTAAGAGTATTGATGAGGAGTGTATAAATTTTAAATTCGGATAATGGTCTAAATAAATTAAGTTTCAATTAGAACTGAGAGCTTGTGGAGCCAACAATGTGAAAGAGGAATATAGTAGGGGTGGGGGAAGGGGGGAGTCCCGGAAAGTGGATGTATGAAAATAAGGTTTTGAATGTATTTTAATTCTCACTTTCTGTATTCTTGAAAATTTTAATAAATATCATTTGGAAAAAAAAAAGACATATATGCCCAGCTTCAATGCACACTACAATCCTGATCTGAACCAGGGAATATCACTCCTTTTATATACAATGGGAGGATTTTTTAAAAAAAGACATTTTCTTGATTGTTAAAGCCAGATAAATTTTGTTTTGCTTAAATAAATTCCATTTTACTTTTGAATTACCTGATTGACCTATGATCAACCCATCCATGCTCCTCCTTTGCCTATAAGCTCTTAGAAGCCTTCTCATAAATATATGGGTCCTGTTCTGTTCTTCAGTAGGAGGTTTTAATAAGATGTTCCTCTGGTGTCTATTTAAATGCTGGAGTAGAGTAGTGACACTTCAACAATGTATTATTGTGGGAGAGGCGCTATGCAGCCCAGGAAGGTGCTAGAGTGTAGAGCTGTGGATTAAAGAATAACTCTGAATATTTAGCTTGCCATAGCGGTATTCTTTGCATACTCCACCGCGTGGTAGGTACCACTAAATAGCCACTTGATATTCTGGCATATTTATGCCATGGAAATAAAGGAATGGAAAATGTCCATGCCTGCTGTTGTGACAAATGAGCTTGGGGTGGGCTAAATCAAATGAAAAACCAAAACTGGAACTCCATACAGTGGTGAACATTGAAGTTTCACTCAACTAACATTTTTAATCCATTATATTTCATTCTGAATAATATATCACACAACTGTCCTAATTTGTTTGTTGAGAGAAAGTAAATAAAATGACTAAGGTCATCCATGTTTATTTGTAAGACATGTTCAGTTGTCCACCACATCAACAGTATTAACATCTCACTGGAGGCAAGCATGATGGCAGAAATTGCAGATCTTGGAATATGTTAGAATTTCCTCTTTATTAACTGCTCCTTACTGTTCAAATAGGGCCTCAGCACAATAATGTAGCATTTGGGAGCAAAGATGGAACCCAGCAAGCCAGAACTAGAGGCCAAGATGGAGAAGATCTCCACAGCCACCATGTATTTTCCTTTGGTGCTCAAGTAAACTGGAACAAAGGATATCCAGACACTACAAAACACTAACATGCTGAAGGTTATAAATTTGGTCTCATTAAAGCTGTCTGGCAGTTTCCTAGCTAAAAATGCCACAACAAAGCTGACCATAGCCAGGAAGCCCATGTAACCAAGAACACAGTAAAACATGGCGATGGACCCTTCATTACACTCCAGTATCATTTCTCCCACCATGGAGTGCATGTCAAGCTGGGGGAATGAGGGAGAGGTTATCAGCCACACAGTGCAAATACCTGCTTGGATAAGAGAACAAGAAAACACAATGGTGCCTGCCAGTCTTTTCCCCACCCATTTCCTCATTATGGATCCTGGTTTAGTGGCCATGAAGGCCAGAACCACGGTGATGGTTTTGGCCAGCACACAAGAAACGGTCACTGTGAAAATGACAGCAAAAGCAACTTGTCGGAGAAGGCAGATCACTCTTTCTGGTGGGCTGAGGAAGAGCAAAGGGCAGAGAAAGCAGAGCAGGAGGGAAGTGAGGAGAGCGTAGGTGAGATCCCGATTGTTGGCTCTGACGATTGGCGTGTCCTGGTTTTTAATAAAGATGGCTAGAACCAACACTGTGAGCAGAGAGAGAGAAAGAGCCAAGGAAGCCAAGCTCATCCCTAGATGCTCCTTTATAGACAGGAAGATTATTGCCTTTGGAATGCATTGTGATTGGCCTTTGTCTGGATATCGATCTTCACTACATCTGTCACAATTGTCCATGTCTGGAAAAAGAAGAGATGCAGGTTCTGGGTGTGCCGGACAGAAACTGTCTATGACATCCTAACATTAAACTGGAGTACCAAAAGGATTCCTAGACAGAACAAATACACTATGACCTTTGGACCAGAAATCAGCATAATTTGCTGGGTTGTCTGCCTATGTTATGCTAACTTCCCAGGGGCCATCATCTGTTGTATAGATTGCTGCGGAGACAATGATGTTTGAAGATTTAAGAACATTTATAGTGGAGTGGCTCCTTCAGACATATATTCAATCTCCCATGCATTAATCATAAAGTGGGAGATACATTTAGGGCAGAGTTCTATCAACTGCTTGATTGCAAGCTTCTCTTCTATTACCCCACCCTCTCCCATATCAGGCTATCCAGATGTTTAGGTCCCCATCAGAGACCCTCCTCCTTATGTCTCCTCTGAAAGAGGTTTGGAAGGTGGCATCAGGGGAAAGGGGCTTTTCAATGGTGTCCCTCATTTATGGAATGCTCTCCCCAGAGAGATTCACTTGGGGCCAACTTTGACATGACTTCGGTGCTAAGCAAAAACATTTTTGTTTCCCCAGGCATTTGAATGTTGATGTCATTGTTCCTGGGACTGAGTTGAAGGTGTAGATTATTTTGTAGTGATGAAGTCATGGTTGTGGGAGAAGACACTTGTAGGTTGGGTATGCTTTATGTGCTCACCAGCTTGCATTATTGTTTGTTAACTATGGAATTTGTATGCTTTTATATTTCCTATGTGCTATTTTAAATTGTTCATTCACCTAAGAAATCTTCTTAAAAGGTGATTTATACATTTAATAATTATAATAATATTAGTAAGTCCTATCCAAATGCACTGGATGCATTCCTGTGTAAGTTATCTTACGGACCCATCCTCAGTTATCTCCTGCTGCATAACACACCAGAAAATGAGGGCGAAATTTCGATTTCTGAAAAAGTTTAAACTGTAGAAATGCTGCCAAAAGAGACCAACACCATTCAAAGTCAGTGGTAACCTCTGATTGATCATCAATAGGAGTCCCATGCAGATCACATCACTAGGGTGGGGAAAGATGGCTTCTAACTTAGAATCAGAAGGAATATCATAAAAAGATACTAGTTGGGTTTCTGAGTGTTGCTCCAATAAGATATGAAAATTTATACAATTATTACCATTGAAAGCCTCAAGCTTCTGAGCTTCAGCTATTATAGAAAGAACAATGGCATCAATGATTGGTTCATTTTTTGCTGAAACAGTCTCCTTACGTATGTTACAATGTGCACTATTTTTGAAGTATTTCTTGTCTCTCACCCTTCTGGGATGAAATCTTGCCTTGAGGGCATGGAGAACAATCATAGCAGCAGAATTTCTCCCCCTCCTTCTTTTTCTTGCTGGAGCCAGGAGCGCAATTTGGGTTACATGTAGAAAGGGGTGGAACCTGTCATTTGAATAAAAACACGGATAGTTTATCACCAAGAATAAAATAACAGATGCAAACTCAAGGTGTGCTGGGTAGGGTTTTTTTTTGAGAAACTTGTTTCAGGTTTTTTGGGTGGTTGAGGTTTGATTGACTGATTGATTTCAAGCAGTTAAATGGTTGGAATACATTGGCTGCATTCCTATCAAATACTGTATGGATATAAAGTAGCTTGTACATGATGAGGTTTTAGACAGGACTAAGAGTTGCTGATGGTCTCCATTGCCAATGGGACAAAATACAGATTTTTAGTAATGCAGCAGCAAAATTGTGTACTTTTTCATAAAAATACTAATTTTACATCATTTGTAGCCTAACGCTTACTAATCATTTTATGATATAGAGGCATGTGATGTTGCATGTGTATGCATGCACGGCCAGTTGAACGCACAGTGGCTTATAACAGTGTTATGCTTTTTTAATATAAGCATTAAATTTACAGATTTATAGACATAGTGATAATTTTCATATATGGAAACATGGTGTTATAGGCTTCCATAATTAAGGGTTCAGGATTTGAGTTATGCAAGAAGTGCACCAAGACTGCTATCCATTTGCTCTATTTTATTAGTCGGTGCAATAATATTCAATTTCCCTATAGAGCCTGGAAATCGCAGTTGTGCCCCACCTGCTTAAAGCTTCTGTGCCACACCATTTTTTCATCATCAACTGAAAATTCCTTGCCTGTGGGAGCCTCCAAATCTATTTTTCCAAACTTGACTCTCAGGAAGGAGTTATTTGGAAAAATGACAAAATTGGTAATATCGAATCCGTTCTTCAATTCCACACTCTCATCAAAAGACACTGTTTCTCCCACGCTGTTGTTAAATGAGACACTCCTAAGAAAGGGGTGGAGCTGAGTAGAAAGAGGAACAGAAGGACAGGAACAATTGATTAAAACTCGAACATCTCTCAGATCTTTTCCACACACAATTATTTCCAGGGGAGGGAACTTGTTAGATTGAAGCTTTTGTTGGCAGTTGAAAGATGAATGAGAAAATAAACAAGTGCTAGTCTCCAAACCCAAGCATCTCTGGGTAGTGCTGCAAGTGACTTTTTCCTGGAATGCAGGAAAGTCACTGTCAGTAAGTGTGAACAATACTGAGTTTGATGTTCTTAAAGATCCTATTTAGTATAGGGTAGCTTCCTATAAAGGCACTGTTCTATATGCCCCTAGGTTGTCATTCCTCTGCTTATATCAATAGAGCTGAGTCTCAAGAAAGATATTACCTGCCAAGGCTGCAGATTTGGAAGCACCCACCTCCCTTTGTCTTCCATAGTTCTGCGTTTGTACCTGGTTTGGAAAATGGCATGTAAAGCATGTGCTACAACAGAGACTGCATTGTAGATGCTGTAGCTGTGGCCAGTCATGCTCGTCTCAAAGCCAGATGAAGGGAGATCTTCAAGCTTCTCCTTTCCAGTGCAGATTTTATAAACCTGCTTCTTTGTCTTAGAGCTTGGAAATGAACATCTGAATGCTCGTTCCCAGAACAACTTGAGAAAAATGTCTTCATTGGTCCCCAGAGGATTTAAGAGCTGAAGAAATGTTCTGAATCCTTGAACCTCTTTTGAATGAACCCTGAAGGAGATGGAACCGTGGAAGGCTTCCATACTTAAGGTCATTTGGTAGAAGAATTCTGTAAACTCCAGCTGAGCAGTCATAATCCACACCTTTCCTACTGGTGTATTTGCGCCATTTGTTATTTCACCTATGATGAGCATTGTTCGTAAACAAAGCATGGACTTGGTTTCTCCAAAGACAACAACAGCACTGGCTTTGCTCTCCGCAATAACTTTGTAGATTTGGAGCCACTTGAGACTTAAAGAAAATAAAACTCTCCAATATGTGTTTTTTGGAGTTCTCTCTGAGAAAGCAAAGCAGATGCCTCTCTGGGAAAGCAGAAGTTGCATGGACTGCAAAAATCTCTCCCCGCTCTCTCCCTCTATAGCGATAAACCCAACCCATGTCCAGCCAAAGTGCAGAAGCAACTGAGCAATGCCAGTGTATTGATGGGCTTCGTTTGGAACCATCCGGTAGAAGGGAGTAGACTGGACTTGATCACTGTCTTCTGGAGCAAAGGAGCCATAACTGAGCTAAAAAGAAATAAGGAAGCATATTATGGCAATGTAATAGAGGGAATTGCTACATGCATCTGCAGTGAAAGGGCAATTGCGATTGGGATTCACCTCTCCTGCTAGGCCAAAGTGTCCAGGATGGAGCAAGTTGATTTGATGGCATCACAGCAAAATCAGTGCATCTCGAATGCAAAGATATTCCTGAGAGTGTCATCAGCTTCAGCCTTTGTAAGAGTAGAGTGTGGTCCTAGCATAGTGAATTTGTGGCTTGTGAAATATTTCATGTAACCAATAATGTTTACTGGAGATTTGTTAAGAGTGCTGGAATTGTAGCTCTGTAACAGGTCTCCTAACAATTCTCAGCATGCTTAACAAGCTACAGTTCTCAGGATTCTGAGTGTTAAGGTGGAATAATAGTGCTTTAACTGCATAGTGTGAACGTGATCTTTGTCTCTCAGAACCGGAAAACTTTTCTGGGTAGAAAAGGAAAATGCAAATGACTCATGAAGTTACCTGTATCTTACCTGTGGAGTCTTGTAAACACCCAGGATGGCTGCCATATGGAGAGAGGTTTCAAAATCAAGTCCCCCAATGACAGCCAACAGACTTTTCTGAGTGTCGCACTTGTAGTTGGGAACTAATTTCTGCTGTGTGAATAGAAGCTCCAGAGTTGCCCGATAGGTCATCCTTTCATTGTAATAACTATCATAGATGTGAAATCCCAAGGTGACATTTGGCAAGATCTCAAGATTCTCATTGATCTCCTTGACAGCAAATACCAATGCCAGAATATGCTGGTAGTTCTTTGGCACAACCCTGCAATGAAAGTCACTTGATATTGAGTTACCCAGGTATACTAGGCATTGTGTGGCATAGAAATGGGTGAATCTGTCTGTTTGGGTTTCTTCCCATTTATCATTTTTTTTCAATCTTAAATTCTGTTTTCAATCGCATATAGGATATATGTTCCTGATTCAAACCAATACTCAATTTTTGGCAGGCAAAGATCTAAATATGGGTGGATCTGTCAGTTTTTATTTCTCTCTGTTTCTCATTTTTCCAATCTTAAGTTTACATTCTGATATCAGTTTGTGATTTTTTTTTTAAAAAAAAAGGCCACCAGCATTTTAGTGCAAATTTCTCCTAATATTCATATTTTTGTATGCAGTTCTACCCAGTGTAAACATTTTTGCAAAGTGATGTCTGCAGATATAATGCATTTTTAAATGTTATTTCACTAAAATATGCATTGTTATGTACACTTTACTTGACTGGGGAACTGCATTGCAAAATTTGGAAAAGTTTGAAGTTCAAGGCATAGCTGGCTTCTGGTTTGCATATTGTTTCATTACTGTTAAAAAGATAGGTTCATCTTTAAATGAGAGCAGAATGGAGTTTCCCCACCACCACTCTTACTTCTCTCACTCATGCACAGATAACCACCTCTCTCTGCTTCAAACTGCATTAAAGAGTATTTGTCTTCATTTCTGTGTAAACAGGGTTAAAAGGTAAAGGGACCCTTGACAATTAAGTCCAGTCACAAATGACTCTGGGGTTGCGGTGCTCATTTCGCTTTAAAGGCTGAGGGAGCTGGTGTTTGTCCGCTTCCGCAGACAGTTTTTCTGGGTCATGTGGCCAGCATGACTAAGCCGCTTCTGGCAAAACCAGAGCAGCACACGGAAACGCCAGTAAACAGGGTTAGGATCTGGATATTAATGAGCATCAAATAAAGTCCTTACAATACATTAAGTAATTGCTGGAAGGTGTGGAATTTCTTGAAGTCTTCCCAGTTAAGAGAAGGAAAGAGATGAGAAGTAAGTCCACCAATGATCAGGTCACCTGGCTGATAATACTTGTGTGGAATATGGAATGGGTCACTGATGGTACACGTACTGATGATTTTCCCATTACATATCATCCATGGAAGCAACAAGAGCACTAGCATCACAAAAAATATCATGCTCATCTTCCTTCTAGGCAGAGAGCCCTGTATTCCATTTACAACATTGGTCTTCGGATCAGTCACAAAGCAGGTTATCTTGAATGGTACTACATGCTACCTAAGCAAGAGATTAATTCCTGGAAGCTTGGTTACAAAATCAAGAAAAGATCTGAGATTAGACTTACAGAATCTGGCTTTCCCCTCTTACTTGAAATGCCAGAGACAGTGGGGGTTGCATTTGCATTTAGATATCTAGTAGTGGTCTCTGGAAATGCACTGGGGCCTCATGAAAAACACATTCAGTCATCTTGAGATTGGTAATTATAGGGGAGTTAATGATCGGTTATCCAACCTGAAGCAGCAGGTGTGTTGGAAGAATGGGGGGGGGGGGAATACTTGTCATATCTTAACCATAATAAGTAGTTGTTGTGGAACAGCTGAAGTGTATAGAGAATATGCTGTAATGGGACAAACAAAAGTATAAATTCTGGGCCTTGGGACTGAGTCAGGGTGGAAGTATGTCTGCCTGATAGGGATAGGTGAATCTCTCCATTATGATTTTGCTCCATTTCTCAATTTTTTCTAATCTTACATTCAGGTTTCAGGACCATATAGGATATATGCTCCTAATTCCAATCAATTCTCATTCCTGGCCAAAACTTTTAAGGAACACTTACAGTTTGCCACAGGGGATAGAATAATTTCAATATATCTTAATGCCATCTTCAATAAAACTTTAGAGAAACAAACAACATCTCCCTTAGGTTCCTGTCAAGGAAAGAACACAGATAGCTTTCCTGTAGGAATGTTTCTTTCACACAACCCTTCAATGAGAGTTGCTTGAACTGCACTGCAAAATTTTGAGAACTTCAGATTTCAATTGATGGCTGTTTTGGTTCACATATTGTTTCGCTGGTGAGAAGTTTCATCTTTAAATGAGAATTGAATCAAATTTCTCCCTATATGCTAGTATATGAATCATTATATGAGCATTCAAATGTTTAGCACATGTGATAAAGGGGAAGCAGATGTCTAAAAAAATCTATTCACTGATACAAAAAGATGGGAGTGTTACTTATGATAACATTTGGACTGGATAGCTTTGTAAGTTCTTTCTACAAAAAAAATAAAAGGATCTGCTGGTTGGGTTGGTGGATTAAGGAACAATTCGACAATTCTGAAGTTAGCTTGCTGTAGCAGGGTTTTTCTATATTTGTCTGCCACATGATATCCTGGCATTTTTGTGCCTTGCAGATGGATGAGGGGGAAATGCCAGTGTCTGCTAATGTGACACATGAACTTGGGGTAGGATAAATCAAATGGAGAGCCAAAACTGGAAGTCCAAATGTCCCTGCCAAAATATATTACTGGAGAACCTGGAGAGATTCACTCAACTAACATTTTTTAATCCATTATCTTTTATTTTGGGTAATATATCACACAAATGTCCTCTGATTTGTTGATAGAAGTGAAGAAAGTGACAATGATGATCCATGCTAATTTGTAAGTTTTTTTAAAAATAATATTTATTAGTAGTTTCAAAGTTATAAAGAAAAAAGAAAAATTAAAAACAACACTGTAATACATAGAAAAAAAAGTGAAAACAACAATACAGCAAAAAAATAAAAATAAAAATGGAAAACACAAGAAAAAAGAAAACAACATAGATCCCAAATTACATATCTATAACTTCCATTTGCTTGTTTCATTGACCTCCTCACACCTCCCTTTTTGTATTCTAGTTTAATTAATTATTTCAGCAAATTCTTTCCATCTTTCTCAATTTTTGTTAAAAAATTTATCTTGACAGTTTAACTTTATAATTAGCTCAGCAAATCCTTACCATCTTTCCCCATATTCTGTTATTCAAGTTGCCTTAATTTATTTAACCTTATCTTAGTTTTCAAATATACATAACTCCTGATATCATTTCTGCTAGAGTCATATAGTTTCATTCCAACATTTCCCCTAATATTCATTAATTTTTAGCCAATTCCCTAAATAAAAAGTTTCCTTTATAAATTTTCTTCCAATTTTCATCCAACGTTTCATCTTCCTGGTCTCGGATCGTGTCAGTCCTTACTGTCCAATCCATCTAGTCCATCAACCTGGAAGCCTTAGGTCCGAGGCCCTTAAGTCTCTTCCATGTCCCTTCTGCATTTCTTCTTCTTCTTGTTTATACTTGCCCTTTTCCTTGTCTTTTGTTGGTCTCTTTCTTAATTCCTTACCTTTCTTATTGAGGAGTAGTTCTCTGGGGGGTTCCAACCCAGAGTTGTCTCCATCTCCCTTCATCAAATCCACCCATTCCCCAAAGTCCCACTCCCCACAGTCCTCGATAAAATCCAAAAAATATTTAAAAACATATTTCAAGGTCTCTCCAAAGTTAGGAACCTCCTCAACACCAGATTCCCCCTGGCCCATTCCAACTTCAATCTTCAATAACAGCAGCTTATGCTCCTGTAGGGCCTCGGGTCTCTCCATTTGTATTATTTGAGGTGCAACCGCATCCTCCTCCATTATCTTCTGTTCTTGCCCAGTCAGTACTAATTCATGAGTTGGTCCCTGAATATCAATGTTCCCTGTTTGTCCACAGTTATTAACCACAACAGTCAAATCCATTTTTTCATTCATCAAGTCCATCTTCTCATGCATCTGTTCCAACAGGGCACTTGTCTTGCATAAAGCAAGCACCCAATCTTCCTCCCAGCTCATCTTTAGGCAAGGTCAGAAAAGACTGTTCCCACGGTCTTAATCTCACAGCTGTTGAGTCCTCAAATATACTGCTGCAACAATTTAACAAGCTCCCTCTAGAGGAGATAATTTCTATTTGTATCCATTTTTTTTTTTTAAGGCAAGTCCAACAAAGGAAAATTACTTTCGTTTTTCAGATATTTTCCGGATATTTTGTTCCTTTAAGATGCAAAAGGCAACATTGGAATCAGCTTGTTTCTCTTCTTTAACTATCTGTCAAAATGTTCCATTCACAGTCAATGAACCTACAATTTCTGTCTCTGACACCCCGTTCCCAGGTTAGAGATGGTGGAAACTCATCCTTCTTGCTCCCTCTCCTGCAGGGGTTAAACAACCCCCCCCTTTTCTCCCGCTTCCAAGGGGGTTTCAGTATTTCTGAATGAAGGAAATTTAGACTTTTTTGACAGCTTTCCAGGCTTTAGCTTACGAAGTTTTTGCTTTAGTCTATATACAAAAAGCGGAAGGCGGACTTCCTGTTTTGAACCTTCCCGCTTCGATGCCAAATTAAGATATTTCTTGATCCAATTTTCCGTTTCTACTCATGGGTACTTGTTTTAAATCCAATTGTCCACAGGAAAAAGTCAGCGCTCTCCGGCAATGGCTGTGCGGCTTCACTCCGTGAAAGTAGCAATCAGTTCACAGCACCGTGCCGCTCACCCCGCTTCAATCTGGCGCCTGAAAAAGGGGTTCCCGGTGAGTGGGGGGGTGCTTCTGGTGCCCTGCCGAACCCCACGTTCCCAGGCTTCCTCCGCCTGGGATTTCTAGCGGGTCCCCACCTTCGCCGTGGCGGGAAGACCCAGTTTTCACGGAGCTAGTTCCTCCGGTCGGAGGAACTCCGCCATTCACCGATGGCGCTGACCCGGAAGTCCTCCCATTTGTAAGTTATGTCCATTTACTTACCACCTCAATAGAGAAGAATATTATGGCAGAAATTGCAGACTCTACAATACTTTAGAATATTTATTGATTGACTGGATTTACAGTGGATCTCACACAATAATGTAGCATTTGCAAACAAACATGTAACCTAGTAAGCCAGTACTGGAAGCCACAGTGGAGAAGATCTCCACAGCCATTTGGTACTCAGGAACAAAGGATAGCCAAATACTTTAGAATATCACCAAAATTGTCATTTTTTTTAAAAAAAATTGCTTTGGTGTCCTCACCCACAGGTTATGTTTTCGTTCCTTTTTTGGAGTTCTGACCCGTATGTCATCATTTTGCTAATCTTTCAAGTCTAAATCTGCTGGTCACCTTTTTCTTCATCTTTCAAGTTCTGATGCACAGGTTATATTTTCACTCATATTTTTTTTGAGTCCATTGTGTTTTTTGCTCAAAATACTGCAATACACCTTTCCTTCTAAAAAGAGTGATAATGTTCAAGATAACAGCTGCCCTGGAACAGGAAACGTGGTGGTCTTTAAGGGTAGGAGAGGAAACTCATTCCACCTTTCCCATCTACCTCAAATCTTACCCCAACATGCTAGTGTTGCATGTATCTCCAAAACTTGCTGTATCTCCAGATCTGGAGATTTGTGTACAGCTATTAACCAAATGAAAAACAACACAGCCAGCAGACCTGATGGGATACCTGCCAAAGTCTTCAAAGTGGGCAGAATTGAGCTTACCCAACAACTTCACAAGCTCATCAAAAAAATCTGGGAGAGAGATGCCAGGAGACTTTAGAGATGCCAAAATTATCAATCTTTTTTAAAAAGGTTATAGAACGGATTGTGGAAATTATTGAGGCATCTCTTTCTTAGCCACAGCCAGCAAAATTATTGTAAGGATCTTAGCCAACTGTCTCCTACCTTTATCTGAGGACACACTTCCTGAATCCCAAAATGGTTTTCGACGTTCTAGGGGACAGTGGATATGAATTTCCCTGCTTGACAGCTTCAAGAAAAATGCAGAGAACAAAATCAACCCCCTGTATATGGTGTTTTTCTACCTGACTAAGGCTTTTGATACTGTAAATTGTACTGCCCTGCGGACTATCCTTCTGAAAAACAGCTGCCCAGATAAATTTGTGAATATCCTTTGGCTCCTCCACGATAACATGACAGCAACAATCGCGGATAACAATGGTTCTCAAAGTCAACCATTCACAGTGGGATCAGATATTAAACAGGGATGTGTTATCACCCCAACTCTACTGATTATCTTCATCTCCAACTGGAGAACATCCTTTACCAAGCGTGTCATGGACTTAGAATAAGCACGAGCTCAGGGCAAAAGGAGAAACAGCAAGAGTAAGGCACATTTGACAAACCCTCACTGTGATCAACTCCTGCCAGAAAACCTACATCCCCACTGTGGAAGGACCTGTGGATCCAGAATTGGCCTCCAGTCACTTATGGACTCACTGTTAAGACTGTGTTCATGGAAGACAATATTTCTTGCCAAGAGTGATCAGAGGAGGAGGAGGAGGAGGAGGAGGAGGAGGAGGAGGAGGAGGAGAAGGGCGGCTCAGGATTGGCACCAGGCTGAAACTGCTTTATGATCATATAGTTGAATATGGTATAGTGCGAGAAGGAGAGCATTCTAATTTCACAATTTTCATGTTTAGGATAATTTAGATTGCCAGGATCAAGGAAATCATTTTCTTCTCTCCCTATATTTCCCTGTCCACTGCCACATCCCATATCTTAAATGTTTTCAAAGACTTAATTGCTGGGATCAGGCCTTCTGGTCTAGTTTCTTTCAATACTCCTCCTCTTTCCTGGGAAGGAAGTGGAAGCTGATATTTTTAAAACTGAAGAAATTCTGCATTTTTACCAAAAGGGCAGTTAGTAGTAGTAAACCCAAAAGTTCCTTCCATAGCAGCCAACTCCAGGGAGGCACAATTATATAATTGTGGGGGCTGGGCACCCACAAAGTCAATGAGAAAACCCGGCAGCGTCAGTGGCACTGCCTCTGAGAGAGTTCAGCTCCATCCTCTGCAGCCAGCCAGCAAGGCATCCTTTCCCGGGGTGGGGGGGTGTTGGATCCTGCCTGCAGAGAGGAGGAAGAGAGATCACCATGTGGATGTGCAATGACACACACGCCTGTACATATGCGTGTGATGTCGCACATCCGCGTTGCAGTGGTAGGCACCCTCAATCCTGAGGACAAGATGGTATCCCTGATTCCTTCTCCATATACAGTCATACCTCATGTTACGTTTCCTTCAGGTTGCGCGTTTTCAAGTTGCGTCCCGTGGCAACCCAGAAGTACAGGAGAGGGTTACTTCTGGGTTTCGCCGCTTGCGCATGCACAGACACGCAAAATGACATCACACGAATGTGCAGAAGCGGCAAATCGTGACCTGTGCACGCGCAGGCGTTGGTTGCGTTCTTTTCAGGTTGCGAATGGGCCTCCGGAACAGATCCCGTTCGCAACCAGAGGTACCATTGTATTGAGATGGGTTACACGAGAATATTTGCATCTCACCACTGTTTAACTTCTGGAAGTTCAGAGTTTGTTGAAGCTGACAATGCAGAGCTTTTCATTTTTAATCACAGACTGACTCAACACACCTCAAGTCCGATTGAAAGAGGCCTGTTAAAAGAGGCAATACTCAAGATAATGAGTTTGTACACCACTGAAACTATAATACCCCAACCATAAATTCTGAAGAAAGCATGGTATATTTGTTCAGTTCCAGTAGAGTGGGGGAAGAATAAAAAAGCTAGAATATATCCAAACGCTACAAAATAACAACATGCTGAAGGTGATAAATTTGGCTTCATTGAAGTTGTAAACATATTTTCCCCTAGCAAAAACTGCAGTAAAAAATCTGAACATGGCCAAGAAGCCCATGTACCCATAACAATATTCTTGTCTGTGGCCCTTTACATAGCTTAAAGGGAGGGAATGCAAGAGCAGGGATAGGGACCTTCTGGATAGGTAGGAGTCGCTTTTTTTTAAAAAAAGTTTTTATTTATACTTTTCAAGCTTATACATTTCATTAGTTTTACAATCAATTTAACATTTCAAAGTTTGACTTCCTTTCCCCTCTTTCTGCAGTTCCTTAAATTTATGTTTTAATATCTTCTGCATATCCAAATTCATTTAATTTGCCCATTTAATTATCTACTTTAAATATATACTCTTATGAAACTGCAGGTTATTACAATAATCCTGCTAATGTTTTTATCTGTTTGCAATTTATCTGTAAATATTTAATAATTTCTACTCTTTTATAAAAAGTCTGTTATCTTGATTTCTTATTCTCGCGGTAAGTTTCGCCATTTCTGCATATTCCATAGGTAGAGGGACCCATGCGAAATTGGTAGATAGGAACTTGCTATCTAACTTTAATAACTGTCACTTGAGTCTGCTTCTTTCTCCCTTCCCCTCTTTTTGTGTCATGTCTATCAGCTTGTGAACTTTTGGGCAAAAGCTGCCTTGTCTAAGTGGACAGAAGCGCTTTAAAAGCAAACCGGCCCACTGACAGTTGGCCCCCAGGCTCGCGCGCCTCCTGCCGGGGTGCTTTGGCGCGCTTGTGATTGGCCCACGGGGCGACGGTACCCGCTTTTTCATGCGCACGCAATCCGTTATGCTCTTTTTTCTTTTAGAACCCGCATTTGATCTGAAGGGGGCGGCCTTTGATTGGCTGTAATGACTGAGGGTGGGGTTGGGAGGAGGGAGGCGGGAGGTTAGGTTGCGCCAGGCTGTCCGGAAGCAACACAAGCGCCTAGAAAGGCGAGAGGGTGATTGGTCAGGGACTTCCGGGTTGGCGCCATCGCCGAATGGCGGACTCCCTCCGAGCTCCGGAGGGAGTCGGCTCGGCAGGGGCTGGGTCCTACCGCGCCGGCGACGCGGGGACCCTTAAAAACCACGGGCACGGGGCCCGTGGACATGGGGACTCGGCTGGTACCGTCAGCGCCCTCCCGACTCGTGAAGGAGCCTTTTTAAAGGCTACGGATCGGGTGCCTGGGAGTGGCGTGGTACTTTGAGTCTATCGCTTCCCCTGCCGAGTGCAGCCGCATGCCATTCGTCGGAGAGCGCTGGCTTCTTCCATTTGAAATTCGGACATTTAACAAAAACCCGTGAGTAATTGGGTAACCGGGTACAAAAGGAGGAAAAAAAAAGGAATTTTTTTTTCGGATTCGGCACGAGCGGGGGGGATCTAAAAAGGAAGTCAGTCCCCTCCCTGATTGTAAACATGCTAAAACAAGGACTGAGAAACCAAGATCAATTCAGAAGTTTATTGCTGATTAAAAATACCAAATTCCACGATGGAATCATTACAAGAATTGTGCTGGAGGAGAGTCGAGGGTGAGAGGGAAAAGGCAACCCCCCCCCCCGGGAACCGGGGCGATTCAGAGAACCTGGCGGAGAGAGATGGAGAGTTTGACAGCTGTCAAAGTAGCTGTCAAATCTTGAGAATATAAAGAGGACTTTGCTACAAGTATTTTGCTGGTTAATTTTGATACAATTGGATATAAATATGGATACAAAATGTCGGGTGGAAAAAGAAACAACAATTTGACTTTTGGATGAGAGGACACAAAGTTATTGCAATCCCTCTAGAGGGGCTTTGGGACATTACAAGCGGCGTATATGGAAAACTACTCTGGGATGTGTACTACTGGTCTTAGCTCCTGGGAAAGTAGCAAAACTGAAATATTTGTTTTGTCTACAGAGGTGACAACACAATAGAATCTTTCTATTTAAGTAAGCTCCTGAATAACAAACCTCTGTAGAGATACTAGATTTCAGAATAAGAATGGTTTTGCAGCTGAACAAGACAGAAACCTGAGAAAGTAAGAAACAAAAGAGTAAAGGACCAACTACGCCACGGCAAGAACAATGGGAGGAGTAACAATGATCAAGGGAAATTAAAGGCCTCGATTAGACTGGACTTTTGAAATTAAACATCATCAAAACAAGTAAATTTAAAGAAAACCGGCAAGATGAATTGAGAAAGTTTGGCTGTGGACTTGAGACCTCCAGGCCGACAACATACAGACTGATGGACATAGGGAATCTAAACCGGGGAAGGGAGGGGGAATTCTAGAATCCAAAGGCTATGTAATCAACTTCTGGAACCTTCTTCTATTTTCTATCTTTTAAATTTTTTTTATATATAATTTTGGTATTTTGATTTAACAAGTTTTGGAAAAAAAAAAAGAAAAGGGGGAATTCGTGGAAGGAAGCGGGGTAGATTTTGGGGAAAAAAATCTTTGTTCTATTTTGTTAAAGGTGAGGAGTGATGTTAAGATTGTAATTTAAATTGGCTATTAGGCATAACATATTAGGTTAAATTGGGAATGAGAACTTGTGGAACCAACGTAGGGAAAGGGGAATACAGTCGGGAGGGGAAGGAGGGAGTCCCAGAAAGAAGGTTATGAAAATAAGGGTTTAAAATTGGTCTTTTTTCTTTCTTTTCTTTCTTTATCTTTTCTATCTTCTTTATTCTGTTATTATTGGAAATTTTAATAAATATGATTAAAAAAAAAAAAAGAGAGGGTGATTGGTCAGGTGGGGGGGGTGATACGTAGGAGCTGCAATCTCGCTCCCTAGAGATAGGAAAAGGTGAGAAAAGCGCGCAGCCTGAACTTCCTGTAATACACAAGACGCAACCCCTAGGTTTTCCTACCCTCGGGCAAAGACGCCTAGGAATGCAGACTAAAATGCTTTTCATAAATGCGTTGTGATTTCTTGCGTTGGCTCTTTGCTCTACGGGGAAAGCGATCCTTGCATTCTGAACGCCTGAGCTAATGGAATTCGAGAGCGGAAATGGCCGGCGCCGAGGGGGCTCTCTTCACTTTTTCCTATCTCTAGGTCTTCGCTTGCTCGCGCACCTATTCTCGCGAGACGGTGCTGAGATTCCCCCTGTCAGCTTCGAAGCCGCGACGGCGGTGCCCCGAGCAATGGGAGTGGGGAGGTGAGGAGAGAAAGCAATAAAATAAAAATTAGTGACCCCCTCACCCGACTTCTCCGCCGCGAGCCCTTCCTCTGCGTCTCCGTTCTCGGCGGTGGGCAGAGGGGCATTTTGGCCGCTTTTCCTCTTTTCCCGGTGGGGGGGAGGAGGGGGAGAGAGATGGAGACCTGCTGTGGCCCCGCCCCTTTTGCTCTGCATATTCCCCCCCAGTCATTTCAAACTCTGGAATGTCCCTTTCCTTGCGGGGGGGGGGGGCGGCGGGAGGCGGCTCATGACATTCCCTCCCCCATCCCTTTGGGATGGTCCTCAGTTCCTGCCACTCAAACGTTCTTCCCATTTCATTCCAGATTAGCTAACCCGGAATAATGGGCGTAATTGGCAAAAAAACCCCCACAAACCTTTCCTTGTCCTCCGCCGGCCCCCAATTACTGATGCACGTTAGGACTTCCACGGTCGGGTGGGTGAAAGCGTGTGAATGTAAGGGCGTCGCCAGTCTGTTTTCAGCTGCCTGTGGGGTGGTATTAAAAGGGTCAGACTAGGACCTTGGGGTGTGTGTGGGGGGGGGTTGTGTGGGGTGGGAATCCTGGCTTCATTCCCCCACTATTTGGCTCTGAAGCTGGTTAGGGTGACCTTGAACTAGCCACCCACCTCACTGTGGTGTTGTGAGGGTTGAAGTGAGTGGCAGCAGTGGAAGAGCACCGGAGGCATGATCCCCCAGGGGGATGGATGGGATACAGGTTTTAAAAATAAATAACCCCTTATGAGATCAGCAGCTGAATGAGCTGAATGGCTGTGAGATGTATGAAACCTTCTGTCTAGGCCTCTCTCTGTTTCACTTAAGAGCAGTGTTTTCTCATTCCTATCTCGTACCGCTGTATTTTCTCAGCACCAGCTTTTGCTCTCCGTTTTCCTATTTGTATCCTTGTCTGGATTCCAGTGTTGTTGGGCACCATCTTGCCTCTAGTGCAATCTAAGTGATATCTGCAACATCCAAATGTGAGCCAACCTGGCAGTGAGGGAAGAAAATTCAGCCCTAGCATCATAAAATAAAATGCCGTGCAAATGAAAATAATGCCTAAGCCAAAAGGTGAAGGGTTAAGATCTCTGAGAGCTTATACTTCAGCTACCATGTTACATTGGATCTATTTAGGCCAGCATTCTGATGCAGCATTGGCCAAGTAGATCCTCTGGAATGCCCCACCCTTCCCAGCAGTGGATGAAGGCAACTCTCATTCCCTGTTGCTTTGTGCCAATATCTGGTAACTGGAGACCTTCAGTTTCAAATGTTGAAAGGTATGGCCACATATACAATGGGTGGACAATCTAAAACTAACAGCAGGAAGCAAACAACAGAGAATGCTGGAGAGAACTTGGAAGAGGTGTACATCCAAAGATGGATGTAAGAGGCTGTGGAAGAATAATTTCCACTTATAGCAGTTGATGGTCTTCTCCATGAACATGTTCAATGCTCTTTTCTTTTTTAAGTACTAAGTACTAAGTTACCACATCTGGGTATTGAATTCACTGCATTAATCTGCTGTGTGCAGAAGCACGTTCCTTTCCCTGTCCTTGGCCTACTGCCAAATCAGTTTTATTAGGTGACCCTGTTCTAGTATCCTTTCCCCCTCAGCACTCATAATTTTATATTGTTTTGTGCAAGTAATTTTCTCTTCGCTTCAGATTCCCAGTTTGGTTTTTGAGCATTTTGGTTTGATGCTTTGTCTCCCCCCACAACCCCAAACCCTGACAAGAGATTCAGTAATCTCTGATGAGAGCTTCAGTAATCTTCTTCCAAAGGATACATGGCTTGCACAGCCTTATGCCAATTTCTGAAGATGGTTGCTCTGCTTTTAGAGCTGTCCAAACCCTAAGTGTATTTACTTAAATGGTTTCTAGGAGATTGCCTTAGTGTTATAAGGATGTTATGTGCTGCATTGCTGTTTCTGCTGTTCTACAATGAGAGATACAGAGGCCCAGAAAATATGAAGGGGCTTTTCTCCCCCCCCTCGTTATTTCTGATACCTTGAAAAATAATTGAAACAGATGCAAACAGAGAGTAGGTGCTCATCAAGTATAACAAAAGGAAGAACCTGCATGACTTGAGAGTCAGCTTGTGTGTATTCCATGCCAGACTGAAAAACTTTCTGTATTCCTGTGCAAGGGATCCTGCTTCTTCAGAATCTTAGATGTCTTGTGAAGGTGGGCTTTAAGTTTTGTCTGCAATGCTGGTGAAATCTCATAAACCAGGTGGGTGGATGAAGATGATTTCCAGTAGTTATATTGTGGGGTGGGACTTCGCTTCCCTATATAGCTCCTTGTCTTAACCTCTGCCTAAAAAACAAAAACTAGCATATTATGCAAATAAATTGTGCTGATTAGAATAATTTATACAGCTTATAGAATTCAGATGCTTTTGGCACCAAATTATGATAACTTGTTGCAGAATTTTGGGAGTTTCTTAGCGCACTTAGTCAGCTCTTGGGGCTTATGAATACCCAGCATGCCCCTTCCTCTTAAAATACAAATATAATAGCTTCTATAGCTTACCCTGAGTCTTCAGGATAGTGTGGGTTTTAAAGTTCCTCTCTTTTCTTATAGATGCCCCGCCACTGTTCTGCCACTGGCTGCTGCACCCGTGACACTCCTGAGACACGCAACCGAGGCATTTCCTTCCATCGGTGAGAGTTGATGCTATTCTGGGCCCACCCAATCTCCCTTTCAAAATGGTGCCCATTTTGAATTGAGGGCTGGCTGGTACTAGTCTGCAGGAATATCATGTTGGGGATAGTAGTATTTCTTCTTATATTTCTTCCCACCCTTCCTTGAGGAGCTCATGGCAGAAAATAAAGTATGTGTGTGTGTGTGTGTGTGTGTGTGTAGCCATTGATCCAAAGTTAGAGCTGTCACAAGGCAGAGGAAAGGCTAAGAAAACCTACCAGATTCCTGCTGTCACTCCTTTGACTAGTTGAAGATCTTTCCATTACAATGGTACCTTGGTTCTCAAACTTAATCCGGAAGTCCGTTCCAAAACCAAAGCGTTCCAAAACCAAGGCGTGCTTTCCCATAGAAAGTAATGCAAAACAGATTAATCTGTTCCAGACTTTTAAAAACGACCCCTAAAACAGCAATTGTACTATCTAACAAGACCATTGATCCATAAAATGAAAGCAGTAATCAATGTACTGTACTATAAAATAAATAAGACAGTATTGTAGATGATAAAAATTAAAATTAGTTTTTTTTCTTACCTGCACTGATGATAGTCATTGTTTGGATGGGGGGCTTTTATCCACTTCCGCAGTCACATAGTCAATCAATCAGTAGCTGAACTGGGTTCCACACAGTAACAAAAACAAATTAACTGAAAAAGCCTAAAAAACAAAAATGCAAAATAAATAGCAAAAACAAAAGTGCCAAACTTTATCCATTCCGGAAGTCTGTTTGACTTCCGAAATGTTCGAAAACCAAGGCGCAACTTCTGATTGGTGCCGGTGCCCCAGAAACAATAGCCGACACCCGCACCAGACGTCCAGCTTCCGAAAAACATTCAAAAATCGGAACACTTACTTCCAGGTTTTTGGCGTTTGAGTACCAAGGTGTTTGAGAACCAAGGTACCACTGTATTTCCCTGTTATCATTTCTGGAGTTCACAGTGCCTTTTTACGGTACCTTAAGCAGATTTCGCACAAACAGAAGCTGTAATATGCATACTTCTTTTTTAAAGTAACCATCATGTCCTGCCCTCTCCCTCACCAAAAAAGGCGTTCAAGTTAGGGGTTTGTTGGCATGAAATGGGAATGGGAAGGGCAAGTTGCAGGGTGGCTTCACAAAAAACTATGGAATATTTTACCTAGCTACACTTACTTTCCTTTTGCACCGCAGTGATACTGTTGGCTGAACAGCCATAATCTCTGGAAATAGTAATGTAGATATCCTTGTAGTGTCTCCTAGCATTAAAGGGCTAGAATGATGCTGTAGTTCTTTTTCCAGCCTGGGAAAGAGCCTTGTGTTAGCCAAGGATCTGGAGTCCCAAGGGATCAGTCAGACTCTGTTTGACACTAAGCTACTCACCCAGAGCAATTGTTATTCCATGCAATCAAATCATACTTTTGCTCTATGATGCTCTAAGTCCACATGACAGGGAAGCTCCTGGGATGACATTTTCAGACAAATGTCCTTGTGCCTGGGAAGAAGGCCTTCATTGTTTGCTACTCATCCTTGCCTGACTCACCTCCTGTGTGTGCTCCTAGACTTCCAAAGGACAACCCCCGGCGAGCGATGTGGTTGGAGAATTGTCGGAGGAAGGACATGAGCGGCCAGGGTCTTTGGGACCCTGCCTCCAAGTATGTTTACTTTTGCTCCAAGCACTTTGAGAAGAGTTGCTTCGAACTGGTGGGCACCAGGTAGGTCACTGGAATATGAAAGGGCATGAACAGCTAAGCAGAATTAAAACAGGTGGATATGGTCACAATTGGACAATGCCTTAGATTATACATTTGACATTGGCAAAGGTGCTGCTTGCAGAGGGGGTGGAGAAGGGAGCTAGAAATGACTTAAAGGCCAGTGGGGAGGGGGAACAGTGTTGAAGGCCAGAAAGCTGTCATGGAAGACCTGCTCTGTGTGGTTTATTCAGGGTGACCAGCTTTCAATTTAAATACTTTTTTTGGGGGGGGAGGGCAGAATGCAATGTGTGCAGATGCTGAAAAGATAAACCTAGACATATCCAAGTCACCAAGTCCTGTTAGATAAGTTTGATAAAGTAATGAAGGTGTGTGAGGATCTTAAGTAGTATGTATTGAGAAAAGCCTCTTCCTGAGTCCTTAAGTATCACCTAGAGCAGATAGTAGTGGGCAATAATGGTCCGACTCATTATAAAGCAATTTTATATCTTCTTAGGAGAATAAGCAAGTGGGAGTGCTGTATTGTGGAGGTCATGCTGTATTATCTCCATTGAGATTTGTGGGGAGAAATTCGAATTTAAGCAGCATGTGTTACTTACAAAGCTCATTCTGTTTATTTGGGACTCCGCACATGCAGTTGCACGTGCAGAGATCTAGAGGGAAAACATTGCAATGCAGAAATATAACTGGCTAACCGCAGGTGCAGCTAGGACCTCCCAGAACCCAGCAGCTCCCCCAAAAGAAATGTCTTGCTGCAAGGTCTATAGTTCAGATGACTTTCCAGAGAAGGATGCTTGCCTGTCTGAAGCCAGAGATGGCTTATGAGTGTTGATGCTCCTTTTTGCAGTGGCTACCATCGGCTCAAAGAGGGTGCTGTTCCCACAATATTTGAACTTCACGCCAAACTGCGCCAAAAATCAAAGCTAGGCAATTCAAAACTTGCGAAACGTCAGCAGAAGCAGAGGTGAGTACTGCCCTTCTGGCTTCTCTTGCCATGCTCTGTGGAAGGTCTTCCCTCCCTTCCTGTACCATCCTATGAATGTTAATTATGTTTAGTGGGGCTTGCTTCTTCGGAAGCTGTGATAAAAGTGTGGCAGATCTTCCCCACTCGGTTCCTGTCTGACCAGGGTTCTGTTCCTTGCCTACAGCTGCAGCCCTTGCCTGGAGGAGGAGTCGAGTCCTTTGTGCATGGACATCTCCTGCTTCCCTGCACAAGAGCTGCCAAGTCCTGGGGCTGCTCCCACCAGCGGCGAGCCTCGAAGCCAGCCTGACCTCCCGGGGCCGGCGTCAGAGAGCCTGGCCACCCTGTCAGACATTCCCCTGGAACAGTCACCCGCTGCTACTGGCCAGGAAGAAGCTTCTCCTTCTCCGGCCCTCCCGGAGCCTGTGGGGGATTCATCCCACCCCGTTTCCCTCTCTCTCTACATGTTGCGCCTGCCTCCCCCAGCTGGGGCTTACATCCAGAACGAGCACAGCTACCAGGTAGGCAGTGCCTTGCTGTGGAAGCGGAGAGCGGAGGCGGCCCTCGATGCTCTGGGGAAGGCGCAGCGGCAGCTCCAGGCCTGCCGGCGCCGAGAACAGCGACTCCGCCTTCGGATCTGCGAGCTTCAGCGCGAGCGGCGGCCGCACAGCGCCGAGGCACATCGACGGCTCAAGGAGCACCTGCAGGTCTTTGAACTGCAGCTCCTCAATGACCTTGAGTAACTTTGGGGCGGGCCAAAACTGACCTTTCCCTGTTTGGTGCACTCTCAGCTTCAGGCTGTGTGGTGGTCCCTGCGGCTAAGCTGTGCGCCAGAACTCGGGGTCCTCCAGTCTAGCTGGCCGCCTGGCACTTGCCGCCTTCCCTATCACCATTCGCATATAATCTGTACCTGTAAATAAATACTGTTTTGTATGATGGATGCTTCCTACTCGTCTGAAAAACACCTTTTACATACAGCAGCTTTGCAACAGCTGTCAACCTGCGGCCTTCAGCATGGTGTTGCCTGAGGCGTAGGAAGGATCATACAGTTTCTAGCAAGTTTTGGCTCAGCCTTGCTCACAAGGAGATTGAATTAGGGGGTGTATGGGATAAAGGTTGCCCTGTTTTCTGATGGATTATAGGTTTACAAGGATCTTAAGATCCTGTGGGCCAAGGCATCCTCATCCCACTGAGGCTCATCCATAAAATATACATGGTGGAGTGATGTGCATCAGCAGAAGAAGAGCAAACTCGCCATGTTGGAGACGGCACTATCTTTTGAGGAACAGTTCAGTAAAACCACTCAGATGGTTTTAAGTAAGTGAGCCAAAAGCTTAAGTGAAGTCTGGGCTGCTAGACTTGCTGCGAAGCAAAACCTGTCCGCCTATCAGCTGAGTTAGGCCTGGTGTATGTAAGAAAAGGACAGAAGCGCTAAGACAGGAACAATAAGTACCATTTGTTGGGTGTTTCTCATGTGCACTCATAAACACAACCATCTGTGCTCTTCAACTAGCCTTTTGCAAAAATGTTTTATTCAAAATGCTGGAGGGTCATGGGTGAATATGAGTCTCATTACTGATAATTGAAACCTGCTCTGGGAGCCTTTTTCAACTCAAAAAAGTGGAGTGAAAACAGTTTAAAAATGCACATTAGTGGCATGCAGAAGGCTGCTTACCTGTAAGGATCTCTTGTTGGACTGGGGCAACTGTCTACAGCTTGAACCAAAATGATTTCTATAGTTTGAAACGGTTGCAGGTTATTTCACTTTGTGCTGGCACCCGTCAAGGACTCAGCTGCCTGAACAGAACCACTTACATGCCTATCATGACTATCACAACCCATAAGGGTGGGTGGAACAAGGATGTGGCTCCTCAGAAATATTCCTGGCCTCTCTCCTGAATGTTCAGCTGTTTTTTTAAATAAAAAAACCTAAGTCTCTAGTCCTTTTTCCTGGAAAGCACCCAGACAGACTTTTGTCCAGTTGCTCTCTAAAAATAAAATTGCTGTTGCCTTCTATTGTTTTCTGGCTAATGAATGAAAAGGCACCGGAATAACTGATGAGCTCTAAGCCCTTATTTAATTTTTTTGTACTTTTTATTTGTATTTAACACTATGAAACAAAATAAATATACTGGGCTACTCCAACTGATATTCTGGTTGTCCTGAATAAAACGTCCGGCTACAGAATAGGTGCAATGATCTACCATAAAATGTGGAGAACTCAGCCAGTGGAAGAGAATTACATGCCCATTTCTTCCAGGTTTAGGGGTCCCACAGAGATGCCTTGTCTGAGAACCTCCAAAATCCTGTTGCTGGGTTTATTTTTTAAACCAGGGATGGGGAACCTGTGCCACTCCAGCTATTGTCAACATAGCCAGTGGTCAAACACCCTTCAATGTGCAGTTCATGAGGCAGAAAGAGTTTCAAACTTTAAACACTTCCTGAAGACCCATCTATTTAAGCTGGCATTCCCAGGCTCATCAGATTCACCATGTTCTATTATTTATTGATATCTGAATGCCTTATTGATAGCTTTTCTGTTTTTACTCATGTATTTCTTTGTATTTTTGGTTTTAAATGTTGTACATACATTTTTATTTTTCTTACCTTACTATGCTTTATGTAAACCACTTAGGTATATTATACATTAAGTGGCATATAAATCTTATTTATGATGATAGTAGCAGCCACATGTTCCCTATTCCTGCTTTAAACAGTGCTATATAAAGCTGTTACATAGCCTAATTCTAGAGTAAAGCACAAGATACAGTTCTAAAGAGACATGGGATAAAATATGAATGGGAAATATACAGGAATCCTTCCTTTCTGTATTCAATACTACGCACCTTGAGAAAATGAGTACTCTGAAGATGTCCTGGTGCCGAAATGCCATCAAGAGACAATGAGTGAAGTGAACCTGCTCCTCATCCCTTCAACCTCAACTGCACCTTAGCAATAAGATGCAGGGATAACCTGACTAATCACCATAGGCAACATGACCAGTCACCAGAGACTGCCTTTGTGACCTCATCTATCCATTGTGACCTCCTATTCATAGGCTGTGGCTGTGACTGCCTGGGAAATCCCACCCCCAGTTTACTTATAACTGCAGAAAAGACTTGTATCTGTTAGCTCCCACCTCTACAGTACTTTGGGTTACCTGCTAAACTTACGTTTTAGCAAACTGGCATGCGCTGTGTCGTGGTCCTATAACAGAAGCGCATGTCTACAGCAGGCACCAAAGCTAAACAAGCTACAATCATCAGAGCGAAACACGTAATTCGTATGGATGCCAGTGGCAGAATTAAACCCAGTCTTAAATACCACTAAAATCAATGGAAATTTAAAGTGGTCAACTTTAGCTGACTCATACCCATTAAGTCTAAAAAGCTGAGCTCACTCTTAGTGTGTAGACTTATGGGCCAAGCTACACATGACAAGATGTCACTTGAAGATATATAAATCTCCCACTCCCCCCCTTTTTTTAAACTGGCTGCTGGATGGTCTAGTTGAGCCTGTGGTGCACTGGGAAGTGGGATTTAACTTATCCCACCCCCAGTACTATAGCCCTGTTGAAAATCACCTCCCCCCCCCCCAAAAAAAGCTATTGCATTGGGATGGAAGCTTCCCTCCCTTTCCAAAAGGCAGTTGGCATTTTTGTTGAGACCACGGAATGAGAGGAAAAGGCTACCCCCCCCTCCCCACCCCCTTGTGCTGCTATATACTGAACAAGAGACTCAATGCCTACAGTGAACAGGAATGGGACCACACGAGGGCAGCATAAGCACAGGAAAGGAGCCTGTAACTGGAGAAGGACGAGGGTGGGATTTCTTTAATGGAGGAGAACTGGGATTCCCAGCATGCAACAATTGGATAGCTTTATCTTTCAAATCCCAAGCTATTGAGAAGAGTGGCGGAAAATGACAGACCAAAGGGGGGATGCACCAAAGAAACAGGTACAGACCCCTAAAGCTTTTGCCAGGATCCCTGCTCTATTCATAAGTTAATTAAATTTCTAACACGCTTTACCAGGGCGCTAAGAAAATAACAGCCCCGGCTCCCAGTATTCAGATACCTTCCTGTCTCATTTCTTTGGCAGAGTGGGTCACAGTCTTACCAAACTGAACATCAGCAAAGCAGAAGAACATGAAGAAAATGAATATGCATATGTGTGTGTGTGTGTGGGGGGGGTTAGATTTCAAAAAATGTATAAGACCCCTGCTTCTATTACTTTCAACAGTAGTTTAATCGGCTGGCATTAACAGCTGACAAACCCCCAGGCCATGAAAAGCTTCCCTTATTGATCTCTGCAGATGGAGCTCCTGTTAAAGTTACTCAAGGATTATTTCCTCTTAAGCAGCTGGCTAGCTAATGTATGCTTGTTTTCCTATAGAGCCAGAGCAGATCGTTTTTTGAGAAAGGTTTCTAACCTTTTTTAAACTATAAACTTTGAAGGAAGCAACAGTGTTCAAAGTCTGCGCGGCACAAGGAAGCTATGACGACACTTTCAACTTTGGGAGGGGGCAGAATTCCCCGGAACTTTCACTTTCATTTGCTGTGCCATTCCAAAGAGGACAACCGCAGCAAGGAAGGAGCGGTGAGTTTTTCCCCAAAGTCTGAACCTTCCCTCAAATTAAATGTTGAGCCTGGGCTGTTGACTTGAAAGGGGCCTTGCTTCTTGTTCTGTAAATACATGTCTCTTTTGTCCTCCCGTCGTCGCTGATCAAACAGGTTTGGCTGGGTTTACAGAATAATAAACAAACCTGAGCCAGAGCTGCGGAAGCAGGGTGATATACTGTTTATAATATACAGTATATATATACCTGTGTCAGATGGAAGTGGGATAGGCACCCACAACACAACTTCTGCACTAGAAAATAAATTTGTTGTGCTTACCTGGGAGAAAAAAACCATTGAATTCAATATAATTTACTCCTGAATACGGACAGACATAGTTGCTGCAAAGTTCTTTTCTTGCTTTTGCTGTAATTATCACAGCTTCCCCTCTAAGTTTTTGTCAAACAGACTTTGGAACTTGACCTGAATGTACCCAATATGCACACATAATAGAGTACTCTGTGGTATATTTGATACTCACAGAGCATGAAAAGGCAGGACATCAGTTCTACAGAGCTGCGTGGAGATAGAACATATTTGTTTTGTAACAAAAGGAAAACTGAGCAGAAGGGGGCCAATCTATTTTTATTATATGACTCCTACCTATGCAGCATTCATTTTGGGGTGAGGTTGGGCTCACCTTTCTTTAGAGGGAGGTAACTGATATTTGCAACCACTGGTTCCCCTTGACATTATGCTTTTTTTCCAGAAACTTGTCCCTCTTACTGTATTGTTGCATGAGCATTTTAGGAATGTGGTATTGTTTGTTGTTTCATTCTTTTCAATGGCTTTTTAAAAAAATGGTATTTATTACTTTTTTAGCATTTCCAACACAAACAAAAAAGAGAAAAAAGAAAAAAGAGAAAAAACAATGCAAATACAATACACAAACGCTACATGAACTAAAAAGAACAAATAAAAACAAGCAAAAACAATTTAAAATCACCTCAAACATTTTCAATATCTTATATTTCATTCCCTTATTTCCAGCGACGTCCTCCCACCTCCCAGCAATTCCTTTCCATCTTACTCTGTTTTCTGTTCTATAATTATCTTAACACATTCTTGCCATACTTTTCCTTTAATTTTCTATTAATCTATTTATACCTGATTCCTTATGACATTTCTACTAAAGCCATATAATTTCATTCCAACATTTTTCTAACATTCCTTAATTTTACAATATCTCTATAAATGGTCTTTAAACTTTTTCCAATCTTCTTCCACCGACTCTTCACCCTGGTCTCGGATCTTGCCAGCCATTTCCGCCAATTCCATATAGTCCATCAATTTCATCTGCCATTGTCCAACGCTTCAATGTTTTCAAAAAGCAACCATTCTCTCAACCAGCAAAAAGCAGATGGTTCACAGCAAAATTTAAAGGTCTAGCAGGGCAGGTCCTCCTCCTTCTTTGGCATCCATCAATATCTTAAGTTTTACTCGAGGCTTCCTGCCCTGCCAGACAACTCTAGGAGCATCCCTCTGCCACCTCCTGAAACCCTCCATCCCATCCAAAGCTTGCAATGTTTGAAACAAAAGCAACATCCCCAGCAACACAGCAGCCCTCATCCCCACCACAATAACTCGGCCCAACAATGACAACTTCTGATTTGTCCATATTTCCAGATCCCCCTTCTCTTCAATCCAACATCCTTCACTATCCTTAAGCAGATTCACATTTTTGGCAGTCATATCAACCCCCAAATATCTCTCTTTCTCAACCAATGTAAGTATCGCCTCCTGAAACTCTTTCAAGCTTTCCTTTTCCAATTCAGATGTCAGCTTATGTTCATCAAGTTGTCTTTGTATGGATGGGACTCTCCTCTCCTGTTGTATTATTTTAGATTCAGCAGCAAGGGGTTTTCCCCTGACTTCATCTGCAATTTGCCATATCGAAGTAGATTCCTCTGTCAGTTTCTGAGTGGTTTCTGAATTGGTATTCACCTTTTGCCCCAAGTTGTTTAAGCTTTCTACAGTTGAGTCAATTTCAATACTTGCAACATCCAATTTCACATTTCTTGCATCTATTTTCTTGTGGAGTTGTTCCAGCGAATCGTTTATTTTCAATAATACAGCCACCAAGGCCCCCTCTGTCGACATCCCGTCTGTTTTTACCTTTCCGTTTGCCATAACACTTAAAAGATTCAAGGTCAAATCCAAAGTCTCACACTTTCTTATCTTGCAGCTGGAAAATCCCCTAGCTCAGCTCCTATCAAGTAAATTTCGAAAGCTTCCACTAGGGGAGAACAAGTTGTATTTGTATCGGTCAGTATGTCCTCTTTTGAACACAGTTTCAATAATCCAAAAATTAGTTTCAATTTTCAGTTACTTTCCTCCTTTTTTAATAAAGTTCAGTAAGATTGTTTCAATTTTTCATTACTTTACTCCTTTTTAAGTACAGACGAAAACAATGGAAACAATGTATCTCTCTTATGCTAGCTGTCACCGAACGTTCTATTCGCTGTCAATGAACCTTCCAAGGCATGTCGGTTTTACTGGCAGCCCGTTTCCAGGTTCGGAGCGGTGGTATTTTAACTTCCTCACTCACTCCTGCAGGAATATACAATCCAAAACCTCCCCCCTCTTCTCCTGCTTCCAAGGGGGGTTTAATATTTTTTACTGATGAGAATTTAGTCCTTTACAATGGGCTTTCCAAGGCTTTAGCTTGCAGCCTCTTTGCCTCAGTCTTATTTACAAAAAGGGGAGGTGGACTTCCTGTTTTGAACCTCCCCCTTTTCGGTGCCAAATTAGAACATTTAAAAATCCAATTCTTCAGTCTACTCATGGGTAGTTGCTTTAAGATCAAATTGTCCACAGGAAAAAGTCAGCGCTCTCCAGCAACAGCTATGCGGCTTCGCTTCATGGAAAAAGCAGTCGATCCGAAGCACCGCGCCGCTCACCCCACATCGCTCCGGATCCCCGAAATCAGGTTTCCCCGCGAGTAGGGGAGGCGCAAAAGGTGCCCGCCGAATCCCACGTTCACAGGCTTCAACCGCCTGTGATTTTTAGAGGGTCTCCGCCTTCGCCGTGGCGGCCAGACCCAAATTTCTACGAGGCAGATTCCTCCCGGTCAGAGGAATTCCGCCATTGCCGGTGGCGCCAACCCGGAAGCTCCTTTTCAATGGCTTTTGATTTCCCCCCTTTGCATTTTGTCATTAAGTTGCTTATACACTATAATACTAATACTACTACTACTAATAAATGGGTTAAGGAGACTCCTTTTATGAAATCGTTCTGTAAAATTATTGTGCATCCTTCAGCTCACAGCTCATGACACTTTGCAGAAACTGGTCAGCCCCGTCTTTGCTTCTTCAGTCCAATCAGAAGAGAACTGACTCACCTCCCTTCTCCTAGAGACTATTTTTCCTCCTTCCGTAAACCTTTGATTGGGAGGGGCCAAGATGTCCAACAGTGTCTGCTGCAAATTGGTGGACTACTTGGACGAGCTCACAGAGGAGGAATTCAAGAGATTTAAGATGCACCTCGAAGACTACCCACTGGAGCAAGGCTACAAGCCGATCCGGCACTGTAAGACTGAGAAGGCCGACCTCACTGAAATAGCACGGCTCATGGTCAGGGCCTACGAGGAGGCGAAAGCATTGCAGATGACAGTCAACATCCTCGACCGAATAAATAGAAAGGATCTGTCGGCAAAAGTCAAACAAGAGATGCCAGCATGTAAGTAAACAAAGGAGCCCCGCCATTCCAGGCTTCGTATGTCTCTTGTCCAATTTGCTGTGAATTCTGCGCTTCATCCGTGTATCAAACATGCTTGAGAAATGCCCATAGGCTTTGCCCACGGAATCCTGGGAACTGCAGTTCCACCATCACAGAGCTACGAACTATGGCTCCCATAATTCTTTGGGCAGAATCTGTGTGCATGGTGTGGTTGAGAGCACCAAATGGTCTTCGCTCGTCTGCTGTGTGCCTGGGTCGGCAACAATGGATGGCCATCTGTCATGGATGCTTTAGCTGAGATTCCTGCATTGTAGGAGGGTTGGACTAGATGACCCTGTGGGTCCCTCCCAACTCTACGAATCTGTGATTCTAAGATGAAAACCCATCTCTCCAATGCAGCAGTATAGGGCCAGCAACAGCCCTTGAAGGGCCTCATACTTGCAGTGGAGCCTTTGTCCTCCACGCCTGGTGAGCTCACCACTGTCCCTGATACCTTGAACTCATGCTTTGTTCCCTTGCCTCCCTGGCAGCAGAGATTCTCCCTTCCATGCCCATGGCGACATCACTGGGACTGCCACTACCTCAATGCAGCTGACTAGGGCTTAGTGAGTAGCAGTAGCTGCCTGGCCCAACCTCCTGTGTTTAAAAAGGCGGCCACATGCTGTTCCCTGCTCCATATTGTATGATGGAGCCTCGCAGTTGCAGGAAGCTGTACAGTGGTACCTCGGGTTACAGATGCCGCTAACCCAGAAATAGTACCTCGGGTTAAGAACTTTGCTTCAGGATGAGAACAGAAACCGCGCGATGGCAGCAGGAGGCCCCATTAGATAAAGTGGTACCTCAGGTTAAGAACAGTTTCAGGTTAAGAACGGACCTTCAGAACAAATTAAGTTATTAACCCGAGGTACCACTGTACTAGCCTTGTGAAAAAGTCCAAACACATATGGAGGCTTAGCCAATGGGCAGCTACATTGGCGAGCGTGGTGTAGTGGTTAAGAGCAGTGGACTCATAATCTGATGAACCGGGTTCGATTCCCTGCTCCTCCACATGCAGCTGCTGGGTGACCTTGGGCTAGTCACACTTCTGAAGTCTCTCAGCCCCACTCACCTCACAGAGTGTTTGTTGTGGGGGAGGAAGGGAAAGGAGATTGTTAGCCGCTTTGAGACTCATTAGGGTTGTGATAAAGCGGGATATCAAATCCAAACTCTTCTTCTTCTCTTCTACATACCACCATATTTGTTATGTGCTTTTGGGGGGCTGGGGGCCCTGGCAGATCCAAGACTATGCCAGCTGTGACACTGGGCCTCCAGCAGTTTCTTATTGTGATATTTCTACGTGACAGCGGCCCTCCGATGATGGGTGCAACTCTGCCCACAGAACAGCCTCAGGCTTTATACTGCACATCTCTATTCCATGAGCCCTATATCAATGATGCAAAGTCTGGAGGAGCCCTAACTATTGCAATACTATGCAGACCCTGATCCCATTTGCACGATGGGACTTCCGCAAAAGGACACTGTTCTTGTGCGTGTAGTGTAAGAGGAGCAAAAAGGGGATGGGAAATCTTCTTTATTTTATTTACTTATTTTTAACAAGAGCGTCCTTTTTTTAAAACAACAACAACAACAGTTTCCCTGCAGCCTGCGAAAACAGCGGCCTCAACCAGGGAAGAAAAAAGAAAACGGGAAGAAAGGTTGCTGTCCAGTATCACTGACAAGTTTTGCGGGACTCAAAAGAAAGGTTAGTTTACGGGGACAAATAGAAGAAGACACCTACTGGAATGGTAATTTTGAAGATAATGTGCAATTTTAAGTTATACTTACCATATTATAATTATCAAGGCCTTTTTCTTCTTCTTAACAGCAATGATATAGTTATGAATATGAGTTTGTAATTATCATAATAATTACATCATAAACATATACCTGTAATATTTCAAGGAAGGCTTTCCTGGGTTCAACCTGAAATTATGCCCAAATCTACAAAGTTGTTTTTTGTTTTGTTTTTAGAACTTATCCTAGGAAGGAAAATAGTACATGTTTTTTTCTGGTTAGCAAAAGTACCATTAAATAACATTCACTGTTCCTAAAACGTTCTCTACCTTGAGATGTCTGTGCTCTGGAAACTGTTACCACTAAAGCAGGAGAACAGGTATGGGGAACAGTTGGCCCTCCGGGTATTGCTGAACTACAACTCCCATCAGCCTCAGGAAGCACGGCCCATGACCAGGGATGATGGTGTTGGAATTCTGCCTGGGTCAGAGGAATGTGCCACAAGCAGGCACCGGCAGATATTCCTGTCGACCTCCCCGCGTCTCCCAACCTCTGCTGATAAGCAGGCGAGGTCCGGCGATTCTTCTCAGATGTATGAGAGGAACACACCGTTCTTCCTCTCTCCCCTTTGGTGTCCCCAGGGAGGGGAAAGAAGCAGACAGAAAACTATTTACATCATTTATTTCTGCCTCTTACATCAGTACAGAGAATCATGTCTGCACTCAACAACAGCAAGGAGAAAACTCCTCCCAAGTACATCCAGTACGGGTCATATGACACACACACACTGAGCTAACATCCGGTGCTCAGTACAGAATGGACTGCCCCTTTGTTCCCATGGCAACAGTCACAAACATCCTGTCTGGCTTTCCAGCCACAAGCAGCTGGCTGAGCTGCTAAAGCCTTTGCTTGCTGCAGCATTGGTGCTTTATGGTAACAGATGGTAGTTGTAGTTCAGCAACATCTGGAGGGCCAAAGGTTCTCAACCCCTAGAGTAGAAAGTCATTTCTTCAGCTGGTAGGGTTGTTTGCAAACTATTCTCCGTCTCTGTTTTTAGTGGAAGTCACACTGGATCCCAAGACAGCCTTCCCTACCCTCATCCTTTCTGAAGATCGGAAAAGTGTGTACCTGGGCAGCCAGGCCCAGGTTCTTCCAGACAACCCTGAGCGCTTCAATTTTTCGCCATGTGTCCTCGGAGCAGAAGGCATCACCTCTGGGACTATGGAATGGGTGGTAGAGGTGGGCAAGGCCAAAGCATGGGCCATCGGGGCAGTCCGGGAATCCATAGGGAGAAAATGGTACCAATGCATCAGAGTTACTGAGGGGTTTTGGGCACTGCAGCTGATTGAGGGAGAATACATGGCCTCTACCTCTCCTTCCACTGTCCTTCCACTGTGGAAATCCCCGCGACGGATCAAGATACTCCTGGAGTACGATTTTGAAATCCTCTCCTTTTATGACGCCGACTCCATGGAACTTATCTATACTTTCAACTATCCTTTCTCTGAGAGGATGTTTCCCTTTTTCCAGGTCTGGGATACTGAGATCCCCCTGAAAATCTCATAAGGGCACATTTTTAAGATGACTTAGGCTGCAATCCTACACTAGGGCTGTGTACATGTTCCTGTTTGCTCCGCAACCGGTGTGCTTCCATCGCTGGCTTGGGAGCAGTGTACACAACATTAGTTACAATCCATATGTGGTTTCTTAGGAAACAATCACAATTTGATGCGTTTTCCACCAAACCTGCCTGGATTCAAATTGAGGAACCAGGACAACCTAGTAATGTGTACGCAGCCTTAGATGTGGCAAGAAACAGTGAATCCACCAACCAATTATGAAATTGAGCCAGTAATTTAAGGAGATATGAGTTGGTGAAATGGCCCCCTCACCTGGTTCCTGGTACCGACCAAAGAGGAATGGCTATGTAAATTATGTGAATATTTGGAACTGGCCAAATTGACGGATATAATAAGACTAAAGCCAATGTATACAGTCAAGAAGGAATGGAAGTGCTTGAATGATTATTTAGAAAGCAAGGTTCTAATGTAAAAAATTGGCTGTGTCTAGAATGACCTCATGAATGGAAAAGGGGAAACATACATTTATACATACCTATATATTAAGATGAAAATAATACTGAAATACAGATAAAATATGAAATGTGAAAGGAAGTGTTGTGAGAGTGATGGAAGTCTTATTACTATTATTATTTTGTAAAATAGTGTTTATTGTATTGAAATATTATACTTTTCTTTATTCTTTTACTGTCTTCTTTGCTCCCCCCCCTTTTCTTCTTTATTTTTCTTTCTTTCTCTTTATATTATTCTTTATGTGTGGCTTGGTATTGATGTATTTACTTTGCAATAAAAATTCTTATCAAAATCAAGAAAAGAAAAGAAATGGCCCCTCACGCAAATTTGTTTCTTTGATGTGTTTACTTGAGATTGTCCCATTGAGCTTGGTGGGTCTCCTAAGTTTTTGATGAATATGCTTACATTGTTCATTCCTCCACCCCAAAGAATGGCATGGGTTGCCTTTTAAGCCTCTGCATCTGCTGTCAAATAAAAAAAAAACACTGAGGGGGTTTGCAAGACATTCCACTATGAAAAGAGAAGAAATCCAAATGTGTGTAAAATGTTCTTTTTGTTGTTTTTATACTTCAGGTTTAAAAATAGGGTTATGTGGAACAGCACACTGTGATTTTATATTTTCCACAAGTCTGATTCAATCTGCCTTTTCTTTGGAGGGATATTTAACATTGCATCTCTCGAAGAAAAGGGCAGTGCTTAGAGGCACAGTCTGCCCACTCAGTAAAGGTGTGTGGTTTTCTGTACACATTCATTTGCAGCCCACTACAACGGTGGTCCCCGGTGAGTGGCAAAGGAGGCAGCCATTTTGAGTTTCTCAAAATTTGAAAAACCACCTCAGAAAGAGGCTTTGTGTGAAAAACAAATGGCAGCTCCTGCGATTCTCTTCCCCTCAAAGTAACGTCACCTCAGCTAACAATACAGCAAACAAAGAAGCTATATTTTGGTGTCAGGATGGGTGACATGACTGGGAAGTGGACACCTACTTGGGAGTAAGTCCCATTCAACTTGGTGAGATTTGCCTCTGACAATTTGCTGTATTTCTCTCATATATTCCCCACCCCAGTGCGTTGTACTTGCAAAAGAGGGTAGCTTATGGGTATATTTGCTCCACCACTCTTTAGCACACTGGAGATTCCAATGCACCTTTGCACTTCCAATATTGGCTTGTGGTTTCAGTACTCTCAAATGCCTACTTCAGCAACACCTCATCTCTCATGGGAGAAAAAGCAGCTGCTTTGCTGCTAATGATATGTGTGAATGGACTGAGTCCACTGAGAGGACTGAAGTGGCACACAACAGTTATTTTGGATTTGTTAATATCCAAAATATTCTATAGGTATCAAGCTTCTAGTTCAGCATAAGGCTACCATCTCCATTCCCAGCCTATTTCCCTTTCCCTTTGCGGCTTTTTACTGTAGGGATGCTCCACCACCTCATTTCAGACTCTCTTCCTCTGATTTTTTTTTAAAATCTTAAATTCAACCATCTCCTTAAGCCAACATCTGTTCACCATGATTTTCCATGACTGTCTTCTTGACTTTAATATATATAAATGGCCACATTTGAGAGGGCGGGCAGGAGGAATTAGAAAACCTTTTGGCAACACAGCAGAGGACTTGGAGTAAGCAGTCTAGAATCTTGACTCAATAGGAGAAATGGCCTGTGTCCAGGTAGGTAGGTTGTCAAGGTAACAATGGAATGCCTCCTTTGTGACATTCCTTGTTGATGACTTAAAAGTATGGAATTGAGAGGTGTCCAATGAAGGAGTTAGGATAGGTAGCAAGAGCCTGTGAGAGAGAGGGCAAAGAGGAGATATAGATAAGATACCTTGGGGCGTATTTATTTTTTGCATTCCCCTTTAGCTTACCTAGTCCATAAAATGTTACACGCAAGCAGCACCAACCTCAATGTGTTTCCCCTACAAATTTGGATTGACCTGATAATCTGCTAAATGGGGCAAAATCAAACTCCAAACCACTCCTCTTGGGGTTGCAGGTGAATTGTTTTGGGGTGGGAGGATCACTCATCACTTTCAGCGACTCTCGTTTTCATGCCCATTACTTCCTCAATGCTTTTGTTTCTTTTTTGGCAATGTTACATGTTCATCTTGTATCAAAACAATGTTTCCTCCTAGAATCAGTTTCTATACAAGTCCATCGTGTGGAATAATTAAGTGATTAAGCAAATTGCATGTCTCCATCTGCTCTGCCACCTTACTGGATGTATAAAAAATCACAAATGGATCAATGACTTTCAGAAATGATATTTTTCCCTATTGCTTTAGCCAGGGCTCCTTTGACTTCCTTGTTCCTTAGGCTGTAGATTATAGGGTTGAGCATTGGAGTAACGACTGCATAGAAGAAAGCCAGCATCTTGTCCTGGTTGGGCGAAGTGTTGGATCTGGGGCTCATGTAAGCAAAGATTGCTGTGCCATAGCAGAGGGCAACTACGGTGAGGTGAGAGGTACATGTGGAGAAGGCTCTCTGACGACCTCCTGAAGACTGGATACGTAGGATAGCACGGATTATATAGACGTAGGAAAGTGTGACCACGATACAGGGGATCACTAGCACAATGGACCCTGTCACCAGAAACAGAATCTCATTGATGGAAGTGTCTGAACATGCAATCTTGATAACAGCCAGGACTTCACAGGCAAAGTGATTGATGATGTTGGAGTTGCAGAAGTGAAGGCGCACAGTGAACACCGTATGCAGGAGAGCATTGAGAAATCCAGCTGTCCAAGATGCTAGCACCAACTGCGTACACACTGTCCTGCTCATGATGACCTTGTAATGCAACGGATGACAGACAGCCACATATCGGTCATAAGCCATGGCTGCCAAGAGGATAAATTCAATGCTTCCGAAGGCGAATGAGAGATAGAGCTGAGCCATGCACCGGTTGTAGGAGATGGTCTTGTAGCTGGTCAGGAAATGGATTAACAACTGAGGCACCACACTTGTTGTGTAGCAGATGTCCAGGAAGGACAGATAGCTCAGGAAGAAGTACATGGGTGTGCTGAGCCGTGGGTCTATGTGGATGGCCACGATGATGAGTGTATTACCTGTCAGGGTGATGAGGTACATGAAAAGGACCGCTGCAAAGAGGTAAAGGTTGGTGTCTTGATCTTTGGAAAATCCCAGAAACACGAACTCCAGGGCAATTGTTTGATTGTATTGCTCCATCACACACACAATGCTTGAGCTAAGAGAATGAAATCAGGATTGAAATGGGAAGTTTTGGAACAGGGATGGTTTTACACCTAAGATACGGAACTTGTCACCCTCCAGATGTTGTGGGACTCCTGTTCCCATCAGCCACAGGCAGCAAGGTCAGTGGTCAGGGATAGTGGGAGTTGTAATCCAATAACATCTAAAACAGGGGTCAGCAACCTTTTCCAGCCGTGGGGTGGTCCACCGTCCCTCAGACCACGTGGGGGGCTGGACTATATATTTTTTTTGGGGGGAGAAGAAGAACGAATTCCTATGCCCCACAAATAACCCAGAAATGTATTTTAAATAAAAGGACACATTCTACTCATGTAAAAACACCAGGCAGGCCCCACAAATAACCCAGAGATGCATTTTAAATAAAAGGACACATTCTACTCATGTAAAAACACACTGATTCCCGGACCATCCGTGGGCCTGATTGAGAAGGCGATTGGGCCGCACCCGGCCCACGGGCCTTAGGTTGCCTACCCCTGATCTAGAAGTTTTGGGTTCCCCATCCCTGCTTAATACCTTACAACTCTCAATGAATACAGGCATTGGCTAAATATGGAGGTAGAAGATGTGGCAAAAACAATACAAAATGCATTCAGGATTAAAACGAAGACAACAAAGGCAAAAAAAAAGTTCCCATGGGAATTGTTTGATTATATTTAAGGATAGAGAAATGAGAAATTTGATTTTGCAGAAAAACAGATAAAAAAGATTATGCATTGATGGAATATTCACAATCATATTTAAAGACATCCCACTTCGCTCGTTAAAAAAACACGACCAATATAAGACATTAACTCAGATTTTGAGAAAAAATGGAATTGAATTTAAATGGGAATTTCCAGAAGGAGTTTCATTTTATTACAAAGAAAAGAAATTTAAATTCAAAAATGTGGATGAGACATACAAATTTCTGAGAAGATACAAAGAATTGGGAAAGGGAGAAGAGGCAGCAGCAGTGACGCCAGAGGGAGTAGATCTTAATAAATCAGAAGAAGAGGAAGAAGGAGGAGGAGGAGGAGGAGGAGGACAGGTTTAAGAACTTTAACAGTTTTACTTACCAAAGAAGGCCAAAATGGCATTGAAATTATGGACTTGGAATGTTAATGGCATAAATGATAACAAAAATAAAAGGAATAGAATTGAACAGTTTTTGTTAAAAAAGAATTTGGACATTATTTGTTTACAAGAGACTCATGTAGCCAGGAAACACAGTAGTGTATTAATCAACAAAAAATTAAGAAATGTGTTTGTCTCATCAGATAAAAGTAAGAAGAGAGGAGTGGTGATGTATGTAAAAAACAAATTAGAAGCTCAGCAAATCTTTAAAGATGAAGAAGGCAGAATAATTGCAGTACAAGTCAACTGGCAAGGTGAAAAAATGATAATTGTCGGAATTTATGCACCAAATGGCAGTAAAATGGAATTTTATAAAGATTTGGAATAAAAACTGTTTGAATTTATGGATCAAAAAATTATAATCATGGGAGATATGAATGGAGTGGTCTCGTTGGAAATGGATAGGTCAAGCAAAAAAGAGAAAATAAAAGAAGGGAAGTTACCAAAGACTTTTTTTCTCTAATATAGAGAAATGCAATTTGATAGATGTTTGGAAACTGAGACACCCATTAGATAAGCGGTTTACGTATTTTTCAGAACCAAATCAACCGGCTTCAAGAATTGACTATGTGTAGATATCCAGTGAACTAACACCTAGAGCAGGGGTCTGTAACCTTTAAGACAAAAAGAGCCACTTGGACCGAAGAAAAAAACAAAACTGGGAGCCGCAAAACCATTGCGACCTTTAAAACAGTGGGGAGTGTCAGGGCACACAATGCGCCTCCTCTCCTCGCTAGTATCCGCCCCGGAGCCGCGGCAAAGGTGTAAAAGAGCCACATGCGGCTCCGGAGCCACGGGTTGCTGACCCCTGACCTAGAGTTACAAAAATAGAAATCCAACCAAAGATACTTTCGGATCACAATGCAATTAAGTGTGAATTAAAAGAATTAGAGGAAAAGACTTTTTGATGGAGATTAAATGAAAATTTGTTAGAAGATGAAAAAATAAATGAGGAGGCTCAGAGGATGCTAACAGAGTATTTTGTAAATAATTGTAATTTTCATGATTTAGATTTATTGCGGCCATTGGCCCATATCGAAAACCATACATCAGAATTTATCCATAAACAATACAATTTAAACAGTTCCAAGTTAAAACACCCTTATAAAACCAATTTTACTTTAGTTAAGTAAACACTATACACAATAAGCTCCCTCTATGTAAACCGCAATTCCGATCCATCAGATTTTGGGGGGTATACGTCTTAGTTCTGGCACTTATTGATGGTTCTTAAGTTTAGCTAAGCTGTCAGAAACACACAGTGATCCATTTCTCCTCTTTTGAAATAAAACATTACTCAGATATCTAGCGATTGCAAGGGATCTACTTGTATCTTCGTCGTTTAATAAGTATATTATTTGGGCTTCCTGAGGACTGTCCGCAATTCTCGATAAATATGGGGCCAGAAACTTGGACCGTGAAGCCGAATGTAATGGACAACAGAAGATTATATGATATAACGATTCTATAGATCCGCTTTTACAGTCACAGAGGAGTGAGATCTGTCCGTTGGAGAGTCTGTTACCCAACACGTTTGATGGGAAAGCATTGAATCTAGCCATTATAAAGGCATACCTGTGCGTCACCACAGATAAGGTAGTTAAGTAAGATGGAAGTTTCGTTGGTGGTGTTAAGCCAAGGTTTATCGGCGAACAGGTGCCACCACCTGTCGCAATATTAAATTGTAAATCCATCTCCTCTAATTTGTGG
The DNA here is from genome assembly GCF_964106645.2 of Podarcis pityusensis. Taxonomy (NCBI): domain Eukaryota; kingdom Metazoa; phylum Chordata; class Lepidosauria; order Squamata; family Lacertidae; genus Podarcis; species Podarcis pityusensis. Next base: position 27,628,795 of record NC_138038.1, read on the forward strand.
GTTATAATTCTTTTGGCCAGAGTTAAATCCAATTTTAATAGTTCAGATGGAGATAGTCCTAGGGACACAAGTTTCCCATGTATTATTTTTGCCCAGGGGCTAGGGAAGTCATCTCTCCAGAGGCATTGTATCAAGTGGAGATTTGGAAGTTTATGCCATAAAGCCAACCAGTAACAGAGGATGCATTTCCATAATGTGGTATCTAGAGATGTAACATTTAGTTCCAGTCGTATAGCAGTATTGCTTACACACCTGGGTAATTTTAACAACCTTCTTAAAAGCTGGTTTTGGATTACCTCCAAATGGGTTAAATTAGCAAAGGACCCCCATAATGGGACTGCATATGCTATTGTTGCAATCACCTTTGCCTTGAAAACTTTTAATACTGATGGAATATGGAAAGCCCCATCTGAAAAGAAAAAACGCAATAGCGCATAGGAAAGGGCTTTAGCTCTGTTTAATACATATGCAACATGGACCTTCCAGCCCATGTTGTGTTGGAGGAAGACTCCCAAGTACTGAAATTTAAAGACTTGGTCAATAGCTTTTCCGTCTATTCTCCAATTATAGGTTTTTCGACTCTTGGTGAAAATTAGGACTTTGGACTTAACATGGTTAACTGTAAGAAAATTTGATTTGCAGTAAACATCGAAGATTTTTAATGCCCTCCTAAGGCCGACTCTTGAAAAAGATAGGATCACTGCGTCGTCTGCGTAGAGTAGAAGGGGGCAACGATATTGGGCAAGACGGGGGGCGTGGATCGCTTCTTGAGCCTCTATCAGAGGCGCCCTCATATCACTTATAAATAGATTAAAAAGGGTCGGAGCAAGGATACATCCTTGGCGAACACCTCTATTGATAGCTATTGAGTTTGAGAGGTCGCCTGCCGGAGTGATTCTCACCCTAGCGGCCGATCCGTCATGCAATTTAGTTATTAGCCACAAAAGTCTTTTGTCTATTCCCCATCGGGCTAATTTTCCCCAAAGCAATCCTCTGGGGATGCTGTCAAAAGCGGCCTTTAAATCAATAAAGGCCGCACAAAGTTGGCCTCTATTTGGGGAGGAGTATTTCCGGGCAAGGTGGTATAAAACTAAGACCTGATCAACCGCTGACTGATTCGGTCTAAAACCAGCCTGTTCAGGCCCAATCAGGTTGTTCTCTTCGGCCCACTTAGTAAGCTTAGTTAACAAGAACCGTGCATATATTTTCCCAATTAATGACAATAAACTGATATTCCTGTAATTTCCCGGGTCATCTGTCGAGCCTTTTTTATGAATTGGAACAATAATCGCATCCTTCCATATTCTTGGTACCTTCCCACTGTTGTTTACGGCATCAAAGGTAGCGGCCAAGATTTTCGCCCACCAGTCAGCATGAAGTTTTATAGCTTCTGCTGGGACTAGATCAGGACCGGGGGCTTTTCCGATTTTAAGATTAGAAATAAGTCCGTGGATTTCTTCCGGGTCAGTGGGTGGCCAAAGAGGGAGCTGCTCATAGACTCCATCGATTGTATTAATATTAAGGTCTGGTAAGGCAAAATAATTCCTTAGAAAGGATTCCCAAATTGGGGCAGGAATAACTGTTAAGGGGTATCTTTTAGATTTTCTGTTAACTAACAGCCAGAATTTTCGGGAATTACGGGTACTTGAGGCAGCTATAAGTGCTTGCCAGCGGTTCAATTGCCATTCCTGTTTGGCCTTTTTCTGCACATATTTGTAAGCAGATTTTGCCTGGTAGTACTCCTTGGGAAGCGTAATCGCCCCTGAGGATTTGTAATCATTATAAATAGCACAAAGATGTTGTTTGGCTTGTTTGCAATTACGGTTAAACCACGGTGCACCTATCTTGGGGTGGGCCCAATTTGCCTGGTGGGTTGGGACAGAAAAGAATGACGTGAGGTCATTCAACAGATTGGCAAATAGATTAATAGTTTGATCGTGATCATATGAAGTTATGCCAAGGGCTGAATAGGTTTGTATGATCTCCTGCTGAAAAAATTCAGAATATTTTTGAGCCTGCGTTACAGACCACTTTATACCCTTCACTCGTAATGTCGTATTAATACCCTCTACCGGGTTTTCTGCATTAGTATCTAATTGAGTTAGATGACCGAGCTCGTCCCCGTGCCAGTCTAGGTCAAACGTAGCAGCAAGTGGAAGGTGATCACTATAGTGAATATTGCCAATCTTAAAAGAGAGGGCTTTCGAAATCAGGTCACTCGAGGCTGAAACCCAAATGAATGTTGTTTGGGACGCTAGTAAAACTGTTATGTGAGGTTTCTTTATACAACAAAACAGCATCAGAAAAAAGTTTAGAGAGAAAGAGAAAAAAGAGATTTTAAATCAGATTATGGAAAATGAAAAAAAGCTAATACAAAATCCGAAAGATGGAAAAATTAATCAGAACATTAAGATGTTACAAAGCCAATTTGCAACGATAATTAATCAAGAAGTGGAGTGGAATATAAAAAGAATGAGACCAAAGAATTTTGAATATGCCAATCAATCAGGTAAATGGTTGGCATGGCAAATTAAAAAAAAAAAGCTCAAAGCACAATAAATAAAATAATATTGGATGGAAAAGAAGTAGAAAATCAGAAAAGGATTTGTTAATTTTTATAAACAATTGTATTACAAAAAACTGGAAAAGAAGATGCAAAGAAGATAGAGGAATTTTTGAAACAGAAAGGAGTGCAACAAATTCCGACAGAAAAGAAAGAACAGTTAAATGGAGTAATAGAGGAAGAAGAAAGTAAAGATGCAATAAAGCAACTAAAAAAAAAAGTTTTTTTTTTTAAAAAAAGTGGAAAAGCACCAGGACCGGATGGATTTACAGTGAAATATTTTTAAACTTTTATTTTGCTTTAAACAGGTACATATAAATATAGACAACCAAAATTACAAAGGAAAATTCCTTAATAGCAATGACAAAAAAACTACAAAAAACTACAAAAAATATCGAAGTACATGACACAGAACATAAGCAACTATGGGAAAGATAAAAGAAAAAAAAAAGAAGGAAAAAAAAAGGAAGATGAGCCAAAGCAGGAAAGCTCATCTATTGTACACTTCCGTCAAGCTCACAACAGATCATTATTCTTATCAATTATCTCTATCTGCATTCCAGAGGAATCACTCATCTTGGTATCAGGGAACATTTCTCTATGCGGTATCATTCTAAACATAGCCAGATCTTTCTTGTTGAGCCCTTGTCCCCTAAATACCGTATTTTTTGCTCTATAAGACTCACTTTTTCCCTCCTAAAAAGTAAGGGGAAATGTGTGCGCGTCTTATGGAGCGAATGCAGGCTGTGCAGCTATCCCAGAAGCCAGAACAGCAAGAGAGATTGCTGCTTTCACTGCTCAGCGATCCCTCTTGCTGTTCTGGCTTCTGAGATTCAGAATATTTTTTTTTCTTGTTTTCTTCCTCCAAAAACTAGGTGCGTCTTGTGGTCTGGTGCGTCTTATAGAGCAAAAAATACGGTAATTATTTAAACATTCCCATTCTTCTTTCACCAATTTTTTTAGGTTTATCTCTTATTGCATCTGTCAGCTTTGCGAGCTCCAAGTACTCACACAATTTGACTACCCATTCCTCTTTAGTAGGTGTATTTTTATCTTTCCAGTGTTTTACCACTATAACCCTTGCTGCGGACGTTGCATACATAAATAGCCTAGTTTTGTTTTTGGGAATATTATCTGAAACCATTCCTAGTAAAAATTCTTCCGGTTTCTTGCTAAATGTAGTTTTTATCAATCTCTTTATCTCTTCATAAATCATGTTCCAAAATCTTTGTATCTCTAGACAGGACCACCACATATGGTAGTATGTTCCTATCTGTTCCTTACATCGCCAGCACTTGTTATTATTTGATTTATTTATTTTTGCAAGTTTTACAGGGGTCAGGTACCACCTATAGTACATTTTCATAAGATTTTCCCTTATAAGGAAACAAGCCATGAATTTTATATTTTTAGTCCATAATTCATTCCAAATATTGGGTTTGATCGTATGTCCCAGGTCCCTCTCCCATTTTACTGTAATTTCTTTGATATCTTCCTCCTTTCTTTGCCAATTCAAAAGTAGTTTGTATATTTTTGAAAGTGTCTTTTGATTATTATATAAAATATCCTTCTCCAGATAGGATATTTTATTGTCAAATCCTTTGGTTTTTTTATCCTTTTCAAGGGCGGCTTTTAGTTGATAATACTCCAGCCAGGTTATTCCCTTCTGTTTCAATTCACTTAGGTCCTTTATTTTCGGATCATTACTTGTTTCCTCTACTAAATCCTTATATGTTAGCCAATCGCTGTTCATATTTATCCTGTGAACCGACATAGATTCCATTGGTGACAGCCACCATGGTGTTTTGGTTACTACTGATTTTTTACTCCTCTCCCATACTTCATATAATGCCCTTCTCACAATATGATTTAAAAATCCTTTGTGGGATTTAACCTTGTCATAGCCTATGTAGCCATGCCACCCGTACACAATATCCCATCCCTCCAGATCTAGGACTTCCGTGTTTTTAATTAATATCCAGTCCTTAATCCATGTCCAGCACGCTGCCTCAAAGTACAGTTTAAGGTCAGGGACCGCAAAGCCTCCTTTTTCCTTCAACTCTGTTAGTAGCTTAAATTTTATGCGTGGTTTTTTCCCTTGCCAAATAAACTTGGCAAGGTCTTTCTGCCATTCCTTAAAACACTTTAAGCCTCTAATTATAGGTATTGTTTGGAACATAAAAATCATCTTTGGCAATACCATCATTTTAACTGTGGATATTCTCCCCCACAGGGACAAATTCAATTTCCCCCAAGTCTCTAATTCTTGTTTTATTTCCTTCCACTTCTTCACATAATTTTATATAAGTTTATATTCTTATTGGTGATCCAAACCCCCAAATAATTTACCTTATTGGCTACCTTTAAACCTGTTGTATCTTCCAGTTCCTCTTGTTCCGACTTATGTAAATTTTTCGTTAATAATTTGGATTTTCCTTTATTCAGTTTGAACCCAGAGACCTTCCCAAATTCTTCCAGTTGTGCAAGCGTTTTTTGGATACTTTCCACTGGGTTTTCAGTGGTTACGATTACATCATCTGCAAAGGCTCTAATTTTGTAGTATTGAGTTCCTAGGTTAATTCCTCTTATGTTTTTATCCTTTCTTATTGCTATTAAAAGTGGTTCCAAGGTGGCAATAAAAAGAAGTGGGGAGAGAGGGCACCCCTGTCTTGTCCCCCTTTCGATGCTGAACTCTTCTGTGATCTCGTTATTTATTAGCAATTTTGCTTTTTGGTTATCATATATCGCCCTAATTCCATTAATTATTTTCTCCCCTATGTCCAGACCTTTGAAAGTTTCCAATAGGAAAGTCCATGATACTCTATCAAAAGCTTTCAACCAATAACATGGCCATCTTTTTACTTGGTTTCATTTCCACATACTCCAACAGGTCTATTATTATTCTTGTATTGTCTTTTATATGTCTATCCAGTAAGAAGCCCGCCTGGTCTCTGCTGATTATTTTGTTTAGAGTCTTTTTTAATCTATTAGCCATCACCCCAGCATAGATTTTATAGTCTGTATTCAACAGGGAGATTGGTCTATAATTTTTCATGTCTGTCAACTCCACTCCCTGTTTCGGGATTAGAGTGATCAGTGCTTCTTTCCAGGATTGTGGTATATCTTTCCCTCCCAGTATATTATTCATTTCAGTGAAATATTATAAAGAATGAAAGCACACCCTACATGTACCAATGAAAGAAGTGATGGAAAGAAGCATATATTTCATTAATACCCAAACCAGACTCTGATTTATTACAAGTGAAGAATTATAGGCCAATTTCGCTGTTAAATAATGATTATAAATTATTTGCAAGTATATTAGCAAATAGGTTGAAAAAATAATGAATGAGATAATACATAAAGATCAAGCAGGTTTTCTTCCTGGCTGTCAGATGACATCTTCCAAGACAACAATGCCCATTTACACCACAAAGAACTCATAACCCACCTGCTCTCAGCAGCCAGAAACACCATAACCAGACACTGGAGAGACCTGTCAGGAGTAAGCATGGACCAATGGTACCAAATAGTATGGGAAACAGCCCTACTACAAAAATTAACTAATAAACTGAAACTGACACGGGGACAAACAGAAGAAGACGCCTTCACCCCAGTATGGCTCCCCTTTATCACATACACAGCCCAACAGGACAATGACAATAATCCACCAACAGCATACAAATCAATATGGCTAACCTGATCCAAAACACCCACCCACCTCACTCACACACGAAAACAAAGATCACCACAGCCAATCACAAGCAAACAATCACACCCTAGGCCAACCCCAACCTCTCTCACCACCAAAGAAACACAAGTGAACAACACAAGCAACGCTGACACCAAACTCTACATACATTAAACATAATAGAAACACCGCCACCCGACCCCACCCCCATCCATCTTCCCTCTCTCCACCCCCCTTCTTTTTTCTTTTCTTTTTTTCTTCTCCCCCTAATGCCTCAACAAATGAAACGGATTTGTAAAAATGTTACATGAAAAAAAAATACGAGGCACTACACTTCTGTAAAACAAGAAAATCCTTAATAATTTTTTTTAAAAAAAGGTATAAAAGTGATATACTCTGATCAAAAAGCAAAACTGATAGTAAATAATATAATATTGAAATTATGAAGGGTACAAGACAAGGGTGTCCACTTTCACCACTACTATTCATATCGATACTGGAAGTCTTCCTAAGGACAATCAGAGAAAATGAGAAAATAAAAGGAATTTCAGTTGACTGGAAAGAACATAAAGTGAAAGCCTTTGCAGACAACTTGGCACTAACTATAGAAGAACCATTAAACAAAGCCAAAGAGGTTACTGAAGAAATAGAACAATTTGGACAAGTAGCAGGTTTTAAATTAAACAAAAGAAAGACTAAAATGTTAGTTAAAAATATGAAACAAGACTTGGTGGATATGTTGCAGCAGCAGATTGGTATAGAAGCAGTTTAAAAAGTTAAGTATTTAGGAATTTGGTTAACCACAAAGAATATAGATTTATTTCAAAATAATTATACACTGGTGTGGAATGGAATTAAGAGAGACCTGAAAGTAGGGGGAAGGATGAAATTGTCATTTTGGGGAAGGATTTTGGCTATAAAATGAATGTGCTACCAAAGATGTTATTTTTATTTCAATCAATTCCAATAATTAAAGGGGCAGCAATCTTTAAAGAATGGCAAAAAGCAATTTCAAGATATGTCTGGCAGGGGAAGAAACCGAGAATACAATATAAATTGTTAACAGATGCTAAAGGAAGAGGGGGCTTCGCCCTGCCAGACTTGAAGCTGTATTATGAAGCAGCTTGCCTCTTTTGGTTAAAAGAATGGATGTTGCTAAAAAATACAGACTTGTTGGATTTGGAAGGTTATGACAATAGATTTGGCTGGCACGCATATTTATGGTGTAACAAAACAAAAATCCATAAAGGATTTGGTAATCATATATTTCGAAGATCATTATATGAAGTATAGGACAGGTATAAAAAATTATTAGAACGTAAAACACCGTGGTGGTTATCTCCATTGGAAGCAATGAGTGTGAAAAAGATAAATATGAGTAAAAATTGGGTTACCTATCAGAAATTGTTGGGGGGGGGGAAGGAAGTAAATGGAAAATGAAACCTTATGATTGGTTGCACTATCGCCAAGTCAATGAAATGTATAAAGAGGATTTAAAGGAAAATGGATTTGATAAGAAATCAAAATTTGAAACAGAAATATTAAACAATGAATGTAAAATAATGTCTAAAATGTATAAAATACTGCTGGAATGGCACCTGAAAGACAAGGAAGTGAAATTGGTGATGATACACTGGGCAAAATATTTTGGATACGACATACAGCTTAAGGAATGGGAAAGGTTGTGGAAAGAAAGAATAAAATTTACAGCTTGTAATGCCTTGAAAGAAAATATGATGAAAATGATGTATAGATGGTATATTACACCTGTGGAATTAGCCAAAATGTATAAGATAAATAATAAATGTTGGAAATGCAAAGAAAAAGAAGGAACATTTTATCGTATGTGGTGGGAATGTGAGAAAGTAAAAAACCTCTGGGAAGTGATATATAATGAGATGAAAAAGATGTTGAAATATACATTTTTTTAAAAACCAGAAGCATTTTTACTTGGCACTATAGGTGAGTATATTAATAGACAGGATGTAAAATTGTTCTTATATGCAACAACAGCGGCAAGAGTATTGTTGGCTCAGAAATGGAAGCAAGAAAAAATACCGACGAAAGAAGAATGGCAGACAAAATTAATAGACTACGCAGAATTGGATAAAATGACAGGAAGGATTCGAAACCTGCGAGACCGGAGATTTACAGAAGATTGGAAGAAATAACCAAACTATTTGAAGAGCAACTGTAATCAATAAATTACGCTAGTAGGATTAGAAGAAGTTTTGTAAGGAGAAATATATGAAATATTGCAAAGAAGAGAGACATTATTTATGAGATTTAAATGTAATAGTGAATGTAAGAAATGTATATTAAGAGAAAAGACTGGAAAATTTTCAGATGTGATTGATGGAAGTAAAAAAAATTTGCATAAGATATAAAACTATGTTTAATAATTGTTGAAAATGATATGTTAAAAAACCTAATAAAAATACTTTTAAAAAAGAGAGCTGTCAGGGGACTGCCATCAAGAGAGGGGAGGGAGGCAGGAAAGTACAGGCAGCCTCCCCCTTCAGTGGCGTAGCGTGGGTTGTCAGCAATTTGCGCCCCCTAACCCGTGGATTTGCGCCCCCTAACCTAACCCCCAGATGTTGCGCCCGGTGCGGCCGGCCCCTCTGCACCCCCCACGCTACGCCACTGTCCCCCTTTGCTGAGCAACAGCACCTCCTCAGAGACTGGTGAAGGTGAAGCCTCAGGAGAAACGGATGAAAGGGCAAAGGCTCACACAGGCTTAGGTGAGCCACAGCGCCGCTCCCAGGCAAACAGAAAGGGAGATTGAAGTGCAGCTACCGTCGCATAGTTTTCGCCAGGGAATTAAACGTAAGGAAAAGAGGAGGAGAAGGGGGTTGTCTCGGCTTTGGTGCTAGAGGGGAAACCGGAAGAAACCACTCTCAGAATCTGCTAGTGATTGAGGCAGACATGGATTTTGGACTTCTGCACTGTACATGGTTTTTGCAACCAATAAAACCTGTAAAAGGCAGGTCGGCTGTTTACCTCGAGAGCAACCATACTCATTCCTGACAAGAGCAAATAATTATAAACAGGCCATTTGTTAGCACCTAAAGTTGATTGTTAACAACTGGTCTTGAAATTTATAGGAGTAAATTAAAATAAACCAATATCCACTAGTAGTATAGGCAAAGCTGTGAAATTCTTCACAAGCATTGCAAAAACTGACTTAGGAGTTATAACTATGCAACAGCAGGACTTCCGGGGGCGGCGCGAACGGCAATGGCGGTCCTCTTCTGAACGGGAGAGGAGGCTCCACAGACAACGGGTCGTCCGCTACGGCGAAGCGGAGACCCACTCCGGAAAACCCCAGGCAGCAAGAGCCTGGGGTCTTGAGGCTCGGTGGGCGCCTTAAGCGACCCTCCAAACGCTAAAGGAACCCCGTAAGGGGCTCCGGAGCGTGGAGGGGGGTTGCGGCGCTGAGAGCTGTTTCACGGTCTGCGGAGCGAAGCCGCGCTGCTGCTGCCGGTGAGCGCTGATCCCTTTTCCTGTCAAAATTCGGATTCGGACGAAAAACAACTTATTCGTGAGTAAAGACTGAATTATTTGAAATTAGAGACTTTAAATGGAAAATTTTAAATTTCCTTGAACTTGGCTGAAAGCGGAGAGACGTGGAAACAGGAAGTCCGTCTTCCGCTGCCATTGAACTTGAAAAAAGCAACTAGTTGGAGGAGTGGAGGCTGAAAGAAAGAGATTTTAAACTTTACAGATCTAAGCATCCACTGAACTTGCAACCTAAAGTAAAGACTCTAAGTGAAAGATTTGGAATTATTACTTGCACTTGACTTTCCTCCTTTTATTGGATTACAATTAGAAGGTGAAACCCAGGGTCTGGAGCTGCCTGAGCATTGAGAGATTGAGCTGTCAGTACTGCAGATTTGGATATTGTATATTGGAACTTGCAACAATCTGAGGGTATTGAGACCTTTTAAATTTGAAACATTCTTTTTGGAGACAAATAAGCACTGTCTGTAACAAAGTGACCATTTATCAACTCTGCTAAACATTTGTATCTGAAGGTTCCTGGATACTAAATTAGACTCTGAAAGACATTTTAAGCTCCCTCTAGAGGATTGGATTAAAACAGTGACTTTACATGTACATTTACTTTCGATTCCCTTGTTGTTTGCTTGCTCTGGGCCTTTCTATTCCCATGGGAATAACTCAGTGTGACCTTGACTGATAGATAACGTTGGAATGAGTGGCACAAGAAAAAGAGGGAGAGTTAGACAAACAACTTTAACAACTCTAACCTCAGCCTCGCAGACACGCAGATCATCTGTACCTACTTTGCCCTCAGAAGTAGAAGTTGAAGAAGTTGCCTTGTCACAGGCAAAAGAGGGAGAGGGTGAAGCAGAGCAGTTACAATTGGAAGATATGGCCTCAGGAGCATCTGCTTCTGTTCTAGACAAAATCTTTGAAAAATTGGAAGCTTTGGACAAGAAAGTAGATGTGCAATCAGCAAAGATTGATAAAAATACAGAATGTCTAAATAAATTAACTATACAAGTGGTACAGAATACACAAGCAATTGGACAATTAACGGAGGCCTCAGCAGAAAATCGGAAATTGGCTGAGGATACCAGACAAAAATTGGAAAATTTAGAGCAAGAGGTAAGACCACTCACCAAACAAGTTGGGGAACATCAGATTTATCTTTCTATGATAGAACTGCGAAATCGTGAGAATAATTTGAGGATTAGATCACTACAAGAGGCAGAAGAAGGAAATCTAACTGAGTTTTTGACCAAAGAATTCTCCAAGTTCTGGAATTTGGAAGAAAAGGACTTTAAAATTGTGTCAGCTTTCAGACTTGGAAGATTCACAAAGAAGGAGAGGCCCAGAGACTGCTTGATAACATTGAGATCAAAGGAGGAAAGGGACAAGATTTTGGGCCTACACTACGGAAAGTCACTGGAGGTTTTGGATAGAAGAATTGAAATTTACAAAGATATTCCAAGACAACTGTTGGATCTTAGAGCCGCCTACTCTGAACTTGCTAAGTTACTAAGGAGCAACGCAATTCCATTCAGGTGGGAATTTCCCCAAGGAATATCTTTTACCTTTAGAGGGAGAAAGGTTAAAATTAGAACATTGGAAGAGAGAGACAAATTTTTGGTTACACACGGAGAGGACCTTCAAAAAGGAATTGAATTACCTTCTGGGCCTGGGGCAACGCCAGCATCAACACCAGCACCTGGGGAACCTGAAGATCCAGAAAAGATACCACCCCTGGAGAAATAACCAGATTAATTCAGGATGTCTCTGCAATTGCTGAGTTGGAATATTAATGGTTGTAACATTCCGGAAAAAAGGAAGAAAATATTTCACATATTAAAAAAAGAACAATTGGACATTATCTGTCTACAAGAAACACATGTGACGAGGCTCCACAGAAAAGTGTTAATAAATAAAAGATTGGGCCAGGAATTTGTATCGTCGGACAAAGTCAAGAAGAGAGGCGTGGTGATATATGCAAAAGAGAGCCTGTCACCCAAATTCTTATTTAAAGATGAACATGGAAGAATTTTGGCTATTGAGATACAATATCAAGGAGAGAAACTGTTGATATTAGGAATCTATGCACCTAATGAAGGGAAATCGGAATTTTACAAGAAGCTGCAGGAGACAATGCTGGATTATCTGGACTACAACAACATCATAATGATGGGAGATATGAATGGGGTCGTATCAACTAACATGGACAAGTCACAAAGTCAAAATGTTACAAAAGACGGCAGACTACCTAAAACTTTTTTTGAAATGATAGACAATATGGATTTGATTGATGTTTGGAGGACAAAAAACCCACTAGGAAGAGAGGGAACATTCTTTTCTGAAGCCCAACTGACCTGGACAAGAATCGACCAAATATGGATCTCTAGAGGCCTGGCACCTAAGGTCAGAAAAGTGGAAATCTGCCCAAAGACCTGTTCCGACCATAATGCAGTAAAGATGGATATGACATTACTTCCAACTGGATCCTTTAGATGGAAGATGAATGACAATTTGTTCAGAGATCAGGACATTACTAAGAAGGCCCAAAAAGTTTTGAAGGATTATTTTGAGATAAATATGAATACTACGGTGGAAAAAAGAATCGTCTGGGACGCAAGCAAAGCTGTAATGAGGGGATTCTTGATACAACAGAATGCAGTAAAGAAAAGAACACAAAATGAGAAAAAAGATAAGATTTTGGATAAAATAAAAGAATTAGAGAAGAAATTAAGAGTGAATCCGAAGTCACAGCCAACTCTGAGAGAAATTAAACTTTATCAAACACAATATTCTAAATTGATAAATCAGGAAATCGAATGGAAGGTTAAATTAATGAAACAAAAAACGTTTGAGTCGGCGAATAAATGTGGAAAACTGCTAGCTTGGCAGTTGAAGAGAAGACAAAGATTAAATACGGTTACAAACTTAGAGGTTGATGGAAAAAACATTCAGAATCCAGTGGACATTAGAAAGTGTTTCCAGAGATACTTCAAAAAATTATACACTCAAGGGCCGCAAGACGAAGTTGAGATTAAAAGTTGAGATTTTTGGCAAGAAATGGACTATCTAAATTGTCACAAGAAAATAGGACAATCCTGAATTCTAAAATAACACGACAGGAGATTGAACAAGCCATTCAGAACATGCAACTCGGCAAATCTCCAGGGCCAGATGGGCTGACTTCCAAGTACTATAAGACATTAAAAGACTATTTGATACAACCTTTGATGGAGGTCAGCAATGAAATTATGGAGGGGAAGAGGGCACCGGAGTCGTGGAAGGAAGCGTTTATCACATTAATACCAAAGTCGGAAGCTGAAAAGACACAACTTAAGAACTACCGTCCCATCTCCCTTTTAAATGTGGATTACAAAATATTTGCAGACATTTTGGCAAGTAGATTTAAAAAAGTTTTAAATGAAGTAATTCATAAGGATCAGGCTGGCTTTCTCCCAGGTAGACATCTGTTTGCTAATACAAGGAACATTATTGACATTTTGGAACTTTTGCAAACAGATATAAATACAAAAGCAGTTTTAATTTTTATAGACGCGGAGAAGGCCTTTGACAACATTTCCTGGAAATTGATGATGGGGAACCTAAAAGAAATGGGAGTGGGACGGGGTTTTGAGAATGGGATTGAGGCGATATATTCAGAGCAGAAAGCTAAACTGATAGTTAACAATGTGGTTACAGAAGAGTTTAAAATTGAAAAAGGAACACGACAAGGTTGCCCTATTTCCCCTTTGTTATTTATTTCGGTTCTGGAAGTGCTATTGAACATGATTAGAGGGGATCGGTTGGTGGAAGGAATTCAGGTCGGACAGAAACAATACAAATTAAAAGCTTTTGCAGATGACCTGGTTTTGACCCTGCAGAAGCCAGAGCCTAGTACGAAAAGAGTATTACAACTGATTAATGACTTTGGTCGGGTGGCTGGATTTAAATTAAATAAACAGAAAACTAAGGTCTTGGGAAAAAATTTGACTGATACAGAGTCAGAACGGTTTCAGAATGAGACGGAACTTAATGTGGTTAAAAAAGTAAAATACCTAGGGGTAAACATAACAGCAAAAAATCTAAGTCTATTTAAGGATAACTATGAAAAATGCTGGACAGAAATTAAGAGAGACTTAGATAGTTGGTCAAAATTGAAACTCTCTTTGTTAGGCCGAATTGCTGCTATCAAGATGAATGTATTGCCAAGGATGTTGTTTTTATTTCAAACACTTCAGGTTTTGGACAAAAAGGAGTGCTTTCAGAAGTGGCAGAGAGATATTTCTAAGTTTGTCTGGCAGGGCAAAAAGCCCAGAATTAAGTTTAAGATATTAACTGACGCAAAACAAAGAGGGGGCTTTGCCCTGCCAGACCTAAAGTTGTATTATGAAGCCGCAGCGTTCTGCTGGCTAAAAGACTGGCTACTTCTTGAAGACACTGATGTGTTAGATCTGGAAGGGTTTAACAATACTTTTGGATGGCATGCATATTTATGGTATGACAAGGTTAAAGCAAATAAGGCCTTTAAGAACCATATTGTCAGAAAATCACTGTTTAATGTCTGGACAAAATATAAAGACTTGCTGGAAAATAAAACACCAAGGTGGCTTTCACCTTTGGAAGCTAAGGCCCGAAAAAGACCCAATATGGAGGCTAAATGGCCAAAATATTGGGAAATATTAGAAAAGGATGGAGATAATTGGAAATTGCAGAGTTTGGAGAAAATGAAAGACAAAGTGCGAGACTGGTTACACTACGCTCAGATTAAAGAAGTTTTTAAAAATGATAAGAAACTAGGGTTCCAGGTGGAGAAATCGAAACTAGAAATAGAATTGTTAGAACCAAAGATTAAGGTACTTTCAAGGATGTATAACTTGCTGTTAAAGTGGAATACACAAGATGAAACGGTTAAATCAGCTATGATAAGGTGGGCACAGGACATTGGGTATAATATCATGTTTGAGGACTGGGAAAGGTTGTGGAGTAATGGATTGAAATTTACTGCATGTAATGCTTTGAAAGAAAATGTAAAGAAAATGATTTATAGATGGTATATGACCCCAGTCAAACTTGCAAAAATTTACCACCTGTCTGATAATAAGTGTTGGAAATGTAAAGAGTGTGAGGGAACGTTCTTCCACCTCTGGTGGACTTGCCCTAAAGTGAAGGCGTTCTGGGAAATGATTTATAATGAATTGAAAAAGGTATTTAAATATACCTTCACTAAGAAACCAGAGGCTTTCCTTTTGGGTATTGTCGGCCAAGGGGTGGTAAAGAAGGACCAGACATTTTTTATGTATGCAACAACAGCAGCAAGGATACTTCTCGCAAAACACTGGAAAACTCAAGATCTACCCACACTGGAAGAATGGCAGATGCAACTGATAGACTACATGGAACTGGCTGAAATGACCGGCAGAATTCGTGACCTGGGAGAAGAGAGGACTGAGGAGGACTGGAAGAAATTTAAGATTTATTTACAAAAATATTATAATGTGAGTGAATGCTAAATAAGATGCTAGACTAAAATAACTGAGCACCACTAAACTTAGAGGTTCTTAAGAAAATAAGTAAGATTGTGAAAACTTAACTCCTTTCGAGAACTATAAGATTATGAAACATAGAAGGGACATAAGATTCTAAATAAGATGATAAATTGCTGACAAAATGTTATAACGATGAAAGTGGGAGCGGGAGATGCGAGGAAGTCCAAAGAAAATGTGAAACTATGTTAAGACAAATGTTATATTGTTTATTATGTTTATTTCTATTGTAAAACCCAATAAATTGTTTTAAAAAAAATATATAACTATGCAACAGCAATTCACAAAGTTTCACAAAAATGCAGTTGGCTGGATCTAGATTTAGGCATATTTAACTCCCACTGAAATCAAGATGTTTGCTTTATTTTAAAAGATTTATATACATGCCTTCATCAGGATTTCCAGGGCAGTTTTAAAAGATAAGAGAGTGGTTTTTTTCTTTATTAAACAGGAATTATATACTGCTTAATTATTTTTTAAAAAAACCTAAGCAGTTTACAAAGAAAATGACAATGATTTATAAATCAGATGTTTAAAACAAGGCAACCTAAACATTTTTCAAAATGCAAGTAAAACCAGCAGTTATTAAAAAAATACATATTGAAATAAAATGACTGTGGGCCTTGGCAGGTGCCTAATGAAGCTTACTGCTCTCGGAATTAGCTCTCAAAATTAGGAGCATTTTCACCATGAGAGACTCTTTTATTTGTCCTTCCAAGCTAAAAACATAGAGAAAAATAATCCTAAAAAACCCCCTACAAGACTGATGTTTTCTAAATTGGATTCCATCTCTTCCATGCATCTTACCTCCACTGCTGTGTAATCTTCCTGCAAAAAGTAAGAAAACGTTTAGTCATGGGAAACGTTTAAGAACTTTGGATAAAAGTTACTTAAGTTCAGGTTCTCATGTTTGAGCTATATTGAGCCCTTCCTATTCCCCACTGAGCAATTATCTATGAAGCATCTTGGGTTTTAAAAGTTAGAAACCACAGCAGCCTTAGCCCCTGAAGACATTGTGATACCTTGTGGGATCTTACTTATCCATTCCTTTATTTGGTTTATCTTTTAAACTTTTACATAAACTGTTAAATATCCTTTTACATATACAGTTTATGATGCATATGTAAACATTTCATTGGGCTGGATCCAGATTATGTTACTCCTGTGTTATGGAACATTCCCATACATGTCTACTCAGTAGTTAGCCCCACTGAATTCAAGTTAGTCCTAGGAATTAACTAATGCAGATTAACTAATAACTGAATAATTCAAAATTAATTACACCTGAAAGTACCTTATAATTTCCTGGTGAACTGAACAAGAATTAAATTCCTTTAGCAGTGGAACTTTGGGCAATTTTTAATTCAATGCAATTTAAGTTTTAATTTGTTAAAACTTAAGAAAATTTCATCGGATTTAGCTCTGTGTTTGATTGTGACCATTGTATTTACGATTTAATACGGCCTTGGCCCTGTATACCTGAAGGAGCGTCTCTAGCCCCATCGTTCAGTTCACTGATGTCCAGCTCCAATGGCATTCTGGCGGTTCCTTCACTGTGAAAAATGAGGTTACAAGGAACGAGGGAGGGCCTTTTCGGTAGTGGTGCCTGCCCTGTGGAACACCCTCCCAAATAAACAACTGTCTGACTTTTATAAGCCATCTGAAGGCAGCCCTGTATCAGGAAATTTTTAATGTCTGATGCTTTACAATTCTTTATATATGCTGTAAGCTGCCTAGAGTGGCTGGAGAAACCCAGCCAGATGGGTGGGGTGGTATTATTATTATTATTATTATTATTATTATTATTATTATTATCATCTCTCTGAAAAGTGATTATTTTTAAGCTTAAAGATCAATTGTTGGGGAAAACAAATAAAACCATTGTTCACGTTATACTGTGTGTGTGTGTGTGTGTGTGTTGATGCTTTCTTGATATTCTTAAGTATATTTTGTAATTTAGCAGAGCAGCTAGCAAAATTCTGAAGCCTGAAAAAAAACCTGCCAAGGACCACATGGATGAATTGTGAATTGAATTGTGAATTGAACTGGAGCAGGATTAGTTCCTTTTTGGAGGGGGTGAACGTGAACTGGAATGAATTCCTTTTCGGAGGGAAGAATGGGAACGGGAAAAAATTCATTTTAAAAATTAACTTTCCAAGCACTGGTTCAAAGTATGACTCAATCGGGATTCAAGTTTATCTCCTTCAGCATGTGGGTCTTTTGGGGGGGAGTGGTTGGGGTTGTTTTTTCCTATGTCCATGCAGAGGTGGAGCTAGCTGCGCACCCGGGGCAGGGTAAGTGTCCCAGGAGGGGGGCGGGGCGGCGATGTCATCCCCCCTCAGTGATGACACCAGGGGTGGACCACACTCACCACACACCCCTTCCTCCGCCAGTGTGTCTGTGTGTGATTTCTGCATTGCTACTTGAGCGCCAAAGGAAAATATATGGTGACTGTGGAGATCTTCTCCACCTTAGTCTCCAATATTGCATTACCGGGCTTCATTTTTCTTCCCAAATGCTAGATTATCGTTATGAGACTGGATGTAAACACCAGGCAGCTACTGAGAGGTAAAGAATTGTGCTTCTGAGCACAATTCAGAGTGTTGGTGTTGACCTTTAAAGCCCTAAACGGCCTTGGCCCAGTATACCTGAATGAACGTCTCCACCCCCATCATTCAGCCCAGACACTGAGGTCCACCTCTGAGGGCCTTCTGGTGGTTCCCTCACTGCAAGAAGCAAAGCTACAGGGAACCAGGCAGAGGGCCTTATCAGTAGTGGCACCCACCCTGTGGAATGCCCTCCCATCAGATGTCAAAGAAATAAACAACTACCTGACATTTAGAAGATATCTGAAGGCAGCCCTGTTCAGGGAAGTTTTTAATGTGTAACATTTTAATGTATTTTTAATCTTTGTTGGAAGCCGCCCAGAGTGGCTGGGGAAACCCAGCCAGACGGGCGGGATACAAATAATAAATTATTATTATTATTATTCACAAAATGATTGCAAGGTATTGTTTAAAATTTAGTTTTGTTTTTATTGTTACAAGTTAAGGTCATTCACAATGTTGCTTGTCCACTGCAACATTAGCTAAGTCCTCTCTTCCAACAAAAAATATCTTGCTCTTAGGCCACCTCCATAGCTTTAATGTCAAGATTGTGTCATGAATTCTGCTCATATTGATCCAGAGCAGAACTCCAATGTAAAAAAGACATAGCACTTTGCAGGATTCCCCCAAAATAGACCACAGGCAATTAATATTCCATCCAGCAGAGTTTTACTACTGCTACTGAAGGTAAATGCACCTAATGGTCACAAATCCATACATTCAGGATTGGCACTGTTGATAAGAAATCCAGTTGCAGCAGACTTAACCTAAACTTACAACAACTTCTAATAAGACTAAAACCTTAACACTAAGCATACTATGTACAGAACACCACACCAGAAGGAAAGAGAAAGATAGACAGCGAAATTCAGGATCTTTCTGGCCTTTTATTATAGTCAGCATGACCATGAGTGGAAGAGATAATAGAATCCGTTTAAACCAGCTGTTCAGCTTCTCTGAAGGAAGAACCCAAACATCAGGAACCTTCTGCTTGTTTCTAGGCAGAATAGAAACTTATGTGTCAGCTAGAAACTTCCAGCTTGCACCAGTTTGTATCACACAGGGAAGCTTCCAGAACCCTCTTGAATCAATTAGAATAGGAAAGATCTTTACACATCAAATCAATACTTTCTTCACCAAAAGATACACACTGACAGATTGAAGATGCTTTTAAGACTTGGCATAAAATGGCTTCTAGAGCACATCTTTCAAATCTAGTTAGATCTCTTACGGAAAAATTAACTTGAACAAGCACTTGTTGAAATTGTGCCTTCTGGTACCTACTGCATTACTAAAGCAACATCCAATTGTTTAGCACAGTTGTACATCATATTAGTTTTCAAAGTATGCCAAAATACAATAATGCTTTGTGTTCGTTTATGGCTTTAGCATTTTAATCCTCTGTTTATTGGTGATCGCATGTATTCATTTTGATACTTGAGTCTGGATTCTAACTTCTGTTGGTTAAAATAATAAACCAACTTATTCCTTTAGTGAAATAATAGTTGTATTTATACCATGTTGAAATGTGTTAAGTATGAAAAGCAGTTGTGATTGTGAGTTTATGTACCACTGGAAACATAATAGCAACCTCAAGCAACTGCTTGAGAAACAAAATTAAAAAATAATATAAAATAAAAAATGCACAGTGATTGAGGAAAACAATAATTATAGTTTTCTATAACTTGGGGTTGTCTTAAACTAAGTTCTCCTCAGAGTAGACTGATTGAAAATAATGTACCTAGATTAATGATCGGCATTCATTTCAATAGGTCTATTCTGAAAATGATTAATATTGGTCACAACCTATGGTACCCAATGGGCATGATCAGAACCTTAACAAAAATGACATAATGGCTGAGAAGGTCTTTCCCAGAATGCCACTAGAACTTGTGTCATTCTGGGGCACTGGAGATAGTGGTGGGAAGCCACATACCCTACCCCAAGATAAAGCAGAATTTGATTTGATTCTGAATGAATAAAAATGGATGAAAATCCCTACTGTTATACTTTTTAAGAGGATGACTCCAATATTAGGTTTCCAATATAGCTGAAAATATACCCCTTCTCTGCTGCTCTGTGTCCTCCTCTTCATTTCTCAGTGTATTTTCTTTAAATAGTTTTTCAGTTTTACAACAAACATACAAGTTTAATTAAAGAAGAAAGAAAGAAAACAAACCTACAATTTGATTCTATTTCCTCTCTTTGGCTCCTTACATTTTAACTTTACTGCTACATATCCAAATTAATTCCTTATTTATTTGTTTTTCTCCTAAAATTCTATTTCATTTATATCTTAACTACTCAATTTATGCTAAGCCTGCTATTCTTTTAAGTTGTTCACAATAATTTTTCAAATAGTCCACAAATTTTCCCATTCTTTACTGAATATTTTTTTTTCTTCCTGGTTCCTTATGTGAGTTTAGCCATCCCTGCATAGTCCATCAATTTCATCTGCCAATCCTCCTTGGTTGGGACTGTTTCTATTTCCATCCTTGTGCATAAATCAGGCATTTGCAAACTCGGTCCTCCAGATGTTTTTGGCCTACAACTTCCATGATCCCTAGTTAGCAGGACCAGTGGTCAAGGATGATGGGAATTGTAGTCCCAAAACATCTGGAGGGCCGTGTTTGCCTGTGCCTGGCATAAATTGTCTGGGCAGCTATTGTTGCACAAATAAACAGGTTTTTTCCTGATCTTTGGGTACATTTGTCACTGAGGAGAAAAAAAAAATTAATTGCTAATGTGCAAGTGCTCTCTAATGAACTACAGTACAGAGTGGATTATCTCCCTGTGGATAAGATGACAATCCTGGAAAGTGACCAAGTTAGAGAATGTTGTTATCTAAACCTTGAATGAATCAGGAGTTTTTAGTCAGTTGTGAAAACTACCACAAACATGTCCTGTTCCTGGCTGCAGTTTCTCTCTTCCCCCAGCCTAGATGGAGGCAATGCATTTTTTAAATTTCATTGATCTATGGGATAGTTGTGGACTTATTTAAAATGCCTAAACTATGGCACACAGTATCCTATTCTCTAATATTTGTAGGTAATTTGCATGTCTTTCATTTTTCACAAGTGAGGGAAAATTTGTGAACGGGTGCCAAAAACTCTGGAAGACTAAGGCATTGCTATGGTGAGTTGCTGTCTTTCCTTTTGCTTCTAGGCATGTTAAATGAGAATTTAGGACAGAACCAGTTATAACTTTGTCTCCTGTAATAATATAATAAATGTCTTGATAGATCAGGCCAACGGTCCATCTCGTCCGATACTCTTTGTTTCAAACAATGGTCGCCCGTCATGGACCGGCTCCCTGATGCCGCCATGAAACTGATGGCATTTCCCTTGCCTTGTAATTTGTCCTCAGCATCTGGTATACAGAGTCATACCTCCTCTGCATGTTGATGTTTCATTTTTATCTATCCTGGCTTACAGTTGGGGATACTTTGATCCACTGGGCGGGGGGGGGGGGAGGTTTCTAATGTAATTCCCTTTTATTTTATTTTTTTATGTATAGTTTTTATTAGATTTTTCTAATTTACATTTCAAAATATTTATTTAAACAAGCTTAAATCAATGACTTCCCTTCTTCTCTTTCTGTGGTTCATTTTGCATACCGTACATCCCTGCATATTTTAAATGAACTAAACCATTCAGTAATCCATTGTTACACCATCAAAATTGGTTTACACTGTTGAATTTATCTTAATGCTACCAGCGTTTTTAAATGTACACAATTTTCACCCATATAATCAGGAAACAGTTTCCAGTCTTCTTTCAATGAATATTCTTCTTGTTCTCTTATTTTCTAACTCCCTTTTAAAGTAGTCTAACGGCCATTGTGTCACCTTGTGTCAATAAAATTAAACACGTTAATTATGTTTTTCATGGTGGTGGGGTGTTAGAGGACTTCCTTTCCTTTGTTGTAAATATACTGAGTTCAATCTGAATTCAAGTTGCAATCCTAATTCTATCTGATCAGACAGAAGTAAATTGCTGGAGAAGTGCAGTCTGACTAAGTTGCATTTTCCAGACTTCTGCTGACATTATGATTAAAATAAGTTCCATGGATTTCAGTGCTAGTTTCAGAGGTATGTATGTATGGGCTGATGATACTGAGAGCTACCCACAGTGGGCTACATAAAAAAACACAATAAGTGTATGTACTGTGTGTGTGTGTGTGTGTGTGTGTGTGTGTGTGTGTGTATAATGGGTCTACTATAAGCATGACTAAATCTGGTTGTTTTGTTGAGTGGGAGGTGGTGGGGTTTTTTGATGCGGCCTCTCATTTTGTGTCTCTTACACAATTACTCATTGCATACCTTCTGCCTTCTCAAGCTCTTAATGAAATTTGATGGCTTCCAAGACTCATTCCCCACTCCCTGACTTCTTCAACTCCCCATCCTTGCAGTTTTTAGTTTGCTTCTAATATTGTGGGGTTTTCCTGATTCTTATTTTCCTCATTATTGCTTAGCAGCCTTGAGGCTTCAGCAATAATACAAGATGTAAGCCTCTATATAAATTAACGCAAAACTATTATGTCAGGTGAGGCTATTTACTTCCAATCTGTTTTCCTGTTTCAGTTCCAGGTAAGCCCTTAGAGGGAGATAACATGGGCAGAAGAGAGAATGAGACTACCACGACAGAATTCATCCTGCTGGGCCTCTCTAGTAACCCTCAGATGAAGATCGCCCTCTTTGGCCTTTTTCTCCTCATCTACCTCATCACTGTGGTGGGCAACGGTCTCCTCCTGCTGCTTGCTGTGGTGGACCCCCGCCTGCACACTCCCATGTACTTCTTCCTTGGCAACCTGTCTTTCCTTGACATCTGCTATACTACCAGTAGCATCCCCCAGATGTTGGCTCATTGCCTGTCAGCCAAGACCACCATTTCCCATTCTGGCTGTTACGCCCAAATGTACATCTCCCTCTTCTTGGGGATGACAGAATGCCTCCTGCTGGCAATGATGTCCTACGACCGCTGGGTGGCTGTTTGCAACCCCCTGCGCTATAATATCATCATGAGCAATAAGGTTTGCATTGCTATGGCAACCATTTCATGGGGCAGCTCCTTCCTCCTGATCCTGGTACCTTCTGTCACCTCACAGGCCTCTCTATGTGGGCATAATGTTATCAACCACTTTTCGTGTGAGGTCCAGGCTATGCTCAAGTTGGCCTGCTCAGACACTAGTGGAAACCAGGTGACAATGTTTGCCACCAGTATCCTTACTCTGCTTCTTCCCTTCGGCTTCATATTGGTCACCTATGCCCGTATTATCACCACTGTGTTGAAAATGCAATCCACAGAGAACAGGGCCAAGGCCTTCTCAACCTGTAGTTCACATCTCATGGTGGTCACCATATTCTATGGAACAGCCATGTCAATGTACTTACAGCCTCAGACCAAAACATCCTCAGATCTAGACAAATACATTGCCATATTCTATGGCACCATCACACCCATGTTGAATCCACTGATCTATAGCTTAAGGAACAAGGATGTGAAACAAGCTTTCCGGAAAGTGACAGGGAGGAAGAGAGACCTCTGATACCTACCAGCCTCCTCCCTTTAATATCAGAAATGCTGGCCTTTTCTTTTGATGTATATTTTTGTATAGGTGCACATTTGTACTGGTCCCCCAAGTGTCTTTTCAACTAATACTTTTGTGTCTAGAAAAACCTATAATTTGTCACCTAAAGTCTTGAAAAATAGGAAAGCGAGGTTTAAGGATAGTGAAATAATGAAACACAAACATTTCTGATGTCGAGCACTGACTTTTGAGCTTGGGAATTCAGCTGTTGTGGAATTTTGAATGTTTGACCTGGAGAAATGTAGTAACAGCATGAAGGACCTGAGCAAACAAATTCTAGAAGGGAACCTGTTTTAGTCTGCTACAACAAAAACATCAAAGACTCCTGTGGCACTTTAAAGACTAGCTCATTTCTTCTTAGGTTTCCATATATTCCTTCATTTTCAGATATCTGATGATATGGCCTAAAGTCCATTAAAGATTATGCCACAGGTCTGCACTTCCCTGGCCCGTGTCCACGCATTTCCATTTTTTGTCCATCCACATTCCCCAGGAAAACCCAGTCAAATCAAATCCGTTTATTGTGAGGACCATGCCTGTACACAAACATCAACACAACAATAGTTAAAAAATATTAAAATTCATTACATACTACGCCAACAAAACCTTCATCCCACAAAATAGAAAGAGAGGGAAAACAAGCAACGAGTTAAACAGACGATGAAGGGGTCTTTACATTGTCATCCATAAATCTTTCCCTGGCTTTCATGGCCTTCATCACAAAAACCGCTACCACATGGGTAATACGTGGGTTTGCATCAACTAACAAAAATTTTACTCTATCTTCAGGATTGGTTATAGAGTTGGGTATAATTTGCAGCAATGCGTCTCTAAAGCCCGAGTAGATGGGGCAATAGAGGAGGTAATGTGTAAGATCCTCTTTAATTTTCATAAGGCAAGGGCATAAACGATGTTCTACTGGGAAAACCCAGTCTCTACTGCTGAATTGGAACAAACAGCAATTCGGGTTTTCCACGAATTGCCACTTGCTCCAATTCAGTGTCAAAGAGCGGGTTTTCATGGGGAAAGTGGTGGGGCAAAAATAAATACCGTATTTTTTGCTCTATAAGACTCATTTTTCCCCTCCTAAAAATTAAGGGGAAATGTGTGTTCGTCTTATGGAGCGAATGCAGGCTGCGCAGGCTATCCCAGAAGCTAGAACAGCAAGACGTATCGCTGCTTTCACTGTGCAGTGATCCCTCTTGTTGTTCTGGCTTCTGAGATTCAGAATATTTTTTTTCTTGTTTTCCTCCTCCAAAAACTAGGTGCGTCTTATGGTCTGGTGCATCTTATGGAGCGAAAAATACTGTAAATGCTTGGACATGGACTGGAAAGCCCAATTCTGTGCCTAGAAATGCAGCACAAAGGCAAGTGTTATGGAAACACAATTGTCTCAATTCAGCAGCTCCCTCAGAATCACAGAATTGTAGAGTTGGAAGGGACTCTGAGGATCATGTAGTCCAACCCCCTACAACGCAGGAATAGGCAGCGCTCCCATTGGGGGATCAAGCCTGCAAACTTGGCGTCATCAGCACCACGATCTAACCAACTGAGCTATGCAACTTCCACAAGCAGAAGGTCTAGAATAGATCTATGGGTGAGCTGGAGGACATGTCCCACCCAACTTTGCATGCAATGCCATTTCCTGATGTTGAAATGAAGATGGCATCCTTGGCTTATGTGCCACCCTGTGTAACCTAAAGATCTGGAACTGGGAAGCAAGATTTTGAAATCCTGGCATGAAATCAAAACATGCTTTGAAATGTGTGGAACCAGTTGTGCACAGTCATGTTTATTTGGTTTTCAATATCTCAAATAAAAATGTTGCACGTCTCTGCAAATGTGTCAGTCTCTCCTTTTCCCTCTGAGCTCTTTTTGCCATGTGAGCAGAAAGAACCAAAGTGTAAACCAAGCATAGGCAAACTCAGCCCTCCAGATGTTTTTGACCTTCAACTCCCATGATCCCTAGCTAGCAGGACCAGTGGTCAGGGATGATGGGAACTGTAGTCCCAAAACATCTGGAGGGCCGAGTTTGCCTGCACCTGGCATAAATCATCTGGGCAGCTGTTGTTGCATACATAAACAATTTTTTCCTGATCTTTGGGTACATTTGTCACTGAGGAGGGGAAAAAAACTATTTAATTGCTAATGTGCAGGTGCTCTCTAATGAACTACAGTACAGAGTGGATTATTTCCCTGTGGGTGAGATGGCAATCCTGGAAAATGACCAAGTTAGAGAATGTTGTTATCTAAACCTTCAATGAATCTGGAGTTTTTAGTCAGTTGTGAAAACTACCACAAACATGTCCTGTTCCTGGCTTTATTTCTTCCCTCACCCTAGATGGAGGCAATGCATTTTTTAAATTTCATTGATTTATGGGATAGTTGTGGACTTATTTAAAATGCCCAAACTATGGCACACACTACCCTATTCTCTAATATTTGTAGGTATTTTGCATGTCTTTCATTTTTCACAAGTGAGGGAAAATTTGTGAACAGGTGCCAAAAACTCTGGAAGATTAAGGCATTACTATGGTGAGTTGCTGTCTTTCCTTTTGCTTCTAGGCATGTTAAATGAGAATTTAGGACAGAACCAGTTATAACTTTGTCTCCTGTAATAATATAATAA
The DNA here is from genome assembly GCF_964106645.2 of Podarcis pityusensis. Taxonomy (NCBI): domain Eukaryota; kingdom Metazoa; phylum Chordata; class Lepidosauria; order Squamata; family Lacertidae; genus Podarcis; species Podarcis pityusensis. Next base: position 27,654,926 of record NC_138038.1, read on the forward strand.
ATGTCTTGATAGATCAGGCCAACGGTCCATCTCGTCCGATACTCTTTGTTTCAAACAATGGTCGCCCGTCATGGACCGGCTCCCTGATGCAGCCATGAAACTGATGGCATTTCCCTTGCCTTGTAATTTGTCCTCAGCATCTGGTATACAGAGTCATACCTCCTCTGCATGTTGATGTTTCATTTTTATCTATCCTGGCTTACAGTTGGGGATACTTTGATCCACTGGGCGGGGGGGGGGGAGGTTTCTAATGTAATTCCCTTTTATTTTATTTTTTTATGTATAGTTTTTATTAGATTTTTCTAATTTACATTTCAAAATATTCATTTAAACAAGCTTAAATCAATGACTTCCCTTCCTCTCTTTCTGTGGTTCATTTTGCATACCGTACATCCCTGCATATTTTAAATGAACTAAACCATTCAGTAATCCATTGTTACACCATCAAAACTTGTTTACACTGTTGAATTTATCTTAATGCTACCAGCGTTTTTAAATGTACACAATTTTCACCCATATAATCAGGAAACAGTTTCCAGTCTTCTTTCAAGGAATATTCTTCTTCTTCTCTTATTTTCTAACTCCCTTTTAAAGTAGTCTAATGGCCATTGTGTCACCTTGTGACAATAAGATTATACACGTTAATTATGTTTTTCATGGTGGTGGGGTGTTAGAGGACTTCCTTTCCTTTGTTGTAAATATACTGAGTTCAATCTGAATTCAAGTTGCAATCCTAATTCTATCTGATCAGACAGAAGTAAATTGCTGGAGAAGTGCAGTCTGACTAAGTTGCATTTTCCAGACTTCTGCTCACATTATGATTAATATAAGTTTCGTGGATTTCAGTGCTAGTTTCAGAGGTATGTATGTATGGGCTGATGATACTGAGAGCTACCCACAGTGGGCTACATTAAAAAACACAATAATTGTATGTACTCTGTATGTGTGTGTGTATTGGGTGTACTATAAGCATGACTAAATCTGGTTGTATTGTTGAGTTGGAGGTGGTGGGGTTTTTTGATGCTGCCGCTCATTTTGTGTCTCCTACACAATTACTCGTTGCATACCTTCTGCCTTCTCAAGCTCTTAATGAAATTTGATGGCTTCCAAGACTCATTCCCCTCTTCCCACTCCCTGACTTCTTCAACTCCCGCTCCTTGCAATTTTTAGTTTGCTTCTGCCAACCTAGCAGTTCAAAAGCACATCAAAGTTCAAGTAGATAAATAGGTACCACTCCAGCGGGAAGGTAAACGGCGTTTCCATGCACTGCTCTGGTTCACCAGAAGCAGCTTAGTCATGCTGGCCACATGACCTGGAAGCTGTACGCCGGCTCCCTCGGCCAATAAAGTGAGATGAGCGCCGCAACCCCAGAGTCGGGCACGGCTGGGCTTAATGGTGCTTAATATTGTGGATGGTTTTCCTTATTCTTATTTTCCTCATTATTGCTTAGCAGCCTTGAAGCTTCAGCAATAATACAAGATGTAAGCCTCAATATAAATTAATGCAACACTCTTGGGTCGGGTGAGGCTATTTACTTCCAATCTGTTTTCCTGTTTCAGTTCCAGCTAAGCCCTTAGAGGGAGATAACATGGGCAGAAGAGAGAATGAGACTACCACGACAGAATTCATCCTGCTGGGCCTCTCTAGTAACCCTCAGACGAAGATCGCCCTCTTTGGCCTCTTTCTCCTCATCTACCTCATCACTGTGGTGGGCAACGGTCTCCTCCTGCTGCTTGCTGTGGTGGACCCCCGCCTGCACACCCCCATGTACTTCTTCCTTGGCAACCTGTCTTTCCTTGACATCTGCTATACTACCAGCACCATCCCCCAGATGTTGGCTCATTGCCTGTCAGCCAAGACTACCATTTCCCATTCTGGCTGTTACGCCCAAATGTACATCTCCCTCTTCTTGGGGATGACAGAATGCCTCCTGCTGGCAATGATGTCCTACGACCGCTGGGTGGCTGTTTGCAACCCCCTGCGCTATAATATCATCATGAGCAATAAGGTTTGCACTGCTATGGCAACCATTTCATGGGGCAGCTCCTTCCTCCTGATTCTGGTACCTTCTCTCACCTCACAGGCCTCTCTATGTGGGCATAATGTTATCAACCACTTTCTGTGTGAGGTCCAGGTAATGCTCAAGTTGGCCTGCTCAGATACTAGTGGAAACCAGGTGTCAATGTTTGCCACCAGCATCCTTACTCTGCTTCTTCCTTTTGGCTTCATCTTGGTCACCTATGCCCGTATTATCACCACCGTGTTGAAAATGCAATCCACAGAGAACAGGGCCAAGGCCTTCTCAACCTGTAGTTCACATCTCATGGTGGTCACCATATTCTATGGAACAGCCATGTCAATGTACTTACAGCCTCAGACCAAAACATCCTCAGATCTAGACAAATACATTGCCATATTCTATGGCACCATCACACCCATGTTGAATCCACTGATCTATAGCTTAAGGAACAAGGATGTGAAACAAGCTTTCTGGAAAGTGACAGGGAGGAAGAGAGACCTCTGATACCTACCAGCCTCCTCCCTTTAATATCAGAAATGCTGGCCTTTTCTTTTGATGTATATTTTTGTATAGGTGCACATTTGTACTGGTCCCCGCAAGTGTCTTTTCAACTAATACTTTTGTGTCTAGAAAAAGCTATAATTTGTCACCTAAAGTCTTGAAAAATAGGAAAGCGAGGTTTATGGATAGTGAAATAACGAAACACAAATATTTCTGATGTCGAGCACTGACTTTCTAGCTTGGGAATTCAGCTGTTGTGGAATTTTGAATGTTTGACCTGGAGAAATGTAGTAACAGCATGAAGGACCTGAGCAACAAATTGTAGAAGGAACCTGTTTTAGTCTGCCAGAACAAAAACATCAAATACTCCTGTGGCACTTTAGCTGATTTCTTCTTAGGTTTCCATATATTCCTTCATTTTCAGATGTCTTATGATATGGGCTAAAGTCCATTAAAGATTATGCCACAGGTCTGCACTTCCCTGGCCCGTGTCCATTCACTTTCCATTTTTTGTCCCTCCACATTCCCCAGGAAAACCCAGTCTCTACTGCTGAATTGGAACAAACAGCAATTCAGGTTTTCCACAAATTGCCATTTGCTCCAATTCAGTGTCAAAGAGCGGGTTTTCATGGGGAAAGTGGTGGGGCAAAAATAAATAAAGGCTTGCGCATGGACTGGAAAGCCCAATTCTGTGCCTGGAAATGCAGCACAAAGGCAAGTGTTATGGAAACACAATTGTCTCAATAGAGCAGCTCCCTCAGAATCACAGAATTGTAGAGTTGGAAGGGACTCTGAGGATCACCTAGTCCAACCCCTACAATGCAGGAATAGGCAGCGGTCCCATAGGGGAATCGAACCTGCAACCTTGGCGTCATCAGCACCACGATCTAACCAACTGAGCTGTGCGACTTCCACAAGCAGAAGGTCCAGAATAGAGTTATGGGTGAGCCAGAGGACATGTCCCACCCAACTCTGCATGCAATGCCATTTCCTGATGTTGAAATGAAGATGGCATCCCTGGCTTATGTGCTGCCCTGTGTAACCTAAAGATCTGGAACTGGGAAGCAAGATTTTGAAATCCTGGCATGAAATCAAAACATTCTTTGAAATGTGTGGAACCAGTTGTGCACAGTCATGTTTATTTGGTTTTCAATATCTTAAATAAAATAAATAAAAATGTTGCACGTCTCTGCCACTGTGTCAGTCTCTCCTTTTTCTCTCTGAGCTCTTTTTGCCATGTGAGCAGAAAGAACAAAATTGTAAACCAGGCATAGGCAAACTCAGCCCTCCAGATGTTTTTGACCTTCAACTCCCATGATCCCTAGCTAGCAGGACCAGTGGTCAGGCATGATGGGAACTGTAGTCCCAAAACATCTGGAGGGCCAAGTTTGCTTGCGCCTGGCATAAATCATCTGATCAGCTGTTGTTGCATACATAAACAGTTTTTTCCTGATCTTTGGGTACATTTGTCACTGAGGAAAAAGAAAAAACTTTTTAATTGCTAATGTGCAAGTGCTCCCTAATGAACTACAGTACAGAGTGGATTATCTCTCTGTGGATGAGATGGCAATCCTGGAAAATGACCAAGTCAGAGAATGTTGTTATCTAAACATTGAATGAATCAGGAGTTTTTCGTCAGTTGTGAAAACTACCACAAACGTGTCCTGTTCCTGGCTGCAGCTTCTCTCTTCCCCCAGCCTAGATGGAGGCAATGCATTTTTTAAATTTCATTGATCTATGGGATAGTTGTGGACTTATTTAAAATGCCCAAACTATGGCACACAGTATCCTATTCTCTAATATTTGTAAGTAATTTGCATTTCTTTCATTTTTCACAAGTGAGGGAAAATTTGTGAACGGGTGCCAAAAACTCTGGAAGATTAAGGCATTGCTATGGTGAGTTACTGTCTTTCCTTTTCCTTCTAAGGATGTTAAATGAGAATTTAGGACAAGATCAGTTATTACTTTGTCTCCTGTAATAATATAATAAATGTCTTGATAGATCAGGCCAACGGTCCATCTCGTCCGATACTCTTTGTTTCAAACAATGGTCGCCCGTCATGGACCGACTCCCTGATGCCGCCATGAAACTGATGGCATTTCCCTTGCCTTGTAATTTGTCCTCAGCATCTGGTATACAGAGTCATACCTCCTCTGCATGTTGATGTTTCATTTTTATCTATCCTGGCTTACAGTTGGGGATACTTTGATCCACTGTGGGGTTTTTTTTTCCTAATTCCCTTTTATTTTATTTTTTAGATATAGTTTTTATTAGATTTTTCTAATTTACATTTCAAAATATTCATTTAAACAAGCTTAAATCAATGACTTCCCTTCCTCTCTTTCTGTGGTTCATTTTGCATACCGTACATCCCTGCATATTTTAAATGAACTAAACCATTCAGTAATCCATTGTTACACCATCAAAATTGGTTTACACTGTTGAATTTATCTTAATGCTACCAGCGTTTTTAAATGTACACAATTTTCACCCATATAATCAGGAAACAGTTTCCAGTCTTCTTTCAAGGAATATTCTTCTTCTTCTCTTATTTTCTAACTCCCTTTTAAAGTAGTCTAATGGCCATTGTGTCGCCTTGCGACAATAAAATTATACACGTTAATTATGTTTTTCATGGTGGTGGGGTGTTAGAGGACTTCCTTTCCTTTGTTGTAAATATATTGAGTTCAGTCTGAATTCAAGTTGCAATCCTAATTCTATCTGATCAGACAGAAGTAAATTGCTGGAGAAGTGCAGTCTGACTAAGTTGCATTTTCCAGACTTCTGCTGACATTATGATTAATATAAGTTCCATGGATTTTGGTGCTAGTTTCAGAGGTATGTATGTATGGGCTGATGATACTGAGAGCTACCCACAGTGGGCTACATAAAAAAACACAATAATTGTATGTACTGTGTGTGTGTGTGTGTGTGTGTGTGTGTGTGTGTGTGTATTGGGTGTACTATAAGCATGACTAAATCTGGATTGTTTTGTTGAGTGGAGGAGGAGGAGGAGTTTGGATTTGATATCCCGCTTTATCACTACCTAAAGGAGTCTCAAAGCGACTAACATTCCCCTTTCCTTTCCTCCCCCACAACAAACACTCTGTGAGGTGAGTGGGGCTGAGAGACTTCAGAGAAGTGTGAATAGCCCAAGGTCACCCAGCAGCTGTATGTAGAGGAGTGGAGACGTGAACTGGGTCCTCAGATTACGAATCTACCACTCTTAACCACTACACCACACTGGCTCTCGAATGGGTGGTGGTGGTTTTTTTGATGCTGCCTCTCACTTTTGTGTCTCCTACGCAATTACTCATTGCATCCCTTCTGCCCTTCTCAAGCGTTTAATGAAATTTGATGGCTTCATAGACTCATTCCTCTCTTCCCACTCCCTGACTTCTTCAATTCCCACTCCTTGCAGTTTTTAGTTTGCTTCTAATATTGTGGGGGGTTTTCCTGATTCTTATTTTCCTCATTATTGCTTAGCAGCCTTGAGGCTTCAGCAATAATACAAGATGTAAGCCTCAATATAAATTAATGCAACACTCTTGGGTCGGGTGAGGCTATTTACTTCCAATCTGTTTTCCTGTTTCAGTTCCAGCTAAGCTCTTAGAGGGAGATAACATGGGCAGAAGAGAGAATGAGACTACCACCACAGAATTCATCCTGCTGGGCCTCTCTAGTAACCCTCAGGCAAAGATCGCCCTCTTTGGCCTCTTTCTCCTCATCTATCTCATCACTGTGGTGGGCAACGGTCTCCTCCTGCTGCTTGCTGTGGTGGACCCCCGCCTGCACACCCCCATGTACTTCTTCCTTGGCAACCTGTCTTTCCTTGACATCTGCTATACTACCAGCACCATCCCCCAGATGTTGGCTCATTGCCTGTCAGCCAAGACCACCATTTCCCATTCCGGCTGTTACGCCCAAATGTACATCTCCCTCTTCTTGGGGATGACAGAATGCCTCCTGCTGGCAATGATGTCCTATGACCGCTGGGTGGCTGTTTGCAACCCCCTGCGCTATAATATCATCATGAGCAATAAGGTTTGCACTGCTATGGCAACCATTTCATGGGGCAGCTCCTTCCTGCTGATCCTGGTACCTTCTCTCACCTCACAGGCCTCTCTATGTGGGCATAATGTTATCAACCACTTTCTGTGTGAGATCCAGGCTATGCTCAAGTTGGCCTGCTCAGATACTAGTGGAAACCAGGTGTCAATGTTTGCCACCAGCATCCTTACTCTGCTTCTTCCTTTTGGCTTCATCTTGGTCACCTACGCCCGTATTATCACCACCGTGTTGAAAATGCAATCCACAGAGAACAGGGCCAAGGCCTTCTCAACCTGTAGTTCACATCTCATGGTGGTCACCATATTCTATGGAACAGCCATGTCAATGTACTTACAGCCTCAGACCAAAACATCCTCAGATCTAGACAAATACATTGCCATATTCTATGTCACCATCACACCCATGTTGAATCCACTGATCTATAGCTTAAGGAATAAGGATGTGAAACAAGCTTTCAGGAAAGTGACAGGGAGGAAGAGAGACCTCTGATACCTACCAGCCTCCTCCCTTTAATATCAGAAATGCTGGCCTTTTCTTTTTTCTTTTTTTTCTGTTTTATTAAATTTGCTTAGGTGGCCTTTTCTTTTGATGTATATTTTTGTATAGGCACACATTTGTACTGGTCCCCGCAAGTGCCTTTTCAACTAATACTTTTGTGTCTAGAAAAACCTATAATTTGTCACCTAAAGTCTTGAAAAATAGGAAAGCGAGGTTTATGGATGGTGAAATAACGAAACACAAATATTTCTGATGTCGAGCCCTGACTTTTTAGCTTGGGAATTCAGCTGTTGTGGAATTTTGAATGTTTGCCCTGGAGAAATGTAGTCACAGCATGAAGGACCTGAGCAAACAAATTCCAGAAGGGAACCTATTTTAGTCTGCCAGAACAAAAACATCAAAGACTCCTGTGGCACTTTAGCTGATTTCTTCTTAGGTTTCCATATATTCCTTCATTTTCAGATGTCTTATGATATGGGCTAAAGTACATTAAAGATTATGCCACTGGTCTGCACTTCCCTGGCCCGTGTCCACGCACTTTCCATTTTTTGTCCCTCCACATTCCCCGGGAAAACCCAGTCTCTACTGCTGAATTGGAACAAACAGCAATTCAGGTTTTCCACAAATTGCCATTTGCTCCAATTCAGTGTCAAAGAGTGGGTTTTCATAGGGAAAGTGGTGGGGCAAAAATAAATAAATGCTTGGACATGGACTGGAAAGCCCAAATCTGTGCCTAGAAATGCAGCACAAAGGCAAGTGTTATGGAAACACAATTGTCTCAATTGAGCAGCTCCCTCAGAATCCCATAATTGTAGAGTTGGAAGGGACTCTGAGGATCACCTAGTCCAACCCCTACAATGCAGGAATAGGCAGCGGTCCCATAGGGGAATCGAACCTGCAACCTTGGCGTCATCAGCACCACGATCTAACCAACTGAGCTGTGCGACTTCCACAAGCAGAAGGTCCAGAATAGAGCTATGGGTGAGCCAGAGGACATGTCCCACCCAACTCTGCATGCAATGCCATTTCCTGATGTTGAAATGAAGATGGCATCCCCGGCTTATGTGCTGCCCTGTGTAACCTAAAGATCTGGAACTGGGTAGCAAGATTTTGAAATCCTGGCATGAAATCAAAACATGTTTTGAAATGTGTAGAACCAGTTGTGCACAGTCATGTTTATTTGGTTTTCAATATCTTAAATAAAAATGTTGCACGCCTCTGCAAATGTGTCAGTCTCTCCTTTTCCCTCTGAGCTCTTTTTGCCATGTGAGCAGGGAGAACAAAAGTGTAAACCAGGCATTTGCAAACTTGGCCCGCCAGATGTTTTTGACCTACAACTCCCATGATCCCTAGCTAGCAGGACCAGTGGTCAGGGATGATGGGAATTGTAGTCCCAAAACATCTGGAAGGCTGTGTTTGCCTGCACCTGGCATAAATCATCTGGGCAGCTGTTGTTGCATACATAAACAGTTTTTTCCTGATCTTTGGGTACATTTGTCACTGAGGAGAAAGAAAAAACTTTTTAATTGCTAATGTGCAAGTGCTCGCTAATGAACTACAGTACAGGGTGGATTATCTCCCTGTGGATAAGATGACAGTCCTGGAAAATGACCAAGTTAGAGAATGTTGTTATCTAAACCTTCAATGAATCTGGAGTTTTTAGTCAGTTGTGAAAACTACCACAAACATGTCCTGTTCCTGGCTGCAGCTTCTTTCTTCCCTCACTCTAGATGGAGGCAATGAATTTTTTAAATTTCATTAATGTATGGGATAGTTGTGGACTTATTTAAAATGCCCAGACTATGGCACACAGTATCCTATTCTCTAATATTTGTAGGTATTTTGCATGTCTTTCATTTTTCACAAGTGAGGGAAAATTTGTGAACAGGTGCCAAAAACTCTGGAAGATTAAGGCATTGCTATGGTGAGTTACTGTCTTTCCTTTTCCTTCTAAGGATGTTAAGTGAGAATTTAGGACAAGATGAGTTATTACTTTGTCTCCTGTAATAATATAATAAATGTCTTGATAGCTCAGACTAGCGGTCCATCTCGTCCGATACTCTTTGTTTCAAACAATGGTCGCCCGTCATGGACCGGCTCCCTGATGCAGCCATGAAACTGATGGCATTTCCCTTGCCTTGTAATTTGTCCACAGCTTCTGGTATACAGAGTCATACCCCTTCTGCATGTTAATGTTTCATTTTTATCTATTCTAGCTTATAGTTGGGGATATTTTGATCCACAGTGTGTGGGGAGGTTTCTAATGTAATTCCCTATTTTATTTTTTATATATATAGTTTTTATTAGATTTTTCTAATTTACACTTCAAAATATTCATTTAAGAAACCTTAAATCAATGACTTCCCTTTCTCTCTTTCTGTGGTTCATTTTGCATACTGTACATCCCTGCATATTTTAAATGAACTAAACCATTCAGCAATCCATTGTTACACCATCAAAACTTGTTTACATTGTTGAAGTTATCTTAATGCTACCAGTGTTTTTAAATGTACACAATTTTCACCGATATAATCAGGAAACAGTTTCTAGTCTTCTTTCAATGAATATTCTGCTTGTTCTCTTATTTTCTAACTCCCTTTAAAGTTGCCTAATGGCCATTGTGTCGCCTTGTGACAATAAAATTAGGTATACGCGTTAATTATGTTTTTCATGGTGGTGGGGTGTTAGAGGACTTCCTTTCCTTTGTTGTAAATATACTGACTTCAATCTGAATTCAAGTTGCAATCCTAATTCTATCTGATCAGACAGAAGTAAATCGCTGGAGAAGTGCAGTCTGACTAAGTTGCATTTTCCAGACTTCTGCTGACATTATGATTAATATAAGTTCCATGGATTTTGGTGCTAGTTTCAAAGGTATGTATGGATGGGCTGAGCTACCCACAGTGGGCCACATTAAAAAACACAATAATTGTATATACTGTATGTATGTATATATATATGTGTGTGTGTGTGTGTCTACTATAAGCATAGGGACACGGGTGGCGCTGTGGGTTAAACCACAGAGCCTAGGTTTTGTTGATCAGAAGATCGGCGGGTCGAATCCCCTTAAGGGGGTGAGCCCCCTTTGCTCGGTCCCTGCTCCTGCCAACCTAGCAGTTCGAAAGCACGTCAAAGTGCAAGTAGATAAATAGGTACCGCTCCAGCGGGAAGGTAAACGGCGTTTGGCATTTCCGTGCGCTGCTCTGGTTCTCCAGAAGTGGCTTAGTCATGCTGGCCACATGACCCGGAAGCTGTATGCCGGCTCCCTCGGCCAATAAAGCGAGATGAGCACCGCAACCCCAGAGTCAGTCACGACTGGACCTAATGGTCAGGGGTCCTTTTACCTTACTATAAGCATGACTAAATCTGGATTGTTTTGTTGAGTGGGTGGTGGTGGGTTTTTTTGATGCTGCCTCTCACTTTTGTGTCTCCTACACAATTACTCATTGCATCCCTTCTGCCCTTCTCAAGCGTTTAATGAAATTTGATGGCTTCATAGACTCATTCCTCTCTTCCCACTCCCTGAATTCTTCAATTCCCACTCCTTGCAGTTTTTAGTTTGCTTCTAATATTGTGGGGGGTTTTCCTGATTCTTATTTTCCTCATTATTGCTTAGCAGCCTTGGGGCTTCAGCAATAATACAAGATGTAAGCCTCAATATAAATTAATGCAACACTCTTGGGTCGGGTGAGGCTATTTACTTCCAATCTGTTTTCCTGTTTCAGTTCCAGCTAAGCCCTTAGAGGGAGATAACATGGGCAGAAGAGAGAATGAGACTACCACGACAGAATTCATCCTGCTGGGCCTCTCTAGTAACCCTCAGACGAAGATCGCCCTCTTTGGCCTCTTTCTCCTCATCTATCTCATCACTGTGGTGGGCAACGGTCTCCTCCTGCTGCTTGCTGTGGTGGACCCCCGCCTGCACACTCCCATGTACTTCTTCCTTGGCAACCTGTCTTTCCTTGACATCTGCTATACTACCAGCACCATCCCCCAGATGTTGGCTCATTGCCTGTCAGCCAAGACCACCATTTCCCATTCTGGCTGTTACGCCCAAATGTACATCTCCCTCTTCTTGGGGATGACAGAATGCTTCCTGCTGGCAATGATGTCCTATGACCGCTGGGTGGCTGTTTGCAACCCCCTGCGCTATAATATCATCATGAGCAATAATGTTTGCATTGCTATGGCAACCATTTCATGGGGCAGCTCCTTCCTGTTGATCCTGGTACCTTCTCTCACCTCACAGGCCTCTCTATGTGGGCATAATGTTATCAACCACATCACGTGTGAGGTCCAGGCTATGCTCAAGTTGGCCTGCTCAGATACTAGTGGAAACCAGGTGTCAATGTTTGCCACCAGTATCCTTACTCTGCTTCTTCCTTTTGGCTTCATCTTGGTCACCTACGCCCGTATTATCACCACCGTGTTGAAAATGCAATCCACAGAGAACAGGGCCAAGGCCTTCTCAACCTGTAGTTCACATCTCATGGTGGTCACCATATTCTATGGAACAGCCATGTCAATGTACTTACAGCCTCAAACCAAGACATCCTCAGATCTAGACAAATACGTTTCCTTATTCTATGGCACCGTCACACCCATGTTGAATCCACTGATCTATAGCTTAAGGAATAAGGATGTGAAACAAGCTTTCCGGAAAGTGACAGGGAGGAAGAGAGACCTCTGATACCTACCAGCCCCCTCCCTTTAATATCAGAAATGCTGGCCTTTTCTTTTGATGTATATTTTTGTATAGGCACACATTTGTACTGGTCCCCGCAAGTGTCTTTTCAACTAATACTTCTGTGTCTAGAAAAAGCTATAATTTGTCACCTAAAGTCTTGCAAAATAGGAAAGCGAGGTTTATGGATAGTGAAATAATGAAACACAAACATTTCTGATGTCGAGCACTGACTTTTGAGCTTGGGAATTCAGCTGTTGTGGAATTTTGAATGTTTGCCCTGGAGAAATGTAGTCACAGCATGAAGGACCTGAGCAAACAAATTCCAGAAGGGAACCTGTTTTAGTCTGCCACAACAAAAACATCAAATACTCCTGTGGCACTTTAGCTGATTTCTTCTTAGGTTTCCATATATTCCTTCATTTTCAGATGTCTGATGATATGGGCTAAAGTCCATTAAAGATTATGCCACAGGTCTGCACTTCCCTGGCCCGTGTCCATTCACTTTCCATTTTTTGTCCCTCCACATTCCCCGGGAAAACCCAGTCTCTACTGCTGAATTGGAACAAACAGCAATTCAGGTTTTCCACAAATTGCCATTTGCTCCAATTCAGTGTCAAAGAGCGGGTTTTCATGGGGAAAGTGGTGGGGCAAAAATAAATAAATGCTTGGAAATGGACTGGAAAGCCCAATTCTGTGCCTGGAAATGCAGCACAAAGGCAAGTGTTATGGAAACACAATTGTCTCAATTCAGCAGCTCCCTCAGAATCACAGAATTGTAGAGTTGGAAGGGACTCTGAGGATCATCTAGTCCAACCCCTACAATGCAGGAATAGGCAGCAGTCCCATAGGGGAATCGAACCTGCAACCTTGGCGTCATCAGCACCACGATCTAACCAACTGAGCTGTGCGACTTCCACAAGCAGAAGGTCCAGAATAGAGTTATGGGTGAGCCAGAGGACATGTCCCACCCAACTCTGCATGCAATGCCATTTCCTGATGTTGAAATGAAGATGGCATCCCTGGCTTATGTGCTGCCCTGTGTAACCTAAAGATCTGGAACTGGGAAGCAAGATTTTGAAATCCTGGCATGAAATCAAAACATGCTTTGAAATGTGTGGAACCAGTTGTGCACAGTCATGTTTATTTGGTTTTCAATATCTTAAATAAAAATGTTGCACGCCTCTGCAAATGTGTCAGTCTCTCCTTTTCCCTCTGAGCTCTTTTTGCTATGTGAGCAGAAAGAACCAAAGTGTAAACCGGGCATTTGCAAACTTGGCCCGCCAGATGTTTTTGACCTACAACTCCCATGATCCCTAGCTAGCAGGACCAGTGGTCAGGGATGATGGGAACTGTAGTCCCAAAACATCTGGAGGGCCGAGTTTGCCTATGCCTGGTGTAAACTCTTCCTAGGAGAAAAGTCTACCCTCCCAGTAACCTTTTCCTTGGGAACTGGAAAGCGAAATATTACCATTTCCCTCTCTTGTGCACACATACGCAGATAAAGGGTGAAAGACATTTGAGTTTAACAAGGGATTTCTCTGTGTTAAGAATATTTAAAAGGTCCCACAGACTTTTATTCTAATGCTTCACTCACTTGCTGCACAATTCTGTGTTTTTAAACTCTGCTGCAGGCTCTCTCTTGCTGGAGCGTATGTTTAGCCCCGCACTTTAGATCTAGGGATCAAGCCAATTCTCCCACATGGAAGGTTTATATCTGTTTTTCTCCCCACAAAACTGGAGTCAGATTGTCTGATATGGCCTGCTCATAGCAGCTTATGCCCAGATGCCGATCAGATTCACATCTGTTTATGTTGCGGAATAGTCTGATGCTTTCAAGCCATTCATTGGGTAACACCAGTGGCAATGATTTTCAAAATGGATCTGATGCAGGAACAGTGAACTGTGATGGACTTTTGGAGTACTGAAGTTGTGCCTCCACCTATGCTCATCCTGTCTATCTGTAAATAAATGCAAATATTACAAAATGGCAATAAGCCTCCTTTCAAAGGAAACCAAACTCAAGTAAGTGCTATTGCAAATGGAGAAATGTAACAGTACAGTCTGTATCCTGTGCAGTCAGCTTTATTGTGTTTTTAATATTTTGGGGGGAGCTGCCCAGAGTGGCTGGGGCAACCTAGTCAGATGGCCAGCATATAAATATTATTATTATTATTATTATTATTATTATTATTATTATTACTATTCACTGTAAGAATAGGCTGTACTGGGCTGATCTTGAAGTCTTCTGGGTCCAATCAAGGAACATAATGCTCAAGGGGGACGGAACTTCTTATAGCAAGTAAACAATTCTCTAAGAGTACCAATTCCTTTGAGTTAATCAATCCCAAAGGCATTGAGATATGTTTGCTCCTCAGATCTGCAGCAAATACACTGGGATATTTTTTAAAATGCTTTGTGTATTCAAAGAACTAAGATATACATGGGCTTATTCATGGGGTGTGATTACAAGAAATGGGTGTTTACTGGAGATAATACAAAAGAGACCCTTCTGCACTGGTAAATATATTTATGGTCCTTAATGCAACTTATTTCCCGGCTCCCTGTCCATCTGTTGGTCTACCTAGCTATTCATCTCTTGTTCTCACTCTCTGGCTTTGCATCTTCATTTTGTTGTCACTGCTTAGGATGGAGCTCAGTCTAACCACATCCCAAGGGCACCATGTTGGCTACCTCTGTAATGCAACATACTTTTGTGTTTTGAGGTGAGACTCTAGAATGTTTTGTGGGTTGTTAGGATGATCTAGGGATGGGGAGAAACTCTGGCCAGGAATCCTTGAGTGCTGTTGTCTGTGTGACAATAGTGAGCTCTGTGGCCCACTGGCCAGTCTCAGTAGAAGGCAGATCCATATGTTCCTATGTACCTGTCAGAGTAAATACTTTACTAACATGGGCCATTGACCTCACTCAACTTAAAGCAGCTTCAGGAAAGCCTGAGTCTATAAATGTGAAGGCAATTGAAGCCAGGCAAGTCAATGGGGCAAAGATCACATAGAACTGTTTCAACTAAATTGGTTTGCAGACTCAAAAACCATTGCAACCTTGAATTCAGAGTAGCTGAAAATCACACAGGAAGATTCATCTGGAACAGTGATTGCCAGCATCTCTCTTGCTGTCAATTGCCTTGCTTCACTGGTCTTCCAACAAATTTAGTTTAGCATTGTCTTCTCTGATTTTGCTGTGATTGTAGCATCTATAAACACCAAGCAGAGGAAATGGATGGGGGAAAGGCTGGGAAATTTTTTATATTCCTCTTTGATCCCTTTGGCAACTTTACTGTTGCCCACCAAGAACGATAGCCCGCTTCCAAAACTCTGACATGAGTCCACTGACTAAACAGGGCACTGTGGAATGTATTGACTTCACAGCTTGTTCCTCAGCTTTCCTCCCATCTCTATCTTGGAAAAAAGAAAAGAAAACCCATGAACGTTGCTTGTACTCAAAATTCAAGTGCCTGCGATTGGGTGGGGAATGGAGCTCATTCCCATCCAGTTTGCAAGCATTTCCCCACCTGAAGCAGTGCTTACTCACTACAAGAAATGCTTTTATTTTTTTAAATGGCTGTTGATAAAACTGGGCTATCCCAGTTCCCCTCAGAAAAACCCTTTGAGGCAGCTTAGGCTGAAAGACTGCCTACGGTCACTGTTACTAAACTTCATGGTCAAACAAATATTTGAGCCAAGGTCCCAGGTGTCCAATATGACACATCCTGCATCTAAGAGAGTTGTGTTATGTTAATCCTATCCCAGTTACATTATTACAGAAATATCTGTATTTACAGGGGCAGAAACTACTTTCTCATAGCATTCTACACCCGAAACAGTCAACAACATCCAGATGTTTCTGGACTAGAACTCCTACCATTCCTGACCACTGCCCGTGTTGGCTGAGGCCGATGGGCGTTGTAGTCTAGAAACGTCAGGTGGGCACCAGATTGGCTTTCATAGCCCTGCACTGTGGGATTCATGCAGCTTTGTCAATAGAGCAGAAGTATGAAGTGAAGCAGAGACTGCAAAGCTAACAGAGGAAGCAAAGGATGAGAAATCTCTGCTGTGATGCACACTGGTGAGGCAGCAGCAGTTGAAGTGAGGTTTAGGAAGGAGAGAGAAGAGGAAGTCACTAACAAACCAGTAGAGATGGCAGAGCAGCTTGCCTCAACCAGGCTTGCCCCACATCTGCAGATGTCATGGGACTTCAACTCCCATCAGACCCAGCCAGCATGGCCGATGGTCATGGAAGATGGGAGCTATAATCCAGCAACATCTTCAGGGCATCTAGTGGACAAAGGCTGGGCTCGAATCACAAGCTGCAAAAGAAGAAAAAGAGGGAAAGAAAGAAACAGGTGCTGAAGGTGCAAGGGAGAGACAGAGAGACAGAAATGAATAATCGGGTATCTTATTGATCAGGAAACAAATAGGGAGGAAAGGGCAGATTACATAGAATCAGAATTGTAGAGTCAGAAGGGACCACATGGGTCATCTAGTCCAACTCCCTGCAATACAGGATTATTATTATTTTTTGCCCAAGGTGGGGCTCAATCCCAAGACGAAGAGATTAAGAGTCTCATGCTCTACCCCTTGAGCTATCCCAGCTCTTGCTGTAACTCATGGTGTGCTTGGGAGATCACAGATGAAATAAATACAACCAAGTGAATGGGGCTTTGTGTGTGCTGGGAATAAGCATGATTTTCAGTTATGGGTGTGGTCCCTCCGTTTGGTCTTCTAAATCTCTCCCACATTTCAGGTACAGGAGGTGAGGCAGATGGGAAACCAAACCGCGACAACATCATTTGTGTTCCTGGGCTTCTCCAGCTTCCCGGAACCCCAAGCCCTGTTCTTCCTCCTGTTTCTGACCATGTATATCACCACCTTGCTGGGCAATGCTCTTATCCTGGTGACCGCAGGGCTAGATTCTGGCCTTCGTACGCCCATGTACTATTTCATCCAGCACCTGTCGTTCCTGGACATTTGCTATTCCTCCGTCACTCTGCCCCACATGCTCAAGAATCTGTTGACGGAGACAAAGACCATCTCTATCCTGGGCTGCCTGGCTCAGCTTTACTTCTTGGTGACTTTTGTAGGGGTTGAGTGCCTCCTCCTGGCCGTGATGGCGTATGACCGATACGTCGCCATCTGCCACCCACTTACGTACACCATCTTCATGAACAGAAAGCTGTGTACCCGGCTGGTGGCAGCCTCCTGGGCCTGTGGCTTCCTCAATTCAGTCCTGCACACGGCCATGACCGCTCTCCTGCCCTTCTGTGCCTCTCACAACCTGGACCATTTGTTCTGCGACGTCCCCCAGCTACTCAGGCTGTCTTGCGCGGACACATTCCCCAACCAAATCACCTTGCTGGCAGTCACCCTGCTGCTCGGCGTCAGTCCTTTCCTTTGCATCGTGGTTTCCTACGTCCACATCGTGGCGGCCATCTTGAGAATCCGTACCAACCGAGGCCGCCGCAAGGCGTTCTCCACCTGCACTTCGCACCTCACGGTGGTCACCTTATTCTATGTTACCTGCATGTTCAATTATAACAGGCCCAGTGCCAGCCGTTCTGTATATTTTGACACCTTGGCGACTGTGCTTTACAATGTTGTGACACCAATGCTCAACCCTATCATATATTGCCTGAGGAACAAAGAAGTGAAGGATGCCATGAGGCGTTTGCTGCACCCCAAGACACCGTCCTCTTTCTAGCACCAGCTATTAGCCAAAATTCCTGATTTTGGAGACTATACAGTATATGCTTGCTGTCGACACACACACAGGGGCTCCAACTTCGGAACAAGCAAGTAGGTGGGCCACTGGCATGATCCAGCAAGGATATTCTTGTGTGGTTATGGTTCAGGGGACTCCTGTCTACCAGCCTTCAGGTTCAGTCGTCTCTTGCATCACCAACATTACCTACCCTCCAACATTTCTCCAAGAAAAATAGGAGAACGTTGATGAAAATAGGAATGTCTTATCAGTGTCAGTTGGGAACTCAGGCTTCCTTCCTAGCTGATGACTCTGTAGTCTCTGACTTGCTGTCTTTGTCACTGCTGGACTCCAGGACTCCATGATGCCATATGCCAATGTGTGTATTATTATTATAATAATAATTTTATTATATGTACCCCGCCCACCTGTCTGGATTGCCCCAGCCACTTTGGGTGGCTTCCAACACATATAAAAACATAAAAAAACATTACACATTAAAAGGCTTCCTTATACAGGGCTGGGAATCAGTGCTTGGTTTAGGATAAGGGTGGAATGCCATCCTAATTCTCTTCAGGAAGAGGTTCCTTTTCAGGTGGATGTAACACTTCAGACCTAACCTTGCCACACCCACACCAAAGTCATCCCACTTCCTCCCAAACCACCCTTTTGTTCTTTTACATTGAACAATGTCCTTAGTGACAAGTCAGATGTGAATAGAGCCCAACGAAAAGACTTAAGTAGTGTGTGGTTGGAGGACACTGGTGGAAGATTAATTGGCCTTGATAACTGGCTGCATGCAAGATGGGGCTTACATGTTACCTGTAGTTACTGATCCCTGGCAGCATCCCTGGGTGGCCTCAATGACCAGGCACCTTTTTTGCAGAACCTTCTTGGTTATAGCTCCCTAGTAACGGAACTTCCTCCAAGGAGGCAGTGGTTTCCACATACAGTGGTACCTTGGTTTATGGACTTAATCCATTCCGGAAGTCCGTTCTTAAACCAAAGCGTTCTTAAACCAAGGCGTGCTTTCCCATAGCAGCGGGGGACTCAATTTACAAATGCAACACACTCAACATGTTCTGCTTCCAAGGCAAAGTTCACAAACCAAAACACCTACTTCCGGGTTTGCAGCGTTCTTAATCCAAGTTGTTCATAAACTAAGCTGGTCTTAAACGAAGGTACCACTGTAATTAGGTTTTGGGTTGTCTCACCCCTCACATACCCAACTTTGGAATTCAAGAACCTGCCTTTTCCCCCTCAAGTCTTTAGATTGCTTGATTAAACGGAAAACAAATGCATGGCTAGCCAGTGTGTGGTACTTGGACCAGAGAAACCCGAGTTCCAATCCCCACACTACCATTACGCTCACAGAGCTATCCTGAGTCATTCCAAGGACCATTAACACCTAAAGAGGGCTACATTCTAAGGAATCATTCGCCTTAAAAACTGTGATTTGGAGTGAGGAATTAAAGCAACTCCTCTCCTTCCTCCAGCTAGTTGTGTTTCAGTCACCATGGTGCTAAGGGGTCAGAGGAGATGGCTTAATCAGAGCCCTTCCCTAGAGCAGGAGGAAGGGGCAGTGTGTTTCAATACCTTCGTTAACTTGTCTGTTATTTTTTCACAGGGAAGCTGTTGTTGTTTGTTTGTACATCTGGGGGCAGATGTCTTGCTCTTGTGGGGAGGTAGTATTACGAGTTTTAGGGTGGGGGCGAAGCAGGTTGTATGTGCACTTAACATTCATCTTTATGGCAGCAACACGTTAATTCAACTTGTGCAAATGGTATGAACTGTAATGATTTTTTAAAAACAGAAAAATGCAAAATATGGAATTTTAGGAATGAAGGGAAGGGGATCTGGCTTCATTAACCTGAGCTTTACTCAACGAGTGTAGATGGCGTACACACAAATGAAACGCATCAGCATAACCAAGGCAATTATATTTACAAAATAAATGCCAAACACACAGAAATGCAAAGTCCAGATCTCAGCATTCAGTATTTCCTGCCAGGTAACGTGAGATGGCATTGCGCACCTCCTCGCCTCCCGACTCACTGCTGGTTTCGTAGGAATGACAGTCCTCGTTATATGCTGCCAACAGTACGTGCTCAGAGATGTCCACACCTTCAGGAACAGCATGCCCCTTGGTCTCACAAATATTGTGCAGCACGACACACGCGGTGACCACCGCCAAAACGTTCTCCTCTGCTACTGGCAGCCTCGCAGTGAGGCAACGCCACCTTGCCTTGAGCCTGCCAAAGGCCTGCTGGACCACGCTGTGGCAGTGGTTGAAGGTCCTATTGTAGATGGTCTTCCTCTGGTCCAAGGGGCCTCCGTAGGGCTTCATGAGCCACTTCCGCATAGGGTAGGTGCTATGGGCGAGTATTAGAGGTGGGATTTCCACACCCTGTATGTTGATAGTTGGGTTCCCCGGGACAAAGGTGCCCTCGTCCATAGCCTGGCACAGTGCAGATTTGCGGAAGATCTGCACGTCGTCGTGTTTCTTCCCGCTCCATCCCACTTCGATGTTAGTAAAACGGCCGGTGTGGTCGGTTGTCCCTTGAAGCAGAATGGAACAGAAGTTCTTTGGCTTGTTGCACTCGTCTCCCGGACCCGTAGCGGCTATTATGGACAGATGCGTCAAGTCCATCGCGCCAACGCAGTGAGGGAATCCCATCTTCCTGAAACCATCCATGATCTGTAAGCGGCAACAAAGAAGTAGTAAATTTAAAAACGGTTGTTTTGTGGTTGTGCCAACAATTTCACCCCCAAAAAATGTCCACGCGGCACACCCACCACGTCAAAAAAAAGTCACAGTAATATGGCATAGTAGCAAGCTGTGTTCTTTTTTGTGCTGTGTAAGTATTTTTTACTAATTTTGCATTGCAAGTGCAAAACAGTAAAACACTGTTCAGGAAACAGGTACATTCCATATAAACTACAATGCAAATATATGTGAGTTTCTGCCCCATGTTCCCAAATTATTCTGTCCCACTGCATCAATCCATGCAGTTTTGAACAATTCAGTCGTTTTGTATGGGAAATCTCTTCCACATAATATAAAACATGGCAATAGGATTTCAGCAAGTGGTATTCTGACACCGCAACTGTTATGTTTTCATGCTTATATTAGTTTTATTAATGTACATTGAAATTTTATCTGTATAACTATATTATCTGTAAGCTGAATTGAGTCCCAGTCTGAGGAAAAGGTGGGATGATGATGATGGTGATGATGATAGTAAGCTGCCCAGGGAACATTTTGCTACACTGACTACT
Source organism: Podarcis pityusensis (assembly GCF_964106645.2). Classification (NCBI taxonomy): domain Eukaryota; kingdom Metazoa; phylum Chordata; class Lepidosauria; order Squamata; family Lacertidae; genus Podarcis; species Podarcis pityusensis. Next base: position 27,675,698 of record NC_138038.1, read on the forward strand.
CCATAAGTGCCCACAGATACAATGGCAATTGCCGCATATAGTTAAAGGTAAAAGGTTGGACAGATGGCAAGAATAATATCAATTAGCATATGTTCTTACGCTATCGATCTTATTCTTGCCATCTGTCCAACTTTTTAGCTATAACTATAAACATACGTTTAAAGAAGATTGGAAAACGTTTATTGAATATATGGAAAATAATAGTGTACAGTGGTACCTCGGGTTAAGTACTTAATTCGTTCTGGAGGTCCGTTCTTAACCTGAAACTGTTCTTAACCTGAAGCACCACTTTAGCTAATGGCGCCTCCTGCTGCCGTTGGAGCATAATTTCTGTTCTCATCTCGAAGCAAAGTTCTTAACCCGACGTATTATTTCTGGGTTAGCGCAGTCTGTAACCTGAAGCGTATGTAACCTGAAGCGTATGTAATCCGAGGTACCACTGTATAGCTGAAAACGCTGGCAGCGTTAAGATAAATTCAACAGTAAGTTTTGACGGATGCAATAAATAAGTTTTGATGGATGCAGTAATGGAATACTGATTGGTATAGTTTTTGTTAAAGTATACAGGGATTTAAGATATGTAAAATGAAGCGTGGAAAGAGAAAAAGGGAAGTCGTTGATATCTTAAGGATGTAAAATGAGTATTTGAAATTGTAAAACAGAAAAATTATCTATCTATCTATCTATCTATCTATAGCTATTTTTCCTTTGCATTGTGCAACTCAACACACTCACACACCCTCCAGAAAATGCAGCAGTGTGGCACAGCAGTGTTAGTTTGAACCTGTGAAACTGCAGCAACTTTTTTAAAAACACATTTTAGAAAATCTTTACCTTCCAGTAGTCGCCCAAATAGATTGTCTTCTGGACGAGCAGGTGCTTGATGGCAAAGCACACCTCCAGAACGATCTCTCCCACCGTCGACCTCCCGACTCCAAACTGAGCAGCAACTTCGCGGTAGCACTTCAGATTAGAGAGCCACCACACGGCGATAGCGACCCGCTTCTCGACGGGGATGGCTTCCCGCATGATAGTTCTCTGCCTCTGGAGCTGGGGTCGGAGGACATCCGCAATTTCGAAGAGGGTCCCCCTGCTCATCTGGAAGCTCTCAATCCACGTTTCGTCGTCCCGGGTCCCCAGCATGGAACGCTCCCACCAATGCTGCTTGGTGGGGCAGACCCACCAGCGCCGCAATTTCGGCCCGCTTTCCAACAAGGTGACGATAGGAACCATATGTCTGCAGCTCCTCCTCCTCTGAATGATGCGCCTAGTCCTCAAGATGTGGTTCTGAATCGCCCGCCCTATCAGCACTCTCCTCCTCTGCCGCCTTCTGATACTCATAAGATAGGCGTTGCATCGGCTGATGGCTGAGTGGAGCACCGCAACCAACACCTCAAGGTGTAACTTCAGCAGCTGGAGCAACACATGAGTTTCCATGCTGCGCAAGGAGTGGAACGGTGTTGGAAGTCACAGGAGCAATGTTGAACGAAGGAGGTTTTTGAGTAGAGGTTGAGTGACCTTCTGTCATGGATGCTTCAGTTGAGATTCCTGCATTGCAGCGGGTTAAAACAGGGGTGGATCTACACAAAGGGGAAAACCCCCCGCAATATATGTCAGAAATTAAATCATTATAACAAAAAAAAAGGGGGGGACCTCGCAATGGAAAATCGCGAAGATAATTTTTTGCTCTACAGCACCATCTAGTGTTGCATGTTTATAACGCATTCATAGCAGTTTTTTTTACTAATGTAGATGAGTCCTAGATGACCCAACTCTACAATTCTGTGAGTCTAAGAATTGCACACTTCTGCTGTAAAACAAATTATGTGGGCAATGGTATATCAAGGTGAAACCTGGCTACTTCTCATCCAACTTTGCCCACTGGTGTGGATAGCATATGGTAAAATGTTAGCAAAAACACATTATAAAGGAGCATATCGGTCTGTCTTAATGCTAAGCCACGGTTTGTTTCACAAACCACAAGTTGTCTCACAGATGATCAAACAAACCAGTTTGCTTCTCCAGTTTGCTTTATTTTCCAGCTACTCTTGCCCCATACCTTTGCTTTCTTAATTTTTTTTTATTCCTTGTTCACTTTTCTGAATTACAACCAAAAAACCAAAAACAAACATGCATCAAGTCATAATTAAAACAAGCCAAGATTTATAAGCCAACAAGCTGTGGCTTCAGATGATGGCTTGATGGCAATAAAGAAACCATAGTTAAGCCATAGGACATGGTTCACATGTAATGCCACACCATCATGTAATAAAACACAGTTCCACAAATTAAGGTTTAGTGTTATGTGTGAACCAGACTGACGCCTTCTACACACTGATGACAAGGAGAATGAGGCCTTATGTAGCACTGTCTCCTCCAGATGTTGTTGGATTCCCATAACCCCTGACCACTGGGCATGCTGGCTGGGAGTGATGAGAACCGTAGCCTAGCAACATCAAGTTAGCTGCACTTGCAGAAGAGGCTTACAGTCTAACGCTTCCTGTGGACAATTCAGCATCCTTCCTGATTTGCTTTACCCTGCGGCTAACTATTTACTGTGCTTTCCTTTGGATTTACTTATGGGGCACTTACACAACAAAGAGCATTCATCCTGATTTACTCCTGGTGTGTTTACATGCCTTCCCATTCATCATTTGCTCACCCCACACTTCTCTGTGCATTACACTGTCAGTTCCCTAACTGCAGAAGATCCATTTTTATTCATTTTTAAGCGGGGTTTCTTGCACTAGGACAACAGTGTACCTAAATTTACGCAGGAACCCCTCCTGTGACACACAGAGAGTCTGGAGGCACTTAAATACAGACACGGCCATCAACAGAGGAAATGGGAGCCAGCAAGTTGGTTATAAGAAGCAGGAAGAGGAAGATTGCGTGATTATTTCCGCTATGCCTACTTTTTGGCTCAGTTACAACATATAGAGTACAGGGGATGGAGCGATGATTCCAGAAGGAACAGGAAGCGGGAAACCTCCCCTTCCTATTTCTCCAGGAGTGTGTCAAGGCAGGCGGTGGGTAGGCTACAATCTCCCTCAGCGCTGGCAGGACCTTAGGCCGTTTAAAGAGCTGCCAGGGGGGAAGGTGAGGAATTGATCCTGTCCCCAGAGAGGGACTCCTCAACCCCTGCTGTCTTGTGATCAAGAAGCAATACCAAGTTCCAGGACTGGGTTTGTGTGCATGGGCGTAGTTGGGGGTGGGTGGGGATCAGCGGCTCCCAGCCTAAATCAAGTAAATAAATAAAAGTGCTTAACTGACCAATTGCATCGCAAATAGCTTGGTTCTGCCCCCCGCCCAACATAAACCCTGCCCACCCACCCTTAAATAAATCCTGGCTACGCCCATGTTTTTTTTTATTTGTGTGTGTGTGTGTGTGTGTGTGTAAATAAGAAAAATACCAAAACACAGGATTTTGGCTCTTTGGACCAGCGCTACCCCGGCGCCCTTTTCTGCTGCTGCGCGGCAACTTTCTTCCCAGTTCAGTGGCAACCGCGGCTTGACCTTCCCACTCTCCTCCATCATAATAAATTGGAAGGGAGGCGGGAGAAAGAGAGATCGAGATCAGACCCCCCCTCCCCACACTCACTGTTAGGCTTGGAGGGAGGGAGGCAGCTGCCTGACTCCCCACACTCCCCCCCTCCAAATCTGCACTGCTCTTCCGCCTGCGTCTGCCATCGCTGTTGCTGATCCAACGAGGGAGCATTTGTCTGCACACACAAACGCTTGCAAAAGTTATTTCTTTTTTAATGCATTGGGTAAGGATCGCTTCAAGGATCCGGCACGCCCCCTCCCCGCTTCTCTCATCCCCCAATATCGGGATCCATTTCTCTTTTGGACAGCAGGCACCACTTTACCCCGCCCCAGCTCGAAAAACGGGATGGCGACAACCCCAAAAAAGCACCCCAGACAGAAGCATCACAGCGGATCCCGCTCAACGCCCCAGACTGCCGCGGCGAAGGGCGGGTCTTCCGGAGGACCTTTGAAATTTGGGCTCTTCTCTAACCAAGGCTCGCCTTCACCTAATCCCGCCGAAGGATTCGCGGGTTCAAGGAGATCCCCCCTTTCCTTACCTGCGTTCCGAGGGAAGTGCGCAAGCGCGATCCCTCCTCCTTCTCCCGAAAGGCGCCGCTTTGCGATCTGCGTGCTTTGCTCAATGAGGGCGTGGGGTGGGGATTCCTCCCCATGCTCCCTTGCTTAGGGTCGTTGCCGGGGTTCCTTTTTCTTTTTCGGTCACTCTCGTACCCTAATTGGATTGTGATCTTCTGAACCGTTTGCCGAGCTAATCTCATCAAGAGATGTAAACATGATCTAGGCCAGCGATTTGTTATTTTTTACTTTTGCAGTGCAGATTCCTGGCTTTTCTGAACCAAGCCTTCTTCAAATGGGGAAGCAAAGTGAAAACCCACAGAAGGTCTTTAGTGGGGACAGGGCACCCTGGTCCACCTAGGCGGGTAGCCTACCTGGTGTTTTCTTTACCTTGCTTCACCATTTACTTGTCTGTTAGGTTGCTTCAGGTGAGCAGAAAACAACAGAAATATTTAGGAAAGTTAACTTTCGGTTTATTTCCCCCATTGTTATTTTAATTAAGAGATTCCACACAAGGATGTACAAATAGAGAGACAGGTTTTGGAGCATCAAACAGCGTTTCAGACAAGTTTTCTGTGGAATGTAATAAAATACCAAATCACTTAAACCCTGTTTTTATTACAGTGACTAACAAGAGATATTAAATTATAAATATAAAATGTTTTTATTGATTGGATTATATTTATTTATTATTACAAATAATAAATTAATGTATCTGTTTTGTTAGTTGCTATGATAAATACAGCACTGAGAATATCTGAAAATCATTTGAAACACACACACACACACACACACACACACACACAGAACAACACCTATGCTTCCACGACAGCCAGTTAGTGGCCAAAGAAAAAGGCCAAAGAAGAAAGTTTGCTTGCTGGTGACAGGAAAGCAGACTAGGGCCAACATGGTCTCCAAACACAAAGAACAACACCTACTGAAATATACTCAGAGTCGAGAGTGGATTTCATGCTCTTTATTCAGCTCATAGTGGTGAGGAGGAAAATGAAAGTCCCCCCAATATGCTGATGACACTCAGCTCTACCTGCTGATGGATGGCCACACCGACTCGGCCCCGAACACACTGACCAGATGCTTGGAAGCTGTGGCTGATGGTTTCGTGGGAGCCGATTGAAACTAAATCCTTCGAAGACAGAGGTCCTATGGCTAGGTCGGGATGGCATGGGGATGAGGGACCAACTCCCTTCTCTTGTGGAGGCCCAATTAGTGCCATTGCCTTCCGTTAAGAGTTCGGGTGTAATCCTTGACGCCTCCCTTTCCATGGAGGCGCAAGTTACAGCAACAGCCATGGCAACTTTTTTCCACCTTCGCCGCATCAAGCAGTTGGTCCCTTACCTTTCCTGCCCCGACCTGGCCACAGTGATCCATGCGACGGTCATCTCCAGACTTGACTACTGTAATTCGCTCTACGCGGGGCTGCCCTTGAAGCTGTCCCAGAAACTCCAGCGGGTACAGAATGCTGCAGCGAGGCTCCTCACGGGGTCTCTGCCATGGGAGCATATTCACCCAGTGCTTTTCAAGCTGCACTGGCTCCCGGTGGAGTACAGGGTCAGATTTAAGGTGCTGCTTTTGACCTTTAAAGCCCTTCACGGCCTAGGACCCTCGTACCTACGGGACCGCCTCTCCTGGTATGCCCCACGGAGAGCCTCAAGGTCCATAAATAACAACACCCTAGTGGTCCCAGGCCCTAAGGAAGTTAGATTGGCTTCAACCAGAGCCAGGGCCTTTTCAACTCTGGCTCCGGCCTGGTGGAACGCTCTGCCTCATGAGACCAGGGCCCTGCAGGATCTGATTTCTTTCCGCAGGGCCTGTAAGACAGAGTTGTTCCGTCTGGCCTTTGGCTTGGAGCCAGTTTGATTCCCTCCCTCCCTCTCTTTTTTCTTTTCCTTCTCCTCCTGCAATGAGGCTTCATTTTAATATTTTAATGTTCCATTATTTTAATGTTGTATTTTATTTTTGTTTTTAAGTTGTAATCATTCATCTTGTTTTTATTATTGCTTGTAAGCCGCTCTGAGCCCGGCCTTGGCTGGGGAGGGCGGGGTATAAATAAAAATTATTATTATTATTATTATTATTATTATTTACACAATGGGCTGCACGTGATTGGCTAATTCCGGAATTCTCCTGTAGGCCAATCAGGTTGTGGATACACTTCCATCTGGAGCTGGATTGGGTGGCTCCTGCAGACCAATCGTACTGCTGCATTGTTCTAGGACCAATCAGACTGCTGCATTCTGAATCCTATTGTTCTGGGACCAATCAGACTGCTGTATTTTGGATCCTATTGTTCTAGGACCAATCAGACTGCTGCATTTTGGATCCTATTCAACTCCGTACATAGCACCTACCCTCAAACTCGGCCCTCCAGATGTTTTGAGACTACAGTTCTAATCATCCCTGACCACTGGTCCTGCTAGCTAGGGATCATGGGAGTTGTAGGGCAAAAACATCTGAAGGGCCGAGTTTGAGGAAGCCTGCCAAAGAAAAAAGCCTGTTGGAAGAAAAAAAAAGTTTGCTTGCTGGTGAAAACAGAGAGAGGGGGAGAGAGAGAGAGAGAGAGAGAGAGAGAGAGAGAGAGACAGCGCAACACCAATGCTGCCCCGACAGCCATTTAGTGGCCAAAGAAAAAGGCCTGTCAGAACAAAAAAGTTTGCTTGCTGGTGACAGGAAAGCAGACTAGGGCCAGTCTAGTCTCCCTTGGAAGGTAGTTCCACAATCTGGGAACAGCCACCAAGAAGGCCCCCTCTTATCTTCACCAAAAGTACCTGTGAGTGAGATGGGACTGAGAGAAAGACTTTCCCAGAATATCTCAAAGCCGAGAAGAATCATACAGAGAGAGATGGTCATTCAGATAGCATGAACGCAATTTGTATAGAGCTTTGTAGGTCATAACCAAAGCTTTGAATGGCACCTGGAAACGGACTGGTAGCCAGTGGGGTTTTTGAAACAAGGTGTTTCTGTTCTCCCTTATGGTACTCAATTGAGCATCAAGTCCTAGCAGGAAACAGGACTGGTTGAAGGCATGGCAATGTGGGATGAGTTCAAGGCAGCTGGATTAGCTGTATGATAAGGACTAGTTGGCCCTATGGGGGGGGGGACAGTTTCCTCTTCCCTCTTGGAGGCCACAGGGTCTCTGATTATCAACATCAGGATATATTTTTGGATTACAGCAATGCTAGGCGAAAAGGCCAGGGAAGTATGGAGTCTTTGCTGTGGGTATTCAAGAGAAGTTTAGTTATGGAATATCCATCCACAATGCTTAGTAAGGTGGAAGCTTGAAGTTCTGAAAATTATAAAAATTACGTAGTGTGTATTTGTTTGTTGAAGGAGGATCGCTTTTTAACACCCAGACTTAAGTTGATACTGATCTACTTGTCAAACCATTGGAGAGTTACAGCGCCAGCTGTGGCTGTAGAGACCAATATGGGAGAGACTACAGGTGCACCATGGCATTTCTTTTCTCTGAACTCTTCAGCGCATTTACTCACAAACTCAGTGGGAATTACTACTCCCTGATGTTTGTGTTGTGTGAATTGCAGCCCAGAGGCTCCTGTGGTGTGTGAAAAAGAGTCAGCCTAATGTTTGGTGCCTCCAGAGTTTTTGGATCCAATTTCTTGCAGTCAAAAATCCTCCAGGTATAGTTGGACTTTAGGAGATATTTAAATTTATACTCAATAGGGTATGTTTATTTCCTGGGGAAACAGTTTTGTTCTGAAGAATAATAAAAAACAAGGGAGTAATAATAAACAAGGGATGGCCACAGGGGTCTTGGAAAGGTATAATATTTTCCCATTGTGGACGAGGGGATTGGTACACCTAAAGGATTGTCTTACTTCTCTACACGCCGAATCAAAATCACTGCATTCTGCAGGAGATGTTATCCTGCAGCACTGTCTGAACTTTCTGCACAATATCAGAATTGAGCCTTTGCCATTGGAGCATCTACTCCTTGGAACATTAAACATTAAACATCAGAGAGGCACCATCACTGTTGTTTTCTCGGCACCTGCCAAAGATGTTCTTCTTTCAACAACTCTTCTAAATTAAGGTATTTGTCAATGTTGGTATCTGTATTGGATGTAATTGGTATGTTACGTAAGTCCTGTTGCTGTTTTAAATTTTCAACTTACCTAATTATCTACCTATATATCCACACACACAATATTTTATATTTACATTATTTTATGTATGTTTTTGTAACATTGTAAAGCACGTTGGGATGCAATTTATGGGTGAGACATTATTAGTATTATATCTTCTGAAAGCATTGAGGAAATAATTCATCAGGCCTCCAGTCTCTGCTTCTTAATCTGGAATGTTTGAGAACTGGCTGTGGTTTGTTAGAGGTGGAAAGAAAGACAAGCTGTATACACTCAGAGGCACTGTCATCACTCCCCAGATGCTATAGAGTCCTGGCATTGAAAGCAGAGTAAACACACAGCTCCCTTTGAAGAAAAGAGATGAACCCATTTCAGTTCCAGGTACCATGTGCAATTTCTACTTTCCTGTCTCTTGTGATTGGTGGGAGGTGGCCAGCTGCGCCCCATCCTATTCTTGTGCACTACGTTTGCCTTCAGTGACTGTGCCCATCACTTTCAGCAGGGAGGGAGCACAGCAGTGCACAGCCTTTATTAACCATCGCTTCTAATACTAGGACACTGGTGGCACTGCGGTGTAAACCACTGAGCTTCTTGGGTTTGCTAATAAGAAGGTCGGCGGTTCAAATCCCTGTGACGGGGTGAGCTCACGTTGCTCTGTCCCAGCTCCTGCCAACCTAGCGGTTCGAAAGCACGCCATTGCAAGTGTGGCGGAAAGGTAAACGGCGTTTCCATGCACTCTGGTTTCTGTCACAGTTGTTTAGTCCTGCTGGCCACATGACCCGGAAAGCACCAAGTAAAAGAAATGTTCCTTTTCTCCTCCTATCCCCAACCCACTGTTCTTTCCAATCGTATCTGAGAATGGAAGTATGTGGTTTTATGTAATTGACACACAGATCCCCCCCAAAATTCTGGAACTTTTGTTAAAAAGATTGACCCGTACTATACTATTTGTGTGGTCATAATGATCCTTGCAAGCTTCGGGGAATGGTATCTTTCAAGTTACAGGGAAATGCAGTGAAAGTCTGAGGCATACAAGAACTCCATGACCTTCCATTTGCCAGCCTCCCGTCTTCATAGATTTTATTTCCTATTCTAGATTAGCCTACCTATGATGCAGGTCGAAGCTATGAATGGCACTTCAGTGTCTGAGTTTGAGCTTGATGGGTTCCTCAACTTGGGCGACTATGGCATACTCTTCTTTGCCATCTTCTTGGTGACCTACCTGCTCATCCTCAGTGCCAATGCTCTCATCTTAAGCCTCATCTCTGCCACTCCTCGTCTTCACGTCCCCATGTATTTCTTCATTGCTGTCCTGGCCACCTTGGAGATATTCTATACCACCGTTACCATGCCCAGGGTGCTGGTGGACTTTCTGAGGAGCAAGAAGTCCATTTCCTTGAGCAGCTGTCTTCTGCAAATCTATTTCTTCCACAGCTTGGGTATCTCAGAGGCCTGCTTGCTTGCAGTGATGGCTTACGACCGGTTCTTAGCCATCTGTGCCCCATTAACTTATATGACCAAGATGACGCCCAAACTTTGTGTTCAGCTCATGCTGGGATGCTGTGCGTGTGGTTTTGTGTGTCCTTTGCCGGAGATTGTTCTGACTTCCAGATTGCCCTTCTGTGGGCCTAGTCATATAGATCATATATTCTGTGACTTCCCCCAGGTGATTAGTCTTGCTTGCACAGACATATCAACCAGCATTGTGTTGGATTTCTCCCTCCATGCCATTGTCATCCTGGGCCCCATCTTCCTCATCCTCCTCTCATACATGAAGATACTGAAAGTCATTGTTAAGATCAATAGCTCGGAGGGGCGCCAGAAGGCTTTTTCCACCTGTGCCTCCCACCTCATTGTGGTCCTTACTTTTTTTGGAACGACTGGCTTCATGTACATGCACTTGACATGGATGGGATCGGGACGTTATGACAAGATCGTTGCAGTCATCTATGCCTTTATTATTCCTCTCTTCAACCCCATCATCTACTCTCTGAGAAACAAAGAAATCAGGGATGTGATCAGAAAGATTGTTAGTTTCCCTGCTTTGGCATGCATCAGCAACATGTGAGTTGGTATATGAACTTCCTGGGACATCAGGAAGTCATCCACGATCAAAAGTCCTGCTCACCCAGCGATTGTTGCTGTAATTCCTATTTTTGAAAATAAAAGAAAAAAGATGAATGTCTAACAAAATATATTTCCACAGTTTCACTTGTAAGGAAAAGGGAGAGCGATTCAAATAAGAAGAAACAGAATTCAAACTTTCTTATCTCCCTTTGGAATTTTGCATGTAACATGTATGTAATATCTAGATTTACATATGCATACATTTGTGAACGTCAGCATGTAATGTTGCACCTCAGCATGCATGGTCCACAATTGTGAAGCTCTTAATACTCTATTGTACCAATTTAAATGTAGCACCGTTCCTACAAAGAAACATGGCATTCTATGACACGGTATGCATTACCAGCTTAAAATGCAGTCTGGATGCAAGCTCGCTGCGGTGTGTGGGGGGGGGGGGGATGCCTCAAAATGCATCATTTCTTAAGGGAAGCATCAATACGCTATTAGTCAGAAGACAGTGTGCTGTTAGTTAGTACACTACACATAGTGTGTATACAAGCAGAAACAAATCTGAACACTTAACAAAGTTGTGCTGGTGTGAACAGCTGAAGGGGACGGAGTTATGAATTGCAAGGGGGTATAGGACTTCACTGCGTTCTAAAGTGATAATTTGTGCACACCCTAAGTCTAGAAACTGACTACATGTCTGCAACTCAAGCCTATATTTTACTTCTTTGTTTGTCCTCACTCCCCACCCCGTGACTTGCTTTGTATGATATCTTGCTTGACGAAGAGTTCTGCAGCACTCCAAAGCCTGCAACTCTTTAGTGGCATGTTGCTTGGTCCTAATAAAGGTATTGCCCGATTGAGGACGTTAAAGGAAAAGGTGCTGTTTTGTTTTTTAATCCCTATGCACTCAAGAGCATATGCATATATATGCATGCTCACACCCTGGAGTTAGCAGATAAGAAATAAACACTAGATCAGGGGCTCCCAAACCACTTTGGGCCACAGCCCCCTTGGTCCCATAAACTCATCCCCAGTGCCTTCTAATCTATAAAAAGCATTATTCAGAATAGCGGTTTGCACCACGGTAACAATTAATTTCACATTTGTTCAAAATCCAATTAAAATATTTCGTTCAACTGATTAAACCAATTTGATGGACTCAGTCTAGTGATACCAGCTTTTCGAAGTCTGATAGTCATTTACACCTCCAATGCCACCCCCACTTGTCTCGTAGCACCCACTGTGTAATCCCATCACCACAACCCGGGGTGGATAAGTGCCCACTTTGAGAAGCATGGCAAAGAGCTTTCCAAACCGTGTGTCATGACACACAAACCCATCTCAAACACACATGCCCATTCATGCACAGGCTCACAAAGACATGTAACAATGTACATGTGGAATGTAAGAAGAAGAAGAAGAGTTTGGATTTGATATCCCGCCTTTCACTCCCCTTCAGGAGTCTCAAAGCGGCTAACATTCTCCTTTCCCTTCCTCCCCCACAACAAACACTCTGTGAGGTGAGTGAGGCTGAGAGACTTCAAAGAAGTGTGACTGGCCGAAGGTCACCCAGCAGCTGCATGTGGAGGAGCGGAGACGCGAACCCGGTTCCCCAGATTACGAGACTACCGCTCTTAACCACTACACCACACTGGTGAAATCACTAAAACCCTGTATTTATTACAGTGACTAACAAAGGAGAGATATTAAATTATAAATATAAAATGTTTTTTATTGATTGGCTCATATTTGTTTATTATTTAAAATAAGAATTTAATGTCTGTTTTGTTAGTTGGTATTATAGATACAGCACAGAGAATCTCTGAAAATCATTTGAAAACATACACACAAACACACACACACACAGAGAGAGAGAGAGAGAGAGAGAGAGAGAGAGAGAACAACATCAATGCTGCCACAACATCCATTTAGTGGCCAAAGAAAAAGGCCTGTCAGAACAAAAAAAATTGCTTGCTGGTGACAGGAAAGCAGACTAGGGCCAGTCTAGTCTCCCTTGGAAGGTAGTTCCACAATCTGGGAACAGCCACCAAGAAGGCCCCCTCTTATCTTCACCAAAAGTACCTGTGAGTGAGATGGGACTGAGAGAAAGTCTCTCCCATATTGGTCTCTACAGCCACAGCTGGCGCTGTAACTCTCTGATGCTGGCGCTGTAACTCCCCAATGTAACTCTCTCAAAGCCGAGCAGAATCATATAGAGAGAGAGATGCTCATTCAGACAGCCTGAACTCAATCTGTATAGGGCTTTGTAGGTTATAACCAAAGCGTTGAATGGTGCCTGGAAATGGACCAGAAGCCAGTGGAGATTTTTGAAACAAGAGCTTTCTGTTCTCCATTATGGTACTCAATTGAGCATCAAGTCCTAGCAGGAAACAGGACAGGCTGGAGGCATGGCAATGTGGGATGAGTTCAAGGCTGCTGGATTGGCTGTATGATAAGGAGTTGGCCCTGTGGAGGGGAACAGTTTCCTCTCCCCTCTCGGAAGCTCCAAAAAAGGGTCTCTGATTCAACATCAGGATATATTTTTTGATTTCAGCAATGCTAGTTGAAAAGACCAGGGAAGTGTGGAATCTTTGCTGTGAGTATTCAAGAGAAGCAGTCTAGTTATGGAATATCCATCCATAATGCTTAGTAAGGGGGAAGATTGAAGTTCTGAAAGTTATGAAAATTACGTAGTGTGTGTGTTTGTTAAAGGAGGATCGTTTTTAACACCCAGACTTAAGTTGATGCTGATCTATTGGAAGGGGTGGGGTAGGAAACATTAGCTTACATTGCTCTTTTGGGATATTTGTTTTGATTATTCATTTGTTTCCTGCTTTCTTTGCTTTTTAAAAAACATCCTTCAAGTAAGGTGCATGACAACTACCCAAATTGACTATTTTTAAAGCTCCCTCATTAATTATAAGAGCAAACCTTTTCGGATGAGAGACATTCCTTTCAAGTGATTAGCAGCCCACTCCTAAGTAAATTTTTGTGTTGGCATCTCGGGAGACAAGTGAATAGTGTGCCTTCTGGGATAAAGTCAAACCAATGGAGAGTTACAGCGCCAGTTGTGGCTGTAGAGACCAATATGGGAGAGACAAAAGGTGCACCATGGCATTTCTTTTCTCTGAACTCTTCAGCGCATTTACTCACAAATAAACTCAATGGGATTTACTACTCCCTGATGAGTCTGTTGTGTGAATTGCAGCCCAGAGGCTCCTGTGGTGTGTGAAAAAGAGTCAGCCTAATGTTTGGTGCCTCCAGAGTTTTTGGATCCAATTTCTTGCAGTCAAAAATCCTCAAGGTATAGTTGCATTTTAGGAGATATTTATTTATTTATTTATTTATTTATTTATTTATTTATTTATTTATTTTTATACTCAATAGGGTATGTTGATTTCCTGGGGAAACGGTTTTGTTCTCAAGAGCTATAGTCTGAGGAATAATAAACAAGGGATGTCCACAGGGGTCTTGGATATGAATTATATTTTCCCATTGTGGACGAGGGGATTGGTACACCTAAAAGATTGTCTCACTTCTGTACACGCCGAACCAAAATCACTGCATTCTGCAGGAGAAGGCACCCTGTAGGTACTGTTTGAACATTCTGCACAATATCAGAATTGAGCCTTTGCCATTGGAGCATCTACTCCTTGGAACTCCCATTAAACATCAGAGAGGCAGCATCACTGTTGTTTTCTCGTCACCATCCAAAGATGTTCTTCTTTCAACAAGTCTTCTAAATTAAGGTATTTGTCAATGTTGGTATCTGTATTGGATATAATTGGTATGTTATGTATGTCCTGTTGCTGTTTTAAATTTTCAACTTACCTAATTATCTATCTATGTATCCACACACACACAATATTTTATATTTACATTATTTTATGTATGTTTTTATTACATTGTAAATCACTTTGGGGTGCCTCATGGGATGCAATTCATGGGTGAGACATTATTATTATTATTATTATTATTACCATTATTATTATTATATCTTCTGAAAGCGTTTAGGAAATAATTCATCTGGCCTCCAGTCTCTGCTTCTTAATCTGGAATGTTTGAGAACTGGCTGTGGTTTGTTAGAGGTGGAAAGAAAGACAAGCTGTATACACTCAGAGGCACTGTTATCACTCCCCAGATGCTATAGAGTCCTGGCACTGAAAGCAGAGTAAACACACAGCTCCCTTTGTAGAAAAGAGATGAACCCATTTCAGTCCCAGGTACCATGTGCAATTTCTACTTTCCTGTCTCTTGTGATTGGTGGGAGGTGGCCAGCTGCACCCCATCCTATTCTTGTGCACTACGTTTGCCTTCAGTGACTGTGCCCATCACTTTCAGCAGGGAGGGAGCACAGCAGTGCACAGCCTTTATTAACCATCGCTTCTAATACTAGGACACTGGTGGCACTGCGGTCTAAACCACTGAACCTCTTGGTTTAGTCCTGCTGGCCACATGACCCGGAAAGCACCAAGTAAAAGAAATGTTCCTTTTCCCCTCCCACCCCCAACCCACTGTTTTTTCCAATCATATCTGAGAATGGAAGTATGTGGTTTTATGTAATTGACACACAGATCCCCCAAAAGATTCTGGAGCTTTTGTTAAAAAGATTGAACTGTACTATACTATTTGTGTGGTCATAATAATCCTTGCAAACTTCAGGGAATGGTATCTTTCAAGTTACAGGGAAATGCTGTGAAAGTCTGAGGCAGACATGAACTCCATGCCCTTCTATTCGCCAGCCTCTCATCTTCATAGATTTTATTTCCTATTCTAGATTAGCCTACCTATGATGCAGTTCGAAGCTATGAATGGCACTTCAGTGTCTGAGTTTGAGCTTGATGGGTTCCTCAACTTGGGCGACTACGGCATACACCTCTTTGCCATCTTCTTGGTGACCTACCTGCTCATCCTCAGTGCCAATACTCTTATCTTAAGCCTCATCTCTGCCACTCCTCGCCTTCATGTCCCCATGTATTTCTTCATTGCTGTCCTGGCCACCTTGGAGGTGTTCTATACTACCATTACCATGCCCAGGGTGCTGGTGGACCTTCTGAGGAGCAAGAAGTCCATTTCCTTCAGGAGCTGCCTTCTGCAAATCTATTTCTTCCACGGTGTGGGTATCTCAGAGGCCTGCTTGCTCGCAGTGATGGCTTACGACAGGTACTTAGCCATCTGTGCCCCGTTAAACTATTTGACCAAGATGACGCCCCAACTTTGCATTCAGCTTGTGCTGGGATGCTGTGCGTGTGGTTTTGCATGCCCTTTGCCGGAGATTGTTCTGACTTCCAAGTTGCCCTTCTGTGGGCCTAGTCATATAGATCATATATTCTGTGACTTCCCCCAGGTGATCAGTCTTGCTTGCACAGACATATCAACCAGCATCATGTTGGATTTTGCCCTCCACACCATCGCCATCCTGGCCCTCATCTTCCTCATCCTCCTCTCATACATGAAGATACTGAAAGTCATTGTTAAGATCAATAGCTCGGAGGGGCGCCAGAAGGCTTTTTCCACCTGTGCCTCCCACCTCATTGTGGTCTTTACTTTTTTTGGAACGACTGGCTTCATGTACATGCACTTGACATGGATGGGATCGGGACGTTATGACAAGATCGTTGCAGTCATCTGCGCCTTTTTTATCCCTCTCTTCAACCCCATCATCTATTCTCTGAGAAACAAAGAAATCAGAGATGTGATCAGAAAGACTGTTGGGTTTCCATGTGCCAGCAACATATGAGGTGGTTTCTGAACTTCTTGGGACATCAGGAAGTCATTTCACGATCAAAAGCCCTGCTCACCCAGCGATTGTTGCTGTAATTACTATTTTTGAAAATAAAAGAAAAAAGATGAATGTCTAACAAAATATATTTCCACAGTTTCACTTGTAAGGAAAAGGGAGAGCGATTCAAATAAGAAGAAACAGAATTCAAACTTTCTTATCTCCCTTTGGAATTTTGCATGTAACATGTATGTAATATCTAGATTTACATATGCATACATTTGCGAACGTCAGCATGTAATGTTGCACCTCAGCATGCATGGTCCACAATTGTGAAGCTCTTAATACTCTATTGTACCAATTTAAATGTAGCACCGTTCCTACAAAGAAACATGGCATTCTATGACACGGTATGCATTACCAGCTTAAAATGCAGTCTGGATGCAAGCTCGCTGCGGTGTGTGGGGGGGGGGGGATGCCTCAAAATGCATCATTTCTTAAGGGAAGCATCAATACGCTATTAGTCAGAAGACAGTGTGCTGTTAGTTAGTACACTACACATAGTGTGTATACAAGCAGAAACAAATCTGAACACTTAACAAAGTTGTGCTGGTGTGAACAGCTGAAGGGGACGGAGTTATGAATTGCAAGGGGGTATAGGACTTCACTGCGTTCTAAAGTGGTAATTTGTGCACACCCTAAATCTAGAAACTGACTACATGTCTGCAACTCAAGCCTATATTTTACTTCTTTGTTTGTCCTCACTCCCCACCCCGTGACTTGCTTTGTATGATATCTTGCTTGACGAAGAGTTCTGCAGCACTCCAAAGCCTGCAACTCTTTAGTGGCATGTTGCTTGGTCCTAATAAAGGTATTGCCCGATTGAGGACGTTAAAGGAAAAGGTGCTGTTTTGTTTTTTAATCCCTATGCACTCAAGAGCATATGCATATATATGCATGCTCACACCCTGGAGTTAGCAGATAAGAAATAAACACTAGATCAGGGGCTCCCAAACCACTTTGGGCCACAGCCCCCTTGGTCCCATAAACTCATCCCCAGTGCCTTCTAATCTATAAAAAGCATTATTCAGAATAGCGGTTTGCACCACGGTAACAATTAATTTCACATTTGTTCAAAATCCAATTAAAATATTTCGTTCAACTGATTAAACCAATTTGATGGACTCAGTCTAGTGATACCAGCTTTTCGAAGTCTGATAGTCATTTACACCTCCAATGCCACCCCCACTTGTCTCGTAGCACCCACTGTGTAATCCCATCACCACAACCTGGGGTGGATAAGTGCCCACTTTGAGAAGCATGGCAAAGAGCTTTCCAAACCGTGTGTCATGACACACAAACCCATCTCAAACACACATGCCCATTCATGCACAGGCTCACAAAGACATGTAACAATGTACATGTGGAATGTAAGAAGAAGAAGAAGAGTTTGGATTTGATATCCCGCCTTTCACTCCCCTTCAGGAGTCTCAAAGCGGCTAACATTCTCCTTTCCCTTCCTCCCCCACAACAAACACTCTGTGAGGTGAGTGAGGCTGAGAGACTTCAAAGAAGTGTGACTGGCCGAAGGTCACCCAGCAGCTGCATGTGGAGGAGCGGAGACGCGAACCCGGTTCCCCAGATTACGAGACTACCGCTCTTAACCACTACACCACACTGGCGAAATCACTAAAACCCTGTATTTATTACAGTGACTAACAAAGGAGAGATATTAAATTATAAATATAAAATGTTTTTTATTGATTGGCTCATATTTGTTTATTATTTAAAATAAGAATTTAATGTCTGTTTTGTTAGTTGGTATTATAGATACAGCACAGAGAATCTCTGAAAATCATTTGAAAACATACACACAAACACACACACACACACACACACACACACACAGAGAGAGAGAGAGAGAGAGAGAGAGAACAACATCAATGCTGCCACAACATCCATTTAGTGGCCAAAGAAAAAGGCCTGTCAGAACAAAAAAAATTGCTTGCTGGTGACAGGAAAGCAGACTAGGGCCAGTCTAGTCTCCCTTGGAAGGTAGTTCCACAATCTGGGAACAGCCACCAAGAAGGCCCCCTCTTATCTTCACCAAAAGTACCTGTGAGTGAGATGGGACTGAGAGAAAGTCTCTCCCATATTGGTCTCTACAGCCACAGCTGGCGCTGTAACTCTCTGATGCTGGCGCTGTAACTCCCCAATGTAACTCTCTCAAAGCCGAGCAGAATCATATAGAGAGAGAGATGCTCATTCAGACAGCCTGAACTCAATCTGTATAGGGCTTTGTAGGTTATAACCAAAGCGTTGAATGGTGCCTGGAAATGGACCAGAAGCCAGTGGAGATTTTTGAAACAAGAGCTTTCTGTTCTCCATTATGGTACTCAATTGAGCATCAAGTCCTAGCAGGAAACAGGACAGGCTGGAGGCATGGCAATGTGGGATGAGTTCAAGGCTGCTGGATTGGCTGTATGATAAGGAGTTGGCCCTGTGGAGGGGAACAGTTTCCTCTCCCCTCTCGGAAGCTCCAAAAAAGGGTCTCTGATTCAACATCAGGATATATTTTTTGATTTCAGCAATGCTAGTTGAAAAAACCAAGGAAGTGTGGAATCTTTGCTGTGAGTATTCAAGAGAAGCAGTCTAGTTATGGAATATCCATCCATAATGCTTAGTAAGGGGGAAGATTGAAGTTCTGAAAGTTATGAAAATTACGTAGTGTGTGTGTTTGTTAAAGGAGGATCGTTTTTAACACCCAGACTTAAGTTGATGCTGATCTATTGGAAGGGGTGGGGTAGGAAACATTAGCTTACATTGCTCTTTTGGGATATTTGTTTTGATTATTCATTTGTTTCCTGCTTTCTTTGCTTTTTAAAAAACATCCTTCAAGTAAGGTGCATGACAACTACCCAAATTGACTATTTTTAAAGCTCCCTCATTAATTATAAGAGCAAACCTTTTCGGATGAGAGACATTCCTTTCAAGTGATTAGCAGCCCACTCCTAAGTAAATTTTTGTGTTGGCATCTCGGGAGACAAGTGAATAGTGTGCCTTCTGGGATAAAGTCAAACCAATGGAGAGTTACAGCGCCAGTTGTGGCTGTAGAGACCAATATGGGAGAGACAAAAGGTGCACCATGGCATTTCTTTTCTCTGAACTCTTCAGCGCATTTACTCACAAATAAACTCAATGGGATTTACTACTCCCTGATGAGTCTGTTGTGTGAATTGCAGCCCAGAGGCTCCTGTGGTGTGTGAAAAAGAGTCAGCCTAATGTTTGGTGCCTCCAGAGTTTTTGGATCCAATTTCTTGCAGTCAAAAATCCTCAAGGTATAGTTGCATTTTAGGAGATATTTATTTATTTATTTATTTATTTATTTATTTATTTATTTATTTATTTTTATACTCAATAGGGTATGTTGATTTCCTGGGGAAATGGTTTTGTTCTCAAGAGCTATAGTCTGAGGAATAATAAACAAGGGATGTCCACAGGGGTCTTGGATATGAATTATATTTTACCATTGTGGACGAGGGGATTGGTACACCTAAAAGATTGTCTCACTTCTGTACACGCCGAACCAAAATCACTGCATTCTGCAGGAGAAGGCACCCTGTAGGTACTGTCTGAACATTCTGCACAATATCAGAATTGAGCCTTTGCCATTGGAGCATCTACTCCTTGGAACTCCCATTAAACATCAGAGAGGCAGCATCACTGTTGTTTTCTCGTCACCAGCCAAAGATGTTCTTCTTTCAACAAGTCTTCTAAATTAAGGTATTTGTCAATGTTGGTATCTGTATTGGATATAATTGGTATGTTATGTATGTCCTGTTGCTGTTTTAAATTTTCAACTTACCTAATTATCTATCTATGTATCCACACACACACAATAATTTATATATACATTATTTTATGTATGTTTTTATTACATTGTAAATCACTTTGGGGTGCCTCATGGGATGCAATTCATGGGTGAGACATTATTATTATTATTATTATTATTATTATTATTATATCTTCTGAAAGCGTTTAGGAAATAATTCATCTGGCCTCCAGTCTCTGCTTCTTAATCTTGACTGTTTGAGAACTGGCTGTGGTTTGTTAGAGGTGGAAAGAAAGACAAGCTGTATACACTCAGAGGCACTGTTA
The DNA here is from genome assembly GCF_964106645.2 of Podarcis pityusensis. Classification (NCBI taxonomy): domain Eukaryota; kingdom Metazoa; phylum Chordata; class Lepidosauria; order Squamata; family Lacertidae; genus Podarcis; species Podarcis pityusensis. The sequence goes on from NC_138038.1 coordinate 27,695,876, forward strand.
TCACTCCCCAGATGCTATAGAGTCCTGGCATGGAAAGCAGAGTAAACACACAGCTCCCTTTGTAGAAAAGAGATGAACCCATTTCAGTCCCAGGTACCATGTGCAATTTCTACTTTCCTGTCTCTTGTGATTGGTGGGAGGTGGCCAGCTGCACCCCATCCTATTCTTGTGCACTACGTTTGCCTTCAGTGACTGTGCCCATCACTTTCAGCAGGGAGGGAGCACAGCAGTGCACAGCCTTTATTAACCATCGCTTCTAATACTAGGACACTGGTGGCACTGGGGTCTAAACCACTGAACCTCTTGGTTTAGTCCTGCTGGCCACATGACCCGGAAAGCACCAAGTAAAAGAAATGTTCCTTTTCCCCTCCCACCCCCAACCCACTGTTTTTTCCAATCATATCTGAGAATAGAAGTATGTGGTTTTATGTAATTGACACACAGATCCCCCAAAAGATTCTGGAGCTTTTGTTAAAAAGATTGAACTGTACTATACTATTTGTGTGGTCATAATAATCCTTGCAAACTTCAGGGAATGGTATCTTTCAAGTTACAGGGAAATGCTGTGAAAGTCTGAGGCAGACATGAACTCCATGCCCTTCTATTCGCCAGCCTCTCATCTTCATAGATTTTATTTCCTATTCTAGATTAGCCTACCTATGATGCAGTTCGAAGCTATGAATGGCACTTCAGTGTCTGAGTTTGAGCTTGATGGGTTCCTCAACTTGGGCGACTACGGCATACTCCTCTTTGCCATCTTCTTGGTGACCTACCTGCTCATCCTCAGTGCCAATACTCTTATCTTATGCCTCATCTCTGCCACTCCTCGCCTTCATGTCCCCATGTATTTCTTCATTGCTGTCCTGGCCACCTTGGAGGTGTTCTATACTACCATTACCATGCCCAGGGTGCTGGTGGACCTTCTGAGGAGCAAGAAGTCCATTTCCTTCAGGAGCTGCCTTCTGCAAATCTATTTCTTCCACAGTGTGGGTATCTCAGAGGCCTGCTTGCTCGCAGTGATGGCTTACGACAGGTACTTAGCCATCTGTGCCCCGTTAAACTATATGACCAAGATGACGCCCCAACTTTGCATTCAGCTTGTGCTGGGATGCTGTGCGTGTGGTTTTGCATGCCCTTTGCCGGAGATTGTTCTGACTTCCAAGTTGCCCTTCTGTGGGCCTAGTCATATAGATCATATATTCTGTGACTTCCCCCAGGTGATCAGTCTTGCTTGCACAGACATATCAACCAGCATCATGTTGGATTTTGCCCTCCACACCATCGCCATCCTGGCCCTCATCTTCCTCATCCTCCTCTCATACATGAAGATACTGAAAGTCATTGTTAAGATCAATAGCTCGGAGGGGTGCCAGAAGGCTTTTTCCACCTGTGCCTCCCACCTCATTGTGGTCTTTACTTTTTTTGGAAGGACTGGCTTCATGTACATGCACTTGACATGGATGGGATCGGGACGTTATGACAAGATCGTTGCAGTCATCTACGCCTTTTTTATCCCTCTCTTCAACCCCATCATCTATTCTCTGAGAAACAAAGAAATCAGAGATGTGATCAGAAAGACTGTTGGGTTTCCATGTGCCAGCAACATATGAGGTGGTTTCTGAACTTCTTGGGACATCAGGAAGTCATTTCACGATCAAAAGCCCTGCTCACCCAGCGATTGTTGCTGTAATTACTATTTTTGAAAATAAAAGAAAAAAGATGAATGTCTAACAAAATATATTTCCACAGTTTCACTTGTAAGGAAAAGGGAGAGCGATTCAAATAAGAAGAAACAGAATTCAAACTTTCTTATCTCCCTTTGGAATTTTGCATGTAACATGTATGTAATATCTAGATTTACATATGCATACATTTGCGAACGTCAGCATGTAATGTTGCACCTCAGCATGCATGGTCCACAATTGTGAAGCTCTTAATACTCTATTGTACCAATTTAAATGTAGCACCGTTCCTACAAAGAAACATGGCATTCTATGACACGGTATGCATTACCAGCTTAAAATGCAGTCTGGATGCAAGCTCGCTGCGGTGTGTGTGTGTGTGTATGTGTGTGGGGGGGGGATGCCTCAAAATGCATCATTTCTTAAGGGAAGCATCAATACGCTATTAGTCAGAAGACAGTGTGCTGTTAGTTAGTACACTACACATAGTGTGTATACAAGCAGAAACAAATCTGAAGACTTAACAAAGTTGTGCTGGTGTGAACAGCTGAAGGGGACGGAGTTATGAATTGCAAGGGGGTATAGGACTTCACTGCGTTCTAAAGTGATAATTTGTGCACACCCTAAATCTAGAAACTGACTACATGTCTGCAACTCAAGCCTATATTTTACTTCTTTGTTTGTCCTCACTCCCCACCCCGTGACTTGCTTTGTATGATATCTTGCTTGACGAAGAGTTCTGCAGCACTCCAAAGCCTGCAACTCTTTAGTGGCATGTTGCTTGGCCCTAATAAAGGTATTGCCCGATTGAGGACGTTAAAGGAAAAGGTGCTGTTTTGTTTTTTAATCCCTATGCACTCAAAAGCATATACATATATATGCATGCTCACACCCTGGAGTTAGCAGATAAGAAATAAACATTAGATCAGTGGCTCCCAAACCTTTTTGGGCCACAGCCCCCATAGTTCCATATACTCATCCCCAGTGCCTTCTAATCTATAAAAAGCATTATTCAGAATAGCAGTCTGCACCACCCACTAAGGAAGATAATAACACAATAAAATTCAAAACGGTAACAATTAATTTCAGTGGTAAAGTTGAATGTATTTCCAAATATGTTGTTCTTATTTCAAGCCATACCAATTATTGATAATGTTGTGTTTTAAAGAATGGCAGAAAGCATTGTCTAAATTTATCTGGCAGGGCGGAAAACCCAGAATTAAATATACCAGTAAGTTACTAACAGATACTAAAGAAAGAGGGGGATTATCCCTGCCAGACCTGAAGATATATTTTGAAGCTGCAGCTTTCTGCCGGATAAAGGAATGGATACAATTAGACAATGTTGATGTGTTGATTCTGGAGGGATTTGACAATGTATTTGGTTGGCATGCATATCTATGGTACGACAAGGTAAAGGCCCACAAAATTTTTAAAAATCATGTAATTAGATAATCTCTATATAATGTTTGGATAAGATACAAAGATCTCTTAGAAGGAAAACACCCAGGTAGCTTTCACCAATGGAAGCTAAGGCCCAGAAAAAACTAAACATGGAGACTAAATGGTTGAAATATGCTGATTTATTGTTGGAAGATAATGAAGGATTTAAATTGAGACCATTTGATCAAATTAAAGATAAACTGGATGGTTGGTTACAATATTACCAGATCAATGAGTTGTATAAGCTTGATAAGAAAAATGGTTTTGCAACGGAAAAAACCAAATTGGAAACGGTGTTGTTAGATACGGATGTTAAAAATCTATCTAAAATGTATAAGTTGCTGTTGGATTGGCATACAAAGGATGAATAAGTCAAATCTGTTATGATAGATTGGGCAAGAGACGTGGGATACAATATAATGTTGGAAGATTGGGAAAGGTTGTGAAAGAAAGGGGTTAAGTTCACGGCATCTACGGTACTAAAAGAAAATATGAAAATGATGTATAGGTGGTACTTAAACCTGGTAAAACTAGCAAAGATTTATCATACGTATGATAACTCATGCTGGAAGTGTTAAGAAAAGGAAGGCACCTTTTACCATATGTGATGGACGTGTCCTAAGGTTAAGGACTTCTGGGAAAAGATTTATAATGAGTTAAAATGTTGAAATATACATTTGTAAAGAAACCAGAAGCCTTTTTACTGGGAATAATAGGATTGGAATTGCCCAAAAAAGATGTTAGGTCATTTTTGTATGCCACTACAGCGGCAAGACTGCTATTAGCAGAAAATTGGAAATCTCAAGAAAAAACAATGGTAGAAGAACGGCAGATGAAGATGTTGGAGTTTCTGGAGCTGGCTGACCTGACTGGAAGAATTCGTAAACAGAAAGAGGAGGAAAACCAAGAAGACTGGATGAAAGTTAAAGACTATGATATTGTAATATAAGATAATTGAGAAGGTTCTTGAAATTACTAAACAGGCCTAAGATAACAATAAGAATGTGGCATAGCAATATGGATTTAAGACAATAAGAAAAGAGTTGAATATAGTCAATTGAAGGAACTAATTATCTAGAAAGATGTTTGGGAGAACTGTTACAAGGTTATATAATGAAATTCAGTTAGGGGGGATTTGAGGAAGTCACTTAACAATGGAAATTAAAATGAAAATAAGAAAGAATATGTTTTTTTCCCTTTTTTTAGTATTGTAATGTGTTTTGTTTCATATGTTATATTTGTCATAAATGTGGAAAACTAATAAAATTTTTGGGGAATTTTTTTTCACATTTGTTCAAAATCCAATAGTCATTTACACCTTCAGTGCCACCCCCACTTGTCTCTTAGCACCCACCGTGTAATCCCTTCACCACAACCCGGGGTGGCTAACTGCCCACTTTGAGAACCATGGCACAGAGCTTTCCAAACCATGTGTCGTGACACATTTGTGTGTCGGCTGCAGTGTAGGTATGTCACGTGAATGCTCCCCTCGCTCCTCCCGGGGCTGGAAAGGGCTCGTTTAACCTCTGGTTTGCTAGTAGAACTAAATTACCGTGTCATGAAATGATGTATGTCTAAAAAGTGTGTCACCAACTGTTGGGTTGAAATAAACGACAGACGAATGACAAGTGTCATATGGGAGGCATCTCTTGAGCATGTCTCGGGGAGTCCCTTTTATTGAATATTACAGCATTGCCACATATGTGCTTGTTGCTGATTGGTTAACACAAATACAATGCAAGGGTTGCATATAGGCATTAATCATCAATAGATTAAAGGTTGGGAAAGGGAACACATGGTTGGACAGGTATGAAAACCTCCTTATTAAACTATTACTAGTGATTGATATTGCAAAAATTAAAAGAGCATAACTATCGCATTCCGTAGATGTGGTCAACCATGCATTAAGAACAGGTCAGGGTACGATGTTTCATGAACTCAATGTGAACTAAACATTCTAGGGTGGGTGAGGAAGGAATGCTTCAGCTTAGAGCGGTTTGCCAGACTCATGTGCAGAAGCAGAACTTCCCATCAACCAACATGAAAAGTTTGGAAAGCTCTGCCGTAGCAATAGATTACCCCCCCCCTTTCCCAGGCAGAAGCCAAGTAGCTCAACACTATAGTTGTTCCTAGGTTGCCACTAGGGCCGTTAAAGAGACAATTGCTCCTTTTCACAGCTTCAGCTTCCTCTCTGCAATGGTGCTGAAGATCTGTGGAGTCAAGGGCATGTAACATTCTTCAGAGTCATCAAGGAAGAAGAGGGGGTCACTGATGACAGCAGGGTCAAATCCTTCCTTTACCAACTGGCTTTTGATCTGCTTGAAAGTGCCTGTGATCTCCAGGGTGTCCTGCATGGGAAAGAGCAGTGCAGTGAGTAGAGAACAACCAACGACACCCCGCTCCAAGACATTCCTAGAGCAGGCCAAGGGAGTCAGTGTTTTGAGCAGTGGCAGACAGATGTACAAGAACAGGCTCTGAACTCTGCTAGGGGAGCTGGCATCCTAAGCATCTCATTAGAGATAACGAGAGTGGATTTCACTCTGTTCATTTACACCCGGTTGCTGAAGGCCAAACAACATGGATCTATGACTCAGGGCTCATCCAGACTTCCTTTTGTGCTGTCTGTCTTTGAGTGTTGTTGTTGTTTTTATCCTGGCACTTTCCCTGGGAAAGCTCGGAGGAAATGACAATCGGGGCTTCCAAGCATAGGAGCCAACTCCTAGGGGCCAACGTCCTTCCCTCTCATACAATTCCTGCCCCCCATATTTTATTCAAATTAGCACCCCTGTTTCCATGGATTAATGTTTGCTCTGATTCAGCGGTAAAATACAGGTTTTCCCGGGGGGGGGGAGGGAGCCCCCAGAGAAAATAAACAAATAAACAAAAAACTTATTGGACGCAGAGTTTTAAAGCACAGACCTGTACTTGGAAAGTGTGGCACAAAAGAAAGTCTGGATGAGACTATGTCTTCTGACTTGGCCTGCCCTGGGTCAGTGCTTGTCTATAGGCAGGGAATGCATTTTCAGCTTGAGGGTGTCATTCTTTTGGCTGTGTGTGTGTGTGTGTGTGTGTGTGCGCGTGCATGCAGAGCTGGCCATGGATGAGGTCATTCTACACCCTTTCACACTCACACATTCATGCAACACACACACACAACCTTTCCCCTCCCCTTGCTGCTCCTCTGATTAGGAATCAGCCGAAAAGTCAGGAAAGGACACTAGAGCGGAATCCGTGCCCCACACTCTCTCAAACACACATGCCCATTCATGCACAGGCTCACAAAGACATATTGTACCCAGCCAGCCTCCTCTCCGCATGGTCTTGCCCGCTGGTGCTTCATTGATTGAGAAACAGCTGAGCAAGAAGGTGATGGATGGCTGATGAAGTGTGAGAGGCAGGGAAGGGAAGAATTCCCAGGGTAGGAGGCTGACCTATGGGGTTTCTCAAGGCAGCAAGCACAGAGAGGAAAGTGACAAGAAGGGATCTTACCTGGATGCGAACGAAGCGAGGTATGGCATAGGCTGGCAGGAAATCCTTGGCGTGCGCATACAGCTTCTGCCCATCAAAGGAGTGCCCCTTCTTAAGGCAGATTGCAGCCATCCCAGTCTTTCCTTCATGGCCTGGAACAAACCAGAAGGGACCGGTTGGCGGTGTGTGTGGAAAGCCATGTCACATGTAAATGAATGCACCTAGAACAGCTGTGGACTGGCTAGCTAAAAACACTCCAATTCACACAGGCTTACCCTGCCATATGAATGATCCAGTTTCTTGTTCTTCTGATCTTTTCCTTTTTCCAATTTTTTTTTTGGATTTTCTACATTGACCATTTTGGTTTTTGAGCTAGCCGTGGAGGAAAACAAGAACCTTTCCTTCACAACCAGCACAGAAATGTAGGACTGCCTCCAGATTGTCACATTCCCACACGGTACATTGAAAACACACTTCGGTAGAGCATGAGACAATTTGTTGATTCTATGATTCCTCCCCCTCCCAAAAATCCCGGGAACTACAATTCCTAGAACCCCTAACAGATTGCATTTCCCAGGATTCCTTGAGGAAGCCATGGGCTTTAAGTGTGTGTTAAATGTTTTGTTTGTTTCATTTTTAGCCCACCTTTCCTCTAAGAAGCTCAAGGCGGTGAACAAGCTTCACCTCCTCCCCATTTTATCCTCCCAGCAACCCTTTGAGGTAAGTGAGGCTGAGAGTGAGAGACTGGCTCAAGGTCACTTCAGTGAGCTTCATGACTGAGTGGGGATTTGAACCCTGGTCTCCCAGCTCCTAGTCCAGCATTCTAGCCACTACACCACACGGACTCTTTAAACATAGGCTTCTGTAAATGTATGTTGTGGGCGTGACCACTATCTTGCAAGAGTGATTCAGTTGCAGTCTGGGGATATCCGCTACCAGCCTTTCACAAATCGGTTCACAGAATCCAAATGAGCCAAGAGTTGCAGCCGTTCGTGAGCGACTGAACCTTGTTGCTGGTGAGCGGATAATCTTGCCATATATTTGGACGCTAAATGTGGCAGCAGAAAGATGGGTTTTGATCCAATGGAATTTCAGACCCACCTGGCACTGGTACCCCATAGACATTGACTTCCTGGATGAATCTCAGTGGTGCCAGGGTGTTCTCCACTTCTGTAGTGGCCACGTTTTCCCCTTTCCAGCTGCATGGACAAAACAGATTATTCCCAGATGGGTTTGGTAAAAGTGAACATCCCTCCTTTCGTTCATAATCGGGAATTTTGTCATTGGCGCAAGCGAGGAGGCCAGTTTGTGGTTCCTTGCCTGCTTATATACCGTAAGTTGTGCTGTGTTGGTTTGATATAGCGGTTGTTTTGGGGGCCCTCCAAACACCCTTTTAATTGTATACATACTTTGTGCTCATGACGGTATCAGGGCAGTTATACATGCTCCCTCTTTCAATACTGTTTGTGCCTTCAAAAGTTTCAGGGAGGACACAGGGCTTTGTTCCCAACTGTTAAAGCTCCCGTAACTTCCTGCTTCTATTCCAGTAACCTTTAATGCCACAAATGCTTGGCAGAGTGCAGCTTTTGCTGGATCCCTTCCAGATGATGCATTAACGTCGGGGAAGCATCGCAGAACAACTCATAAAGCAAAATGATGTGCGGATGGTCCAGTATAAATCCACCACTAATGCGCTATTATTACACCAATGGCATTGTGCAGAATATATCCACGAAGAAACACCGGTCTAGAGGGGCCCTTACTGTATTATTGCCTTGTAACGCACCCTGGGATCTTCCTTATTTAAGTGCATCTTCCTTTCCTGCTATTTATTTAGAATAGCCTGGGCGACTAACAACAGTATCAAAACAACCAACCCTAAAATACAATGAACAAGCATCTAAAAAAACCAATGAACGATCAGTAGAAAGAGCAAAAGTACGTAGATCCAGTCATATTCATTGAAGCAGTGACTAACCATTGACAAAGGATGGGCTAGATGTTTTGTTATCAGTAATGAGATAAAATTACTTATTAGTATTTGGATACTGGTTTTACGGTAATCATTCAGAGCTCTTCACTTACAAGATCTTGTTGCGATCCTTACGGCGACAATAGGGAGCCTGTGGCCTTCCAGATCTGGCTGGACCTCAGCTCCCATCAACCTCAACCAGCGTGGCCAGTGGTCAGGGAAGATGGGAACTGTAGTACAGCAACACCTGCAGGATTACAGGTTTCCCATCCCCACCTTGCAACAACATCTATAAAATATGTGAGCCTTATTATACCCAAATTACACCTGGGGACAACGGTGGTGAGATTTGAACTAGATGCTTCATGACACTCTGAGCCACTGCCCTACACAAGCTCTTTAGGTGTTTGCCAGCATTTGTGAATGCTACCTATGCTAATGAAACACTGGTGCTGACTGCCTGTTCTACATTTGTCAGAATATCAGCCGCAGAACCTGTGTGGCGGGACTCACCGGAAAGTATCTCCTACCCGGTCCTTGAAATATAGAAAGCCTTCTTGGTCTTCCATCAGAAGGTCGCCGCTATTGAAGTAGCAGTCTCCTTTGGTGAAAACATCCCGGAGAATCTTCTTCTCCGACTTCTGTCGGTCTCCTGCGTAGCCATAGAATGGGGCAAGCCCAGTGATTTTGGACACAAACAAGCCTGTCTCACCTGGGAAAAGAAAAGGAAATGAAGCTGAACCAACTAATACTCATCCTCCAACAAAGAACCACGGGCAAGACGACTGCCTCTGGTGCTTCCGGTGGGAGGCAGCCAATGCTACTGGGGACCAGCCTTCCTACCGTTCTCCTTGCTGCCACTGACATCTGCCACTGCTGGCATCTCTAGCAGCTGTCAGAATGCACAGCAAGGGAGCACATGCGAGTGACTCTGCTTTAGGACACTGTTTCCTCAGGCATTCGTCCCTAAATTGGGTGAAGCACATCACCACACCTGATTGCTGCAGACAGTGCTGATTTGGCAGGATGCTGGCCTCAGTTGGGCCACCCTGTGAAATCCCTGAGCAGTAGATTCAAGACAGGCCAGAAACACATTATTTTACAAAAAATTACTTTCCAAAATGCGAATATTAGGGAAAATCCCACAGGATCATGTGTACAATAGAAGAAACAAATTTTTGTGTGGCTTTAAAAAAAATAAAATTAAATTAAAAAAATTAAATTAAATTAAAAAAATTAAAAAATAAAATTAAAATTAAAAAAATAAAATTAAATTAAAAAATTAAATTAAATTAAAAAAATTAAATTAAATTAAATTAAATAAATTAAATAAAAATTAGCTGATATAGAATCCTATTTTCAGGTAGGATTCAATCACATACCAACAAATTCAGTCTGTGGAATTATAGGAGGTCCTGTGCAACAAACCTTCCCCCAAATATTGAACTTTTTGCACAAAGGAATGGAATGGGGGAAATGGACTAGAAAGTGAAGATTAAAGCTTGCTTTGAATCAATGTCGTCTAACGTCCCTGCAAATAAATCAGGATGAATTAAACAACCAATGACATCTAATTTCCCTGCAAACAAAACTGGATGAACGCTCATTAAACAGGAAGCAACCTAAGACTGGAGAAATGAGAAACTGAAGTTGAAACTGACAGATGAATCCATCCCTTCTGGTGCCCCTGAAGGGATGGATGAAGACTCTTCACATTTAACACAAAGCAGGAGTAGCTCACACTTCCTCTTTCAATGATTCTTCTTCTGTTCTATGTGTGAAGAAGGGACTCTGCCATCTTTCTTGCTGGGAGAGATGTGAGCAATTTCCACAGTCTAGAGGCCATGTACAGTACCTTCTTGTGAGTTAGGACTCTGACAATACAAAGCCCAGTTCCTCTCTGAATGCCAGCTTTTTTGGCTTACCTGGAGTCACTGGGATGCAATGTCCGTTCTTGTCTCTCACAGGCTCATCCTTTTCAACGTCATATTTGATGATTTCGTACTTTGCCAGTTTCTGAGGTGGAACAAGCAGGAAATGGAAACATGATCCCACAAGGCTGAAATTCAAGGCTACACATGGACTGGAATATATTTTATGAATGACCCAAGGGAACAGGGAGCTTATAGCTAATAATAATAATAATAATAATAATAATAATAATAATAATAATATTTAATATTTTGCAGCTGAGCAGAGATTTTAGTCTGGTCTCCTTGATCTAAACTAGGTATCGAGAACCTTTGGTCCTCCAGGTGTCGCTGAATGAACTGCAGCCATCACCCCTGGCCACTGACCATGTTTGCCAGGACTGATGGGAGTTATACTTCATCAACATCTGGAGAGCCAAAGGTCCCTCAACATTGCTGCTGTACCTCACTGGTTAGAGTTCCCCTAGTAGCAGCTGAAGCTCAGGGGCAGAGAACCCCTTTCTTGCCTGCATTGCCTCATTTGAGTTTAATGATGTGCTGTTGTTGGGGGGCAAAGCCCAAAGTGGACGGGCCCAAATCCAGATATGCCCAAATGCCTCACCAGACATGCTTCCTTGCGGAGTTCTGAGAAAAGGGTTTCCCTTTCTCGGCACATAGTAAGGAAATGCAGCAAGGTGCCACTGGAAGAAGGGAGCTGCTTCTTTGTCTGTTGGCAGTGTGGCTTGGCAGCCATGCCCCTCTTTGCCACTGATTCGTTGAGTGGCATAATGGACGAGATCAGGCTTGAACCTCAGCAAGAACAGCTAGGCAGTGGGCAACCTGCGGAGGCTGCACTATGCCAACAAACTATCTTTCCAAGTCTTACATTTTTGCTTGGGGGTTGTCGACAAAATTCTTGGTACCTTTCCCTGTACTTTCCCCTGCTGTGGGCTTTTATCTTGCTTCACCTTCGTGTTGCATTCTCTCTGCTGCTTTCTAGCTGTCTGAGAGGAGAGGTGGTCAGTCCTGACATGCCCTGTGAATAGAGTGCAGCAGGAATAACAAGTTCTGGATTGTGTGCAGTAAGACTTGGGCCACGTCCACTCCATATATTTCAAGAGAGGGATGTGGGTGGCGCTGTGGCCTAAGCCACTGAGCCTCTTGGGCTTGCGATCGGAAAGTTGGCAGTTTGAATCTGCACGACAGGGTGAGCTCCCATTGCTCTGTCGCAGCTTCTGCCAACCTAGCAGTTTGAAAGCATAGCAGTACGAGTAGATAAATAGGTACCACTGTGGTGGGAGGGTAAACTGCATTTCCCTGTGCACTGGCACACATCTGTGTGCCAGTAGTGGTTTAGTCATGCTGACCACATGACCTGGAAAGCTGTCTGCAGCCGAAACAGCGTCTCCCTCAGTCTGGAAAGCGAGGTGAGTGCTGCACCCCATAGTCACCTTTGATTGGACTTAACCATCCAGGGGTTAGGTAAGATCTAGATAAGAATGTATATCTAGATAAGAATGTATATATAAACAGGGTTTCAGGTAGCTATGGGTTTGCTGAGATATTCTAGTTTAGTTCTCATTACCTTGTAGAGGAAGTGGGACCTTCCCACAGCTCCGACTTTTCCTGTGGTGTTAAAAAACCCGATGTTCCCCTCTGTCGCTCCATAGATCTCATAGATTTGGATGGGTCCAAATCGGTGCAGGAACTCCTTCCAGACCTCCGCACGCATGCCGTTGCCTATTGCCATTCGCACACAGTGGTCTCGGTCGCTGTCTGTCTGCAAAGCAGCATGTCAGAGGGGTCGCTGCTGAACTAAATAAACTTTGCTAGTATTTATTATTATTATACATTTCTATGCCACCTTTATCTTCCAAGGATCTCAAGGTGATGGACATGGTTCTCTTCCTCCCCATTTAATCTTCACAACAACCTCGTGGGGTAGGTTAGGCTAAGAGATCGTGACTGGCTCAAGGTCACCCAGTTAGCTTCATGGCTGAGTGAGGATTCGAACCCCCGTCCCAAGGTCATAGTCCAACACTCTAACAATGATGCCACACTGACCAGTGCCGGCTTCCTGTCCTCCTGATAACAAACATGTCAGGTTAATGAAATGTGCTCTGTGAATGGCTTCCTAGGAAGGCTCTTTGGAAACTTCACCTGGTTCAGACTGCAGCTGAGGGGCTGTTATTTAAACAGTATGCCATAATAATAGCCTTGAATCAGGGCAGTGGCCCACCTGGTACAACACCTAAACGGCCTCAGTCCAGTATATCTGAAGGAGCGTCTCCATCCCCATAATTCTATCCGGACACTGAGGTCCAGTGCCGAGGGCCTTCTGGCGGTTCCCTCACTGTGAGAAGCCAAGTTACAGGGAACCAGGCAAAGGGCCTTCTCGGTAGTGGCACCTGCCCTGTGGAATGCCCTCCCACCAGATGTCAAAGAGAACGACAACTTCCAGACTTTTAGAAGACATCTGAAGGCAGCCCTGTTTAAGGAAGCTTTTAATGTTTGATGCATTACTGTATTTTAATATTTTCTTGGAAGCCACCCAGAGTGGCTGGGGAGGCCCAGCCAGATGGGCAGGGTATAAATAATAAATTATTATTATGATTATTATGATTATTATCTTGATCTGTTAGATACCTGTGGGAAGCCAACAAGCAGCAACAGAGCACAACAGCAGAATTTGCCTACCCAAGTTGGCGGCCTTCACTGGCTCTTGCAGGAACAAATCTCACAATTTACATGCTGTGCCACAGATAGAAGGCAACCAATGTCACCAAAGGTTTCCAAACCATGGTTTCCAATTCTGGTTCTCAGGTAGCTGCCAGGGCCCATGGGCCTTCTTTTAAAAACCAAGCAAAAGAAACTGACAGGGCCATAAACTACCCTGGAAATTGATGCAGCTTCTGGAGCATTTGAGGGTTTTGTTTGTTTGTTTGTTTGTTTTTTGGAGATGGGGTGGCATTCACCAAGGGCACTGCTGCCTAGAAAAGGAGGAATATATTTTTAAGTTAAATAATAATAATAATAATAATAATAATAATAATAATAAAAATAAAATGCGTGCCTGCAACTGTGTACCCGCTTCACCAGCTGTTCCTCTGCAATAAAATGGATTTTTAAAAAACAATGAGAAAAGAAGATGGCTGCTCTCCAGGTGGTCATTTGCGAGCTTCCTGGCTGTGTGGGGCTCTTGACTTTGACCTCTAGGTGCAGCCCCCATCTATATTTTTGGATTCAGCTGTGAATCCAAATGGACAATCCATCTGAATACTTGGCAACATTTTTGCCGCAACAACAAAACTGGCCTCTCTCGTCAACGATTACCTTTTCCACATTACACAGGTAGCGCATCATTTCTCCCACATACAGGATCAGGGAGACCCGATATCGTCTGCAGTCATTCCAGAACTCAGAAACGGAGAACTTAGGTTTCAAGACAAACGTAGACCCTTGTGGGAATAAAGAGAGAGTGGCTTAGGTGTGGCCTTGTTGTGAGCACTGGTATAGGCAGATGCAGTTCTAAGTGCCATGCATTATATTATTGCAATGTAAGTCATATGTTGGGCTGCCTCTGGAAAGTGTCTGGAAACTTCAGCTGGAGCAAAATGCAGCTACTAAGGGATTTGCTCTAAATGTGCAGTGAACCCTCACAGATACAAAAGCCTCCTTGCTTCTTGAGCCAGACAGCAGCTGAAACAGGGCTGGAGGATTTCGTTAAGGAGGTTGGGAACTGTAGCTCTGTCAGGGGTAAACTACAGTTCTCATGGTTCTTTGGCGCAGGGGAGCAGTGCGCTTTAAAATCATGTTATGTACACAGCCTGAATATGTTTGACTTTCACATGTAGGTTTCCTGGTCCGCTTCTTCCCATGGGTGGATGAAAGAATGTTCAGAATTAAATGGCGGCAGGTGTTTTCAATGTATAAAGTCCAAATATGTGGTGAGGAAGGATCCTATGTGGAGAGAGGTTGCGTTGTGTAGTGGTTAGAGCATCAGACTAGGACCCGGGAGACCAGGGCTCTGGTCCCCACTCGCCCTGAAGATCACTGGGTGATCTTGGGCCAGTCTCTCAGTCTAACTTGAGAGTATATCTGCACTCATGGATGTGTGTATGTCTATGCACTTATCAACCCATCTCTGCCTATCACCCTCTTGCAGAGGAGGCGTGTGAGTGGACATTCCATACATACCAGCTTCCAGGCATCCTCCAACCCCAACTAAGAGTGCAACTGAGTGGTACAGAGGGAGCAGGATGTAGACGATGTCCTTGGGGCCGGCCCCAAGGTGGCCTGATAGGTTGGATGCTATCAGCATCTTCCTCTGGGAAAGGATAGCAGCTTTCGGTAGCCCTTGAGGAAAAAGGGAAGGGCTCATTTAACAACCACAAATGACTCCGTCCAGTGGGAAAACGTAACATGCTGGGATCCCAATACATTCCTTCCCATGTTGACAGATTCTAGGAGCCACAGGTGAGAGCTGAGTGCAAGATGGGGACCAAAGGTGGGACAAACTACCCCAGAAGAAGCAAACAGATTCCCCATCACAGGCACTAAGGTAAAGGTAAAGGGACCCCTGACCATTAGGTCCAGTTGTGGCCGACTCTGGGGTTGCGGCGCTCATTTCGCTTTATTGGCCGAGGGAGCCGGCGTACAGCTTCCGGGTCATGTGGCCAGCATGACTAAGCCGCTTCTGGCGAACCAGAGCAGCGCACGGAAACACCGTTTACCTTTCCGCCGGAGCAGTACCTATTTATCTACTTTGACGTGCTTTCAAACTGCTAGGTTGGCAGGAGCTGAGACTGAGCAAGGGGAGCTCACCCCATTGCAGGGATTCGAACTGCCAACCGTCTGATCAGCAAGTCCTAGGCTGTGTGGTTTAACCCACAGCGCCACCCGCGTCCCTTATCAAAGGCACTACCCCTCCCTTAATGACCCCATACACAAGTAGGGCAGGTAGAAGGAAGATGGGATTTCCAGACATAATTGCCCCCCTCACCCATCACTGTGACCTTTCCCCTCCTCACCTGTAGTCCCAGAGGTGAAAATATATAGGGATGTAGATTCAGCAGTTACGTTGGCTCTGAAGGAAATGGGCACAGGCTCGGCTGAGCTGGATTGGATCTGCCCAAGCAAAGCTTCCACACCCTCGGTTGGGGAGTCTTCGCTTAGGAAGAAAACTTGGACTCCTTCATTCTTTAGAGCGGGAAGGACATCCTCAATGGCGGCCTTGAAATCTTCAAGAGAGCATGAAAAGAGGTGAGGTTTTTTATTGACGCTTACTTCCTAACCTTAGGCACGGATATCTTCAAATACAGGCAACTCCCCATTTACGCATGTTCAATATGCATGCAACCGTATATACACACATTGTGTCAAATCCAGACGTTACCCAAAAGGTCACCAAAAGAGGCGGCATGGGGTGTTTGCAGGCTTTCCCAGTTGTGTTTTCAAAGGTGTTCTTCTGCATTTATCCTGATTTTCTTGTTACGTGTTTTAACATTTTCCCATTAACCATTCCCTAATTCATTCCACACTTTCCAATGTTTTTCTCCATTGCTTTCCAAGCTGCAAAAAGCGTGAATCTTTTTAAAAGTTGATTTGTTGCGCTTTGCGAGCAGCGCCCTTTAACCCACTTTAATTGTGCAAACTTAAAAGTTCCAGTATGTTCTTGAATTCCTCCCCCCAAATATTGATGGACTGGAGGTGCCCTTTGTCTTCTTGGCTAGGTCTCCTTTCCTAAATGTCAATGACTTCTGTAACTGTTCAGCGGAAAACTGTATTGAAAGGCAGGGGCACGCTAGTTTCTCACAAAAGAAATGAGAATAGTGCCTGCATAGTGCCTGACCTCATATCTCAGGTTCTACAAATGCTCAAAACTTACTTTTTATTGTTAAATGAAAACATGGACTCTTGGGATTAAGGTTCATCCACAGGATAACTGCTTCTCCTTGCCTCTTACCCCTTCCCGACATCCATGACAGATTCCATAATCTCTGATCAGTGGCCATGCTGTCTGGGGCAGATGGGATTTGGAGTCCAGAACATCTGTAGGCCAGAGCTCCCCCAGCCCTGAGGTATAGCCATGTACCTAATTGGAGCTGAGAAGCCACTGTGGATCCCTAGTCACCTGAGCAGTCAGTGAACTGGCACAAAACAGGGAGCTCTGCAAACATCAGCTGAAGGTTTATCCACTCTTACCTTTCCTCCACTCTTTCCAGCCATGGCCTGTGCTTTGAAGCTCTGTGTCCAGGTGCCTCCCCACCCCATTTATTTATTTATTTTGCTCTAGAGCTTTTCCTGTGAAAACCTGGTCTTTAGTGCTCAATGGGAGCAAACGTCAACCCACAGAAAACCCTGATTGATGCTTGTTCTGATTCAGCTTTAAAGAACAGGTTTTTGCAGGGAAGACTTGGTGAGGATGGGAGTGTGTGGATCAGCCCCAAGTTAGCAAGCCTTTTTGTTTGTTTGTTTTTTGCACAATTTGCAAAATCAAGCAATGTGACCATGCATTTTGTCTGGGACTGCAACATCAAAAGTGAGAGCGGGGAAGAAAGAGAGGATAAAAGGGCCTTATACACTTTAGATACCTTTTGCCTCACTCTTTACAGGCTCTGTGTTTGAGCCGTCCCCCCCCCCCCAAGATTTTCCTGCAAAAACCTTCTCCTCTTTAAAGCTGAATTCAGATTTTCCCTGGATTGGCGTTGGCTCAGATTGAGCACTGAAGAGCAAGTTTTCACAGAGAAAGCCCTGGAGCAAAAAGAAGGGCACCCAGACACGAAGCTTTAAATCACCAACCATGCCTGGAAAGAGCCGAGGAAAGGTAAGTGTGGACAAGCTCTTAGTCGCAATCTCTTCCGGATCCAGCCCAAGAAACGTCGCTGCAAGAAGAAGAGTTGCAAATGGTGCTCCCCACCGAAAACTGGCCACAAACCCCTTTCTACACAAACCCCTTTCCCTGGAAGCAGAAATGTGATTTAAACAAATTTAACTATTCACTCATGACACTCAAAAGCAGCTGTCTGGGGCTGCTGCCAGGATTCCTTGCCCAGAGGAGAGCAGTGGTCAAACTCGCCTAACTGTGCAGTCCAGACATGCTTTCATTTCCCCCCTGAGGTGCAGCTATTTCCCACTAGCCAACAGTCACCATCACCTGGAGTTGTCAGTAGCACTTTGGCCTTGCAGGAGCTGAGGGCATGCAAGAGAGACTTGGCTCGGATGTTATAGTTGATACACGCCATGACACTGCCAATCTTCTCCAGTCCCATCCAGACCCAGAGATAGGCAGGGACGTTCTTGAGGAAAACAGCCACCGTTTCCCCTTCTTTCAGCCCCACGTGGTCCAGGAGCACTCTGGCCAGCTGACTGCTGCGCCTGTCGATATCTCGGTAGGAATAGGTTTCGTCTCCAAAGAGGACCAGGGGCTTCTCTGGGTGCTTCTGGACTTTGGCCAAGAAGAATTCCAGTAAGGTGATGGGAGGTTTGCGCCAGAGACACATGTGGCATTTGTATCCTAATTGAAGGATGCGAAAGAAGGAGACCACGTCCTGCCAAAAATAGGGGCTGTAAAATTTCCCCAGGTGGTAGAGAAGGATCAATATCCCTGCCACAACCACGCTCACATCAAGCATGGCTGGGGTCTGGCTTCAGAAGACCCAAGCTCCTGGAAGCTGCAGGCACCCACTGCCTCTTGCAGGCTCCGTCTGAGAGCTGCTGAACGAAGGCAGAAAAGCAATGAGGAACATTAAATGAGATGGAATTTATACTCTCCCACCAGTTCCCACAAGCTGATAGGAGGGAACACTTGACTGTCAGTCTGCAGACAGTTAATTTGCATGGACTGAGTTGTCTTTGGCTCACAGCACAGGGTTGGTGGCACACACAGCTCCTCTGACTTACGGTTAGTGATTATATTTCCTCTCGGATGAAGGCAGGGCTTTATTTCAGCCAGAACTCACCAGATCTCAGTTCTAGCACCTCTCAGGTGGGCTCCATTGCCATCGTAAGAGGACGAGGGAGAGTTCCAACACCTCTTTTTCTATAAAAATAGCACTAGATGAGGACATTGGTTCTGTCCACATGTGCAGTTATGGTAAAACACTTTTCTGTTTGGATACGGCAGAGGCGCCATCTTCTCAAGACAATTGAGCAGGCCCAACGCAATGTCCCAATGTCAAGCGCACGTCACGTGATGTCCTGATGATGTTCAAGGAGCCAAGGAGTGAAGCCAAGCACCCTCTGAAGATTGAGAGGGCCTGGCCCCCTCCCAAAAATATTGGGGGGGGCGCCAAAACTGCTTCGTCCCCCAGGAGTTGCAGCGCCTCGTGTATGGTATGCTTACAAGAGCTCTGTGTTCCAAAATGTGGGTTGATGGAGAGAAAATCAAATGGACTCTCCACAGACATTTATGCATTTATTTCAATTTTTTGTCCCACCCTTGGTACCCGTGAAGGTCAGTAAGTTAGCAAAGATGGCTGCCTCTCGTTTTATACTCCAATAAGCTTGGGGAGCAGGCTGCACTCACAAGGAGCAGCTGAGGGGCTGGGAACCTCTGGTGTTGTCAGGGACTGGGCAGAGAAGGAATAGTGGGGACCGCCTCCCCAGCCTGACCCTTCCAGAGAAGAAGTTCAGAATTAAAACAGGGGGTTGAGGGAGGTAGCAGCTCAGAGGCACATGAGGGGGAAAGCTGGGAAATCATGGGACAGCCAGAACAACACCCAGCTGAAACGTCCTCAGAAGGCATTCCAGACCCTCCATCTCTCAGAATCCGGTGAGCTTTCAAAGTAGCATAGCAAAGAGCTCAAAGACAGAGGGCACGTAGCAGCACCCGTAGAGAAGACAATGAGAATGACGAGTGAGGAAGTGGGAGAGACGGGGGGGGGGCAGAGATTCACTCAGGACAATGCCATTATCCAAGAGGCTGGGCTCTATAGCCTCTCTCTGCTGTAAAGATTGAAATAAAAAAAGAACAGTAAGAAACTTTCCCTTGTCTTTGTACTTTCCTGGGCAACCAGCTAGGAGCCGCTGACAGCATCCTGACATATGTGCAGGCCAAATGCTGCCCTCTGTAAACATCTGGTACATCTGGTTATAGGGATGCGGGTGGCGCTGTGGGTTAAACCACAGAGCCTAGGGCTTGCTGATCAGAAGGTCGGCGGTTCGAATCCCCGCAATGGGGTGAGCTCCCGTTGCTCGGTCCCTGCTCCTGCCAACCTAGCAGTTCGAAAGCACGTCAAAGTGCAAGTAGATAAATAGGTACCGCTCCAGCGGGAAGGTAAACGGCATTTCTGTGCGCTGCTCTGGTTCGCCAGAAGCAGCTTAGTCATGCTGGCCACATGACCTGGAAGCTGTACGCCGGCTCCCTCGGCCAATAAAGTGAGATGAGTGCCACAACCCCAGAGTGGGCCACAACTGGACCCAATGATCAGGGGTCCCTTTACCTTTACATCTGGTTATGGCTAGGTCAAGGGCTGTAGTGCAGTGGCAGAGCCTTACATACAGAAGGCCTCAGGTTTATTCCCCAAAATCTCCAGATATACGGCTGTGAGAGACACCTGCCCAAAATCCTGGACAGCTCCTGCAGTCTGTGTATGGTAGGCAATATTGAGCTAGATGGACCAGTTGTCTGATTTGGTATAAAGCAGCTTCTGATCTGCTCCTTGCAAGCTCCAGCTCAGTGCAGCAGCCCCAGCTACAGCTCCTGTCACATGTACACCCCCTGAAAAAAAACCACCCAGTCCCCCTTTCAGTATATTCCTTCATCCCCCTGCCCTTTCTTCCTAAAGCCCTCCAGCCTACGTTTTTACACCCATCCTATATCTATCTAGCTCTATCTACCGATGACTGGGTGTGGCTGAAATCCTCTGTGCACTGACTCAGAAGAATGCTCTGAGATGACAGTGGCCTTTTCCAGCATCTCTGGAAAACCATCACTTTTGGACCACATTCCAAGACCATGCCATGTCTGGAACCCTACTGAAATGAAGCACCGATCCTAGTTCTTTTGTTATTCCAGATGCGCAATGATCTGGTCGTATCATTAATATTATTTATTAAATCCATTCGACGTTCACAAGGTGGTTCATAACATAAAAATACAAAAGGAGAACACAAACTAATGTTAAAAAAAAAAGGTCCTCCGAACTAACTTGTGCAGGATTCACAAGAATTCATGGAGATGCATGCATGCCCTTCCCAGACAAAAGCCAAAGTGTTCAGTGCTCTAGTTGTTCTTGGGTTTCCTGTGCTACTAAGGACAGCTAAAGAGGCATTCACAGCTTCAGTTTCTTCTCTGCAATGGCACTGAAGATCTGCTGAGTCATTGGCACGTAACTTTTTTCCAAGTCATCTAGGAAGAAGAGAGGGTCCCTGATGATGACAGGGTCAAATCCTTCCTTCACCAGTTGACTTTTGAGCTGCTTAAAAGTGCCTGTGGTCTCCAGCATGTCCTGTGTGAAAAGGGGCACTGGGGTGAGTACAGAAGCATGAATGACGCCCCACCTGTAATCATCTCAGGCAGGCAGGCAAGTCCTGATAAGAAGTAATGACTCTCCGGCAGTTTTATGTTACGTTTATTTATAAAAAACACATGCAGAGCACGGCTTCTCGCCTGCTCGCATTGATGATAGTTGGTCAGTCTGAATCTCCGCCCCTTTCACAGCAGGAAGGACGTCAAATTCCAGCCCTTCCCCTCTTGCCCATCCGTTGTCCTCTGACCTTATCCATTCTCCTAGAACAGGGAATGAGAGGCTGGCCTTCCCCCTTCCACTCAACACACTCTCAGTCCTCTGCTTATCTGCTGATTGCCTAGCAACACTCTGGCTGCCTCCTAACTCTCCTGCTTCTTGAGAGCTAACAGGTAACAGGGTTTAGTGAGCAGGAAGAGGCGGCGGGAGAGAAGTCCGGAATCAGAAGCAGGAGAGGAGGGAGGCCAAGAAGCAGAGATGGGACAGGCTGGTGAAGAAGCACAGGTGTCTCCCCCTCCTGCTGCGACCCGTTCCTTTCCTCACTAGTATCTCAGAACCAGGAGAGGCATGAAGCGGGAGGAGCAGAGACAGGCAGGCAGGCACAGTCTCATATTGCTTGCTGGAAGAGGAGGTGACATAGACAGCTGTGGGAAGGCAGGGACCTTCATTCTCCGCCACTGCCTCACGGAGGCAAGACCTACTGAAGAAGAGTTGGTGTGCTTATTAGGCCTGGCGCTCCTGCGCAGATCCTGTTTTTTGTACCAAAGAGTTAACTTCACATACTCCATGTGATTTACTGAAGGCTCACTCCTGACAGCTAACAACATTAATAATACAGACTAAAGAGCAGCACCTTACCCGGATGCGAATGAAGCGAGGTATAGCATAGTTTGGCAAGCAGTCCTTGGCATGGGCATAGACCTCCTTCCCATCAAAGGGCAGCCCATCCTTCAGGCATATGGATGCCATCCCGATCTTTCCTTCGTGTCCTGGAACAAACCAAAAAGAGGAATGTTTTAAGGGCATTGCCACACGTTGCACACAAACGAGGATAAAAGACAACCCCAATGGGGGCTTCTTCTAGGGGGGCTTCCAGATGTGGCAGCATCCCCATCACAGCTGTTCTGTCTTAAACTGGAAGCGGAAGCAGAGCTCTGCTTCCAGAAAACTAACACTCTGTGGCCAAGTGTGCAGCCTTCATTTCCTCTGCCCCAAATGTTGGAGGGGGACAGTTTTCACTGGGACCATTATTTGTGTGAAAAAGGGTGAAATACTACGTCTCCCTGCCCCCACTGCACTTCACACACGCGCACACAATTATTTTTGCGTGCGGAGGGAGAAAAAGAAAGGATCCAAAGGCAGTGTTAAAGAAGAGGGCTAAAGTAGGGGCAGGGGGCTGCTGCTCCTATCATCCCTGATCACTGGCCATGCTGACTGGGGCTGATGGGTTAGAGTCCAATAGAATCTGGAGGGCTGCAGGTTCACCATCTCAGGATGAAAGCAGTAGAATTAATTCCTAGAGAGGAAATAGACAATAGAGAAGGAAATGGTTCTACTGCCATGCCTAGCCCTGACCTGGTAAATGTAGAGTCCTCAGAGGGTGAACTCCAAGGACTTTGAGGAGCACACAGGGTCTCTTAGAACTAGCACTGAGGATCCCCTTGAGGGGTCTTCTCAGGGAGGGCCTGCTGAAAAACCCTTGGTGGTATCAAAGGAAGGGTGGGAGCCACCACCACCCCAGTCCTCAAGAACACCAGCATTGAAAGATCTGGGTCTGAGGGAACATTTTTGGTGGACTTGTAAAAGAGTAAAAGTGTATTGGGAAATGATCCATAACAAACTGAAAAATATGTTTAAAAGTACTCCCCCCCCCAAGAACCCCCCCAAGTCCTTTCTGTTGGGGATAATTCAGACTGAAATTCCCAGGTGTCAAAAAAGGTTATTTATGTAGGCCAGTACTGCGGCCCATGTTTTGTTAGCCCAAAAATGGAAAATGAGCAAAGTCCCAACTAAAGAAGAGTGGCAGCTTAAGTTGACAGAATATGCGCAGCTTGCAGATTTAACATACAGAAGAAGCGAACAAGAAGAACATAGAGAAGACTGGAAAACTTTTATTGAATATATGGGAAATAACTGTGTACAGCTGAAAACACTGGCAGCATTAAGATAAATTCAACAGTGTAAATAAGTTATGATGCATGTAATAATGGAATACTGAATGGTATAGTTTCTGTAAAATATGCAGGAATTTATCATATGTAAAATGAACCATGGAAAGAGAGGAAGGGAAGTCATTGGTATGTTAAGGATATATAAATGAGTACTTTAAATTGTAAAACAGAAAAATTGTGTGTGTGTGTGTGTGTGTGTGTAAGATCCAGGTCTGTGGCTGAAGAGCAATGACGTAGCATGTGTGTGACATAAAAATTCAGCACCCCTTCACCTCTCCACTTCTGTTGTTTGTTGTTGTTGTGGTGCCCCCTACAGGCACCCTCTTGATTCAGTGCCCAGTGCGGGCGAACCAGTCTCGCTCCCCTAAATGCACCTCTGCTACAGACTCAGAGTCAACACACAGCTCATGAGTAAAGAGTCTCCCGAGCCTTTCAGTTGCCGGAAAAGCCACTTCCACCCTTCGGAGGAGGTGGGGTTGTGGGCTTCACGGCCCCACCATGAGCGCGGTGGGTGGAGGCCAGCCCCCACACGATTGGGGGGGATTCCTGGCTGTGTCACCCCCTGGCCGGCCAATCGGCTGGTTCAGGGGACGTGGCCTGCACTATAAAGGCAGGACGCGGCCGGGGATCTCCCTCTTTGACGCTCATCAGCTGTTCGGTTTTCCCACCCTCCCGCCCTATAAGGTTTTGTTCTTTGACCTTGCTATGGACCTTGGTTGGTTGCCATTGAGGAGCCTGGTAGGAATTTTTCCACTTGGCAAATTGGCACCAGCCACTTGGTTTTTGCCTACCTCGTGGCAAATCGTCATAAGTTTCTGGGTACTGGCGGTTAGGCATTGGTATATTTCTGTAGATGGAAGGGGAGGTAATGCCATCACCTGCCCCGCATATTGAAGGGTAGTCCAATAAAGGATTCCGAGGGGCGTGGCCCTGTCCGAAGCCTGGGGAGGTGAGGGCCTAAGGCACGCCCCCTATCGGTGACCCCGGGGAAGTTCCTAGTTGATGTGCCTCAGCAGGACTCCCTCTACTGTTGGTTAACCCTTCTCGTACTTCAAGCGGACGGGCTGAAGTCAGATATAGGCGGTTAGGACGAATGCCTAAGCCAATACCACTCATCACCTGTAACCAATAAAGTTGTGGCCTTTTTTAGCCCATTAACCTTAATAATTGTGTCATTATTTCCACTTGGGGGGGACGGGAATTCGCCACGCAACAGCACAGGTCTCTGGCTCCTGATTCTAGTTCCTGCAGCTTGCCTGAACTCCCTGCGCTATTAGTCTTGGATTGTTGCCTGATGTTGCTTCTGGTTTATACCTTGGACCTTGGCTGACTCTCCATGCTTGACCTTGGTTTGTTTGCACTGTGCGCCATCTGCAACCCTGTCCCTGCTGGTGAGTGCTTTGCTATTTGATATCTTCTAGGACTGGGCACCCACTGGAGAGTGGCATAAGCCAGGAAATGGCTACAACAATCTATGCAAGCCATAACCCGGTAGAACAGCAGCATTACAGGCCATCTACACCTGGGGAAAATTGCACAGCTATTCTTTTTTTTTTTAATTAATATTTATTACTTTTCTGACAATTTAAACCCTACAAAAACAATACAACACAATACAACACAATAGAAAAACACTACATAACATTAATACATAAAACACATTAAATACATTAAACTAACAAAACAAAACAAAGACAGTTTAAAATAAATCAAACAATTTCAATATCTTATCTTTCATTCACTTATTTCCACGACCTCCTCCCACCTCCCTTTTTGTATTCCACTTCTGTTAATTGTTTAAGCAATTCCTTTCCATCTTCCTCTGTTTTCTATCCTATAATTATCTTAACACATTCTAACCTTATTTTTTCCTTTAATACTCTATTAATCTATTTATACTTAATTCCTTGTAACATTTCTACTAAAGCCATATAATTTCATTCCAACATTTTTCTAACATTCATTAATTTTACAGTGTTTCTGTAAATAGTCTTTAAACTTTTTCCAGTCTTCTTCCACCAACTCTTCTCCCTGGTCTCGGATTCTGCCAGTCATTTCTGCCAGTTCCATATAGTCCATCAACTTCATCTGCCATTCTTCCCGGGTGGGTAAATCTTGCGTCTTCCAATACTTCGCGATGAGTATTCTTGCTGCTGTTGTTGCATACATAAAAAAGGTTCTATCCTTCTTTGGCACCAGTTGGCTGACCATGCCCAGGAGAAAGGCCTCTGGTTTCTTCAGGAAGGTATATTTAAGTACCTTTTTCATTTCATTATAAATCATCTCCCAGTATGTCTTAATCCTTGGGCATGTCCACCAAAGGTGAAAGAATGTACCTTCAGTCTCATTACATTTCCAACATTTATTGTCGGGCAAATGATAAATTTTTGCAAGCTTGGCTGGTGTCATGTACCACCTATAAATCATTTTCATTAAATTTTCTCTTAAGGCATTACATGCCGTGAATTTCATACCTGTGGTCCATAACTGTTCCCAGCCAGCCATCATTATATTATGTCCAACATCTTGTGCCCATTTAATCATAGCTGATTTCACCGTTTCATCCTGAGTGTTCCATTTCAACAGCAAGTTATACATTCTTGACAAATTCTTGATTTTTGGATCTAACAGTTCTGTTTCCAATTTTGATTTTTCCACCTAGAAACCATTTTTTTTGTCCAAATTGTATGCCTCCATTATTTGGTAATAATGGAGCCAATCTCGCACTTTATTTTTCAGTTTTTCAAAACTCTGCAGTTTTAGTCTGTCTCCATCTTGTTCCAGAATTTCCCAATATTTTGGCCATTTGGCCTCCATATTGAGTTTTTTCTGTGCCTTCGCTTCCATCGGTGACAACCATCTTGGGGTTTTCTTTTCTAGCAAATCTTTATATCTTATCCAAACATTAAACAATGCTTTTCTAACAATATGATTTTTAAACGCTTTATGTACTTTTACCTTATCGTACCACAAATATGCATGCCAACCAAATACATTATTGAAACCTTCTAGGTCCAACACGTCAGTGTTTTCAAGTAGCAGCCATTCTCTCAGCCAACAAAAAGCAGCTGATTCATAGTAAAGTTTAAGGTCTGGCAGGGCACATCCGCCTCTTTCTTTAGCATCAGTTAATATCTTAAATTTTATTCGAGGCTTCTTGCCCTGCCAGACAAATCTAGAAATATCTTTCTGCCACTTCTTGAACCAATCCATCTTATCCAAAATTTGTAATGTTTGGAACAGAAACAACATCCTTGGCAGCACATTCATTTTTATCGCAGCAATTCGACCTAACAATGATAACTTCAAATTTGTCCATATTTCTAAATCCTTTTTCACTTCAATCCAACATTTTTCATAATTATCCTTAAATAAATTCACATTTTTGGCAGTCATGTTAACCCCTAAATATTTCACTTTCTTAACCAGTGTTAATCCTGTCTCCTCCTGAAACTTCTCTCTCTCATTCACAGTTAAGTTTTTCTCTAAAACCTTAGTTTTCATTTTATTCAGCTTAAAACCTGCTATCTGTCCGAATTCCTGAATCAGTTCCAATACCCTTTTAGTACTGGATTCTGGCTCCTGTAAAGTCAATACTAAATCATCAGCAAATGCTTTCAATTTGTACTGTTTAGCTCCCACTTGTATACCTTTAACCTCTTGGTCCTTCCTTATCATGTTTAACAAAACCTCAAGGACCGATATAAAGAGCAATGGAGAAATTGGGCAGCCTTGCCGTGTCCCTTTCTCAATCTTAAACTCTTCTGTCACTACATTGTTCACAATTAATTTTGCCTTTTGTTCTGAATAAATTGCACCTATACCGTTTTCAGACCCTTGACCTACCCCCATCCCCTGTAGATTCTTCTTCATAAAACTCCAAGAAATATTGTCAAAGGCTTTCTCTGCATCCACAAATATCAAAACTGCCTTAGTGTTGATATTCACTTGTAGTTTTTATAGAATATTAATTATATTCCTCATGTTATCAGACAAATGTCTGCCCGGGAGAAAGCCCGCTTGGTCTTTATGAATTTCTTCTGCCAACACCTTTTTTAATCTTTTAGCCAAAATATCTGCAAAAATTTTGTAATCCACATTAAGCAGCGATATGGGGCGGTAGTTCTTAAGCTGTGTCTTTTCAGTCTCTGTTTTTGGTATAAGTGTTATGTAGGCTTCTTTCCACGACTCTGGTGCCTTTCTCCCTTCCAATATTTCGTTGCAGACTTCCTTCAATGGTTGTATTAACCATTCTTTCAAGGATCTGTAATATCTTGAAGTCAAACCATCTGGCCCTGGAGATTTACCTAATTGCATATTCTGGATGGCCCCTTCCACCTCCTGATCCGTTATTTTGTGATTCAACATTAGCTGTTTTTCCTGAGAAATTTTGTGTAATCCATTTATTTTCAAAAATCGATCAATGTCCATTTCTTTCTGCTTCTCCTGTGTATAAAGTTGTTTAAAATACCTCTGGAAGCACTTCCTGATCTCCACTGGGTTCTGTATATTCTTTCCTTCCACTTCCAAATTCGTAATAGTATTAAGTTTTTGTCTTTTTTTCATTTGCCAGGCCAACAATTTTCCACACTTATTTGCCAATTCAAATGTCTTTTGCCTCATCTGTTTAATCTTCCATTCTATTTCCTGATTCATCAGCTTCACGTATTGTACAGTGGTGCCTCGCAAGATGAAATTAATTCGTTCTGTGAGTTTTTTCGTCTTGCGAAGCACGGTTTCCCATAGGGTATTAACGGTTTTAAGAAAAAGGAAACAAACTTGCAAGACGTTTTCATTTTTCGTCTTGCGAAGCAAGCCCATAGGGAAATTCGTCTTGTGAAGCAACTCAAAAAACGAAAAACTCTTTCGTCTTGCGCGTTTTTCGTCTTGCGAGGCATTTGTCTTGCGAGATACCACTGTACTTGATATAACTTTATCTCTTTCAGAATCTCCTGTGACTTTGGTTTTGCTCTCAGTTTCTTCTCTCCTGCACAGCTATTCTATGGAATTTTCTTATTTGTTTTTAAGTCAGATTTTCTGAGATTTGAAAGAAAAATGGAAGCTGGACAGGGAACAAACAAGAGGGTGGGTGTTGCAGGAAGCTGCAATATAAAACTTATCACATTAAAAAAAGTGCTTGTGTCCTGGTGCTTCACTTGTCACAACTAACTGCTCTAGACGTATAACAGTTGCAGACATTTGTCCTGTACCTGGATGTGCAAATGGATGGACCCTCCTTCAGCAGTAAATAATAAAACATGTTAATGTCGCTTTGGGGAAATTGTATTCTGTGAATATTGTTCCTTGACCTACTCCTAGACTATATGGAGAACCCAGTGTGGCTCATTCTTTTTCTTGCCAAGTGAATTTTCTTTTTCAGATTGCTTTTCTCCTTCTTCATATGTTTCCACCCTCCCTTAGGCATATAGATTTTGTAGTTGTGAAATTATTACTATCATCTCCTTCTGCTATTTCAGAAGCTAGCTTAGACACCTGCTTTCCAGGCTGCTTTTCTTTTATTGTATTTAGAGGGAGCCTGGAAGTTATGGTTTGCATCGTAGGCTTGGGATTCATGTTCAGTTTTATGATGAATTTTTCATTGTACTTTGTATGGCTGATCTTTACATACACCGCTTAGAAATGATTTTTTTAAAAGCACAATATACATGCCATGAAATAATTAATTAAATAGGCTTGTAAATAGCCACTGGCCTGGGCTTGCCGGTGGGACAGTAAAAATTGCTTGTTGGCAACCAAGTAGAGATCATGTTGTAAATAGCAAAGAAGTTGGTTCTGGTCTTTCTGGCTTTTAGCTATGTCACAAATAACCACATTCTCTACATTAGAGGGGAAATGATCAGTCCATCTTGCACCCTAGGAGGTGAATGGATTTTTGCTCCCGCAAACATTTTCATTGTCCACAGTACAACTCAGAATAGATAAAAGGGTTGCATTTGAATATGTCTGCCTGTAGCACAAGGCAGTGTGTGGACTAGAGAGAAAGATTAACCTAACTGGCATCTTGATCTCAAATATTTGTGCTAGCATATTTGCCGGAGACAGTGGTGCAATGTC
The DNA here is from genome assembly GCF_964106645.2 of Podarcis pityusensis. Lineage (NCBI taxonomy): Eukaryota > Metazoa > Chordata > Lepidosauria > Squamata > Lacertidae > Podarcis > Podarcis pityusensis. Next base: position 27,725,066 of record NC_138038.1, read on the forward strand.
ATGGTTTGTGACTTTGCTCTGATCGTTGTGGGAGCCCTTCTAAGTAGTGGAGTAGGAAAGCTGGAAATAGTGCCAACGTATTTCATATCTGGCAACCAATGCACCCCTTTGGTTTCAGATATTACAGGGGTAGATGAATCTAAAAAGCCCAGGACACAAATTTTCACAGCCCTCTAGTGGCTATGGTGGCTCATTTACCAGAAGTGAGGTACCCGTATTTTTCGCTCTATAACACGCACCCGACCATAACACACACATAGTTTTTAGAGGAGGAAAACAAGAAAAAAAATATTCTAAATGAAACAGTGGATGTATGATTTTTGTGGTTCATGCTGTGGCCACAGACATGTGATCTGACAGTGAGTTTGGAGTAGCCCAATGCAAAAATCCTGAGGATCCATGTGGATCCATGCTTTGTAACCACGTTTTAAGTGGGGAGGGAAGGAAAAGCACTCAAGGGACAAGGAGCACGTGCGGGGTGTGTGGAGAAGGATGCTGCTAATAATGAAGAAGAGGGGTATAAGGGGAGAAGGAGCACGTGTGGGGTGTGTGGAGAAGGATGCTGCTAATAATGAAGAAGAGGGGTATAAGGGGAGAAGGCTCCTCTCCTCTCCCACTTTGCTCCTTTAAAGCAAGCAGGCTCTGCTTTTCTCCCTCCTCCCCACTCATCCCCGGCAGCGGCTCTTCTCCCGCTTTGCTGTTTCAAAGCGAGCCACAGAGGAGGGAAGGAAGGGGAACCATGGATCCTCTGCTCACGACTGCAGCAGATCTTCCCCGCCACCCATAGGCATTCCCTCCATAACACGCACAGACATTTCCCCTTACTTTCTAGGAGGAAAAAAGTGAGTGTTATGGTGCAAAAAATACGGTATTTCATGTTAACTCTGGAAGAGTAGACTCAATTCTGACCAGACTAAGCCTTCTGATCTATATTTTGCCCTAGGAGGCTTAGTTTGGTCAGAATCAAGTCTACGCTTCCAGAGTTAACGCAAAATACACTACTTCTGGCAAATGAGCCACCATAGCCGCTAGAGGGCCATGAAAATTTGTGTTGCGGGCTTTGTAGATTTGTCTACCATGTGCTATCTGAAACCCAAGGGGCCCATTGGTTGCCAGATGTGTGTTTTTTCCAGCTTTCCTTCCCACTGTAGCTAGCAAAACGCATTTTACACATGTCACCAGAGACCTGCCTTCCAGCTTCTCTTGCACTGTTTGCGCCACTGACGGCATTAATGTGGGACTAATAGAAAGGGAGAAGGGCCATTAGGAAAAGGAAGAAGAAGTGGTATAGTTTGTGGCCAGGATAGGTTTTCTGTTCGTGTTACAAGCTGATGCAATCTATCGATGTGAAAGTGTTGCATATTACATTCACTGTCTTGTATCTCTTCAGTGGAGAAGCAGCATATAAAAATAAAGCAGCATTTCAAAATAAACACTGTTGACCTAATGGATCTAACTGTGATTCCTGCATTGCAGAGGTTTGGACTAGATGACCGCTGGGGTCCTTTCCAACTCTGCGATTCTAAATCTCTGTTCAGCACGTTCTGCAGATCCATCATAAGGAGAGAGAACGAAGTGCGGCTATTCCACAATGAATGCCCAGTATGGAAGCATTGTGGGTGAAGGACATTTTTTCAGTGGAGGGGGAATGGGAGTGAGCTGCCGGCCATACCTTCCGGGGCAGATGGGAGCTGGAGTCCAGTGACATTTGGGGCAGCATAGGTTCCCCACCTCTGGTTTAGGCACCTTGTGCTCTATAGACCGTGGGACTCACAGGCACTTCAAACCGTGACTGGAAATGGTGCCAGTGTGCAAAGATGGTGGGTACAATGGACTATCCTCAATACCTCTTCCCTTAGCCTGCTGCTGTGGAGCAGATCTTCTGCTGCCACAGATGCTAACTCTGGCTGCCCAAAGTTGCATTTAAGAATGGCACTTCAGGACCCACCTGGCACCGGCACACCATAGACACTGGCTTCCTGAACCGACTCCAGCATTGCCAAGGTCGTCTCAACCTCCGTGGTGGCCACATTCTCCCCTTTCCAGCTGCAGAGAGAGGGGAACAGTTACCGTTTGGGGAGAAGAGCATGCCTATTATGTTAAGAGCAACTACCACAGCATTTCTTTGCCGCTCTTGAGTGTTCAAAGTGCTTTGTGTACAATATTGTGCCATAGTCTTTAAATCTGTGGAGGGTGGCAGGAAGGTGGGGGCAGAGTTGGCACACTCCTGTGTGCTCGCCCCTCAATGTCTGTCCATTTACACCCCATAATAAAACATCAGAATAAACCAAAGCAGGAACACATTCCTGCTTCTTCCTAACCTTCTGCTACCTCAGAGTCAGCAAGAGAGCAAGCAGCAACAGCAAGAAGGAGGAAGAATAGGACCAGGTAGTGGGGTAGGAGAGCTGGGGGGAGGAATTCACATCCGGCAACCAATGTGCCCCTTTGGTTTCAGATACGACATGGGCAGGAGAGTCTAAAAAGCCAGGACCCAAATTTCCACAGCCCTCTTGTGGCTGCAGAGGCTCATTTACCAGAAGTAATATATTTAATGTTCACTCTGGAAGTTTATACTCGATTCTGACCAAAATAAATCTCCTGGTGTGTATTTTGCTAACGCTAAATACATTACCTCTGGTAATAGCTGCTAGAGGGCCGTGAAAATTTGTGTCCCAGGCATTTTAGATTTGTCTACCCATGTACTATCTGAAACCAAAGGGGTTCATTGGTGGCCAGATGTGAAATATACTGGCATTCTTTTCAGCTCTCCTACCCCACTAAGGATGCTACCAGGATCGGCAATGGGGCTTTACATGAGGTGTGGGTCTCAGCAACAATCTGATAGTGTTCATTGCAGAGCAAAACCAGAAACTTCCTGGCACATTGCTTGTTTTCCTGCCTCCTTTCAACATCACAATACGAATGATCTCTGTACAGAATAAGGACATTTACAGTACATGAGTTTCTGTCATCTTTCTTCCTGAGGTGTTTGCTAAGGGCTCGTCCACACTTCCACTTGAAAGCACAGGGCTCAGCAGTTTTCAACTTCTGTCATGCTTTCTGGGCATGGGTTTGAGTGATTTTGCCTTTGCCCTGTCATTTCCTCCTGGAAAACCCACTCTTTAGTGATAAATTGGAATAAACAGCAATCATGGAAAATCCAGTTGCATTTGGTGCTAAATAGCGAGTTTCTGCAAGGGGTAGAAGCAGACAGAAGCGGGGCAAACAGAGGCAAGGACAAACCCTGAAAATCTAATTGTGGGTCTTTTTGCATCGACAGCCAGATCTCCTGTTGTTTCCCCCTCAACCATTTGCTTTGAGGGCTGCTGGGTATATTGCAAAGCAAAGGGGCAGTGAGACTGCAGCCAAGCAGAAATTTGCATCTATGAATATAAATGAGCAAATGCAAATCTCATGCAGGCTTCTGTCAGGGGCCTGTCCCCGAGACATTTTACTACCCCTGCTTCTAAATATACCTTGCATAAATTTGCACTGTGTTATATGCTATACCTGGCATAATGCCAACAACAGATATACCGTATTTTTCCGTGTATAAGACTAGGGGTTTTTAACTAAAAAATTGGGTTTAAAATTGGGGCTCGTCTCATACACGGGTAGTGCTGAGGGGTGTTTTCTTAATTTGGAGTCCCCCCCAAAAAGGGGGCATCTTAGACATGGGAGCGTCTTATACACGGAAAAATACGGTGTATATCATCTGAAATTGCAACCTTGGCAGACCAAGTGCAGCAGATCCCACCTCACCTGGAGAGGTGGGACTCACCGGAAAGTGTCTCCTACCCGGTCCTGAAAATATAGAAAGCCATCATGGTCTTGCATCAGGAGGTCACCACTGTTGAAGTAGCAGTCTCCTTTGGTAAAAACATCCCGGAGAATCTTCTTCTCCGACTTCTGTTGGTCTCCTGCATAGCCAGAGAACGGGGTATGGCTAGTGATCTTGGCCACCAGTAATCCTGTCTCGCCTTGGAAGGGAAGGAAGGAGAACCTTGGTAATTCTGTTCTATTTCCCCATGCCCCATAACAAACCAACACAGTGGTGAAATTGACTGGACCAGACTACTCTAAACAATTTCACTCATAAAGGACAATGCTTTTAGAGTACAGGAGCTGAATGGAAAAGGTAGCTTTGCATGCCTTCCCCTTGAAGTTTACCCCTCACAGAGCTACCATTCCCAGCATCCCCCAACTAACTACAATACCTAGAATTATTTTAGGGAAGGAATGCATTTTGAATGTTCTTTAAAAGTATAGTGCATACACAAAGGTGCTTTTACCCCTTTGGAACATTACTGGTCTTAAAATAAACTGGATAGTTCCTTAAAAAGAACAAAACCCTTTAAATCTTAATTTATTTCTGAGTTATTTCAGAATAATAATAATAATAATAATAATAATAAATAATTTATACCCCACCCATCTAGGTGGGTGGGTTTCCCCAGCCACTCTGGGCGGTTCCCAACAGAATATTAAAAACACAATCAAACATCAAACATTAAAAACTTCCCTAAACAGGGCTGCCTTCAGATTTCTTCTAAAAGTCAGACAGTGGTTTATTTCCTTGACATGTGCTGAGAGGGCATTCCACAGGGCAGGTGCCACTACCAAGAAGGCTCTCTGCCTGGTTCCCTGTAACCTTACTTCTCGCAGTGAGGGAACCACCAGAAGACCCTTGAAGAAGGACCTCAGTGTCCAGGCTGAGTGATAAGGGTGGAGATGTTCCTTCAGGTATACTGGGCCAAGGCTGTTTAGGGCATTAAAGGTCAGCACCAACACTTTGAATTGTGTTCAGAAACGTTCTGGGAGCCAATGTAGGTCTTTCAGGACCGGTGTTATATGGCCTCAGCAGCCACTCCCAGTCACCAGTCTAGCTGCTTCATTCTGGATTAATTGTAGTTTCCGGGTCACTTTCAAAGGTAGCCCCATGTATTTTATATTTAATCATTTGTAATTGACCTTGAGTTCTCTTGGGAAAAAGACATTCCAGAAATTCTATAGACAATCTTAAAAAAAAAAATCTTCCCGTAATGCGCCTAAGAGTTTTGTGGACTGGGCAATTCATATGTAAAATTAGTGCTTGTATGTGATGCTGGACCCAAACACACACGCATGCTGAAGTGAGAAACCAAAATTCTCAAGTCAAGAGTGCTGAGAGATGTTAGGAGACCCCATACAGAGCTACAGTTTTGCACCCTTGCAAAACTACAGTTCCTGCAATTCTTTGGGGGCAAGCCGTGGCATAAGAGTGCTTTAAACCTATGGTGTGGATGTAAATGTATGCTTGTTTTATTACCTGTGGCCACTGGGATGCAATATCCTTTCTCGTCCCTCACCGGCTCATCCTGGTCAACGTTATATTGAACCAGTTCGAATTTTGCCAGTTTCTAAAGTGGAACAGATAGAAAGGGAAGCATGAGAGGATAAGGCGTAAATTCAAGGCAAGCATGTTATAACACCAGGATCATAAAGCATTTGATGGAACCATAGAACTACTCTACAGGGTCATTGCCTCAAAGGGTCATTGAGTCCAACGCCCTGCAGTGCCGTAACCACAGCTAGGATCATTGACCTCAAGCAAAGATAACCAGTGGCCCCCAGGCCAGAGCCAGTTCCTTGGCACCTGGACTGTGGCTTCTCCTCCTTGGCACCGCTGCTCTCCTCAGCACTGCCCCTGGAAAGCGAGGGTTGCACAGATCCGGACAGAGCCACCTCAAGCTCCTTCGACCAGCAACACCAACTTCCCCCAAAGAGTGTGGTAAGAGAGCTTAGTTTGTGTCCTGCGCTTTTTAGACTCATCTACCTATGAACTTTCTGAAACCAAAAGGGCATATCGGTTGCCAGATGTGAAACACCGTACTTTCCCATGTATAAGACTTTTCGTTCTGTAAAATAAGGTGTAAAAACGGGGTGCGTCTCATAAACGGATAGTGCATAGGGGGGATGAGCGATTGGTTGCAGCCGTGAGCTGCAGCTTGTCAGTGGCAATTTGGTGGGTGATTGGTGGCTGCGGCAAGGGTGGCTTTGGTTTGGCTGGTGCTGCGTTAATTGGGCGGGAGATTGGTTGCTGCGGCAAGGGCTGCTGTGGATTGGCTGCCGCTGCGGCAATTCGGCGTTTGAATGCTGGCTGCTGTTTGCGAGCAGCAAACAGGGTGGAAGGGCGTGGCTTGGGCAGACGCTTGCAGGTTTCTGCGATGTGAGCGAATTTCTGGGTTAGTGATTTACTGCAATCCCCACCCCCTAAAAATCTCCACAACTCTGGTCAATCCTCCCCCCCAAAAAAACCTCAACAACTCTGGACCATCTCCCCCCATTTTCTTAATTTTGAGTCCCCCAAAATAGTGTCTTATACACAGGGGCATGTCATACACAGAAAAATATGGTATGTTGGCATTATTTTCTGAAACCAAGAGGCCAGAGGGAGAGTAACTGGTTCTGGTAAACTGGGCAAAGGTGTGCTCAACATCTTTGGCCGGTGTTGGGTAAAGCTGCATTTTCTGCCCTTCTCTCAAAAACATCCCTCAAGATGTCACCTGGGAAAGCTCTTGGATCTTTCTACAAGCCTACGTCACTTTAGCTATCATGACTCCCCCCCCCGGAATTCTGGGAATTGTAGTTTGGTGAGAGTGCTGGGGTTTATTTGTTAAGAGGAACCTAGCCGCATTCCACCACTCACAGAACTACAGTTCCCAGAGTTCCTCTTGGGAGGGGTGATTATTAAACTAAGTCACCTTATGCACATTTATTTGCCTTTCAATCGAGGTAATAAATCACTGTAAGGTTGTAAGGTTTTCAATTGAAAATAGTTCAAAGTTCAGGACTGAATGGATTAACTTTACACAGTTATATAAAGCTTGTGGGTGTCAGCAGATTTTTCATTTTGTTGACCTGGACTTTGGAACCTGCTCTTTGATTTTAGTTTATCTGAGCGGGCGCTCCAGCAAAATGTTGCAACGTGAAGTTTAGGACTCCAGCCAGCCATGCCCTTTTTCAGGGCATTCCATTCCATTCCCTCTCCCTGCTGGTTTACGATTCTCCCCACTCCACTCTCAAAAACAACCTGTCATAATTCTCTGCCCGAAGTGTATGCAGAGCCCTCATTGGACTCTTTCCCCCCCAAAAAATGTTTCTCTTTTTTTTTTGTACTTCTACAAACCTTGGAGTTCCTGGGTACCTGCTGATACATCTTCCTTGTTTGTGTGAGTACTGCCACTTTGGCTTCAGAAGGAACCACACTTAGAAAATTGAGTTTACTATTACTACAGTCGTACCCTGGAAGTCGAACGGAATCCATTCCGGAACGGAAACCAAGGCACGGCTTCCAATTGGCTGCAGGAAGCTCCAATCAGAAGCTGTGGAAGTCCCGTCGGATATTCGCCTTCCAAAAATTGTTCGCAAACCGGAACAGTCACTTCCGGATATGCGTCGTTTGGGAGCCAAAATGTTCGAGAACTAAGCTGTTTGAAAACCAAGGTACGACTGTGTAGACAAGTAGGATCCATAACAAAATCTTGCAGCACGGGTTGCTCCCTGTTCAGGATTCCAGTCACTGCTCTCCATTTCCCCAAGATAGTGACACCTTCCCTCTTCTATGTGAGGGGTGACATTTTAGCAACATAACCAATGGCACTGGCAGCCTGAACATCAACAATAGAGGGAATTATGATGGCAGCATTTACAAGACATGATATAATGTAACAGAGAAAGGAGTTCGCTAACTTTGCAGCTGTCTTGCATTATCTCCCCCCCACCCTTGATCCATCCATATTGAATTGGCTGGCGTTTTCCTGTTGCTAAATTCATATACAGTGGTACCTCTGGTTGCAAACGGGATCCGTTCCGGAGGCCCATTCACAACATTAATAGAACGCAATCCGCAGCGGCGCGTCTGCACACATGCAGGTTGCGATTCACCACTTCTGTGCATGCACGTGACATCATTTTGCGCGTCTATGCATGCACGAGTGGCGAAACCTGGAACTACCCTTTCCGGTACTTCCGGGTTGCCGCAGGATGCAACCTGAAGAAACATGTCATGAAGCAAACATAACATGAAGTATGACTGTATTAATTAGGAATATTTACTGGCACACTTTGAAACGCTTTATTGTGAAATGTGCTTGATCAAATTTTTTTTTTAAACGCACTTAGAAATCCCAGGTGCCAAAACATGATTTAACAACATCATGATGCAGGGCCAAGTTCGGCTCAATGGTTATTTTCTTCTCTCTCTCTCTCTCTCTCTCTCTCTCTCTCTCTCTCTTTCTCATAGGACTCCTGTGACTTAAGCCCTGCATCTCAAACAGACATGGCATGGGGTGACGTTATTCCCATCCCTGCGTCAGACATGCCAAGAACAGCTTCACCTCCAGGGTTCTTGTTTACTGCACAACTCTTCAAAGGACAAAAGCCCTCATCTCGGAATATCTCATGGGACTCTTACCTTTGCACACGAGGCTGCATTCCAGCCAGGCAAAGGTCAAAGGTTTCTAGAAGCAACCCCCACCCCCCATTTAAAAAATACCCATATCTCGCTGTCAGGGAACTGACATCGGAGCTAGAGGCGGAGGGAAGGCTCTCAAATGATGCTGGAGAAGGGCCCAGCAGGGAGAGAGGCAGCTCAGCAGATGGGGAAGCAAATCAGCGCAACACCAGGGATAAAGGGGGGCAGATGGGGGAATCGGCGAGAGGGCTCCAGGACTCTTCACCGGACACCAGCGGGGAGAGCACGGGTGTGTGTGTGTGTGCTATGCAAGAATCACAATGTGGGCAAAACAGTGAAGCCAGCCAATGCTTCTCTTGATTCCTACAGCTCCTGTTAACTCAGTTAACTCAACTCTCCCCCACCTCATGCAGGAGGCAGCGAATCACAAGAGCAGGTGCCAGCAAAAATCACGATGCAGGCAAAACCGTGAAGCAAATGCCTCTAAATAGTTCCATCCTTATTTCGGACATTGTGATATATCGGTATTTCGCTATTTGTTTAGCTGTCGATATATAACAATGTTGAAAACCAGCTATCGCTCAGCCCTAGTCAGGAATCCAGTCCAATATCTGGAGAATACCACTTTGGTTATTCCTAGACTGAAGTATAGGGCCAAAGTCTACACAGAAAAGGTGGCTATTGAAGAGAGAACTGAAGGCAGCTTTAAGAGACCAGAAGATGAGGTGTGAAATTAGAGTGGAGTGTTTGGGGATGTTTAACTGGGACCTTGGAATTATATAAGACATTCTTTGTCTAGCTCCTTCCCTTTGATCTTACCGCCTTGGGTGACCCTGTTGCAAGTACGAGATTCCTGACGGCTTCGCTCACAAGGGTCATAGGAATGTGCAAACCCACTCACCGCCACAAGGTGATGATCCAGCAAGTGAGACAAAGAATGACCCAAGAAGTCCTCAACGGTAGAACAGGCAGGTGATAACAAGCGGTTATCATGGCTGTGAAGGCGGATGAAGGCTGCAGCAGATAGGATCTACCGGTTCATCGTGACTACTCATGCCATTGGAACAGAGCCCTACTGCGAAGACTGTGCGTTGATCAGCGTACACTGATCTACACACATAAAACAAATTCACGCACAGGCGTCTTCCAAAAACCCAACCCAACACTGTGGAAGGACGTGTGGGTCCAGAATTGGCCTCCACAGTCACTTACGGACTCACTGTTAAAACTGTGTTTATGGAAGACAATCCTACTCTGCTACAAGTGATCGCCAAAGAAGAAGAAGATAAGACATTATTTATTTAGACATTTGTGATCAACACACCCTGGAAATTCCTGCTTAGCCCTTATTACCTTGTGGAGGAAGTTTGTCTTTCCCATGGCTCCAACCTTCCCGATGTAGTTAATAAATCCAACATTCCCCTCTGTGGCACCATAGAATTCGTGGATTTGGATAGGTTTGAATTGACGCAGGAACTCCTTCCAGACTTCCACACGCATGCCGTTGCCTATTGCCAGTCGCACGCAGTGGTCTCGGTCGCTGTCCATCTGCAAAGAAACACATCGAGGTGATCATTGCGGTTCGAAATAAGCTGTATGGATAGCCATTTCACTGGCAATGAGTAGGAATTGTTCCAAGTGGTTACACTAACGAACTTTCACAAAAAAGAACAACTTGTCATGCCCTGTAAGTTTCTGACTAGATTGCTGCAATGTGGGGCTGCCTAGGAAGACGGTTCAGAAACTTCAGCCGGTTCAGAAGATACAACGGAGAGGCTGCAACTTGTAGAGAATAGGACAAAGGGCTCACCCACACTTTCGACTGAGCTATAGTTTGATCATATTGTGTACCGGTTAATTTCCCCGGGTTGGAGAGCTTTTCTCACTGATCCATGGTTGTGCCTCCAATCCTACCCAATGAATTTCATTAGATGTGCAGAAAATCTGAAGAGAGATTTTGCTTAACCGAACTTCAATTCACCAGATAAGATTCAGTATTTTTTTTTTTGCAAAGCACGGCTGCAGAACAATTTGACATAAGCTCACCATCGCCATCTAGTGTCATAATTGTAAAGTGAACTCAAAATGAGCTTAAATGTTATATTTGCAGCTGTATAACAGAGTCCAAAAGCAACATACTTTAAATTACAATCACCCTCCATTATTATTATTATTATTATTATTATTATTATTAGATTTATATACCGCCCTATACCTGGAAGTCCATGAAACCTTTTGGTCTCTGATGGACTATATGGAACTGGCAGAAATGACTGGCAGAATCCGAGACCAGGGAGAAGAGTCGGTGGAAGAAGATTGGAAGAAGTTCAAAGATTATCTACAGAAATATTGTAAAATTAATGAATGTTAGGACGATGTTGGATAGAAATTAAGTGGTTTCTAGCTGTAATGCTTTAAGGGAATATGAAAAAGGGGTTGTTAAGAGGTAAAAACTAATGTTACTATTTTAAGACCAAAGATTAGGATAAATAAAGAGGGTAAGGATTTACTGAACTGGAATACAAAAAAGGGAGGTATGGCGAGGTCCGGGAAACAAGCTAAGGAAAAATAAGCAATGGAAAATTTGAGTGTTTTTAATCATTTTTATTTTGGGGTTTTTTTTCATTTTTTATTGTAATATTTAAAAAAAAATCCTAATAAATATCTTATAAAAAAAAAAAAGAAACCTTTTGGTCTCAATAGCCTTGTAACTCAATGCACAAATACCACACCAACTGACACTTTCTGCAGGGTTTTGGCTCACCAAAAACTAAGCATGGCAACTGATTGACACATCTAAACTGAGAAGCATTGAACCCCCTGCTTTCTGCAGCATCAGGTGTACGGCAGGTGGACATGCACCCACCTGCTGCAAGGGATTCAGTACTGAGCAGGAGAACCCATTTTGCTTCTTGGCAACATTCATCCTCCCCCCCCAACCTGTCTCTCATTTACCTTTGGTGCATTACAGAGGTAGCGCATCATTTCTCCAACATATTGGATCACAGTGACGCCGTCTCGCCTGCAGTCGTCCCAGAAATGGGAAACAGAAAACTTAGACCTCAAGGCAATTGTGCATCCTGTTTGGGGAGGGGTGGGGGAGAAAGAAAGAAAGTGATTCCGCCTTCATTACTGTTTGGACCTGCAAAAGTTTTATAAGACACTGAAAAGCCTGCAACTCTTTAATGACACATTGCTTGGTCCTAATAAAGGTACAGTGGTGCCTCGCAAGACGAATGCCTCGCAAGACGAAAAACGCGCAAGACGAAAGAGTTTTCCGTTTTTTGAGTCGTTCCGCAAGACGAATTTCCCTATGGGCTTGCTTTGCAAGATGAAACGTCTTGTGAGTTCTTGCGAGTTTGTTTCCTTTTTCTTAAAGCTGCTAAGCCGCTAAGCCGTTAATAGCCGCTAAGCCGTTAATAGCCGCTAAGCCGCTAAGCCGCTAATAGCCGCTAAGCCGCTAATAGCCGTGCTTCGCAAGACGAAAAAACCGCAATCGAAGAGACTCGCGGAACGGATTAATTTCGTCTTGCGAGGCACCACTGTATTACCCGATTGAGGACTTTAAAGGAAAAAGTGCTGTTTTGTTTTTAAATGCCTTCTTCCTCTTCTTTGGCGATCACTCGTAGCCGAGTAAGATTGTCTTCCATAGACACGGTTTTAACAGTGAGTCCGTAGGTGACTGTGGAGGCCAATTCTGGATCAACATGTCCTTCCACAGTGGGGACATTGGTTTCCGGGTGGGAGTTGATCACGGTGTGCCTTCCCCTTAGCACATTTCTCCCTTGCGTCCTGAGCTTGAGTGTCTTCAAAGCCCATGACACCTTTAGTAAAGGCTGTTCTCCAACTGGAGCGCTCGCAGGCCAGTGTTTCCCAGTTGTCAGTGTTTATACTACATTGTTTATATTTGCCTTGAGACAGTCTTTAAACCTCTTTTGTTGACCACCAGCATTACACTTTCCATTTTTAAGTTTGGTATAGAGTAGTTGCTTTGGAAGACGATCATCAGGCATCCACACAACATGACCAATCCAACGAAGTTGATGTTGGAGAATCATTGCTTCAACACTTTGCTTCTTCCAGTAGACTGATATTAGTTTGCCTGTCTTCCCAAGTGATGTGTAAAAATTTTCGGAAACACCGTTGACTGAATCTTTCGAGGAGTTGGATATGGCGTTTATAAGTGGTCCATGTTTCACAAGCATATATTAAGGTTGGCAGTACAATAGCTTTGTAAACAAGCATTTTGGTTTCCCTGCGAATGTCCCACTCCTCAGACACTCTGCATTTCAATCGGGAGAAAGCCGCAGTTGCAGAGCTCAGGCAATGCTGGATTTCGGTATCAATGTTGGCCCTTGTGGAAAGATAACTGCCTAGGTAGGAGAAGCGATCAACATTTTACAACATTACACCATGTTTTTTGGATGTTGAGTGATAGGCCAAGCTTTTTGTAAGCTTCTGCAAAGATGTTTAGGATGGTTTGGAGGTCATCTTCTGAGCTTGCGCATACTACGTTGTCATCAGCATACTGAAGCTCTATGACGGAAGTTATGGTAACCTTACTCTTTGCTTTCAGCCTGCTCAGATTGAAGAGCTTTGCATCTGTTCGATATATGATTTCTACTCTGGTGGGGAGTTTCCCTTCGACAAAGTGTAGGATTATGGCAAGGAAAATAATGAATAGAGTTGTGGCAATAACAAAACCCTGTTTAACACCTGCTCCCACTGTGAATGGTTCACTTTGAGAGCGATTGTTACCTGAGATTGTTGCTGTCATATTATCATGGAGGAGCCGAATGATGTTTACAAATTTATCTGGACAGCCAATTATAGAAGGACAGTCCACAGGGCATTATGATTTACAGTGTCGAAAGCCTTAGTCAGGTCAATAAATGCCATATACAGGGGTCGGTTTTGCTCTATTCATTTTTCTTGAAGCTGTCAAGCGGTGAAAATCATGTCCACTGTCCCCCTAGAAGACCGAAAACCATTTTGGGATTCAGGAAGGGTCAGCTCGGATGTTGTTACGAGACGGTTTGCCAGGATCCTTGCAAGAATTTTGCCGGCCGCAGCTAATAGAGAGATGCCTAGATAGTTTCCACAATCATTTCTGTCACCTTTTTAAAGAGATTGATAATTTTGGCATCCCTAAAGTCTACTGGGATTTCTTCTCTTTCCCAAACTTTTTCGATGAGCTTGTGAAGTTGTTGTACAAGTTCAATTCTACCGACTTTGAAGATTTCGGCAGGTATCCCATCAGGTCCACTGGTTTTGTTGTTTTTAATTTGGTTAATAGCTGTACACAACTCTCCCAGATTTGGAGGTAATGCAAGCTCTTCTTGAACCTGTTTTTGCAGAATTTGTGAGAGGACCTCAGCAGCTCTGGGGGAGTTGTGGTTAAGGAGATGTTGGTAATGTTCTTTCCAGCGCAGTGCAATAGCTTCTTTATCTTTCAGAAGAGTGATACCGTCTGCTGAGCGTAGTGGGCATATGCCATGATTTATTGGCCCATTGTTTTTAAATCCCAATGCACTCAAGAGCATATATATATATATGCATGCTCACACCCTGGAATTAGCAGATAAGAAATAAACATTAGATCGGTGGCTCCCAAACCTTTTTGGGCCACAGCCCTCTTGGTTCCATAAACTCATCCACAGTGCCTTCTAATCTATAAAAAAGCATTATTCAGAATAGCAGTCTGCACCACCCACTAAGGAAGATAATAACACAATAAAATTCAAAAGGGTAACAATTAATTTCACATTTGTTCAAAAACAATTAAAATATTTAGTTCAACTGATTAAACCAATTTGACGGACTCAATCCAGTGATACCAGCTTTTCAAAGTCTGATAGTCATTTACACCTCCAATGCCACCCCAACTTGTCTCTTAGCACCCACTGTGTAATCCCATCACCACAACCCGGGGTGGTTAAGTGCCCACTTTGAGAACCATGCCAAAGAGCTTTCCAAACTGTGTGTCATGACACACACCCTTCTCAAACACACATGCCCCTTTATTCACAGGCTCACAAAGACATGTAATAATGTACATGTGGAATGTAATAAGATGCGAAATCATTAAAACCCTGCATTTATTACATTGACTAACAAAGGAGAGATATTAAATAATAAATATAAAATGTTTTTAATGATTGGCTTATATTATTTATTTATTATTAAAAATAAGAATTTAATTTCTCTGTTTTGTGAGTTGGTATTATAGATACAGCACAGAGAATCTCTGAAAATCATTTGAAAACACACACACAAAAAGAGAGAGAGAGAGAGAACAACAACACCAATGCTGCCACAACAGCCAGTTAGTGGCCAAAGAAAAAGGCCTGTCAGAACAAAAAAGTTTGCTTGCTGGTGACAGGAAAGCTGACTAGGGCCAGTCTAGTCTCCCTTCGAAGGTAGTTCCACAATCTGGGAGCAGCCACCAAGAAGGCCCCCTCTTATCTTCACCAAACGTGCCTGTGAGTGAGATGGGACTGAGAGAAAGACTTCCTTGGAATATCTCAAAGCCGAGGAGAATCATATAGGGAGAGATGGTCTTTCAGATAGCCTGAACACAAGCTGTATAGGGCTTTGTAGATCATAACCAAAGCTTTGAATGGTGCCTGGAAACGGACTGGTAGCCAATGAGGATTTTTGAAATAAGATCTTTCTGTTCTCCCTTATGGTACTCAATTGAGCATCAAGTCCTAGCAGGAAACAGGACTGGTTGAAGGCATGGCAATGTGGGATGAATTCAAGGCAGCTGGATTAGCTGTATGATAAGGACTAGTTGGCCCTATGGGGGGCAACAGTTTCCTCTTCCCTCTCAGAAGCTCCAAACAAGGGTCCCTGATTATCAACATCAGGATATATTTTTGGATTACAGCAATCCTAGGCGAAAAGGCCAGGGAGGTGTGGAGTCTTTTCTGTGGGTATTCAAGAGAACCAGTCTAGTTATGGAATATTCATCCACAGTGCTTAGTAAGGAGAAATCCTAAGATCTGAAAATTATGAAAATTACGTAGTGTGCACCATACAGGTGCACCATTGCGTTTCTTTTCTCTGAACTCTTCAGTGCATTTACTCACAAATAAACTCAGTGGGAATTACTGCTCCCTGATGGGTGTGTTGTGTGAATTGCAGCCCAGAGGCTCCTGTGGTGTGTGAAAAAGAGTCAGCCTAACGTTTGGTGCCTCCCGAGTTTTTGGATCCAATTTCTTGCAGTCAAAAATCCTCCAGGTGTGGCAATGTGGGATGAGTTCAAGGCTGCTGGATTGGCTGTTTGATTCGGACTAGTTGGCCCTATGGGGGGGAACAGTTTCCTCTTCCCTCTTGGAGGCTCCAAACAAGGGTCTATGATTATCAACATCAGGATATATTTTTGGATTATAGCAATGCTAGTCGAAAAGGCCAGGGAAGTGTGGAGTCTTTGCTGTGGGTATTCAAGAGAAGCAGTCTAGTTATGGACTATCCATCCATAATGCTTAGTAAGGTGGAAGCTTGATGTTCTTAAAATTATGAAAATTATGTAGTGTGTGTGTGTTTGTTAAAGGAGGATTGCTTTTAACACCCAGACTTAAGTGGATGCTGATCTATTGGAAGGGGTGGGGTAGGAAACATTAGCTTACATTGCTCTTTTGGGATATTTGTTTTGATTATTCATTTGTTTCCTGCTTTCTTTGCTTTTTAAAAAACATCCTTAAAGTAAGGTGCATGACAACTACCCAAATTGACTATTTTTAAAGCTCCCTCATTAATTATAAGAGCAAACCTTTTCGGATGAGAGACATTCCTTCCCTTTCAAGTGATATGCAGCCCACTCCTAACTTGATTTTTGTGTTGGCATCTCGGGAGACAAGTGAATAGTGTGCCTTCTGGGATAAAGTCAAACCATTGGAGAGCTACAGCGCCAGCTGTGGCTGTAGAGACCAATATGGGAGAGACAACAGGTGCACCATGGCATTTCTTTTCTCTGAACTCTTCAGCGCATTTACTCACAAATAAACTCAGTGGGAATTACTGCTCCCTGATGGGTGTGTTGTGTGAATTGCAGCCCAGAGGCTCCTGTGGTGTGTGAAAAAGAGTCAGCCTAATGTTTGGTGCCTCCAGAGTTTTTGGATCCAATTTCTTGCAGTCAAAAATCTTCTAGGTATAGTTGGACTTTAGGATATATTTATATTTATACTCAATAGGGTATGTTGATTTCCTGGGGAAACGGTTTTGTTCTCAAGAGCTATAGTCTGAGGAATAATAAACAAGGGATGTCCACAGGGGTCTTGGATATGAATTATATTTTCCCATTGTGGACGAGGGGATTGATACATCTAAAAGATTGTCTCACTTCTGTACACGCCGAACCAAAATCACTGCATTCTGCAGGAGAAGGCACCCTGTAGGTACTGTTTGAACATTCTGCACAATATCAGAATTGAGCCTTTGCCATTGGAGCATCTACTCCTTGGAACTCCCATTAAACATCAGAGAGGCAGCATCACTGTTGTTTTCTCGTCACCAGCCAAAGATGTTCTTCTTTCAACAAGTCTTCTAAATTAAGGTATTTGTTAATGTTGGTATCTGTATTGGATATAATTGGTATGTTACGTATGTCCTGCTGCTGTTTTAAATTTTCAACTTACCTAATTATCTATCTATGTATCCACACACACACAATAATTTATATATACATTATTTTATGTATGTTTTTATTACATTGTAAATCACTTTGGGGTGCCTCATGGGATGCAATTCATGGGTGAGATGTTATTATTATTATTATTAGTATTACTATTATTATTATTATTATTATTATATCTTCTGAAAGCGTTGAGGAAATAATTCATCTGGCCTCCAGTCTCTTCTTCTTAATCTTGACTGTTTGAGAACTGGCTGTGGTTTGTTAGAGGTGGAAAGAAAGACAAGCTGTATACACTCAGAGGCACTGTCATCACTCCCCAGATGCTATAGAGTCCTGGCATGGAAAGCAGAGTAAACACACAGCTCCCTTTGTAGAAAAGAGATGAACCCATTTCAGTCCTAGGTACCATGTGCAATTTCTACTTTCCTGTCTCTTGTGATTGGTGGGAGCTGGCCAGCTGCACCCCATTCTATTATTGTGCACTACGTTTGCCTTCAGTGACTGTGCCCATCACTTTCAGCAGGGAGGGAGCACAGCAGTGCACAGCCTTTATTAACCATCGCTTCTAATACTAGGACACTGGTGGCACTGGGGTCTAAACCACTGAACCTCTTGGTTTAGTCCTGCTGGCCACATGACCCAGAAAGCACCAAGTAAAAGAAATGTTCCTTTTCCCCTCCCACCCCCAACCCACTGTTTTTTCCAATCATATCTGAGAATGGAAGTATGTGGTTTTATGTAATTGACACACAGATTCCCAAAAAAATTCTGGAGCTTTTGTTAAAAAGATTGAACTGTACTATACTATTTGTGTGGTCATAATAATCCTTGCAAACTTCAGGGAATGGTATCTTTCAAGTTACAGGGAAATGCTGTGAAAGTATGAGGCAGACATGAACTCCATGACCTTCTATTCGCCAGCCTCTCATCTTCATAGATTTTATTTCCTATTCTAGATTAGCCTACCTATGATGCAGGTAGAATCTATCAATGGCACTTCAGTGTCTGAGTTTGAGCTTGATGGGTTCCTCAACTTGGGCGACTACGGCATACTCCTCTTTGCCATCTTCTTGGTGACCTACCTGCTCATCCTCAGTGCCAATGCTCTCATCTTAAGCCTCATCTCTGCCACTCCTCGCCTTCACGTCCCCATGTATTTCTTCATTGCTGTGCTGGACACCTTGGAGGTGTTCTATACCACCGTTACCATGCCCAGGGTGCTCGTGGACCTTCTGAGGAGCAAGAAGTCCATTTCCTTCAGGAGCTGTCTTCTGCAAATCTATTTCTTCCACAGTGTGGGTATCTCAGAGGCCTGCTTGCTCGCAGTGATGGCTTACGACCGGTACTTAGCCATCTGTGCCCCGTTAAACTATATGACCAAGATGACGCCCCAACTTTGCATTCAGCTTGTGCTGGGATGCTGTGCATGTGGTTTTGCATGTCCTTTGCCGGAGATTGTTCTGACTTCCAGGTTGCCCTTCTGTGGGCCTAGTCATATAGATCATATATTCTGTGACTTCCCCCAGGTGATCAGTCTTGCTTGCACAGACATATCAACCAGCATCATGTTGGATTTTGCCCTCCACACCATCGCCATCCTGGCCCTCATCTTCCTCATCCTCCTCTCATACATGAAGATATTGAAAGTCATTGTTAAGATCAATAGCTCGGAGGGGCGCCAGAAGGCTTTTTCCACCTGCGCCTCCCACCTCATTGCGGTCTTTACTTTTTTTGGAACGACTGGCTTCATGTACATGCACTTGACATGGATGGGATCGGGACATTATGACAAGATCGTTGCAGTCATCTACGCCTTTTTTATCCCTCTCTTCAACCCCATCATCTATTCTCTGAGAAACAAAGAAATCAGAGATGTGATCAGAAGGACTGTTGGGTTTCCATGTGCCAGCAACATATGAGGTGGTTTCTGAACTTCTTGGGACATCAGGAAGTCATTTCACGATCAAAAGTCCTGCTCACCCAGCGATTGTTGCTGTAATTACGGTTTTTGAAAAGAAAAGAAAAAAGATGAACGTCTAACAAAATTTATTTCCACAGTTTCACTTGTAAAGAAAAGGGAAATTGATTCAAATAAGAAGAAACAGAATTCAAACTTTCTTATCTCCCTTTGGAGTTTTGCATTTAATGTGTATGTAATATCTAGATTTACATATGCATACATTTGCGATCATCAGCATGTAATGTTGCACCTCAGTATGCATGATCCATGATTGTGAAGCTCTTAATACTCCATTGTACCAATTTAAATGTAGCAGCGTTCCTACATAGAAACATGGCATTCTATGACAGTGTATGCATTAGTAACTTAAACTGCAGTCTGGTTGGGGTGTGTGTGTGTGTGCCTCAATGCAGCATTTCTTAAGGGAAGCATCAATATGCTATTAGTCAGAAGACAGTGTGCTGCTAGTACACTACACATAGTGTGTATACAAGAAGGGAGTTGTGAAATGGGACTTCACTGTGCTCTAAAGTGGTAATTTGTGCACACCCTAAATCTAGAAACTGACCTAGTGACTGCAACATCAAGCCTATATTTTACTTCTTTGTTTCTCCTCACTCCTCACCCCATGACTTGCTTTGTATGATATCTTGCTTGATGAAGAGTTCTGCAGCACTCCAAAGCCTACAACTCTTTAGTGGCATGTTGCTTGGCCCTAATAAAGATATTGCCTGATTGAGGACATTAAAGGAAAAGGTGCTGTTTTGTTTTTTAATCCTATGCACTCAAGAGCATATGCATATATATGCATGCTCACACCCTGGAGTTAGCAGATAAGAAATAAACACTAGATCAGGGGCTCCCAAACCATTTTGGGCCACAGCCCCCTTGGTTCCATAAACTCATCCCCAGTGCCTTCTAATCTATAAGAAGCATTATTCAGAATAGCAGTCTGCACCACCCACTAAGGAAGATAATAACACAATAAAATTCCAAACGGTAACAATTAATTTCAGTGGTAAAGATGAATGTATTGCCAAAGATGTTGTTCTTATTTCAAGCCATACCAATTATTGATAATGTTAAGTGTTTTAAAGAATGGCAGAAAGCATTGTCTCAATTTATCTGGCAGGGGGAAAAACCCAGAATTAAATATAAGTTACTAACAGAGACTAAAGAAAGAGGGGGATTCTCCCTGCCAGACCTGAAGATATATTTTGAAGCTGCAGCTTTCTGCTGGATAAAGGAATGGATTCAATTAGACAATGTTGATGTGCTGGATCTGGAGGGATTTGACAATGTATTTGGTTGGCATGCATATCTACAGTACAACAAGATAAAGGCCCACAAAGGTTTTAAAAATCATGTAATTAAAAAATCTCTGTATAATGTTTGAATAAGATATAAAGATCTCTTAGAAAGGAAATGTGGCTTTCACCAATGGAAGCTAAGGCCCAGAAAAAACTAAATATGAAGACTAAATGGTTGAAATATGCTGATTTATTGTTGGAAGATAATGAAGGATTTAAATTGAGACCATTTGATCAAATTAAAGATAAACTGGATGGTTGGTTACAATATTACCAGATCAATGAGTTGTATATGTTTGATAAGAAAAATGGTTTTGCAATGGAAAAAAACAAATTGGAAACAGAGTTGTTAGATATGGATGTTAAAAATCCATCTAAAATGTATAATTTGCTGTTGGAGTGGCATACAAAGGATGAACAAGTCAAATCTGTTATGATGGATTGGGCAAGAGACGTGGGACACAATATAATATTGGAAGATTGGGAAAGGTTGTGGAAGAAAGGGGTTAAGTTCACGGCATGTACGGTACTAAAACAAAATATTATGAAAATGATTTATAGGTGGTACTTAACCCTGGTAAAACTAGCAAAGATTTATCATACGTATGATAACTCATGCTGGAAGTGTTAAGAAAAGGAAGGCACCTTTTACCATATGTGGTGGACGTGTCCTAAGGTTAAAGACTTCTGGGAAAAGATTTATAATGAGTTTTTTAAAATGTTCAAATATACATTTGTAAAGAAACCAGAAGCCTTTTTACTTGGAATAATAGGATTGGAATTGCCCAAAAAAGATGTTAGGTTATTTTTGTATGCCACTACAGCGGCAAGACTGCTATTAGCAAAAAATTGGAAATCTCAAGAAAAACCAACGGTAGAAGAACGGCAGATGAAGATGTTGGAGTTTCTGGAGCTGGCTGACCTGACTGGAAGAATTCGTGAACAGAAAGAGGAGGAATAACAAGAAGACTGGATGGAAGTTAAAGACTATAATATTGTAATATAAGATAATTGAGAAGGTTCTTGAAAGTACTAAACAGGCCTAAGATAACAATAAGAATGTGGCATAGCAATATGGATTTAAGACAATAAGAAAAGAGTTGAATATAGTCAATTGAAGGAACTAATTATCTAGAAAGATGTTTGGGAGAACTGTTACAAGGTGATATAATGAAATTCAGTTGGGGGGATTTGAGGAAGTCACTTAACAATGGAAATTAAAATAAGAAAGAATATGTGTCCCCCCCCCCCTTTTTTTAGTATTGTAATGTGTTTTGTGTGTTTCATATGTTATATTTGTCATAAATGTGGAAAACTAATAAAATTTTGGGGAAATTTCCCCCCCACATTTGTTCAAAATCCAATAGTCATTTACACCTCCAGGGCCACCCCCACTTGTCTCTTAGCACCCACTGTGTAATCCCTTCACCACAACCCGGGATGGCTCACTGCCCACTTTGAGAACCATGGCACAGAGCTTTCCAAACCATGTGTCGTGACACATTTGTGTGTCGGCTGCAGTGTGTAGGTATGTCACGTGAATGCTTCCCTCGCTAACCTCTGGTTTGCTAGTAGAACTAAATTACTGTGTCATGAAATGATGCATGTCTAAAAAGTGTGTCACCAACATGAAAAGTTTGGAAAGCTTTGCAGTGGCAATAGATTATCCCCTCTTTCCTAGGCAGAAGCCAAGTAGCTCAACACTATAGTTGTTCCTAGGTTGCCACTAGGGCAGTTAAAGAGACAATTGCTCCTTTTCACAGCTTCAGCTTCCTCTCTGCAATGGTGCTGAAGATCTGTGGAGTCAAGGGCATGTAACATTCTTCAGAGTCATCGAGGAAGAAGAGGGGGTCACTGATGACAGCAGGGTCAAATCCTTCCTTTACCAACTGGCTTTTGATCTGCTTGAAAGTGCCCGTGATCTCCAGGGTGTCCTGCATGGGAAAGAGCAGTGCAGTGAGTAGAGAACAACCAACGACACCCCGCTCCAAGACATTCCTAGAGCAGGCCAAGGGAGTCAGTGTTTTGAGCAGTGGCAGACAGATGTACAAGAACAGGCTCTGAGCTCTGCTAGGGGAGCTGGCATCCTAAGCATCTCATTAGAGATAAAGAGAGTGGATTTCACTCTGTTCATTTACACCCGGTTGCTGAAGGCCAAACAACATGGATCTATGACTCAGGGCTCATCCAGATTTCCTTTTGTGCTGTCTGTCTTTGAGTGTTGTTGTTGTTTTTATCCTGGCACTTTCCCTGGGAAAGCTCGGAGGAAATGACAATCGGGGCTTCCAAGCATAGGAGCCAACTCCTAGGGGCCAGCGTCCTTCCCTCTCATACAATTCCTGCCCCCCATATTTTATTCAAATTAGCACCCCTGTTTCCATGGATTAATGTTTGCTCTGATTCAGCGGTAAAATACAGGTTTTCCCGGGGGGGGGGAGGGAGCCCCCAGAGAAAATAAACAAAAAACTTATTGGACGCAGAGTTTTAAAGCACAGACCTGTACTTGGAAAGTGTGGCACAAAAGAAAGTCTGGATGAGACTATGTCTTCTGACTTGGCCTGCCCTGGGTCAGTGCTTGTCTATAGGCAGGGAATGCATTTTCAGCTGGAGGGTCTCATTCTCTTGGCTGTTTGTGTGTGTGTGTGTGTGTGTGTGTGTGTGTGTGTGTGCATGCAGAGCTGGCCATGGATGAGGTCATTCTACACCCTTTCACACTCACACATTCATGCAACACACACACACACCCTTTCCCCTCCCCTTGCTGCTCCTCTGATTAGGAATCAGCCGAAAAGTCAGGAAAGGACACTATAGAGGAATCCGTGCCCCACACTCTCTCAAACACACATGCACAGGCTCACAAAGACATATTGTACCCAGCCAGCCTCCTCTCCGCACAGTCTAGCCCCCTGGTGCTTCATTGATTGAGAAACAGCTGAGCAAGAAGGTGATGGATGGCTGATGAAGTGTGAGAGGCAGGGAAGGGAAGAATTCCCAGGGTAGGAGGCTGACCTATGGGGTTTCTCAAGGCAGCAAGCACAGAGAGGAAAGTGACAAGAAGGGATCGTACCTGGATGCGAACGAAGCGAGGTATGGCATAGGCTGGCAGGAAATCCTTGGCGTGCGCATACAGCTTCTGCCCATCAAAGGAGTGCCCCTTCTTAAGGCAGATTGCAGCCATCCCAGTCTTTCCTTCATGGCCTGGAACAAACCAGAAGGGACCGGTTGGCGGTGTGTGTGGAAAGCCATATCACATGTAAATGAATGCACCTAGAACAGCTGTGGACTGGCTAGCTAAAAACACTCCAATTCACACAGGCTTACCCTGCCATATGAATGATCCAGTTTCTTGTTCTTCTGATCTTTTCCTTTTTCCAAAAAATTTTTGGATTTTCTACATTGACCACTTTGGTTTTTGAGCTAGCTGTGGAGGAAAACAAGAACCTTTCCTTCACAACCAGCACAGAAATGCAGGACTGCCTCCAGATTGTCACATTCCCACACGGTACATTGAAAACACACTTCGGTAGAGCATGAGACTCTTCATCTCAGGGTCATGGGTTCAAGCCCCACGTTGGGCAAAAGCTTCCTGCGTTGCAGGGGGTCGGACTAGATGACTCTCGTGTTCCCTTCCAACTCTACAATTTGTTGATTCTATGATTCCTCCCCCTCCCAAGAATCCCGGGAACTACAATTCCTGGAACCCCTAAGAGATTGCATTTCCCAGGATTCCTTGAGGAAGCCATGGGCTTTAAGTGTGTGTTAAATGTTTTGTTTGTTTCATTTCTATCCCACCTTTCCTCTAAGAAGCTCAAGGCGGTGAACAAGCTTCACCTCCTCCCCATTTTATCCTCCCAGCAACCCTTTGAGGTAAGTGAGGCTGAGAGTGAGAGACTGGCTCAAGGTCACTTCAGTGAGCTTCATGACTGAGTGGGGATTTGAACCCTGGTCTCCCAGCTCCTAGTCCAGCATTCTAGCCACTACACCACACAGGCTCTTTAAACATAGGCTTCTGTAAATGTATGTTGTGGGCGTGACCACTATCTTGCAAGAGTGATTCAGTTGCAGTCTGGGGATATCCGCTACCAGCCTTTCACAAATCGGTTCACAGAATCCAAATGACCTAAGAGCTGCAGCCGTTTGTGAGCGACTGAACCTTGTTGCTGGTGAGCGGATAATCTTGCCATATATTTGGACGCTAAATGTGGCAGCAGAAAGACGGGTTTTGATCCAATGGAATTTCAGACCCACCTGGCACTGGTACCCCATAGACATTGACTTCCTGGATGAATCTCAGTGGTGCCAGGGTGTTCTCCACTTCTGTAGTGGCCACGTTTTCCCCTTTCCAGCTGCATGGACAAAACAGATTATTCCCAGATGGGTTTGGTAAAAGTGAACATCCCTCCTTTCGTTCATAATCGGGAATTTTGTCATTGGCGCAAGCGAGGAGGCCAGTTTGTGGTTCCTTGCCTGCTTATATACCGTAAGTTGTGCTGTGTTGGTTTGATATAGCGGTTGTTTTGGGGGCCCTCCAAACACCCTTTTAATTGTATACATACTTTGTGCTCATGACGGTATCAGGGCAGTTATACATGCTCCCTCTTTCAATACTGTTTGTGCCTTCAAAAGTTTCAGGGAGGACACAGGGCTTTGTTCCCAACTGTTAAAGCTCCCGTAACTTCCTGCTTCTAATCCAGTAACCTTTAATGCCACAAATGCTTGGCAGAGTGCAGCTTTTTGCTGGATCCCTTCCAGGTGATGCATTAATGTCGGGGAAGCATCGCAGAACAACTCATAAAGCAAAATGATGTGCGGATGGTCCAGTATAAATCCACCACTAATGCGCTATTATTACACCAATGGCATTGTGCAGAATATATCCACGAAGAAACACTGGTCTAGAGGGGCCCTTACTGTATTATTGCCTTGTAACGCACCCTGGGATCTTCCTTATTTAAGTGCATCTTCCTTTCCTGCTATTTATTTAGAATAGCCTGGGCGACTAACAACAGTATCAAAACAACCAACCCTAAAATACAATGAACAAGCATCAGTAGAAAGAGCAAAAGTACGTAGATCCAGTCATATTCATTGAAGCAGTGACTAACCATTGATGAAGGATGGGCTAGATGTTTTGCTATCAATAACGAGATAAAATTACTTACTAGTTTTTGGATACTGGTTTCATTCATTCAGAGCTCTTCACTTACAAGATCTTGTTGCGATCCTTACGGCGACAATAGGGAGCCTGTGGCCTTCCAGATCTGGCTGGACCTCAACTCCCATCAACCTCAACCAGCGTGGCCAGTGGTCAGGGAAGATGGGAACTGTAGTACAGCAACACCTGCAGGATTACAGGTTTCCCATCCCCACCTTGCAACAACATCTATAAAATATGTGAGCCTTATTATACCCAAATTACACCTGGGGACAACGGTGGTGAGATTTGAACTAGATGCTTCATGACACTCTGAGCCACTGCCCTACACAAGCTCTTTAGGTGTTTGCCAGCATTTGTGAATGCTACCTATGCTAATGAAACACTGGTGCTGACTGCCTGTTCTACATTTGTCAGAATATCAGCCGCAGAACCTGTGTGGCGGGACTCACCGGAAAGTATCTCCTACCCGGTCCTTGAAATATAGAAAGCCTTCTTGGTCTTCCATCAGAAGGTCGCCGCTATTGAAGTAGCAGTCTCCTTTGGTGAAAACATCCCGGAGAATCTTCTTCTCCGACTTCTGTCGGTCTCCTGCGTAGCCATAGAATGGGGCAAGCCCAGTGATTTTGGACACAAACAAGCCTGTCTCACCTGGGAAAAGAAAAGGAAATGAAGCTGAACCAACTAATATTCATCCTCCAACAAAGAACCACGGGCAAGACGACTGCCTCTGGGTGCTTCCGGTGGGAGGCAGCCAATGCTACTGGGGACCAGCCTTCCTACCGTTCTCCTTGCTGCCACTGATATCTGCCACTGCTGGCATCTCTAGCAGCTGTCAGAATGCACAGCAAGGGAGCACATGCGAGTGACTCTGCATTAGGACACTGTTTCCTCAGGCATGAGTCCCTAAATCGGGTGAAGCACATCGCCACACCTGATTGCTGCAGAATATACTGATTTGGCAGGATGCTGGCCTCAGTTGGGCCACCCTGTGAAATCCCTGAGCAGTAGATTCAAGACAGGCCAGAAACTCATTATGTTACAAAAAATTACTTTCCAAAATGTGAATATTAGGGGAAATCCCACACAATCATGTGTACAATAGAAGAAACAAATTTTTGTGCGGCTTTTAAAAAATAAAATAAAATTTTAAAATTAAAATAAAATTTGAAAAATAAAATAAAATTTAGCTGATATAGAACCCTATTTTCAGGTAGGATTCAATCACATACCAACAAATTCAGTCTGTGGAATTATAGGAGGTCTTGTGCAACAAACCTGCTTTCCACAAATATTGAACTTTTTGCACAAAGGAAAGGAATGGGGGAAATGGACTAGAAAGTGAAGATTTAAGCTGGCTTTGATGCAATGTCATCTAACACCCCTGCAAATAAATAAGGATGAATTAAATAACCAATGGCATCTAATCTCCCTGCAAACAAATAAGGATGAATTAAATAACCAATGGCATCTAATCTCCCTGCAAACAAAACTGGATGAACACTCATTAAACAGGAAGCAACCTAAGACTGGAGAAATGAGAAACTGAAGTTGAAACTGACAGATGCATCCATCCCTTCTGGTGCCCCTGAAGGGATGGATGAAGACTCTTCACATTTAACACAAAGCAGGAGTGGCTCACACTTCCTCTTTCAATGATTCTTCTTCTGTTCTATGTGTGAAGAAGGGACTCTGCCATCTTTCTTGCTGGGAGAGATGTGAGCAATTTCCACAGTCTAGAGGCCATGTACAGTACCTTCTTGTGAGTTAGGACTCTGACAATACAAAGCCCAGTTCCTCTCTGAATGCCAGCTTTTTTGGCTTACCTGGAGTCACTGGGGTGCAATGTCCGTTCTTGTCTCTCACAGGCTCATCCTTTTCAACGTCATATTTGATGATTTCGTACTTTGCCAGTTTCTGAGGTGGAACAAGCAGGAAATGGAAACATGATCCCACAAGGCTGAAATTCAAGGCTACACATGGACTGGAATATATTTTATGAATGACCCAAGGGAACAGGGAGCTTATAGCTAATAATAATAATAATAATAATAATAATAATAATAATAATATTTAATATTTTGCAGCTGAGCAGAGATTTTAGTCTGGTCTCCTTGATCTAAACTAGGTATCGAGAACCTTTGGTCCTCCAGGTGTCGCTGAATGAACTGCAGCCATCACCCCTGGCCACTGACCATGCTTGCCAGGACTGATGGGAGTTATACTTCATCAACATCTGGAGAGCCAAAGGTCCCTCAACATTGCTGCTGTACCTCACTGGTTAGAGTTCCCCTGGTAGCAGCTGAAGCTCAGGGGCAGAGAACCCCTTTCTTGCCTGCATTGCCTCATTTGAGTTTAATGATGTGCTGTTGTTGGGGGGCAAAGCCCAAAGTGGACGGGCCCAAATCCAGATATGCCCAAATGCCTCACCAGACATGCTTCCTTGCGGAGTTCTGAGAAAAGGGTTTCCCTTTCTCGGCACACAGTAAGGAAATGCAGCAAGGTGCCACTGGAGCTGCTTCTTTGTCTGTTGGCAGTGTGGCTTGGCAGCCATGCCCCTCTTTGCCACTGATTCGTTGAGTGGCATAATGGACGAGATCAGGCTTGAACCTCAGCAAGAACAGCTGGGCAGTGGGCAACCTGCGGAGGCTGCACTATGCCAACAAACTATCTTTCCAAGTCTTACATTTTTGCTTGGGGGTTGTCGACAAAATTCTTGGTACCTTTCCCTGTACTTTCCCCTGCTGTGGGCTTTTATCTTGCTTCACCTTCGTGTTGCATTCTCTCTACTGCTTTCTAGCTGTCTGAGAGGAGAGGTGGTCAAAACTTCCGGGGTGGCGCCATCGGTAATGGCGGATTCCCTCTGATCTGGAGGGACCAACTCCACGGGAAACGGGTCTTTTCCGCTACGGCGAAGCGGGGACCCTTTCAAAAATCACAGGCGGATGAAGCCTGTGACCATGGGACTCGGCGGGCACCTTTAGCGCCCCCCCAACCCACAAAGGAACCCACTAACGGGCTCCGGAGCGAAGAGGGGGAAGTGGCACGGTGCTGAGAGTCAACTGCTTCTTCCGTGGAGCGAAGCCACACAGCCGTTGCCGGAGAGCGCTGCCTTTTTCCTGGGACAATTTGGCTTCTAAAACAATCACCCGTGAGTACTTAAATTTTGGACAATTGGACTCTAAATAAGGACTTGCGTGCAGAAAGGAAAATTGGACTTAAAAGTTTATTTCAATTTGGCACTGAAACGGGAAGGTCTAAACAGGAAGTCAGCCTTCCGTTTCTTTGTAGATAGATTAAAGCAAAGACATGGCAAACTAGAGCTCAGAAAATTGCTTGTAAAGGACTAACTTTCATCATTTAAGATTGCTGAGCCCCCTTCGGAAGCAGGAGAAGAGGGGGGATTTTTTCTGAACTGTCTAAACCTGCAGAAGTAAGTGTAAAGTAAAGTAACTTTCCACCGTCTTGATCCTGGAGCGGGGTGTCAGGACTGACGTTTTTTGAAGCTCATTGACCAGAGACAAACGTTTTTGACAGATAGCTAAAAGAAGAGAAACATCGTGATTCCATTGTTCCCCTTCGCATTTTAAAGGAACAAACATTGACAAAATATCTGAAAAAGGAAACTTTGTTGTTAGATTTGTCTTTAAAAGAAAAGAACAAATAGAAGTTTTTCCCCTAGAGGGAGCCTGTGAAACTGTAACTAATTCTGAATCGGGGAGCTTGCAGCTGTTACAGATTACGATCCTGGGAATAGACTTCTGACCTTGCAGGACAATGTATTCAGAAGCTCTGCTGTGTGCTCTCTGTAAAACAAGTGCCCTACTGGAACAGCTACATGAGAAGACGGACTTGATGACTGATGCAATCAAAAATTTTGAACAGGCAGTGGGAAATTACATGGAGCCCACTCAGGAATTAAATCAGGAGTGTGCCCTGACAGAACAGATGAGGGAAGAGGATGTTGCTGAATCTTAGGCGCCAGAGATGGAGGGAGCTGTGGCCCAGCAGGAACATGAGCTTTTGGATTTGACAAATGAACTTGGAAAAAGCCAGATTTGGAAAGATAAAGTTTGGTTTGGTTTGGAAATGGGGGGTTGGATAGACCCCCCTATGCAGGGATGTTTGAACTTTTCAAGTCTGGCAATGGGCCGTGAGATGTTTGGGGTTGTGGGGGCTCTTAATTTTGGAGAGACTTTGAAACATGTTGAGTTTAGTGTGGACTATGGAAAAGGGGCTGATTTGTCGAGAAGGGTCAAAAACATTGCTAAGCTGGAGTTCCCACGAGTGAAAGGAGCAGGAGACAAAGGAAAATACAGTTATAAATATGAAGAAGAGCCGCGGAAGGGACATGGAAGGGACTTAAGGGCCTCGGATATAAGATTACCAGGTTAATGGGCTAGATTGATGAGATAAAAAGGACTGAGAAAACCCGGGACCAGGAGGAAGAGACGCTGGATGAAGATTGGATTGTCTTTTTATTTCTTTTTTATTATTAGGATTGTTTTATAAAACTGATGAATGTTAGAAAAATGTTGGAACGAAATTATTTGGCTTTAGCAAAAATGTTTAAAGAATTATGTGAGAATATTATGGTTATGAGAAGTTGGTAAAAATAAGATTTAAGTTTTAGGTTTTAAGGTTTTCTATAGTAAGATAAGGTTAAAATAGATTAAGGTAATGTAATGACAGAATATTATGAAATATGGAAAGGATTTGCTGCGACAATTAATAACTAGGATACAAAAAAAGGGAGGAGGAGGAGGTCAAAGAAAGAAGGTAATGACAGTTAAGGATTTGAGAATAATGGATTTGTTTTTAAATGTTTGTGGTATATTTTTGTCTTTTGATTAATTTGTATTGTTTGATGTGATTTGTTTTTTCTTTGTTTTTTCTTTCTCTTTATCTATCTTGTTTTCGTTTGTAATTCTAAAAATTTTTCAATAAATATCATTTTTTTAAAAAAAAGAGAGAGAGAGAGGAGAGGTGGTCAGTCCTGACATGCCCTGTGAATAGAGTGCAGCAGGAATAACAAGTTCTGGATTGTGTGCTGCAAGACTTGGGCCACATCCACTCCATATATTTCAAGAGAGGGATGTGGGTGGCGCTGTGGCCTAAGCCACTGAGCCTCTTGAGCTTGCGATTGGAAAGTTGGCAGTTTGAATCTGCACGACGGGGTGAGCTCCCATTGCTCTGTCACAGCTTCTGCCAACCTAGCAGTTTGAAAGCATAGTAGTGAGAGTAGATAAATAGGTACCGCTGTGGCGGGAGGGTAAACTGCATTTCCCTGTGCACTGGCACTCATCTGTGTGCCAGTAGTGGTTTAGTCGTGCTGACCACATGACCTGGAAAGCTGTCTGCAGCCGAAACAGCGTCTCCCTCAGTCTGGAAAGCGCGGTGAGTGCTGCACCCCATAGTCGCCTTTGATTGGACTTAACCATCCAGGGGTCCTTTACCTTTACCTTTTACCTTATATATTTCAAGCATTATTATACCACTTGAACACACATGGCTTACTTCCAAAGAATCCTGGGAGAAACTCTAGCTTATTAAGGGTGCTGAGAGTTGTTAGGAGACTCCTATTTCATACGCCTCAACTGCCTTGATTAAATCAGGATATCCTGGTTTTGGTCTCCGTGCTCTCAGAATGGTGCCCAAACATGTGTGAAATTGCAATTTCATGTAAGATCGTAGAGCCCCAAAACACACAGGGAGGGGGCATCATTTGAGCTCTGCTTCGGGCAGCAAAGGGCTGGACAAACAGCGGTGATGAACATAGGCCTACTCTGAAGAAGTGACTTCATGGCTTCATCTGCAATGCACAAATTTGGACTGTACCAAACCCAGGAGAAGGGTTCTTTCCCCACTGAAACCAATCTAGATAAAAATGTGTATCTAAACAGAGTTTTCTGAGATATTCTAGTTTAGTTCTCATTACCTTGTAGAGGAAGTGGGACCTTCCCACAGCTCCGACTTTTCCTGTGGTGTTAAAAAACCCGATGTTCCCCTCTGTCGCTCCATAGATCTCATAGATTTGGATGGGTCCAAATCGGTGCAGGAACTCCTTCCAGACCTCCGCACGCATGCCGTTGCCTATTGCCATTCGCACACAGTGGTCTCGGTCGCTGTCTGTCTGCAAAGCAGCATGTCAGAGGGGTCGCTGCTGAACTAAATAAACTTTGCTAGTATTTATTATTATTATACATTTCTATGCCACCTTTATCTTCCAAGGATCTCAAGGTGATGGACATGGTTCTCTTCCTCCCCATTTAATCTTCACAACAACCTCGTGGGGTAGGTTAGGCTAAGAGATCGTGACTGGCTCAAGGTCACCCAGTTAGCTTCATGGCTGAGTGAGGATTCGAACCCCCGTCTCCAAGGTCATAGTCCAACACTCTAACAATGATGCCACACTGACCAGTGCCGGCTTCCTGTCCTCCTGATAACAAACATGTCAGGTTAATGAAATGTGCTCTGTGAATGACTTCCTAGGAAGGCTCTTTGGAAACTTCACCTGGTTCAGACTGCAGCTGAGGGGCTGTTATTTAAACAGTATGCCATAATAATAGCCTTGAATCAGGGCAGTGGCCCACCTGGTACAACACCTAAACGGCCTCAGTCCAGTATATCTGAAGGAGCGTCTCCACCCCCATCATTCTATCCAAACACTGAGGTCCAGTGCCGAGGGCCTTCTGGCGGTTCCCTCACTGTGAGAAGCCAAGTTACAGGGAACCAGGCAGAGGGCCTTCTCGGTAGTGGCACCTGCCCTGTGGAATGCCCTCCCACCAGATGTCAAAGACAACGACAACTACCAGACTTTTAGAAGACCCCCTGTTTAGGGAAGCTTTTAATGTTTGATGCATTACTGTATTTTAATATTTTCTTGGAAGCCACCCAGAGTGGCTGGGGAGGCCCAGCCAGATGGGCGGGGTATAAATAATAAATTATTATTATTATTATTATTATTATTATTATTATTATTATCTTGATCTGTTAGATACCTGTGGGAAGCCAACAAGCAGCAAGAGAACGCAACAGCAGAATTTGCCTACCCAAGTTGGCGGCCTTCACTGGCTCTTGCAGGAACAAATCTCACAATTTACGTGCTGTGCCACAGATAGAAGGCAACCAATGTCACCAAAGGTTTCCAAACCATGGTTTCCAATTCTGGTTCTCAGGTAGCTGCCAGGGCCCATGGGCCTTCTTTTAAAAACCAAGCAAAAAAAACTGACAGGGCCATAAACTACCCTGGAAATTGATGCAGCTTCTGGAGCATTTGAGGGTTTTGTTTGTTTGTTTGTTTGTTTTTTGGAGATGGGGTGGCATTCACCAGGGGCACTGCTGCCTAGAAAAGGAGGAATATATTTTTAAGTTAAATAATAATAATAATAATAATAATAATAATAATAATAATAAAATGCGTGCCTGCAACTGTGTACCCGCTTCACCAGCTGTTCCTCTGCAATAAAATGGATTTTTTAAAAACAATGAGAAAAGAAGATGGCTGCTCTCCAGGTGGTCATTTGCGAGCTTCCTGGCTGTGTGGGGCTCTTGACTTTGACCTCTAGGTGTAGCCCCCATCTATATTTTTGGATTCAGCTGTGAATCCAAATGGACAATCCATCTGAATACTTGGCAACATTTTTGCCGCAACAACAAAACTGGCCTCTCTCGTCAACGATTACCTTTTCCACATTACACAGGTAGCGCATCATTTCTCCCACATACAGGATCAGGGAGACCCGATATCGTCTGCAGTCATTCCAGAACTCAGAAACGGAGAACTTAGGTTTCAAGACAAACGTAGACCCTTGTGGGAATAAAGAGAGAGTGGCTTAGGTGTGGCCTTGTTGTGAGCACTGGTATAGGCAGATGCAGTTCTAAGTGCCATGCATTATATTATTGCAATGTAAGTCATATGTTGGGCTGCCTCTGGAAAGTGTCTGGAAACTTCAGCTGGAGCAAAATGCAGCTACTAA
Organism: Podarcis pityusensis; assembly: GCF_964106645.2. Classification (NCBI taxonomy): domain Eukaryota; kingdom Metazoa; phylum Chordata; class Lepidosauria; order Squamata; family Lacertidae; genus Podarcis; species Podarcis pityusensis. Next base: position 27,758,563 of record NC_138038.1, read on the forward strand.
GGGATTTGCTCTAAATGTGCAGTGAACCCTCACAGATACAAAAGCCTCCTTGCTTCTTGAGCCAGACAGCAGCTGAAACAGGGCTGGAGGATTTCGTTAAGGAGGTTGGGAACTGTAGCTCTGTCAGGGGTAAACTACAGTTCTCATGGTTCTTTGGCGCAGGGGAGCCGTGCGCTTTAAAATCATGTTATGTACACAGCCTGAATATGTTTGACTTTCACACGTAGGTTTCCTGGTCCGCTTCTTCCCATGGGTGGATGAAAGAATGTTCAGAATTAAATGGTGGCAGGTGTTTTGAATGTATAAAGTCCAAATATGTGGTGAGGAAGGATCCTATGTGGAGAGAGGTTGCGTTGTGTAGTGGTTAGAGCATCAGACTAGGACCCGGGAGACCAGGGCTCTGGTCCCCACTCGCCCTGAAGATCACTGGGTGATCTTGGGCCAGTCTCTCAGTCTAACTTGAGAGTACATCTGCACTCATGGATGTGTGTATGTCTATGCACTTATCAACCCATCTCTGCCTATCACCCTCTTGCAGAGGAGGCGTGTGAGTGGACATTCCATACATACCAGCTTCCAGGCATCCTCCAACCCCAACTAAGAGTGCAACTGAGTGGTACAGAGGGAGCAGGATGTAGACGATGTCCTTGGGGCCGGCCCCAAGGTGGCCTGATAGGTTGGATGCTATCAGCATCTTCCTCTGGGAAAGGATAGCAGCTTTCGGTAGCCCTTGAGGAAAAAGAGAAGGGCTCATTTAACAACCACAAATAATAATAATAATAATAATAATAAATTTTATTTATATCCCGCCCTCCCCAGCCGAAGCCGGGCTCAGGGCGGCTAACAACACTAAAATAGTGCAACATTATAAAAACATCAAAGAATTAATTAAAATCAAAATTGATGGCAACCATAAACTAAAGTATTGTAAAGATTGCCAAAGGAGGGAGTCAGGCTGCGCCCTGACCAAAGGCCTGGTGGAACAGCTCTGTCTTGCAGGCCCTGCGGAAAGATGTCAAGTCCTGGAGGGCCCTTGTCTCTTGTGACAGAGCGTTCCACCAGGATGGAGCCGCAGCCGAAAAAGCCCTGGCTCTAGTTGAGGCCAGCCTAACCTCTCTGAGGCCTGGGACCGTCAAGATGTTTTTATTTGAAGACCGTAAGTTCCTCTGTGGGGCATACCAGGAGAGGCGGTCCTGTAGGTACGAGGGTCCTAGGCCGTATAGGGCTTTGAAGGTTAAAACCAGCACCTTAAACCTGATCCTGTACTCCACCGGGAGCCAGTGCAGCTGGTATAGCACCGGATGAATGTGATCCCGCAGCGAAGACCCCGTAAGGAGTCTCGCTGCGGCATTCTGCACCCGCTGGCGTTTCTGGGTCAGTCTCAGGGGCAGCCCCACGTAGAGCGAGTTACAATAATCCAGTCTGGAGGTGACCGTCGCATGGATCACAGTGGCTAGGTCAGGGCGAGAGAGGTAAGGAGCCAACTGCTTAGCTTGGCAGAGATGAAAAAATGCCGCCTTTGTTATAGCTGCAATCTGCGCCTCCCATCCAGTGGGAAAGCGTAACATGCTGGGATCCCAATACATTCCTTCCCATGTTGACAGATTCTAGGAGCCACAGGTGAGAGCTGAGTGCAAGATGGGGACCAAAGGTGGGACAAACTACCCCAGAAGAAGCAAACAGATTCCCCATCACAGGCACTAAGGTAAAGGTAAAGGGACCCCTGACCATTAGGTCCAGTCGTGGCCGACTCTGGGGTTGCGGCGCTCATTTCGCTTTATTGGCCGAGGGAGCCGGCGTACAGCTTCTGGGTCATGTGGCCAGCATGACTAAGCCGCTTCTGGCGAACCAGAGCAGCGCACGGAAACGCAGTTTACCTTCCCGCCGGAGCAGTACCTATTTATCTACTTGCACTTTGACGTGCTTTCAAACTGCTAGGTTGGCAGGAGCTGAGACCGAGCAACGGGAGCTCACCCCATTGCGGGGATTTGAACTGCTGACCTTCTGATCAGCAAGTCCTAGGCTGTGTGGTTTAACCCACAGCGCCACCCGCGTCCCTTATCAAAGGCACTACCCCTCCCTTAATGACCCCATACACAAGTAGGGCAGGTAGAAGGAAGATGGGATTTCCAGACATAATTGCCCCCCTCACCCATCACTGTGACCTTTTCTCTCCTCACCTGTAGTCCCAGAGGTGAAAATATACAGGGATGTAGATTCAGCAGTTACGTTGGCTCTGAAGGAAATGGGCACAGGCTCGGCTGAGCTGGATTGGATCTGCCCAAGCAAAGCTTCCACACCCTCGGTTGGGGAGTCTTCGCTTAGGCAGAAAACTTGGACTCCTTCATTCTTTAGAGCGGGAAGGACATCCTCAATGGTGGCCTTGAAATCTTCAAGAGAGCATGAAAAGAGGTGAGGTTTTTTATTGACGCTTACTTCCTAACCTTAGGCACGGATATCTTCAAATACAGGCAACTCCCCATTTACGCATGTTCAATATGCATGCAACCATATATACACACATCCGGACGTGACCCAAAAGGTCACCAAAAGAGGCGGAATGGGGTGTTTGCGGGCTTTCCCAGTTGTGTTTTCAATGGCGTTCTTCTGCATTTATCCTGATTTTCTTGTTACGTGTTTTAACATTTTCCCCTTAACCATTCCCTAATTCATTCCACACTTTCCAATGTTTTTCTCCATCGCTTTCCAAGCTGCAAAAAGCGTGAATCTTTTTAAAAGTTGATTTGTTGCGCTTTGCGAACAGTGCCCTTTAACCCACTTTAATTGTGCAAACTTAAAAGTTCCAGTATGTTCTTGAATTCCTCCCCCCAAATATTGATGGACTGGAGGTGCCCTTTGTCTTCTTGGCTAGGTCTCCTTTCCTAAATGTCAATGACTTCTGTAACTGTTCAGCGGAAAACTGTATTGAAAGGCAGGGGCACGCTAGTTTCTCACAAAAGAAATGAGAATAGTGCCTGTATAGTGCCTGGCCTCATTTCTCAGGTTCTACAAATGCTCAAAACTTACTTTTTATTGTAAAATGAAAGCATGGACTCTTGGGATTATGGTTCATCCACAGGATAACTGCTTCTCCTTGTCTCTTACCCCTTCCCAACATCCATGACAGATTCCATAATCTCTGATCAGTGGCCATGCTGTCTGGGGCAGATAGGATTTGGAGTCCAGAACATCTGTAGGCCAAAGGTCCCCTGAGGTATACCCATGTACCTAATTGGAGCTGAGAAGCCACTGTGGATCCCTAGTCACCTGGGCAGTCAGTGAACTTGCACAAAACAGGGAGCTCTGCAAACATCAGCTGAAGGTTTATCCACTCTTACCTTTCCTCCACTCTTTCCAGCCAAGGCCTGTGCTTTGAAGCTCTGTGTCCAGGTGCCTCCCCACCCCATTTATTTATTCATTTTGCTCCAGAGCTTTTCCTGTGAAAGCCTGCTCTTTAGTGCTCAATGGGAGCAAACGTCAACCCACAGAAAACCCTGATTGATGCTTGCTCTGATTCAGCTTTAAAGAATGGGTTTTTGCAGGGAAGACTTGGTGGGGGTGGGGGTGTGGATCAGCCCCAAGTTAGCAAGCCTTTTTTTTTTGCACAGTTTGCAAAATCGAGCAATGTGACCATGCATTTTGTCTGGGACTGCAACATCAAAAGTGAGAGCAGGGAAGAAAGAGAGGATAAAAGGGGCTTATACACTTTATATACCGGTACTTTTTGCCCCACTGTTTACAGGCTCTGTGATTGAGCCGTCCCGCCCCCCCCCCCAAGATTTTCCTGCAAAAACCTTCTCCTCTTTAAAGCTGAATTCAGATTTCCCCAGGATTGGCGTTGGCTCAGATTGAGCACTGAAGAGCAAGTTTTCACAGAGAAAACCCTGGAGCAAAAAGAAGGGCACCCAGACACGAAGCTTTAAATCACCAACCATGCCTGGAAAGAGCCAAGGAAAGGTAAGTGTGGACAAGCCCTTAGTCGCAATCTCTTCCAGATCCAGCCCAAGAAATGTTCCTGCAAGAAGAAGAGCTGCAAATGGTGCTCCCCACCGAAAACTGGCCAAGTTTTCGGGGCGCCTGAGGCAGCATATTCTACACAAACCCCTTTCCCTGGAAGCAGAAATACGATTTAAACAAATTTAACTATTCACTCCCTTTCATGACACTCAAAAGCAGCTGTCTGGGGCTGCTGCCAGGATTCCTTGCCCAGAGGAGAGCAGTGGTCAAACTGGCCTAACTGTGCAGTCCAGACATGCTTTCATTTCCCCCTGAAGTGCAGCTATTTCCCACTAGCCAACAGTCACCATCACCTGGAGTTGTCAGTAGCACTTTGGCCTTGCAGGAGCTGAGGGCATGCAAGAGAGACTTGGCTCGGATGTTATAGTTAATACACGCCATGACACTGCCAATCTTCTCCAGTCCCATCCAGACCCAGAGATAGGCAGGGACGTTCTTGAGGAAAACAGCCACCGTTTCCCCTTCTTTCAGCCCCACGTGGTCCAGGAGCACTCTGGCCAGCTGACTGCTGCGCCTGTCGATATCTCGGTAGGAATAGCTTTCGTCTCCAAAGAGGACCAGGGGCTTCTCTGGGTGCTTCTGGACTTTGGCCAAGAAGAAGTCCAGTAAGGTGATGGGAGGTTTGCGGCTGACACACCTGTGGCATTTGTATCCTAATTGAAGGATGCGAAAGAAGGAGACCACGTCCTGCCAAAAATAGGGGCTGTAAAATTTCCCCAGGTGGTAGAGAAGGATCAATATCCCTGACACAACCGTGTTCACATCAAGCATGGCTGGGCTCTGGCTTCAGAAGACCCAAGCTCCTGGAATCTGCAGGCACCCACTGCCTCTTGCAGGCTCCGTCTGAGAGCTGCTGAACGAAGGCAGAAAAGCAATGAGGAACATTAAATGAGATGGAATTTATACTCTCCCACCAGTTCCCACAAGCTGATAGGAGGGAACACTTGACTGTCAGTCTGCAGACAGTTAATTTGCATGGACTGAGTTGTCTTTGGCTCACAGCACAGGGTTGGTGGCACACACAGCTCCTCTGACTTACGGTTAGTGATTATATTTCCTCTCGGATGAAGGCAGGGCTTTATTTCAGCCAGAACTCACCAGATCTCAGTTCCAGCACCTCTCAGGTGGGCTCCATTGCCATCGTAAGAGGACAAGGGAGAGTTCCAACACCTCTTTTTCTATAAAAATAGCACTAGATGAGGACATTGGTGCTGTCCACGTGTGCAGTTATGGTAAAACACTCTTCTGTTTGGGTACGGCAGAGGCCCCATCTTCTCATGACAATTGAGCAGGCCCAACACAATGTCCCAATGTCAAGCGCACGTCACGTGATGTCCTGATGATGTTCAAGGAGCCAGGGACTGGCGCCAAGCACCCTCTGAAGATTGAGGGGGCCTGGCCCCCTCCCAAAAATATTGGGGGGGGGGCGCCAAAACTGCTTCGTCCCCTAGGAGTTGCAGCGCCTCGTGTATGGTATGCTTACAAGAGCTCAGAGTTCCAAAATGTGGGTTGATGGAGAGAAAATCAAATGGACTCTGTTAGGTAGATTTATTGTTTTATTGTTCGGCGTCCAGCACGCTTCCCCCTGCAAGCCTCTGCAGGTCGTAAAGCAATTAGCAAATAGCAAAGTTGCACAGCGGTCGTGTGTGTCGAAAGAGCAGTAAATTAAGTCCCCACACGTTTCTTCTGTCCTAATATCTCTTTATTTGCTCAAAAGTAGCATATTTACAATTCATAAAGACCATCAGATTGTAGCTGCATTTTCTCTGCGTCCTTCTCTCTCAGTGCAGCAGCTGAACAAACTGCTTTCGCTTTTCACTCAGCTCACAGCATTCCAAGGTGCTTTCGTCACATCCTGGCTTACTTCCCTTGTAAGCGCCTCCTCTCAGCCTCGAGACACAGAAGGTTAACCCTTCACTACACCCAACAGACTCTCCACAGACATTTATGTGTTTATTTCATTTTTTTGTCCCACCCTTAGTACCCGTAAAGGTCAGTAAGTTAGCAAAGATGGCTGCCTCTCGTTTTATACTCCAAATAAGCTTGGGAAGCAGGTTGCACTCACAAGGAGCAGCTGAGGGGCTGGGAACCTCTGGTGTTGTCAGGGACTGGGCAGAGAAGGAATAGTGGAGACCGCCTCCCCAGCCTGACCCTTCCAGAGAAGAAGTTCAGAATTAAAACAGGGGGTTGAGGGAGGTAGCAGCTCAGAGGCACATGAGGGGGAAAGCTGGGAAATGATGGGACAGCCAGAACAACACTCAGCTGAAACGTTGTCCTCAGAAGGCATTCCAGACCCTCCATCTCTCAGAATCCGGTGAGCTTTAAAAGTAGGAGAGCAAAGAGCTCAAAGACAGGGCACATAGCAGCACCCATAGAGAAGACAATGAGAATGACAAGTGAGGAAGTGGGAGAGCAGAGATTCACTCAGGACAATGCCATTATCCAAGAGGCTGGGCTCTATAGCCTCTCTCTGCTGTAAAGATTGAAATAAAAAAAGAACGGTAAGAAACTTTCCCTTGTCTTTGTACTTTCCTGGGCAACCAGCTAGGAGCCGCTGACAGCATCCTGACATATGTGCAGGCCAAATGCTGCCCTCTGTAAACATCTGGTACATCTGGTTATAGGGATGCGGGTGGCGCTGTGGGTTAAACCACAGAGCCTAGGGCTTGCTGATCAGAAGGTCGGCGGTTCGAATCCCCGCAATGGGGTGAGCTCCCGTTGCTCGGTCCCTGCTCCTGCCAACCTAGCAGTTCGAAAGCACGTCAAAGTGCAAGTAGATAAATAGGTACCGCTCCAGCGGGAAGGTAAACGGCGTTTCTGTGCGCTGCTCTGGTTCGCCGGAAGCGGCTTAGTCATGCTGGCCACATGACCTGGAAGCTGTACGCCGGCTCCCTCGGCCAATAAAGTGAGATGAGTGCCGCAACCCCAGAGTCGGCCACAACTGGACCCAATGATCAGGGGTCCCTTTACCTTTACATCTGGTTATGGCTAGGTCAAGGGCTGTAGTGCAGTGGCAGAGCCTTACATACAGAAGGCCTCAGGTTTAATCCCCAGAATCTCCAGATATAGGGCTGAGAGAGACCCCTGCCCGAAACCCTGGACAGCTCCTGCAGTCAGTGTATGGTAGGCAATACTGAGCTAGATGGACCAGTTGTCTGATTTGGTATAAAGCAGCTTCTGATCTGCTCCTTGCAAGCTCCAGCTCAGTGCAGCAGCCCCAGCTACAGCTCCTGTCACATGTACACCCCCTGAAAAAAAACCATCCAGTCCCCCTTTCAGTATATTCCTTCATCCCCCTGCCCTATCTTCCTAAAGCCCTCCAGCCTACGTTTTTACACCCATCCTATATCTATCTTGCTCTATCTACCGATGACTGGGTGTGGCTGAAATCCTCTGTGCACTGACTCAGAAGAATGCTCTGAGATGACAGTGGCTTTTTCCAGCATCTCTGGAAAACCATCACTTTTGGACCACATTCCAAGACCATGCAATGTCTGGAACCCTACTGAAATGAAGCACCGATCCTAGTTCTTTTGTTGTTCCAGATGCGCAACGATCTGGTCGTATCATTAATATTATTTATTAAATCCATTCGAAGTTCACAAGGTGGTTCACAACATAAAAATACAAAAAGAGAACACAAACTAATGAGAAGACGACGTGATGTTTCCTCCATGAGGTTCCAGCCTAGAAGCATGAAGACCACACTGTGCTTTCTGTGGCTGGTTCACCTGAATTTAAGTGGCAGCATTTAAATGTGTTGCCATCAATTGTGGCCAATTCCAGGCTGTAGCTATTTTGTGGGTGGGATTCCATCCTATACCAGCAAATTGAGGTTGTGCAATTAAAGCAGATTTGATTATCTTGTGCAGCAAGCATGCTTCAAACAAACTAACACAAATCCCGAACTTTAGTAAGGGAAGTGACAGGGAAATGCACTGGAAACGGCAGAATAGCAATTGTTTGATGCGATGTCTGCACAAACTTTGCGAAAATGAATAGGGTGGAATGAATGCTCCACAAACATATTGCCTGGAAGATCTCTGCAAATGACACACAGATATCTCCCTGCAACAAACACAAAAGTGGCAACTGGCGAAGATTGCTTCCTGCACAGGTGTACATTAATCCCTGGACCACATTTGTACATGTGTGCACAGCTACATGCAAATGTGTGATAACACGCAAAAGCATTCCAGTGGGTAGGGAGCAGAGGACCCTGGTGACAGCCTCATGTATGTAGTTTGCAATATATACATTGCAGAGCAAATGTGTTGTGTGAACACAGAAGGACAAAGTCTACAGGGAAAAAGAAAAACCAGGCACTCCTTTAAAAAAACAACAAAAGGTCCTCCAAACTAACTTGTGCAGGATTCACAAGAATTCATGGAGATGCATGCATGCCCTTCCCAGACAAAAGCCAAAGTGTTCAGTGCTCTAGTTGTTCTTGGGTTTCCTGTGCTACTAAGGACAGCTAAAGAGGCGTTCACAGCTTCAGTTTCTTCTCTGCAATGGCACTGAAGATCTGCTGAGTCATTGGCACGTAACTTTTTTCCAAGTCATCTAGGAAGAAGAGAGGGTCCCTGATGATGACAGGGTCAAATCCTTCCTTCACCAGTTGACTTTTGAGCTGCTTAAAAGTGCCTGTGGTCTCCAGCATGTCCTGTGTGAAAAAGGGCACTGGGGTGAGTACAGAAGCATGAATGATGCCCCACCTGTAATCATCTCAGGCAGGCAAGCAAGCCCTGATAAGAAGTAATGACTCTCCGGCAGTTTTATGTTATGTTTATTTATAAAAAACACATCCAGAGCACGGCTTCTCACCTGCTCGCATTGATGATAGTTGGTCAGTCTGACTCTCCGCCCCTTTCACAGCAGGAAGGACGTCAAATTCCAGCCCTTCCCCTCTTGCCCATCCGTTGTCCTCTGACCTTATCCATTCTCCTAGAACGGGGACTGAGAGGCCCGCCTTCCCCCTTCCACTTGACACACTCTCAGTCCTCTGCTTATCTGCTGATTGCCTAGCAACACTCTGGCTGCCTCCTAACTCTCCCGCTTCTTGAGAGCTAACAGGTAACAGGGTTTAGTGAGCAGGAAGAGGCGGTGGCAGAGAGAAGTCCGGAATCAGAGGCAGAAGCAGAAGCAGGAGAGGAGGGAGGCCAAGGAGCAGAGTTGGGACAGGCTGGTGAAGAAGCACAGGTGTCTCCCCCTCGTGCTGCGACCCGTTCCTTTCCTCACTAATATCTCAGAACCAGGAGAGGCATGAAGTGGGAGGAGCAGAGACAGGCATGCAGGCGCAGTCTCATATTGCTTGCTGGAAGAGGAGGTGACATAGACAGCTGTGGGAAGCCAGGGACCTTCATTCTCCGCCACTGCCTCACGGAGGCAAGACCTACTGAAGAAGAGTTGGTGTGCTTATTAGGCCTGGCACTCCTGCGCAGATCCTGTTTTTTGTACCAAAGAGTTAACTTCACATACTCCATGTGATTTACTGAAGGCTCACTCCTGGCAGCTAACAACATTAATAATACAGACTAAAGAGCAGCACCTTACCCGGATGCGAATGAAGCGAGGTATAGCATAGTTTGGCAAGCAGTCCTTGGCATGGGCATAGACCTCCTTCCCATCAAAGGGCAGCCCATCCTTCAGGCATATGGATGCCATCCCGATCTTTCCTTCGTGTCCTGGAACAAACCAAAAAGAGGAATGTTTTAAGGGCATTGCCACACGTTGCACACAAACAAGGATAAAAGACAACCCCAATGGGGGCTTCTTCTAGGGGGGCTTCCAGATGTGGCAGCATCCCCATCACAGCTGTTCTGTCTTAAACTGGAAGCGGAAGCAGAGCTCTGCTTCCAGAAAACTAACACTCTGTGGCCAAGTGTGCAGCCTTCATTTCCTCTGCCCCAAATGTTGGAGGGGGACAGTTTTCACTGGGACCATTATTTGTGTGAAAAAGGGTGAAATACTACGTCTCCCTGCCCCCACTGCACTTCACACACGCGCACACAATTATTTTTGCGTGCGGAGGGAGAAAAAGAAAGGATCCAAAGGCAGTGTTAAAGAAGAGGGCTAAAGTAGGGGCAGGGGGCCCTGTGGATCTCCATATGTTGTTGGGCTGCTGCTCCTGTCATCCCTGATCACTGGCCATGTTGACTGGGGCTGATGGGTTGGAGTCCAATAGAATCTGGAGGGCTGCAGGTTCACCATCTCAGGATTAAAGCAGTAGAATTAATTCCTAGAGAGGAAATAGACAATAGAGAAGGAAATGGTTCTACTGCCATGCCTAGCCCTGACCTGGTAAATGTAGAGTCCTCAGAGGGTGAACTCCAAGGACTTTGAGGAGCACACAGGGTCTCTTAGAACTAGCACTGAGGATCCCCTTGAGGGGTCTTCTCAGGGAAGGCCTGCTGAAAAACCCTTGGTGGTATCAAAGGAAGAGTGGGAGCCACCACCACCCCAGTCCTCAAGAACACCACCATTGAAAGATCTGGGTCTGAGGGAACATTTTTGGTGGACTTGTAAAAGAGTAAAAGTGTATTGGGAAATGATCCATAACAAACTGAAAAATATGTTTAAAAGTACTCCCCCCCCCCCCCAAAAAAAAACACAACTCCAGAGTCCTTTCTGTTGGGGATAATTCAGACTGAAATTCCCAGGTGTCAAAAAAGGTTATTTATGTAGGCCACTACTGCGGCCCATGTTTTGTTAGCCCAAAAATAGAAAATGAGCAAAGTCCCAACTAAAGAAGAGTGGCAACTTAAGTTGACAGAATATGTGCAGCTTGCAGGCATACAGAAGAAGAGAACAAAAAGAACATACATTTAGAGAAGACTGGAAAACTTTTACTGAATATATGGGAAATAACTGTGTACAGCTGAAAACGCTGGCAGCATTAAGATAAATTCAACAGTGTAAATAAGTTATGATGCATGTATTAATGGAATACTGAATGGTATAGTTTCTGTAAAATATGCAGGAATTTATGATATGTAAAATGAACCATGGAAAGAGAAGAAGGGAAGTCATTGGTATGTTAAGGATGTATAAATGAGTACTTTAAATTGTAAAACAGAAAAATTGTGTGTGTGTGTGTGAGAGAGAGAGAGAGAGAGAAAGATCCAGGTCTGTGGCTGAAGAGCAATGACGTAGCATGTGTGTGACATAAAAATTCGGCACCCCTTCACCTCTCCACTTCTGTTGTTTGTTGTTGTTGTGGTGCCCCCTACAGGCACCCTCTTGATTCAGTGCCCAGTGCGGGCGAACCAGTCTCGCTCCCCTAAATGCACCTCTGCTACAGACTCAGAGTCAACACACAGCTCATGAGTAAAGAGTCTCCCGAGCCTTTCAGTTGCTGGAAAAGCCACTTCTGCCCTTCAGAGGAGGTGGGGTTGTGGGCTTCACAGCCCCACCACGCGCGCGGTGGGTGGAGGCCAGCCCCCGCGCGATTGGGGAGATTGCCAGCCGCGTCACCCCCTGGTAGGCCAATCGGCTGGTTCAGGGGGCATGGCCTGCCCTATAAAGGCAGGATGCGGCCGGGGATCTCCCTCTTTGCCGCTCATCCGCTGTTTGGTTTTCCCACCTTCCCACCCTATAAGGCTTTGTTCTTTGACCTTGCTATGGACCTTGGTTGGTCACCATTGAGGGGCCTGGTAGGAATTTTTCCACTTGGCAAATTGGCACCAGCCACTTGGTTTTCGCCTACCTCGTAGCAATTCAATAGGAGTATAGCATCTAGATCAAGGGAAGTAATAGTGCCACTGTATTCTGCTCTGGTCAGACCTCACCTGGAGTACTGTGTCCAGTTCTGGGCACCACAGTTCAAGAAGGACACTGACAAACTGGAACGTGTCCAGAGGAGGGGAACCAAAATGGTCAAAGGCCTGGAAACGATGCCTTATGAGGAACGGCTAAGGGAGCTGGGCATGTTTAGCCTGGAGAAGAGGAGGTTAAGGGGTGATATGATAGCCATGTTCAAATATATAAAAGGATGTCACATAGAGGAGGGAGAAAGGTTGTTTTCTGCTGCTCCAGAGAAGCGGACATGGAGCAATGGATCCAAACTACAAGAAAGAAGATTCCACCTAAACATTAGGAAGAACTTCCTGACAGTAAGAGCTGTTCGTGGAATTTGCTGCCAAGGAGTGTGGTGGAGTCTCCTTCTTTGGAGGTCTTTAAGCAGAGGCTTGACAACCATATGTCAGGAGTGCTCTGATGGTGTTTCCTGCTTGGCAGGGGGTTGGACTCGATGGCCCTTGTGGTCTCTTCCAACTCTATGATTCTATGATTCTATGAATTGTCATAACTTGCCAGGTATTGGCGGTTAGGCACTGGTATATTTCTGTAGATGGAAGAGGGGAGGTAATGCCATCACCTGCCCTGCATATTGAAGGGTAGTCCGGTAAAGGATTCCGGGGGGCGTGGCCCTGTCCGAAGCCTGGGGAGGTGAGGGCCCAAGGCACGCCCCCTATCGGTGACCCCAGGGGAGTTCCTAGTTGATGTGCATCAGCAGGACTCCTTCTACTGGTGGTTAACCCTTCCCGGACTTCAAGTGGATGGGCTGAAGTTGGATATAGTCGGTTAGGACCAATGCCTAAGCCAATACCACTCATCACGTGTAACCAATAATGCTGTGGCCTTTTTTAGCCAATTAACCTTAATAATTGTGTCATGGGAGGGGGGGACTCGCCACGCAACAGCACAGGTTTCTGGCTCCTGATTCTTGTTCCTGCAGCTTGCCTGAACTCCCTGCGCTATTAGCCTTGGATTGTTGCCTGATGTTGCTTCTGGTTTATACCTTGGACCTTGGCTGACTCTCCATGCTTGACCTTGGTTTGTTTGTACTGTGCTCCATCTGCAACCCTGTCCCTGCTGGGGAGTGCTTTGCTATTTGATATCTTCTAGGACTGGGCACCCACTGGAGAGTGGCATAAGCCAGGAAATGGCTACAACAATCTATACAAGCCATAACCCGGTAGAACAGCAGCATTACAGGCCATCTACACCTGGGGAAAATTGCACAGCTATTCTATGGAATTTTCTTATTTGTTATTAAGTCAGATTTTCTGAGATTTGAAAGAAAAATGGAAGCTGGACAGGGATCAAACAAGAGGATGTTGTTGCAGGAAACTGCAATATAAAACTTATCGCATTAAAAAAAAGTGCTTGTGTCCTGGTGCTTCACTTGTCACAACTAACTGCTCTAGACGTATAACAGTTGCAGACATTTGTCCTGCACCCTGATGTGCAAATGGACCCTCCTTCAGCAGTAAATAATAAAACATTTTAATGTCGCTTTGGGGAAATTGTATTCTGTGAACATTGTTCCTTTACCTACTCCTAGACTATACGGAGAACCCAGTATGGCTCATTCTTTTTCTTGCCAAGTGAGTTTTCTCTTTCAGATTGTTTTTCTCCTTCACATATTCCCACCCACCCTTATGCATATAGATTTTGTAGTTGTGAAATTACTATCATCTCCTTCTGCTATTTCAGAAGCTAGCTTAGACACCTGCTTTCCAGGCTGCTTTCCTTTTATTGCATTTATAGGGAGGCTGGAAGTTATGGTTTTATCATATGCTTGGGATTCATGTTCGGTTTTATGATGAATTTTTCATTATACTTTATGTGGCTGATCTTTACATACACCGCTTAGAAATGATTTTTTTTTAAAGCACAATATACATGCCATGAAATAATTAATTAAATAGGCTTCTAAATAGCCACTGGCCTGGGCTTGCCGGTGGGACATTAAAAATTGCTTGTTGGCAGCCAAGTAGAGAACATGTTGTAAATAGCAAAGAAGTTGGTTCTGGTCTTTCTGGCTTTTAGCTATGTCACAAATAACCACATTCTCTACATTAGAGGGGAAATGATCAGTCCATCTTGCACCCTGGGAGGTGAATGGATTTTTGCTCCCGCAAACATTTTCATTGTCCACAGTACAACTCAGAATAGATAAAAGGGTTACATCTGAATATGTCTGCCTGTAGCACAAGGCAGTATGTGGACTAGAGAGAAAGATTAACCTAACTGGCATCTTGATCTCAAATATTTGTGCTAGCATATCTGCCAGTGGTGCAATGTCATGGTTTGTGACTTTGCTCTGATCGTTGTGGGAGCCCTTCTAAGTAGCGGAGTAGGAAACCTGGAAATAGTGCCAACGTATTTCACATCTGGCAACCAATGCGCCCCTTTGGTTTCAGATAATACAGGGGTAGATGAATCTAAAAAGCCCGGGACACAAATTTTCACAGCCCTCTAGTGGCTATGGTGGCTCATTTACCAGAAGTGAGGTATTTCGTGTTAACTCTGGAAGAGTAGACTCAATTCTGACCAGACTAAGCCTTCTGATCTATATTTTGCCCTAGGATGCTTAGTTTGGTCAGAATTGAGTCTGCGCTTCCAGAGTTAACACAAAATGCATTACTTTTGGCAAATGAGCCATCATAGCCGCTAGAGGGCCGTGAAAATTCGTGTCGCGGGCTTTGTAGATTTCTCTACCCATGTGCTATCTGAAACCAAAGGGGCCCATTAGTTGCCAGATGTGTGTTTTTTCCAGCTCTCCTTCCCACTGTAGCTAGCAAAACATATATTAGCTAGCAAAACACATTTCACACATGTCACCAGAGACATGCCTTCCAGCTTCTCTTGCACTCTTTGCGCCACTGACGGTATTAATGTGGGACTAATAGAAAGGGAGAAGGGCCATTAGGAAAAGGAAGAAGAAGTGAACAAAGAGAGAGTGAACAAAGTGCGGCTATTCCACAATGAATGCCCAGTGTGGAAGAATTGTGGGTGAAGGACATTTTTTCAGTGGAGGGGGAGCAGAGGCGAGCTGCCGGCCATACCTTCCGGGGCAGATGGGGGCAGGAGTCCAGTGACATTTGGGGCAGCATAGGTTCCCCACCTCTGGTTTAGACACCTTGTGCTCTATAGACCATGGGACTCACAGGCACTTCAAATCGTGACTGGAAATGGTGCCAGTGTCCAAAGATGGCGGGTACAATGGACTATCCTCAATACCTCTTCCCTTAGCCTGCTGCTGTGGAGCCGATCTCCTGATGCCACAGATGCTGACTCTGGCTGCCCAAAGTTGCATTTAAGAATGGCACTTCAGGACCCACCTGGCACCGGCACACCATAGACACTGGCTTCCTGAACCGACTCCAGCGTTGCCAAGGTCGTCTCAACCTCCGTGGTGGCCACATTCTCCCCTTTCCAGCTGCAGAGAGGGGGGAACAGTTACCATTTGGGGAGAAGAGCATGCCTATTATGTTAAGAGCAACTACCACAGCATTTCTTTCCCACTCTTGAGTGTTCAAAGTGCTTTGTGTACAATATTGTGCCATAATCTTTAAATCTGTGGAGGGTGGCAGGAAGGTGGGGGCAGAGTTGGCACACTCCTGTGTGCTCACCCCTCAATGTCTGTCCATTTAAGCCCCATAATAAAACAGTGAAATAAACCAAAGCAGGCACACATCCCTGCTTCTTCCTACACCTTCTGCTAGCTCAGAGTCAGCAAGAGAGCAAGCAGCAACAGCAAGAAGGAGGAAGAATAGGACCAGGTAGTGGGGTAGGAGAGCTGGGGTGGGGAATTCACATCCAGCAACCACTGTGCCCCTTTGGTTTCAGATACGACATGGACAGATGAGTCAAAAATCCAGGACCCAAATTTCCACAGCCCTCTTGTGGCTGTGGCGGCTCATTTACCAGAACTGATGTATTTAATGTTCACTCTGGAAGTTTATACTGTGAAAATTTGTGTCCCAGGCATTTTAGATTTGTCTACCCATGTACTATCTGAAACCAAAGGAGTGAATTGGTTGCCAGATGTGAAATATATTGGCATTCTTTTCAGCTCTCCTTCCCCACTAAGTAGGCTCCCAGGATCAGCAGTGGGGCTTTCACATGAGGTGTGGGTCTGAGCAACAATCTGACAGTGTTCATTGCAGATCAGAACCAGAAACTTCCTGGCACATTGCTTGTTTTCCTGCCTCCTTTCAACATCACAATATGAATGATCTCTGTATAGAATAAGGACATTTACAGTACATGTGTTTCTGTCATCTTTCTTCCTGAGGTGTTTGCTAAGGGCTCGTCCACACTTCCACTTGAAAGCACAGGGCTCAGCAGTTTTCAACTTCTGTCATGCTTTCTGGGCATGGGTTTGAGTGATTTTGCCTTTGCCCTGTCATTTCCCCCTGGAAAACCCACTCTTTAGTGATAAATCGGAACAAACAGCAATCGTGGAAAATCCAGTTGCATTTGGTGCTAAAGATTGAGTTTCCATAAGGAGTGGAAGGGGGCAGAAGTGGGGCAAACGGAGGCAAGGACAAACCCTGAGAATCAAATTGTGGGTCTTTTTGCACCAACAGCCAGATCTCCTGTTGTTTTCCCCTCAACCATTTGCTTTGAGGGCTGCTGGGTATATTGCAAAGCAAAGGGGCAGTGAGACTGCAGCCAAGCAGAAATTTGCATCTATGAATATAAATGAGCAAATGCAAATCTCATGCAGGCTTCTGTCAGGGGCCTGTCCCCGAGACATTTCAGTACTCCCCCTGCTTCTAAATATACCTTGCATAGATTTGCACTGTGTTATATGCTATACCTGCCATAATACCAACAACAGATATACCGTATTTTTCCGTGTATAAGACTAGGTTTTTTTAACCAAAAAATTAGGTTTAAAATTGGGGCTCGTCTCATACATGGGTGGTGCTGAGGGTTTTTTTCTTAATTTGGAGTCCTCCCCCCCCCAAAAAAAGGGGGCATCTTATACATGAGGGCGTCTTATACACGGAAAAATACGGTGTATATCATCTGAAATTGCAACCTCGGCAGACCAAGTGCAGCAGATCCCACCCCACCTGGAGAGGTGGGACTCACCGGAAAGTGTCTCCTACCCGGTCCTGAAAATATAGAAAGCCATCATGGTCTTGCATCAGGAGGTCACCACTGTTGAAGTAGCAGTCTCCTTTGGTAAAAACATCCCGGAGAATCTTCTTCTCCGACTTCTGTCGGTCTCCTGCGTAGCCAGAGAATGGGGTATGGCTAGTGATCTTGGCCACCAGTAAACCTGTCTCACCTTGGAAGGGAAGGAAGGAGAACCTTGGTAATTCTGTCCTATTTCCCCATGCCCCATAACAAATCAACACAGTGGTGAAATTGACTGGACCAGACTACTATAAACAATTACACTCATAAAGGACAATGTTTTTAGAGTACAGGAGCTGAATGGAAAAGGTAGCTTTGCATGCCTTCCCCTTGAAGTTTACCCCTCACGGAGCTACCATTCCCAGCATCCCCCAACTAACTACAATACCCAGAATTCTTTAAGAGAAAGAATGCATTTCAAATGTTCCTTAAAGTATAGTGCGTACACAAAAGTGCTTTTACCCCTTTGGAACATTACTGGTCTTAAAATAAACTGGATAGTTCCTTAAAAAGTACAAAACCCTTTAAATCTTCATTTGTTTCTGAGTTGGTTCAGAATATTATTATTAATTTATATATAATTTATTTATACCCCATCCATCTAGCTGGTTTTCCCCAGCCACTCTGGGCGGCTCCCAGCAGAATATTAAAAACACGATAAAACATCAAACATTGAAAACTTCCCTAAACAGGGCTGCCTTCAAATTTCCTCTAAAAGTCAGATAGTTGTTTATTTCCTTGACATCTGATGGGAGGGCATTCCACAGGGCAGGTGCCACTACCAAGAAGGCTCTCTGCCTGGTTCCCTGTAACCTTACTTCTTGCAGTGAGGGAACCACCAGAAGACCCTTGAAGAAGGACCTCAGTGTCCAGGCTGAGCGCTAAGGGTGGAGACACTCCTTCAGGTATACTGGGCTGAAGCCGTTTAGGGCATTAAAAGTCAGCACCAACACTTTGAATTGTGTTCGGAAACATACTGGGAGCCAATGTAGGTCTTTCAGGACCGGTGTTATATGGCCTCAGCAGCCACTCCCTGTCACCAGTGTAGCTGCTGCATTCTGGATTAATTGTAGTTTCCGGATCACTTTCAAAAGTATCCCCACGTATTTTATATTTAATCATTTATAATTCACCTTGAGTTCTCTTGGGAAAAAGACATTCCAGAAATTCTATAGACAATCTTAAAAAAAAAATAATCTTCCTGTAATGCGCCTAAGAGTTTTGTGGACTGGGCAATTCATATGTAAAATTAGTGCTTGTATGTGATGCTGGACCCAAACACACACACACACACACACACACACACACACACACTGAAGTGAGAAACCAAAATTCTGAAGTCAAGAGTGCTGAGAGATGTTAGGAGACCCCATACAGAGCTACAGTTTTGCACCCTTGCAAAATTACAGTTCCTGCAATTCTTTGGGGGCAAGCCATGGCTTTTAAAGTGGCATAAGAGTGCTTTAAACCTATGGTGTGGATGTAAATGTATGCTTGTTTTATTACCTGTGGCCACTGGGATGCAATATCCTTTCTCATCCCTCACCGGCTCATCCTGGTCAACGTTATATTGAATCAGTTCGAATTTTGCCAGTTTCTGAAGGGGAACAGATAGAAAGGAAAGCATGAGATGATAAGGCATAAATTCAAGGCAAGCATGTTATAACACCAGGATCATAAAGCATTTGATGGAACCATACAACTACTCTACAGGGTCATTGCCTCAAAGGGTCATTGAGTCCAACGCCCTGCAGTGCCGTAACCACAGCTAGGATCATTGACCTCAAGCAAAGATAACCAGTGGCCCCCAGGCCAGAGCCAGTTCCTTGGCACCTGGACTGTGGATTCTCCTCCTTGGCACCGCTGCTCTCCTCAGCACTGCCCCTGGAAAGCGAGGGTTGCACAGATCCGGACAGAGCCACCTCAAGCTCCTTCGACCAGCAACACCAACTTCCCCCAAAGAGTGTGGTAGGAGAGCTTAGTTTGTGTCCTGCGCTTTTTAGACTTGTTTACCCATGAACTTTCTGAAACCAAAAGGGCATATTGGTTGCCAGATGTGAAACACCGTACCTTCCCATGTATAAGACTTTTCGTTCTGTAAAATAAGGTGTAAAAATGGGGTGCGTCTTATACACCGATAGTGCATAGGGGGTATGAGTGATTGGTTGCAGCCGCGTGCTGCAGCTTGTCAGTGGCAATTTGGTGGGTGATTGGTGGCTGCGGCAAGGGCTGCTTTGGATTGGCTGGTGCTGTGTTAATTGGGCAGGAGATTGGTTGCTGCGGCAAGGACTGCTGTGGATTGGCTGCCACTGCGGCAATTGGGCTTTTGAATGCCGGCTGCTGTTTGCAAGCGGGCAGATGCTTGCAGGCTTCTGCGATGAGAGTGATTTTCTGGGTTAGTGATTTACTGCATTCCCCACCCCCAAAAAAGCTCCCCAACTCTGGTCAATCCTCCCCCATTTTCTTAATTTTGAGTCCCCCAAAATAGTGTCTTATACACAGGGGCATGTCATACACAGAAAAATATGGTATGTTGGCATTACTTTCTGAAACCAAGAGGCCAGAGGGAGAGTAACTGCTTCTGCTAAACTGGGCAAAGGTGCGCTCAACATCTCTGGCCGGTGTTGGGTAAAGCTGCGTTTTCTGCCCTTCTCTCAAAAACATCCCTCAAGATGCCACCTGGGAAAGCTCTTGCAACTTTCTACAAGCCTACCTCATTTTAGCTATCATGACTCCCCCCCCCAGGAATTCTGGGAATTGTAGTTTGGTGAGAGTGCTGGGGATTATTCGTTAAGAGGAACCTAGCTGCATGCCACCACTCACAGAACTACAGTTCCCAGAGTTCCTCTTGGGAGGGGTGATTATTAAACTAAGTCACCTTATGCACATTTATTTGCTTTTCAATGTAAGGTTTTCAATTGAAAATAATTCAAAGTTCAGGACTGAACGGATTAACTTTACACAGTTGTGTAAAGCTTGTGGGTGTCGGCAGATTTTTCATTCCGTTGCCCTGGACTTTGGAACCTGCTCTTTGATTTTAGTTTATCTGAGCGGGCGCTCCAGCAAAATGTTGCAACATGAAGTTTAGGACTCCAGCCAGCCATGCCCTTTTTCAGGGCATTCCATTCCATTCCCTCTCCCTGCTGGTTTACGATTCTCCCCACTCCACTCTCAAAAACAACCTGTCATAATTCTCTGCCCGAAGTGTATGCAGAGCCCTCATTGGACTCTTTCCCCCCCAAAAATGTTTCTCTTTTTTTTTGTACTTCTACAAACCTTGGAGTTCCTGGGTACCTGATGATACATCTTCCTTGTTTGTGTGAGTACTGCCACTTTGGCTTCAGAAGGAACCACACTTAGAAAATTGAGTTTACTATTACTACAGCCGTACCTTGGAAGTTGAACAGAATCCGTTCCGGAATGGAAACCAAGGCGCAACTTCCGATTGGCTGCAGGAAGCTCCAATCAGAAGCTGTGGAAGCCCCATTGGATATTTGCCTTCCAGAAATAGTTCACAAACCAGAACAGTCACTTCTGGGTTTGCGTCGTTTGGGAGCCAAAATGTGCGAGAACTAAGCTGTTTGAAAACCAAGGTACGACTGTGTAGACAAGTAGGATCCGCAACAAAATGTTGCAGCACGGGTTGCTCCCTGTTCAGGATTCCAGTCACTGCACTCCATTTCCTCAAGATAGTGACATCTTCCCTCTTCTATGTGGGGGGTGACATTTTAGCAACATAACCAATGGTACTGGCAGCCTGAACATCAGCAATAGAGGGAATTATGATGGCAGCATTTACAATACATGATATAATGTAATAGAGAAAAGAGTTTGCTAACTTTGCGGCTGTCTTGCATTATCTCCCCCCACCCTCGATCCATCCATATTGAATTGGCTGGCATTTTCCTGTTGCTAAATTCATATACAGTGGTACCTCTGGTTGCGAACGGGATCCGTTCCGGAGGCCCATTCGCAACATTAATAGAACGCAATCTGCAGCGGCGCGTCTGCAAACATGCAGGTTGCGATTCACCACTTCTGTGCATGCACGTGACATCATTTTGCGCGTCTATGCATGCACGAGTGGCGAAACCTGGAACTACCCTTTCCAGTACTTCCGGGTTGCCGCAAGACGCAACCTGAAGAAACATGTCATGAAACAAACATAACATGAAGTATGACTGTATTAATTGGAAATATTTTCTGGCACACTTTGAAACGGTTTATTGTGAAATGTGCTTGATCAAAATAAAAAAAAATGCACTTAGAAGTCCTGTTACTTAAGCCCTGCATCTCAAACAGACATGGCAAGGGGTGAAATTTTTCCCATCCCTGTATCAGACGTGCCAGGAACAGCTTCACCTCCAAGGCTTCTTGTTTACTGCACAACTCTTCAAAGGACAAAAGCCCTAATCTCAGAATATCTCGTGGGACTCTTACCTTTGCACACGAGGCTGCATTCCAGCTAGGCAAAGATCAAAGGTTTCTAGAAGCAGCCCCCACCCCCCATTTAAAAAATACCCATATCTCTCCATCCTCCATCTATGAAAACAAGTACAGTACATCCAAGTACATCCATGAAAACATAGTACAGTACAGGACACTCCAGTCGGGTAAAACCACATGAGGAGGCTGAAGCCCTTGAACCAGAATAACAATAAAGGAAAGGAACAGAAGAAAGTCTCTCATCCCCAGCCAAAAGGTGATTAAGACTAAGAAGGCACCAATGGTGCCAGGATCCCTGCAAACAATAAAGGTAAGAAAATGGTGAAGGACCCCTGGACAGTTAAGATCAGTCAAAGGAAAGGGGGAATAAGGCAGGTGTGGCCAAATTGGGGGGCCTCCACAGCTGTCATTACCAATGGTCGGGAATAGGGCCAGGTGATATATCAATATATTGTCCAAAACTGGTTTGAAGTCCATATTGTAATATTGGCTTTGTAATTTTTGACCTGACAATATATTATTATTATTTATTGAAGTTATATACCACCCTACACCCGGGGGTGTCAGGGCGGTTCACAGAATAAAATCAAGTTATAAAACAACAAAATACCTAATAAAAATAAAAACAGCAACCCAATAACACCCCCCCCAAAAAAACACCACAAAGTGTGTGTGTGTGTGTGCGTGTGTGCGTGCGTGCGTGCTATGCAAAAATCACAATGTGGGCAAAACAGTGAAGACAGCCAATGCCTCTCCTGATTCCTACAGCCCCTTTTAACTCTGTTAACTCAACTCTCCCCCACCTCATGCAGGAGGCAGCGAATCACAAGAGCAGGTGCCAGCAAAAATCACGATGCAGGCAAAACCGTGAAGCAAATGCCTCTACATAGTTCCATCCTTATTTCGGACATTGTGATATATTGGGTATATCGCTCTTTGTTTAGCTGTTATATATAACAATGTTGAAAACCAGCTATTGCTCTGCCCTAGTCAGGAATCCAGTCCAGTATCTGGAGAATACCACTTTGGTTATTCCTAGACTGAAGTATAGTGCCAAAGTCTACACAGAAAAGGTGGCTATTGAAGAGAGAACTGAAGGCAGCTTTAAGAGACCAGAAGATGAGGTGTGCAATTAGAGTGGAGTGTTTGGGGATGTTTAACTGGGACCTTGGAATTCTATAAGACATTCTTTGTCTAGCTCCTTCCCTTTGATCTTACCGCCTTGGGTGACCCTGTTGTGAGTACGAGATTCCCGATGGCTTCGCTCACAAGGAATGTCCAAACCCACTCACCACCACAAGGTGATGATCCATCAAGTGAGACAAAGAATGACCCAAGAATTCCTCAACGGTAGAACAGGCAGGTGATAACAAGCGGTATGTTACAACGGCTGTGAAGGCGGATGAAAGCTGCAGCAGATAGGATCTACCGGTTCATCGTGACTACTCATACCATTGGAACAGAGCCCTATTGCAAAGACTGTGCGTTGATCAGCGTGCACTGATCTACACACATAAAACAAATTTATGCACAGGCGTCTTCCAAAAATCCAACCATACACTGTGGAAGGACGTGTGGGTCCAGAATTGGCCTCCACAGTCACTTATGGACTCACTGTTAAAACTGTGTTTATGGAAGACAATCCTACTCTGCTACAAGCGATCGCCAAAGAAGAAGATAAGACATTATTTATTTAGACATACGTGATCAACACACCCTGGAAATTCCTGCTTAGCCCTCATTACCTTGTGGAGGAAGTTTGTCTTTCCCATGGCTCCAACCTTCCCGATGTAGTTAATAAATCCAACATTCCCCTCTGTGGCGCCATAGAATTCATGGATTTGGATAGGTTTGAATCGATGCAGGAACTCCTTCCAGACTTCCACACGCATGCCATTACCTATTGCCAGTCGCACGCAGTGGTCTCGGTCACGGTCCGTCTACAAAGAAACACATTGAGGTGATCACTGTGGTTATAAGCTGTATGGATAGCCATTTCACTGGCGATGAGTAGGAATTGCTCCAAGTGGTTACACTAACGAACTTTCACAAAAAGAACGCCTTGTCATGCCCTGTAAGTTTCTGACTAGATTGCTGCAACGTGGGGCTGCCTAGGAAGACGGTCAAGAAACTTCAGCCGGTTCAAAAGATACAACGGAGAGGCTGCAACTTGTAGAGAATAGGACAAAGGGCTCAGCCACACTTTTGACTGAGCCGTAGTTTGATCATATTGTGTACCGGTTAATTGCCCCGGGTCAGAGAGCTTTTCTCACTGATCCGTGGTGGTGCCTTGCGAAAATCCGATCCTACCCACTGAATTTCATTAGATGTGCAGAAAATCTGAAGAGAGGTTTTGCTTAGCTGAGCTTCAATTCACCAGATAAGATTCAATTATTATTATTTTTTGCAAAGTACGGCTGCAGAACAACAAAAAAATCTCTCCATCCAACCTGGAGAAATTAATTGGTGCACAATATGATCAAAATATGGGTCAAGCAAAAGTGGATGAGTCCAAGCTGTATCTTGCAGGTACTTAAAGAGCTTCCCTATTCCACTCCAGTCTATCCTATCTTATTCAGATTATTTGATTTACATCACACACCCTCATCACACATGATTTCGGTGCAATTCACAACAATTTGAAACACAAGACACAGTAAAACAAAGGTGGAAACTAGACACATATTAAAAAAAACACTGCAAAAATGCTTTTTAAAAAAAGTTTTCAAAAATATATTGAATTTGCCATAAGCTCACCATTGCCATCTAGCGTCATATTTGTATAGTGCACTCAAAACGCACTTAAAAGTTAGATTTGCAGCTGTATAGCAGAGTCCAAAATAAACATACTTTAAATTACAATCATCCTCCCTTATTATTATTATTAATTGAATTTATATACTGCCCTATACCCAGAGGTCCATGAAACCTTTTGGTCTCAATAGCTTTGTAATTCAATGCAGAAATATCACATCAACTGACACTTTCTGCAGGGTTTTGGCTCACCAAAAACTAAGCATGGCAACTGACTGACACATCCAAACCGAGAAGCATTGAACTCCCTGCTTTCTGTAGCATCAGGTGTACGGCAGGTGGGTATGCACCCACCTGCTGCAAGGGATTCAGTACTGAGCAGGAGAACCCATTTTGCTTCTTGGCAACATTCACCCTCCCCCCCAACCTGTCTCTCATTTACCTTTGGTGCATTACAGAGGTAGCGCATCATTTCTCCAACATATTGGATCACAGTGACGCCGTATCGCCTGCAGTCATCCCAGAAATGGGTAACAGAAAACTTAGACCTCAAGGCAATTGTGCATCCTGTTTGGGGAGGGGGGGAGAAAGAAAGAAAGAAAGTGATTCTGCTTTCATTACTGTTTGGACCTGCAAAAGTTTTATAAGACAGTTGTGCTGCTTTGGTTCCAGTATATGCACTTCTCTTGTAACTTCCTGCTGAAGTCCTTCAACTTTTCATACCACAAATATTTGGGGCAGAGGAGAGGTTGTCCCAGTTTGCTGCCCTAGACAGCAATAATATGGCAGCATTGGGGAAATGTCACAAAGCAACCAAAAAAGCAGAATAAATCCACTAGTGCACTAATATCGCGTAGAGAACACGATGCGGAATGCACCTGAAATAAAACAGTGCCCTGCATTCACATTCCCCTATTTCAGCACTCTGCTCAGACATTTCTGACAATGTGGTTCAGAAGCTAACAGTACAAGATTCAGTGCTGACCCCAAAACTTCGTTTCGTTTTGCAATATATTTGTTTCAAGAAAATAAGAGTGGTGGGAGAGGAGCGCAGGCTTTGCAGCCAATAGTGTATCTCTGCACCCAGCACACACGTCATGGCTAAATTAAATTCTCACATTTCAGATTTCCATTCGTCCGGAATTTCCCAGACACAGCCGGAATAGTGCAGTCTGGGCAAAAATGTCCAGGAAAATCCATACGTATGGCAACCCATGCCTGCAGTGTCGTTTTGGGTGATTTTCCTAAAAATTCATTTCATTTTTTTTCCTCCCAAAAAAGTTGAACAACTTTTGTGTCCAGGTCTTCAATTTTTGAAACATAGCAACCCTAGCAACCTGTATTTGTGCTGCGTTGTCTATTTCTACAAGCACAGGAACTGGATCAGGCCTGTGACCCATCTAGTCCAGCATCCTGTTCTCACAGTGGCCAACCAAATGTCTCAAGGGGCAACCCACAAAAGGAGCTGCGCACAACAGGACTCTCCCTTCATACAGGAGGACAATCCTTAAGCCATTTTGACTCTCCCAAATTGACCTCAAATATTTATCTGCAAGGAGGAAGGAAATGGGAAAAGCTTTCTAACTGTCTTTGGACTGTAGGAGCTTACACCTCTCTGTAAATACAGTCTGGCAAGTATCTGTTAAGCTGAGCACACTGTCAATAGGAGTAAGAGATTCAGGAACTATGTATTTACCATCTCAAAGGAATGGCAAGGCTACCCAGGAAATGCAATCAGATAAGGCATTATCAGGTATCCTGACAGACAGGAGAGAAGCAACACATTCTAATTTCTGCTGGGTTCCACCTCTTTCTGTGATGAATGTATGATGTTTTTTTGGGGGGGGGAGTCTTGAGCTACAGGGTAGACAATTTCAAATGTCTGTATAAGAGCTTGCACACCAATGTTCTGGGTTCCTCTCCTCCCTCCCTGCATGGGGGAGTGGGGGACCCTGTTGCAACAGTTTAATAAAGATCAGGCTTCATAGCTGCTTTGCTTCTCAATAGTCTCTGGTCGGCTTCTGTTATTTTCTCCTACCGATAGAGAACCTACTTAAATACTCTATACGGGGTCTTGGATACCCCATAAGGTAAAAAGGAGCAGTTTTTTCTTATAACAGTAGCCATCCAAGTTTGCTCTTGTGAGAGCGAATTCCAAAGTTTAACTATGCACTGAGCGATTAAGTGCTTTCTTTTATCTGCCCTGAATCTTCCAACATTCAGCTCCGTTGCTTGTCTATGAGTTCTAGCATTATGAGAGAGGGATAAAAAAATTTCTCTATCCCCTTTCTGCATGCCAAGCAGAGAGGTCCATCTCTCCTGCAGCAGCCCACTACATTTCTATGCTGAATGGGAAAGGGCGGGGGGTGCCCATCTGTTACTTGCCTGCATAGAAATTCTCACCAATTAGTATCAGGCAAGAGCCTATATGTGCAATGATGGATTTTGCAGAATCATAGGACTGTAGAGTTGGAAGGGATCCTGAGGATCATATGATCCATATTCATAGACTGAGGATCTGAGTGCAGATTCTGACCTCCCCCCACAAAAAAACCTTATGCACCCATTCATCCCAGCTCACTGAAAAACATTCTGTACATACCAACCTCCAGGCACCCTCCTGTCCCAAGAAGAAGGGCAGCTGAGTGGTACATCGGCAGCGGGAGGTAGATGATATCCTTAGGAGTGACCCCGCACATGCGAAACATATGGGACACTTTGAGCAGCTTCGACTGGGTGATGATAGCCGCTTTCGGCAGCCCTTGAGGCAGGCAGAAATTAAAAAGAAGGAAGATGATCCGAAATGACTCCATCAAGCGAGAAACAACAATTTGCAGGGGTCATATTTCTTTCTGTCCCTGTCCCCCCAATATAATGCTATCCACATTCTTTTAAAAAAAATATATTATTAAGGATTTTCTTGTTTTACAGAAGTAAGTGTAATGCCTCGTTTTTTCCCCCCATGTAACATTTTTACAAATCCGTTTCATTTGTTGAGGCATTAGGGGGAGAAGAAGAAAAAAGAAAAAAGAAAGGGGGGGTGGAGAGAGGGAAGATGGATGGGGGTGGGGTCGGGTGGCGGTGTTTCTATTATGTTTAATGTATGTAGAGTTTGGTGTCAGCGTTGCTTGTGTTGTTCACTTGTGTTCCTTTGGTGGTGAGAGAGGTTGGGGTTGGCCTAGGGTGTGATTGTTTGCTTGTGATTGGCTGTGGTGATCTTTGTTTTCGTGTGTGAGTGTGGTGGGTGGGTGTTTTGGATCAGGTTAGCCATATTGATTTGTATGCTGTTGGTGGATTATTGTCATTGTCCTGTTGGGCTGTGTATGTGATAAAGGGGAGCCATACTGGCGTGAAGGCGTCTTCTTCTGTTTGTCCCCGTGTCAGTTTCAGTTTATTAGTTAATTTTTCTAGTAGGGCTATTTCCCATACTATTTGGTACCATTGGTCCATGCTTACTCCTGACAGGTCTCTCCAGTGTCTGGTTATGGTGTTTCTGGCTGCTGAAAGTAGGTGGGTTATGAGTTCTTTGTGGTTATCCACATTATCAACCACAAAATAGCAAAGGGCAGACACAGAAAATGAATTCTTTTTCTACCGGCTTTTAGTTCCGCCTATAGCCTTTTTGTTGTCTTGTCTTGTCTTGTCTTGACTATCAATAGGACTTGGGCTGCCCCACCCTTTGACAGAGTCTATTTTATTCCAGGTACAGTGCCGGATTTAGGGTGGTGCAGGCGCTTCCCACACAGAGGGCGCCAAGCCGGGGGGGAGGGGCACACAAAATTGAGAGGATCCATAATTGAGAAGATCCATTTGGGGGGCGCCAATTTTGGACTCGCACAGGGCACCATATTATGAAAGATTATCAAAGTCCACTACTGCTGGACTTTGGACCTGATGTGCACTGGTGGAGGAAGAGGGGGGCGGGGGAGCGCACCACCCCCGGCAGTGCAATCCCGGCGGTGTGCTATCGTGGCTGCCCCCCCCCCCACGCTGAGCACCACGCCCCCACAGGCGGCACACCACACTCCCAGGATGCGCGCCACGCATGGAGACGCGTGCCAGCCATGCCCCCGCCTGCTCTCTGCTCCCCGGTGCTGGAGCATGAAGCTCCTCCACTGCTGATGTGACCTGATGAGATCTTGTGCTCTCTCAATCCCAAGTCAACATAAATTTGGTCCGGGACCTGAGACTGGTCAGAGTGGTTCCACGGGAATAAAGCACAACATCCCTGATTGTGTACACTGTCTATTGCAATTCCGCCTTTAAGTGACAGCAGAAGCGTTGTGACTGGGAGAGTGCCAGGAGCCATTCATCTGCAAATGCCCCTAGTCACAGTCTTCCCCCTGTTGTGAAATGGATTGCATATTCTAAGTCTTTCTAAATTTGCATTGACACAGATAAATGAGCTACGGGGATTTTATGCAGCTCTGTGTGCTCTTTTGCCCTCTTTATAGATGTTGTGCCATTGGCCAGCCTACTGGTGACGGTCTCACAGCCAAAAAGGCCTGACACTTGCATGGAAATGCAGGCTGTGTGGACTGAATCAGAGATACCGTATTGGCCCGAATATAAGCCGCACCCGAATATAAGCCACGCCTTTAAAATTCCGCAGGCACTCACACCCATTCTGTTTTACCATATGTCTGTTTCAGCAGTGATATCGTAAAAGCCCATTTTTGTAAGGTCGCGAATTTAAGCCACGCTTTAACTTTTCATGGTCAACATTTAGAAAAATAAGTGCAGCTTATATTCGGGCCAATACGGTATATCTCAAGTTGTTTTACACATGCCTGGCAGTGCCTCTCTGAGGTCTCAGGCAGGGAGCTACACTGAGATCCACTTTGGGCTGGATCAAAGTGGTATGCATCCCCTTGATGGTTGAACTATGGCCTCTCCTGAATGGGCAAACCCCATCCCTCCTCAAAAGTGCCCAGGCGGAGGGCAGATGGGAAACAAAATGAGATTTCCAGACACGACAACCCCTCCCCTTGCTCCCTCACCCACCTCTCTGACGTTCTCCTCCTCACCTGTGGTCCCAGAGGTGTAAATATACAGGGATGATGACTGAGGGGTCACTTTGGCTCTGAAGGAAATGGGCACAGGCTCGGCTGAGCTGGATTGGATCTGCCCCAGCAAAGCTTCCACGCCCTCGGTTGGGGAGTCTTCGCTCAGGAAGAAAACCCGGACTCCTTCTTTCTTTAGAGCAGGAAGGACATCCTCAATGGCGGCCTTGAAATCTTCAAGAGAGCATGAAAAGAGGTGAGATTGGCCCTTGATTGGCCCTTGGTTTTGGAAATCCTGCTAGACAGTAAGGCAGCCGCCTGCCCAGATTCTGCAATAAAGAATGGTTTTGTTTGCTTATGAATAACCAGAATTGCAGTTGTATACCAGACAGTAGCATTTGGGATAGGAGTCTGCATTAGTTTTTGGAACCCATTTGGTTTCATTTTCATTTGTTGCTATGAGTGATGAAAGGATACTTCAGTATTTTTCAGCAACAAAAAGTACCCATTTGTTCTTGCTCAGATTTAAACGTTTTCATGGGATGGGCCGATTTTTATTCTCCAGTAGCAGCCTTAGAGGAGATGATGGTGATGCTGCTGATTATTATTATTATTTGCAGAATGAACTGGACCACCTTTCCCGATGTTTTGGACTACGACTCCCATCGTTCTTGGCCGTTCTGGCTGTGTTTAATGGAAGTCCAAGGCTGGGTACACATTACTGCTTACTCCAGCTCCAACACACAATCCCACCACTGGTGTTTGAAGCCCAGAGCACATGACATTGGCTACAATCCATTGGTTTCCTATAGCTTCTTGAGAAATACCCCTGTTTGAGGCAGTTTCCCTCAAACTAACTTCCATCCGATTTGAAATTGGAAGGTGTGGCTAAGCTGAGGTGTGTACATCCAGGCAGCTATTGAGCATGTGCAGATGAAGTGAAGTTCAGCACAGGGAATCAATTCAGGTAATGAGCCTCAGGTGATAACACCCTCACCCCCTTCTCTGGTGTGTGAACAGCAACATACAAAAGCTACGTGAAAATGCACCAGTAGTGGTGGTGGAATGATTTTCCTGCATTTCAAACCACTAATGTGTACATAGCCCAAGGCTTCCAGAGGGCACCAGGTTGGGGAAAGGGTGTCTTGGACACTATGTTGCCAGAGGGAACTCAAATTTTTAAACTGGTGGTCCCAGCTGGAATTGTCTTGTGGGGGTCAGCTTTTAATTCTTTTATTACAGGGATGCCCTGGAACAATGCAACCATTTCGAGAGAGACAGAGCAGCAGCTGTCAGGAGCAGCCACCGAAATACCTCTGCCAGCGGAACCGCAGCAACAAAAATCTGCTTAGTCAGGGAAGGATTCAATGAACACAAATGCAATAATGAAACCAGTGCACAGCTAACAAATGGATTTCCCTGTTCCTAGGCATTAAAAGTGTGTTTCTTTTTAAAAAGTGGATTCATTGGGATGAGAGGCAGAGTATTTTCGGTTGTGTACACATTATATCTTTAAAGCACATTCAAAGCACATCCTCCCAAAAGAATTCTGGGAACTGTAGTTCACCTGTCACAGAGTTACAATTTCCATCAACCCTTAACCAACTACAGTGCCCAGAATTCTTTGAAGGCGGAGATGTGTGTCAAATGTGCTTTAAAGGTATAGTGTTTATGCAGCCTGAATCCACCTAAATTTCCAGGTATCTGCTAGAATCCCCCTGACAAAATATTGACAGTCTGGAGACGCCCTTAAAAAATCATGTTTGTTTGTGTGTGTGTGTGTGTGTGTGTGTGTGTGTTTTTAAAAGGATGCTGTACAAATATATAATTTGCTAACACCTGAGGGAGTGGCAAGGCAAACGTAATATCAGATAGGGAGGAGCAAGGGAAAGTGGAAGAGTAATTCAACTTTCACCTTCAAAAAGCTGTACATGTGTCATTTGAGAAGTGAAAGCAAGGGGAAAACAGTGCTTAGGGCACAGCAGAAAAACCTGCACTCACTCCTGTTGAAAATATGTATTATTTATTTCTTAAATTTGCATCCTACCCTTCCATCAAACAGATGTGCAAGGCTGTGCCCATTTTCAGGTCCGCCTATGATTGTGTAACCTTTGGTGTAGTTTTTGGCACATAGAATATGTGAGGTTACAGCATGGTCCCCGGTCAAACTGGTTTTGCAGATGTTCCTAGGAAAATGGGGAACTACCCCACAGAACTGTGGCTGCAACTGCTAATATAAATGTCTGCCTATTATTGGATAATGCCTAGGATACTTAAAACAGATTCTCCACCATCGCTCCCCCTCCCAGCTATATTCAAAACAGAAAAGTGCATGAAAGTGCATGAAAAGATGGGAGGAAGGGGTGCTTATTCATATATCTCTGCACAACTGTGAATTTTGCCCGTAAAAAGAAAAAGACCGATGAATGAAATAGCCTAGACCAGAAACAGCTTATACTGTATTATGGTATAGTTAATTTCCATCTCAGGGGAGCAGCTGCATTTAGGAACTAGGGCTCTTTTGCACAAATCCAAAGATGTGAGTTCATAAGAATATAAGAAGAGTCCTTGTTCTAGCTCCTGCTGAGAGCACAATGACAGAGACTCCTTCCTGAGAGGAAGGAAGGGCATTTTATTGACGCCAAGAAGACTTACAAGCTCAGCAACAGGGAATGAGTCAGAGCGGTTGCTATGCTCAGGCTAGATGAAAACAAAAGCGAGGCTAGCCAGGCTGGTAGCAAGATCCAAGAGTCCAAGATCAGGGCTTGGAGTTCAGAAAAGCTGTCCCAACGGATTGGGATGCCACCTGCCAAACCTTTAAAGACAAGGCCAAGCAAACATAGCTGTGAGAGTCTCATGCCTGGCGAGACTGCATCAGGGAGGATGCATCTGCTCCCAGTGGTGGAAGCACTTCCGGGGCCTGGGCGAACGGGCTGAATCCTCCCCTTCGGATCCTGGTTCTGCCACCACAGCAGTGGGCTGGCACCTTCCATGGATTCCATTGCTGTGTTCTGCTCCCTGGGAGGGAAGAGAGAAGATGGGGTCCTGCATCTGCAGCTAGGGCAGTCACCTCCAAGAGACAGAAGTACAGTGGTATCTTGGTTTAAGAACAGCTTGGTTTATGAACAACTTGGACTAAGAACGCTGCAAACCTGGAAGTAGGTGTTTTGGTTTGTGAACTTTGCCTTGGATTAAGAACATGTTCCGCTTCCTGTTGAGTGTGTTCCGCTTGTAAATTGAGTCCCCCACTGCTATGGGAAAGCACGTCTTGGTTTAAGAATGCTTTGGTTTAAGAATGGACTTCCGGAATGGATTAAGTTCATAAACCAAGGTACCACTGTACCATCCTCTGTTCCCAGGTCTCAGCCTCACCTAGGGTTGCCATATTCCCAAAAGTGAAAATCCGGACAAAGCTGTTGAGCTTTTTTGTTTGTTTGATGTCTCCTCCCAAAAATTAACTTTTGGGGCTTTTGGGGGAAAATCCAGACGTATGGCAGCCGTAACCCCACCTCCATGTCTCCCTCCTATTCCCCTTCCTGGACTGTCTCAGCCTTCCTGTCTAGTGACAGTAATGGAGAGCCAACTGACGTTCCCAATCCGAGGTCTCTCTGTTGGGCACACCTCCAGGAAGGTCATAAATGTAGAGGCACGCTTAAGCGTTTCTGGTACAGATCTTGCTGGAAGCGAAATAGGGAGGAGGATTCTGATTAGATCAGGATGTGTGCGAGAGCAGCTCTGTGAATATGCTTGCAAATAAAGTTTAATTGAACTGATAACCAAATCCCCGTGCTTGCTGGACTGTTGGCTGCTAACGATCATTATATTCTGAGCCTGTTAATGCCTCAGAACTCATGGCATTTTATTTTTATTTTATTTGCTGCTTTCATATCCCACCTTTACTCCAAAGAGTTCCAGGTGGTGTACGGGTTTCTTCCCCTTTCCTCATTTAATCCCCCAAGCAAACCTGTAAGGTAAGTCAGGCTAAGAGGCAGTGACTGGCTCAAGGTCGCTCAGTGAGCTTCATGGTGGAGTGGGGACTTGAACTCTGGTTTCCCAGGCCTTAGTCCGGCACTCTAACCACTACACCATGCTGGCTGTCCTATTGGGTCAGGCCAATAGCCAATTTGGCCCAGTGTCCTGCTGTCTCGGTGGCCAGCGAAAGCTCAAGAAGAAGGACCTGAACACAATGGCAGTCTCCTCACTTGTGATTCCTAGCAGAGGCCGACTGCCTCCGACAGTAAGAAGGAGAACATAGGCATCATGACTAGGATTCCTTAAAACAGAGGGAACCAGCTACCCCTTCCCGCCCCCATGCACTCTCCCTGCCTCCCTTGTTATCAAGCTATTGATGTTGAGTCAGGATTAGTGTGCTGGTCTAAAGGGGGAGAGTCTCTTCCTCTCTGCTTCAGAGAAACAATTGTTTGTACACAAGAGTGTTTACTTTGGCTCTGGTGCCATGGATTAAAATCTCACCTGGTCCAGATTCATTGACCTGGGAAGAGTCAGACACTCTTGACATCCAGGCATCATTTGTAAGATACCATTTTATTCCAGAAAAAAAGTGTGATACCCTATCATTTGGACTTTCTTCTTGTTACATATTAGACAGGCAGGTCTTTGTTGTCTTATCGGCGCCAAATGAAGACCTTCCTCTTTCTAGAAGCCTTCCAAATTATCCCAGCCTGCATCCGTATTGGATCGATTTAAATTGTGGGTTCCCTCTCCCCCCTGAAATGGTTCTTTAACGTTTGTACTGTTTTTTAGATATGGAATGTTTCGTAATTTCTTTATTTTTTAACCTTCATTTTTTATTTGTTGCATAATGGCATATTTTATTATAACCCGCTTTGGCCCTTTGTGGGGAAAGGCAGGTGAGAAATCAAATCAATCCATAATAACACTGACACAGCTTGCCTAGTTGTTGTTGCAAAGGGGCAATTCAGGTGGGAATGGCAAAGCACCCTCAATTTTGCCTGGCCAGTTACACTGATGTCATCACAGAAACCACTGGAGTCGATAATGTAATATTACTCCCGCTGGATATCCATTTGTTCTCTCTTCCCTCCTTTCCTTTCCCTCAAACATCAGCAGCTATTGCTGTTATTTTCTTCTTGGAACACTGCTTCACTAAACTAACCCGTTTTTGGGAGGTCACACTGAAGGCAGTCCAACAAGGAAAACACACACCCTGCGTGGTGAAGACTCAGAGATGCTTTGCTTTCTTTTAGGGCTAAAGCAACTGAAATAATGACTACTTACTCAAGGAATGCTTTCTCCAGCTCTTTTCCCTTTGCACTCTGCCTAATTTCTCTCATACACCCATGCTCAAAGAAAGATTGTTACTTCTACTAGCTGAGAAAAATTGATTTCTTTTCAACTTAAGAGATTTATTATCCCATACCCTCCAACATTTTTCCGATGAAAATAGGGACATCCTATTCCATATCCTCCAACATTCCATATTCCTCCGATGAAAATAGGAACGTCATAAGAGAAAGCGGGATATTCCAGGATCAAATCAGAAACCAGGATGGCTTCTGTAAATCCAGGACTGTCCCTGGAAAATAGGGACACTTGGACGTTCTGTTATCCATGTGCCAAAATGCCAAACAGTGCTTCAAGGAGGAAGAAAATGGCTTTTAAAGTAAAGCTTTTCCTTTAATAAAAAAAAAGGTAATGGAAGCCATGCCACAGTCAGGGAAAGGTAAAACTATTAGCCAATAGCAACTGAAAGTTTGCATCAAGAGCAATGCCTCACTTGAACAGGCAAAGATCCTGCATTCTCCAAACTACAGCGAAGTAACTAAATCCCAAAACCTTGATGTGGGGAGGGGAAGGTGTCCAGAGCTGGCCACTGGCTAATAAGACAGTGGATTCATCAACAAAGGGTGTGATCTCAAAGTAAGCCATACTCAGAGTAGATCCACTTAAACGAATGACCACTTAAACAAATATGCCATTTTCCCAATCAAGCTTTGCATTTGTGTTAGGTACAACCCAGAATCCCCCTTCTCTTTTCCCTTGGAGAAGCCGAACTCTGAGGGATGCCTGCATTTAGAACTCTGCTGGGCATTAACTCTGCTGATCAGACTTGCTAAAGCACCTGAGTGGAGATCAGTAGTCAAAGTTCAAGCGCTTGTCCACAATGTGGATTTGCGCCAGCCTGTCTCCTCATTAATGTCAGGGCATCTGATTGACATCACTGTCTCAGATCTCCCCTCCTTTAAATGCTGTTTTCTTCCCTTGGAAAGTCTGAAACTGCTCAGGTGCAGAGGAGCTCAGACAACACAGAGATTGTGCTATTTTGTCAGGGATGGAAAAAGACATTTGAAACCTCTTTTAAAACGGGGGGGGGGGGGACAGTTCAAGAGAATTCCCCAATATTCTTTCCATTGTGACTATATGGCCTGACAAGTGCAGCCCAAACAGGCTTTCAGTTGCCCCCTTGGGTGTAAATGCACAAGGGGTACCTTTACCTTTACCTTCACCTTTTTAACTCACCTGGAGTTGTCAGTAGCACTGTGGTCTTGCAGGAGCTGAGGGCATGCAAGAGAGACTTGGCTCGGATGTTATAGTTGATACACGCCATGACACTGCCAATCTTCTCCAGTCCCATCCAGACCCAGAGATAGGCAGGGACGTTCTTGAGGAAAACAGCCACCGTTTCCCCTTCTTCCAGCCCCACGTGGTCCCGGAGCACTCTGGCCAGCTGACTGCTGCGCCTGTCGATATCTCGGTAGGAATAGGTTTCGTCTCCAAAGAGGACCAGGGGCTTCTCTGGGTGCTTCTGGACTTTGGCCAAGAAGAAGTCCAGTAAGGTGATGGGAGGTTTGCGGCTGAGACACCTGTGGCATTTGTATCCTGTTCGAAGGACGGTGAAGAAGAAAACCAAGTCCAGCCAAAGGTAGGGGAAGAAAACATTCCCCAGGAGGAGCAGAAGGATCAGGAGCCCTATCGCAATTGTGTAGAAGTCCAGCATGGCTGGGATCTCACCTCAAAAGACCCAGGGTCCTGCAAGCCGCAGGCACACACTAGCTCCTACAGCCTCCGTCTGAGCCGTGCTGAATGGAAGGCAAAAGCGTATTGAGCAACAAGTGAATGAGACGAGGTTTCCAACCCTCCCCTCCCATCTGTCCCTGCAGGCTGATTCGAGAAAGCTCTTGGCTCTCAGACAGAAAACTTTAACTTGCACAAGATAGCTCTTGAGAGCCCCCACCCTTTGCCGCCTCCCTCCCCATCTGCAACACTGGCATTCGCTTGCAGCTGGAGGCCGGTCCCAAGCACAGTTCTGAGTCTTCCTCGCGAGTTGACCCCAGTCCACTCTAAGAGAGGCAAAGTTCACATTTCAAAAGCGCTGGAGGAAATTGGCAATTGCCTGAGCTGCTTGCTTTTTGTTTTTGTTTTTTAATGAAAAGGCCTTGCAGAATAGATTATTTCCGCTGTCCCAAAAAGCAGCCTTGCTGAGGAGAAAAGGAACAGGAACAGAAGGAAGCTCTTTGGAAGCTTGGCAGCTCCATGCCTAGAGAAGTTCAGATCCACCAGGGCATGAGCAAGTTGGGTGTCCATCTCTCTGCATTTCTGTGCAGATGAACAAACCTGATGTTACAACTCGAGGTGCAACAGAGCCATTGCACTTCTCATCTCTGCCGTTTGGCTGAGATGTTCAAAAATCTTCACAGGGCTAAACAGAGCCTGTGGGTCCTTCCACATGCTCCTGTTTTTGAGAATTCATCGCTGCAGTCCTCTCCAACCTCTGCCACCAGAAGCAGTCCCTGCAGCGGCAACTCCTAGGGACCGAGGGGTCTTTGGACCCCCACCCCAATAAAATATTTGAGCCCCTCCCAAGTTGATGGACATTGCCATTCAAATGGTATGTGTGCACCATGACACCATGTGTGCACCATGTGAGTGATTATGTGGGCGGGGTTTGCCTCCCCCCCCCCAAATATTTATTCAAGTTGGCACCCCTGGCTGAGGCAGGGAGAGACCAGGGGCAGTGCAACCACCAAACCAAGAAGGCACACTCCTACCGCCACCAGCAGTGGCAGCGCCAGCAGCCATGTGCCTCCTGGGCTCTGTCCACCCTCCGTGTGGGCTCAGTGCGCCCCCCACAGCTGCCCAGTCCTCTGGGAGGGGGAACAACACTTGCCCCGCCCTGGAAGCCAACAACCCACGCTACACCACTGCCTTGGGCAAAAAACAACCACAAAACTTTTAAGAGGGGAAAAACCTATAAAGGGGCTGAACTTTCACCCCGAAGTAAATCAATGTGGTCATCAGAGGTAGGGGGAGAGAAATAGGTGGAAGGGAGGAATGGGAAGCACATGAGCGATTTCCTGGAGAAGCAGCAGTCTGCATTACAACACACTGATGCATGTCCCGCTTATACAGCATCTCCTGAGGATAAAAATCTGTGTATCTGACTGGTCCACTGATTCTACACTCTGACTACTGTTATAAAGGGAGCTGCAACAAAAAAGAATTGAGATTTGCTGTAGGCTTGTTTTCTGGAAGGGGTGGGGTTTTTTGTTTGTTTGCAATTTAACCTTCAACATATTCAAAAGTGGGCCCCTAAATCTCAGTGTGAACCTTGTCCCCCTCTTCAAAATATTTACACACACACACACAAAGTGAATACAGTGGTACCTCAGGTTAAGATCTTAATTCGTTCTGGAGGTCTGTTCTTAACCTGAAACTCTTCTTAACCTGAGGTACCACTTTTGCTAATGGGGCCTCCCACTGCCACCACGCCGCTGGCACACGATTTCTGTTCATCCTGAAGCAAAGTTCTTAACCCGAGGTACTATTTCTGCATTAGCGGAGTCTATAACCTGAAGCGTCTGTAACCCGAGGTACCACTGTACCAAAATGGCACCCTTGATACCAAACTGTTGATCACCTGGACCTGCAGTCCAATCTTTGCTGCTCTCTCATAAACTGCGTGAGTGACCTTACAGAGGTCTCCATCTGAAAGACATCCCTGTTTGAAAGGCATGACAGTTGCTTGCTGCTAGGGGAGCTTCCAGGTGACCTGCTCACTGCTTACCTGCATTCATCCCGATTTGTTTGTGGGGAGGTTAGCTGAAGTTGCTTCCAAATAAGTGTGATCACTTATTGACCAGTGTATCTTTGACCACTTTCCTTGTCACAAAAGTCCTATCTCTGAGGGAAGTTTGGTTTGTTGAGGAAGCACTTCCAATGAACTGCAGTTGTGCAACCTGAATTTCCTGATATGAAGTGGGGGGTTTTTCTGGGGGCGACACAGGGGGACGCATACCCCTAAAAATTTTGTGAATCTAAGTTTGGCCTCATTGAGGAGCAGTATTTCAATATGAGTAGGAAAATCTGGGATGGGGTGGCCAAACAAGCCATGATTAAAGATGGGTGCTGCTGGGCTCACACATAACACCAAGCCATAGTTAAAACAAACCAGAGTTTGTAATCCAGTAACAAACTAGGGCTTCAGATCATGGTTTATTGACATTAGTTGTTGGCCTGTGGGTGAGGCTCACACATAACACTAAGGGTGTATTCAAACATGGGGAATATTGCACTAGTTTCTTTGATTATAACGCCAGTGCTTCTGTCCTGTTCTCTAACATTCCTTTCACACTGCAGTACCTGCTGCATTATGGAACTGTGGCTTTCTGACAGATATGCCAGCATATTGCACTAAGTTTCATTCACACACAACACAACAATGAATATAATTGGACAAATGTCACTACTCCCCTACCTTTTCCACGCATGCGGACTTCTATTCCCCCATGACTTACCCATGAGAATGGCAGGAAACAGCTGTATTTAGGTGTGTGTGCTTTATATAGTGTGTACACAACCCAAACCTGGCAAGGATCCCCACAATGAAAACACTTGTCAGAATGATTTTCCCCAAGCAAAAATGGTTATTGTGGCCCCAAACCACCCTTAGAATTGGGATGATCAGCCAGGAGACTGAAGGAACCTTGCTTCAAGGCTGATTGGCTTGATTCAGCAGTAAATATATAAAACTTGTCTTCTCTTGTACATTTTTATTAATTGCATGGGGATGTTTATCCTAATGCTATAGAGCAAAGAACATGCTTTAGGGTTTAACCACTTTTGAGCGTTTTGGGGCAGGCAGGGGAAACACTGGCCAAAAGCCAGGAGGATAACAGAAGCCCAAGGAAAAGATACAGCATGTTTGGGAGAACTAGCCACGCCTGCAACGCTGATCTTTACCACCCACAAACGCAACCCCATTAAGATCTTAATGTTCCATTTCACTCTGAGATTTTGCTTGAGGTTTTCTTCATGCCTCTGGATTCTTAGCCTGTTGCGCTGTAGAAACGAAGAGCCTTCACTCAGGAATGTAGGTCAGGCGTGCTATACAAGACAAAGAGTCTTGTGTGTTTGATTCCCCTGGCGGTCCATACTGAATGGGATGGGGCCAGGCACAAAGGCAGTTCTATCATTTACCTTGGGAAGGCAAGAATGATTTGCGCGCTGGCTCCGGGCAGCTTGGGAACAGAGCCCAGTCATATCAGGGGAAGGGTGCTCAGACTCAGTTTTGAGGCCAGAGGCAATCCAAGATTACAAATTACAAGGATTAAATTATTGTTTCAGTAGAAGCAGCCAGTAAAAATATTTTTTTTTTTTAATAGAAATTTATTGGGTTTTACAATAGGAATAAACATAGTAAACAATGTAACATATATCTTAACATAATTTCACATTTTCTTTTTTATTATTATTTTTTTTTAAGTAAATTTTTATTAATTTTCCAAACACAAAATAAATAAAAAAAAACAAACAATACACAATACACAGACATACAAACATATAAACATGTATAATTTCATAACCATTTTTTCATAGACCTTACTTTCCGGACTTCCCCATACCTCCCCTTTTCTGCATCCTTGTTTTATATTTCTTCAGCAACTCCTCAGTCAACTAATTATTCAATTCAATTTCTTTTAAGTTCTTCTAATATTGTTAATTACAGCTGCAATTCTCTATTTCCCAACCCCTTGACATTTTAACATTCCTGAATTTTACAACAAGTTCTAAGATATACTTTGAATTTCTTCCAATCTTCTTCCACTGTCTCTTTCCCCTGGTCACGGATTCTGCCAGTCAACTCCGCCAGTCCCATGTAGTCGATCACCTTCATCTGCCATTCTTCCAGTGTGGGTAGTTGTTGTGTCTTCCAATACTTTGCTAGAAGAATCCTTGCTGCTGTGGTCACATACATAAAAAACGTCCTGTCCTTCCTTCTCACCAATTGGCCGACGATGCCCAGGAGAAAAGCCTCAGGTTTTTTAGGGAAGGTCCATTTAAGAACCTTCTTAATTTCATTATAGATCATTTCCCAAAAAGCTTTTATCCTCGGGCAGGTCCACCAAAGGTGATAAAAAGTACCTTCAGTCTCATTACATTTCCAACATTTGTTATTGGGCAGATGATAAATTTTTGCAAGCTTGACTGGGGTCATGTACCACCTATATATCATTTTCATAATGTTTTCTCTTAAGGCATTACATGCCGTAAATTTAGTACCGGTGGTCCACAGCTGTTCCCAGTCAGCAAACATAATGTTATGACCAATATCTTGTGCCCATTTTATCATAGCTGATTTCACCGTTTCATCCTGTGTGTTCCATTTCAACAGCAGATTATACATTCTCGACAGATTCTTAGTATTGGGTTCTAACAGTTCTGTTTCTAATTTTGACCTCTCCATCTGGAAACCTATTTTCCTGTCCTGTTTAAATGTCTCGTTTATCTGAAGGTAGTGCAACCAATCTCGCACTTTGGACTTTAATTTCTCATAACTCTGTAGTTTAACTTTTCCCCCATCTTGTTCTAAAATTTCACAATATTTTGGCCATTTAGACTCCATATTAAGTTTTTTCACCTCTTTAGCTTCCATTGGTGACAACCACCTGGGAGTTTTACTTTCCAATAAATCTTTATACCGCATCCAAACATTATATAATGCTTTCCTAACAATATGGTTTTTGAAACATTTATGCAGTTTTACCTTATCATACCATATATATGCATGCCAGCCAAATCTATTGTCAAACCCTTCTAGATCCAAAATGTCTGTATTCTCAAGAAGTAACCAATGTTTCAACCAGCAGAAAGCCGCCGATTCATAGTAGAGTCTTAAGTCCGGCAGGGCAAACCCCCCTCTATCTTTTGCATCAGTTAGAATCTTAAATTTTATTCTGGTTTTTTTGCCCTGCCAGACAAATTTAGATATATCTTTCTGCCACTTCTTGAAACAGTCCATCTTGTCCAAAATCTGCAATGTCTGGAATAAAAACAACATTCTAGGCAATACATTCATCTTGATAACCGCAATTCGACCTAACAAAGAGAGTTTCAACCTTGACCATATTTCTAGATCTTTCTTTACCTCTGTCCAACATTTGTCATAATTGTCCTTAAATAAATTCACATTCTTAGATGTTAAGTTTACCCCCAGGTACTTTACTTTTTTCGTTATCACTAAACCTGTTTCATTCTGAAACTTCTCTTTTTCAGCCAATGTTAAATTTTTGTCCAACACTTTCGTTTTCTGTTTGTTCAGTTTAAATCCTGCTACTTGACCAAATATCTCAATTAGTTCTAATACTCTTTTAGTACTAGTATCTGGCTGTTGCAAGGTCAATACTAGGTCATCTGCAAATGCCCTTAGCTTGTAATGTCTAGCTCCGACTTGTACTCCTTTAACCAACTGGTCTCCTCTAATCATGTTTAACAAAACCTCCAGGACTAATATAAAAAGTAAAGGGGATATTGGGAACCCCTGTCGTGTACCTTTTTCTATAGATATTTCTTCCGTAACCACATTGTTTACAATTAACTTTGCTTTTTGTTTAGAATATATTGCACCTATACCGTTTTCAAACCCTTGACCTACCCCCATCCCATGGAGATTCTTCTTCATAAAGCTCCAACCAATATTATCAAAGGCTTTCTCCGCGTCCACAAAAATTAAAACAGCCTTCCTATTGATGTCCACTTCTAACAGTTCCAAAATGTCTATAATGTTCCTCACATTATCCGAAATATGTCTCCCTGGAAGAAAGCCAGTTTGGTCCTTATGAATCTCCCCTACCAACACTCTCTTCAGTCTTTTTGCCATAATGTCTGCAAAAATTTTGTAATCCACATTGAGTAATGATATAGGGCGGTAGTTTTTAACCTGGTTCTTTTCAGTCTCAGTTTTCGGTATGAGTGAAATAAAGGCTTCTTTCCACGACTCCGGTGCCTTTTTCCCCTCCAAAATTTCATTACATACTTCCTTCAGTGGTTGTACTAACCATTCCTTCAACGCTTTATAATATCTGGCGGTCAAACCATCTGGTCCTGGAGATTTTCCCAATTGCATCTTCTGAATGGCACCCTCTATTTCTTGTCCTGTTATTTTCTCATTCAAAATCCTTCTGCTTTGCTCTGAAATTTTTGGTAATCCATGTTTCTTAACAAATTCTTCTATTTCCTGTTCGTTAACTGGCCCTTGTGCATATAATTTCCTGAAGTAACTTTGAAAACAATTACTTATCTCGTTTGGTTTGTGGATAATCTTTCCGTCCACTTCTAAACTTGTATAATTTCACATTTTCTTTGGACTTCCTCACATCTCCCGCTCCCACTTTCATCGTTATAACATTTTGTCAGCAATTTATTATCTTATTTGCATTCTTATATCCCTTCTATGTTTCATAATCTTCTAGTTCTCAAAAAGAGTTATATTTTCTCAATCTCACTTATTTTCTTAAAATCATCTAAATTAGTGGTGCTCAGTTATTTTGATCTAGTATCCTGTTTAACATTCACTCAAGTTGCAATGTTTTTGTAAATAATTCTTAAATTTCTTCCAATCCTCCTCAGTCCTCTCTTCTCCCAGGTCACGAATTCTGCCGGTCATCTCAGCCAATTCCATGTAGTCTATCAGTTGCATCTGCCATTCTTCCAGTGTGGGTAGATCTTGAGCTTTCCAATGCTTTGCGAGTAGTATCCTTGCTGCTG
This sequence comes from Podarcis pityusensis, assembly GCF_964106645.2. Lineage (NCBI taxonomy): Eukaryota > Metazoa > Chordata > Lepidosauria > Squamata > Lacertidae > Podarcis > Podarcis pityusensis. The sequence goes on from NC_138038.1 coordinate 27,801,744, forward strand.
TTGTTGCATACATAAAAAATGTCTGGTCCTTCTTTACCACCCCTTGGCCGACAATGCCCAAAAGAAAGGCCTCTGGTTTCTTAGTGAAGGTATATTTAAATACCTTTTTCAGTTCATTATAAATCATTTCCCAGAACGCCTTCACTTTAGGGCAAGTCCACCAGAGGTGGAAGAATGTTCCTTCACACTCTTTACATTTCCAACACTTATTGTCAGTCAGGTGGTAAATTTTTGCAAGTTTGACTGGGGTCATATACCATCTATATATCATTTTCATTACATTTTCTTTCAAAGCGTTACATGCAGTAAATTTCAATCCAGTACTCCACAACCTTTCCCAGTCCTCAAACATAATGTTATGCCCAATGTCCTGCGCCCACCTTATCATTGCCGATTTAACCATTTCGTCTTGTGTGTTCCATTTTAACAGCAAGTTATACATCCTTGAAAGTACCTTACTCTTAGGTTCTAACAATTCTGTTTCTATTTTCGATTTCTCCACCTGGAACCCTAATTTCTTGTCATTTTTAAAAACTTCTTTAATCTGAGCGTAATGTAACCAGTCTCGCACTTTATCCTTCATTTTCTCCAAACTCTGCAGTTTCCAATTGTCTCCATCTTTTTCTAGAGCAGCCAGTAAAAATAAAGGCATTCACTTGGTGGCAGAAGTGAAGGCTCTAGGAAGGGTTAAGCTAGCTGGTTTATTTGCCATTGCAGAGAGTATGAAAGCATTATACTCACACACCGACACACACACACAAACACATTTTCTGTTTTACACTTTAGAGTATTCATTTAAACAACCTTAAAATGACTTCCCTTCTTCTCTTTCCTTGGTTCATTTTGCATATCATAAACCCCTGCATATTTTACATAAGCTAAACCATTCAGTATTCCATTAATACACCCATCAAAACTTGCTTACACTGTTGAATTTATCTTAATGCCGCCAACATTTTCAAGTGTGCACAATTCCTCCCCCCAATATATTCAATAAACATTTTCCAATCTTCTTGATGTTCTTCTTGTTCTCTTATTCTATATGTTATTCCATCAGTTTAAGTTGCCATTCTTTAGTTGGGACCTCACTCATTTTCCAAAGCCATCCCTTATTATAGGAGCCTCCATCTTACCCCAAAACATGCTTGGATTTTTTCTGTAGCGCTTGTTCCAAAGAATAGCAAGGCTGGGTATTTGTCAAGATTCCACAACCAGCAGAGGGCCCACCACCCCAACTCATTTCATATAAAGAATCCAAGAAAGGTGATGGTTATATAATTGATAGAGTGCCATCAGAGTACCAGAGGACAGGATTCTTTCCTCTTCCAGATTGGGAGGCCGCCTGAGGGTGTAGTGCCGGAGTCCCCACTCCCCACCAAAAATGCTGGAGCCAGCACCGTTTGGGTTTTCTTCTTTCTCACACCAGCATCTGCAGAGTGTGTAAGCCAGGCGTCTTCTTTCTATGAGTTTGGCAGCAATGAGGGCGGAAGTAGGCTAGAAAAGGAACTAGTGCTAATGCCCAATTAGTGCCTCAGACAGCTTTTGTTTGCTGGAGGCCTGAGAATGAACAGGGCATGGAAGCAGCTATTGCAGGAGAGCAGCGGGGGTAGGAATGGGCAAGGGTCATAGCAGAAAAACATAGGTTCAAAGCAGGACATAGCCTGCAATTATCACACCACTGCGGCTGCCCTTATTACGTCACACATCAAAGGGTGGAGAGATTAAGTACTGGGTAAAATAGGACAAAATGCAACCAGGAGATGTCAAAGGCGAAGTCAAAAGGCCACTTAAAATTGTGTCACATGTTGCACCCACTTCTCTAGTTTCCTGTAAAAAGGAAGAGGTCTTATTCAGTTCAATAACCACCTATCTCCATACCAGATGACTTAAAAATTCCTGAAAGCAAGCAAGGTTTCTCACTTCTGTCCCCTGAATGATGAAAACAAGTAGCATTAATATTAATCTAATCCATATCTTAAGGGACATGGGTGGCACTGTGGGTTAAACCACAGAGCCTAGGACTTGCCGATCAGAAGGTTGGCGGTTTGAATCCCCGCAACGGGGTGAGCTCCTGTTGCTCAGTCCCTGCTCCTGCCAAGCTAGCAGTTCAAAAGCACGTCAAAGTGCAAGTAGATAAATAGGTACCGCTCCGGCGGAAAGGTAAACAGTGTTTCCGTGTGCTGCTCTGGTTCGCCAGAAGCGGGTTAGTCATGCTGGCCACATGACCCGGAAGCTGTACGCCGGCTCCCTCGGCCAATAAAGTGAGATGAGCGCCGCAACCCCAGAGTCAGTCACGACTGAACCTAATGGTCAGGGGTCCCTTTACCTTTAGTTTAATCCATATCTTATTTGTAATGTGTGATTTATACTGTATACTGTATGGTTTATACCGTATAGTTTATACTCATTGAAATTAATGGAGATGACTAATTAGGTCCATCAATTTTAAGGGACCTACTCTAATTAGAACTTAGTTGAAGCCAGCCCACTGTTCTTTTCTTCCTCTTTCCCATTATAATTATAAATGCCCTTAAAAATGAGCCGAATTTTAGGACAACAATGATTGGACCAGCACAGCTACAAACCAACCAACCAACCAACCAACCAAGATGTCCTGCTCCTTGTAATGTAAATTTTACATCGTGTAAAATTGTTAAGAGGTGGTAGGTAGTTTTTTAGACGTAACTGCATGCAAGTTAAATAAGCTGAAAGCTTCTACCTGCAATTGAGTGCTGGGTTGGGGCTGCCTGGGAGGTTTAAGTCGTCCATTTAAGTATCCTGGCTTTGTTGCAATCTGGGGAGTGTTTTGTAAGTAGTATATTTGGCTGGAAAATAATCCAAACCACTCGACTACATTACAAGGTTGTTGTAAATGTGTCTTAGCCTTAACCCGACTAAGAACTTGCAATACTGACATTGGGCTAGATTGCCATCAGGCACGAGCTCCTCTCTCCTAACTTCAGTTTTCCCAACATAGGGAGGCTTGAAATTTGCATCTGGTGGGTTAATTTCTAAAATTGTTAGTAAACGCCTCCAAATGCATGCATTCCACACATTTAAGTATCCAGGGTTAAAAAGAGCACAAGCGTTTCTCTTGACTGCTACCTTGCTAGTGCCCAATCGGAGCTAATGAATGTAAAAATCTTGCTTGGAAGGGATACGCTAACGCTGCTCCGGAAGACATAGTCTTCGAGGAGAACCCGGAAATCGTCTAAAAGACAATGATGCCCCTCTATATTTCTCCCCCTTATTTGCTACGGATTTGACCGGCGAACACATAGACTTTTAAAAAGGAGAAGAGTGATACTTCCCCTGCTTAACACCAGGACTTCCGGAATACTTTTTGACTCCCTTTTTACTCTTTGCTAGCGGGGTGGAAACGGCATCGATCTGCCCGCAAGGAAAACAAGTCAGAATCCGAGACCTCAAGCTGTTTCCAGCTCACTGCGGGGGGGGGGGGGTGGATGTGGCAGACAGTGACTTTACGACAACCCTGCAGTGTAGTCTCGTTAACACGAGATTGTGTGTATGCTATGTGCGCCTATAGGAACATCGCCCTGCACCGCAGAATTTGGCAGGTTGCGAGGGAGGAAGGGGGAAATTGGGGGGGGGGGCGTTTTACGACGGCCCTGTAACTAATGCACCGCTAATAGCGGAGATGGGGCTTCAGCCGAGAGGAAATGCCGCCTTATTTAGGGATAAAGTAAGGCGGTGCAGGCCAGATGATGCACCACCAGGACTAAGCCCCATCAGCCCCAAGTAAGGCGGCCAGGGGTTGCCAGCTGCTGGGACCCACGGGAGGGGAGAGAGAGTGCCCCTGGGCGCGGATCCTACTCACTAGTTCCCCCCAGGTCGGCCGCGGTGAGAAGGGGCCGCCGGCCTGACCCAGCCGGGCTCTCCTTCTGTTCTTAATGGTCAGCAGTGGTCTGAGCTGCTGGCCAGGGATCCCCGCGCCGCTTTCGCTGGACCGCAGGCCCACTGCGCGCTATCCCGAGTTTCAGGGGATTGGCAATGGGTAGGGCATGGCAGTGCGGAAAGTACGGGCAGAGAGATCGCCACGCCGCTTTCCGTTCTCTTCCTTTCTGCGTCTACGTTGGGCTCCCGCCAGGCGGAGCACCGCCGCTCCCCGTGCGCATCCCCCCGAATGAGCGCAGCCAAGCCGAGGTACTCCAAACCGTAGGATTGCAGAACGTAACACTAATGTCTCACAACAAATGAAACTTGATCTGTAGAAAACGCAACCTGAAAAATGAGACGTTGCACACACTTTTGTAAACCAAGAAATCTTTAATGAAAATATATTTAAAATCAAATCGTAGGATTGCAGAGTTGGAAGCGACCCCCGACGGCCATCTAGGCCAACTCCCTGCAATGCAAGAATATGCAGGTGGATTGAACCTTGCCGTTATCAGCCACTGAGTTCAATCTGCTTTCTTGCAGCAGCGCTGTGCTTTTCCCCGCCTCCTCCCGCAGGCACAGCGCGCGTGTGCCTCTAGATTTTCTCTCTCTATGGGCGGCGCGGAAGCGGTGGGAGGAAAGGGACGTGCGCGGAAGGAGGCCGCGGGGAGGGAAGCCTGGAAGCAGCGGAGGCGGCACGGCAAGTCCTAGCGGGAGACCGAGGCGGCAGGTGAGAGGGGCCCCGCCCCCAACCCGGGCGCAAGCCACGCCCACCCGGCCTTTGCCCCACCCCTCCCTCCCTCAGCTCCCAAGTATCCTGTGCATCGTTCGGCTCCCAGGTAGCGGACGGGAGCCCGGACTGCTGGGTCTGATCCGAATAGGAGAGCCCGGATTCTGCAGCAGGAGGAGAGGCGGGACTCAGGGCGCGCGAGGAAGGCGAGGGCGCCTCTGAGCATGGACAGAGCGCATTTCGCCACCGATTAACCTTTGCACACCTGGAGAGAGGCGGGACTTCTGCATGTGCTGCGTTCTGGCCGGATTTGAAGCCCAGCAGCTCCCGATTTCTTTCCCCGGGTGGGTGGGGAGAGTTCATTGCTGCTGGTGGAGCTATCCGGGTGTCAAAGCTCCTGGGCTCAGAGGTGTTTTGTTGCCCTGGGAAATGATTCCCGGTGAAAGAAGGGTGGAGGCGCCCAGCTGCAGCTTCCAGAGAATAACATTTTCTTCCTGTCGAATCAGGACCTTTTAACTGGGTCCCAGACCCCCTGGATCCATTCCCCTGCCTATCATAGGGAGCTGCTGGTGGCCGGATGCACAACACTAGTTGTATCTCTCTTTCTGTGTAGGATCAAGTGGTTTATCTCCCTGTTTCTCAAAATAGAAAAAAAATAGTAGAGGTGCAGTCATTTTAATTTTAATTTTTTTCCCATGGATTCTCCTCCATTAGAGAAATTTGGAAGGCAATTTGGCTGTCTTGTTATGTTAGCCACTCTCCCACTCTGCAGCGCCTGAAACCAGCTGTACCTTCTATTACGATTTCTGCTCTGCCTTTTTGGTGAAACTCTGCTTTAAAACCCTGGCACATCTTGCTTTTGCAAAATAGCTCTGCGCACGAATCCGTAACATTCTTGCTACGTGCTATTTCAAAACAAACTGCATTGTGTATTGACACTGACTTACTTGATCAAACTATCAAATCCACCACTTGTTTGGATGGCTTGCTCCACTAGTCCCAGGTGTGTTGCTGATTGAGGTGCATTTCCCTGAGTTCCTTAGAGGGCAGCCTGGCTTATACACACTCCGTGTCCAAGCGTGTGCTGTTGCTGTTTTGTCCCAAGCTTTCCCCATTCTCTGTGGCAGCCCTTAAGTTGTGGGATTCCCTTCCTACAGAGGTGCGTCTGGCTTCTTTGATGTACAGCTGTCACCAAATACCAAAGGCACACCTCTGGCCTTCAACGCCAGGGCCCACCCTTCTGAATTTAATACGTTTATACTGTTTGTTTTTTAATAATTTTTAAATTTGGTTTTACAAGTTCATTCACAGAAATAATGTTATTACAAATATTAGAATTTTGCACAAGATTCTTCTGAACCCCAAAACTTCCCTCCCCCCCCCCGTGGGTTCTTAAATAACGTTTTAACTGCATATTACAAGTCCATCTAATTTACCATCCTCCATTATATCAAAAGTCTCTGTATCATTACAGGGGTTATTTAAAGCTTGCCAAAGTTTTCAAGTGTTTACAGTGGTCTTTCCGATTTCCCCGGTTAATCTTGCCATCTCTGCGTCATCCAATAATTTCTCTGTCAGTCCATCCTAGTAGGTATCTTGTCGTCTTTCCAGCTCTGGGCAAGCACCATCCTTGCAGCTGTTGTAGTAATAATAATAATAATAATAATAATTAATAATTTATTATTTATACCCCACCCATCTGGCTGGGCTTCCCCAGCCACTCTGGGCAGCTTCCAAAAGAATATTAAAATACTGTGATACATCAAACATTAAAAGCTTCCCTAAACAGGGCTGCCTTCAGATGTCTTCTAAAAGTCTGGTAGTTGTTGTTCTCTTTGACATCTGGTGGGAGGGCGTTCCACAGGGAGGGCGCCACTACCGAGAAGGCCCTCTGCCTGGTTCCCTGTAACTTGGCTTCTTGCAGTGAGGGAACCGCCAGAAGGCCCTCGGTGCTGGACCTCACAGTGTCCGGGTAGAACGATGGGGGTGGAGACGCTCCTTCAGGTATACTGGACCGAGGCCATTTAGGGCTTTAAAGGTCAGCACCAACACTTTGAATTGTGCTCGGAAACGTACTGGGAGCCAATGTAGGCTTTCAAGACCGGTGTTATATGGTCTCAGCGGCCGCTCCCAGTCACCAGTCTGGCTGCTGCGTTCTGGATTAGTTGTAGTTTCCGGGTCACTTTCAAAGGTAGCCCCACGTAGAGCGCATTGCAGTAGTCCAAGCGGGAGATAACCAGAGCATGCACCACTCTGGCGAGGCAGTCCGCAGGCAGATAGGGTCTCAGCCTGCTTACCAGATGGAGCTGGTACACAGCTGCCCTGGACACAGATTTAACCTGTGCCTCCATGGACTGCTGTGAGTCCAAAATGACTCCCAGGCTGCGCACCTGGTCCTTCAGGGGCACAGTTACCCCATTCAGGACCAGGGAATCCTCCACACCTGCCCGCCTCCTGTCCCCCAGAAACAGTACTTCTGTCTTGTCAGAATTCAACTTCAATCTGTTAGCCGCCATCCATCCTCCAACTGCCTCCAGACACTCACACAGGACCGTCACCGCCTTCACTGGTTCTGATTTGAAAGAGAGGTAGAGCTGGGTATCATCCGCATACTGATGAACACCCAGCCCAAACCCTTGATGATCTCTCCCAGCGGCTGCATGTAGATGTTGAAAAGCATGGGGGAGAGGACAGAACCCTGAGGCACCCCACAAGTGTGAGCCCAGGGGTCTGAACACTCATCCCCCACACCACTTTCTGAACACGGCCCAGGAGGAAGGAGCGGAACCACTGTGCCCCCAGCTCCCAACCCCTCAAGACGGTCCAGAAGGATGTTATGGTCGATGGTATCAAACGCTGCTGAGAGATCCAGCAGAACTAGGAAACAGCTCTCACCTTTGTCCCTAGCCCGCCGGAGATCATCAATCAGTGCGACCAAGGCAGTTTCAGTCCCGTGATGAGGCCTGAATCCCGACTGGAAGGGATCCAAATGGTCCGCTTCTTCCAGGCGTGCCTGGAGTTGTTCAGCAACCACTCGCTCAATCACCTTGCCCAAGAATGGAAGATTTGAGACTGGGCGATAGTTGGCCATCGTGGCCGCATCTAAAGATGGTTTTTTAAGAAGCGGTTTAATAACCGCCTCTTTCAGCGGGTCTGGGAAGGCTCCCTCACGGAGGGAAGCATTCACCACCCCACGAAGCCCATCGCCCAGCCCTTCCCGGCTAGCTTTTATAAGCCAGGATGGGCAAGGATCAAGGAGACAGGTGGTTGGTTTCACTCGTCCAAGCAGCCTGTCCACATCCTTGGAGGTAACAGATTGGAATTGATCCCACGCAATTTGACTAGACAGGACTCTAGCACTCTCCCGCCCCGGCCCTGCTCCCACGGTGGCGTCTACCTCTTCCCGAATCTGAGCGACTTTATCTGCAAAAAACTTTGCAAAATCATTGCAGGAGATCATGTGGCCCGTACTGGGCCCCGATGTAGCAGGTGGTTCCACTAAATTGCGGACCACCTGAAAAAGTCTCCTGCTGCTGTTTTCTGCAGATGCAATAGAGGCGGTGAAGAAAGTCTTCTTCGCCGTTGCTACCGCCACTTGGTAGGCTCAGCATTGAGCTCTAACCTGTGTCTGGTCAGCTTCAGAATGGGTCATCCGCCACCGGCGCTCTAGCCGTCTCAACGATTGTTTCATTGCCCTCAGATCCGTGGAAAACCATGAGGCTGTCCGGGCTCCATGCCATCGGAGAGGGCGCTTCGGAGCCAAACAGTCAATAGCCCTGGTTAACTCCGCATTCCAGCGGGCCACCAGGGAATCAGCTGAAAGGCCATCAACATGGGATAAAGCATCCCCTACCACTCTCTGGAAACCATTTGGATCCATTAAGTGGCGGGGGCGGACCTTCCGAATCGGTCCCACCTCCCTGCAGAGGGGAAGGGTCGCGGAGAAGTCAAGTTGCACCAGGAAGTGGTCTGACCATGGCACTTCTTTTGTTTCGCTTTTACTTAGTGTCAGATCACCAACATCCATAGAGGTAAACACCAGGTCCAAGGCATGTCCGTGGCTATGGGTTGGGCCAAACGTATTCAGGGACAGCCCCAAGGAGGCCATGCTTTCCACGAAGTCCCGAGCGGCCCCTTGTAAGGTCGTGTCAGCATGGATATTAAAATCCCCTAGGACAACCAAACTAGGTGTCTCCAGGAGAACATCCGCCACGACCTGAAGCAGCTCGGGCAGGGAATCTTTGGTGCAGCGGGGAGGTCGGTACACCAAAAAGAATCCTGTACTGCCCCTATTGCCCAACTTCCAGAACATGCACTCAGAGAACTGGGTCTTCCCAATAGGACGCCTGGTGCAAACTAATGACTTCCTAGCGTACATAAACAGCCTTTTCAGTTTTTTTCAGTATCTCTGCACCTACAATTCCTAACAGAAAGGCTTCTGGTTTTTTAACAAAGGTTATTTTAAACATTTTTTTCAATTCATTGTATATCATTTCCCAGAATTCCTTTATCACTTTGCAGTTCCACCACATAGGATAAAAGGTGCCTTCCTTTTCCTTACTCTTCCAACAAACATTTGAACTATACATTTTTGCTAATTTACTCGGGGTTAAATACCAGCGAGCGTGTACACTGGTTTTTTTTTTTAATTCTGGGGGAGGGCAGGTAATAACAACAATTCATAATAATGTTGTGTTTCAGGCTTTGTACGAGAAGAGCCTGCCGGTTGACTGTCCCGCGTGGGATGCACGCTGCTCCTCGGAAGGATCTCGATCTCCGGCTGCCCCGGTGAGGGACGCGGGACAGCATGGCTGAAGCCGTCCATTACATCCACCTCCAGAACTTCAGCAAGTCCCTCCTGGAGACGCTGAATGGGCAGCGCCTGGGAGGGCATTTCTGTGACGTGACAGTGCACATCCAGGAGGCCACGCTGCGTGCTCACCGCTGTGTCTTGGCTGCCGGCAGCCCCTTCTTCCACGACAAGCTGCTGTTGGGCTACTCGGAGATCGAGGTCCCGCCCGTGGTCCCCAGCCAGGTGGTCCGCCAGCTGGTGGAGTTCATGTACAGCGGCTCCTTGGTGGTGGCCCAGTCAGAAGCGCTGCAGATCCTCACAGCCGCCTCCATCCTGCAGATCAAGACGGTCATTGACGAATGCACCCAGATCATCTCTCAAAGCCGCAGCCCCAAGCCTCCCACTGCCCCGCCTCCGGTGCCCCTCTCCCTTCCCAGGGTCCTCCCGGCAAAGCCCCAAGAACAGCCGCCCAAAGAGGCCCTTGGCAGCGTCTCGCGGCCCGGGGACCTCGACGCTTCCCACCTGGAGCCCCCCAAACTGCTCTGCGCTTCGGAGGTGCGCTACAAGCTGCGTGACCTCCTCTCCTCCTCCCAGCACAGGGAGGCGAGGGCGGCCGCCTGCGAGGGGGGCATAAGCGATGGGGAGGCGGGGGCCCCGTACCTCCACCCCGCCGAGGCCACGCCCAGCTGCCACAGCCGCAAGCAGCGCCAGCCGGTGAGGCTTCAGCTGTCCGAGACAATGCCTGTCATCATCAAGGACGAGGAGGAGGGGGTTGGTGGGGAAGGCCGGGAGGGGGTGGTGGTGGAAGAAGGGGAGGCCAAGCTTAGCTGCTTCCCTGAGTGTGGCGGGAGCGGAAGTTTCCCTGCCGGCTTCAGCGACGAGGCGGAAGCAAAGGATTCTGGGAGTGCTGGCGGGGCTGGCAGGAAGGAGAGCCTCCACTTGGATTACGCCACTGCCGAGGGCCAGGATTTCTTTGGGAACCAGGATGTCTTTTCGGAGTCCTTCATCCCATCCTGGCAGGGGGAGGAAAGCGGCGAAGAGGCGGCAGCTTCTGCCGCGCGGGACAGGGAGAAGTTCCACTCGGACTGCAGCTTGCAGGCTTCCAACCTGAGGAGCTTGGCGGGAGAGTTCAAACAGGACTTGGGCGGGCCCTCGGGTGCCGCCTCAGCCTTTCCGCCCCGCAGCAATAGCGGCAGTGGGGGCTTGACTTTCGTCTCCTCTCTGGGCATCCAACGGGAGCTCAAGGCGGAGGTCAGCAGCGCCAGCACGGCCACCAGCACCACCAGCATCTTCCAGTTCCACATGCCCCAGCCGGCTGCGGTGGCCCAGGGCTTTTATAGCATCCAGGCGCAGCCGCCGCAGCAGCAGCAAGACGCCGGTGCCAGCAACATGGTGCAGCTCAGCCCTGGTGCCATGGTCACAGGCCCCCTGCATGGCGCTGGAGAGCAGCAGAGCCAACAGCCCGGCCCCTCGCGCTGCTCAGAGCCCTCCTACCAGTGTAGCCACTGCCAGAAAACCTTCAGTTCCCGCAAAAACTACACCAAGCACATGTTCATCCATTCTGGTAATGGGCACCATGAGGCGGAGCTTCCTGGGAGGGTGTTGCTGGGGGTACGGTGGGGGTGAGGAACCCTTTTTCATCTAGAGGGGAGTATTCCCTTCCAGGAGAAACCTTCCAGGGGTTGGTTGGGCCAGAGGCCACTGTGGGCGGAGCCATGAATGCAAATTGCACTTTGTACAGTAGGCTAGCTTGTACAGACACCTGGACCTCCACTCAGGGCAAGCCAGAGGCAATAGGGTTCAAGGACACATGCCAACCCCGAGGTTGCAGAAATACAATATTCAGGGAAACAGCCTTAAAGAAGGAGGCAGCCCCTTCCTGCCCAAAAGCTCAGGAGAGTAGGTTCAGTGACTACAGAACGCTAACTTTTGGGAGTCTGGGATAAGTAGAAAATGGGAGGGTGTGTCACTGGAATCCTGAACAGCAGCCACCCATGCTGCAACATTTTGTTGCAGTCCTGGCTTACAAGAACTATGTACCCAAGAGAGATAAATACAGACCTACACTTAGATGCCAGATATAAATTCACATCGAGGCTAGCATACAATGTTTGGGCCATTTGATTCATAGATGATGATGATGATGATGATGATGATGATAAATTTCTTGTATCCTGCCCATCTGACTGGATTGTCCCAGCCACTCTGGGAGGATTCCAGCATAATACGTAAGATACACAACAGAACATCACATATTAAAAACTTCCAGATACAGGCAGGGCCGGATTTAGGTTTGATGAGGCCCTAAACTACTGAAGGTAATGGGGCCCTTTATATGTCCAGCTGTCCTTTGTCAACAACAAATTGTCACTGTTTTTTGTGTTGAATATATGCTATATGGTAATTTATGGACCTAGTAGTTATCTAAAGCCATTTGCCACTGTTGCTGTATGTAGGTATTATTATTATTTTTATCTTATATTTTGGAAATGTACACCCAGGGGTTTTTTCCTTTAAATTTTTTGGGGCCCCCCAAGAGAGTGGGGCCCTAAGCTATAGCTTATATGTAAATCCGGCACTGGGCTGCCTTCAGATATCTTCTAAGTCAGATAGTTGTTCATGTCCTTGACATTTGACAGGAGGGCATTCCACAGGGCGGTTGCCGCTGCCGAGAAGGCCATCTGCCTGGTTCCCTGTAAGTTCACTTCTTGCAATGAGGGAACTGCCAAAGGCCCTCGAAGCTGGACCTCAGGGTCCTGGCTGAACGATGGGGGTGGAGACGCTCCTTCAGGTATACCAGGACCAAAGCCGTTTAGGGCATCATCCCCTAAGGAGGGATGTCCCCCTCGGTCCAGCGCCACGGGGCAGTTTCTGGGTTCTAGCGTTGGGGGTTCTGTGTCCTCTCGGCTGACCCGCTGTGCTTTTCCCTCCCCGCGACAGGTGAGAAGCCCCACCAGTGCAGCATCTGCTGGCGCTCCTTCTCCCTGCGGGACTACCTGCTGAAGCACATGGTGACGCACACGGGGGTGAGGGCCTTCCAGTGCTCCATCTGCTGCAAGCGCTTCACCCAGAAGAGCTCGCTCAACGTCCACATGCGCACACACCGCCCAGAGCGCTTCCAGTGCTGCATCTGCAACAAGTACTTCTCCCACCGCACGCTGCTGGAGCGCCACATGACCACCCACACTGCCTGGAAGGGCGGGCAGACCGATGCCCCCGGAGCCATTGGGGTGGCCGCGGCCGCCGCCGACTGGAAAGAGAAGCCGAGCATCGCCACCACCGCCTCCTCTGCCGCCGAGGGGACTATTGCCGTCACCGCTGCGGCGTGGAAAGCGGGGGAACCGTCTGCTGAGACGGCCATTGCCGTGTGGAAAGCGGGGGATCCGGTCCCTGGGGAGGGCAGTATGGGGGCCTGGAAAGGGGAAGCGGCTGGTGAAGGACCGGCTGCAGCCTGGAAAGGGGACCCGACTTCAGAGGCAGCCATGCAGCCTCACACAGCCTAAGGCTTTTTCTCCCCAACCTCCGTTTATGAATTTTTCTTTTGTCCAGCAGTTGTCGTTGACTGTGGCTCCAGCATCTTGAGAACTAAAAAGGCTGACCCACATAGGGTGCAGCTTTCTCCTACTGACAGGGGCAGCCATGTGCACGAGCCAGGCTGCGAATTCTCAAGGGGAGAGTCTCGGCGTCATTGTTGCATCATTAAGCCACAGCGTCGACCGCCTGTAAAGGTTGCTGGTGGCAGGAACATGGCTGAATTTGCACTGATGCTGTCCATGCCATTCCTGGCCCGTAGCTCAGTGGCAGACCCCATCCTTAGCATGAAAGGAAGGGCATAGCTCCAATTGCTGGCAATTCCAGTCATAAGGAGCAGAACTGAGAAAGAGCTTTGCCAGTGAGTAGACCAGGGATGGGAAAACCTGTGGTCCTCCAGGTGTTGGAACTGACAGTCCCAGCCAGGACGTCCTTTGGTCAGGGATGATGGGTGGTAGGAGAATAGATTTTGCTATTATGGGCAGATTAGTTGCAATTAGGGATGGTGGAAGTTGGGAGTCCCACAACATTTGGAGTGCCACAGGTTCCCTGTCCCTGGAGTATATTGTACTGGGCTCATTGGGCCGGAGATGTGATTAAGTGCAAGGCCGCTTAAGAAGAAGAAGAAGAAGAGTTTGGATTTGATATCACGCTTTATCACTACCCAAAGGAGTCTCAAAGCGTCTAACATTCTCCTTTCCCTTCCTCCCCCACAACAAACACTCTGTGAGGTGAGTGAGGCTGAGAGACTTCAGAGAAGTGTGACTAGCCCAAGGTCACCCAACAGCTGCATGTGGAGTAGCGGGGAATCGAACCTGGTTCACCAGATTACGAGTCCACCGCTCTTAACCACTACACCACGCTGGCTTAACAGCTCCATATTTAGCCCCAATAGCTAAATGCCTGTGGTCAAAGGCAGGATGCCAGGGAATACCAGCAAAAGGAGCCTTGCTTGTGAGCATCCCAGAGGCATTTGGCTGGTGACAGCAGAAAGGTAGATGCTAGATGGATCACTTGGCTGTTCTTATAAAAAGATCTGCCACAATAAATGGGAAACACATTTTTTTTATTTTTTGGTTATTCCATGCTTACAGCTTATACTGTTACTATATTGCATTTCCAAAGCAGTTGGGTTCTGGGGCTGTTTTATTTGTAATGGATCAACTTATCCAAGCTGTTTCTCTCCTTTATAGGAAATAAAGCAGTGTGTGTGTGTCTATTTCTCAAGGCGGTGGAACGTCTGATGAGATGGTTGAAGAGGGAGCCTAGCTCAGTGGCTGCAGATGATTCCTGGTTCAGCCCCTGGCATCTCTGTGGAGGTGGGAGGCGGGGAAACAGATAATAAGTGATGGATGGGAAAGTCCTATCTCTGTCTGAGACCCTGGGTAGCCAGAGTAGACCACATTGGGCAGGGTGGACAAAGAGTCTGAGCTGGGATCAGGCAGTTTCCTATGTCCATAGAATCACAGCCTCATTCTCAGTGGAGGCTGGTCCATTGGGGCAAACAGGGCACTGCCCCACCAGCCTCAGCCAACTCCCATGTGCCTGCCTTCTTACTTACAGGTGAAACTCAAAAAATTAGAATATTGTGGAAAAGTTCATTTATTTCAGTAATTCAACTTAAAAGGTGAAACTAATATATGAGATAGACTCATGACATGCAAAGCGAGATATATCAAGCCTTTATTTGTTATAATTGTGATGTTTATGGCGTATAGCTGATGAAAACCCCAAATTAACAATCTCAGAAAATTAGAATATTAAATGAAATCAGCAAAACGAGGACTGCAAATAGAGCAATATTGGACCTCTGAGAAGTAGAAGCATGCACATGTACTCAGTAGTTGGTTTGGGCCCCTTTTGCATCAATTACTGCCTCAGTGTGGCGTGGCATGGATGCTATCAGCCTGTGGCACTGCTGAGGTGTTATGGAAGACCAGGAAGCTTCAATATCAGCCTTCAGCTCTTCTGCATTGCTTGGTCTCATGTCTCTCATCTTTCTCTTGGCAATGCCCCATAGATTCTCTATGGGGTTCAGGTCAAGCGGGTTTGCTGGCTAATCAAGCACAGTAATCCCATGTCCATTGAACCAGGTTTTGGTACTTTTGGCAGTGTGGGCAGGTGCCAAAGTCCTGCTGGAAAATGAAATCAGCATCCCCATAAAGCTCGTCTGCGGAAGGAAGCATGAAGTGCTCCAAAATCTCTTGGTAGATGGCTGCATTGACCCTGGACTTAATGAAGCACAGTGGACCAACACCAGCTGATGACATGGCTCCCCAAATCAACACAGACTGTGGAAACTTCACATTGGACTTCAAGCATCTGGCGTTGTGTGCCTCCCCATTCTTCCTCCAGACTCTGGGTCCTTGGTTTCCAAATGAGATGCAAAAGCTGCTCTCATCAGAAAAGAGATTTGGGGAGCCATGTCATCAGCTGGTGTTGGTCCACTGTGCTTCATTAATTCCAGGGTCAACGTAGCTGTCTTCCAGGAGATTTTGGAGCACTTCATGCTTCCTTCCACAGACGAGCTTTATGGGGATGCTGATTTCATTTTCATTTTACTGAAATACTGTACAGCTAGTGGTACAGGCTATTTCCTTCATCCTCCTGAGGCCACATTCACACTATAGGTTTAAAACACTATGATAACTTCATGGCTCCCCCCTCCAAGAATCCAGGAAACTGCAGTTTGTTACAGGTTGCTGAGAGTTGTCGTTGGCCTCTCAGCTTGCATCAACTGCAGCCTTCGTAGTCCATGATCAAGGGTGATAGGAGATACAGTCCAAGAAAAACAATATATTTGGAAGGCCACAGGTTTCCCACCTCCGGATTCAAGTGTTTTCCTGGTAGCCACAGGTGACAAGGGATTGCATTGCAGGCGAGTGGGTGGGCTGGAAGATAGAGAAGACCTCCCTCCTCTGCACTTAGTATAGAAATTAAGCAGGATTCCAGAAAAAGGACTGCCACCGCCCTGCCCTGCATCGAAATGTAGTGGGATGCTAGAAGAGCTCTCTGCCACTCCTCTGGACAACTCCCTGCAATGTAGTTATTTCTCTTTTCCAGACTGGTAACTTTTGTGGGCTTGTTTACAAGGTTGGAGTAGTTCTTGCCCAATCCTTAGTCTGGTCCTCCAGTTCTTATTTGTTTAGCCTATGCAAATTAAACCCCAGTTATCTAAAAGCTGTTCCAGAGTGAATGTATACTACTTTTATTTCCCTGGAGGACATACGGTATCTACTGGAGGGAAGCTGCTGTCTGCTATTCCTTTGGACACCAGGATGGGTCTGTTTGTATGAGGTGGGTTTCTCCTTCCTTGCCACCACTGAGAATAGTGGCTTGCTTAACATTGCCTAGTGAGCTGAGCTCAGGGCAGAACCATGATTGGTACCAGTGCTTGCCATACATTGCAGCACCTTGTATCTAAAAGATCAGGCTATTCAACAGCTGAAGCTAACAGAGCTAGCACCTGTTCCTTGAAAATGTCCATAGAAATTTAGTAGATGCTCTTGGTATAAGCCAGATGGGCAGGGTATTATTATTATTATTATTATTATTATTATTATTATTAGATTCATAGCTGCTTTATAAAAGCACAAAAAATGGGCAATATCTCCCTTGGTGGGAATGAGATCTGCCTATCTCAGCACCATGTTTCCTTTGCCTGTTGTAAGTATGGTTGCCCAGTGTTAAATGTCCGGAAGAAGTCAGAAGCCCAAGGCAGTGTAAGTTCCTCAACTACGTTTATTTAACATTTGTCAGTGACAACAGCTCACTCATAGGAAAACACGAACCGAACTGACTGGACAACACAATAATATACCAAGCAAGAACTGACCATTGACAGTTGAAAGTGCATGCGCTTACTTGCCATTAGAACTTTCGTCTACCAACGCTTATATGATTGGTTAGAACGCGCCTTGTAACATAAAATGTGTTAAACCCAGTAATAATGGTTGCAACATGTTTTGTCTTGGGGAGTCTTAATGTTCATCCACCCAGTAATTTGAAATCTGAAATAGAAAGTTGTACATATTAAGCCAGTCATAAATTGCTTGCTTTGTCCCAAGAGCATCGACTGCCCACTTTGCTGTTCTGGCTTTGCTGTTTCCAATCTTCATTTCTTGCATCAAGGAAATCGGTTACACAAACCCTGTGTCCACGGGAGCAAACTACCAGGCCTCCAGCATCTGCTTAGTCCTCAACAATGCACAATGCCTTTTGATTCGAAAGCAGAACAGAGCGCAAGTCGGAGGAGATATTTTGGCAGTGAGCCCAAAGCCTTGATGTGCCAGCTGCCTCCACACTCTGGGGATGCACCTGTATAACTTCTCAAAAAAGTAGAAACTTTTAATAGCTCCCAACTTGGGCTAATTAACCAGCTGCCCTCCCAGGTAGGAGGGGGTGATGTAGAAAGCTCTCCCTCGGCGTTTATTTACATGCTTAGGCTGAGAAATGGTTGGAGACTCCTCTTTAATCGATCCCTAAGCAAGCTGCTACAATTAAAGCTCATTAACTACAGTTCTCCCCCAGGCCTGGTCCCCTTTGGAAAGATGTGGTTATTACTGAGATAGCAAAGAAGAAAAGGCCTCTGGGGTCTGTTAGCCAGCAAAATTATGCCATCCAGCCTGCCCCAAGGGATGGTTGAGGGCAAGACACAGAATATGCCTGGACACGGATACACTATGAAAAGCAAAGAGATCTGCAAAAGTATTGTGGAAGAAGGAATGGACAACAAATTGGAGGATAAACAAAAGGCTTCCATTTGTGCTCCAGGAAGTTTTCCAGTGGTATTTGATCTTCTTATACTATAGATAGCATATTTTATATTGCTCTATGAACTGGTGAGAAAGGCACTTGCATGCATTCTTGAAATCCTTAAAATGCTTTATATAAGCCAGTCTTCTTATTACCCAAGCATCAGAGGTGGGGCAGATAGTGCTTTGTCATAAAGCCACTGAGTGAATTTGTGGCTAGCTTGAGAGGACCCAGGAACATCCCAATTCATAACTCAGAAACTATGAGACACCTGCTCACAACTGTCATCATGGCACTGATGCTCTGTTCCCAATTGGTGGTCTACGGATCCCAGGGGGTCTGCAGCGCCAATCATAAATCCTACAAAACCTGCCTTAAAGGCTTGTTTTGTGTAGGAATAGAGTAGGCCTGTGGCATGGATTTGAGAACTTAGGAATTTACCATCTCCAAAGACTGGCCCAGACTGACCAGGTAATGCAATCAGTGACCATTATCAGCTGTCTTGTCAGGCAGGACACTCTTGTTTGTTGTAATTTCTGCTGTAGACTGCCTCTTTGTACTATGCTTTGGGGTGGTCTTTGGCTAAGGGGCGGGGCAATTTCTAAAGTCTTTAAAAGCTCTGGCACACCTCCTTGCAAGGGTAGAGGGGGACTCTGTTGCAACAGAAAAATAAAGACCTTCTATGCTTTCACTAGGGATGCGGGTGGCACTATGTGTTAAACCACAGAGCCTAGGACTTGCTGATCAGAAGATCGGCGGTTCGAATCCCCGCAATGGGGTGAGCTCCCGTTGCTCGGTCCCTGCTCCTGCCAACCTAGCAGTTCGAAAGCACGTCAAAGTGCAAGTAGATAAATAGGTACTGCTCCAGTGGGAAGGTATACAGCGTTTCCGTGCACTGCTCTGGTTCGCCAGAAGCGGCTTAGTCATGCTGACCACATGACCCAGAAGCTGTATGCCAGCTCCCTCGGCCAATAAAGCGAGATGAGCACCGCAACCCCAGAGTCGGCCATGACTGAACCTAATGGTCAGGGGTCCTTTACCTTTATGCTTTCACTAGATCCTGCCTCCACTCAATTTTCTCTGACTGAAAGCAGACTTGTGGGGGGACGGGGACAGGACACTGAATTCCTTGATGGAGAGTTGGGCTGTAAAAGCCAACCCCAATTTTTTACTATAACAGTGTGCAACCTCTGGATAGCGAGTGGATTAACTAACTTGCCATTCTTCCAGAAGAAGAATGCTGTGCAATATTAAAATGTAGCACACTCCTACACCTACAAAAATATGTGGGGTTTTTTTGTGGCTTTGCATTTCCTGGGGTCACCACCATGACAAGAAGTTCATTCAGCCCTGGTTGCAATAGGTCTGGAAGAATGGGCTGTGGCGAGACGGTGACCAACAAGCTATGGCTCCCCCTGGTGGGGGATGAAAGGAACTTTTACAAAGCCGTCTTGATGGTGATTCTAGATTGGAGCAGAGCTGGCAAAACCCTTCTAGGCTTGTGACGCCTTTTGCAAACCAGATAAACTATTACGGGCATCACACAAACCCAGCTACCAAGCCTAATCTCAGCAGGGGTAGGGGACCCTGGGGAAAACCTCTGCAGGCACATATGCAGGTGACCCCTACATTGAAGGCAGGAATTTCCCTTAAATTACCTCTGTCCATCCCTGATTAGAGAATAAAGGTAAAGGGACCCTTGACCATTAGGTCAAGTCGTGGACGACTCTGGGGTTGTGGCGCTCATCTCACTTTACTGGCCAAGGGAGCCGGCATACAGCTTCTGGGTCATGTAGCCAGCATGACTAAGCCCCTACTGGCGAACCAGAGCAGTGCACGGAAATGCTGTTTACCTTCCCGCCAGAGCGGTACCTATTTATCTACTTGCGCTGTGATGTGCTTTCGAACAGCTAGGTTGGCAGGAGCAGGGACTGAGCAACGGGAGCTCACCCCGTTGCGGGGATTTGAACCGCCAACCTTCTGATCAGCAAGCCCTAGGCTCTGTGGTTTAGACCACAGACCACCTGCATCCAGATTAAAAGAATAGGTTGTACCTAAACTGGTAATGAACTGAGCATAGCCCATAGTCTTAAGAGGAAAAGAAATACAACACAAGCACTGGAGAGCACCATCACACATTGGACGAGCTATAGGTTAATAGGGCTATCCCTTGCCAAGTGAGGATTGGCTTTACTGGGACCCAGTATCAGGAATTACTGGCTACTGGGACAAAATACCTCCTGAGATATGTGCAAACCCAGTACCCACCTACAAGCAACGTCTGGCCTCTGTAATTGCCACCAAGGGTTTTGCCACCAAGTACTAAGTCATCTTTTGCAAAGGGATCAAATACTTATTTCACTCATTATAATGCACATCAATCTCTGACTTTTGTCTTCTGGGTTTCTGGGGGTTTTCCTGCTGTTATTCTGTCTCTCACAGCTACAGTAAACCTACCATTAAAATTATGGACTGGTCATTTCTTTCTCAGAGGGCAAACGGGCAAATTTAGCAGGAGATCAAATACTTTCCCGCTCACTGTATGGTCCTGACATGTGTCTCCCAGAAGTTTGCCTAACCCTGTCCTAAACAGTGCCACAAAACTTACCTTACATCATAGTAGAACCGCCTCCTAACTTCTGGTACTTTTGGGGGGGGGCAATGACTAGCAGTGACAGAATACAAAGTTGCCCCTTAACACATCAGGACCACATGGGCAGCAATGGAAAATGTAGAAGGATGCCGGAAAGAGGGAAAGATAAAGGCCATGCCAAATGGCTGTGGTTTGATGAAGGTGGCATGTAGATCAGCTCAAAGGCTGGCCTTTATATGCCACACCGTTCACCTGTTCAGTGGCCCCGTGGCCTCCGTTGAGTTACCTGAGCCACATCTCCACTGTAGGGCCTTTGCAGAGCCACTGCTTCCTTCAGCCTTTGGCCGGAATCCTCTCCCACTAAAGCCAAGAGTTGCAAGTGACACCACTACCCTCTTTGACATCACACAATGACTTGCCATTGTGTGGCAATGAGGCTATTGTGATGTGGTGGCTTTGCCTGAGACACAGAGAGGGAGGGAGGAGAGCTGTGATTGTGAGGCAACCCTTAGCTTCCCCACTCAAAGCTCACCTTTGAAAATTCCCCCCTCTGCCTACATCCCAGGCCAAGTCTCCTCTTCCAATTATCTTTCTTCCCAAATATTATTTCAGCGCATACCCCAGATTTCATGATGTGACTCCAAAAACTGTTTTCCATCTTGCCTATTGCCTGTAACTCATGGGTAGGCAAACCAAGGCCTTGGGGCCAGATCCGGCCCAATCGCCTTCAACAACAACAACAACAACAACAACAACAACAACAACAACAATAATAATAATAATAATAATATTTTTTTAATACCCTGCCCATCTGGCTGAGTTTCCCCAGCCACTCTGGGCGGCTTCCAATCAAGTGTTAAAAACAATACAGTATTAAATATTAAAAACTTCCCTAAACAGGGCTGCCTTCAGATGTCTTTTAAAGATAAGATAGCTGCTTATTTCCTTCACATCTGAAGGGAGGGCGTTCCACAGGGTGGGCGCCACTACTGAGAAGGCCCTCTGTCTGGTTCCCTGTAACCTCACGTCTTGCAATGAGGGAACTGCCAGAAGGCCCTAGGCGCTGGATCTCAGGCTGAATGATGGGGGACCCGTGGACGGTCCGGGAACCAGTGTGTTTTTACATGAGTAGAATGTATGCTTTTATTTAAAATGCATCTCTGGGTTATCTGTGGAGCAAAGGAATTCATTCACCCCCCCTCCAATTTAGTCTGCCCCCCCCCACAAGGTCTGAAGGACAGTGGACAGGTTTGTTGACCCCTGCTGTAACTTGTGTCTCTTCTATCACAGAGTGGAACTCCCCAGTTGTGTGTGTATGTGAGGAGCAAGGCTACCACACGATGAAGTACTGGCCCACAGACTTGGATGGCTTTCAAAGTGGGTTAGAAAAATTCATGTTGGGAATTACCAATGGGAAGCTGGCTTATGTGAGAGCAGGATGCTGCACTAGATGGGCCATTGGCCTGATCCAACAGGTCTCTTCTTAGGTTGGTGGAAATGAGGACTCCTGAGATTGAATTGGACTGGGAATGCCTGATTTCATGTTCCTCCTTGGGGGCTTCCCAAAGGCATCTTCTTGATCATTGTGAGTACTCAAAATGTGCTTATAAATCTCTGAAAGTCACAAACTGTTTCATAGAATTCTTCTTAAAGTTATGACCACTGCTCCATAAATATTGTACAATTCCATTCACCATATAGATGGGTTTATGAAGCATTTCTGTATCCTTCTGCTGTGCTGAAGAAGAATTCTACGAAACAGTGGGTATATGCAGAATCACTGTTCACTACGTCTGTTTGTGGACCACTTTGGCAGCGTTGGATGTCATAAAACAAAGCTTTGCGGCTTGTTTTCATCAGATAAGAATCTGACCCATTGCTTCTTTCAGAGACTTGCATAGTCTACAAAGACTTTCAGAGACTTATAAGACTTATGTTTATTTCATTCTGTTTTCAAGAGAATCCATCAAGAGTGCACATTTTGTGACTTTCAGAGATTTATAAGATTTTTGTTTATTTGGTTTTTCATATTGTTCAATGTTCTGTATAGATTATATAAACAGTTTATATTGATATTGCATTGTTGTACTTGGTCATCGTGTTGCTTTGGATATTACTGATAATTGTTTGCAACACAGGGGTTTAATTGTTTGATCATTGTGAGAACAGGATGGTGGAATAGATGGGACTTTGGTTTGGCCTGATGGTGCTGGGCTCTTTTTATGTTCCTAAAACCCTGATGGTGAGAGTAATATAGACTTTAACACTTCATTTCAAATTCCCTCCCTGCTCCCCATCGTTTTCTCCCCAGCTTCTTTTCACAAGCAAGGTAAAGAGGCCTTCATTATATACAACCACATGGGATGTGCAGTAAGACCGGCAGCAGAGCTTTCCAAACTTTTCATGTTGGTGACACACTTTTTAGACATGCATCATTTCGTGATACACTAATTCAGTTTTGCATCGTTTCACGACACAGTAATTTAGTTTTACTAGCAAACTGGAGGTTAAACTAACCCCTTTCCAGCCCTGGGAGGAACATGGGGAGCATTCATGCGACACACCTACACATTGCAGCCGACACACTGATGTGTTTCAACACACAGTTTGGAAATCTCTGGCCTACAGGGAGCAGCTATCAGTGAAGGAAGGTGAGGACAGGTGACCCCACCTAGGCCCGAAGTCACCCCCCCACTCAATAATCACACCAGGCCTCAAAACTGTCCAAAATTCCTTTTGTCTTCTAAAAATCCACAGCTACAGCTTTTCTGTGGATTCTCACAAGAAAAACCGTTACTTTTATC
Organism: Podarcis pityusensis; assembly: GCF_964106645.2. NCBI lineage: Eukaryota > Metazoa > Chordata > Lepidosauria > Squamata > Lacertidae > Podarcis > Podarcis pityusensis. Next base: position 27,824,846 of record NC_138038.1, read on the forward strand.
AGCACAAGAAGGCTTCAAAAAGCTAATGAATAGACTCTGTCAGAGCAGGCCTGAGAACTGAATCTTATCTCATTCGGTTGCAACATCTTGGACATGCTGAACCACCAGGGCTCCTCGACCCCTTGGCTCTCACTCCCCTTTCCTGGGAAGGGTGCCAAGAGTCCAAGAGTCCCAAGACAGCTTTCTGTTCATGCTCAGGGGAACTCAAGGCAGGACTCCTGAGGGAGGAGAAAGGGGAGGGAACTAGAAGGGGAATATATACTCTGTGCACATGACTGTGAACTCGTGCATGCTTTTTGTGAGTTATCACACTTGCTCCTTCTACCAGTTCATGGATGGTAGAAATAAAGCTTTTTCTCCGAAACTATTCCTTGAGTGTCTGTTGACTCCCATCTCCCTTTCCCGGGCGCAATATTTTTCCCACCCGAGGGCAAGGCCTCATAAGGCTACATCAGGATGTCAAAAACAATTTTCCATCCCAAAGTAGCAGCCTTGCACAATCCAAGCAGTGTTCCCTTGCACCTTCTATGACATCACAGAGGGTGACACCACACCTCTCCGCTTTGCTGTGGTGTCCCTTCTAAAACATTCCTATCTCACCATTCCTGAAAGTTAACTACAAATGTATCAGCATAAAGTACCGTACTTTTCCATGTATAAGACATGGGGTTTTTTTATTAAAAAATTATGTTCAAAATTGTGGGTCGTCTTATACATGGATACAATCTCCCCCCTTTTTGCTGCCCTGGGGAAAAAATTGTAAAAAAGTTTTTGTTCCCCTCCCAGGTCTTAATACAGGCTGACTGTAGTGCAACTGAATTATCAAAAGTCAACTGGGATGCTTTTATTCTTATTTTTAATATCCATCACTTCTTTACGTTTCCCTTTTTACAGCTGTGTCCTGGGTGGTTAGATGAGCTCAGATGGCTCCCAGTTTTGTCCCTTAGGACAGTGGTGTCCAAATTTTTTTCAAAGAGGGCCAGATTTGATGAAGTGAAGGGCCGTGAGGGCCAACCCAAGGGCCGGCCAAAGTCATTGACCTTTTTAGGATTGAAGTTGTTAACCTTTTTTCAGGATTTTACCCCAAAGTTATTGAGCTTCTGTTAGGATTGAAGATGTTGAACTTTTTTAAGGGTTGAAGTTGTTGAGGAAATAAACTGTCACGGGGGCCGAATTAAACGTGACAGGCAGGCTGGATTAGGCCCCCAAAACGGACTTTGGACATGCCTGTCTTAGGAGAAGGATCAACCCAGGTGATGATCTGCTAATCGTTCTCCAAACGTACAGATGGCAGCTCCACCCACCCACCCAAAGCAGTTAACCATATTTCTGGATATCTAAGCACCATGTTCAGTTGTTGTTATGTACTGAGTGAATAGGATCCAAAATGCAGCAGTCTGATTGGTCCTAGAACAATAGGATTCAGAATGCAGCAGTCTGATTGGTCCTAGAACAATGCAGCAGTATGATTGATCTGCAGGAGCCACCCAATCTGGCTCCAGATGGAAGTCAATCCACAACCTGATTGGCCTACAGGAGAATTCCGAAATTAGCCAATCACGTGCAGCCCATTGTGTAAATAATGTATATAAGCAGATACTTTGAGGGGACATTCATTCCTCCTCACCACCATGAGCTGAATAAAGAGCATGAAATCACGTTGCGACTCTGAGTATATTTCAGTTGTCTAGCTTGCCTGTAGATGTGGAACAACCCTGCTCACAGCAACTGCTGCAGCATCTGCTACAAGGGATCTGTGTTTCTTTTTTTCTGCTGCAGATTTCCTGGAGTGCAACAACTGCCTGCAGCGCCTCCTCCCAGCACAGTGTCACAGTGTGCAAAGTCGCAGCACCGAGAATTGTTTTTTGGTTATAGGTTGTTGTGTTATGTCCTGCACAACCCCAGATGCTCTCCTGATGAAGCTCAGAGGTGGGGAACTTGCGGCCCTTCAGATGTTCATAGACTGCAACTCCCATCAGCCACTGCTGCATGGCCGATGGTAGGGGCCGGATTTAGGTTTGATGAGGCCCTAAGCTACTGAAGCTAATGGGGCCCTTTATATGACCAGCTGTCCTTTGTCAACAGCAAATTGTCACTGTTTTTTCTGTTGAATATATGCTATATGGTAATTTATGGACCTAATAGGTATCTAAAGCCATTTGCACATGCAGAATGTAGGCACCCTATATATAGAAATGAGCAAACCAGTGATATTTTAGGGAGCGGGCTAGCAGGCGGGGCCCATTACTTACATCATGGGAGCCTACACAACACAAAACACTGTTGCTGTATGTAGGTTTTATTTTATTTTGTTTGTTTTTTATCTTATATTTTGGAAATGTACATCCAGTTTTTTCCCCTTTATATTTTTCTGGGCCCCCCAAGAGCATGGGGCCCTAGGCTATAGCTTGTTTAGCTTATACGTAAATCTGGCACTGCCGATGGTTGCCAAGGAGTTGGGAGTCCAGCATGGGCTTAGCCAGGGGGGCAGCTGCTTAACTAAAAGTAGAAACAATCAGAACATTCGAAGTTGAAATGCTCGCTGAGGTCACTTGGATGATGTTGTGGTGTATTCTAGTAATGCAACTGTAATGCAACTGGCAACCCAACCAAGTGATAAGCGTGGCTCCTGGGAACTCTGCAAAGAGCAGTTAAAAGATTCCAGGTTAAAAGAGCTAAACGTAGCAGACCTAGTAAAAGAGGTGCAAATCTTTCCCCCTGCCACAAAAAAAGCTCTGCTCACCTCCCTTGCTCAGCTATGCACCACTTGTGCCATACAGCAGTCATTCAGTATCTTGCAGAGAGTAAAGATAATGGCCAACAATGACAGGGGAGCGACTCAATGGGCTATGCTTACAGAGTGTGCACAGAAAAACTGATTTGGAAAAAAGGAGAAATTTGAAAAGTGCTGAAAAGTGCTTTTAATGCGGCAACCCAGTCAGATGCGCAGCATATTATTATTATTATTATTATTATTATTATTATTATTATTATGGCTTTCAGCAAATCCAAGGAAACTTGTTTTAGTTTGGATTTTTTAAAAAATAAGATGAAAAAAAGGCATGTTCTTTGTAATTTTGCAAAATATACCGGTACTTGAAAGGTACTCCCTGATGTTATTCTTTTCTTTAACGTCGTCTTTTTCAAATGACCAAAGATTCTGACGGATTTTTCTGAGCACTTGGGGTCAAAAGAAAGTAATTTAAAACCATGGCTGTTAAGACACTTCATTCCGAATCTGCTAGACAGAGCAAGACAGAAGACAATGACAGGTGGGTGTCCTGCCCCCCGCCCCCTATAACATAAACCCTGGCTATACCCATGGAGTCCAGCAACCGTTGCAAGGCCACAAGTTTCCCATTCCTGTTCTAGATTCTCCGAAGCCTAGAAAGATCCGAGCTCCCATTGCAGCCCATGCAGCTAAGCAGGAAGCTGTGCTTGAGGTCATCTCCAGGCCACTGCTGGGATCCAGAGCTAAAGGCGAACGAGGAATATCCTTTAATGCTGCCATAGTGTTCCAGCACCATATGTTCTAGTTGTGGTGCGCACGATGGTGGCGTCGGAGGAGCGCAGCGCCCTGGCTGCAAGGGAAAGGCTCCTCCTCTGCGCATGAGACAGATGCATGGAGACGCTGGTGGCGGGCAAGGTGGGAGCTGCGGCTGAAGCGTTTGTGGCACTGTGAGCAGGCGTAGGGGCGCTCGCCCGTGTGGGTGCGCTGGTGCTCCAGGAGCCGGGCGCTCTCGCAGAAACGCTTGCCACACTGGGCGCAAGCGTAGGGCTTCTGGCCGGTGTGGAGGCGCCGGTGCTGCGCCAGGTTGGAGCTCCAGGAGAAGCACTTCCCGCAGCAGTCGCAGGAGTAGGGGCGCTCCCCAGTGTGCATGCGCCGGTGCTGCCGCAGGTTCGACAGCTGCGTGAAGGCCTTGGGGCAGTCCGCGCACCGGTATGGCTTCTCCCCCGAGTGCATGCCCAGGTGGCGCATAAGGTGCGAGCTTTGGCCGAAACCTTTCCCGCACTCAGTACACATGTAGGGTTTCTGGCCCTCGCTGGAGGAGATGGGGGCAGGTTTGGTGGGAAGTGCTAGGACAAAGTCTCCCACAGCCAGTCTCCCGCGACTTAGTTCCAGGCCAGGCCTCTGGGGCTCCATCCCTCCAGGGATGTCTTCTCTCGACAATGTGCTTTTGGCGACACAGGTTTCCTGCTCACGTCCCCTCCTGGCATCTGCTGGGACAACGTCAGTGGATCTCAACTTCAAGAAAAAGTAACAAGACGTAAAATTAGATGCAGAGAAACATGGGAAGACTGGTTCACTTAAGTACATGAGAGCCCTGCTGGATCAGGCCCAAGGCCCATCTAGTCCACCATCCTGTTCTCATAGGGGCCAACCAGATGTGTGTAGGGAGCCCACATGCAGGAAATGAGAGCAACAGCACTCTCCACTCTTGCAGTGCCCAGCAAGTAGAATTCAGTGCCACACTGCCTCTTATCTCCCATTTTATTTTACTTTTTTCCCCTGAAATTGCTCCTCGGTGCACAATGACAGCAATACAGTCATACCTCGGGTTACAGACACTTTGAGTTGTGTGATTTCGGGTTGTGTACCACGCCGAACCCGGAAGTACCGGAACGGGTTACTTCTGGGTTTCAGCACTTGCGCATGCGCAGAAGCACCAAATCGCAACCTGCACGTGTGCAGATGCGCCACTGCAGGTTGCAAGCGCTGCAGGTTGTGAACGTGTTTCCTGCACGGATCACATTCGCAACCTGAGCATCCACTGTAATCTAATGCATTAATAAAAGCAAAATAAAAGCCATAAGAGCGCGCACACACACACACCCCTACCTTCAATAAAAACTAAAAGACAACTGCTAAACACCAAACACAGCTCCTTCAAAATGGCAGGGCAAGCAAGGAAGTCTTAACCTGATGTCCAAAAGACTGTAATATGCAAGTCGAGCCTCTAGGATGTTCCAAAACCAGGGAACTGTTTCAAAAAATGCCCCCTCCTTTGCACAAGCATAAAACACTTCAAGTGATGATTTATGTTGTGGGGTGGGGGTGGCCAGGACAGCCACTGGTCATCATCTTCTGGCTCTGTCTAGCAGATTCCGAACGAGATGTTTCAACAACCGTTGTTTCAAATCACTTTCTTTTGACCCCAAGTGCTTAGAAAGATCTCAAAATCTTTCTATAATTTCTGCTTTTAGTTCAGTATTTTTATTTATTGAATTGATGGGGGGGCTGCCCCCCCCTGGCTATGCCCATGCCCCCTACCCCTGCCACATCCTCCCTGAGAGTGCCCAAGCAGCCCCTCGCCCCCAGCCATCTGCAGAAGGGGACGTCTTCCCCTTCCCCGTGTGCCATCAATCCCTCCCTTGGCGCTCGCAGCGGGCACCGCTCTCCCCCAGCTTCGCCCAGTCCCTTCTGACCTCGCTGCTCAAAGCTGGGCTTCAGCTGGCGCCTCCTTGTTGCAGCAGCAGGGGGAGGCAGGGGGCAGCCCAACCTGCATCTTGCTGGGGGGGGGGGGGAAGGAGGACATTGGGGATGACGGCGGCCAGGGAAGCGGAGAAAGGAATTGGACCATCTGCAGCCCGGGGCTCAACAGAGGCAGCCGCTCTGGTCACAGGCAGGGATGGCGCCTGCATTGCTCCATGGTTTTAACCCCTGGTTTTCTCCCTAAGTAAGTCTAGGCATGCTATTGGAATTTTTTTTGGGGGGGGGGCGAAGGATTTTGAAAGAGGTGCTGCGCTTTAAGCAGCTCAACGACAGCCAGACATTCAACAGGTGTTGTGTGCCTTTCCTGCCCTCCCCCCTTTCCCTCCTGCCCCCAATCAGAGAATTGTAGACTTGAAGGAACCCCAAGGATCATCTAGTCCAACCCCCGGCAATGTAGGAATTTCAGCTAAAGCATCCATGACAGATGGCCATCCAACCTCTGCTTAAAAGCCTACAAGGAAGGAAAGTCTACTACCACCTCCAGAGGGAGACTGTTCCGCTGTTGACCAGCTTACTGTCAGAAAGTTTTTCCGTATGTTTAGTCAAAATCTCCTTCCTTGTAACTTGAAGTCGCTGGTTCGAGTCCTACCCTTCAGAGGAGGAGAAAATGAGCTTATTCACTCTTCCATGTGACAGCCCTTGAGATATTTAAAGATGGATGCCCTATCTCCTCTTTTCCAGGCTAAACATACCCATTCATCATAAGGCTTGGTTTGCATATTGGTTTCCCATATTAATGAAGTATGAGAGCTGTGCTGAATATATGTCAGGCAGGCAGGAACCCTACTAGGGCATAAAAACAAAGGCACTATTTATTTAGTAAATAAATAGCCACTATTTATTTAGCCACTATTTATTTAGTAAATAAACACAGCATCCGTGTACGCACCATACATTTAAAACACACCACCCTCAAAGAATCACAGAATGGTAAGGTTGGAAGGGACAGCAAACGTCTTTTAGTCCAACCCCCTGCAATGCAGGAATCTTTTTGCCCAACATGGTACTCGAACCCACAACCCTGAGATAAAGTCTCATGCTCTACAGACTGAGCTGTCCTGGAAGCTGTACCGTAGGTTTTTTTTAATTATTTAAGGGCGATGGGAATTGTAGCTTCTGTAGAGGGGGTAAACCATGGTTTTCATTACTTTTTTCCTCTGGGCAGGATGTGTTTTTAATGGGCTTGAAATGTATGACTTGTATGCAGCCACACACACACAACAGATAGCTCTGTTGGAGGGTATGAGAACAGAATTATATCACAAACCATTCATCTGTCAGAGGAATGCAAATATATTTGCAAGGATTCCATTTTTAAAAGACAAGCTTTTTTAAAAAAAGAACATCTCTTTCCTTTCTTCTAATTTAGATTGGTTAGTTCATGGGTAGGCAAATTAAGTCCCGGGGGCCAGATCCGGCCCAATCACCTTCTAAATCTGGCCCGTGAATCAGCGTTTTTACATGAGTAGTATGTGTCCTTTTATTTAAAATGCATCTCTGAGTTATTTGTGGGGCATAGGAATTTGTTATTTTTCCCCCCAAAAAATCTAGTCCGGTCCCCCACAAGGTCTGAGGGACAGTGGACCGACCGGCCCCCTCCTGAAAATGTTTGTTGGCCCCTGAAAATAGTCTCTTCCCCACCCCAAGTGGTGGAGCTTCAGATTCTACCTGTGTGACTCATCCTGGGTTACCCACCCAAAACTCTCCCCGCCTGGGGATAGCTTTCTCCAGGATCAACATTACCCTTGCTGCTTAAGCAAACCTGGACCTCCAGCTGCTTTTCCTACACGGAGTGTTTAATGGAGAGAGAAGGGGCAACTAACTTGCAGTCCAATGCTATATATGCCCACTGAGCAGTAGGCCCAAGTTCAATAAGACTTCTTCTTAGCCGAGTATAGAATTGCAGCCTTAGGAAAGTAGTTTATTTAAGGAAGTTACTTACTAATTATAAGTGGGTAAAATATCTGAGCTTAAAATAACTGTTCTTATTCAGTTTGTGCATTTCTAAATGCTAACAAGTCATAGGCCCTAAACAACACACAGGCATTTATTATATGGCTATAGAGTGAAAGAAATTGCTGGTCGTTATGAGGAAATCACAGGTTTTCCATTAATCTCCTGGGAGCCTTCTTCCTGGTAAGTGAGGAAGATTGGCTTCTCCCATGTCCACAGTCCTGGATTCAAATTGTCAGCCCACATTATTCTCCAACCTGCCGCTGCTTATAAACTGCAACTATTTTCCCTGCAACTTGTATCATGCAAACTGCAGTTCTGAAACCACCTCTGGTATTGCGTTCTGCTAACAACCTAGAGCCAAGATAGCACCTAGCCTTAGCTTTGCTGATGGCTTTCTTAATTGTCATCACCCTTCCCTTTGCCCTCTTATAATGGCCCATCCCTTCAATTTCTTGAACACCGAAAAACTGGTTTGGCCTGTATTTTGATGCTGCTAAATTCTACTGTCTGGCACCCAGGAATTACAATGAAAGGAAATCTCACTGTCACACATAAACCTGCCCGTCTCCATTAGCAGAAGCAGGAAGTGGCTGTTAACTTTTGAAACAAAGGAGCTAATGAGAAGTACCAATCTTTTGAGTGGCGTGAATTACAAGATATTCCCTGTGGAAAGATGGGAGTATGAAGAATAACTTGTACAAAGCCCTAGCCCCTTTTCTTTTTTTAAAAAAGGAGAGCCTCCATGAATAATTTTGCCTTCCTTTTATCTTTTTTTTTTTAAAAAATGAGAGCCTCCACGAAGAAGTTTGCCTTCCGTTTATCTTGAACATGTTTATTACAGTCAGTGGGCTTGTCCACATTTCCTATAAAGCCTGGGCCTGAGTGGTTTTCTGCTTGCCCCATGCTTTCTAGGAATGAGTCCAAGTGCTTTTGTCCTTGCCCCACCACGTTCCCCTGGAAAACCCGTGGTTTAGCGCTAAATCGGAACCAATGGCAATATGCAGAAAACCCAACTGCTGCTTGTTCCGATTCAGAGCTAAACTGCGGGTTTTCCCTGGGGGCGGAGGAAGTGTGGCAGGACCCTGTGTTAAGTAAAGCAAGACCACCAGCTGATGGGTTAAAAATAACCACACAAAACACTCCTGCAAAATTCTCCGAACTTTTAATATGCCTTGAATGAAGCCATGGAGATTACAGGGTGAGATGTTAGTGAGAGATTTGTGGGTAAAGAAATATAAACGACTGTTGATAATAAGGGGAAGCTACAGATGGAAAGGAAGAGCACCTAAAACGGCTAAAATTCCTGTTAGTTGAAGTGTTTTGACTATCAAACAACATCCAGACAATTAGAAATGAAACAAAAATGGGTGTTCTCCTTAGTGCTGTCGCTCTGCTTGCCCCAATCCAGGGACAGAGGCACCAACATGCTGACCCCCACAGAATGAAGGGAGATGATCTGGGCTTTCCAGATCTAGGCCAGAGATTGTGTATGAACTGAAGAGGAGCTCTGCTAGATCCACCCAAAGTCCCATCATAGTCCAGCATCCTGATCTCAGTGCCCAGCCAGATACCTATGAGAAACCGAGTGCAACAGCCTTGCGATTTTCTGCAAGTGGTGTTCAGAGGCCTAATACCTCCAACAGCGTCCCTTTAAAAGCTAAGGAGAGTTGGATCAAACCAAAGACCGATCTAGTCAGGAGTCTTCTTTCAAGCAGCGCTGGCCAGATGCTTCAGGAAAGACCACAAGCACAAAGGCAAGAGCATCTCCCCGCTGTCATCTCCCAGAGACTGGTACTCATGAGGCATGCATGCTGCTTTGGAACATGGATGTTCAAGGCATCCACTGATAGGCTGTTCCTCCATGTATTTGTCCAATCCCCCTTGAGAGTCCGTGGCAACTGGCATCATGCAACAATGAATTCTGTATGTTAAATGTGAAAGTTATTATTTAAGTCCTGTGTTTCTTCTGCTTTGCATCTTCTACCAATCAGTTTCACCGGATGACCTCAGGTCCTAATGCTGCCAAAAGAGAAATAAAAACCTATCTGCCCACTTTATTTACACCATGCATAATCTTGTAAATATCTACCGGGCCCGCTCTCTTAGTCTGCTGTAGCATCTTTCCTGTTCTGAAATCTCCCCCATATGAGAGCAGCAACTTGCAAATGATCTCAGAGCCCTCAAACTTCCTATTTCCTTCAGGACGTTCTTGGTGAATCACTAAGATCTCCTGGGGTTACTGGGCAAATTTCCTTCTCTCTTCCCTCCTCCTTCAATACTTCATCCTGTAAATAGTCTACTTTCCTGGCTCACCACCAAATTGTGATCCAGAGTTTCTTCGCTGTTCCTGCTGAATCTCCCACATGGACGTGATACAGTGGTACCTCGGGTTAAGTACTTAATTTGTTCCGGAGGTCCGTTCTTAACTTGAAACTGTTCTTAACCTGAAGCACCACTTTAGCTAATGGGGCCTCCCGCTGCTGCTGCGCCGCCGCTGCACGATTTCTGTTCTCATCCTGAAGCAAAGTTCTTAACCTGAAGTACTATTTCTGGGTTAGCGGAGTCTGTAACCTGAAGCGTATGTAACCTGAAGCTTATGTAACCCGAGGTACCACTGTACGTACTTCCTTTTCTATCTATCTCTGTTCCTTCCAAATTGATGCTGCTCCTGTGGCTGCTCCCCCAACCTTTGACCCTAGATGTTGCTGAACTCCATCTCCCATCAGTCCTAGCAACAATGACCAATAGCCAGGGATGATGGGAATTGTAGTATGGAGGGCTGAACGTTCCCTGCACCTACTTTATATAGAATGCCAAGGAGGAACAGCACATCCCACACAGCTGTGAGGCTCCGTGGAGACAAGGTTCAGTTGCAGCCAGCCTTCACCAGCCATCTTTCTTTCCTGACAGAGCTACATGTGCGATTCCATTCTGTGTATCTGCTAAGGACGCCCTCTGTCTACCCCACTGTTCTCTCCCACTTTCTGCTGGAGTAAAAATAGCATTGCAGTTGCTGAATTGGCTGCAGAAGTTGAAAGAGACTCTGGCAAAGGGACCAAAGGAGTGATGGGATGGGAGGTGATGGTTCTGGCAGTGGTGCAGTCTGGTCATTTTAGCCTTTGGGCTTAATGGTCTCTTGGGAACTCCTCTCTTTAGATATTATAAGGGTAACCAAATGTTCTTCAGATGTTCCTGGACTCCAACTCCCATCAGCCTCAGCCAGCACAGTCAATGGCCAGGAATGATGGGAGTTGCTGTCCAACATCTGGAGGCCACCGCATGGGCTGTCCCATGTGACTCAAAACTGTGGGAGGAACATCAGAAGTGCCATGCTAGGTCAGACCAAAGGCCTTAATCCCCCACTGTGTTTTCACATAGGAAGCCCATAAGCAAGAAATGAGCACAGCAGCACTCTCCTCATTTGAGATTCCCAAAAGTTGGTATGCAGAGGCAGACTGCAATCCTGGAGGTAGCACACAGCCATCATGGTCAAGAAACCACTGTCTGCCCTCTCCTCCATTAATTTGTTTAATCCCCTTTTAAACCACCAAGTGGGCAGCCATCTATACTTCTTCTAGCAAGCCAGCTCTTCTGCTCTATCTGCTGAGTAAAGCTAAGGACTCCTGCCCCGCTAACACCACTGGCTTTAGGACTTTTAAAAGGACAGAGCAGGGCTCTGTACACACTGTATATTTAAAGCACCTGACCTATCCCCCCAAAATCGTGGGAACTGTAGTTTAAGGGTCCTGGAAATTGTAGTTCTGTGAGGGCTAAAGTACAGTTTCCAGGATTCTTCGGCGGAAGCCGTGTGCTTCAAACATATTATGTGTACACAGCCTGGATCTCTACGTTGCAACCAGGCAGCCTTGCTGTGCTGGGATATTCTGTTCTTATTCTCATTACTGTCTTTTTAAAACACACAAACACACACAGGAAATGTGTGCTCTGGTTCTAGCTCTGGACCGCAGGGAAGACACACCTTTCATCAACATCCCATTTGTGGCTGATTATGCTCTATGCCGCTCCCCAGCCAAAGCCCCCTAAGAAAGCTCACAACTGTACAACGTATAAAACCACCACCAATCACTGTATATAAACCATTGAAAACAACAAGCTAGAAAGGAGCAACTAAGCAAAAGAAAACGTTTACAAAAATGGCAGAGCGTTGCTGTGGAGAAGAGAAGTCTACCCAACTCCCTTAACCTCCTCCTTTCCTTTTAAATTGTTACTGGAACATTTTCACACTTGAGGACCGCTCGGGGGAGAAAACCGATCTAAGTTGGCATTGGCGATGTCACGGGAAATATCCGGTTAGTGTCTGTGACAGTTGACACAAATTGCATTTCAGACAGCCCTCCAAACTGCTAGCTTGGGAAAGAAAGCCACGTTCCCCGTACGTAACACTGTGTTGTGGTTTGAAAGAAATATCACTCAAAGCGGAAGTGCTTTTTGGAAGGAACATGTTGGGATCTCATGAATGGCCCTAACTCGACTGTGGCGGGAGGGTGGCACCCCTGAAGTACCTTTCGCATTAACAGTGCCCCCCAGCCCCCCACAAGTCTCCAACGAAGCTCATAAAATGCGGGGTGCCAGCCAACTCTCCCCTCCTTCTATCTGTCTGCAGCCACAGTCTCTTCACTGAGCAAAGTGTCGGGCAAGAAAGGCTGGTGGTTTGCGACCCAAAGCTTGGTTCCCTCTTCAAGGCGGGCACTTGTAAGGTCTCACGAGGACCATGTGGGTTTTCTGGTGTGTGCTGAGGCCGGACCTTTGCCGGAAACTCTTCCCACATTCCGTGCAGTGATAGGGTTTCTCCCCTGTGTGGATTCTCTGGTGGATGGTGAGGTGGGAGCTGACGCTGAAGGTCTTCCCGCACTCGTCGCATTTGTAAGGCCGCTCCCCGGTGTGGATCCGCTGGTGAAGGATGAGGGTGGAGCTCTGGCTGAACCTTTTCCCGCACGCTTGGCATTCGTACGGCTTCTCCCCCGTGTGGACCCTCTGGTGCTTGGTCAGGTGAGAGCTCACAGAGAAGCACTTCCCGCAATCCACGCATTTGTAAGGCTTCTCTCCGGTGTGGATGCGACGGTGGAGAACAAGGGTGGAGCTCTGGCTGAACCTCTTCCCGCATTCGTTGCACTCGTAAGGCTTCTCGCCCGTGTGGATCCTCCGGTGGATGGTGAGGTGGGAGCTCACGCCAAAGCTTTTCCCGCAATCGGAGCACGGGTAGAACTTATCGGCAGGATGGGGGGCTCTCTGGGGCTGGGCGACACTGTGCCGAGTTTGGGCAAGGCTCTCCCCACACTGGACACACAGGCTTGGGCCGGGCCCCATATAGACCCGGGGCGGGAGACTGGGGTTGCCTTTCGGCAATGGAGGAGGAAGAGGCGGCTTGGCCCATCCTTTCCCTGGATCCTCGCTTTGCTGCCCAGCCTGGTTCTGGCCTGGGTAAAGGGAGCCTTCAGGGCGTCCTGGAACCTGCTTCTGTGTCGGCGCAGCCTCTGCACCTCCAGGCTGGGGATTTGGGTTCATGGTTCCTCCATCTATCAAAGGAAAGAGAGTGAAGCAAGCATGGGAATATTTCCACCCCCTTTTTGCTTTGTTTCAACATTTTATATCTGAATGGTTACCTTACCTTGTTGGTTTGATCATTTGCTGTTTTAAGTGGTGTTACCAACTTGAGATATTTGGACGGATGGATGGGATGCAGGAGTCAAAATAACTAGATAAAACCCATTTGCTGGTGCCGCAGCTTAAAAGCATCGTTCCATACAATAGGTGAATTAGACCAACCCAGACCCAAGAGGTAGTGCTGGCTGACACTAATATTAGCTTCTAATTCCTGACATTCCATAGCTAACCAGCAGAATTCTATGGGAATTCCACCAGAGTTATTGGGTTTGGCCTCCACAACTATCAAACGCTCCAAATATTTCTGTGATGTGGGACTGCTGACTATACAGGGACAGGAAATTTTCTCATAACTTTCTATCTTCTCTCCATCTACCTCAAGATGGAGTAATCCTAATCTTCTGAGGCTTTTCTGTGAGCTTACTAAAGAAGTGTCCTGACATATTTTCATTGGAGAGAGTTTTGCTGGCTTAGCAACATGCAGCCTTCTAGATTTCAAAGAAACTCTCCTGGCCTGATCAAGAGTTCCCTGTAATTCAAAAGGCTGCATATTCTTAAACCAGCAGAAGTCAATGTCAATGTCGCCATACGTTTTTGGACCTCTGGGATCTCAGGTTTGCAATAGCCATCTTTACTACTTAAAGCTGATTTTATTTGAATTAATTTTTAATATAAAAAAGAAGCAAAAAAGAAATAAATAAAAAGAAAAGTCCTTACCTAGTGAGAGTAGAGTCCCATAATTGTCCTGCACAATGTCCCTGTAGACAGGTCTCTGGCATGGGTCCAGAAGGGCCCACTGAATCTCAGCAAAATACATCAGTCACTTCTGCAGAAGGCTGTGGCCTCTGAAAAAATAAGTTTCCCCTGCTCAGAATCCATCACCAACCCTGCGGCTTTGGGCCTGTAACGTGGCCTTTGCTGGACAGCATTTGCCCCCCTGATCTCAAAGCTACAGGATTCCTGCGGCCCTCCTCTCTCTCTCTCCCCTGCAATATCAATCCTGCGGCGCCTCCCGTCTCCCTGGCAAGGCTGGTGCACTTTTAACAACTTTGGGCGACGTGCAGAAATTCAACAGGTGAAGAAGACTTTCCTGGGCCGATTTCTGCACGGCGTGCACAGTTCTTAAGAGGCAGTCGAGTCCTGCCAGGAAGGCGACGGCGGCGGGTGGAGGAGGACGAGGAGGAGGCAAGCTTTCCTACTTCCTCTACCAACCCAGCCCAAGGTCTACGTCATTCTCACGTCTTGAAAGCTCTCTTCTTGTTTATATACGCGTGGGGAAGATCCGGGTGTGCGCCCCCCCACACCTTGTTTGCGGGGGGGGGGGGCGGCTCGTACGGAGAGCAGAGGCGCTGATGGAACGGCGGTGCGTTGGCTCCCCGCTGTTTGTGATAGGCTCCCCCTCCCCTCCCCGCCCCCCCTTTTTAATGAGGAAGTTGCCTGGCTACGTTGCTGGACTTTTGGCTGGCTGCCCAAACCCCAGTCGGCGGGAGTTACCTGGAAGTCTCTGGCTTCAGGATCGGGTCCCTGAGAAGCTGCAGAGTTCGCGATCTCTCCTTTAAATGATAATATTAAAAAGGGTGGGGGGGGGAGAGAGAAAAGAAAGAAGTGGGGGCGGGGGAGAGAAAAGCAACCGAGGCTGATAAAGGTCCCTCTCTCCCTTGAGGATGCGGCTGGAGAACGAGGAGATTTCTTAAAACTGGAGGCTCCCGCAGCCCCGTCGGGGTGGCGCCGGGTCTGGGGCTGCTGCTGCCGCTGCTACGCAAGCAGGAGGAGGAGAAGCAGCAACAACAAGGCTCTCCGGCGCTGACCTGGGAAGTTCAGCCCCCAAAATCGTCAGCGGGAACAGCAGCAGCAGCGAGAGAGAAAATGAGAACAGTCGCCTCTTTCTCTGCCTCTCCTTTTTTTGACAATGGCCAGAGCCCTCTAGCGGCATCGCTTCTGTTTTGCAACGCGGAGCAGCCGCCCCAAACAAGAGGCCGGCGCGGAGCCCCCCTTGCCAAGCGCCGCGGCGGGGGCCTAGGACCGAAGCGGAGCCCGGCCGACGCGCAGCGCAGACGGGGGCGCTGGGCGAAGCCGAGGCGGTTTTCCAAGGGCTGAGCGGGATGCAGTGGGAGGGAGGGCCGATTCCAGCGGGACCTTCCAGGTTCACAGAGGGGACATGTCACTGAGTACAAAATACCTGTGCCTGGACAACGACGAGCGAGCTTCCTGGCCCTCCGGATGCACGTGCCTCTGGGGAGCAGGATGCTGCACTAGTTAGACGGGCCTCTAGTCTAACTGGCAGTGCATACATTTAATAAATAAAATAAGTAATAAATAATCCAGGCTACAACGTCATTAGGCCAGAGGGGCATTGTGCACCCAAGACTGGCATGGCATCAGAAGAAGAGAATCCCACTAGCATCTTCTTCAGGGCAGTACCCCCCTAATAATAATAAAAATAAGGTATTCCATATTTAACTTCACTCCTATACAGTGGTACCTCTGGTTAAGAACTTAATTTGTTCAGGAGGTCCGTTCTTAACTTGAAACTGTTCTTAACCTGAGGCACCACTTTAGCTAATGGGGCCTCACGCTGCTGCCACACAATTTCTGTTCTCATCCTGAGGTAAAGTTCTTAACCCAAGGTACTATTTCTGGGTTAGCGGAGTCTGTAACCTGAAGCGTCTGTAACTTGAGGTACCACTGTATATCCCTGCCCTGCAGCTGCGCTATCCAGGCAGGCACCCCGCAGGTGCATTTAATGCTTTTTAAAATTTTTATTTATTAAATTTATGTACCACCCTTTATCCGAAGATCGCAAAGTGATTCACAGCATATTTTTTTTAAAATGAGAACACAAAATATATAGCATAGCAACAAACCAGAACCTCCGTCTAGTTTAAAAGGCAAGGTATTTTTAATTAGCCAAAGGCCTGTGAAAAGAGGAATGTTTTTGCCTAGTGCCTAAAGATATGTAATGAAGGCACCAGGCGAGCCTCATGTTGCTGCCCTCCACGGAGGAGGCATACAAAGAAGGGCCTCAGAGGATGACCTCAGGGTCTGGGTAGGTTCATACGAAGAGAGGCAGTCCTCGGGGTATTGCGATCCTGGGCTGTTTAAGGCTTTATAGGTCAAAACCAACACTTTGAATCTGCCTGGAAATTGACTGGCAGTCAGTACAGTTGTGCCAGGATTGGCATCATATGTTCAAAGCATCTTGTCCCAGAGAGCAACCTGGCCTCTAAATTCTGCACCGGCTAAAGTTTCTGAACTGTCTTCAGAGGCAGCCCTGTGTATAAGGCATTGCAGTAATCTTAACACTGAGGTCCAGGACATCCACTGCCACACCTGCAGATGTAAAGAAGCAGAACATATTGAAGGCTCCATGGAGCCCAAGAGCACATGCCAAGCATCACCATCTGGAAATGATCATCCAAGTAGGACCTGAACCACCGAAAAGTAGTGCCTCCCACCCCAACTTGGGCTTGATATCAGAAGCTAATGAGAGGTTGAGGAGAATTAAAAGGGACACATTTCCCCTGTCTCTCTCCCAACAGAGGTCATCAATACAGGGTGACCAAGGCACTTTCTGTGTCCAAATCAGGCCTAAACTCTGATTGGAATGGATCTAGAAAATCAGTGGGTAGATCTGGTCTAGCACTTAATTTCAATGTGTTGGCTTTGTCCTAGAAATGTGGCTTAGGACCCGTGTTTGCAGAACGCTCTCACCAAGGAACTTTGCCTGGTGCCATCATTATATATTTTCACATGCCAGGCCAAAACCTTCCTTTTTAACCAGGCCTCTGGCTTTTAACTAGGTGGGATGTTTTAATGGATACCCCCATCACTTTAATGTATGCATGCATGTAATGTTTTTTGTAAGTCATTTTGAGCTTTGAATTGCCATGGCAACTAATAAATGTATTTTGTTACATTATGCGTTTTCATTTTGTATTTTTATGCTGTAAACTGCCCTGTGGCCTTTGAATGAAAGATGGTATATAAATTTAATAATAATAATAATAATAATAATAATAATAATAAACTAGGCTTTCAGTGATGCAGCTCCAGCCTTTGGGATGTTACCAGCTGAAATTAGACAAGTGTCTACTACCCTAGTACCTTGATGTTTAGGCAGCTTTTTGTTAAGTGAAATTAACTATGCAATTAAAATTATAAAATTAACTATACACTTGTATACTATACACTTGGCTTGATTGCATTTAGTTTCTAGATTCTGTATTTTGTCTCATTCTACATCATTTCTGTAGCTTTGGTTGCAAAATAGTTTACACTGACAGCAGGCAGACACCAACGTTGTGTTCTTTCTGGCATCTGCTTAAAACATTTTTGTTTAGGCAAGTCTATCCAGACATGTAGATGTTGATGTGTTTTAATGGGTTTTTCTTTCTTTCTTTTTGCTGACCACTAGTTTTAATGCTTTCTAATCACTTGTTTTAAACTGTTCTTATTGATAATTTTAATATTTCTTGTAAGCCGCCTAGAGATTTTGTTACAATCAAGCCATATATAAAATTTGTTGAATCAATCAGTCCACAAGTAAACACAACAAATTGTTGCCCTTTCCTGACACCCCTGAGGGTCAAATGACACACTGTGTTTAATGTGGTTCTAGAGTAGAGTCTGAAGACACAGGGAGGCACCACCTTGATGAAACTAAGCAGGTCTGTGCCTGATCAGTTGGGAGGAGTAGACTACCCGAGAACCACATATACACAGCCTTGGGTTCCATGGTAGAAGGCAGACAGGATTTCTTTATTTCTCTTTACTATTACATTTATAGTCCACCCTTCCTCCAAGGAGCTCCAACCGGTGTACACCATTCTCCCTCTTCCTATTTTATCCTGACAACAACACTGCGAGGTAGGTAAGGCTAAGGTTAGGCCCAAGGTTGCCCAGTGAGCTTCATGGCCAAGTGGGGATTAAACTCTGGTCTCCCAAGTTTCTAGACCAGACCTGTGGCCACTATGAAACCCTGACTCTTGTGTGGGAAGAATGCCAAGCACAAGTTGTTCTGTATGCTCCAAAGCTAAGCACTTAGGAACACTGAAGGCAAAACAGCTGGGACTCATCTTCTGCAAACCACCCAAAGATCTACCGGCACATCCCAACCTACCTTCTGCCTACCCCCTGCTCTAGCATAGGAGTGTATTTTTGCACGCTGACACAGCAATAGGCAGCTCGCTGCATTTTGCACCCACTCAAATGTCCAGGTAAGTCTCCTAGCCGTGTCAGGTTATTACACCTGAAAATAGTGTCCTAGCTACTCAGGACGTCAACAAGGCATCTTGGAATCAGGAAAAGTGTTTATTTCATACAGTGAAGAGACAGACACTGTTAGTACGATAGGGAAATAGATTAAGATACCATGGGCAATACCAGGGAAAGTGGGAAGTTGGTGGTGGGCATTTCAGAGGGGTGGGAAACCCAGGCTTAAGTTTGGCTACGATACTGCTGCGATGGCATTTACAATTGTTTTGTTAAGGCATACCCATTGGCAGTAATAAAAATCATAGAAAGTACAGACCAAATAATCCAAAACATCCCTGCCCACAAACAATTCTAAAGCAAAGGAAACTTAAACCCCCCACCCCCAGTCCTCAAAAAGCCTAAAACGCAGAGCTCACAAACACTGAACTGAGCCAGAGTAAAACAAATACCCCAAAACTGGCTCCATAGGTGGCACCAGAGTGGGAAGATGGGGAGAAAGCTATGCCCCCTCCTGCAAACTGATAGCTTGCTCTTTGCTGGAGCCTCCTGTGAAATGGAAAAGGCTTTGTTATTCACTAGTAAGGAGGAAAAAAACACCACATACACTTTTGCCAGACAACACCTAAACAATATAACTAAATCATAAACTAGGAATTAAAAGAAGGCCACAATTCTAATGCATGCTTACTTGAAAGTTAACTCTATCAAAACTAATAGGATTGCAATCGCGTGAGGGGGGCATGGGACATTTACTCCAGGGAAAAAACAGGACGGAAGCATGAAAGTGAAATACACCATTGTTTCTCTTTCACAAATCTTAGCATGTGGAACCATGTTCCCACCACCCAAAATGCACTTTGCCCCTTCTGCCACCCCACAGAAGTGGTGCTGATGCTCATAAACGAGTTCAGAAGACTCAGCTGCTCTCAGGAACACCCTTAAGAACGCAAGAACCTAAGAAGAGCCTTCTGGATCAGGCCAATGGCCCATCTAGTCCTGCATTGTTGTCACAGCGGCCAACAAGATGCCTGTGGGAAACCTGTAGGCAGGATTCGAGCAGAAGAGCCCTCTCCCGGCTTTGGTTTCTGGCAACTGGTTTTCAGAATTATTGCTGCCTCCAACTGTGGAGACAAAGCACAGCCATCATGGCTAGTAGCCATTGATTGCCCCTTCCTCCATGAATTTGTCTAGTCCTCTTTTGAAGCAATCTGGTGCCCATCACTGCCTCGTGGGGGTGAGTTCCATAGTTTAACGATGCACTGCATGGAGAAGTACTTTGTTTTATCTGTCCCGAATCTTCCAACATTCAGCTTCACCAGATGTCCACAACCGGGTGGACATCTGCTCTCTTGCGGGTAAGAGTTTTAACAAATGTGAAGTAAAGGTTGACCGCACACCAACCCAAGCCCAACGACTGAACCAGCCTTCGACAACCTGGCGCCTTTTAGATGTGTTAGACTATATAGCTCTATCAGCTCCAGCCAGCAGAGCCGTAGTTTGAAACATCTGGAGGACACCAGGTTGGCAGAGGCTGTGAGCCAAGAGTTCAAATGTACACTTTTAGGTGGCCCCAGATCCTGGCATCTAGACACCGTTCTTGATGTACCACAGGATCATTTTCAAAACGTCTGGTTGGAAAAGCCTGACGCAAAGAATGAGACTGGGGGGCGGGCAGGAGAAGGTTCCTGGACCACTGCTATTTTGCACATGGAATTCAATCACATGCTAGCAAGTTCAGGTTGAGCAATTAATAGTGGATTTAGCGCTCTTGTTCAAGACACTTTAAAAAAGAGAGCCACTTTTTAGCAGTAAGGAAAGCGATGGGAAAATGCACTGGAAGGTGTGCAATACTAACTGCTTGATGTTACATCCAAAAAGAAAAAGAATTAAAATAAATAAAGAATAAACACTTTCCAGGTTGGGGATGGGAGAGAGAATGGTAATCCATAACATCACATCTATGGCAGCAGAGCTGGTCTGGTCACTACGAGCCAATTTCTGCTTTTCTCCAAGTACTGCTACTACAGAAATGACTGATTTCACCAAAGTCCACAATTGTACAGGAGGGGAAATTAAAAGTGTACCACCAGCAATGATAGTTCTACAATACTGCTGCACAACTTGAAAAATTATCTATATACAAGCTGTTGGGAGGTGTTTTTTTAAAAGAAACTGCCATTAGCAAAGTCATAGGCCAGGCATAACACAACAACATTATGGGTGCAGCACAGTGAACTTCAGGCTCTGAAGTCGCACTGAAATCAATAGGCCTTTGGCATCCTTCTATCTGGAGTGCACCACTCACATGGGAAATGAGACCCTTTCCTGCTCCCCCAGAATCCACCAGTCATAGTTGTACATGAGTCCACAGCAGACATAGGGTATATGCATGCAAAATGTCTAATGAAAGTGACCAATCAAGTGCAAGATCAAAAATACTTTGTTCTCCAGCATAAACCCAGCAGAATCAGCATATTCCTTCCTTCCAAGATCAGGCAGCTGAGGTCTGCAACAAGAAACACAAACCAGTTCCCTACTACCTGACTCATGGATGGCAGGATTAGAATGAGGCCCTGAGCGGATGGCTCTTCTTTAGAGACCTCTTTATGCCCTACAGGTCTTCCACAATCCAAATAATGGCTGAATTCTGCCTTCAGAATTTTCCATGCATTTGCACTTATGATAGCAAACAGAACCACAATTATTTCCCCTCTGTACACTCTTGTACAATGGATTGGCAACGAAATGACTTGTTCACTTTAGTGTTTGTGCACTGACTTTATCGCTTAAGCAAACTCCTGCTGTTTACGAGGATAGGGGCAAATACCCATAGGTTTGTGGGGTATTATTGGCAGTGGAGAGTTGACCTCTCTGGTTGGGTTTAGCAGAATAAATCAATGGGCTGCATCCAGCTTAAGTAACTTAACACTTTTCGTTTTGCTGGAACCGGTAGGACTTAATACAGTCACGACCAACTTGTCTTATTGATTTCAATGAGCCTACAGCATCACCAAGAGCACCATCCTATCAAATGCTATTCCTCTGTGTTCAATGGGACTTTCTGCAAGGTAAGAATATGGCAGATTGCAGCCCAAGAGTCTGGAGTCAACCAATATTATTCTTTTCTTTAACAGTTTGTTGTGTGGCAGAACCTCCACACTTGGGAATAGAGGCTGGCCCATTACGGTGAACAGGGCACTGTCCTACCCATCTCAAGTCTGCCCTCAGCCAGTCCTCCCTGCCTTCTTTCTTACCAAGGTTCCGGGGTGTGTGGTGGTTTACACCGTCTATCAGCAATCCTTAGTCTCTGTGTTGTCCTTGCCCAAGTCAGCAGGGAGAAAGATGAGAACTGGAATTACTTGGCTCTGCCTGTCTTTGGCTGTGGCTCCACATTTTATTGATCTTACAGCCCCATGGGCAACAGCTGTAACTACACACATCTAGAATGGGTGTGGGTGTGTGTAGGTCCAGATTTTTAAGCCATGGGTCAGAGGTGACATATTCTTAGAAAACTGTCTTCCCCCACTCCACACATCTGAAAGCTTATTGATAGTCAGGAGGAGGACATGTTTAAGCCTAGGTGAGGGAAGCAAGCAGTTTCACTTCCAGGAAAAGCTGCCTTCTGGTTGTGATGTATGAGGGAGCAGACCTGAAAACTCTACCTCTGGCCCAAAGCGAACTGACTTAGCTTGTGCTCCTCCCTTGAAGCATCAAGGCTCAAATCAGACTCAGGAGCCTCGGCCCTAGTGGAAGGAATGCCACACAAACTGACCACCCAAGAGGAAGGGAAAGCTATACCAGTCTCAAGTGTGTTGTTGGCAATTACCAGAGATCTCTCCATTCAGAAAGGCAAAAGCCTGACTTTGGGGAGATAAACCCCTAAGGCAATTAAAAGGTTGCAACCATCATTTAGGGCACGGCAGAACATTCCAAGTATTTTTCTAGCAATTGCAGGGTCTTGGGAATCCCAAACAAAAAAAGTCAACCATCACGTCTGTACTATGCAGAATACTGAACAAATATAGGTTCACCATTTCCGTATTTCCACTGTTTGAGCACTCAGAGAGAAACCAATGTCAGGCTTAGTGCGGTTTCAAATTCATAGGAAGCAGAATAAAATAAGAGTTGACATAGAAGTATGAAACAGCTGCAGTTTTGATCCATCAACCTTATTCTTTCCAACGATTCTTGTGGTTTTTGTTGTGCTACATCAAGTTGGCCGTTGAGATTCTGATGCACAGGTGCTGTTTCTCCCATTTTGTATTTAGAAAGAGTTCAGAAAAAGCAGAGCGAAAACAAAAGAGTCTCTGCCTGCATCTTGCTGGCAGTTCCCTTTGTTATGACCAACACGGGCTTCAAAGATTTAGACCTGTCATTAGGCAAACTAGTAAAGGTGTTATAAAGAATTTCTGCTCTTAGCCGAACAAACGGAGAGTTGGCAGGTTGCTGTTGCTCCTTGGCTCCTATTTCCTCCCTCCGTTGAGTTTCAATTTATTTCTTTTGTTTGTGTTCATAAACTCAAACCTTTCTAATGAGACGTTTTGCTCCATACTTGCTGTACTTCTGCACTGCTTCATCACCCTGGATCCAAAGAGGCCACATCAAAAATGACACATGCAGAGACCAAAGGCCACATAACTCAAGGCAGTCACATGGGGGAATCCATGTCTTAGGGGGGCCCTGATACAAGACCATGGCTGTGCCCTTGTGCTATGCCTCTGAAGAGCCCGAGTGCCCAGGACCTTCAAAAAACCACACATCAGATTAGTTAAGAGCCACAGACAGCAAACTGGGAGACAAGCAAGACAGTATTTCCTAGGAGCACAGGCTTAAGCTGAGAAAGTTTCGGGGACTCCAGCTAAGAAATTTGCTGCCTCCGCATCTCTTTCCATATGTTTCAGAGCAGCAAGATACCCGACTTCCTAAAGAATCACCAAATGTCCCCTTAAATGTCTTCGATAGAGGAAAGCCAGCTAACTATTTTGTGTGGAGACAGCTGACAGTATCATTTATAACTTCCTCCTCCATTTAAAAAAGCACAAGTAGCTACATTAAAAAACCCAACTAATTTAAGGTTAGTTTTTTACCCTATCTCTCAACTACAACAGAGTTACGCTGTGAAATGTATCAGCAGAACTACAGTCTTGTTCAAGGAGAAGAAAACCATTTCAGGAGATTCAGCCTTACCAGGAGATGCCAGATTGCACCTGGGACACTATGCATACAAGGCAGATGCTCTACCACTGAGCTACAGCCCTTCTGAAGGGCAAAGGAGAGACAAACCCAAACAAACCCCAATGAGAACAGAGCATGCTCGGTGGCCACAGAACACCGAGTATCTGTCAGGTGGGGCAATGGGACAGAAAACTGGGAGATGGGGAACAGAATGGAGTACTCTGAAAAGAGGCATGGCTGGCAGGCAAAAGCACTGTAACATTTTGTTGCAGATCCCACTCGCAAGATAAAAATACTGCAAAACTAGATGCACACACTGCCAAGTGCCATGGAAGAGACATAGACAAGTTCTGTGAATTGGTTCAGAAGCAAACCAATAGCCTTTCCCCCCAGCTGAAGGATACTGAAATGCTCAAAGGTCAGGCCCAGTGTTCCTGGTGTCATTTCCTGGGTATTGTGGGCAGATGCAAGTATGATATAAACTGCTTTTTCTTGGCCACAATGGCTGAAATGAAAGCTGAGGGAAAGGAGGGTGGAAGAGTTACTCTAACTTCATTCCAAGTGAATTACCAGAATGATGCTTTTTTTTTACTCCGCAGATTGGCATAATGTTTACATGCTCACACATCCGTTGAGATGCTGGAGGTGTGCATGGGGGAGGTGTGCAAACACCTCAAGTCTAAGCGTTTGTTCAGTTTCTTACTTTTGACGCACAGCATATTTCTTGATAGCCAAGTGGAAATTTAAAAAGGGTGGCCTTCATTTGCCATACTGAAGAGAAGGAAAAACACCCACCCCCACATACAGATGGCGTCAGGAAGATTTGACACTGTCCTTCCTGCTCTGAAAGAAGTAGCAGAACAACCTGCAGTTCCAGCATTTAAAATTATCGTCATTAGGTCTGCAAATGAACTGAGTGTGAAGTCCACATTGCTTCGGTCCTTGTGCAGACCAGAGACAAACCACTGCTGAATTTGCTATGCCCAGTTCTCTATCAATTCACAGCAGCTAAACACCACTCAGGTTATTTTATAGCATGGAGAAATGATGGAGGAAGGGGGGGGGGAAGAGCCATCCTGACATAAAGACAAACGTATGTCCTATACTGGCCATTTCTCACCCCCCCCCCCATTTGGATGGATATAGGACCAACCCAGCTGACTAAACTTTATGGGTTCTCTGGTGCCTTACAAGGTGGGAGGCCGCCCCAAACCCTTTCCCGCAGCTGGCACACTTGAAAGGTTTCTCCCCCGAATGCGTGGCACGGTGGCGCTCCAGGTGGGCGTTGCGGGTGAAGCCCTTCCCGCAGTCGCCGCAGGAGAAGGGCTTGTCCCCGCTGTGGATGCCTTGGTGGCGCTGGAGGTGTGCGCTGCGGGTGAAGCGCTTGCCGCAGCGCGTGCAGCGGAAAGGCCTCTCCCCGGTGTGCGTGCCCTGGTGTCGGGTGACGTGGGCGCTGCGTGTGAAAGCTTTGCCGCAAACGCCGCACTCGTACGGGCGCTCCCCGGTGTGCGTGCTGTGGTGCCGGGTGAGGTGGGAGTTGCGCCCAAAGGCCTTCCCGCAGTAGGTGCACTTGTAGGGCCTCTCCCCCGAATGGGTCTCCTGGTGCCGCGCCAGGTGGGCGCTCTTGGCAAAGCTTTTCCCGCAGTAGCTGCAGCTGAATGGCCGGTCCTCTTCCTGCACCTGCTGCCCGAGGCGCTTTCCGCCCAAGGGGCGCTGGAGCCCGGAATGGGTGGCCATGTGTCGGGTCAGGTGTGAATTGCGCCGGAAGCCTTTCCCGCAGTAGGGGCACGTGTGAGATTTCTCCCCCATGCCAGCGGCTGCTGGTGGTGGTGGTGGTGGTGGTGGTAGTGGCGGCGGTCCGGGGAAGGTTCCTCCGTAGGAAAAGGAAGCTCCTGCCTCAGCACACCTCACCTCGGCCTGGCCTGGCCAGCAGTGGTTGAACAGACCTCCTGCCAGCCCAGAGCAATAGGCCTGGCCTATCTCGGGGCTTCTCCCGCAGTAAGCCGTTTTGATAGTTAGGCTTTTTTCTTTCTTTATAAGCCTTCTTTCAACCACTTCTCACCTTCTCAGCCTCCTCTTGACTAACAGTTTTTGGACCTTTGCCCACACCACCTGCTCGAGAAACAGAGAAAAGAAAAGAGAGAGAGAGAAGGAACATATATGAGTTGTGGCCAAAGCTGAGCAATAGGATGAGAAAGAGAGACAACGCAATGTAGGTCAACAAAGTTTATGAATACTTTCCACCTCCTGCACTCGCCACCTTCACCCCCACATACATTTTTTTAAAAATAGTGGCTCATGTACTTTTGGGAAAATGTAGATAAAAAGTAGCATTTTACAAGTTTTATTACTGCACTATTGATGTGCATTGCGCACATTGTACCTTTAGATCTAGGGCGTTTTAGGCTTGATTGTTAATAACACACTTCCAAAGAAACTGGGTTTTTTAAAAATGTCAAATTATACTTTTCAGGTAAGATTGGCTCCCAAACCAGCTTACAAGGAGAATCTACCGAGGTAGAATCAGAATTCCATCTTAAAACCATGGCCAGCTCAGACACAGTGGCTTTGACACTAGTCCACAGCCACCTTTTCCTTCCCCACTCATTGTTTTGCTTACCATTCAGGCCTGGTGAAGAGTCCCGGAAAACTTGCATGTTGTGATGTTTAATAGAGAATGTGTATTTAGCTCCCTGCCCCACGAAGCATACACTCTACGTTAAATCTTAAATGCTACTCAGAAAAACAAAACAATGGTTCTTGAATCTGTGTGGGTGTGTATGTTCGGGGCTTTTTTTTAACCTGAGCTCACAGGACCTCAGCTCTGGCACCTCTCAGGTGGGCTCCATTGTCATTCTAAGAGGACAAGCTCACGGTGAGCTTGGATACCTTTTTTTCCTAGAAAAATAGCACTGTGTATGTGTGTGAATACATATGTATGTAATATATGTATGTATATACAAAGAGAACAAGCCAAGCATTCCTATAACACCTCAGACACATCATTAGAAAGCCGCACCCACACAGTCTTTTTTTTTTTTGCATTACAAGATAAATCGCACAAATCCGATGGGTCTCAGTGGGGCTTCCTCCCTCCCCCCGGTAAACAGTTACAGGATGACCGCCTTCAATCTGCAGAAAAGTAAAAGAATAACCCACAACGAAAATCCCACCCGAGGTTGGGCCGCGCTTAGTCGCGGAAACGGAGCGAATGGGAGGAAGACAATTAAAGGCCGAAAGCGAGGAGGGAGGAGATGAGCTCCCTGCTGCAAAAAAAAAAGGGGGGGATAAGGAAAGAGAGAAAAACGGGGGGAATGTGGGGCACGGAACTGGGAGGCGGGAAGCGCCCTCCGGCGCTGGGGGCGCGCGCCGCCCTCCCCGGCTCCGCATCGTGGGCTCCGCCCTCCTCTCCGTCCAAGGCGCTCTCACCGATGCAGCCCCCGCGCAGGGATCCCGGAGGGGGGGGTCGCGCGCCCTGCGACAGGCGCGTCTGGACCTCGGGCCCCGGGAGGGAACCAGCCACCCTCGCAGCGTGTGTGGGTGGGTGGGCAGCGGCGGGTCCGGGCACAGGAAAGGACCCCTCGCTGCATCCTGTCCCCCACCCTTCGCTTCGCGCGGCGGCGGCAGCTCCGGCTCGATGGTTTTAACCCTCCTCCAGCCGACGAGGGAGAGGCTTCGTCCGGCTGGGTTGGGAAACAGCAGCAAGCGCAGAGGGAGCGGAGGCAGAGAGGAAGCATCATCACCACCATCATTATTAAGAAAAGGCACGACGGCAAGCTCTCGCCGCTCGTTTCCACAGACCCGAGAGGCAGATTTATTTATTTCCGTTAAAAAAAGAAAACCCGTTCCGAATGCAGAGGTCGCATTCAGCACCGATTTGCAAGATTTGCTGCCGTGAGGGTTTCACAGCCTCCCTTGAAGGGCTGTGGTGTTGGTGGTGCGCGCACACACCGTATATTAAAGCGCATTGCCCCCCATCCCCCGCAAATAATCCTGAGAAACGTAGGTCGTTCAGGGTGCTGGAAGTTATAGTTCTGTGCGGGATAAACTGCAGTTCCCGGGACTCGTGCGTGTGCTTTAAATGCACGGGGCGGTCGCAGCATCCTTATGTGAAGCACTTCGAGCGTAGTAAGGTGCAGAGTCTTATTAAATCATTTGATGCGCACAGTTCGGCTGTAGCAACAGTTTTAAATATTGGCTCGGCTCCGATTTGGAAAGGGGGAGGTGCTTGCTAGCTTCCAATTTTACATTATAATACATTTACGAAAACCTAAGCTTATCCTTTTGGTAGCCTCCTTTGTGCCCCTTCTGCCTCCAGGCAAAACACTGCTCCTTTCCTTGATCCACCCTGCAGACTGCTCCCCCACCAAGAGATTTATGCTTGTTCTTCGCCTCCAATACTCCCTTTGTTCTAGTTTATGGCAGGGTTGATAAGACTGTGAGAAGGAAGGACGAGTCTCTGTTCCTCCACTGACCAATGCACTTCAGGAGTGATCTAAAACTGCTTTGAAGCTTCACTCCTAGAGCTCAGGGAGTGAGCAGCAGGGCCCCAGAGATATTATCTGTAACATTGATTTAGTGCCCTTTCAGCTTCAGCAACAAACCAGACTGGAGTAAGGGCATGGTTGGCTGCGTTTCTGGAATTTCTGAGTTATAACTATTTATGGCCTACAAATTAAAATTTCTCCTCTGTCAGAAACCCACACAGATGGAAGTTGTCCTGTCCCTGAAATTGTCCTATATGTCCAGTTTTCCATTTCTCATATGACCTATGCAACTCCCTCCCCCTTCAGCTAGGAGCCAGGCCATTGTCTGCTTATGTTTGTGTTTTTTATCTGTTATTTCTAGTCATTTTGTGTATGATTACTTTTCAGATAACTCTGTATCTCATGGTCTGAAGGTACATGATGCAGTTTGAAACTTAAATATGGGAGAAGGGCAGACAACAGTGAGGTGCTTTTGAAGACTCACGGTGAGGCTCCTAACTAGCTCTCTCATTCCGTCCTAGTTCTCCCCACAAATAAGCAAACATATATTACTAATAGGAAGTGTACATAAAACCTTTAGTGGTTGCAATATACTATATTTTAATAGCACTCAAATGAGAAAACTACTGCACCAGCATTTTATGAAGCTTCACCCCCCCACACCTTTGGAGACTATGTATTCCCTTGTCTCCTATGCTGGAGCATATACCAGTGCATATTTAAAAGAAAATAGCCAAACGACACACATTCCCAATCTAGCAATAAAATTCTCTCACTTGCTCTCTTATTGAATACTAGCTGGAAGAGCCCAGCATTGCTTGGGAATTCTAACAAGCTAATAAATACTGGGATTTATAAATGAATACTATATTTTCTTAGTTTCTAGGGCTATGCATGCCCACCCTCCCCCAACTAGGGAACACCTGACCAGCCCCAAATCAATTTGGGGGCAGGCCTCATGTTTAATTAGGATTTTAAAAACATGATATGATGAGGAGGGGGACAAAGGAAGGAGATGCTGCACCTCCTCCTCCCCCCCCCGCCTCCCCACCACACTGCAGATAGCAGAAGGGTTCAATCTGCTGGGTGTTGTTCTGTTAACATGTTCCCTGTAGTGAGCACTATGGCAAAGCAGACCCCTGCAGCCAAAAGGACTGCAGGATTGGTGGGAGGCTCCTGCACTGCTGATGCACATGCTCATACCTGCTTTCTTTCCCCTTTATGCCCTCCCGGCCTCCACATTGTTGCCTATGTTTCCTGACTTGTGGTTCAGGCCTCAGGCACACCCACTCTGATCACTACCACTGCTAGCATCGCCTTCTCCAACTCCCTGGCCACTGCCATCTCTGGCTGCCATCATCACTGCTGCTACCACCACATTGTGGGAAGCATCCGCCTGACCTGGACCCAGCTCACTTTCCCTCCCCATCTTCTGAAACTGACTTGTGTATTACTCATTGCCATGGGAACCATAACTGATGGTGAGAGACAAACTAACTGACCTGCCGTGGTGGTCCAGTGCAGTAGTCACACTGTATTGGTGAGTATGTGGTTCAATCCTGTTCAGTTTGACTGTGTGTGTGTTCCTTTGCTGGGAATAGACACACACAGCCAAACTGCTGTATGGGCTGTTTGAAAGCCCTCTTGAAAACAGCCCCATGCTTGTAGAAGCTGCCTGTCTCACCTTCTTCCCCCATGACAGACCTGGATTACTCCAGGCAACCTGACTCAAGATGATTTGTACCTGTCTCAACCCAACTTGGTTGAAGCTCAGATCCAAATCTAGTGCACAGCCATTTTCATTTACTGCCAAATTTGATTAAAATCACTGCAATTTTGAAAGGTTCAGCCCACTATCTTTATTCAAAATAGCACCCCATGATATCCAAATATAGACCAAAATGTTACTCTCTATCTCAGGAACCATCATGCCAAACTTGGGTGGTGATATCTTCAGAGGTGCAGTTTGGAATGGTTTTGTCTGCCATCTTGATTCAAAAGGGGCATGGCAATTTCCAAATACAAACCAAAACCCATCTCCATCCTGGGAACCATCACAACAAATAGAGCCATGATATCTTCAAAAGTGTCCAAATCAGTAGTGTTTGTAACTGTGTGGTCTTTCATAAACCAAATCCCACTCCTCAATCTTGGGAACTGTCACAGCAAATTGGGTGACAATATCTTCAGAAGTGCCAAAATTGATGCAGTTTGGAATGATTTGGTCCATTATTCTGATTCAGAATGGCACCTAGTTTCTAAAAGTAGGCAGAAACTAACTCCTCCATCTTGAGAACCATTGTGCCAAGTTGGGTGGTGATATATCAATAGGTGTATGAATGCATAGAGAACAGACAGACAGACGAACTAACTTGGCAAAATACTTGGTAGAGGGGAAAGAAGGAAGAAAAAAAGATATAAAGCCCTGCTGGATCAGACCAAAGCTCTATCAAGTTCAGCATCCTGTTCTCACAGCTGGTATTCAGAGACATACTGCCTTCAACTGTGGATGTGGTACACAGCCATCCTGACTAATAGCAATTGATAGCATATTACATGAATTTAAAAGCCATTCAAGTTCTCTACCATTACTACCTCTTGCGGGAGCAACTTCCACAGCTTAACTATGTACTGTACAAAGAATTACTTCCTTTTACCTGTCCTGAATCATCAAACATTCATTGTATGGCCCATGTTCTAATCTAGTATTAGAAGACAGAAAAACCTTTCTCCAATTTTCCCACACCATGCAAGTTACCAGGAAGATGTAGAAATGTATTTTCAAAGTGTTTTAACAATCAAGTGAAAAGGCAGGGTGACAGTGTTTCTATGGAAAAGAGAAAAGCACACGCTAATAATCAGTTGTTCCTGATTGCTCTGTTTCAGTGTATTAGCATCTAAATGACCTATTATGTCTTGCCTGGAAAGTCAATGCAGGATTCTTCTAAAGGCTATCCAAAAAAATGTAAAGTTAAGTAGGATAGTTCAGGGAATAAATGTAATAAATAAAACTTGGGAAATCCTTCATTGTTATTCACTGATGAGAGATCAATGGAGCCACTAAAGCACTGGGCTGTGAATGAATGTGTAAGAAAGTATGTACTTGAGAGTCATTGTCTGGGGGGGGGGGTCCACTTCAGACTCCATTGTATGTTTTCAAAATTTTGGCAGCAGAATCCAAGGCATGTCTGCTCAGGAGTAAGTCCCCTTTAGTTCATTGAGGCTAATTCCTATGTAAATGGGCATAGGGTTGCAGCGTTACTGAGTAATTACTTGGGAAGAGTGACTGGGAAATGAAATGCAGTGGTAGTTGTATTTTATGATGTCTGAATCAGTTAAACACAAATGCTGTGATCCTCTTCAGGTTTATACTGTACATGCCCCTCAAAACAGATAGCTGCTAAATTATTTCAGAGAGAGCCTCAAGCTTGGATTTTGACAAATCTGTGTGGGAAAAAGATGAATAACTGTAGGAAAATTGCTGGGACTCTCATGGTGTGTGTCTGATACTGGAACCTGGAATAGGGTCATCATGTGAGGATGGTATTGTATTTGAAGACTAGTTACAAAGTAGCAACGGGAGACTCAGATTCAAAGCCCCCCATTATTGGGGTCAGTCATTATCTGTTAGTTTTGCATACTTTACAATAATAATAATAATTTCATTATTTCTACCCCGCCCATCTGACTGGTTTGCCCTAGCCACAACAGAGTGGCTGTGATCATAAAACAGATGCATGGAAAACCATGTACTCTTCCTGGAGGAAAAGCAGGATATACTGCAAATATATTAAACAGGTTAGGTACTCTTAACAAAAACAAATAAAAGATAAAAAGATAGAATAATATATTGGAATGTGTGCTTTATTTGAAAGGCTATCTGGTCCAAACCCAGTTTAAAGATTAAAAAACCCATTAAGGACAGTAAAGAGCTTGAAGTTGCCCATCAGAATTTAGCACCTGGGCAGCCAACAAAGCAGGCACACAGGTCACTTGATCCGAGTCTGCCACTATGGTCTCTCCCCCCCCCCCCCCCAGTTTCCACCCCATCTATGCATATAAATCAGCATAAGCAAATTTTATGCAAATCTATTTTTTTCTGGCAGTGCATTTGCACGTTTTTGGTGTTAGATAAGTGGCCACCTTAACGTGGATGCTAGGTGGCTCAAATTAATGTTGGCCTACGCTGTGAGTTAAACCACAGAGCCTAGGACTTGCCGATCAGAAGGTCGGTGGTTTGAATCCCCATGACGGGGTGAGCTCCCGTTGCTTGGTCCCTGTTCCTGCCAACCTAGCAGTTCAAAAGCACATCAAAGTGCAAGTAGATAAATAGGAACCGCTCCAGCGGGAAGGTAAACGGCGTTTCCGTGCGCTGCTTTGGTTTGCCAGAAGTGGCTTAGTCATGCTGGCCACATGACCTGGAAGCTGTACGCTGGCTCCCTCAGCCAATAAAGTGAGATGAGCGCCACAACCCCAGAGTCCGTCGTGACTGGACCTAATGGTCAGGGGTCCCTTTACCTTTAGCCTTCATAAACAGTAGCTGAGATGGCAAACTACCAAAAATAAAATAAAAATATTGTGACCAAGCTTCCAGTCACCAGAGTCCCCATCATGAGACACACAAAGTGTTATCTTCATTTCATGTATCTAATAAAGTGAGTTCTAGTCTTGAAGGCTTATGCCATTACCTACCACAATATATTTACTAGGCTTCATGGGAAGGGAGAGGCAGCTGCCTCCATAACCATAGGTTCTGCCCCCCCCCCCAATCCTGGTCACGCCCATGAAAGGCTTTAAGGTGCTGCAAGATTATTTTTTTAAAAAGAAAAACATGTTACTGGCTTCAAGAATACAGTGTTAGGGCGAGATGTGTGTAGCAATACTTCCCAGCTGTTAGTGGTGGCAGGGACTGGCTAGTGCTTTAGGAGACATTTGTGAATCTGGAGTTGCTCCCCATTATCCTTGAAAAATAAATTATCCAGTTCATTGGGCTGTGAAGGGGTTGGGGTGTGTGATATCGGTGTCACTTTGGAGTCACTCCGAAGCAGCTACTCCAGAATTACCCTGACCTGCTTGCTTCGCTTCAGCCATTTAATGCTTTAAAGGGGAGCCTCTGATCGGGCTTCAACATGGAGGATGAAAGGGATTCGGTTAAGCAAAGGGGCGGGGAGGCGGAACAAAAAGGACTGGCTGCTCCCAGACTTTGCTTCTTCGCAACTGGCTCTTCCCATGTCAATCCAAAGCCCATTCCCGCCTCTCCCAACCAGCTCCAGAGACTTCACGGTTGCCATGGTTTCAGCCTCTTAAATCTCCCTTCGCCCGCCCCGCTCAGGGAGAGGGCGGGGCCTGAGCCAACAGCATTCCAAGCCTTGATTTATTCGCTCCAATAAAACAGACCGGGGAAGCTGAGGTGCGCGGGGTGGAGGAGGGGGGGTGTACAATTGTGAAGCGTACCGGATTTTGATTGGACGGCTATTTATTCCCTCCTTGTTTCTTGGAGGAGGCGGGAAGATGGCGGGCAGTTTACCAGTTGGCCGGTTTTGAGCATCGATCAAAGATTCCGATTGGCCTTGGAAGATGCCTAGCTCCGCCTCCTGAAAAAAAAGAGGCCTGGAAGGCGCGCGTAACGGGGCTTCTATCCCTGCCGTCCCTCCCCCCCCCAACTCCTGAAAACTACCCGTCGTTCACTCGGCCGAGTGGGCGGAGCTTCAGGAAGAGGAGGAAGGAGGGAGAGAGAGAGCAAAGGCAAGAGCGAGCTGTAACGGAGCCAGGCCTCTTGTCTGTCTCTCTGTGCTCGCTGCGCGCGCCGCTCCCCTTGTCTTTCTCTCTCTCTCGCAGCGCGTGCGGGGAACAGGCAGGGCCCCAGCGGGTGGCGGAGCGTCTCCCTCTCGAGGCCGCCAGCGCCGCCCCCCCCCCCGCCAGCCTCCCACGAGGCCCAGCTTCTTCGCGCGCGGGCGCGTGTGTGCGGCTGCTGCTTCTCCTGCTCCTGCTGCTCCTCCTCTCGGTGCAATGTCTGCTCCTGCGACGGCCCCTGCCCCTGCGGAAGCTGCTGGCGGAGGCGGCGCCGGCGCCGCTGGGGACAAGCAGCGCTCTTCCACCGCCGCCGCCGCCGCCCCGCTCAACGTGGAAGGCATCGACCTGCTGGAGAAATGCGGCGTGTGCCGGGAGAGGCTGCGCTCCGAGCGGGACCCGCGCCTCCTGCCTTGCCTCCACACCGTCTGCAAGGAGTGCATGAAGGTCGAGCCCGCCGCCGCCGCCGCTGCAGCAGCCGGCGGCAACAACAAGGATGGCCAAGGTGAGGCTGGCGGGGAAGAAGCGGGCGGTGGGCGGCGGGTGAGAAGGAGTCCCTCCTGGCAGGGGTTGAGGCGGAGGAAGCTTGCGACGGAATGGGAGGCGGGTGCAAAAGATGTTGGCTTCCTATCCCATCCCCTTTATCGTGGTCTTTATGGGGGGGGGGCTTTGGTGTGGGAGGGAACGTCCTTGTTTTATCCTCGTGCTCGCTAGGTCGAGATATATATATATATATTGCAAGAAGTGGCCTTGGGAGAGTGCGCGCGCGGGGGGGGGGGGCGTCAGGCGTGCTGGTATAAATGGGAGTAAAAAAATGGAGGAGACGTGGGGAAAAAAGGTGCATGAGAGAGGAATGCCTGGTTTTGTACACGTTCCCCGCTCAATTTAAAAAAAAATAGCATATTTTGGGGTGGGGGTCGTGAGCAGGAGGAGGCGAGGGGGAGTGGAGTAAGGGACGTTGTGGAGAAGGAGGAGGATGCGTGTATGGCGGCGGCGGAGGTGCAGCGAGGGAGGCGTGGCCACGTGCATTCCGACGAGGGGGGCAGCGACGCGTATCGCGAGAAGTGCAGCTGCTGGTCTGCTTTTTTTTTTTTGAGGTGGGGGGAAGCGACGGGTCCTTATCTCTCCCCTCCTCGCCATTCCCGCCTTTTCCAGGCCCGCCCTGGTTGCGTTGAGCATTCCCATAAGGAATTTCTGCCTCTTTATCCTCAAGGATTTGTGGGAGGGAGAGGAATGGAATTGTAACAGATGTTGGAAGCGTAACTTTTTGTTTTATGCATACAGTACTTAAGGTGCCTCGTTACAAGGGGGAAAGCTTGCGTGCTGTGGAGCGGACATTAATTCCCTGAGTTGAATATGGGGTACGCCCACAAAAAAAACAGCATGTGAGACTTCAGTCAAAGTTGGTGAGAGAACATCTAGGAAAGCATGCATAGGAGGAGTACACTGCAATGGGTTCAGAAACATCTCTAAATGGGTTAATTAAAAGCAGCATGTTTGCTGTTGATGTCCCTAAGAAGAGTGTTTGCACTCCAAAGGCTTGCTACTCAACACTGTCGAGCCAGTACTGTATGGTCATTGTTCTAGAACGTAATTCATGTGATAATTGTTTCTTCCACATTAGTGAAAGTAAACCGAAGTTACATGCTATGTGCTTTTTCTTGACCCATGCTTATATTCCCAGTTCTTGATAGTATCTGCATACCCCAAGTATATTTAGGTCATTTCCCTCTAGCACTAAATGAAGGTGTCCAGGTATTGGTCATGGCTTCTCATTTCTAAGCAGTCTTAAATGAAGTTGATTATTTTGATCCTTTCAGTTTAGTTTCAGGCTTGGATATTGGATTGGAAACAGCCTCAGTCACCTGGGAGGAGAAGGGGTGCTAGCTGTTAGTTTTTCTGGACCTATTCATACCACTGACTGTGGGGTATCCTTCCTGGTCATTTGTCTGAATTAGGCTTTGAATTAGAATTTGAACTAAACATTCAGAGTAAGGTTGCCAAATAATAAATGTAGAGAAGAAAACTTTAAATAAACCATAGGCTCCCCTCCCCCCACACCGTCTTTTGCACCAAATGAAGTTTTATATCAAATTCAAATCTTAAAGTCCTTGCAGCTGTTTCCGTTCCAGAGTTTGTGATCTCACTTCTTCTAGCACGTGCCTGTACTTCAGTCCAATTAAACACTAATTAACAGGAGAACCTCTGCTTCATAACGGCGGTTTTGGAGGTTTTTTTGCAGACGAAGTGCTTTTGCACTCAGCTGCTTGGTCTGTCAGGCAGCCTATGCATTCTACTCCTACCTACTCCCACTTCTTCTGGCGCAAAGAGGGGGGCTTCTGGAAGAGATCGGGGTTTCTTTGAATTGCCTTGTAATGTGGACAAGATGGTGTAGGAATTTGTGGTGAAATAAGCCTAAAATGTGCCCCAGTACCTTCCTTCAGGGATCCTACTGCTTGTGAAGATGTGTGTTTCTTGATTCCACAGGAGTTCCACCTGCGAGCTGAACAAGCAAATTAAGATACAGTAATGTTAAAGTTTATTAAGCTATGATTACTACATACAAAAGAATAAGCAATATATGCAAAGTTACTGGTTTTTATATGTAATGAACTTTTAGGACAGGTGATTTCCGATAGTGTCTTGGCTCAAATCCAGGTTCACATATGGGTTCAGTTCTTTGTCTTTTCTTCATCTGCCGAAAGCTCTGCCCAATAAATCTGTTCAGATATGAGAGTGCCTTTTCTTAGTTTTCTTAAATCAAGTCTTCCTGTGGTGGTAACTTCTGCCCTATTCATTTCTTTGAAAAGAAAACAATGTCTCTCCCCCTCCTTGGTTCTTTTTTCTTAGACATTTGTCAGACTGCGATGCTAAAAACCTCTTTTTTTTTTGCATCAGCTCTTTATTTAATGGTTTGGCCTAAGCATACTTTTAAGTATGTGCCAAGGGGTGTCTAAGCTATTTATTTGATTTCAAACGGCTTTTAGCTATGATTTTGCCTAGCCCTTAGAGTAACCCTCAGTTTATCCAAAGTTTACCCAAAGTTTGATCGGCCTTATTATGTGAGTATGTACATCTTATTCTGGTGCTGGAATAAGACAAATAATGGAACCTATCTGCTTTGTTTTTTTCGCCTTCTCCAGGAGAGAGGAGGATTCCTCTGCCCAGATGTCCTCTGGTGGGAACATGGGAGTGGGCTGGAGCCTTGTCTGCTTACACAAGGGAAGCACCCCCCCTTAAGCAAACAAACCTCGCTCTGAGAAATCTCAGCCTTTCTTCCAAGTCCTCTGATAGTTCTGAAGGAAAAATGCAAAGACTTCTCTTACTCACAGAACACTTTGGATAACTTGCTTTGCCTCTTTCTTAGA
This sequence comes from Podarcis pityusensis, assembly GCF_964106645.2. Lineage (NCBI taxonomy): Eukaryota > Metazoa > Chordata > Lepidosauria > Squamata > Lacertidae > Podarcis > Podarcis pityusensis. Next base: position 27,861,955 of record NC_138038.1, read on the forward strand.
TCCCTCTGGCAAACAAGAGAAACCAGAGTGAGAGGTGAGATCTTTCAGGACGCTTTGGTCAAGGAAAAGAAACATCTAGAGGTTTCTGTCCTCCAAAACTCTCAGCAAACAAAGATTTATTATTCTGGCACATTTTTATTCTGCCATCCTATCACTGGTGCACAGTGGCAGCCAGACAAGCTTTCTTAGTGGTGGCCCTCCCTGTTGTGCATGCAAATACACGTAAGCAACTTTAGGATTTCATTCCTTCAGGGTGCATCTTGGAGTAGAAAAGGAAGAATTCAAATCCCCCAAAACCATAAACAACGGTGCAGTAATTTGATGCTGGGCTTAATGGTCTTAAGGAGTCCTTCACTAATTAGTCAAGTGTATTACTTCATTCACTCTAAATGTGGTAAGCTAGCTCAGATGCATTTGGGAGTGGGACCCACCTTCCGCCCAGAGTCCTTTCCTGACAGCAATGCTGATCCGCAACACATTTTTTATTTTTTTAAAATAATTTTTAATAACAGGCCAATCACATCACATTATCCAAATCACATTAGTTCCAAATTATACAGCCAAATTTTAAATTTTGTTGGGGTACCCATACATCAAGCTCCGCACGAGTCCAAAACTCCGAACGAGTCCAAACATCACTTATATTACTGCTTTTAATTAGACAGTTCTATCCAGTTCAATCTAGATAGTCCTTTATTACTTTCTTTCTCTTCTTGTTGTTATCGTATATTCCTTTCTTTGCGATCTCTGATAATTTTCACAAGCAGATTGAAAACAGGCATCCCTCTGTGTGGGTTTGTACTCTTCAAATATCTTAGCGCGTGCTGGTTTAGCTTCAGATCTGACTTCACCGAGGGCTCGTGCCAAGTGTTCGGCACCCCCATTTCTCGAATCAGGGGTGCATTGTGAACACCGCTGGCAAGGCAGCGCCCCCCCCCTCTCCTGGGGGGGGGGGAGGAAGACTGCATACTTCCCCTAGCAGCCCCTTAATTACCTCGTATGGGTCAGAGAGATGTTATTGTCGGCCATCTTCCAACGCGCCACCTGGTGGCCATACCACCCGCAACACATTTTAATACCTCATATACTTTTTTGGGAGGGGGCAGACTTTCAAAGCAGCAGCTGGATACTCCTAGGAAACTAGGCAATTGAAAATTATTTTACCTTGAGTGCTCTTCTCTTTCTTGACTTGAAATGCAGCTTATCTAAATGAAGAGTGGGGGGAGTTAATTGATTTCTGTCTTTTACTGAATCACAAAAGCAAGGGTTTGATCTGCCTTTGATATGATCCTTCTGCCACCAGTGCAGCTTCAGTGAAGATGGAACTGAATTTAATTCTTGAGTAGAATGTTTGCCAAGTTGGCATTGAATTGTGAAAGCAGAAACCACCAGTTACTCCCTCTGATAAGATTCTGCAGCAGTCTGGGAGCTAGACCTCTTTTCTTCTCTCCCACATAGTTACACCCTCCCCCCCCCCCCCGCCAAAAGAAACCAGCTATTCAATTGCAATTGGTGAAAAATGGTGGGGAAACCTTAGCAAAAGTTAGCATTTTAACTGGTTTACCTTTGGTCTTTATACATTTGTGATCTCTATGCTAATGTTTTCTCTCTCCACATGTGTTTACAAACCTGGCAAACTGGGATAGCATTGCATACATCTAGTCCCTGAAAGCTTTTGGCATAATAACTTTGATAGTCTTTCAAGTACTACAAGTCCTTAGTTTTCTTTTTGCTACAAGAGACTAAAGCACCTACTCCAAAAGCTAGAATGGTATCAGTTTCCTGCTGCTTAGTCAAAAGAAGACAAACAGCAATTTTCAGCTTTGTTTATGAGAGTAATAACAGTGCTTTCTCTAAATAGGGGCCTGTTTATGTTGTGTGTTGTTAAAATTTGTATGTGGCACTGTTTTCTGATAAAGGAAGGAGAGTATATTAGTACTGTTCTGTTTACTATAGAATTGGTAGTCCTTTTAAAGATGGAGAATTCTTAATTTTGTATCTATCCAGGATTCAAATAGTTCAGATGTCTTGTATGGGAGCATAACTTTACTGTTTGCTCCTAAATACCATGCTCATGTTAACAGCTGTGTGCTTCATTACCTAAATGCTTTTTGGCTTGTATTTGAATCAGCTGTGACTGAAACCCTTTCAGCTTGCTTTGGGAGCTATTGAAAAATTGGTTATTTGGGGAAATGGAGCCAGAGAACTTCCAAATCCAATGCTCCCCATTGGGAAACGATGCTTCTGAGTGTAGTTGGGAGCATCATTCCCACACTAGCAAGATTTTTACCCTTCTGGTTAACACTCTTCCTGTAGGTTTCTCATTCCTCTGGAACAGATTTGTGGGGAAATTGGCTGGGAAGGCCAGGCAGCTATTGGAGAAACAGCTACATTTTGAATTGATCTGAATTCAGAGGTGTCTAGTTCAAAATAGGCTTTTCAAACTGGGGGGACTCAATTTGTGCGCCCCCTGTCCCCAGTTTGAAGCTAAAGCTGCAACAAACAAGTCTGTATAAGAAAGCCAAGGTTAGAGTGGTCTGTAAAATATTGTCACAGGATCCCCTTTTTGCCATCCTTTGGCCCAGATGCATGCTGGGTGCTTGCCTCTTCATCCTCCAGGCCCAGGAATGGGGAACCTGTAACCCTTCATATGTTGTTTGATTCATCTCTCATTGGTCCTACTGTTTGGGGCTGAAGGGAATTGAGATCCTACAAAATTTGGAGGGGCATAAGTTTCCCATCGTAGCTCTAGGAGGTAAGAGCTTCTTAAGAAAAGTCTGGACTAGGAGGTACCTTCCACTCTCCCGCCTCTCCTGGTCTCTTTTGCCTCCACAATTTATTGTTATAGGGTCCAGGCTTAGTTGAAGGAGGAAACCAAATTTTCCTTGCCTTGAATCCATTTTGTAGCTTAGTGTATGTGCATGAATGTTAGCTAAATACTTTCAGGAGAAGTATGCTTGTAGACAGTAACTATATAGTAATCAGAATTCTGATGAACCAGCAGATTTTCTGAACTAGTCCCTAGATGTTGTTGGACTACAGGTCCCACCATTCCTAGCCAGCAGGACCAGTGGTCAAGGATGATGGGGAGTTGTAGTTAAGAACACTTGGGGACCCAAGGTCAAGAAAGGTGAGCTGGAGGAATGCAAGTAATCAGCAGGGTCGAATGACTGCTAATCTCAGAAGAATGGAATCTGTTGCAGAGGAGTTAAGTTAATGAATGAGACATTAATTAAAAGTTAATTAATAAGAATGCTGTCTTCTCATACAATGAGCAGTCGTGGAGACTCATCATGTGCGCTCATCACAATAAGGGTCTAGCTTCATTTAAAGCCTGCATCTGGCTTTCCTTTGGTGACCCCAGGCAAACGGATTCCTAATCCCCCCCCCCAAAAAATCATACTGTGATTTTAGTTCTAAATGGTTTTGTCTTCACAGAAATGTGTGTTTCCCCACGCTTAGAGAACAGCTAATAATTACAGAAAGGTTATTTCTGCATTGCTGCCAATGTAGTAGGATGGTTACAGCACTGGAGTGGGAAGACTTGGGCTCAAATCTCTCTACCTGCCCATGAAGATGATTGAGGGACCTTGAGATGGATATTCTCTCCTACTAATCTCTCCTACTAAAATGAGGGGTTGGCACACACGTACAATAGCATGAGCTTCTTGGAGTAAGATGGGATAAAAATGTAATTTAAGTGAAGCTTTTAAAAGGTACTTTAAAAGGTCTAGGACAGATAGGTTACAAACTTGGCTTTCATTTCTCAGAAATGGGGAGCAGCCATTGCCTCTTCATCCCAGAATCCTTGGTGGATAACCTGATACGCTGAACACCTGGGAGGGATTTGCTTATCCTGCAATCTTCATCTTGGAAATTAGCCTACAAGCTGACCTCATGGCTACAATAGGCCGTTTAATTTTTGTACCTTACACCCTTGTGCGAATTAATTGAAACAAAGTATGTTTTCTATCCTACTCGTAATCCTGTACTCAAAACAAACACGAAAAGTCAGTTTGATCATTTTTTATGTTTTAATGATGCAGTCATTACGTCAGCAGCTACTGTATTGCATCAGGCTGTAGAATTCTGTCCAACCACTGTAGTGTATGATGCAATCATTACGTCAGCAGCTACAGTATTTCAGCTTTTAGAAACCTGACCAGATGTGATTTGACCACTGTTCGAGATGGATGTGACACCTCGGAAGATCATAACTCTGCACGAACACACAGCTAAGACGTATCGAGAGATTGCTTCAGTAGTTGGTGTGAGTTTAGCAACTGTCAGCCGTGTCATCAAGTTGAAGCAGGAAACCGGATCGGTTTCTCCTAAACGTAAAGGAAAGTGTGGTCGTAAGAAGAAAACAACTCCTAGAGATGATGCTTACTTGCTTCGACAAAGCAAAAAGGATCCCCGCAAGACGAGTGATACATTGAATACGGATTTGAAGGAGAAAGGAATTCAAATCAGTTCCTCTGCAGTTCGCAGGCGCCTTATTGCGGTCAAACAAAAAGCCGGAAGACCAGTCAATAAACAGCTTTTTACCCAAAAAATGAAAGAAAAGCGGTATAAACGGGCAAAAAAGTACAATGAATGGATGAAAGACCAGTGGAGACAAGTCCTCTTCACCGGCGAAAGCCATTTCTTTGTACAGGGTCGGCGAAGTCCGCATGTTCGAAGGTCACAGGGAGAGAAGCTTCATGATTGCCACATTGGACTGAGCCCCGTCACACATCGAAAGTGGTGAAGAAATTCACAACAGAGTAGCAAATACAGGTGCTTGATTGGCCAGGGAATTCCCCGGATGTAAATCCTACTAAATTCATTGTTTGTTTCAATTAATTTGCACAAGGGTATATATCACTTGTTTCTTCCCAGCTCCTGCTTTGTGTAATATCTTGCCAAATGAAGAGTTCCAGACAACTCTAGCAATCTGTAGTTTTGTGACGTTTTGTAAAGTACTGGTCAGCTGCAGTTTGTAAACATTTCTGAACGTTCCCTAGTGTGATAGTTCCATGAAAACAGGAAACAAGTGCACGGGGGGGGGGGGGATGGCTAGGCTAGAAATTTGAGTACTAATTTTTATATTTGCAGGCTTTTGGTGTTTTGTTTTGTTTTTGCACAAGGCAACATTCAAAAGCAGTATCCCTCACCTACAACCTGAAGTGATAGTTTCTCTTCTGCCTCATTCTGCATGTTTCAGGCGCAGTAGAACATGCTTTTGGGGTTTGTTGTAAAAGTACCCTAAGTGTTCAGGACCGCACAAGATCACCAAGTCAACATTTAACTTTCTATTTACTCTTCATACTGGAGAAATGGAAATATTTGTAAAATATTTTAATATCTTAAGTGCTTTAAGATCAACAAAGTTCTTGTGGCACCTTAATGCCTTAAGAATAGTTTATTATGATATTAAGTTTTCATGGATTTCAGTTGACTTCATCAGACACATGGAGCGTTATCCACAGTTTCTGGTATATTCATATGGTTTGGAGTGGAATTGTAACTGGTGAGTTTAGAGGGGCATTAAATGCAGAAATTCACAAAACACTCTTTCAAATTGTATGTATAAAGCAGGATGTTTCGGACACATGGTGAAATGGACTGTAATCCATGAATGCTTGTGCCACTATTAGTTCATTAATCTTTAAGCTTCCAAAAGGTGGTTCTTTCGTTTTGCTGCAACAGTATGGCACAGCTATCCCCCAAGGAAAATGCTTTTAGGAAAGGAGTGCGGAACTTGGAGCCTTCCAAATGTTATATGGCTACAACTCCATCCCTGACTATTTGCTGAGGTTTACTGTGAGCTGCAGTTGTCCATTGGCTCCATTTAGCATCAGGTGAATGTTTAGTGGTGGTGGTCCAGAGATGACTGTGTAGTTCTGCAACATCTTGTTGGGTAACAAGTTATGTAGAACTCTCTTCAAAAATGAAACAAGACTCTTGTGTATGTGCCTTTGTTCCCTGAGCTTTCTCTGTTTCTAAAGGAAATGCCAAGGTTTTCATGTGGGGGAGTTTCCTTATCACCCAGCCATTCTTTCTCTCTGTAGCTTAAGGGCAAGTTTGTGTTCCTTTAAGTATGTGAAGATTGATGATCTCCCACCTCAACCCCATGAGTTTCCTGAGAAGTGGAGAGAAGGGAGATAAGGGCTTTCCATTAAGGATTGCTGACGCCTTGCTTTGTAAAGCAAATGAAGACAAGATGGGGGATTTAGCTGAAGATGAGGATATCTTTAGCCAGGGCTCCCATTTAGCTGGAGTAAATGATGTGCACAAAAGACTTGGAAATGGTCTTCACTAGAAAAACACAGAATCAGTTAAGTTGAAAAGCAGCCTAGAAGAGGTGTTTCCTTCTAGCAAAAATAAAAACCAAACCAAACCCCTTCTACTCAGAGAGGGCAATTTGACAAAACCCTGTGTCTTTATAAATGTGTGAACAACTTGTGCTTTAGAGAATTTATTTGGTTCTTTTTCAATTTGTGGTATATGGATGGTTATAACCAGCCATAGCAAAACAGAAGTACCAACCTTCTTATTTGGCAGGGTTTTTTGTACAAGACAGGGAAAAGGGGGTAATCTACCAGTGGTGGACTAAAATTGTATTTTAGCACACGCCTTCTTAAATAGCTTATTTTTTGTGGGGTGGTTGTGGTGTTGAACATACGATTTGAACAAAGTATTTTTTTTGTCCTGCACTAGCTAATTGACTTACGTGCTATTTGAACACATGGTAGCACCACACAGAATTATAGTCCTGCTGTTGTCCCTTTGTGCATTTTCTGCTCTTTTTTCTCTCTTTTTTGGGCTTGCCCTCAAACTAAAATAGAGGGCTGCTTTGTCTACATTTCGGTAAATTAGTCCTTACTGCTTAAGAGCCTGAACTAACTTTCCTATTGCCGACTTCTAAGAATATAAAATAAAAGTGTAAGATTCGCTCATCTCAGGAATACTTCCTGTGTTCCACATATTCAGAAAGCAGAATTGAAGCTCAATGTAAATACAGCCTTCTTGTTATCTCAGTGGAAGAATGATGTCATGCTTGGCCCAGGGCCATTGTTTCAAAGCGCTGTTTTTTGGTCTTGTAGTCTAGCCTTTAGAAATAACAGTGAAACAAAATTCATTGAGACTACAGACTTGCATTTTTTTTAAAAATAATTGAAATGGAAAGATCCATCTCTGCTTACTATATCCATCAGCTGCCATGTACCATCATTTGTCCCCTTGAGGCTTTTGAACCCGACTACTCTTTTAGGAAGACCAGGAGGACAGTCTACCCTGGTGGGCAATGGCATCTTCTGGGCCTTTGTGACCCTGGCTGCTGTGATGGGAAGTGACCAGCCAGCAGATTGCAGCTAGGCCCCAGATGGCCCACTGTATCCAGTATAAGTCATACTCTGAGGAAGCTTATTGAAATGAATAGGCTATGTTACAGCTACTTTTAGAAAGGTTAGATCTAAAGCCTGTTTTTAAAGCTTTGAACAGCATGTTTCCATCAAAGCTGGTTGTTATAAAAACCTTGTAAACATTTAAGAATTTGTAGCCTGGCCTTGCTTGTCCTCTTCCCTTTCCAATACAGCTGTACCTTGGTTTTTGAACAACTTAGTTCTCAAACGTTTTGGCTCCCGAATGTTGCAAACCTGGAAGTGAGTGTTCAATCACTCTGGAAACCCACTCTGGCTGAAGAGTGGGTTATAAAATGCTATAAATTACGTATTTAATCCTGAAGATTCAGGATGGGTTGGAGCACTAAATTAAAACAGATGTTTAACAGTGGTAGTCGGTAGGCCTTGTGATGGTAGCGAAGGAGCCTGACCTTTTCCACTTTAGGCTGTAGTCCTGGGAGCATCTCGGTGTGGATCACAAAACAGGCCAGTGCAGAGAGGCCTACTTTTGAGTAGGCATAGGCAGGATTGTGCTGTGAGATTTTGTGTTGCCATGGTGGCTAGGATCATTTGCAACATAGCACATTTAGGGCTGCTTTTGGTCCATCTCCACTAGGGATTGGTGCTCTTCTCCATCTCAGAAGCTTTGCCTTTAGTTTTTCTCCCCCTTTCCCCTCCATGTTTCCTCACCTCAGCTCTGTAGCCTCATGAATGCTTCCTCCCCTGTTCATATGGTGATTGCACAAATGCGCCTGCTGCTGATCTTTTGGTTTGCAGCAATAAAATTGATAAATGAGGCTTCCTTTTGTTTCTTCTTGGTAGGCGGCACTCAAGTGTTAGAAACTCAGGTATGTAAGCTATTCACAAAATGACACTTTAAAGCTTGGGTACAGTTGCCACCACAGAATGCCTAGGCACATTTTTTTTGGTGTAATCTATTATGTATTAATGGGATGTGGGTGGCACTGTGGTCTAAGCCACAGAGCCTAGGGCTTGCTGATCAGAAGGTCGGCGGTTCAAATCCTGCGACGGGGTGAGCTCCCGTTGCTCGTTCCCAGCTCCTGCCAATCTAGCAGTTTGAAAGCACGTCAAAGTACAAGTAGATAAATAGGTACCGCTCTGGCGGGAAGGTAAACAGTGTTTCTGTGCGCTTATTCTGGTTCGCCAGAAGCAGCTTAGTCATGCTGGCCACATGACCTGGAAGCTGCCTGCGGACAAATGCCGGCTCCCTCTGCCAGTAAAGCAAGATGAGCGCCGCAACCTCAGAGCCGTCCGTGACTGGACTTAATGGTCAGGGGTCCCTTTACCTTTACCTTTTATTACATATTATTATTCATTTCATTTCAATACCACTTTATATTTTAAAGGAAATAAAACCTCAAAGCTGTTTATAACACATTAAAACATCAAATGAAACAATCTAGGATGAAATGAATTCAAGCTTCAAAGAAAATATTTTGGATCCTTCTCCCAAGTTGTATATTGCTTTCCCCATATTTATTTACCATCTTAATGTATGTAGCTGCCCCATAGCAGAATTACTCCAGGAAGCCATGTCAGTGTATTGGTTAGAGTGTCGGACTCAGACCTGGCAGATCAGGGTTCAAATCTCCACTGAGTCATATAGCTCACTGGGTAACCCTGGACAGGTCACAATCTCTTAACTTATCTCAGAGTCGTTGTAGGGATTAACTGAGAAGGGTGGGTGGGTGAACCATATACTCAATGAAGAAAAAGGTGGGATATAAATGCAGTGAATAAGCTCTTCTGCATACCTGCTTAAGAAAGCTGGAGAGGCCAGCCAGATGGAGATGTCAGTTGCCAACCTGGCATCGAGAGATCGCCACATGTTCACAATTGGACCTGTGCCATGGGTGTGGCCAAGGGGGGTGGGGGGGAGTTGCCCCCCTAAATCAATCAAACACATAGCTAACTGAGGTTCTCCCCCCTTCTAACAAAAAATGCTGGCTAACCCATGACCCGTGCCAGTTGGAGAATGTACTTGGCACCTGGCTACTTTCTAAGACCGTGGCGACTTCTGTTCTCGGGCCTGTCTCCTGAACCGAGGAGGGCAGCCTTCAGCAAGAGAACGTGGGTTGAGTGGCAAACAATAGTCTGCAGGCATCATTTCTCTGCAGAACTGAATTCATTCTTGGAATCGGATGCTTCAAAGATGCCCTGAGAAATTACAGCTGATGACTTGCAGGAGAAAGCTATATATTTATCCTCAAAAGTATATAGGGCTCCTTGAGGGAGTGCTCCCCTTCATTATTGCCATACTTTTGCTTGGCGCCTCTGCCCCCTCCAAACAACATGAGTTGCCCACTGTTTGCATCGGCCAGATAACTCTGGGAAGTTGGCATATTGTATGTTTCTAGAATCTTTTTGGAGGTTTCATTTAAACTGGTGGCTATTGCCCATAGTTGCATCTCATGTTAATGCTAAGCTTTGCAGAACAAAGGTTTCTACAGTAGCTTTCCCTTAAAAGAGAATTGTGTTCAAGTAATATCTGCTATTATAAAACAAAGGCTGTGCTTATTGACGATCTTGTCTGTGATTGTGCTTGGAGAGTACTGAGGTGTATGGTCAGAACTAGCCAAAATATTTTTTCTTTAATATACTAGCTTGCATATTAGTTGCTAGACTTTCTTGTTCCAACAGGATTTCAGGAATTGACAGCTTTTAATCAAAGGGGTGGTGCTGTGCTGTTTTTATTGTAATTATTTGTATGCTTTAAGCAGATTTTATAGAGTGTTTGTAGTTTAAATTCTATCAATATTTTATTGTTTTTTAAATTACTGTTTTCCTATGTTTTTAGTGGTTCTTTTTATCTGTAAGCGGCTTTCAGTCTTGTCAGAGAGGAAAAACGCGGGGAATAATAATAGTGTATCTCGGTATGAAATAGTTTGGCTTAGCTGCCAATTGTTGTCATTCTGGCTGTTACTTGGTTTTGTAAAGATGACAACATTGTGAATACTTCGATGGTGAAATAAGATGTGGTAAATATACAAGTATTTATTGATTCTAAAATTTTTGCTTTAATGTTGGAATTGTGGTGTGAACTGCTCTGGAAATAACAAAAATCTACACAAATATGTTTCACATTTTTAAAAAATAAGTGCAAACTGGTGTACAGTGGTACCTTGGGTTACGAACTTAATTCGTTCTGGAGGTCTGTTCTTAATCCGAAACTGTTCTTAACCTGAGGCACGCTTTTGGTAATGGGGCATCCTGCTGCCGCCGGTGCGCGATTTCCGTTCTCATCCTGGGGCAAAGTTTGTAACCCGAGGTACTACTTCCAGGTTAGCAGAGTTTGTAACCCGAGGTGTTTGTAACCCGAGGTACCACTGTAGTTGGTTATAGGTTGTGGGGGAAACGTGGATTGTGAAATGGGCAGCTTTGGAATCTTGGGCTAGATGGATCCTTGCACACATGTGTGAAATACACGCACAGGGGAAATGAATGAAGGACTTGACTTGCTTATTTTACTAATAACTGGTTGCTTATAATTTGTATAATGTGGTCAGTGCTGTACACAAAACATGACAGTCCCTGCCTACGATATTAGTCTAAAAGCATGAGATGAAAAGGAAAGTAGGATAGAGGGGCACCAGTTTTTAAAGTTTCTGAGTCATTAATATGACCAGCCAGAATGGAAGCAGTTGACCTAATCTTTACATGTGAGCTGCTGGTGTGGCTCTTCCATTTCATCCTCTGTAACCATTTGTAAAACAGGTGTATTTGGTTATATCTTTCTGATATAGAGGGAAATCAAGGCAGCAGGGAATTTGGGGTGTGTGTGTGTGAGAGTGAGTGAGTGAGTGAGAGAGCGAGCACAAGCGAGTACCCCTCCCCCACTTTTCAGGTTGCAGTGATGGCTGCTGACCTGGCAAGGCAGATGAGTAATGGGAGAACAGTTCAGAAGCATTGACGTGCGTCTTATCATTGCTTCTCTCTTATCTGCAAACCCACCTTATCCTGAAATGGCTGCACAAATATGGCTAACAGGCTAGATAACGTAGAGGAGACTGGTTCTGCTAGGTGCTTCTGTGGGTCTTCCATTTTTATTTCTACAAGGCAGTTTACAAGCATATATCCTTTTGTTTAAAAAATGTAAAAATCATGATAAGCAGTACAAACCGTTCCCCCCCCCCCCCCCGCAGATAGGCTTATAAGCAATACAAAACGTAGAATCTCCAAGGCAGAGACTTTTTCATCCAGCTGGAAAAGGCTGTCGAAACGAAACAAAAAAATGTCTTAAATTGTTTCCAGAAAATACAGATAAGTGTGTTCCTGTGGGTTGTGCCTGATGTTTCCGTTGTGCTTCTCTTTGCAGTGGTTGACTGCCCAGTGTGCAAGCACCAGTGTTACCTAAAGGACATAGTGGAGAACTACTTCCTGCGGGATGGTGCAACAGAGTCTTTTGGGGATGCCAGAGAAGCTAACCAGGTAATGGGGTCACCCCCCACTCCCCACAACACACATCGTATTCCAATGTTTCTTTGCTCAGTCTTTGGATGTTCCTTGGCTGTTTCTGCCTCTCCGATTGGGGTGGTTGGAGGAAAAAGACTCTGTTGTTCTTAATGGTTAATTAACCATGTTCCTTTTCCCATCAGTGCTGCACCAGCTGTGAAGACAATGCCCCGGCCACCAGCTACTGTGTGGAGTGCCAAGAGCCCCTGTGCGAGACTTGCGTGGAGGCTCACCAGAGAGTGAAGTACACTAAGGAACACACTGTCCGGTCCACAGGTAAGTTGGCGGCATAGGGAGAAGGTCTTGTGGGCTGCAAAGGTTCACTGTCATGGGTGTTTGGTGGAAACGCCTGTCAGGCTTCAGGGAATCTGCTTCCTCCCTTCCTTGGCAGTAGATAAGCAGGAAAAAGGAAAAGGAGTCTTCTTACCACTTAGAAACTTTTAATGATCACAGTGAGAGAACAAAGAACACATTTCCTATGAACGGGGTGCTCCCAATTAAGAGTTCCACCCCATGACTCCCTAGTCACCCATGTCACTACTGCATCTTGTAACCTGAGCTCACACCCTCTGTGCTTTCTGTTCTGCCACCTTCTGGGCTCTTATTGTTCTGGGCCTGAGTGGAGGAATGCTTTCCAGAGACAGTGTATCTGTTAACCCTCTCTCTCCCAGTTTTTCTTCTCCTAGCTGTTCCCCATCCAGTATTTCCCAGCTTCTCCCTTCTGAACTATGTCCCTCTGTCAACCACTGTTCCAAATCTATACTGTCTTACTGCTCCTGGGAAGACTCAGGATCCTGATCAGGAGCAGGGGGAGGCTCCCACCCCCTCCGTGCAGCCCTCCTCAGCACGGTCCCCGATAACTTCCAAGGGAGTCGAGAGAAACATTACTTGTCTGAAACTAGTGCTGCTGGCCCTGGCATGGTCGGCGCAAATGCCATGGTTTTCTCTCTCCCATCCACATAATGCTGAATCTGTTGAGGTGTGTGCCTTGCAAGGGTAAACAGGCTGTCCTCTGCTTCTTGCTAGGCTCTTCCAAATCCCAGGAGAGAGAGAAGACAGTGTACTGCTCCGTCCACAAGCATGAGCCACTGGTGCTGTTCTGCGACACTTGCGACACCCTCACCTGCCGGGACTGCCAGCTGAATGTGCACAAGGATCACCAGTAAGCATTCCTGCTGGCTATGTAGAAACATACCTGTCAATCTAGAATGATGCCTTCTGCTGCTGCTGCCTGAGACAAACTGTGGAGTTCATCAGCCAACGTCACCCTTCTCCAACCCAGTGTCCTGCAGATGTTTTGGACTGCCACTCAAATAAGCCATGTCTATTTGGTGCACTGCCTGGGGCTGATGGGGAGTTGGTAGCCCAGAAACATCTGAGGGGCACAAGGTTAGGGAAGGCTGTCTTGGCTGTAAGAATGCCATTCCATGCCCACATGTGGAAGTTCCATCAAGAAAAATTGGCTGTTCCTATCTTGAGTTAGGCTTATTTCTTCACCCCTTTCCTCCACCTGCTTCTGCTAAATTGGTCTTGACAATAAGTGGGGAAAGCCAGTGCCATATAGGTGTTGACCCCCTTCCAGCCTGAGATTTTAAGATGCAATAGGTTTTGATGGTTAATCAGAATATAGAAACGTATAATTGCAGAGGGTCATCCAGTCCAACCCTGTGCTATGCAAGAATCTCAGGATGTTGTTTCACCACTACTATACCCTGCCTTTCCTCCCGTAGGGAGCACAGAAGGATTACTGTAAAAACAAGCAACAATTCTAAAGCACTAATAAAACAGCTGAATGTTTTTCTTTTCTATAAATCCTTTTAAATAAATAAAAATAAAAATTGCAAGAGAAAATGCGAGCACACCTTTTATAATAGCTTTTAGAATCCCAGTACTGTCACCAAATGAGGGCTGTACCCTCCTCTGCAGGTACCAGTTCTTGGAGGATGCAGTTAAGAACCAACGCAAGATGCTGGCCTCGTTGGTGAAGCGCCTGGGAGATAAGCATGCCAACCTCCAGAAGTCCACCAAGGAAGTGCGAACCTCGTAAGTGCCTAGTTTACAGAAGACCCAATTCTTAGATGACCACAGTTAGCATCCATTAAGCTTTCAGGGTCGTCATGTGGTTTTGGGTCACAGGCTTTTCAAAGGATTATGGGAGAAAAAGCACTGGTAGCAGAATTGTACAGAACTTATTGGCTCTCTGGGGACCACAGCCTTATGCTACCCCCTGCTTTAAATCCACAGGATCCGGCAGGTGGCAGATGTGCAGAAGCGAGTGCAGGTGGATGTGAAGATGGCCATCCTGCAAATCATGAAGGAGCTCAATAAGCGGGGCAAGGTGCTGGTTAATGATGCGCAGGTGAGAGACTGAAATGACCGCTTCTGATTGCGAATGGGCATGTCATAGCGCGGTGGTTTTGGGGAAAGACGGGAGAGTTTGGGGTGGGGAAGAAAATTGCAAAAGAAAACTTGAATGCCACCAATCAAAGTAATCTTCACTTACTAGCTTGCAGTCATTTTTCATCTAATCAAGGAGGACCAACCATGCTTTTAAAAAAGCAGAACAAAATCTGACTCTGGGAAGAACTGCTCTTGAGGGGGTGGCCTTATTGCACAGGTCACCATCACTGCAAATATGCACAATAAAGGCCTGAGCCACAGTTACTTCATATGTGGCAGCCAAAGCTTAACTTTGACTATGTCACTGCCAATATTGGGTATAGTAAGACTAGATAAAGTTAGTAGTGGCTATGATGATACTGAATCAAGTATTCCCTTTTTTTCTTTTCCTTTACAGAAAGTCACTGAAGGGCAGCAGGAGAAACTGGAGAGACAACATTGGGCCATGACAAAGCTCCAGCGCCACCAGGAGCATATCCTACGCTTTGCCAATTGGGCCCTGGAAAGCGACAACAACACTGCCTTGCTGCTTTCGAAGAAACTGGTGAGATCTCTGGTGCTCCTTTCCCACATGCCCATGCAGGACCTGTTGAGAGCTTTCAAGCTGTTATTTGGCACTTCTCAAATGTTTGATATTTGCTTCATGTTTGAGGTTAATCCACCTATCGGCTTTTGCATTTTGGTTAAAGGAAAAGATGTATTAAAAAAACAGAATTCTCTGGGTGCCTAGATCCAGGTTTGGGACAAGTACTCTTTGGTGAGAGAACCCCAGCAGAGATTTAAAATCTCAAAAGATGCAGCAAAGCAAAGCAAAGCGTGGAATACAGCCTGTTAGAGCTTTAAAATAGCCCCTTCTAAGTTACTTCCAAAGTTCCCCACTTCCCTTAGCATAGTAAAAGATGATACATTTTGTAGTTAAATAAGGTATACAGTGGAACCTTGGAAGCCGAACACCTTTGAACTCAAATATTTCGGCTCCCGAACGATCGAAAAACCGGAAGTGATTGTTCCGGTTTTTGAACGGTTTTCAAAAGCCAAACTTCCACTCCTGCAGCCAATTGGAAGCCGCGCCCGGAACAGATTAAATTCGAAAACCAAGGTTGACTGTAATTACAAACTCTTCAAAGGTCGGAGTCATGTGCTTTTCCACCCAGCTGTTAAACAGGCAGTGAAGCTTAGGTTCCATAGTGGTAAGTGTTTCTAAATTATTTGTACAGAAACACAAAGGTGGCTTTGTAAGAAAGCCACGTGGTTTGGGCCTGGAGCAACCAGCGCAGACCTCCTTCCTGGTAGGGCTCACATGGTGGAATGGTAGAACAAAGGCACGAAACCCTTCTTTCCAAGGTGAGGGGAAGTGACTTAGCTAAGCCAGGCAGGACAGCCCACTCTTATGATCTTAACACCTTTAATGCATTAATTAAATTCAAGCTGGTTGGTTATATGAAGGTGGCTATCCCATTCAATCAGCTGGGATTAAGTTTTCTGTTTTACAATTTAAAATACTCTTACTGCATCCTTAAGATATCAATGACTTACCTTCTTCTCTTTCCATGGTTCGTTTCACATATAAATCCCTGCATATTTTTTTAAAAAACCATACCATTCAGCATTCCATTACTGCATCCATCAAAACTTCTTTACCCTGTTGAATTTATCTTAATGCTGCCAGCGTTTTCAGCTGTACAGTTATTTCCCAAATAGTCAATAAATGTTTTCCAATCTTCTTTAAACGTATGTTCTCCTTATTCTATATGTTAAGTCTGTGAGCTGTGCACAACACAACCCATGCTGCAATTTGAGCCCTCTAATACATAAAGTTAGGTACCGAAGCTGCTCAGTAGCACTGATAAGGAAGTCTTATCACAAGGAACTCTTTCCTCACTAATGGAATTGACCCATTAACTGCATTCTTTAACAAACCTGCCATGGTTCTCTGCGGTTTGCATTAAAATCTCTGCCCTTCTTGCCACACCATATGGGTATCCATTCTGGGTACCCAAAGACAGTGCAGAAGGGTATTGACTGACCAGCTAGACTGTACTATATTGATGGTAGTGAATGAGCTTTTAATGGTTTCCCTTTGGTACAACTAAGCTTGCTTCTCTTTCTCTCACACACTCCCCACACCCTTCTGCTTCAGATTTACTTCCAGCTGCACAGGGCTCTCAAAATGATCGTCGATCCTGTGGAGCCCCATGGAGACATGAAATTCCAGTGGGACTTAAATGCTTGGACCAAGAGCGCAGAGACATTTGGTGAGAAACTGACTACTGGAATTATTTCATTTATTAATAAGATTGTAGTTCACGTTTTTGGACATACACTCCACCCATGAAATCAATAAAATACAGCAGAGCAGGGCAACATGGTGACCCCCCCCCAGGTGTCGCACCCAGCAGTTGTAGCTCAGAACATCTGGAGTGAGCCATGTTTATTACCCTGCGGTATAACATTCCAAAACTTCTGTAAAAGCAATTAAGAACATGAAAAACTGGCTTTATTTGTTACCATTTTAAAAGAACAGTGCTTCCCATTCAAGTAATTCATGCTTTTAAGAGAAGGGATGGAGGCATTAGCATGGGATCCTGCTGTCCTATGCATTCAGTGAAATCTAGGATAACAACTTCTGTTTGAAATAATTTTAGATCTCTATTTTACATTTCAAACAGAGTCTTGGATTTTATTTATGGTAAGCAGTATACAATCAAGTAACTAAAATAAATACTAAACTTCTTTCCCATTTCAAGGGGGTGACTTGACTGGAAAAGAAAGTAACGCACCGGTTAATTCTCCCCCCCCTTCTTCCAGGGAACCAGATTTCTGAGACCCCAAACTCTTGGGTGTAGTCAGTCAGCACCCTTTTTGTGCATGGCTTCTCTGAACTGGGACTTCCTGGACTTAGAAGAACTTGCTTCTGTTGTCTGTCCTTCTCTTTAGCTACTCCATAGACTTCCTTCACACTGATGGTACAATGGTAATGCTGGGTGATGTGCAATAAGGTGCGAAAACCATACAAAGCACAGTGCTGTCCCAA
Organism: Podarcis pityusensis; assembly: GCF_964106645.2. Lineage (NCBI taxonomy): Eukaryota > Metazoa > Chordata > Lepidosauria > Squamata > Lacertidae > Podarcis > Podarcis pityusensis. The sequence continues at coordinate 27,879,247 of NC_138038.1, forward strand.
ACGTCTTGCAGATATCTGTGTTTTCAAGATAAAAATCTACTAATGAAATGTGTCTCTGTCTGTCAGAGAGACAAGAGAACAGAAAATTCTTAAGAGCCTCTTTGGCATTCAATAGGTGATAAGGTTTACGTGACCTAATGTACAGTACTGCTGACCAACCTGCCCAGGGATAACAACATCTGGATGTGGCTCTCTTGAGCTGTTCTGTGCCAGCTCTCCGGCTTCTGTGCCTGGATGCTTTGCTTGCCTGCATCACTGTTCCGGCCCTACCTCATTGTGACAATTTTTACATTCTTGCATCGAGACAAGTGTAACAAATGCCAGCCCTTGAGAGACATAACCTACCTTTTCTACCCCACCATCCCTCCCCTAGGTCAGATAGTCTCGGAGCGGAGTGGCTTGCTGGCGACCCCTAATGCCCAGACTCCCCAACAGCGGGCCAATGCTACCTCTGCTGCATCTGGAGGAGTGGCAGTCAGGCAGGGCTCTGTTCCTCCTTCTCAGGTACCGGCTCTCCTTTGTACCAGTTCTGTCTCCCCGTGATTGCCTGTCTCTGTAGATCCAGCAACCCTTGGCTGGTTGGTCCACCTGCATCCTGGGAGTGCCTGTCTCAGTGGCGGGGAGGTGCATTTTATGCATGAAGCTGTCACAGTAACAACACACCATGCGTCATCAGTCGTGTGCCTTCTACAAGTAGATAGTACGTTGCTGCATGCCTTGGGCTAGCCTGCCGGGGCCCCCATAGTGGTCGATGGTCCATGAAATGCTCCATATCCATTGGCTTAACGTGCAGTAACAGGCTTCCTGGTCCACCTTTCCATGTAGGGTGTCCAGCAGATGTCTCTGCAGACAAGCATATTGAATAAGGGAGCTCTGCTTCAGCCTGTGCTGCCTTCCAACAGCCAGCGGCAGGCAATCCCCGACTGCTATATCAATGATGCTAGTGCCTCTTCTGCTGGACAGGTGAGCAGGGAAGGATGAGGAAGAAAGGGTCTCTAGAATGGAGGAGGGCGCCTTTCCTGGCACTGCTTACAGGAGATGGAATGTGTCTTTGTGGGTGCTGATTTCTCCCAAGGTGTGCCTTTCAGTTGTAAGCCTGCAGTCGAGGGCCACTGTCTTGCACAGGACCTGTAACAAGTAATGTATCTTGATGGAAAGTGGTGAGGAAGCAGCTTAAGGCTTGTGTTGGGTCTCTCCCTTGACTTTTTGCTCTGTTCTTTTGCAGCCAATGGACATGGGTGACGGCTTTGGCGTAGGTAAGAAGCATGAAGGGAGCTGAAGGGGTTTCAGTGGGAGGGCAGGTAAAAGCTTTAAGGGCAGGCTGAGGAGCCTGTGGCCATCCAGATTTTGCAACCTCCATGAGCTTTGTTCCGTTGTCTGGGATAATGGAGGTTGTGGTTTTAACAGCTTCTGGAGAGCCACAGGTTTCTGATCTCTGCGTTAAGGGGTCCTTTCACTTCTAAGATTTAGAAGGAACATCAGGGTGGGGGTGAGGGGTTAAATTAGGCATCGGGCAGTCCCATGGATTATGACAGATTTGTTCTGCATTTGGGCCAAGGAGGGCTGATGGGATCCAATTTGGGATGACTGTCTTTTGACACTTGTTTTCCCTTACTACAACAGAAGGATCATACTCTGGTGAAGCCAATGTTTCTGGAATGAAGAGGTAAGTGCATTCTTTTTTTATGTGCTGCCATGTGTTCCTGGGGCGCTTGGGCCCCATTCTGCAGTAGTTGACTTCCAAACCACACTCCCATCTTCTCTGTTCTCATACACGTGTGCCATTTCAGAATCTGGTGCATTGTTGAGTGCTAAGAATCTGCCTGCTCCAAAGGAAAAAGATCTTGGCCATGGATTTGTAGATTTGTAGGCTACTTTGAAAAAGTGGAGTGGTAACTTACCTAAAATATAGAGATATTCTATTTACTACCTCTTGACAGTAAATGTATGAGATAGTTATTGAAGGGCAGCAGCATGCAGTTGCTGGGTAACTCTTTCCACCCCCCCCCCATCGCAAAATGCCTGGAACAAGAATTATTCCTGCATGAAAGTATAACCTTAGGAGTTCTTCAGAATACGACCTGAATAACCTTTTGTTGTTGAACTAAAACTGAACCAGCAAGCATCCTTGTCTGCAAGAGGTAATAGGTATTAAAACTGGTTGTGTTGCTGGACTGGAATTCTTGGTGCAAACGAGAATTTTATTTTGCCCATCCATGTGACACATTCCAATCAAATTTCCAAGCAGATGGAAAGCTTGAGAGTTGCCATGTTCTGGGAGCTCAGGTCTGATCATTAGGAAGTGCATTTTGCCTTGAGCTGGACTAGATAGAAGGCTGCTGTCTACTCATTAAGCATATAAAACCAGTTCCACCCTAGTTAACACTACAACAGCTGAATGGGGTTGTACTCTTGCAGGAGTGTCATTGAATAGGTGTGTTGAAAGGGTGGTATCAGTGGGAGACTTTCTTTTCCTACCAGGTATTGCAGACTTCAGCTAGACCTTTGTAATTTCTGAGGTTTAACATACACGATTTTCAACTTTAAATCTAAGGCAAGAGGGCCTAGGACCTTAAATTTCCTAGACTTTACTGTGTATACTTGAAGGCCAGGCCTGCAGTTCCTAACATGGGTTTCCTACTATGCTTCAGGTCCCGCGGCCAAGATGGAGAGGGTGGCACCGTGCGCAAGGTGCCTCGTGTCAGTCTGGAGCGGCTGGATGTGGACCTGACATCGGACAACCAGCCACCTGTCTTCAAGGTGTTTCCTGGCTCTTCCACTGAAGACTTCAATCTCATTGTGATCGAACGTGGGGTTCAGCAAGCTGCAGCTGCGGCAGCTGCCGCCGCCCATTTAGCAGGGCTGCCGGCAGCAGTGAAGGTCAGCGTTGCCCCTTTAGCATAGATCTGGGTGGGGTGGTGAGTATTGCTAGCTGCATGTAGCGATCCTGCTCACCTGTGAATACCACCCACTTTTAAAACCACCATCGCCTCCTGTTCAGTCCATAAGGAGTTCCAAGTTTTGTACACAGTCAAGCAAAGTAAGTCCGTCCCGCCCACCACTGCTGAAAGTGTGGGCCAGAGCATGCTGCTGCAGTGCCCAAGGGGTTGAAGTGTGCCTGGATGAATTTGACCAGTGAAGCAGGGATGCCTGCTGCAGATTGTCCCATCTGTATTCATCCTCTCCCTCCAGCCAATATGACAAGGAAATCTACTTGGGCATCTTCGGTCTGCGTTAAAGCTGAAAGACGTAAGGAGCTCCTAGAATATCATCAGTGTCCAGAAAATAGCGCAGTCTTCTGACCCTTTGTCATCTAGGCAGTGGGGAGGCTGGATAATAGGGGGACAGGTTTAACTGGCCTGTCCCGAGCAGCTGCAAGGTGGATACCCGTCCATCGTTCTAGGAGCTGTTCAAGGAAAAACCAGTGTGCTTTTTGAGTTGAAGAATACTTGTGTGCTCCCCCCAATTTTAATGAAGGGAGTAAATTCCTGTGCGGTGTTGGTCTAGCCCAGGCATAGGCATACTCGGCCCTCCAGATGTTTTTGAGACTACAATTCCTATCATCCCTGACCACTGGTCCTGTTAGCTAGGGATGATGGGAGTTGTAGTCCCAAAACATCAGGAGGGCCGAGTTTGCCTATGCCTGGTCTAGCCCAATATTGACAATGTGGACATGATCTCTGGGATGTCTCCTGCATCTAATAAAAATAGGTTTGAAAAATATATATATATATAATCAGTTTTCATTTTTTCCATTATGTCAGTTATACATTTTTAGATGTATGTTCAGAAATATTTCTAAAACATGAGACTATTGCATAATCTGCATCACTAAATTCATCCCAGCTGGTTTGTACGAGCAGATTTATTTCACCCTGTTCCCTAATAATGAGGGGGTGTTCTTTATTCTTTGTACTGCTTTCCCTGTGCATTTTCTCATTGTGCTTCTGTCCTGACTCCCTCTTTGTCCTCCTTCCTCCAGGAGGAGCAGATGGAGGCAGCTATTGACCTCCCAGCTTCTGTTGACGCTAAAGACACTAAGCCAGTGGTGCTGCCCCAGGATGCTTTGCTTCCAGAAGGCTCCTTAGCACCCCGGCTCATCTCCCCCAGTGGCAGCACCAGCTCTGCTATGGAAATGCAGTCAGTTCACAGCCATGATGGCACTGCCAATGGGGACGAAGCTGCTTCCTGCAGAGTCTGCATGAAAGCTGGTGCTGTAGTCATGTGTGATGGCTGCAAGAAGTGCTACCACCTGGATTGTCACCTGCCTGCTCTCCTGGAAATCCCCAGGTATGGGCTTCCCTATTCCTGAATGTCATCTCGTGCATCTTGGTGTTCCTCCCGCTGGCTCTGGAGGAGAAGACAGGGCTTGTAAGTCAGGAATGGTGGTAGTGGCACAAGCAGCAAGCCTTATGAAGATGACTCTGCCCAATATTTCTATTCTTGTAGCGCTGCAGAAGGGAAGTCCTTCAGCAAAACACTTGAGTGCTCAGAAGACATGGAAATAGATGCTTCCCCCTTTGGAAATCATCAAGATGAATTTTCCTTTCTCTGTGTTATATAATCTGCAGTTAATGCAGACTTAGTGTATCTGGGAACATTCCTTTGCTGGAGGGCCACAGGTTCCCCACCACAATTCTAGGAGGTGTTTGAATAGTAGACTTCTTCCTAAGCCATCCACAGCTAATCTTTGCAAACGTGTGGTGGGGAGTGCATGAGGACTATCTAGATGATGGAATGGAACCTTAAATCTCTGCACAGAGACGCTTGTAGAAACGAAAGGGTGAAGCCTGTAGGCAGCTCTGATCTCTTAACTTCTCCACTTCAAAGGTAATGGGTCTGCAGTGACCAGCCAAATGGAAATAAATACCTAGCACCCTTTCAGGATTAAAAATAAAAATAAAAAAATTGTGAGGAATGGAACCTGCTAATAAGCCATCTTAAAAGTAGCAAGAATGGAAACGAAATCACAAAATAAAAATTCCAACTGCAAGTTGTCAGGATTTCTCCCTAGCTGTACTGTAGCGGTGGCCAACCTTGGAACAATACCTCTCTCTCACTTTGCCCCTGCAGCCAGGAATGGAAGTGTCTGTTGTGTGAGCAACCAGTGAGATCCATTGAAGAGGATGGGACCGACTTGACTCCAGTCTCCATAGATGGGGAGGTGAAGATACTGTCAGCTGCTGACCAGCAGGTACTAGTCTGCCCTGTCTTGAGAAGAAAAACAGCTTGCTCTGGCTGATGGTGTGGGCAGAGCTGGCTTGGGGCTTTGGAGAGCTGAATGCTTCGTTTGGGGTTGACCTGACCTTTAAAGCAGACAAGGTCTGGAGCACATATAATTATAACAGCATCCAATCCCAGGAATGGGTTAGGATGTCCATGTCACATCGTCCCTGACCATTGGTTTTGCTGGCTGAGACAAGTTCAACATCATCTGGAGGGCGTCGCCTTGGCTAACCCTGAGTTAAACCCCTCCTTACCTGGGAGTAAGACCCACTGAACTCAGTGCGGCTTTCTTCTGAGTAGACAGTAGATGCAAGTCAGCAGCACCAGGCGGCCCTGGTCGGCTAGGCGCTGGGGTGGATTCCACCCTGCAGTGTCAGGCCCAGGCTGCCACCAGGCCCAGAACTGGCAGCAGCAACAAGCAGCTGTGGCTCGCTCCCAGTCCTACCCGTTGCCATCCCACCACTGCACTTGCCTGACCTGGGGGTTCTGGATTGCAGGCTCTACTGGTCAAATGGGCCCGCCCTCTTACCCAGTTGTGATTGGCCAAGCGGCTAGCCAGCCAATCAGGCTTTTTTTATTTAAAAAATTCCCCCTTCACTTCTCATTTCACTCTGTGGCTCCCTAACCTCATGGTGTGCCCCCCCCCCCATTTACACAATTTTCACCCGGGAGCCCCAGGGGGCTATATGGACCATCCTTCCCCAGTATGGCACCTTTTGGCAGCAGCTCCTGTCAGCCTGCATGACCCAATGTTCATAATAATAATAATTTATTATTTATACCCCGCCCATCTGGCTTGGCTTCCCCAGCCACTCTGGGCGGCTTCCAAAAAAATATATTAAAATACTGTAATACTTCAAACATTAAAAGCTTCCCTAAACAGTGGTGATTATAGAAATACGATCTGAAACAGGTTGAGGTCAGCTAGTCCTGGACCCTGCCAGGGCTAGGGCTACAGTGAGCTGCATGGAGGTATGAAAGGGTGGGCAAAGCAGTACAGTACTAGTCTTCCAATATGGACCTGATTTAGGCAGCTGATTCCTGGATGTCACAAAGCACTGAAATGATAATGGAGAGGACTTGACAATAAACCTACACATCCATGTATCTTGCAGGCTTCTGATTTGCAGCTTAGTCACCTTAACTCCATTTGCCACTAACCACCTTCTCTGTTTTGTCTCCCACAGAGATGTGAGCAGGTTCTCCTTGAGTTACTGTGTTATGAGCCATGCAGGCCTCTCCACCGACTCTCCAATACCATAGTGAGTCTGTCATATGTGATGTAAGGGGAATGTTGAATATCTAATCAACGCAACGGTGCTTCATTTAGTTGTAAAATGTTAACACGTTTATGGCAAGTATTGTCCCTTCTCCTTTTGTCCCCCCACTTCCAAAGTATTGGAGTGGTTTTATGGATTTAAATGCAATTGGTGTCCTGTTCTTTCTCAACTCTCACCCACCCATTTCCTTCCACGGAGAAGGGTATTTTGTAATACAGGAGGAGCTAATGTGGCCTCTGGAAGCTGTGGACTGCAATTCCCATCATCCCCAGCCAGCTTGGCCAATGATAAGGGATCATGGGAGCAACAGGAGGGCACCATGTTGGCAACCCTTGCTCTTAATGGGCTTGCTCCTCCCATTTGCTCTAATAGGCAGACCTCCAAATAACCCTGGTAACTCCCCCCCCCTTCACTCCTGCTTAGCTCCAAGGACACATTAGTGGAGTTCTGCCAACTTTTCCGTTTGCCTATTTCTATCCTCTTCAGAGGCTGGAAGAGAGAACCAGTTAAAAAAAACAAAACCCAGAAGGGGTTACTTGAATGGTTTAAAAGGCCTACAAATGCTGTGGCTGTATTGCTTCCCAATTCAGGCAGGGAAAACACAGTATTGCATTATCTTGGGAATGTTTGGAGGATCCCTTTGAAAGAGGATGGGGCAGAGGAATTCCCACCTGCTCTTAGGTAGCCATTCACATAACAGCAGGAGCACTCTTCCCAAAATGCCACTATTTGCATTGCAAACTTGCCGGATGTCTTGTGGACTTCTAAAACCATGTACCTGTGATAGCGTGAGAGGTGCTGGAAGCACCTCGTCAAGACAGCTTGGTTTTTATTCCTGTCTCCTTCTGTACTGCAGGAGGGGCAGAACACCATTGACTTGACCTTGATCAGAGCCAAGCTGCAGCGGAAGCTCTCGCCACCCTATGGCTCTCCTGATGAGTTTGCAGATGATGTCTGGAAGATGTTCAGGCAGTTTAATAAGCTGACAGAGGTAAGGCTTCCTCTTGCTCAAAAGGGCAGAAGGATGACAGGTTTAAGGGGGCTAGAATGGGGGCCGGGGGGTGGAAACAGCTGCAACATTTCCAACCAACCAACCAACCTGCTACAGGACTACCCCTAGATATGTAGAATGTCTAGATGTGCTGTGTTTGAATCTGGGGTGGGTTTTTATTTGCTTACCAATGATATTAATTACTGTTTGAAAGTTTCTAAATAACTTTTTAATGGCAGTTTCATTGTTTTACTATCCTTGTAAATGGCTGTGAAGTTTTTTTAACAGTCAAGCAGTACAGTGGTGCCTCACAAGACGAAATTAATTCGTTTTGCGAGTTTTTTCGTCTTGCGATTTTTTTCGTCTTGCGAAGCACGGTTTCCCAAAGTCTTCAAAATCACCAAAGTCTTCAAAAACCTCAAAAAAGGCTACCACACCGCGTGCTATGAGTTGCTCCTCGAAGTCACCCTGGGTATTAACGGTTTTAAGAAAAAGGAAACAAACTTGCAAGACGTTTTCGTTTTTTTTGTTTTTCGTCTTGCGAAGCAAGCCCATAGGGAAATTCGTCTTGTGAAGCAACTCAAAAAACGAAAAAGTCTTTCGTCTTGCGCGTTTTTCGTCTTGCGAGGTACCACTGTATATAAATATTGTGACATATATAAACTTTGTAAATACTTGACTCTTCTCCCCCTCCCCCCTTTCCCTATTAATAGTTTATATATTTCCTTTGGAAATATATCCTTGGGTCCCCAAATTTAGGGTTCCCCAAGCCAAATACAGATGGCCTGTGGTTTATCTGGATTTGTGGTTGAAGATGGGAGTTGGCACATCCACCACATCCGAATATTTGTACTGCTACTCAGTTATATTCTTATTGCTTTTTTATTTGTTATATTGCTGTAACAGCTCCATAGAATTCCAATTGTAATAACAGGCAGGGGGGAAAAAACAATTAAGGGGTCTGCCAAGACCATCAGCAATTTTCAGGTGGTTGGGGTGGGGTGTTGAATGTTTGGGAATCATTGATATTTACTGAGTATAACAAAAACAAGGGAACCTTTGCAGTTCTCTACGTAGTGTTAACACTTCCTGCAAATGTTTTGGTTAATATAAAAAACCTGTTTTACAGGTTCATTAGTGCCCCTTATTTAACATAGATAGAATATTTATTAGGTTTCTTACCTGCTCTTCACTATGAGGTATCGGGTTACAGGTGACACCAATTTAATAACGCGTTATTTAACACCAGTTAAAACTAAGTGCAGTCATTAGAATAGGATGAGTTCTAAATGGGCCAGCTCCTTTCTGCCCTTAACGTAAGTTGAACACTATTTCTTCTGCACACACACACAGGGCTGTGCCTGGTTGTGCTCACAGGTTGAATTGAGCCTGTTGGCTGACAACATTGGGCATCTAAATCTGTCAGCAGCCTAACACCGAATAGTTCAGGCAACAGCACGGCTGTATGTAATCCTGGGTGGATTCTCTCATGTGGCTTGTATTTGGAGGATAATGAGCACTCTTGCCTGCTGCATTCCCCAGCTAGTGTGTCAAGTGGGCAGTAAATATCCCTGATGTCTCACTTTTGAGTGCTCGCTTGCTTTTCCCACACACTGGTTTTTTTGTCTCATCAGGATAAGGAGGATGTCCAGTCCATCATTGGGCTGCAGCGCTTCTTTGAGGCCAAGCTGAGCGCTGCCTTTGGTGACCGGAAGTTCTCGGCACTCCGCGACCCCATCAATGTGGATGAGCCGCAGGAAAGTGGCCTTCTCCCTGTCCGTGGCTCCCCAGCCACCGACCTTGGTGAGGCCACCTCTTCTAAGCCTGATGGGAGCGGTGAGGACGAGGGAATGGCCACCTAAAAAGAAGTGAAGAAGCTGCTCCTATCAGACGGACCAGCATTCCACGGAGGAGGGGAAATGTTGGGGGGGGGGGCACCCTCTTGAAGCTGCCTTCATTTTGTCTCTGCCCTCCACTCTTCTGGTCTTTCTTGGGCAGCCCTTCTTTGTTCCCTTCTGCACCCCTCTGCCTTTTTTTTTTTGAGAGTTATTGTAGACCTCGACTGCTTAGATAATGGTTATAAATCGTCTGACCTGTTCTCTCTTATTATTTTTTTTTGCTTGGAAAATTTTATGCCCTTGTTCTGACAGATACACTTTGTGTTTTGTTTTGTTTTTGTATTGGAATGGAATGGAAATTGATTCGGGGCAATCCAGAATCCTATAACTTGCTCTCCTCTTGTATTCCTTTCTTGCTCCAAGTGGGAACAAAGTTGTAGTTCCCTTTTTATTATTTTTTAAAATTCTCCCACTCTCACCCCCCAGTCCTCACCTCCGCACACCAAGGAGGGAGGTTGTTGTGGCCCAGAAACAAGTTGGAATTCCTAACAGAAAATCTCTGCCCCTTATAAGATACTTGACTGCTCTTGTGGGGTGTCCAGTAGGCCCCCAACTGCAGTGAGAGTTGAGGGCACAGACTCTCCTCTTTCTTGTCTGTTTTTTAAGTCTATGAATTTTTGAACATAGTGTTTTTTCTCAATTTATATGCGGTCCTAGTGAAAATCAACCTGGACATCTAATAGATGCAACTGTTGTTGGGCCTTCATGACAGCTGTTTTCTGAGGTGGTGGTGGTTTGATTATATATTTTTTTATTCCTGTGTCCAAATAGGACTCCTTGCTTTTTCTGTTGAGTTTGTTGAAGAGGAGAGATGTCTGTTTTCATAAGTCAAGGTAGTTGTAGGTTTTTAAATCCAGTTGTCCCCTCCGTGTAGCCGTACTTTTTGGCTGTACGTATCTTCAAAAGCTTTCTGTCCCAGTAGTTTATCCTCACTATCCCAAGAGCCATTCTCATGAAAATGTGCTTTTTTTCTTTGCTTATGTATATTTTAGACTTTGCTTCTTTCCATGTTCGAGAAAAATAAAAGATGTTTGCAACTGGTGTGTCTTGTCAATTTGGTGGTGGTGGGAAAGAGTTTGATTTTCGATTTTCTGCATCACAGAGGGGTTATAATACAGTGAATTTGATAATCTCTGCCCAGTTGGCAGAATTCACAAAGGCATACTCTGGTGTTGTTTAATGCCTACTCTACTCTTGTCCCCATCCTTCCTTTTCAGTTCTACAGGGGTAACATTTAGGCTGAGTTGGGATCTGAAAGGTGGTTCAATCCCCTGGACTGGTGGTGGTGGCGGCGGCGGCGGCAGCCTGAATTTGGTGAGGCAGTGCCTCACTAGCCCTAATGAGTTGGCTTCCACTGGGCATAATGCAGCTTGAAAGCTGTATTGCCTGGCTCAAAAATTGCTCCCTTCCTGCTGTCCCAAGATAAGTTTTCTAAAAGTGGGGAGTACACAAAACGAACAAAATAGGCAATTCACTTGCATGCACTAAAAGCACTAATCGTAACTGTAGCAAAAAAAATAAGCCACAGTTTATTCCGGATGAAAAAAATGGATGGCTGCTTCTGTGATTAGTGAAAGCCCCCAGTTCCAATTGTAGAGTACCAAACAAATGAGCAGAAACCTGCGATACAACATTCTTTTGGAATGTTCTGCGATCCAGATTTGGTCCTACAGGAGATGACATTGATCCTGTGGAGTCTTAACTTTATATCCAGTTTCTTGGGAAACTGTGGCTTAAGTGCCAAAATGAGATTTCCTGGCAGTTAATGGGTGGTCATAAATATGATCTGAACAAATTTGCATTAAATTTAATGAATGTGGGGAGGGGTTAAGATTAGGAGGGAGCTGAATTTAGTGAGTCTCTAAACAGACTGGTGTGTGCCAGGTTGAAGGCACTCAAGTTAATGGTCCTGGCAAAAAAATAATAGGTCCCTAAATGCACCTTTGGAGTAAAAATGAGTTCTGGGTTTGAAAACAACCTGCTCTGGAACACATCGCACTAGTGGATGATTGGTTCCCTAATTGCTTGGATTAATTTTTTGCTTGTTGAAAACAGCTGTTAATGCATACAATATCTTGTACAAACTTGGCGTTGGTAATACAAGTAGTTATGTTTCAGAGTTTTGCTTCTGCAAGTCAGGTTAGGATCAAAAGAGATTTTTTCATACTTTGTTTTTTTTAACATATTTTAATTGTTAATATCCTCGCTCTTTTAAGAAGCAGCAGGAAGCTATTTAAAAAGGAGCGGGTCAGGTCAGGTCTCCACCCGCATTAGAAGTATTCCCTTCCCTTTTATTTGCATCAATTAAAACCAATACATGCGAACACGGAGTGGCTTTCCTCAACGATGCAACTGATGGAAAGAAGATTCCGGTTCGTAAAAGGGGGCAGAGAGGCGGCTGCGCGCTCTTAACAGAAAAAACCACCACACTAATGTACCGATAGTGTAAAGCTGATCCACGCTTGAGTACGCGAAAATAAAGCCTGTGGGTTTCTACAAGGTTTCTTCCCATACAAGCGTGCACAGAATTGTACCCGTGGGGACATAACTCCGTTTATGCACAAAGGAGGCGGCGCGGCTTGCAGAGAACAGCCGCTTTCGCACATGCGGCTCAAAGGGACAAGAACAAGGGAGTTCCACGCTATTCCCTTACTGCCGGTTCTCGTGCGGGTGCCTCCTTTTGCGGGGCAGGGTGCATAGCGCAGAACGGAGCGGGGGAGGGCTCGTTGCTTTGCCCTCGCATTCGCCTCCGGTAAGGTTTTAAAGTACAGAACGGCAGCTTGGACAGTGTCTCGAAGCGGCGGCGTTTCTTCGCACGGCGTTCAACTGGGAGCCGGACGTGCCCATCGAGCTGCCTTTCGGGCTCCAGAATCCTATTGCTCGGAGCCCGAACGCCGGCCGGAAAGCGCCGACGCCGTTTCGTCACACGCACCCCGGCTCGTTGGGATTGGGGAGGGGCCTTCTCCCCCCTCCCCCATCCCACTACCCTGAGCCGTGTGGTAAAGAGAAGAAGAGGAGGAGCCGGAAATCACCGAGGGCCGCTCCGGAGAGTTCCGAGAGCTTCGAGCGAGCGTCGGGAGGACCCGAGTGCTTCCGGAGAGACGGCGGGCGGAGCTGGAGGGCGTGAGGCGGAAGTTGCCGACAGTCTTCCGGGAAGGGCCGAAGGGGGCTGTCCGTTGCCGTCCGACACACTCACGCACGAACAGAGCCCGCAGTAGGGAAAAGCGGCGGCGCTCTGAGGCGGGGCGGCCCCGGTTTCTTGGCCCCTTCGCTCCTTCCTTCTCTTTCTCTCCTCTCTCTTTTCTCCCCCTCGCTCTTTCTCCTCTCCCTGCCCCGCTCCCTCCCTCTCTCCCCCCCTCCATCCCCGTCCCTCGGCCGACCCCGGCGGGCCAGACCAGGCCAGGCCTCGGGAGTCGCTTCCTCCGCCGCCGGCGCCGGCGCCCCCCTCTTCCCTCTTCCCCCCTCTCTCTCCTCCCCCCTCGTCCCTCCCTCCCCTCCCTCTCACCCCCCACAAGACGGGCCAGGCCGGGCCTCGGTAGCCGGGTGGGAGAGGCCCCGGCCGGAAGGGCGAGAGACCAGCCAGCCATCCCTACGCCGCCGCCAGCCAGCCAAGCCAGTCAGGATGATCAAGCTTTTCTCGTTAAAGCAGCAGAAGAAGGAGGAGGAATCGGCCGGCGGCACCAAGGGCTCCAGCAAGAAAGCCTCCGCCGCGCAGCTCCGCATCCAGAAAGGTTGGGGAGGGGGGAAAGGAAGGAAGGAAAAGAGGGGGAAAGTACCTTGTCCTCCCCATCACTCAAACACGCATAATAATAGGCACTCTGGGCTGTAGATCGGTCCTACTACGTGGCCTCTGTGCACACAGCAAGTGAGAATAATGTTTTAAGAGGACGGTGCCCCTCTCTCCTGGGGATATGAGGGGCTTGCAATTTGGGGGAAAAAGAAGAAGAAGCTAAAATAGTTTATGCACTGCTGATAAAGAGGTGCTCACTTGCTTTATTGGTAGGACAGTATGACTAGCGTTGCAGAACTGGGTGGGCTTTCCAAATGCCTCTTTATCGTTGTTTTTAGAGCATCTGTACCCCCACTGTGCAAACTACGATAAATGCTGCCTAAGGGAGTGGCAGAGGTGAAACTTGGAACTGGAGAGTGCCCACTATTTTAAGTGACTCTGGATGTTGGGGTACATACTCTGGGTTGGAATTCTGAAATTCAAGCCTGAGGAAGCGTTGGATGAGCAGTGCCTCTTTGGCTGATGACGCCAAAGCACTGTTTCATGCCCAAGGTGGTCTCGTGTTCGTTTGAGTCCTGGGGCCCTTGCTCAGACTATATATTTACTTATTTATTACTGCTTTTTCTTCTATCCTGTCTTTCTCCAGGGAACTCAGGGTGGCACCCATTGTGTCTTCACATTTTTACCCCTATGGCAAATCTATGACTTCAAATAGACTTTATAGAGGCCATCTTTAGGGAGCTTAATGGCTGAGCAAGAATTTGAAGCCCCATCTAACAGAGAACTAAGTATATAGTTCTTAAAATAAGCTCTTTCCCCTGTTTTGTCTTAGAGTGAGAAATGAAACAAATCTTCAGGTCCCCTTCCGTGTTTGATTACTCATAGGTAGTTGCCAGCTCTTGTACATGCACACCCGTCACTCTTTTTAATTTTTGCGTACGGTTCCATCGATCTCTATTTCCAACATGCTAGCATGGACTTGTATTCAGATGGAAGCATTTCCTTTTGTTCCTGACTTGTGACCAGGGAGCTGATGGCATGTCTGTGCCCCCTTTTTCTAATTTTTTTAAAAAATGAAATGGCACCTCATTTCAGCAAATCACAAAGCTTGCAAGGCCACTGGGAAAAAAGGGATAGGAATAGATTTTGATTTAAAAAGTGGGAGGTTTATTTTGGTTTTGGCCTGATCACCAGTCATGTGAAGTAGTCTGTCCCTGCAACTGACCACTTCTGCTTTTCCTCCCAGATATTAATGAATTGAATTTGCCGAAAACATGCGAAATAGACTTTTCAGACCAGGATGACCTCCTCAACTTCAAGCTAGTTATCTGCCCTGATGAGGTAAGTGGTAGAGAGAGGAGTCATGTAGCCAGACCACTCTGCTGGGGCTTGCCATTCTATTTGTCACCATAGAAAGGCCTGGTGGGTGTGCCAGGAAACTCCATTGCATAATAGCACAATTCTAAGGTACAGCTAAAGCAGGGAGGAGTCTTGCATCAGTTGACAGGAGATGATATTCACCACCATGAGGTTGACAGAATTCTAAGATCTGGCTGTTTTTCTTTTTATTCTGCCTGTGTAAGAAACCTGTGCAAGGAATCTATTGTTGAACTTTAGATTTCTGTGATTTTTCTACTTTATTTCTAGTCGGGGCTGTGGTGGCATTTTGAATTGCTTAAGGACTGTGTCTTAAGTTACACCAGTGATCAGGGATGCTTCATCCTTCCCTCTCCCATAGAACTCTCTTAGGTTTCCTAATTTTAAATCTATCTTGACCTTTTTCTTACCTATACCTTTTATCCTCATTCCGTACCACGGAGGCTGTAATCTACCTGCCCAGCCTCTGTGCCTACCAGCTTGTTGCTTCTAGGTAAAATAATTGAGATGCTCCCAAAACTTAAAATATCAGGTACAAAATGCATGCCAAGTAAGTGGGTATTTTATTTTATTTTAATTTCACTTTGCCATCTTACAAATTTCGGAGGCACAAGTTAGCTTCCTTGATCCAGAATACAAAAGTCCAACAGTAGCACATGAAGCTACTCACACTTTAAAAGATCTTTTTCAGAAGCACTGTCCAGGATCCCTATGCTGTCTAGGATCCAGAAGAGTCTTGGCTGTCGGAATGCTCTCCAGCAGGGGTGATTAATTTATGGTTCTCCAGAGGGTGATGGATTAAAACTTCCATCTTTGTGGCCAGGGATGATGGAAGTTGTAGTCTGACAAAAACCGAAAGGCCACAGGTTAACCACCTCTACCCTGTGGGAAGGTTCCTTCTCTGCCCCTTTGCTCCTCGTTCTTAGATTTAAAGCCAAGATCTCTAGAATCCTGTTAATGTCTGCAAGGAATTACTTAAGTTTCTACTGCTTATTTAATTTGCTGTTTGTTACCTTGTTTTTCCTGTCTTGTATTTGATTGTGTGTTTTGATTGTTTAATTTTTCACATTGAGCCACCTTGGAGACCTGCTAGGCCAAAAAGAAAGGATAAAATGTTTTAATACATCCATATTAGTGCAATATATATTTTATCAGCACGAGAGGTAAGATTAACCATACCTTAGCATTTTGTAGTGCTTATTCTTTATCTGCCTTGGCATGCTGTCCCTAAAGGGGAGTTCAGCATGTTTTATACACCTCATATGTGTATTATTGAAATGATCAAGATGAATTACAGTGCATCTTTATTTTCCTGTCCTAGGCCTTTGCTGTACTCAAGTGTACTCAAGTCTCCTGGTTAAGCTAATTCCATGCAACCAGAACTAATTGGCCATATTCCCTCCTATTCCGTAGCATGTTCATATGAGCATTTTTTTCAGGCAGTACTGCTTGGGCAGTGGTTGATTTGAGCACAGGTGTACTAAACCTTCAGACAGTGGTGTTTTTCTCTACCTGTGTGTTTGGCATTGTAACCCTGCATGTGGTGGGTTAAAGTGTGAGCTGTGAGATGAAAGAATGAAATTAATTATGCGTAACTGACTTTGGGCCATAGACCATCAAATCTGGCATTTGATTTGCGCAGATTTCAAGTATTGGCTGATATGATAAACTTGGTACATGGAACATTTTTGGCTTGATTCTTACTTTGAGATGGCTGTTGATAGCACTTCATTTCAGGAACCTTCTTTCTGAATGTACCTTTTCCTCATGGTGATATGGCAAACGAACAAGGCCCGGGGTTCCTCAGAGTGGGTGTCACATAGGCGCACATTCGGTTTTCATGTTTTCATGAAAATTACAGGAGGAAGCTGCCTTGTGTATATTTACTGTTTCAAAAACTGGGGCCATGAGTCACCATTCATTGTTGCCTTCCACCATCTGAAGCAAGCACTGAAAGTTGGAGCCCTGCTGGGGTGGCACAATAAGTAGTAATCTGTGATGATTGGTGCTGGCCATTACTGAAAGCCTCAACTTAAAAACCTGAGAATCTTTGTTTGCATTTTCAGACAAAGGTTTTTTTGCAGTCAAGGATACTGATAAGTGTTGGTAGATGGTGGAAAATAGAGAAAAAGCACCTCTGCTAAACACAGTCCTTCCACTATGGTTCAAAGTCTCTCTTCTGAGCTTCTGTGCACATAAACACATTTTAGTGCATCAGAATTCATCCACGCCTGTTTTCCCAACTAGTTTACCATTTTGTTTTCTGGTTTGGGAAAATTAGCTGTACATCCAGAATACTGGGTTTGCAAAAGTGCAGAGATTTATGAAGCGTTAATCACCTTGCTGTACACATTCAATTTTGACTGTTTGGATGAGGGATTCTAGAGTTGATTAAAATGTTTTATCATTAACCTGCCTTCCCCCACCCAAAAAGGTGAATCTTGTTCTCTTTTATATGGAGCCAAAATTGCTTAAAATGTTTAAATTTTTGCCTTGCAGGGCTTCTATAAAGGTGGGAAATTCGTTTTCAGTTTTAAAGTAAGTAACCTCCCTGTTTTCTCTTGTCCAAGCCCCAGGCTTTTAATGGGGTGGTGTAGTGGAGGTATACGTTTGGTTGTAGGAGTTTGTCTTGGCACACTATCAAGCTGCCTGCTTTTCACTGCATTTTAGCCACCCTTTTTTACTCGGGCTAGTTATAAGAGGCTATATATTGTGTCAACAGCCATGTAGATGAGTAAAAGTACTAATAATTGGGGCAGAGGGGGCAGGAAAGGAGAGGAAGTAATAGATTGGTTCATTGTGAGGTACAATGTGACTGTGCTTCCTTGGGTGTATCCCCAACCCCCAAATCTGACTTTACTTCTGGGAGTACCTGAGCTTTCTTCGGCATACGCAGAACCCTGTGGTTGATTTTATGAACGTAGATCCAGGCATGACTGGGGAATGGGGTGGGGCAGCAGGACAGGGTTTGCCCTTATTTTTCTGCCTCAAAGCTGCCTGGTTCAGGGAAAACCATTTGATGGGAAAGAGAGACCTTTTTTAAAATAAATAAACACCCCCCGAAAAACAACAACCAAGGGAGAATGATTGGGGAGGGATTGAAGGCATGTCCTAAATGGGCTGTTGCCTGATGTAAGACTTCCTACTTAGAGAATCTCAATCTGGGGATTGTCTGTGCTTGAAGACATGGTTGCTGAATGATTTATAAATTGAAGAAATTCTACTTCTTTGTGTAGAATAAATTCTGCAGCTACATGCATTGTTTGGGATTTTGGGGCTGCTTGTTTGTTTTTTACTGTTGTTGCTTTTACCAAACTTAAAAATACATATTTTTTTTAGAGTTTGAAGTGACTTTAGCCAAGGAATGGGCTGGAGTGAGGAGCCCTTGTGGGAATTCTCTTGTTCTGCCTGCTGCCCATTCGAATGTTTTGGACTACAGCTTGCATCATCCCTGACCATTGGCCATGCTGTCTGGGGCTGATGGAAGTTGCAATCTGAAAACATAGAAGGGAAAGGCTGCCCTGGTTCTGATCATCTAGTAAACATTGTTTTTTGTTTTCAAACTTGCCAGCCCCTTGAAACATGAGGTTTATACACCAGATTTTTAAAAAAGTGATCTAGGAAGTTCTTCTCACTTTAAAACATACCTGCTTCCAAATTGGGGTATCTCATAGCACCTAGTGTTTAACCCCATTGGTCTTGAGTTAATCTATCTGGGGTGCACATTCCATTGCTCAGAACCCGGCATCCCTGCAATCTTTGCTTTCATTTAAACTTTCCGTTTCACTTCTAAAAAACACCTAGTTCTGAGAAGATCAGTGAGCACCCAGGCTACTAATGAATCAAAACAAAAGGGCAGCTGAAATGTTTCCTGTACAGCTCTGACCCTCTCTATTTATTTATTTTTTTGTTAGAAGTTTTATTTTTTTTAACCCTGCCTTTCCAGTAAAAAGTGCTCAAGGTGGATCTTCTCTCTCCATGTCAGGGCCATTTCTGTGAAAGCCCAGCAGCAGCTGGGCTAAATGATGCAAATGAAGAAAAATGTTGGGTGTGTAGCTTGGCAAGGAACCTGGCTTGTTTTGAACTTGGAGGTGAAAGAGGAAAGAAACTCGGTGCTGTTTAGGCCTCTGCGCTGTCTTGGCAATTCTTAAAATGTACTTGCCCAATGAGCCAGAGCTGTCAGTAGAAATTAGGAGTTCTGATGAGGATGTAGAGGAGTTAGGAAAGGGGCTGCCAGCCATGGTGAAGGATTTTTCTGCTAATTATTCATCTTTCTTGACTAGAGGGGGAAAGTGACAAAAGTATGAAATGTAAACAATTAAAATTAGTTTTAATTACGGCTATTTAAAGACAGCATTAATGGGAAGAACCCTGGAACGTTTCTAAAAATGTAGTGAGGGTGTTTGTAATTGTGTGTGGGCCCCAAGATTTCCCTTCCTTTGTCAGTTGGGCTTGATGCATAAATGTTGTCCGTAATTATATTTTTATCCCACCCTTCAGGGTGTTATGCATGGTTCTTCTTCCTCCCTCACCTGCTGTTTGATTATCGTAACAGCCATGTGGGATAGGCCTGGCTGGGTGCTGGTTACTCGTCATAAGGCACCCATGGAGCTGCTTGGTTGATTGAGGGATTGTTCCTGGGTCTCCCCAATCCATGTCCCAACAACATATTCTCTATATAGCCCATTGGTTCTTAAAGCTTAATCCACAATAAAATCTGTCACCAAGGTGGTGCCTTCTTCTATCAAGCTATCAAATTTGATTTTAAAGCTGTTCCTTTCTTGAAGACATTGGAAGCATTTCTCTCAACCTAATTTAAAACAGACATAGATCCCTGTATCTTGAGAGCATATTAGGCTTCTTCCCTTCACCTTTTCTGTTGGAGCCTCCCAGTGTCTCCACTCACAAAGATCTGGATCTCACCGTTTCAGCGCTCAAGTCACAGCAGTTTCCTTGTTTTTATTTATGTAAAAAGTGTTTATCTATATGATCCTTGAGTCATATTCCCCAGGCAATTGACAAAATAAATATACACAATTACTGTCTGAAAGGCATTCTATAGAAGCAGCTGTTTGCTTCTGGAACCAGTGTTGCACTGCACACATGAATAAGAGATGCCAGAGATTTCTAATAGAAGATGGTGCATTAAGTGCTTCAAGGAATGACTTGATTACAGTCATACCTTCGTTTTCAAACAGCTTAGTTCTCGAACTTTTTGGCTCCTGAACGCCGCAAACCCGCAAGTGAGTGTTCCAGTTGGCGAACTATTTTTGGAAGCCGAACGTCCGACGGGGTTCCCACAGAGCTTCCTGCAGCCCATCAGAAGCTGCACTTTGGTTTCCGAATGTTTTGGAAGTCGAACGGACTTCCGGAACGGATTCTGTTCGACTTCCAAGGTACGATTGTATTTGCATGTCTTTGGGACAAACTGCCTAGAGGAGAGGTGGGGAACCTATCACTCAGCAAATATTGCTGGACTACACTTCCCATTGTTCCTCACCATTGGGCATTCTGGCTAGGTCTGATGGGAGTTGTAGTCTTAACAAGATAAGGAGTCTTGCAGGTTCCACACCCTGTGACCTAGGACAAACAGGTTACAAAACCTAGAGTGTATGAAGATAAGATACCATGTTAGGAAATTAGTTTGTTGGTATGAGAGAAGTTGATCTGCTAGGTATGGCATACGTGTGTCCAGGATTTTGTGACTGGTAATCTTAAGGTTTTGCTGTGCATTATGGAATCTCTTATAATGAACCCAAGGAGGCCAACAGCTCTTATTTTTCTTGTATTTCATTTGCAGGTGGGACAAGGGTACCCACATGACCCACCCAAGGTGAAGTGTGAGACCATGGTGTATCATCCCAACATAGACCTAGAAGGCAATGTCTGCCTAAATATCCTCAGGTACAGAGGCTGCTCTGCTGTCCTAAGCCCTGTATTCCATTCACTTCTATATATTGTTTTTCTGAAGCTGTCTGTGAACTTCTCTAAAATTATAAAGTAACCACATATGCCAAGCATCATCACTATGTCTCCCTATTGATTACCCTAACATTTTTCAATTGGATATGAAAACATTATTTTCATTTTGGGTCATCAGTAACATTCCTTGCTTTTGCCTTCGTAATAATAATAATCAATTGATTTGCTGGACTTTGATAGAACTGCATTGATGTGAACAAACAAATGAGAACCAAGGAGAGTAAAAGTTCGGAACCAGCTTGACAGTACTGAGGCCTGTTCTTGGGCTATTTTTTCTGGAGTTTAAGAATTTTATTCAAATGTGTTTCAGTAATAGAGTTCTACTATATGTCCCTTCAAGCATTCAGATTTTAAACATAATGTCCTGGTCCTTAGGGAAATTGCTTCTTCAACCTTTTTGGTGCAGTGTCACACAGTGATCTTATTATTGATGACATTTGTTGTTTGCCTTATACAAAAAGCATCTTAATATGACTTGACTTAAGATTAATAATTTAAAAAAAATAAAAATCCTGAATCCTACTCTACATTTCAGTCTGCTGTTATTACTCCTTTTGGGAGGTTTTACTTTCCGTACACTCACTTTTTTCTCTCTCACACACAGAGAGGACTGGAAGCCTGTACTAACAATAAACTCTATAATTTATGGCCTGCAGTATCTCTTCTTGGTGAGTATATGTGAAGTTGAAAGTCGAAAACGCAGAATGAAGCATGTCTTTCCTCACTTGAGGCTGAGCAGAAAGTGTGGGTGTAGGCATGGGAGACACACGGCACAGAAGGTAGAAGAAATGCAGCACTGGCTTGATGATTCTGTGGGTGTTAGTGTGAGACAGGGTGTGCATAAGGTAAAGGCAGTTTTGGCTTTATATAGTTGTGCTTGGGTAGGATGTGTGTATTGTGCTGTCTGTCAGCCTTCAAGAATAGCTTGAGATAGGGATTTGCCTTTGCACAGCAGTGCACTTGACAGTTTTGGCAAAGAAGCGTTATGAGACCTTGCTGTGTCCAGGGTAGCTTGACGTAAACCAGTGTTCTTCATCCTTGTGTCATCATATGCCAGTGGACTGCAACTCCCATATTTCCCAATCATTTTCGCCAATGACGAAAAATAAGAGTTGTAGTCCAGTAACATCTGGGAACCCATGGTTGAAGAGCACTGACTGAAATCTTGTTTTAGCTTCCTAATACATTTATTTCCTAAACAGTTATGCATATTAATATGTGGTTGTAACAGTGAAAACATACCTGTTTGTAATAAGATGAAGCCCCAGGAGCATAATCTGGAAATCTCTCGTCATCCACCCCCTGATGCATTTTCCACTACAAAATCTATTAGTGCAGTCTTGTGCATGTTTACTAAAATGCAAGTCTTGCTATGTAAATGGGGTTTTCTCCTAGGTAACTATACACAGAATTTCAGTCTCTCCTTAAATCAGAGACAGTTCATAAAATTAAGTAGTTTTGTTTAGCTTTCTGTACATGTGTAAGGACACACAAATTACTTCCTTGGTGACCAAGTACCACCAACTTTCCGTATGCAGTGGGTGGTAGTTACTGGGCAGAAAGTCTATAAATACTCACCATGCATACAATAAATACATTCCAGGAGCAATGAGGCCTGTAATGCTGGTCTGCAAGGTACCCACATTTTTTGCTCTTGGATTATAATTTTACATAGAAAATTAAGCTTTAATTCATTGCTTTTAATTGGGGATCCAGCTTTAAAATACCTGTTTGTATTACATCAATATTTATTCTATTGCATTCTGAAAAACCAGGTTATTTTAAAGGGGTGCTTAATATAACTTTTTAAAAACTCTGATTTAAAAAGTTTTTGCTGTTTTAAGGCATTTAAATCATTTTTTATACAGCCTGAGTTGCGTGGATTGCAATACAGCTGGTGCTGCTGTTCCTCTGGGTTGTGTCTCTCAACCCTTCTGACAACTGTAGATCTTGTTGTCATGGCCCCTCCCAGCATAGTTGTCAGAAAGCGAAATGATATACCATAATGTCTCATAACTCCCGACCCAGAATTGCCATGCTTTTTGGTCTATTCTGTGCTTTTGGAGCTGAATTGGAGAATGGTGATCATTTTTTTCTCAAATAGGCTTGGAGCTTCTTTGCTGCAGGGAATGGGGAAGCTGAAACTGACCCAGTTATTCGGTTACAACTCTCATTGGCAGGGTGAGAGGCAGAGGAACATTTGAGGTCATGTGCCCTGGTAGTGCTAAAAGCCTTGGTTGACCTTGTGTCCAAAGAGTGTAGAGGAAGAGGGTGTAGCACACTGTCTCCTAGGAGACAGATTCATGGGGAGAGGCTGGCATCTCTCAGGTGGTGTGGACTGTTTCTAGGCAGATTC
This sequence comes from Podarcis pityusensis, assembly GCF_964106645.2. Classification (NCBI taxonomy): domain Eukaryota; kingdom Metazoa; phylum Chordata; class Lepidosauria; order Squamata; family Lacertidae; genus Podarcis; species Podarcis pityusensis. The sequence continues at coordinate 27,902,087 of NC_138038.1, forward strand.
AAGCCTCTCCTGGAAACGATCCCTGCGAGTGCTTTCATGAGGTCAGGAGGCAAAGTGCCAACGTAATGGGGAAACACAGCGTGTGGCTATACATCAGTTCCTACATTTGTGATCATTGCTGAGGTTGCTAGAGGTTATGCTATTTCTGTAGGCTTGCTGATGTATTCCTGCTCTCCCCACCCCCCTGAGATCCTTGCATGAAGCCTTTCAGAGGCTTCTGTGGACTTACTTTGCCCCATTCCTTTTATTTTGTATTTCCCTCCCTGCTAAGTGCAAGAGGTGATGCTGGAAGGCAATGCTACATTAGGATGGCCTCAAATGTTCTCTCTGTTTGACGGGGAGGGGAAGGAAAAGGAGGAGGCTTGCTATAATAACAAGAGAACCTCAGCCCCTGGAGCAATGCAAACCCAGAGGTTGGAAGCCTCTTCTCATCACTGAAACTGAAGGCCACTTCATGTGAGTCACTAGAGACAGAACCCGGAGGACGATTTGTGCAGTTGATGGGATCAAGTTGTAAACGGTGGCATGGGAAGGGCTTTTGCCACTTGATTATGCTGAGTTTTCTATAGGCTGCTAGAGCTGTTGCTGTGTCTTTTCTAGCTGCTTATCCAAGGCATGGTTTTAGGGAATGCCTTCATTTTCCTTTGTATTGGAGGGAAATTGCTTGAGGAAATGGAATCCTTCAGGATACGTTGGGCATCAGCCACACTGATGAAAACGGTGTGCAGATGATGTTAATAAGATATCAAACAGGGTTTGACTTGCTGTAGAGCATGTAGTGAAACCCTGCTATTAAACTTGCATGGCTTTTCTCTGTAGGTTGGCCTACTCTTGGGTCTAGATTGATCTGCCAACCAATTGATCTTTTTGCCCCTCAATGCAGGAGTTGAATGCTACCTTTTTAGCTAGTTCCAGTTCTGTGAGAATACTTATTCTAAAAGCGGCGATGCCCCCAGTTCTTGTTTTAGCCCACCAATCTTAAATGTGCCTTAGCTTCAATGTTTATCTTTCACTTCTCCAGTTGTCTTTCCTCGAAGCCCCTCTTGTTATTCCTAGAACAGGCAAGGGGAATCTCCAGCCATGTGCTGGACTAGGTGCTCCAGGGTCCCTAATTCCACTTCAGAGATTGCTTTTCCTCAGCCATATCCACCTGCAGTTGGGTGGCATTAACTGTTGGGTAGCTAAAGCTTGTCTGCAAAGGAACAACCAGGAGCCTTCGATTGCTCTCCTGCTTTTCTCCATTGCCAGCATGGCTTGTGCTTGGTGCCTTTTGAATTCAGCACTGAAAGTTAGCTCTGCTGAGATAAGCTCCATTTGGGAGCTCCCAGTAGGAGTTCCTGAGCGGAGCCGATCACTGCCAAGAGCGGGACTTTAATTCAGCTCTGAATTTAAACACTGCCAAATGCAAGTTCATCTGACAAGCAACAATTGGGAGCGCATGGCTTAGCAGCATTTCCCAACCTTGGGCCTCCAGCTGTTTTTGGACTACAACTCCCATAATCCTCAGCTAGCAAGACCAGTGGTCAGGGATGATGGGAATTGTAGTTCGAAAACAGCTGGAGGCCCAAGTTTGGGAAACACTGGCTTAGAGCACACTCCCTGTTGTTTCTTTGCAGTGGGACTTGGGTGCGGTTCAGACTCAGTGTTCAAGTGCAAGCCCTGCTTCTTCCTGGCAAACAGTGGTCCGCCTGATGTCATTTGACTGGTGATTGACAGCTGGATGGACTTGCCCACCCCTTAAAAGTGGCCCATGTAGGGATGGCTGCTTTTCCCACCCGTTAAAAGTGGCCCATGTAAGGATGGCTGCTTTTGGATTCACCCTGCCTGCTCAAAGAGATTCTCCACCCCTGCTCTAGAACATCAGCTAGTCACCTTGGACCATGAATAAGGCATCTGCACTCCAGTATGGAAATGGGGATTTGTGATGGGCGGGGGGCGGGGGGTGGAAAGAGTCGAGTGAGCCCCAGGCAGCTCTGTGAACAGGTAACAGAACAGGAATGCGGGTTGGCATTTAATCTTGCATCTGACGAAGTGGACTCTGCTCCATGAAAGCTTTTGCCATAACAAGTCCTTGTCTTTGAAGGTGCTGCAAATCTCTTTGGCATTTAATAATAGAGCTTTTCCTCCCTCGTCGCAGGAGCCAAACCCTGAAGACCCCCTGAACAAAGAGGCTGCTGAAGTCCTCCAGAACAACAGACGCCTGTTTGAGCAGAACGTCCAGCGCTCCATGCGGGGCGGCTACATTGGCTCCACCTACTTTGAACGCTGCCTCAAATAGAACTGACCGGCTCCGGGCACAAACCTGCCCTCCCCATGCCCCTTCATCTCCCTTCCAGCTCTCCTAAGGGACTCTGCCAACACCGCTGCCTTCAGCCACCAAGGGGGGCACAGGAGTCAGAAATTGGCAGGAGGCCCCCTCCATCCTCCTTTCCCCGCTTCCTCGCCCCACCTGCTCGCCTTCCCCCCCCCCCCAACTGCCATCCTGGGGCCCCAGCAGCTGCCGCCTCACTAAACCCTCGTACCTTTCTCGCCACTCTCCCTGTGTGCTGCTGCGGGGCGAGGGGTGAGGTTACTGCTGCTTCTCTGCCATGCCCCACCGCATTGGGGTAGCCACCTGCCCCATGGGGCTGGGTGTGCGGGACCCCATGATGGTGCCCGTTTGCCTTTCTGGGGGCTGTGGTTTTGCTGCTAAGAACAGAAGGCTCCCTCTGTGCTCTGGTACCCCCTGCCTGCAGTGTGGTATAACTGCACTGCATGATCCGCAGGCCATTTGCCTCTCCTTTCCTCCTCCCTTGCTGGGCACCACGGCTTCCGAGCGTAACTATTTATTACACAGGGGAGGCTCTCGAGGGCTGGGTGAGTCTGGGAGGCTGAGAGGGGGTGTTGAGCCATCTCCATCCTGCCCCAGGTGCCGTGGCTCTGGGGAGGCTGGGTCAGGCCTGGAATATTCCTTTTAGAATCAACTCACTTGTGTGTCTGGTTTTTAAGGAAAAATAAAAAAAACCACAACCAAAACAACCAGTGCTAATAATAATAGTAGTAGTAAAAATGTAATGGGGGGCAGCGCTGTCTCCCAACTGTGTCCACCAGGGCCTGCCCAGCAACGAACACTCTCTGCCTCTCCAGTGACTCCTGCGAGCCCCTGGCCAAAATAAAGCCACTGTACTTCTAGTGTGTCGGGTTATTAAAGGGGAATGTTAGTGCACTCAATTGGCCCCTTGCCTCTCTCTCTCTCTCTCTCTCTCGTGTTCTTCCTTCGGCCCTGGTGAGCGGGAGGGGAAAGTGAAGTCCAGTGTCCATAGGAACGCCTTGCATAGGATGCAGTTTTCTTCAGCCCCCCATGTGCCATCCACTGAGACAAGCAGATCCTGCATGCTTCTTCCATTGCTGGAAACCGGAGATGATCCAAGGAAGGGGGGGGGGAGAGTTGGACATGTGTGCCGAAGAGGGGCTAAAGAAACCATACCTTTTGCGAAAAACTTCACCTCCCCAGCTTATTTTATTCCTTTGAAGACTTGGTTCAGTTCTGCTTTAGGACACCTTCAAAAATTAAAAGCAAATCAAGGGTTGGGTCTTTATGAGCGAGATTCAGGGCGATGCCTAATTGTGTCAGTCTGCTCAGGCAACAGCCATTCTCCCAGCAAGAGCCTTGCTCTTGGCATAGCGCAACAGCCAAATCCAAATGTCCCGCAAAAGATGTGTGATTCCTAGTGCAAACACTTCCACTCTGACAGTTAAGCTTTGTGTGGTATGTCTTGCACTGCTGCTTGCAGAACGTCAGTGCTCAAAGCTCCTTGCATTGGATCTGGCCCTCAGTTGTTGTATGATACACAGCTGAGAAGTGTGTGTACGCTTTGCATTTGTCTACATAGAGCATTGTGACCACAATTCTTTGCATATTTACACAGAAGCAAGTTTTGTATTGAGTGGGGCTTATTACATACTTAAAACTGCTTTGCTGTTAACCATTTTGCACAGTGACCATAATGTTCTCCCTACTTCCCATTTTACAGATACAAACACTTTCCCAAGTATAGTCTAGGGATGAGTGTCGTGAAGTCTGATTTGATTCTGCTATGAGAATTTCAGATCAGCTACTTTGGTGCAGCTATGCAAAGTGCAGTTGCAATGTAACTACTCTTCTTGGTGCTGGTTTCAGTGAAAGATTATGAAGGAATCTGCATGTAAAAAGGAGTTCTGCTCATATTTTCTGTGGAGATTCCTGGAGTAGTTATTCTGAATTCTTGGGTGCTGTTTTCTGCACTGGGATACTTGCAAGCACTACTTTTTGCTTCAACCACTCCCATTGAAGTGTGGCTGGTATGCTTGGGAAATTTTAGCAGGAATGTGCTATGGTGAATACAACCAAAGATAAAAACATTTGGCAGTCTTAGATTGATTCATTCAGAAATTGAGGACGTGAGAATTTTATTTGCAGGTAAAGGAACTGCATGTTCCCTAGTGTGTGCTATTCATTCCTGTCAATCAAAAGTCTGGACAGAAATTATAAAGCACCTCCCAAGTGTTCAGACTGAATATGGCCTGAGTGTTTTGTGCAGGAATTGGAAATTTGGGGCCCAAATCTCCCCCCCTCCCAAAGAAAGAATGACAAACGGACTCTAAGCAGTTATCTTTATGCTCTATGTATGCCTTATACTGTTAAAACATCTTGGGTGCATTTGCAAGAGCTCCAGAATGATAAGTAGCTGTGGTATACCAGAGATGGCAACTCTGATCCCTGACCATTGACCATGCTGCCTTGGACTGATTGGGCGTGTAGCTTAGGCACCCCTTGATAAGGCTAACATTTCTGACGTGGGCAGGCATAGCCCTCTTCCACCCCACTTGTCCTCCCCCTAGTTATTTATCAAGCCTAGTTTGTCAATTCTGGTTTGTGATTGCTTGGATATGGGGAGAAAATAGCCCCATGCTGGCCACCAGCTTTTTGGTGTTCTGTATTTTTGCCTAGCTGATCTCAGTTTCTTATGATCTTGCTGGAGACAGTTCTGGCTGACATCTCCCCCCCCCCCCCATGCACTAACACATGGACAACTGTGACAGCTGTTGTAGAAATCTCTGCATGTGTTTCTGGACATCTGCATTCACAGCATCATGACCCTCTGAGCAAGCCTGACTTGGTGACCACTGCTATGAGGACTGAATGCGGAACTGAAATTTCATCCTAATTAATCCTTGTTTGGTGACACCATTCTCTTTCCACATGATCTTTCTATTTAGGAAGTTTAGTTTTTAAGTTTGAGAGAGTTGCCATCTTTATGATGGTTCCAAGTAATCCAGGGTTGCTATGTTGTGAAACGTGTGCCTTCTAGGAATACATTAACGGGGCGGATGTCATCTGCTCTGCTGCAATAAGTAAACACTGGCAGTGCAAGGTGGGTGGTGCTGGTTTTTTGCATAAAAATTACAGCCTGCAACTTTGGTTGATTCTGAAAAACACTCTGAGTTTACAGTGCCGGTAAACTGTTTAGTAGGGAGTTGGTGTATGCTCAAGATGTGTGAAGGTAGAGAAGGAATAAAAGGTGGTAAATATTTGAAGAGCCTTTGCTAGTAGGAAATCTTTTCTGCAGTAGCTCTCTGGCTGACTTTCTGATCCTTGTCTTTAAATGCTGCTCTTGGAAACAACAGCAAACCACCGACCAGGTCTGACAACATGCTATTTATGGAATAGAAACTGCAACCCTCTGGGGTCTGCCTAGGTTAGATAGCACAATGAAACATCACTCATCATAGTGGTTCCTGTGCATAGAATAAGCCTGTTAGAAACTTAGTGCTTTGTGGTGCTGATTTTTGTGATTACCTGAGGTCCTCTGAATTTCTCAACTTGCCTTAGGATGAGGATGATTTTGTTTCAATTGATATAAGTCTCATTTTTGGCGCTAGTGTAATCTTGTATCCTATTTTCTTGGCTGCTGACTGGGAGGTAGTAAGTCTACCAACGGAATCCGGGGTCAGTAGCTAGAATTCTTGGCTGCGTCTTCTTTCCCCAGTGAGCAGTCTGTTTGAATACTTCCAAGCAGTAATCTAGCCCACAGGAACGAACTGAGACATAACCAATGCACAGCACCATGCAGACTGAAAATGTTAAGAGTTCAAAGGAGCTGAGGGGTGGGGAGAAGAGGGCTTATGAAAATTGGTTTCCCTAGGCTATAACCCTGAAAAAGGATTGTTTGAGGGCTGAAATGTATGCTCAGCTCCAGCTGGCACTGAAATTTCAATAGCTACTAGGCAACGTGATAATGGAACACATCTTTTATTATCAAGCTGGCCCAAATTGCAGACATTAAAACAACAGTCTGTGGTTAAAATAATGCTCCATAAATTTTTAGGTGCTTTTTGCAGCTGCATCTCAAAAGGGAGTCTTTCTAGCTTCTTATTACCCTCCTTTCCTTCCACTGTCATTGGTCCGATATCCTTTTGTGCTGTGTCTTTAGGACACATGGAGGGGTGTGTACCAGAAGGGAGGGCTGATGCATTTAGGTCCTGCTCTTCCAATAAACATCTGGCTCAACACTGTAGGAAATTGTGTTCTCAGCTGGATGGAACCCTTTGTCTGATTTGGCAGGGCAGCTCTTAAATCATCCCTTACACCGAATATTCAGTGTGGTTAATTACTACACACACCAACAAAAGCATTTGTTGTGCCTGTAAGTAACCTGCCACTGCTTGTGCATATCACGAATCCCTTGAATTAATTCAGTGGTGTTTGTATGATACCAAGCTTGTGCATAGGGAGCTGCCTTCAGGGTTTTTTTTTTTTTGTCCCTCTAAAGCACTACTGCCTACTCTGACTGACAGCGGGTTTTGAGGTGTGGTTTCCTAGGACTTTGCTTTCAGACTTCCCCAAACAACTGCAGAAACATTTGTAGCATTTGTGAAAGCCATACTTCCTTTGGATCCCAGCACACAGTTGCATAGCATGAATCACGTTACAGAAATGACAAACATAATGTGTCAGTCTAGAAAAACAACACCAAAGCGATTCTGCTGGTTTACCTCCCACCCTGCTGCCCAGCAGTCTCCCTGACAAAGCTGGTCTCAGGCGGTGTTGAGGGCTCCCAGACTGCTGGCTTTGGGGTGGCTCAGGACCTAGTGGCAGTGAAGGCAGCAAAGAAGATTGCATTCTCGCTATACCATCCAGAACTTGCCCAGGTAGTGCGAGGCCTCTTACAGCCTGGCCAGAAGGAGGTGGTGGATCAGAGGGTAGCTCACTGTGACTTGTTTGCAAAGCATTATGGAGAAAAAAAATCACTTGCATCCACCAGGATCTTGACTCTGCTATTATAGCAGATTAATCTCAAGGGGTTGGCTTTGTTCTTGTTGCTCTTATTATGAATTTTTCATTTTGTATTTTTTATGTTGTGAACTGCCCTGAGATCAGTGGATGACAGGTGGTATGCACGTTTGATAAATAATAATAATGCAGGGAGTTGGGGCACCCTGAGCCATGAATGCTCCATGCAGGCTAGGGCTGATGGGAACTAAAGTCCAACAACATCTAGGCTGAAGGGTCTTACGACTCCTCGCCCTTGCAAAGCACGTTTCGGCACGGTAAAACATGTTCCTTTCTTAATCTCTAGAGTCTAGACGCTTGTCCCGAGCATTTCCACGAGGCAATTCTGAGGTCTCTACACGTGAGAGGGAACAAAAGATCGACCTTTTTCATTATCTGAACAGGGGATTTCCGATTAAATATAGAACCCAGATTTAACTCCCCTCGCCTCGAAGCTATTCACTGATACCAATGTAGAGATTAATTTTTTTTAAACATCCCCCCCCCCTCAACTGAAAGAGGACGAATTCCTGTATGTGGCGCTATCGCCACATTGTTCCATTGTTCTGCCATATAGACAACCCTCAATTCCGGCCGCACTCTCCTTAAAAATAAGTAAATCTGGAGAATATTTAAATGTGGTTTCTCGATGGGAACCCGGAAAGGATAAAGAAAAATAGTGAGATTGCCTTCTCTACACTTTTCTAACTCTGGCGCGATAACAGGCTCTATTAGAAAACGGCGGGCTGTGTTTGACTCTCTAGCCTTTCCCTTCCCTCTGTGTCTATGGTTCCTCCGATGTCCGGCTTCCTCTGTGTCTATGGTTCCTCCGCTGTCCAGCTTCCTCTTCCGCCCTCCCTCCGCGTGATCCTGACGCGAGAACCCCGCCCTATGACGTAAACTCGGCCAAGGCGGAAGAAGAAGGGGAAGAAATAACAAGGACTGGAAAGGAGGGGACTGAGGCTGCTGCTGCTTTTGTTGTTGCTTTTGGGTAAGGGGCTGCTTCTCTTTTTCTGGGTTATTATGGGGAGGGGGTGTCCTGTCCTTTTCCGGGAGGGGGATTGGGAAAGCCCGCAGGGGTCGGGGAGAGGGGAGCTGTGCTGATGGTGTCGGGCAGCTGGTGGATTTAGGATTTAAGTGAGAAGATTGGGTACCTTATGTGGGGCTCTTCTTCCCCACCCTCGTTTATTTCCTGTTGTATTAACATAGTATATTATAGTATAATTATATGTAATGGTGTGTGTGTGTGTGTGTGAGGGGAGAGAGAGAGAGAGAGAGAGAGAGAGAGAGAGAGAGAGATTTACGATGAAATATATATATATATATATATATATATTATTTATACCCCTGCCTATCTTGCTAGGTTTCCCCAGCCATTCTGGGCGGCTTCCAGCAAAAGATTAAAAATACATTAAAACATCAGTCATTAAAAACTTCTCTAAACAGGGCTGCCTTCAGATGACTTTTAAATGTCAGATAGTTGTTTATTTCGTTGACATCTGATGGGAGGGTATTCCACAGGGTGGACGCCACTACCGAGAAGGCCCTCGATATAACTTTTCTGGTTGTCCCAGAGTCACGCAAAGTAAAATTTAGCAAATGCCCCTCCTTTCAGGCTGGTAAATCTCACCACATTATCCTATGAGTAATTATTTTGAGTATCCTATGAGTAATTCAGTAATTATTTTACAGTGCTGGCGTTTTCCTTTTTACTCTCCTCTCCCTCCCTCGCCAGGAGTTTATCACTTGCCTCGCAATGTAGATTTTCTAGATAACCTACAGTCAAATCTCATAGATGCTGTCGCCCTCTGTTGAGCTGCCTTGGCAGCTTTCTTTGTGGTGGTCAGATAGTCTACCATAAGCCTTTTATTTATTTTTTTGGTATGCCATGGCAGAAAGACAACATATACATGCAATAAACAAATGAACAAACAAACAAACAAACAAATAAGTGTGGTATTACAGTAAAGAGTGTGTGGATCAGGGTGCAGAATCTTTTTCAGACTAGCGGGGTGGGCACATTCCCTTCTGTGCAAACAGTGATGGGTGAGGTCAGAGGCAAAACTGGTCAGAGCAACAGAAGTAAAGTTTACCTTTGTACAGTAGGCTATTATCTACACATGCTCCTATCTGTCCTTCATCTTGGCAAGCATGAGGCATTATCAGAGATCAAGGACGCATTCCAGTCAGGTGAAAACACTCATGGAAGGTGTAAAATATGGCCAGGAAAGTTGGTATTTGTGATCTTGGGAGAGGGATGTGTGGCTGTGGAGGAGCTGTGGCCTGGTGATGGTCCTTAGGGCCAGCTAGAGATGCCCTAGGGGCCACATTTGGGCCTCAAACCTGAGTTCCTCCACCCCTAGTATCGACCAACCTCCCTCCACCCGACAGCATAAAATACTGAACAGGAGAGTTCTGTCAGTCTGTTGATGGTCTCAGTGGAGCTTAATGACAGGAACTCCTTGGCCAGGTTTCATGCCTGTCGGAATCATTGTCTGTTTTTCACTCCTGTTTCTATTCTGGGAGAATCCTCTCTTGGGTAGCTTTTCTAAGGAAGTTTAGTTGCTTTTGATCCTTGAATGGGAGACACGTTAGTGTATAAATGTACGTGAAAGTGGTTATAAGCTCAACATAAATACTTCAAAATGCCTTCCAGGTCTTGTTTATGGGTTTTCTTTTATATTTTTATATTAGAGTCATTAATAGGGGTTAACCTTCATCCCCTTGTCCCTCTCCTTTAATAATTGAAGAATCACATTCAGAGCCAAAAATGCTTTACAGGGTAATTAATTTTTGTTACTTAAGCAGTCTATATGAATGTGATGCTAATGCAGAAGCTCTGTATGAGTATGAAAGAGATGGAGATCTCCAGGCTGGTTGCCAAGTGACACTCTTCCATGCCTGGCTTGTCTCTTTGGCGGCATCAGTCCTGTGCCCCTGTCATTCTGTTTAGGTATGTATTCATTTTGGATTTGTATCACTCTGATCTGCAGGTAACAGTAGACTGACAGAAGGAAGTCACACACAGAAAGAAGGGAGAAAGAAGTAAAGGAGGGTGTTGTGTGTGTACAGTTTGCCTCTGAGATACCTTGTTTCCTTTCCTCTCCAAATCTCTACTGCCGAATTTGCCCTGGGCTTTCCCAGATTGTGGCATGTGTCTGTAGACATTAAGGAAGCCAACCCCTACCTCCCTTGCCCCACCCCTTGGTTTACACCTCTCTTGGTCATACTAGAGAGTGGCAAAGAGACACAATGGAGGGCCATGCCGTGTTGTGTGTGGTAGCCAGTTAAAATAATAAAGTTGAATAACACATTAAAAGGACATCCTACATTTTAACCTTGGTAAGACTCTGCTCAACTAAAGTTATTTCACAGCTTTCTACCAAAATATACAATGATTCAGCTACCAGTAAACCTTCAAGGGAAATTTTTTTGTAACTAGCTGCGGGTTACAAAAGAAACTTTTGGATAATCATGGAGGTCAGAGGGTAGTGGTTTCTTAGATATGTTTGGTGCATGAACCATGTTATGGGATTTACCACCAATAGACTTTTGTAAGGGTAGGCATAGGGATCTTGTGTGTGGCATTTCTGAACATTTGTTATAGACCAGGCTTCCTCAAACTTGGCCCTCGAGATGTTATTGGCCTACAATTCCCATGAGGAAGCCTTTTATAGACCCTCCTCTCCCTTTCATTTTCCTCATATTGCTTGGTGGGCCTCTGGCCCAGCTAACTACAGCATTGTGATGCTAGCATTGTGATGTCACACAGGCTGTGTCTTGGGCTCTGCCACTAACCTTGAGTTAGTAGTCTACAGCCTATGGCAGACAGAAGTTTGCTCAAAAATATGCCTGTGCTTTACTCCAGAAGTTCAGTATGCTGTCAGTGGCTGTTCAAAACATCAGATTGTGCTTTGGAACCGGGTAAGGCTGGCTGATACTGGGCATCTGCTCATGCCTAGAAGAGTGTTCCCTTTTTATTTTTCTGCTTGCTTTCTAGAAGTTACATTCTGTTTCTTTGGTTCTTTCATTCCACGCCCCTTCACTCAATTCATGAAGTTTCTATTATGTGCGCACAGCAGCAGAGAGCTGGTGCTGGGATGCGAGATTTGGAGAGTGTTAATATGATTGGTTGATTCAAACTGATATTTATTATTTTATTTTAATTGGAAGATTGCAACCTGTAGGACAATGGCCTGAGTGGCTTATAAAATTAAAAAATAATTCCACATCGAACTACATAGCAGGTGCTTAGGTGTTTCGTCATTATTATATTGAGTATTGGTAAGCAGTAAATGACAGCAGCCCCAAAAACTGAAACGGGTCAAAAACAGGGGTCAAAAACAGGGGTTAGTAAGCCGCTGTTGGCTCTAGCCTGTTAGCAAAGCATGATCAAAGCAAGAGGAAAAAAATGGGTATTTGCTCCTTTCAGAAAAGTGTATGGTCAAATCACCCATAGCTTGCTTTCTCTCTGCGATATTTTCATGGTCAGATATATTTTTCAGCCCTCGCTCTCTGGGCTTTTCTCAGTGCCCAGTATAATATGTTTATCATTAGGCTCTGGTAGTCGTTCCCCTCATAACCCATTATTCCTCTTTTTAGTGGCCATCTAGTGGTCAGAGTTCACTTTCGCTCTTACCACAAAGCACTTCATAAGGATAGATGTATGTATCTGTCTCAAGTCTCTCATCATCTGACTCTCTGCCTTGACAATTGTAGGCTGACTCATCTTCTGCCACAATGGATATGCTGTTTGGACGCCGGAAAACCCCGGAAGAGATGCTCCGGCAAAACCAACGGGCTCTGAACCGTGCCATGCGAGAGCTGGACCGAGAACGGCAGAAGTTGGAAACCCAAGAGAAGAAAATAATTGCTGACATCAAGAAGATGGCTAAACAGGGGCAGATGGTGAGCTTGGAAGTGCAGATGTGCCATCGGAGGGCAACCCTTATCTCCATCTCTAACTTGTTTCTCTAACCCCAGGATGCAGTGAAGATCATGGCGAAAGACCTGGTGAGGACAAGGCGCTACGTCAAGAAGTTCATCATGATGCGGGCTAATATCCAGGCAGTGTCCCTCAAGATACAGACCCTCAAGTCTAACAATTCCATGGCTCAAGCAATGAAAGGTGTCACCAAAGCCATGGCTACTATGAACAGACAGGTGGGTTGTCTCCAAGCCAGTCCAGCTAGGGGTCTGCAGTGCCAGGAGAGAGAGAGAGAGAGAGAACGTCCACTTGAGGGGACATAGCCTGGTTCTGGAGCACCTTCTTTGCATGCAGAAGGTGCCATGTTCCCTCTTTGGTATTTCCAGCATAAAGGATCCCAGGTAGCAGAGGATGGGAAAGGCCTCTCTTACTGACACCCCGGGGGAGCTGCTGATAGAGTAGACAATATTTGACTATATGGACAAATAGTCTGGCCTGAGAAAAGACAGCTCTCTGTTTCTTGCAACAGGATGTGCAGTAAGACAGGCTTTCTTAAAATGGGGTGTCCTTGGTGGACACACGATGGGAGGATGTCAAGGGTGAGAATCGGCTGTGGGTGCCTAAGCAGAAAACAACAAGTGGACAGGCCTTTTTCAAAAGCCCCTGAATCTTCAAAGGATGGGAAAAGATGTTACTAATGACCTAGATTGGGCACAGTTCTTCTTTCCTCAGTTTTGACCTTAGCTTCTCCCAGACAACAACAGCATCTGGAGCAGCTGACTTGTTTGCACTAAGGGAGGATTCACCAGACTGGATGTAAGGAGTTCTGGGCTGTTCATTCTGTTGTCTCTAATTATTGCTTCTTTAGAAATTAAAATTCAATCTGCCTCTTTCTTGGTAAGAAAGACAGCTTTCCATATTTAGTGATGTGATTGTGGTCCTACAAGTTCTTAAACCTACTACAGCTTCCACCTGTGTGGAAGACAGATGACTGCCTCTGTCTCTTTCTGGGATGCTGTAACAACAGGCTTCATGGGTTTCTTTCAGCTCAAGTTGCCGCAAATCCAGAAGATCATGATGGAGTTTGAGAAACAGTCAGAGATCATGGACATGAAGGAGGAGATGATGAATGATGCCATTGATGATGCCATGGGAGATGAAGAAGATGAAGAAGAAAGGTGTGTATACAATGGGGGACAGTTATGGGTCCACAAGCAAAGACAGTGGGGAGTGGGCGCCTCTGTGTCCCCATTGCTGCTTAGCTCTTAACATCTGTAGGTAGCTTAGGTTTTGGAATGATGCTTCTCCTTGGTCACATGAAGGCAGCAGCTTCCACACCAGAATTCCTGCTAAACTTCTATGAAATCTGGGCTTGCCCACTCTGATTTCTTGATGAGGTTCCTGCAAAGGGTGTGTGCATGTGGTAATTGAGAGAGAGGTTATTGGTGCTGCTTCCACCATCATTGAATGGTGAACATTGAAGGGAACAACAGAATGAGTTTGAGATCATTCAGATCATCTGTGGCATGTTAATCAAATGGAGAAGGAAGTGGGGATGAGCCTACTTGTCTTTCTCCTTCTGTTTCATTTCTGGCCATCATCAGTTAGAGAGCAACTGCTTTACTTTGTGCATTCTAGAACTCTGTTTTCTGTTCTAGAAGCTGTGGATTCTAGAACTCTTGTTTTCTATTGTGTAGGTTTCTTATGAGTTCCAGAACCCTGATTTTCCAAGGTTCTGAAATGCATGAGGTGTCTGCATGAGTAGAGAGGGCTCTGTACTAGAGCAGTCACCCTCTAGCTTGTGGAGGACCACTGTGAATGCAACGGAGGGTGGGGTGAGTTGTACCCCTGGTTGCACCCTTGCTTCCTTCTCCACGACATCATCACTTGAAGGGCAAGCTCCTCAATAGGGATATTATCCATGAGAAATATATACTCTTTGCCCAGCTGTGCATGCACACAAAAAATTATTGTATGCTTGTATATTTGTGTGCGTAGCTGAGCAATACTCAGATGCAAGGGACATGGGCTGACTGCGGATAAGACATTTGAGGGTGGTTGGGAGCAGCAGAATCCCAGCTGCTGTATCCCTACTACCTCTGTGCATAGCACAACATGTGGAGCCCTGTTCACAATGAAACAAAATACATAAGTTCACCCAAAATTTCACCAACAGTTGCTCCAGGGGGCAGGGCAGATAGGGGAGCAGGGAGAACAGGATGTGTAGGCACAGATGCATCTTGAGGTCTCATGTTCTCTTACCCTTCCATTCACAGTGACGCTGTTGTCTCCCAGGTGCTGGATGAGTTAGGTCTGACGCTGACGGATGAGCTATCCAGTGAGTATCTGTGCATAGTGAACATAGGAGTGGGAGGAACAGTTTGGCAAAGGCAAGAGGCCACAACTCACATTGCCCTTGCAGACCAGTGCAGTTCCACATGCTGGTAGGCACAAGTTCTGGTAGGCAGGGATACCAAGTCTGAGCAAGCAGAAACTGGACTGTTGTGAAATTTCTCTTGTTTAGCCCAGTAAGATTTCAAGCCTCATTATTTACCTCTTAAATCATGGATGGGTAACCTCTTGCCCTCCAGATACAGGGATGGTGGGTGTTGTAGTTCAACAACAACAACAGTTTTATTATATATATGCCACCCATCAGACTGCGTTGCCCCGGCCACTCTGGGCAGCTCCCAACAAAATATTAAAAACAATAAAACATCACACATTAAAAACTTTGATATACAGGGCTGCAATACCTAGAGGGCTGCAAGTTCCCATCCCTGGCTTAAAAAAACACCCTGTTAGTGTTGTAGAACCCAGAAGGGACACAGACTGAAACATAGTAAGGAAATGAAACAATGTACATTAGAAATAAGGTAAAGGTTAAAGACTTAAGAGTCTTTAACACCCTCCAGGTGTTGTTTAGCTGCACCATAAATTCAAAGCCACTTATACTACCTTAGCGGTCATGGCTTCCCCCAATGAATCCTGGGAACTGTAGTTTAAGGTTGCCCTGACAACTCTCCATACTTTTACGAACTACAGTTCTTCTCTTAGGATCCTTTGGAGGAAGCCATGATTGTTAAAGTGGTAGAAGAGGTAATGTAGGGAGTGGTTGTGACCTACATCTCTTGCATGCATATGTAGTTCTACCCACCGTCCAGGGTCCTTAGTGGGTGTGGGGTGGGTGCTAAGGGTGTGGCGAGAACTGGGGGAAGGGCGGGGAAGGGCGTCCCTTCTGCCACCTCAGACTTTCCTCTTCTCCCTTCCAGACCTGCCTTCGACCGGCGGTTCTCTGAGCGTGGCGGCAGGGAAGAAAGCCGAAGCCTCCTCTGCAGCTCTTGCCGATGCAGATGCCGACCTGGAGGAGCGCCTCAAGAACCTGCGGCGGGACTAGCGGGCACGGAGCTTGGCTCTCCTCCCTCCGCCGTTACCTGGCTCTTTGAAACCCTCCTGGCGTTGGGATGACTTCTGCTGCGGCAGGGAGCAGGGCCTCACGGGCTCCTGAGGGGTGTGGCTGTGGGCAGCATGAGGGGTGGGAATGGGTTCCATGGAGCTGTGTAGTGCTCTTGCTCCCCCTCCCTTTCCTTTTTTAAAAAAAGGACTTTAAGCATCACTAGGTGAGGTCATGGAGGCAAAGGGTTTTCTTTTTCCTGTATCTTGTCAGTGCCTCCATTCCACAAGCCTGGGTGGTTTGGAGACTCGGGCGAGCTCTCTTCTGAATGGTGGGGGAAAGTGTGTTCAACATCCCCTACTGTAACCCCTGCCCAGTCCCTGATAATAATTCCCCCCCCCCTTTGGTGGTGATGGTGAGACGAGAAGAGAAGCACCAGGCAGCACCTTGGCTGATAACCTCCTGCTCCCGCGAACGGGGCAAGAGACACTCCGGCACTTTTCCTGGCTTAAAAGCTTTATATACAGCCCTGCTCCCTGGCCTCAGGTGGGCGTTGCCATTGCGTCTGTCTGTCTCTTGTAATAAAGGTTGTAGATTTGTATTGAACGTTCCTGTGGCGTCTGCTCTTGCTCCCATGGTGGAGTGTCAGAGCTGGGAGGCCCAGTAGTCTCGGTTAGGCATAGGCAAACTCGGCCCTCCAGATGTTTTGAGACTACAGTTCCCATCATCCCTGACCACTGGTCCTGTTAGCTAAGGATGATGGGAGTTGTAGTCCCAAAACATCTGGAGGGCCGAGTTTGCCTATGCCTGGTCTCGGCACTGCTGTCGGTGTGTATCTGGCTTTCTGACACAACCCGTGACTTTTGGAGAAGTGTACATAGGTGTTGCATGCAGGGGATTATTGTAGGTTTTAGTGCAGGTGTAGAGAGTTTTGGCCCTCCAGGTTTTGTTGAGCCACAGCTCCCATCAGCCCCACCAAGCAGGGCTAGTGGCTGGAGTGAAGGGAGTTGTAGTTTGGCAACATCTGGAAAGTGAAAGGTTCCTTGCCCCTGGTTTAGTGTGTTGACTATGTTTGCTTGCCTCTTAAACATGACCCCAGGCGCTGGTTGTGGAGCAGCCGCCAAGTTCCACTCTACCCGGCCTGCCCATCACCTTGAAATTCTCAAAATGGACAACATGGGTTGAAATGCAGCACTCTTGAATGTTTAGCAGGGCCCTGTGCCACCAACTTCAGCTATGGTGTGACTGGAATATTGTGGCACCCTGATTGTCTTTCGAATTGGAGAGGCTGGAAAGTATTCTGCAAACATGAAAATTTGCAAGAGGCAACTAAGAAGAAAAGCCTGGACGTCACATAAAGCTTTTGGAGCAATCCTGAGAGTGGGTCTGGATCAGATAGGGCAGGTTTCTAACTTGTCTGATTTGTGTTTGTCTTTCTACTTATTTATTCATGTCCTTGTGAATCAGACTTTGCGAGTTCTGTGATGGGATCCAGATTCTGAGGTGCAATAAGTTCTGCTAGTAAGCAAGAGTGCGAACCCAGTTTTGAAATCTTTGTGCCACACTGGTAGAAGGGATGTTGCTAGTATCTTGAGCAACAAATGTAAGAATCTGCATGGGCAAGTCTTACACCCTGAAACACGAATGCCCAAATCCTACACAACCCTAGGCTGCAGTGGCCCCGAGAGAAGTTACGTTTGCAGCATGCTGTAGGTGGAGGAAGGAGCTGATCTCTTCCTATCCTTGAGATCAATGTGCAAAGCAGCCACGTGGGCTCAGTTGCCTCCCAGACTGGGCCATAGTGAGTGGCCTGGATACAGGCAAGAGAACGATCCCTTCAAAGCTGAGGGAGTGCACTGTGAAATATCCTTTTACGCCCCCTTCCAGGTCAACACATTATTGTGTGCAGCATCAGTGTATGCAATTGTGCCTGATGTTTCCTTGCTAAAATGGCTGGTTGGGGCTGGACTGAAGAACCCCGGAAAGTAAAGGAAACTTAGAGATGGACTGAGTTTCTAATATTTGCACCACATTTTACTGGAGAAAGAGCTGCCCATTTTCTTGGATTATATGGGCACTTAACTTCTGCAGGCTGCATCAAGCCTGTTGAACCAAGGTCCACAGAGACAGTTCCCCTTTTCTTTTTGTTTTTTTTACTGGGTTGCCCCAGAAGTTTAGTTGAAATGTCTTCTGAGATCTGGATGCAAAGGACTGTCTGCATGTGTGATGTCTAGGATTGGTTGTGGCGACAACAATGAGGAGAAGTAGAAATGGACCTCTTTCGGGGCTGGCTCAGCGGGCACTTGAGGCAAGAAAGGATCATAAAGCGCTTTTTCAAACTTTTCTTTTAAGGTGCTATATATAAATGATACATATTTGAAGCAGATACAGCAAAGGCAGGGTCAATAACCTCCTGGGGGAGGCAAGGATTTCAAGGTGGGCCAGGAGCACCCTGATGTGGGTGGATTAAAGAGCAACGACTCGGTAACTAATGCAGGCCCAGCCTGTGTAAAATAAAAGGGCTTTATTGCACTTGGGAGCCCTTGCTCCAGCGGCTCCAGGGAGCGTCTCCTCCAGCTCTGCGCAGTCTCCACCCTGGAGCTTTGCTTCTTGAGTGCCATGGAGTTTCCGGGAGCCGGAAGACTCAGTCAAGCAGGTCCCTCAGTGACTTGGCGGCTGTAAGAATAAGGAAGGGAAACCATAAGGTGATACAGCTGGGCGTTCCTCCCCTCGGCATTACATTCTCCAGCTTCTCTCTCTTTCCCAGCCCCTACCTATTCTATACCTGTCACAATTTCTGTGAAGAATGCATATAGCAAGGTGGCACTGTGGTCTAAACCACTGAGCCTCTTGGGCTTGCTGATTGGAAGGTCAGCAGTTTGAATCCCCACGATGGGGTGAGCTCCCGTTTCTCTGTCCCTGCTCCTGCCAACCTAGCAGTTCGAAAGCATACTAGTGCAAGTAGATAAATAGTTACCACTGCAGCCAGAAGGGAAATGGCGTTTCTGTGCGCTCTGGGTTCCATTGCACCAGAAGCGGTTTAGTCTTGCTGGCCACATGACCCAGAAAGCTGCGGACAAACGCTGGCTTCCTCGGCCTGAAGTGAGATGAGCGCAGCAACCCCATAATCAAGTTAGACTGGATTTAACCATCCAGGGGTCATGAACTTTTACCTTTACCTTAGTATTGCTGACTGCAAGCCTCCCCCTAGCCTTAGATTTATGGCTGCTCACTCTTGTTTGGCAAGGCTCCTCTGACTAGCAGAAATCCAGCACGTGGAGCTTCCTCCCATCTTGTCATCTTGGGAGGAAAAGCTTTGATGTGCCAGCCAGGGCTCTTGTGTTAAATGCCAAGGCACCCTTTAGGGTGTGTGTGTCAGTACTAGTCTCCAGGGTGGGCTGATATGTTATTCTTCCCCATTCCTCATACTGCCTCTCATCTATGCTGTATTATCCCTGGTCCACAACTATATGTCCCAGAAGGGTCACTTTTGAAAAAGAGCTAGGAATGGAGAGCCTAGGTCTTGTTGCCACAGCCGCCACTACCTCAGGGACTTCCTTTGGTGGCAGGTAGTCCTGTGTCCCAGGGTGCTGCAGTTAATGCATCCCATTTACTGCTGAGTCCAGAGTATTGCTATTGTCTCTATACCTTTTAAATTCAGCACCCACCCCTTCATTTCAACTGTTTGCGCTGTATAGGACAATATCTTACCAAGGGGTTGGCTTCTAGATCTTGGTGGGCCATGCCCAGCGCCCGCAGACACGAGTGGTATGCCTCCAGCAGCTCCTTGCATGCCTCTCCTCCCTTTTCTTTAATGCTACAGGAGGTAAATGGGAACAGTGAAGAGCCTTTACATTTCCTGCCCTGTAAAGATTTTGACTTGCAAAAACCCCCAAACAAGCATGCACACTTGCAGCAGCTTGGAGTGGTTCAGTGCCTAGATGTTGTGCTTTGGCAACCCTTTTTTATTCTAGGTTTGCAGGACTACTCCATAATGTGCTTGTGAGCCTATTATCTGGATAGATCCAAGGCAGGCATTTGCACCCTCAAAAACCATAACCTGGCAGCTCATATGGGAAGCACCCACCCACCCAGTGGAACGTGATGGAAGGAATTTAGCTTAACAAAGTGCATTTAAACATGCTAGAAATTTGGGTTTGTGCAATTAAAGTGGATTAAAACACTCTATTGCCCTGGCCCTAGTGCAACAACTCCATGTAAACAACAGTCGTCTTGTGGTTGGGATAGCGAGGGGGAGTGCATGGCAAATGAATGGTTAACAGGAAGTGTATAAACGTGCAGCAAGCACAAAAAACGGGATGGATGCCTGTCATGTAAATCTCCCTGTAACCAAATCGGAAGTATTGCCTAAGAATGACTGGGCATGTTCTAACCTGTGTGAGCTTTGTGCATGTTCAATAAGCAGGTCATCTAGAGAGGACACCTTCAAGGTTCTAAGGGCTAAACAATAATGTGATTTCTCCTGAAAAGCGATAAAAAAGAAACAACCATCATTTTGCCATAACAAGGTCTTGGGTGTCTGAAGAGAAAGCCAATAAACATTTCCTCATGCAATCAGCAAATTGGGCTATAGATCAGGAGTGAAGATTTTAAAAATAGAGGTCACGAGGAATTCAGGACCTTGTCCTTGCTACCATTATAATCTGAGTGCTTTCGATGAGCAGCAACAGCACCTTCCCCTCACTTGTAACTTTCACCTTGCATATTTTGTGCCTTGTGTCAATTAACTTTAGATGGATTGGCCGCCAGGTGGTAGCAGAGGGCCACCCATAGCCAGGAGAGACTCGCTGCCTTCTTGATGCTTGCTGACCTTGCTAAAGGTGTCTTTGTTTCTGTTTTTCCTACTATGTGTTTTGATCAGCTGGATGGCTGGCCAAAATAAGGCAGCTGAACTCTTTTCTAACTGCAATGCTGGGCAAAGTGTCACCTATTTTCTCCTTCCTTTAAAAACAACAGCAACATACTATGCAGTTGTTAATGGAAGAATAGTAAACCCTCCCAGATAGAAGAGTGGTAGCCTGGAACAGGCTCATTCTCAAAAGGCTGCAAACTGCTTGCAGATACTACCTACCACCCTCCAACCAAGAGACCCAAGTGCTGGCGGTTAGGCCTGCGGGCCAGAGATAGCAGCAGCAAAGCTGGCAGAGGGAGGGTCGCTCCTGAGATAAGCATAGGGAAAGGACCTGCTGGAGCCTGCAGATCTATTCGGAGCCAGCTCTCATTAAATGCCAAGAGAATTGCTGCCTGTTTGCCCTGGCCCCTGTTCTGGTACTCTCTCAGAAACTTAGCAGGTGAAGCTTTTGACGGCAGGGAGAAGAATTGCAAGTTTGGTGGAGCTCCCCGTGGCACCAATTGGGAATTTTAGAGACCTAGGTCAGTTCAGTACCTTTGGGAGCTAAAGCAATTAGGAAAGGCTAGTTTCCCTTTCTTCGACTCGTCTACGCCTTAGGTGTTGTAGTATTTCAGTTGTAGTAGCTTGAGGTCACACTGTCTCGTAAGTACATAAGTACATCAAGCTTACATCTCATTTAGCTCACGTAGTCTCTGCTTTTGAGGGTGGACCCATCCACAGGTTGGTTGGTTCTTGATGCCTCTGAACTAGTGACCCTAAGAAAGCAGCATGCAAGGTAAGCCGCTTGCAAGAAAGAGTCTGGGTGTTACTAGACAATGCAAGATAACTCATGGAGGAAGTAGACCTGCCTGAGCTTCACTGGGTTCTGGCAGAAGTGACACTGACAGAATATTTTTGAATCAAAAAGACTCGAGGGAAGGTCTTTATAAGAACACTTGCTTCAAATTATCAAATAATATTTCCATAATGGCCAGAGACAAGAGTATAACACAGATAAAAACACAATGCACTTGCACAGTGATAAAAAACGTGTTTCAAAATATTATTAAAATAGTTGTGCCTCTCCATAAAGACACTCAACCGAAGTTATTTTTATGAGATTTTTCCCCAATAGAAAAAGCTCTGCTGAAATGTTAAGGATTATTCCTGGCCTCAAAGCCAGGGAGGTTCTCTTGGAAAGAACCTAATTTACAACACAAATGTATATTTATAGAGGTTTCCGATTGGCTTATGTACAACCAATTTATGTGCGTCCAACTGATTGCGCACGTGCGCATCACAGCAACCCGTAAGTGGCTGGAAAAGGTCAGAACAGGGGCATAATGGGCTTATGCACACTCGGCCATCGTGTGATAACCCAAAATGCAATGCCTGCGTAAATGGGGGGGGGGGGCTGTATCACAGTTAACTAAGAAAGGGACTAAGTTTAGCGTACTTTAACAATGAACTATTAATTTTATTATAAGTTTCAGACCTTATCCAGGAATATTTTCCCCAGCATCTTCGAAATGACCGATTTCCTTTAAGTTCCAAAATAAGATACTGTACTTGAATTTCTGGTTATTACTGAGTTCCTTTCCTTTGACTCCTGTGGCATTTCAGCAAGCCTAACTGGTTTAAAGTCCATTCATTCAATAAACCATTCCATCTACACCCATTTACATCACATGAGAAGTATCAACAACACTATCTTTACTAATCAGCCAAGTTTCCTCTGAATTCCTGAACTGCACCACTTTTCTAGAGTTTTTGTCCTTCGTGCTTCCCCCACCTCTAAGGATTGTTGGACTTCTGCAGTTTTTGATGTCTGCCTTCCCTGCACAGCTGAATCAACTGAGTCTCCACAGAAGAGAGAGGTCATCATGCAGCAAAAAGTCAATTATGGTCAATCCTGATGTACACTTGGGTGTAAGTAAGGCTCTTTAACTTCAGTGGGGCTTCTCAGTAGTAAAAGGCATACCCACCAACATTTCTCCGATGAAAAGAGGGACATCCCATTCCATAATGATAAGTTTACTATTTATACTCCCCGCATCTTACTGAGTTGCCCCAGCCACTCTGGGCAGTTTCCAACATATATAAAAACGCAATAAAACATTAAACACTTCTCTATACAGGATTGCCTTCAGACGCCTCAGGGGTCGGATAACTCCATACCCTCCAACATTTCTCCAATGAAAATAGGGATATCCTAAGTAAAAGTGGGACATTCCGGGATCAAATCAGAAACCGGGATGGTGTTTCTAAATCCGGGACTGTCCCTGGAAAATAGGGACACTTGGAGGGCCTGAAAGTTCGACGGGTTTTCATAAAAGGTAAAGGAAGAACACCCCCACCTCATGAATTGAGAATATTAAGTGAATTATTCTGCTAACAATGAGACCATGATGGCACCTCCATGGTAACTGTCTCTCTTGGCATGGAGGGCATCCAGCCCTTTGTGACCTGATAGGAGAGGGATCCCACTGAGATCAGAATAGTCTTCACTGCTGTTTCTGCCTCTCTCTGCCTGGTTCAGTTGCTCAAATTCCTCCTCACTTGGGCCCCTTTCCTGTCTGCTACAGCTGAGCACATTCCAGACAAAAAGAGCCTCAGGGCGACAGCTTTGTCCCTTTGTTGGAAGCCAGTAGGTATGGACCATTCTTGGATGTTAACTTATGGTTACCAGAATTTTTTCAATGAATCTGGGGACACTTTTTTTTTTGAAGCTGAGTAGCAACAGGGAGTCAGCAGTGGGGATGGTGAGGCAAAAGACCCTGGGCCCAAGCACACATGCAAATTGTATAAAGGCGCAAAGCCCTTCTTTCGCACCCTGTGAAACAAAAATGTTTTTTAAAAACTGGGCAATGGCTGCTTGCCTGTGGCTGCCGAGCCTCCCCCGATCTGTCAAAACAAAGGGGGAAGGGGACAGGAGATCGGGGGAGGCTCGGGAGTCATGGGCAGGTGACGCGTCATTGCCCAGTTTTAAAAAAACACTGCGCATTTATGTTTCACAGGGTGCAAAAGAAGGGCTTTGCACCTTGCCCGGCAGAGAAACCGCGTGCCTTGCACCCCTCCCCCATCAGTAAAAACAAAGGGGAAAGGGGGCAGGAGATTTGTACCACTACACGCCCCCAGTTCCCCTTTGGCAGTAGTGGCAGCAGTGAGCAGTGAACAGCTCCTGAAGCCAGCCAGAGCCAACTGTGCTACCAGGCTGGTTCCAGGCTACTGAGGCTGCCACTGCCACGTTTCCCAGGGACAGATTTGCAAATCTGGGGACATTCCGGGGACGGAATTTGTCCGGGGACAGATTTGCAAATCTGGGGACTGTCCCCAGGAACCCTATGTTAACTTCTTGGCCTGTGTTTCTAAAGAAGGTGGGGTTAATCCAGCCATGCTCATCCCTGTGTAGCTCATATCAGGCGCAGACAGATGTCAGGTTTGCAGGAACTTCCAGAGTGGCTGGCGCAACCCAGCTGGATGGGTGGGGTACAAGTACTTATTATTATTACTGTGAGGTCCATCAGTCAGAGCCAGGTGCAAAATGGTGTCTTGGAGGGGCCCGAGCTGAATGCAAAATGCTGGTGTGGGTGGAGTTAATTATCTCCTGTATTCCATAAGCCATACTCTGGGGTAAGCTATTTATGCAAGTTTGTATCTTCATTGATATAGCTCAGGGATTCTAACACCTAACTGAGCACAAAGGAGATATACCATTAGATGCAGAGATACCGAAGGATCAGAAAAGATTGTTTATGACTGCAACAACAGCTGCAAGGATGTTGGTTGTCCAGAGCTGGAAATATGACAAGGTCCCTACCAGAGTGGAATGGCAGAATGAGCTGTTGGACTATGCAGAGATGGCAAAAATGACTGGGAAAATCAGAAACCAGGAGGATCAGAACTTCAACAAAGAATCGGGGAAAATTTATATTATACTTGAGAGACCACTGTAAACACTTGAACTCTTTAGCAGGTCTTAAATAACTCTTGTAATGTTACATAGACTTTGGACACAATGGAAACCTGAAAAACTAGAGTGATTTATAATATGCAGTTGAAAAAGTTAACTAAAGAACCAATGGAGGGGACAAGGGAAGTCTAGAGATTTCGGAAGAATCTTGTGTAATTTTTACTATTTGTGATTTTGAATGTGAATAAATTTGTAAAACCAAATAAAAATTATTTAAAAAACAAAACAAAAAACAAAGGAGATGTACCATTGATTCTAATAGCCCCTTGAGGACTGTTAGCCCCTTGTTAGGTCAAGGTTTGGTTTGCTATCTTCTGCCCACCTTGACTTGCATCCCAAAGACTTTCTACATCTGTTTGGTTTGATGTATTGACTGGCAGCTCCTACACAGCGGTTTTAGATAGACTGCAGGAGAATGCTTTGCAGGCCTTAACAGCACACACAAAACACTTCACGTTCTATTTATCCCATTACGTTGAGGCTAGCACAGACATGGCATAAGCTAACAAGGAATGGCCAAGTGTGTTTGTTATCTAACCGAGTTTTGTCAGTCCCTCCTGGTTCAAATTGCATGGAACTAACAACGGTCAATTTTGTGTGTGTTTAATTCGGACGAAGGAGCTTTCTTCATTATTTTTAAATTGTGTGAGCGGAAGTGTGTACAGGGACACTGCGGCAAGTAAAGGGTTACTTGCGCAGGGCTAGACAAGCCACATTATTGCCGCATGGCTGTCCACTCTGTTTGGTCCTAATGAAGCCTGTGCTGAGTCAGCTTCTCTCCTGCTCCCTGCCTCTCTGGTTGCCATGCCATAACATCCTTCTCCATTTTGGACGTTCTGGAGTTAGTGTAGAAAATGGAGGTGTGTTGCCCCATAGGGTGCTATGTGCTGGTTAGACCTGCCGCCTGGCCCCCTTTGTGTTTTGGCAGGAAATGGTAGGCGAGGGAAAACTTAGAAGCTACTTTAAAGCGCTGGGCGTATTTAAGAGTGCCAAAAGATGCAGAACAACTTGTAGGATGGTTGGTGAAACATTCAGCAGAACTCTACCCCCTCCCTGCCGTCCGCCCCACATCTGGCTCTGTTCACTGAACAGTGGCATTAGCAGGCAGCAAATCCACCACTGACTCTTCTTCCGATAAGGAGATGGGGGAAAGCTTCCTCTGCTGAGCAGTGTGCTGGCACACAGGGAGTTATCACAGACCATCACACCAATCCCACAGTTCCACGCAGGGCCTGTTGCCAGGGAAACGCAGCAGGAAGAGCCCAATGTGGGTCAGGGATGTGCTGCTGGCAGTGGATTAGTTGGGATCCACGTGGTTGTGCAGGTGCCAGCCATTGGAGACGTTTGCTGCGTAGAGATAGGAGGATCTGGCTGGCTGCCTTTGCCTGTCGTCTCCCATCAGGTCCACAGATTAACAGGATTGAGCATGCAAACATACAGTACAGAGTTCTTTCTTTCTTTCTTTCTTTCTTTCTTTCTTTCTTTCTTTCTTTCTTTCTTTTTCTTTGCAAAGTACAATTTTAAGTGTTCATAGATTTAAAAGATTCAGCACCTGCAGTTTTTAACACTGAAATCCCAATAGGTCAGAAGTAAGATATTTGGTATATGCTCTTTTGGTCCCTTCCAACTCTACAGTTCTATGATTCTTCATTAAAAAACCCCCAAACTCATTCAACTTGGATTGAATTTGGCCCAAATCCTGCACAGCGATCAGAGATCTTTCCTGTCTCCCCCTCACCATAACTGATAAACTTAAACTGAAACCTACCTACAAAGAGATTTTAAGTAGTAAGATCTCAACTTAATTTCAAATGACAAGAGATTATTTATTATTATTAAGGACTGAACTATTATCACCATCATCGTCAAAAATCCTAAAACTGAGTACTTAAAAAAAAAGCATTTTAAGGTTCTCTTTTGCCTTTTAGTCAGCAAAAGCTATGCTTCAATCCATCTGTAGGATAGATCAAGTTGATAGGACTTCCCCAAGCCAATACAGTCTTAATGCCTTGGTACTCGAACCCAGAAGTGAGTGTTCCGGTTTGCAAACGTTCTTTGAAACCCAAATGTCCGACGGGGCTTCTGCGGCTTCTGATTGGCTGCAGGAGCTTCCTGCAGCCAATTGGAAGCCGTGCTTTGGTTTCTGAATGTTTAGGAAGTCGAATGGACTTCCAGAATGGATTCCGTTCGACTTCCAAGGTACGATGTATAGTCAAGATTCGTCAGCCTTGTTGGCACTAACATCACAATAACAAACATTGATATTTATACAGTGCTCTCTTTCTCTTGACCACAGCTGCTCTAGGCCCACAGCTTGAGACAGGTTGCTCGCTAGACCCGGCCATGTGTCCTACTTTACAGAGGACAGTCCTCTATTTGATAGGCCATCAGTCCTCTTGCCACAAACCCTTTTTTCTGCTGGAACTTGCCGAAACTCAGTTCCAGCACCTTTCAGGTGGGTGCCATTGCCATAATAAGAGAACAAGGGAGGAGGTGTTCATGGTGAGTTCCGGCACCTCTTTTTCTAAAAAATAGCACTGGTGACATATACTGCATTTCTATTTGAATTACTATATTATTTCTAAATTTTGCACCGGTAGATATACATTGAGCTGTGCATGTGTTATGTAAACCTGTATCTTCTGTCTTGGCAATTTGTAAGCAGACACATCACTGCTCCGGCTTTCCTCGACAAGGTTCAATGATGGGGATTGCACAACTTCTCTAGGTATCTGAGCACACATTGGATGTGAGTCATGACTTGTATGTACGAAGAGCGCTGCTGGATCAGGCCCATGGCTCATCTAGACCAGCTTCCTGCTCTCCCAGTGGCCAGCCCAGATGCCTATGGGAAGCCTGCAATCAGGACTTGAGCTCAGCAGCCCTCTACCCACCCGTGACCCCCAGCGACTGATATTTAGAGACATATGCTGCCATTCCTTGTCCTGCCCCTTTGCTGACCTTGGCAAGTGTGTCGTGTCTCTCTTCCCTCAATAAGCCCCCCTCCCTGAGTCCAGTTATGTAATTGATTGTCCCCTGCTGATCAAAAATCCCTGCAGCCTCATTAGCGGCAGCTATGTCCCCATCCCCAACACAGCCTGGCAGATGGCAAGTCACAGGGCGTTCTTGTCATCCTGCATTAGTACCAACAGGCAGATCAGAGCTGCTGGGGTCGATCAGAGTGTGTTGCGACATTTTTAATTCACAGATTTATTTACATGAAATGCACCCCACTTTTCCTGTCCAAACATAAACCAGTCAGAGTGACTAATCTTAAAACCACGAAAGCACACACATAAAACACACCTACGCTAGGGCTGCTATTTGTCCAGATTTTCCCCAACATTACCAGGATTTCAAAGGCGGAATTGACATCCGGGGGGTCTTTTCCGAAAGGTGGTGCTTTGTACTGGATCTTAGACAAGTCAATAAAAAAACCCTGTTTTTTGGGGGGTATTTTTGTAAAAAAAAAGAAGCTCAAAAAATTTGAGGGTTTCCTAAAAAAAAAGGTCAAAATTTTTAGGGTGTCCTTGTTGAAATATGACAACCATAACCTACACCCACAAGGTACTCCGAAAAAGTATAACAAAAAAGTTACACAAAGGTCTGCTTACACAAAGTCCCTATCTGCGCTATGATGTGGGGTGTGAGACACCCTGAATTCCTGGGTCCAAGAAAAGCTAGCATTTAATTGAGGTTTGGAAAGTTACACTGTGCCATGCACTGAACCTTAGGTTAACAAGCGAGGCCTGCCTGGTGATAGCTAGCTGAGTGTGGGTTGCTAAGGGGACAAAGACCAGGGCCACCCATCAATAAAGTATTTAAGAAGGCAAGGCTATACCAGATAGCTATATCCAAAAGAACTGGATATAGGAGACCACCATTTTTCTCACCAAAGAAAATTGTTCCATCAAGAATGAGACATATGTGAAGCCATCTTTTATTGCTTTTGGTTTGTAAGCTGCCTCAGGCACTTTGCTTTGGAAAAGCAGTATAAAGAAAAATATCTTAAAATAATAAACAGTAATGGTGTATATTTGTTATATGCGTGCAGTATTGCAATACTAGCACCTTTTTTTTTTTGCTTGAAGTGTGGTGGCTTTGCTCTGGAATGTATGTATGTATGTATGTGCAAAATGACTGCTTTTCATTAGGTGTCTGCCCTGTCTCTAGAGAGCAGCATGTACCCTGCCAGCTCATCTTTTCTAAGTCTTTTTTAGCTCAAGCCACCTGGTCATTAGCAAAAAAAGGAAAAAAAAAGGGGAATGAGCTTGGTAGTGTATTATTTCTGGTAAATCCAAACTATCATCTTCCAAAAGAAAATCCCCTCTGCAGGCATTTTAGGATTAGCCTGGCAGACGGAAACAAGTGTGTGTGTGTGTGTGTGCGCGAGTGAGCGAGAGAGAGAGAGAGAGAGATTATAAAATCACAGTGATGTCACAAAAGAAAAAGCAGGGGACAGTAGGGTAGTGGTGAGGGGAGAGGTGCTTAAGGAAAGGAGAGAATATCTCCAAAATTACAAAGGGATGCAGGCTTTGTATTTGAGATTTAAAGCCTAGAGATCTCTAATAGGGTTGCTGTATTTCAAAGTGAAAATCCGGATAGAAAAGGTTATTTTTGCCACCCTTCCAATGTTTTTGAGCTATTTTTAGGGAAAATAACCAAAAGCAACATTGCCAACAGGGGTTGTCACATGTCCAGATTTCCCCGGACATTTGTTTTTTAATCGATTTCTGCCTGGTCACTGCTTCCAATTGCAGTATTCTGGATATATCTGGGAAATTCCGGACATATGGCAACCCTGTACTATAGCCGAATTCTCAGCATTCCTCACTGTACACAGAGCATTAGTCACAATCCATATCTATCCTATCATTTATTATGAAATGCTGCATTTATCCCAAACCAGCTTGACCTGAATTGATAAAAAGAACAACCTAGCCATGTTCTAAGCCAACAATGTCTCTACACAGCTTGATTGTGGCTGCCTTGAGAGGGCTGTCGCTCTGGAATATGGCATCAAAATACAGAAAACAAGCAAACAAAATAATTGTCCAAGATTATTTACTGAGCAAGAAGTAGGTCTTCTGGGTGCATTTGAAACCAGAGCTGAGACTAAGTAAGACTATGTTGGAAGATTTCTAAACATAATCTGCTGCCTCTCCCTTCTCTATGGTTTCTAGCTGAAATATAGCCAGGGCAGAGGTGAGGAGTCCATGTGTATACATAACCCTTCCCCCAATTACGACTCCCTCCAACTACTGTGGTGGAAAAATACACATAAAACTTGTGCCTTCCTATTCCTAAAACCACTGATCTAACCCAATAAATAAGGCTGCATACACCTTTTAAAGCACATTTGAAGCACATTCGTTCACTCAGATAATTCTGGGTATTGTAGTTTGTTAAGCATTGCCGGGAATTGTAATTGTGTGAGGGCTAAACTACAGTGCCCAGAATACTTTGGGGGGGGGGGGGAATGTGTTTTGAAGGGACTTTAAAGGTATACACAACTGTTTTGTGTCCTGAAGCTAGAGTGTGAACTTACAAAACTAAATTTATTTATCCACACCATACATTTAGAAAGCACATTGCTTTCCCCAAAGAATTCTACAGACTCTAGTTTACCCCCTCAGAGCTACAGTTTCCAGCACGTTTAATGCACAGTTCTCAAGATTCTTTGGGAGAACTCCCCCCTCCAACTTGGGATTTAACACGCTGAAAGTTCTTACCTATTAATATTAGGCAGGCACCCTTGCAAGTTTTAGGCACTTGCCAAAGCCTTAATTTGGTTCAGCAATCGTATCCAGACACATACTTTAGTTACACATAGTCGTTTTAAACATTTGCTGATTAAATCTGTGTTATTTGGTTATTGTTTTATATTCAGTGGCACCTCGGTTTTCTGATGTCTCCGTTGTTGAACGTTTTGGTTTTCAAACGCCGAAAACCCAGAAGTAAATTGCTTCCGTTTTCAAACGTGCCTTGGAAGTTGAACAGCTTCCGCTGCGTGTATCTGTTGCTTTTCACAATTGTCTCTATTGAATTGGCAGACTGCCCTTTGCGCCTCGGTTTTCCAACGTTTCGGAAGTCAAACAGTCTTCCAGAATGGATTACGCTTGAAAACCGAGATACCACTGTATATTGTGCAGAGGTTTTTCAATGTTTTTATTAAGTGGGGTGTGTGTGTATGCGCAAAATAAATTAAAGGATAGGCTTGGTTGGAGCCCTGTATTTTAAAATTTTGGTGCATTTGGCAAAATCCTGTTACCAGGAATGGGTCAGAGTGCTAGTTCCTGTGGGGAGCTTTGTGGGGCCAAATGCATCCGTCACAGAATCACCCTGGCCTTTGGCCCAAGAGGAGGATTTACTCCTTACCCTCTAATCCTCCTAGTTGAGCTTTAGCTGCTTGAGTTAATTGAGGCTCAGGAGGCTCAGGGTCTGAATAGTATCACTGCAAAGAACGGCAGAAGAAATGCAGAGCTGTCATTTCCTCTCCATCAATTCTCTCCCCCCCCCCCCCCCACATAGCACCTTTCATGTGCAAATACAATCTTCTACCTGTCTCCTCACAACCACCCAGCATAAAGTTACACCCATTTCACAGAGAGGCAACTGAGGCTCCAAGACTGGTCCATGCCACTCTGGGACTTGAACCTCAGGACAAATGCTGCACGTTGGTCCTCCACCAGACCAAACACAATTGGCTGCTGCGAGATGGTCTTCTACAGTTAATAGTGATAACTGGCCACAGTTATGGACAACAGAGTACACACTGGAAAGGCAATTACAACCAGAAACCTGTCTGTCTGATACGTGTCTTTCTTTTACTCATTCATTATATTTTTAAGCATACACTTCAAATAAAATTTTAGGTTCACATCTTTTTTCTCTCTTTTAAAGAAAGAGTAATATGTGAATTGGCTCTAGGAAATGCAGGACGGGTACTCCACTGTCTTATTCAGCCATTATCTGTTGGTGTTTGCAAGCTTTTGGGTGTGGTGTTTTTGTGCCGATGAACTTTTTCAAACTGATAGACAAACCTGTGTAACTTGAAAACTGACATCACTGACGTCGGCCTAGTAAAAGACATTGCCTTATTAGTCTGTATGATTATGATGATGTGTTGTGCTATTTCTTCACAGCTGTGCTAAATAGTGCACACAATGTAAGTGTGAAATGACCCTTACCCGAAAAGTTGGCAGTTTTATTAGAGGAGTCCAGGCCCCATTTGTTTGTTTATATATTTATAATTTACACTTTCATAAAAAAAATAAAAATCAAGGTGGTATACAACATATAAGAATAAAATCAATAAAAGGCGCCTACAAAAACACCATTAAAAATCAGTAAATGCTGATCGGTTAAAAAGAGAAGAGGCAAACCAGCTGGACTTGGTAAGACGCACTCCTTGCCACAGACTTGGACCTCTGGTGACAGAGAGAGATCAAGGAGTTTTCCTAAAATGTGTCCCTGCTCCTTTTAGAAGGAGTGCAACCCCCTTCCAAACAGGCACTGGGCTTATCTCCGATTTAAATCAAATGTAGGTCCAGAGGTGACAGTCTGGAAAAAAACTGGAAGGAAAACCCAAAAGAAGGTGGGGAAATGGAAAAAAACGCCACAGGAAAAGTAAAAACCACATCTTTCCCCTGGGCTTTTACAACTCTTAGCGCTGCTCTACATGACCAGTATAACGTTTCAAAACTGCTTTATGTACCCCTGCCTCCATTTCCCTCCCTTCTTGCTCTGTTACCCCCCTCTTGTGATAAATTTGAGATGGTAAGCAGGGACACATCCTCATAACACTAGAAGAATACATGACACCTTACTGTCTCCAAATGTTGGCTGCTGACCAGTGACCCCTGGACTGGTTATAAGTAAAAAGGCAGGCAAGTTGGGTGTGGCTGAAGATTGTTGGGCAATGCCCCACTTGCTTTAATGGGCAACCTCTACTGAATCTCAAGCTTTCTCTCTAGATAGATATACAGTGGTACCTTGGTTCCCGAATGGCTTAGTTGTTGAACAAATCGGCTCCTGAACGCCGCAAACCCGGAAGTGTTCCGGTTTGCAAACTTTTTTTGGAAGCTGAATGTCCAATGTGGGTTCTGTGGTTTCCGATTGAGTGCAGGAAGCTCCTGCAGTCAATCGGAAGCCACGCCTTGGTTTTCGAACAGTTTCAGGAGTCGAACGGACTTCTGGAACGGATTAAGTTCAAGAACCAAGGTACTGCTGTAGATAAAAATAAACAAAAGGATGCCCCACATATATACAGTGTGACTACAGCCAGTGAGAAACACAGACACCACCAGTAACATATATTCAAGGCCAGTCTGCTACTCTGGAAGTTGCCACTTCTTATCCCTACTACTTCATTTAAATCAGGGAAACTAATAACTATTAACACATGCTCTTTCAATGTATGCTGGAAGCAAAATATATCCTGTTACTTTTCAGTTCCTACTCTCCTCACTTTTTATCCCAAGTTCTCGTTGAAAGCAGGGACTAAGCTATGGCCTATTTATTATAAACATATACACAGGTTACTGATCCAGAATACTGCTATCTGTGTGGCCTCACAACTGGTAATCCCCAAGCAGTCAATTCCATTCCCTGCAGATGTTCTTCTGAAGAATAGATTTTAAGTTTGTTTGGTTTCCTCCCCTACTCTGCTCCATATATATTTGAATGTGGTTATAGCTGGCTGGCAGCAGAAAGCCTAAGGTATTGCATTCTCGTTTTTTTCCAGGAGCTCCGAGCTAGCTTAACCAGCAGCTCAGGTCTTGCAAAGGTTTTATGTGAGTGATTTAGCCGAGGAGGCAAGGTTTTGCAGAGCGCTCGGCTTTGAGCTAACAAATGAAGCTCTCAAAAAATGCATCTGCCTGTTAGCTATGCTACACTTGATCTTAGCCAAAAGCCCGAGAAGCAATTAACGTGGTTTAGGAAATCCCATTGAAGCGGAAGCTGATCAGAACCAGAGGTGAAGCCAGGCGATTAGATGTCGAACCAGGTGGGTGGAGGAGGAATCCGTGTTAAAACTGTCCTAAGAGCTGGCAGATCTTTATACACAGCTCTGTGGTTTCAGCCACAAACTATGCCACAACCAGACATAAGCCTGGCTTGCTTAGGGCTGGCCTTTCTTTGAAGCTGAGTGACGCAGCTGCCTCTGGTGGCAGATTTTGGCTATCTTGATGAAATGGTGGCACGCTGGCAGTCATCCTTTTAAAAAACGAACCTTGCTTGATCATTTGCAGCCAATGAGGCAAGGACGCCATTTGCATTTTCCGCATCAGGAGCCAAAATATGGGTAGCTGCCTCCCTCTAGGCATGTGTGTGAACAGCGGGGGCCTCTAACAATTTTCTGCTAGGCCAGTTTCCCAAGACACATGCCTTTGGAGTCTAAGCGTGCTCCCTTCCTTGATTCAGCAGAGGTCGCTTGTACCCCTTCGTTACTCTTCCCAAGCTTTTGCCTCCGGGCATCCAACCCGCCCTGTCACTCATCTGACCTAGAATCACCCTACTACAGCTTCCCTTGGAAAGACAGATGGGAGTCAGGTTGAGGGGTGGGGGTCTTCCCACTCTTGCCTTCAGTGACCCACCAACCACATCCCTTCAGTGCATGAGTGCGCCACACTCCACAGCATCCTTCCTCAACTTCCCGGCGGGCTTTTGAAGCTGAAATGTACCTGCCCTTGGGGGCTGCTCACTGCCCACTTCGCCCCTCAGTCCCCTTACCATTTCTCAGAAGTGGCTTTCAGCTCGGCGCAGGGTGGCTCTTCCGTGGTGGGGTCAGGGGCGCCCTGTCCCTCTGCAGTGGCATCGCTGTGGCTCTCTGACATGCTGGGTCTGCTGGTTGTGCGTGCCTGTGTCTTCTGCACTGATCGAGGAGAGCGGTGCTGACAATTCCTCTGGCTAGAGGCAGCCGGAGCCCTGCCCAGTCATGCGGGATAGACAGATAGCTGGGCGTGTATTTGTGTGTGTGTGTGTGTGTGTGTGTGTGTGTGTGTGTGTGTATCTTCTTGGGTATTTGAGATAGGCTGCAGCCACTGAGGTTTTTTAATTCGCAGAGAGGCTTAGCTGGGACACAGCACCCTCCCTTCCCCTTCCTGCAACAGGGCTGGGGGCAAGCAAGGAACAGGAATCAAATCGCCTCTCTCGGTGAATGGTGGACTTTGACCTGGAAGGTGGCCACAGAGTCAGGGCCAAGGAGATCAGCCGCAGCAGGGAGTGACAACTGATGGGCACCGTTCTTGCTGCCCACGCAACTTAAGGATAATTGGCTATAGAAGGTGTGAAGCTCGATGAGATCTGTGGCCAGCCAAACCAGCCGAGGGGCTTGGAATCTATTCAGTGGGCCGGGATCAATAGATCCATCTCTGAGGAAGGAGATGGTTTGGTTTTATGGAGCTTGTCTCAGGGAGTATGTGTCTTGCAGTAATGCAGTTATGTACACCTGAGTGGCACATGCAAGTGGATCTTGTACAAGTCCCTCTTCAGAGGCTGGAGTGGATTTAGTGTGGCGGAGAGGTGCTGGGGTTCAATCAAGCCCTGCTTCCAGATGTGTGGACACTGGCTGGGACTGCTCAGTGGTCCACTCTGCATGTGCTCAGAGGAACTGAAAGAAAGATACGCTTCAGGGTTTGCAACCTAGCACTGAATGCAGGGGCTTAAGCTTCAGAGCAGGTTAAGCTCTGGCACCATGGTTGATACGCCTTGATGACAGATGTGGAGCGTTTTCCTGCATGCATAACACAGCTGGAACTGTTTTTGGGAACTGGGGTGGCTTAAGGGCATAGTGGGATGTGCACCAGGGCTTGGGGCATTTCTGTGCAGCTGTGAGGGGTTGAATCAGAGGTTTTTGACACTAATTGTGTTGTTGCATGAATCCTGACTGTTGAATTGCTTGTGTAAGTGTTGCTGTGGAAGGGAGAGAGGCGAATGTGGAAGTTTTGGGTGGAAGTGTCAGTGAACTGTTGCATTGCACATTTGACTCTGGCAACAGAGAGCTGCTGACGCAAAAAGGCATGGCATATACCTGGCGTGTGTATGGGTGAAGCAGGACTTTTGGTAGCAGGTTTGATCACATCCTGGTAGGAGAAGTAGATATATATTGCAGCACAATCCAGTGCATGTTGATTCAAAAGGAAGTCCTATTGGGTTCACTGGGGCTTACTCCTGGGAAAACGCATGATTTCAGTGGGACCTGTTTGCAATATAGAATGTGGCCAGGGGGTGCATTTGTGTGTGTATGTGGGGGGTGCAGGATATATGCCAATCTGGATATGCAAAATGTTTGTATGTGTTCAGCAGGGCCAGCCCTACCCTTAGGCACTTTGAAGCAGCCACCTCCATCCACTGACTCTGGAGGTCATGAAAGAACAGCAAATGGTTACTTCATTTATTAGCCTTGTGTTTTTACTGTTGGGTGTGGACATAGGTTTTGTTTTGTTTTGCCTTAGGCGGTAAAGCAGATTGGCCAGTCTTGGCTCGAGAGTGTTGTGAAATGTCTTGAGCCGGCACTGATGTTTGATGTAGATATTTGGGGGTTGTTTCTCTGTGTACATAATGGTGGGTTTTTTTTTGGTTAGTACAAGAAGAGGGTTTGCTGTGTAAACTGTGTGTGGAGTGTGCCAAGTGTCTGACAGCACCACCTCTATGCATGTCTTCTCAGTATGTAAGCCCCATGGAATTCAATGGAACTTACTCCTGGGTAAATGCAAATAGATCTGCAGCCTTGGTGAGTCATTTGAAGAAAGCAGGACATTGTCATGCCCTGTGTGTGTGAGAGAGAGAGGGGAGGGGGGCAAGAGCAAGCAAGACAGTATTTTGTGAGAGGAGTACAAGTATATATCCTACACTGGGCTTTGAGCAATTAAAGTGGATTAAAGCGTTTTGTAAAACACACACACTAATATAAACAACTGCTGGAATTTTAGCAGTTAAAAAAGTGATAGGGAAATGAAGTAAAAGTTTGGGGCTGTGGTATTAAGACTGAACGAATGCTTAATGGGAAGATGTATAAACACCCATCATGCAAATCGGAATGAATGCTCAATAAAGACCAGACTATGGCTGTGTACATGCTATACCTTTAAAACACATTCAAAGCACATTTCCCCCTCAAAGAATCCTGGGTAGTGTAGTTTACCCCTCACAGAGCTGCAATTCCCAGCAACCCTTAACAAACTGCAGTGCCCAGAATTCGTCAAGGGGGGAAATTGTCCTTGGAGTGTCTTAAAAGTATAGTGTGTCTTAAAAGTATAGTGTGCCTTCCATGTTAGCGTTGTGCAAGTGAATCAGGATGAACCCTGAGTGAAGAGGTCATGCGGTCAAGCTGTGAAACGGAGCACAGATTAGTTATTCGAATATACCTATTAATTCAAACATCTGTAAATCTGAATAATAGAATCTTAGAATTGTAGGGTTGAAAGGCACTTCAAGGGTTGTCTAGTCCAACTCCTTGCAAGGCAGGAATCTCAACGAAAGCATCCTTGATGGATAGCTATCCAAACTCTGCTTAAAAACCTTCAAGGAAGGAGAGCCCGCCACCTCCCGCAGGAGGCTGTTCACTGCGAGTTGACCATTGCCTAGCAGTGCACTTAAGCTGAGCCAAACAAACAAGTTCAGGAGTAGTTGCAATAAACACCATACATTAAAAGCACATATTTCGCCGAAATAATCCCAAGACCTGTAATTTGTTAAGGGTTCTAGAAATTCTCATTCTGTGAGAGGTAAGCAATAGTTCCAAGCAATCTTTGGGGGAAGCCATGAGTTTCAAATACCGGTACATGGTGTGCCTACAGCTTTAGTAGTACCAAAATACAAGGACAAACAGACAAAGAAAATAATAAAAGATGGGGGGGGGGGGGAGAATTGCGTAAGTACAGTGGTACCTCGGGTTACAAACACTTTGGGTTACAGACTCCGCTAACCCGGAAGTATTACCTCAGGTTAATAACTTTACCTCAGGATGAGAACAGAAATCGTGAGGCGGCCGCGGGAGGCCCCATTAGCTAAAGTGGTACCTCAGGTTAAGAACGGTTTCAGGTTAAGAACGGACCTCCGAAACGAATTAAGTTCCTAACCAGAGGTACCACTGTATTCTGAACTTTAGTAGACCTGAAACTATCCACTCATCTGAAGAATGTCAGGCAGCAAGTTATTCACCACTGGCAAACAGCAGAGGTGGGAAACAGAAGGCTAAAAGGACTTAACGTCACTCTAGTTTGCCAGCAGCTTGTGCCTTATATAAAAACATCATGCTTTCACTCTCCTTGCAACCCTTTGGCTGCCCCTGCCCTAGTGAAACCGCTCTGCCGCCTGCCTTGAGCTGGGAAACAATATAGGAAGAATGTAAGTTTTCGTATGGGCCTGCAACGACCCCTGGTGGTCCATAGTCAAAAAGGCATTATGAAACTAAATGGGGTTTTGTGTGTGCCTGTTCTAGGTTTGTGGTGATGTGCTGTTTTTGTTTGTGCATTGCCCTGAGTGCTCTGGTAGGCAAAAATCCAGATCAGTGCATATATAGTGAGGAGGCCCAAGTAGAGGCAAACTCCTTTATTTTATGTTAACTGTGAAAAGCAAACATTTCTCCATGGTTGAAGAATGACTTGATTTACATACCCTCCAACAGTGCTCTTTTCCCTGTGGGTACACAGGGGTACACATACCCCTAAACATGTTGTGAATCTAAGTTTGGCCTCATTGAGGGGCAGTATTTCAATATGACTAGGAAAATGAGAGTAACCCTAAATATTTTTTTAAAGAAAAAAAGCACTGCCTTCCAAAATTTCTTTGATGAAAATAGGGAAGTCCCATTCCATAATGATAATCTTATTATTTATACCCCACACCTCTTACTGGGTTGCCCCAGACATTCTGGGCAGCTTCCAACAAATATAAAAACATAATATAACATTCAACATTTTAAAAAACCTTCCCTATACAGGATTGCTTTCAGACGGCTCAGGGGTTGTATAACTCCATACCCTCCAACATTTCTCCAGTGAAAATAGGGACATCCTTAGGAAAAGCAGGACATTCTGGGATCAAATCAGAAATCAGGATGGCTTCTCTAAATCAGGGACATCCCTGGAAAATAGGAATACTTGGAGGGTCTGGATTTCCTAATTTAACTTGTTATATCAGAATAAGTATTAATACTCTCAACTTGACTTTGAAGCTGGTAACTGACCTTTTCAGCATTCATGCTTAAAGGAAACTGTGGTAGAAGAGGATTTTTTTGAAAAAAATCTGGAAACATCTACGAGACCTCAAAATAAATATTGGTTTGGACATTACTTTCAAAGATCCCAATCTAGCCCTGCACTAGAGATTGTGAAGTCCATAGCAACTGGTACCCAGAGGCTTACTGCCTGTGACAATGGAGGAAGAACATAGCATTCATGGCAAGTAACCACTGACAGCTTTCTCCTTCATGGGCGTGTCTAATCCTGTTTTGGAGGTTGGGTGCCCAACAGGCGCTAGGGGTAGAGGATGTTTTTCACCCTCTACTCTCATCAAACCCTCGCTGCTGGAGACGGGCAGGGCACAGGGATCTCTGTGAGGGCTGGGGGCACTTGGTTCGTGCCCCCCCAAGATTCTGCACCTGGGGCCTCAGTCCCCCTGCCCCCCACACTATACCACTGCATTTATAACCAATATATTGGACTCTGTGTGTCCACAGAATCCTGTAAGATAGACTATGGGAAAACACCTGTGAACCCAGCACACTTAATATGTTTAGGAAAATCTGGGAATAGCCGAGTATAATAAAACGAACAGTGATCTCACTATTAGAACACCACTTTCCGGTGAGGTTGTACAAAAACCAGGACAGAGTAGTGCCACACTATCAGGTGCTTATTTCCCCCCCAAAGATCCAGGCAGATGGCCTAAAACATAGTGGATTATATCCTTCAAAATATATATTCTATGTGGTGCCTGGTGTTTGAAGAAATAAAACATTAGCAAAGTCAGTGCCATAAGACATTGGATGGTATAATTTTCTGAATTTCTTCTCAAATGTGAAGCTTCTTAAAGAGAGAAAAGATACATAGACACTGGTTTCTTTTGGACCTCTACCAACTAGCACTGGGAGGAAGTGGTTGGCAGTGCTGCTTTGGTGGCCCAAGCTATAATGTCATGCCACTTTTAAGTTTATCTGTCACAGATTCTCCCCCAAGAATCCTGGGAGCTGTAGCTTGTTTAGGCTGCTTAGTGCTCTTGGCAACTCCAAGCCAAAGCAGAAAGAAGAAGCTGTTGGGTGGTGGGGTGGTGTAGTGCTTCAAGTTTCATACTATGACTGGTTTAAATCTGAACTTAGCCGTGAATCTCACTTGCTAACACTCAGCCTAACCTGCCTCACACAGTTGTTAGGAGGATGGCATAGAGAGAAAAACCACCTGTACTGCCTTGAGCTCCTTGGAGGAAAGGCATGGCTATAAATTGGAGTAGGAGGAGAAAAGAGAGGGGGGAAAATAGACTATACATATCCACAATTATTTTCAGGGATTCTTCTTTGCACCCGCAACAGGATTTAAATAGCAGGTCAAGAGATATGGCATAAAAGCTGTTATTTACCTTATCATACTAAAACATCCAACAGCTACAGTACAATATTCAAGCAGCAGGTCAAGAGCTATGGCATCCAGCACAGGCAGGTGGAACCAATAGGGTCTTTATAGCAACTGTAAGAGTCTGGCAACCAGCCAGCCCAGTCATGAGTTTACATTTAAAAGAGCCTCATTATCAGCACCTGCCTCTGCTGGTCAATCAATTCCTGACAGTTACATAACATCAACATTTTCTTCATGCAGCTCCATTGCACTCTCAATGTATTCTTTAATTTGGAAAGGGTTGAGTGGAAAAGGCTGCATGGACCTCCTCTTCAGTGTTCCTCCCTCCTATTTAATTGTTAATGGTTTCAGAACTCACAGAGTTAAAGAGTTCTGGTGACGTCTCTTTCCTGAGGCATGGTTAGAAACACTTAAGGGAGGGGTTTGACTCCGTGTGTTTCAGTCTGACTTTCGGACGCTATGCGAAAGGGAGAATGTGTCAGTTCTCGCCAGGTCTGAATTTATGATGTTATTCTTCATGATTAAACGCAAGAGTAGATAAGGACTGCCTTGTGTCTGCTCTGATTTATTTCCACACGTGCTGCATTTTGCTTCTCACCGCTGTGTTTCGCTCTGCTACCGGCAAGAGAAAGAGGCCTGAGGAGGATTTTTGCAGGAGGCACGGATAGCTTGCAGAGTTTCGCAACGGAAGCGTGCCAGGCTCCATGTTCAGTCTCTGTGTACACTCTTGTCCGGTGTAAATAATCCGAACATTAATGACTCCCTTTTGTTCAGCTCAGGCCTGAACAAGATAATGTAGCATTTGGGGAAGAAGATGCAAGTCAGCAACCCAGCACTGGAGGCTAAGATTGAGAAGATCTCCACAGCCACCATGTATTTCCCTTTGGTGCTCAAGTAAGTTGGAACAAAGGACAGCCAAACACTGCAAAACACCAACATGCTGAAAGTGATGAACTTGGCTTCATTGAAACTGTCAGGCAAGTTCCGGGCAAAGAAAGCTACAGTGAAGCTGGCCATGGCTAGCAAGCCCATGTAGCTCAGGACACAGTAAAACATGATTGGGGATGACTCATTACATTGCAGTACAATCTCCTCAGTCATTGACTGGGTGTCAGTATCTGGGAATGGAGGAGAGGTGGACAGCCACACCAGGCAAATGCCTGCTTGTAGAATGGAGCAAGAAACCACAATGGAGATGGCCAGGCTTTTCCCCACCCACTTCCTGATCCTGGATGCTGGCTTGGTGGCCATAAAAGCCAGAACCACAGTAATAGTTTTTGCCAACACAGAAGAAACAGCCATTGTGAAGACAATGCCAAAAGCTGTTTGGCGGAGGAGACACGTCACCATTGTAGGTTGGCCAATGTAGAGCAATGCACAAAGGAAGCAGAGCAGGAGGGAGATGAGAAGGATGTAAGTGAGGTCCTGGTTGTTGGCTTTGACTATTGGAGTATCCTGGTGCTTCATGAATATTCTTAGCACCAGAGCTGTGGTCAAAGAAAATGAAAGAGTAGAAATGGTTGAAATGATGCCCAAAGGTTCTTCATAAGACAAGAAAGTTACTGTTTTGGGAATGCATAAATCCTGGTTCTTGTTTGCATATTGCTCATCTGGACATTTTAAGCAATGGGCCATGTCTGAAAAAGAAATGTTATATTGTCTGTACATAAATATGAGTTATATTTTTCTTTTAAAAATAGTTTCTTGGGGAAAGTAGTTCCAATGTTTTTGGAGTTTTAAAGCACAATGTGGGGCTGTTTGAAAGCCCTTTTGCAAACAGCTTTTTGCTGCATTCTGAACCTCCAGTTTCCAGAGGATTAAACTGCATTACAGAGCTGTTTGTAGAAGGACTTTCCAACAGCCCTGTGCTGAAATTTGTGGTACTCACATTTGGGACTTCAATG
This sequence comes from Podarcis pityusensis, assembly GCF_964106645.2. Taxonomy (NCBI): domain Eukaryota; kingdom Metazoa; phylum Chordata; class Lepidosauria; order Squamata; family Lacertidae; genus Podarcis; species Podarcis pityusensis. Next base: position 27,944,003 of record NC_138038.1, read on the forward strand.
TGCAGCACCATCTGATGATGTAGGGATGTCAGAGGATAGGCAAGGTGTATAGCCCTACCGAAAGTGGGGAGATATGATCTGGTCTACCTGCCAAATAAAGTTCCCCTGCCTCTGAGCACATTAATGAATAATTCTTAGAAATGATACAAAGCTGTTTGTCTTGCTCAGGTATTGCATTCTTTGTTGATGCTGTGAAACGTACCAATCTTTGCAGGGAATAATGGTTATGGGTTATGGGCCCTAGCCCTTTTGTTTTTGAGTCAATTTTGGTCCCCCCCTTTTCTTTTTTTTGCTGAGGGGAATAGTGACTCACCACCAACATTATCTCTTGTTATTTTCCCCACTCATCAATTTTGTGTGTCATTTTCGGCTAATGTAAAAATAAAATTTAAAAAATGCAATATTTTTGCCGTTGTGGCAGTTTTGTGCATTTTGTGAAATTTGTTTTTTAATGATAGCACCCCAGAATCTAATGAGTGGTCATAGCTTTACCCTTTGGTCCATGGAAAATGGGATTGGATATACTTTTAAGGGTGAAAGGGCATTAAATTGCACAAAAAGCTAAGACCGACAAACAATGTTGAGGAAGCATGCAAATGAAACAGAAAAAGCAATTTTGCAATGGGAATCATTGTGCAAAGTTTAGAATACTCCCAGCTGATTCAAATTAAGCATTGTGAAACTGCAGCAAAAGCTTTAAAGAAGCTAGAATTTGAATTTGTTAGCAAGAAGTTTCAGGTCAAATGGATGAATCAACTATTGAGGCTAACACTGAATTCCAAAAGAGACTGTGGCAAGCATTTAACCCAGGTAGCAACACTAATTGACCAGTTTGGCCCTAACAGGCTTTGTTCTTGGTGATCAGCAAAAGGTCTCTGTGCTGATAAGCTCACTAGGAGATAATTATGATTTTGCAACAGTATTGGAAGGAAGAGATGCCCTGAACTTTAACAAAAGCCATAGGATTCTGAAACAGCATTGTTCTTAAAAGGAGGAAATAATACCATCTGCAAACAGAGAGCCTTCTGGCTCAAATTACACCTCACATTCAAGTGGGGAGAGCCCAGCCCAAGAGGGAATATCTTACCTGTTTCAAATGTGGGATGGAGGGCACAGGACTATTGTGTGCTGAAGTAACAACCCCGCCTACAAGGCAACACATTCCAGGCAACAATGGGGGAAAACACCAGAGCAACAAAGCAATATGCTCCTACAGTGCAAACTTGTTGCAACTCAGAAAAATGCAGACACACTCCTATACAGTGTCTAACCATATTTCGAATACTGAAGACTGATAACTTAGTAGAACAAGGAAGCATGAAAGATCATTTCTCACACTGAGGTTATGCACCCAAGAAGCTCTGTGTGTGCACTGATGTTCTTGCGTGCATGTTCGTTTGGATCCTCACCAGTCTTCTGATGTGTCTGTGCACTAGAACCCTCACCTTCATGGTCAGATATCCACCCTTTGGGGCATGGGATGCAATCATAGCAGCAGAAGGGCTCTCCTTCCTTCTTTTTCATACTGTAACCAGGCTGGCAGTTGGCACTGCAGACAGAAAGGGGCTGTACCTATCCACCAATGGAAGAGGAGAATGTTAAGCTTCAGAAGAATAGTCCTGGAATCATTGAGATTCAGGAAACAACCTGCTTTGGATTTTTCTATTATCCTAAGCCTGATCAGCAGCATTTGAGGCCTCCCTCCCTTCAACTCCATAGCACTTGAGCGCAATTCCAGACATCTGACATGGGAAGGTGACATCTGTCCCAGACTCTCTCCAAGACACATCACCAGGGATTGGGAGTGTAGAGAAAAACCTGTTGGCCATGCCTTCCTGACACCAATTCAAATCAGATCCTGGATCCCAAGACCCTGTCTCGATAATGTATCTGCCACTGCATGTGTTTTGCCTTGCTGGTACCCTGCTTGAGGATTGCTGCACATAATGCATACAACAAGTCACTGGCACTCAGTCCAAATCCTTGCAGTGTACCAGAAGTACTAAAGCTATGTGGTGATAGTAGAGTGCGAAGGATTCTAGCCCATAAAGGTGCACTGCCTGGTAGCAGTTCTTCAGGGCTTCAAACAGGGTGTCTCTCCCAGCCCTCAAGATGCCAAAGAATGAACCTGGAAGCTTCTGCATGTAAGGCAGATTCCCTGCCACTGAGCTACAGCCCCTCCGCTCAAGAAATAATAACATAATAATAACAAATTGTAATTTCGTATGCACTAGAACACAGGTGAGAATGTGATGAATGCTCTAACAAACATATCTTGCAATAAAGGTACTGTATTTGACTATGAAATACCTTTAAATGAAAATACCTTATGGTTTCCTATTTAGGATAAACAGTGGAACCTTGGTTCTCAAACTTAATCTGGTCCAGAAGCCTAACAAACATATCTTGCAATAAAGGTACAGTGGTACCTGTGGTTACGTACTTAATTCGTTCCGGAGGTCTGTTCTTAACCTGAAACTGTTCTTAACCTGAAGCACCACTTTAGCTAATGGGGCCTCCTGTTGCCGCCGTGTCACCGGAGCATGATTTCTGTTCTCATCCTGAAGCAAAGTTCTTAACCTGAGATAATATTTCTGGGTTAGCAGAGTCTGTGACCTGAAGCGTACGTAACCTGAAGTGTATGTAACCCAAGGTACCACTGTATTTGACTATGAAATACCTTTAAATGAAAATATCTTATGGTTTCCTATTTGGGATAAACAGCGGAACCTTGGTTCTCAAACTTAATCTGTTCCGGAAGTCTGTTTGACTCCTGAAATGTTCGAAAACCAAGACATGGCTTCTGATTGGCGCAGGCACCCCAGAAACAATAGCCGACAGCTGCATCAGATGTCTGGCTTCTGAAAAACGTTTGAAAACTGGAACACTTACTTCCAGGTTTTTGGCGTTTGGGAGCCAATTTGTTCGTCAACTAAGCTGTTCGAGAACAAAGGTTCCACTGGATGAAAATGTCTGATCTGGAGTCTGTCTTGCTGGTTTAGGTTTTGGGTATTTTTTGTATTTAGAGGCCTTGTTACCTGGGATCCTAAGCTGTAGCTTACTATCATGTGCAAGAAACCTAGTATTGCATATACACCACACAATTTAAAGGTTAAGGGGGGGGGGGGAATCACATTTGTTTTGCATTTCAAAATTTGTGGCTGATTTTGAGAACCACCTCTTTAAATGTGTAGCATAAACAATTTTAAGGACGGTAAGTAAACAGCAACAAAGATACTGAGTCCTTTATCTGTGTGATAAAGGCATTTGCATATTACAATTTGTCTTGAGACTAAATCCAGTAATTAAGACATGTTAAGGATTCGTTGTTTAGACAGAGAAAACTCTTCCAACTTCCAAAATTGGGACACTTCCCAAAAGGTCTGCGTTTAAACCACACCTGGTTAAACCAGCTGTGCCATACTATGGAAACCTCGCTGATCGCAAATTGTTCATCCGGAAGTGCCCAGGGATCCATCTTGCCAACCTTTGCTCGAATGAAAGACTGATTGGGAAATGTGACCCAATTTACAATGTCAAATCCTTGAACAAGCTCCCCTTTCTGGTCAAAGGACACCTTTTCGCCAGCACTGTTGTTAAATGACACGGATTTCAGAAAATGGTGGAGCTGGATTGAAAAGGAAAAGAGAAAAATGTTGTGGAAAAGTTGCAAATGGAGTACAAGGAACTGTACGGCTCCCAGCATCAGCATAGGACAGGTTGCAGGCACTGGGGGCAGGGCAACTGGGGGAGGGGGGGGTGGATGGACACCTGCAGAGCCCACACAGAGAGTGAACAGAGTCCACCACGCCAGCCCAGCCCTTGTTGCTGTTGCTGCCGGAGCAACCCCCCCCACCGGAGCCAGATATTAAGTTATTAAGTTTTGTATTTTTCTCTAGAAACCTTAATAAAAAAAAATACCAAAAAAGAGAGAATTATTAGAGTGGAATCGAGGGGACTGTAAAATTAAAACAAGTGAACAACTAGGAAGAGAAAGTTACAGACTCCAATGGTTTGCTCATTTACAACTAACTGAGAGATTTTAGATAGATAAAAAGACCTTTGGTAGAGAACAAAAAAAAGACAAATTTCAAAATACAGTTGTGTACATATGATGAATATATTATTGCAAAAATGTAGAAATTATTGTTGAAAAGTGAAATGCAAGAAGAACAAGTTAAAGAATGCATAATCAAATGGGCGAGAAATTTTGGGTACAATATACAAATGGAACAGTAGGAACACATGTGAACTGAAGGGTTAACATATACACTGCGTTATGACTTAAAATAAAATTTCTATAGAATGATGTACCTTTGGTACTTAACTCTTGGAAAATTATTTAACCATGGTAATGCATTACCCCTTCCCCCTTAAGAAGTTGAGTCCACTACCTGCCAAGGCTGCTCTTTATGAAACTTTCTTCTCTTTCCCAGCATCATACTCTTACTGTTGGATATGGATGAGTGCAGGGCATGTAAAGCATGTGCCACAGCATAGACACCATTGTAGATGCTGTAGCTGTAGCCAGTTACATTCATTGGGAAGACATGCCCAGGAAGGTTCTCTAGCTTTTCCTCTCCAGTGCAGATATCAGCACTCACTTTGCCTGAAACAGAATCCTGGAATGAACAGCCAAATGCCTGAGCCCAAAAGTCTTTGATAAAACCATCTGTTTCAGTGGTGGAAGGCTTTCTCCCCTGAATGAATGGTCGAAATCCCCAAATTTCATTAGAGTGAAGGGAAAGTGCAATAGCACCATGGACGTCTTGTATGTCCCACCGTTCCATAGGAAAGGATTTTAACTCCATCATGACTGTCAGAATCCAGACTTTGCCTTTGGACTTTTGTTTTGTGATTTCAGGGCTTAACAACCATCTCAGTAAGATCATGGATTTAACATCCCCACAGATGACCAAAACATTGGCTTCGTTGTTCATGACCTTATCATAAAGGACACCTCTGACAAAATCCCCCTTCACAGCATCATAAAACAAGCTGCTGAAGGATTCCATGACTGCAAAACAGATGCCGCGCTTGGAAAATTCAGGAACCATGTTCTGCTTGAACCATTCTAAAATTTCCCCGTTCTCTTCAATGAATCCAACCCATCTCCACTTGAAGTGATGAAGTAATTGGAGAATCCCTTTGTACTGAAGGGATCTATTTGGAACCATTTCGTAGAAGGAAAAGAGTTTTGGGTTATCCATGATCACTGAACCGGAATTATACATCAGCTAAAGATGCAAGGTGGGGATAGAGAGAAATATGTTTTTAATGACATTCATGTTATCTGTTTATGAGAGAGGGTGCATTTGTACAATACTGTATTTTAAAATAACATTTGTTCCATATGCTAGCCATACTGATTGACCCAACATTTTAATGGAGTTTTAAAAAAGTTTCTTCTAAATTCTTCTAAAATGTTCTCTTTGGGAAGCATTACATTTTGCTGAGTTCTTATGCCACACTGTTGTATGAATATTTCCTTGTTGGTTTGATAGCATATAAATGGAAAGACAACAATACAGGTGTTATCTTGGAGAAGGGGAAGAAAATAACTTAATTTTATTAGCCTTCTGTGATGAAACAGTTGGTTTTGCAGGACAGGTTGGATCAACAAGTGTGTCCCCTCCCTTTCTTTCCCTGCCAGCAAATGGTAAACAAATGACAGCCTCTGATTGGCTGTGGTTCTAGGAGGGAGAGTTTAAAAGGAGAGGATGTGAAAAGAGAGAGATTGTTGAGGTGGGTTGGAATTGAGGTTGGAGAAGCTGGGAGACAGGTTGAGGTATAAAGAGTGAATGGGAGAAAGAGTTGGTTCTGGGGGAAAAACAACTTCCACTCTGAGTGTATTGTGAAGGACAGTGTGGTGTCTTGTAGGAGGAATAGACCAGAATTTTACTGGGAGGCAGAGGTTGGGCCAGGAAAAGTAGGAGCTGGAAAGGAACAGCCTACTTAGGACTCAAATCTAGTCTGGAGGGGGAAGATTCTTCTAAGGAAAAGAAGAAACACCCCAGCCCCAGTGAAGGGAGGGAATGTGGAGAGCCCTTTGGTCTATTATTTAAAGTACCTCAGGAGCAGGATTGTTAAAGGGGGTGGATAATTGAAAGAAAGTACAGTGGTACCTTGGGTTAAGTACTTAATTCGTTCTGGAGGTCTGTTCTTAACCTGAAACTGCTCTTAACCTGAAGCACCAATTTAGCTAATGGGGCCTCCTGCTGCTGCCACGCTGCTGGAGCACAATTTCTGTTCTCATCCTGAAGCAAAGTTCTTAACCCGAGGTACTATTTCTGGGTTAGCGGAGTCTATAACCTGAAGCGTATGTAACCTGAAGCGTATGTAACCCGAGGTACCACTGTATCACCGTATAAAGGAGCCAAACCTATAATGCAAAAACAACTGAGGATGAATTAAAGCGAAATTGTACTGTATTCCTGAAGTAACCTACATTTAACCCATTTGTGTTATATACTATCTTGCCTTAAATAAATCTTTATTGCTTATTTAAAGAAAACCTGTCTGAGACTCTAACTTACTAATTATCCCCTCACAAAGGTCCCCCACAGGCTACTCTGGGCTAGAATTTTAAGAGGAAAGGAAAAGAAACCTTCAGGTAAAGGGTTGTTCGTGGGGATGGGGGGCGGATTTATCTAAGTGAGAGGAAAAAGTGCCGTCATGCTCATCACACCTTCATCCATCCATGCTATGTTGTAAAAGTGCTGACATAATGGGGAAATGGTTGCACTTTCATCCAAGTGGGAAAGGCATTGTCTTAACTGCAGTTCTGTTCCTTAGCCCTAGGCAGATGCCAATGTCAAACAGGAACGAGGGAACTTGGCAATTTCAGCTTCTCTCAGAATCTTACTTTTCCAATCTTCCCTTCTGTACTCTATATTTTCACATCTGTTTGTGGTGAAAATTCATCAACATTTGTGAATTTCTCAAAATATAGACCTTTTAGCAAAGCAATATTCCCTTATTGCAATGCAATTCTCTAATATATATGCACTCATACATACACTTTTACACCAGGATATGCATTTTTGTATGCATTGCAAAATCAGGAGAAACATAAATTTCAAAAGATGGCTGTATTTTATTTTATTTTTTAGTTCAGATCTTGTTTCGGAATGTGAAAATTAGGTAAGTTTGCCTTTACATGTGAATTTAGTATCTCCCCCATTTCTGGACAAGTCTACATAATTAGGATTAGTGCATTTCTAGAATGAAAGGTAGAGGAAGCCTGAGGTGATTTACCTGTGGAATCTTGTAAATATTGAAAACAGTTGATATTGAGTGGGAGAATTCAGATGTCAGTTCCCCAATGACTGCCAGTAGATTGTTCTGGATATCACAGTTGTAATAGGGGAGAAAATTGTTTTTGGGAGAAATAAATTCCATTATGGCACGAGAAATCCAATTTGGATTCAAATAGCTGTCATGGATGCCGAATCCAAGTGTAATATTTGGTAGGATCTGGGGATTTTCATTGATCTCCTTTACAGCAAATGCCAAAGCCAGGATGTGCTGGTAGTTCTCAGTTATGCTTAAAAGAGATTGACATTTTGTTTCATAAACATCTTATACACTTTCCGAACCTGTATTATGGATTTTTTTAAAAGGCCTCCTCTTTAATTATTGTTGCCTGCAACACATTCTAATAAGCCTTTGCCTATTCAACATATAGATCATTAGATTCCTGTGCAGTTTCTATCCTTTTCTCTTCCTAATGCATCTGCTGGTAATTCTCAGCCGCTATGCTAAAAAGAGATCAACATTTTGTGTCTTAAACATATTCTACACTTTCTAATTTTTGAATATTTTTGTCATTCGTGAAAATATACACTATGCTTCTTTAAACTGTAGTAGGTAAAACAGGAATAAGACAGCATATCAGTCCACAAGCCTATATTAACTGACATTATTATTATTATTATTATTATTATTATTATTAGTTTTATTCTTTGAATTTATATACCACCCTATACCTGGGGGTCTCAGTTCACAGAATAAAATCAAGATATAAAACCACAAAATACCTAATAAAAACAAAAACAACCCAACCCCCTCCCCCCCCAAAAAAAACATTTTAAAAGGGCATAGGATGTAAATCAGATCAACCAAGGTAAAACATGCTCTATTCAAATAAGGCAAATTATTTACCACAGGGTGTACTAAAATGAATGCACACAAACTTAAATCTCTTCTTACTTTCCTAAATTACATCCCTCTTCCCACCCCCACCCTATAATACTATTTTGCATCATTACATAAAGGAGATTTAGATGTGAGTGTTCAGCTCCTGATGATACTGAAATAAAGCTGGGTGGGGCGATTTATTTTTATTTTTTTTGGAACTGCACTGTCTTCCAATTTTTTGGGGGGAGGCAGCTTGGTTTGTAGAGTTCAAATACACCGGATTTACAGTGGGTTCACAGGATTTTCAACAGTGTGAGACAATCCTGGGATGAAATCAAGCTGATAGGAAAGAGAACTAAGAATAGGAAGAGGACATAATGCAAATATAAATCAGATGTTTCCAACTCTCAATACATGATGGCTTTTTTGTACATGGAAAAACACCTTTACAGGGAAAAATGCCTCTTTAATTAATGTTGCCTACCAAACATTCTAGTAAGCAATTGCCTGGAGGTTAGTCATATTTCTGTTCACTTCATCCTGGAATGAAAGAAAGTCCAATAGGGAAGAGAGCTTGAAGAGGATGGAGATGTAAAATGAATGAAGAATAATAATTTAAAGCCTCAATATATGCCAAGTGATTTTTTACACAGGAGGAAAAGACCTTCTTCCTTGCAGTCCCTCTCTTTAATTAATGCTGCCTTAGCACACATTGTCTGGAGGCTACTTGTTTTTCTATTCACACACAGATCATGAGATTCCCGTGCAGTTTCCCTCCTTTTCTCTTCCTAATGCATGGTCACGTTTTCAAAGTGAAATTACTTTGCAGTGTTCAAGCCAGGTTTGCAAGTGGAACTGTTGCATCCATTCCCTTTCAGCTACAGAATGCAATCTAGATCTAGTCTTAAATTAGATTGGCTGGGCTCCCCAACTGTCTAGACAAAAGTAAAGTATCAGGGATAAATTTTTCTCTATACAAACATTTTAGGTAATTGTTGTGGCCCACGAGAATGTTTGTTGAAGGCAACTGGAACAATGCATCCAAAGATGAAATCTCCTGACTGATAATATCCGGGAAGAGAAGGCTGGGAGTGCTGCATCCCACATTGAACCTTCTGGTTTTGGCATGCTGTGTGAGGCAGTAGAAGCAGCAACATTAATACTAACATCAACATCCTGAGTACAAATGTATAATATGAACACAGGTTGCAGGAGATGCAAACAGGGAAATCTCAATCTTTATAATCCCTGTGATTGCACCAGACTGTTTTGACTGACCCAAATGATCATTCTGTTTGCAGATAAGACCAAATCCAGCATTATCAAACACAGAGTACCAGAAATCAGTCTGATGGAGGCTTGTTGCTCCTGAGACCCTGGTACTGGAGTGCATGGGAGTATTTATACCGCCCTTCACAAAGCATATTATTTCTTTTCTTATTAGTCACTAGATTTCCAGAGAGGACTCTGCAAGTTCCAGAGTTAACTCCTGTCCTTATGGTAATTACAGGAGACTCAGCTCAAAGCCTCTATGGCATTGCTGGAGAACACCTGTTTGTCATTCATGAAAGGAAGTATTTACTATGCACTGGATAGCATTGTCTGGAAGCAAAACTTGCCATTAAAGACTTCAGCCTATAGCCCTTCAGTAAAAAAATAAAAAAGGCTGTAGGACAGGTCTGAGCAAGACTACGATGAAATATTTCCCATCTCTGGAGAAAGAAAACACACTTTTGACATTCATGGCTTTCCTTTTGGGAAGGGTCATAGGTCAGTGGTACATCTTCTTCGTTACATGGAGAAGGTCCCAAGTTCAATCCCTGGCATCTCTAGCTAGGACTGAAATCATAGTGTAGACAACCCTGATCTAGGTGGACTAATGGCTTGGCTCAGTATGAGGAAGCTTTGGTATGTTCCTCCAAGTGTAGATCCACTGAGATGAGCAATTTAGGATGATCACCAACTCAGTGGACTCATTCCTGGCTCAGCAGGCACTAAGTATCCAAACCTAGTTTAGCCAAAGGTATGTTACTGCTAGTTGCTCGTTCCTGGCAACCTGGCACAAAACACTATTTTAAAGGCTTGCTTTCCTTGTGCCAGGTTTAGAAAGAGCAGCCGCAGGACCTCTGCTACTGAATAGGAATCTATCTGGTATAACTTTAGACAAGCTTAACTTACAGAGGCTTGCTTTTTGCACTTATTGTGCATAGGATGGCTGCCTTAAATACAACACAAACCTCTCCAAAATGTAAAGTGGTATAGAAATGACTTTAATAAATAAAACAAGAAAAGAAACATATTTTCTGAAAAATATGTTTTATGGTTATGATGTTACTCTCAGCCTCGCTTTACTCAGACGTTATGAAAACAAATAATCACTATACAGTACAGAAGTCAGTAGGAGAACACTTCAGTCCCCCAGGACATTCAATACAGGATCTCAAAACAGCTGCCTTATTGCAAAAGAATTTCAGAAACAGACTTGAAAGAGAAGTTGCTGAATTACAACTTATCACTAAACTAGAGAGACCTGGTCTGAATAGAGATATTGGATTCCTGTCTCATTACATATGCTAATTATCTGCATACTATCACTTGCTTTTTCCCGTAGGACTAATTGCAGTCGTTAACAGTCGTCAACAGGTTTACCATACCCATTGAGTCAATCACCCATCTCCTACTACCCTCCTGAGAAAAACCCCACCCCACCCTCCCACTATATACAAGGGTCTGGTGACTTCTGTTTCAGTGTATCTGAAGAAGTGTGTATGCACACGAAAGCTTATACCAAGAACAAACTTAGTTGGTCTCTAAGGTGCTACTGGACAATTTATTATTTTATTATTATTTTTATATTTCGACTGTGTCAGACCAACATGGCTACTTGTCAGCTTACACCCAGTTACCCTGCCCACCTTCCAAACCCAGTCTCTGTTTACACCTCAGGGCAGGAGGCAGGGATCCTTCTCTTGCCTTGCCAATGTCTCTCAATGGCCCTCTATTGTTCCTTAATGGCCCCAGCTGAGCCAGGTCGTTTTGCATAGGCTAGCCCAGGAATTACTCTGCAGCTTGCATTCTCCCTTCATAACCCAAATAATCAAAAGGAGGTAAGAGTCCAGTCCTGGGATTGTTTTTCTGACAGAGGATACAGCATCTCGAGACTTGAGAAGCCAACTGGTACACCTTGGAGATATAGTAACAGCTCCCCAGATGTTTAGCTAGAGCATCTGGTCCCACATGACAGGAGTCATGATACTGTCGCACGACCTGCAGGCCCAGAGACTCCGGCACCCACAATCGGTTGTCAGGTGTAAGATACCATCCTTGCTCTGTAACAGCCAATTTATAAGCCTCTGCCATCAGTCGCTCCTGTATTGCGTACGGTAGTTTGAGGCTAGTGTTCACAATCTTTTTCGGTAGCAGAGATCCTATGAAGAAAGCAGGTGCCAGTTGTCTCGCTGCTTGTTTAGCTGTTTTATTTGCTAGGCGGTTTCCTCTAGCCGTATCACTTGGTCCAGTCAGATGTCCATAGCAATATATCGCGGCCACTTGGTTGGGTGCCCATACTGTGGTTAAAAGATCCATGAGGGCTTGGGGATGTTGTACTTGGTTTCGTTTTGATGTGAGCATGCCGCGCTCCTTCCAGAGTACTCTGTGGGCAAGCAGGGTGAGGAAAGCATACTTTGAATCAGTATATATATTTATGTCTGTGCCTTCAGCCAGTTGTAGGGCACGGGTTAGAGCCACAATCTCAGCTAGTTGGGCTGACGTCCCAGGTGGGAGTGGGAGAGCTTCTATGATTACCTCCTCTAGGGCCACTACTGCGTGCCCCGCTTTCCGTTGTCCATCCTCTACAAAGCTGCTACCATCCACGAACCAGGAGGGCCACCTGGGATTTGCTTCATCCTTCAAATCAGGCCTACTTGAATATACTTCATCCATCACTTGTATGCAGTCATGTGTTGGGGGCCTATCCTCTCCCATAGGTAGCAGCGTAGCCGGGTTAAGCGCCTCAGTGACTCGAAACTGCAATCGCGGGTGCATGAGCAGTGCTTGGCACTTCATCATCTTCGCCTGGGATAGGAAATAAGTCCCTTTCATGTCCAACAAAGCTGGTACAGCATGAGGAGTGACGCGTGTGGTTTCCTGTCCAAAGGTGAACTTGTCAGCTTTTGTAATCAGAGTGGCAGCAGCCACTACTGCTTGCATGCAGGGAGGCAAACCTTGTTCCGTAGAGGTTAATTTTTCGGACAAATAGTCTATGGGTTGTTGCCAGCTACCTAGCTTTTGGCAAAGAACACCCTTAGCTATACCGTGTTCTTCATCTATGAACAGGGTAAATGGTTTTTCTGGGTTGGGAATTCCCAGTGCTGGTGCCCGCTGCAAGGCTTCTTTGAGCTCCTGGAACACCTGTTGTTGTTCTGGCCCCCACACGAAAGGGTTCTTTTCCGTTCCACAGGTGGAGTCGAGTAGAGGTTGAGCGATGGCACTGTGGTTTGGTATCCATACTCTACAGAATTTGGATGATTGCCTGTCTTCGCTCATTTCGTAGGGTATGCTGGCGGTGGGAGATATCAAATCCAAGGTACTTGATGATTGGTCGACAGACTTGGGCCTTGGCCTTAGATACCCTGTAGCCAGCTGCTGCCAGGTGATTCAGAAGATCTTTGGTCGCTTGCAGACACGTGTCTTTTTCTTTACACGCAAGATGAAGGTCATCTACGTATTGTAGAAGAACGTGGTCGGGGGAGGTAGGGAAGCTAGCCAGGTCAGTAGCCAGAACTACCCCGAAAAGTGTGGGTGAATTTTTAAACCCTTGTGGGAGTCGCGTCCACATGTACTGTGTTTTAGTACCAGTCTCTGGGTCCATCCACTGGAAGGTGAATAAACTCTGGCTCTCCTCAGCTAGCTGACAGCAAAAGAAGGCATCCTGCAAGTCCAATACAGTGAATTGTGTTGCATTTGGCGGAATCAGACTTAGCAGGGTATATGGGTTGGGGACATTTGGATGGAGGGTTTCCACGGCCTCATTTACAAAGCGCAGATCTTGCACCAGATTATATCCTCCCCCCCTTCTTCTCTGGGAGCAGCGGGGTGTCCATTGTGACTGGCACTGTTTCAAAATCCCATGTTGGAGTAGCCTTTTGAGATGGACCCATACCCCTTCGGCCGCTTGGCGTGGGATGGGATATTGTCTGGCAGCTATGGGATTAGCAAATGGTTTGGGCTTCACGATTATGGGGGGTATATTTCTAGCCATGCCCGGGGGATTGTCTTCGGCCCATACCTCAGGATTCACACTTTTCAGGATGCAGAGAGGGATAGGTTCCTCCCTTTCCTGTACCATCATGAGGCGCCAGTGTTCCCTTAAAGGGGCTTCCACTATCAGTTCTCCGGATGGCCCGGTAGTGGACATCGTAACCTCTCCTGACGGTTTGAAAGTGATTTGTGCCTGTAGTTTGGCCAGTAAATCCCTGCCCATCAGTGGAATGGGGCAATCTGGTATGTAGATAAATTTATGTTGGACTGTTTGTCCCCCTAGTTTACAGGTCACAGGGTGCAAGACTGGCACTCGCTGTGATTTCCCGGTGGCCCCAATAATGCTGATCGATTCTGTCGTTGGTTTAGCAACGGGGTTTGATACTACGGAGTAGGCTGCCCCAGTGTCTACCATGAATGGTATGATTTGGTTCCCTGTTACAATGCTGACCATGGGCTCATGGGAACCTGCTTTTGTTGGGTCCGGTCTGTCCTAGTAAGTCTCTTCCTCCCCTCTCAGGGCCATTGCTGGCTGGTCCCTGTCCTCGCCCTCTGCCTTGATTTCACGGAGTCCATGGGCGGGCCTGTGGCTGTAATGCGGAGGCCCATGGCTGGGCTCGTGGCATCGGCCCTTGGTTACTGTTCCCAGCCTGTGGGGTGTGGGGTCCCTGGTGCTGTGGGCATTCCATTTTCCAATGACCCTCCTGCCTGCAGATGGCGCACTGGTTCCTTCCTTGGCATGCTCTGCCCCTCCCGCGGGCACCTTCACTCGCACCAGGAATGCATCTGCATGGACTTTGAGGATCTTGTGCTATAGGGGGTCAACTAGATTTTCATCAAAAGTCCCTTCACTGGGCCACCCTGTCCCTTGGGATGGCCAGTCAACTTCACATAGGGCCCGGAGTCTTTCTTTCTTCAATTTAAACCCCCAATCATCTCCCTTCGCGGCGTCCTTCCAATTGTCCGGAAAACACTGCAAGGGGGTCGATTTACTGCTTGTCCCCCCCATGATGCGGGACACTCAGTTCACCTAGCGTTATTTCTCACTCAGTCACCTTTCTCCACGTCCTGTCAGTGGCCTGGACGGACTTGCGTCGCCAGGAACTGCACCTCAAGGACCACACTTCGCTTCGCCAGTGGCTCTGAGCCCCAGCGTCTCATTCACTCAAACAGTAGCTGGAGTGTCCCCATACACATACACCATTCACCTTCCCCACTCCCCTTTACCCTAAACTTCCCAAAACCGATGGCACTCTACTGCTCCAACTGGAACTGGCGGCACTTTACTGCTCCTACCGGCGGGGGTGATCAAGCCCCTTAGCTCCCACAAAATAAACTGCAGAGCTTACCTTTCCTCTGGGTACCCTCTTTCCTGCGCGGCTGCTGCCTCTTTCTCTCACCGCCGCAGCGTCTCCACTCAGGAATGGGGTGGCCGGTTCCTCCTGCGAATTGGCAGGATGTGCACTTGGAGCCGCCGACACCAAACCGAGCTGTTCGCCTTGCGGTGACGCCTCAGACCTTTGTCCATTGTCCTCGGGGAACGCAGTTTCCCAGCCAATGCACCAAGAAATGTAGCCTTCTTAGACTTTACCGATTGGTTGGGTGAGCTTTGCTCTCGGAGAGGGAGGAAGGAGTCAAAAGACACCGAGGTTGGTTCAGAGAAAGAGTTTTTTATTTCTGCTCTCCGGAGCAGCAGAAAGGCACTTGTGTGGTCAGTTCACAGCAAGCACACTGAAAGATAATTTTCATACAGTATATATTCCCTCCAGACCCCCTCTGCCCCTTCCCCAGGAATCCTGCCTCGTGAGTAAGTTTACCTCCTTGAGCATCCTTGAGCTTAAACAGATGTTCCGGTTCCTGTGTGCTTATCTTAGGGCAAGAAGGTCACCTAGCTATAGGAGTTTCCCCTGGCGCCGTCTCTGGGATTGGGGGCTGACAGGCCTGACAGGCAAGGTCTGTGCGTCAGCGTGGCCAGGATATTTACAACCTACAAGATAAGACCCAGATCTTCCACCCTGTCTCCACTTGCTCCACTCGGAACTGACAAGGCCATCCATCACTAAGCCTTCCTGGACTGATAAGGGAGAGGCTTTGTACAGCTGGGTTCCTGTTATACATTGGCTCAAGTTAATGGATTTTAGCTAATGGACCCTTGAAGAAGGAATGCGGGAGTTACTGGGGCCTGGTTCCGGTCGCTCTGCGTTCAGGCTTGGGTAACCTGTTCCTTCACTAGTATTTATTAATTTCTAGGGTTTCAGCCCCCCCTCTCTCTGGAAACTTTTTTTGCTTTGAGCAATGGCCACGACTCTTGCCTTTATTCCCATGCAACCTGTCAAAAGTCAGATTGTAAGCAAATTGTGTTTCTGTTTGCATAAGTTCACCCAGAAGCAGTAGTACTTCATAAGTAAATACATACAGTGGTACCTCTGGTTGCGAACGGGATCCGTTTCGGAGCCCCATTCACAACATAAGCAGAACGCAACCCGCGTCTGCATGGGTCACGATTTGCCGCTTCTGTGCATACACGTGACATCATTTTGAACATCTGTGCATGCGCGAGTGGCGAAACCCGGAAGTAACCCTTTCCAGTACTTCCGGGTCGCCGCGGGACGCAACCTGAAAAGATTTAACCTGAAGCAAACGTAACAAGAGGTATGACTGTATAAGAATAACAGAAGGATGCTTAATAGCCTGGAGCCACTGGGGGAATGTCCAACGACTTAGTTAATAGCTCTCTAAGAGGAAATTAATCATTCTACAGGGGAAAAATTCCTAGCAGCTTCATCAAACATGATGCAACTTAAAAAGCCAATCATACTTTGAGGGATAATCACCCCTATCATTGTCAAAATTACTGGTTTCCATCCTCTGACATAACGGATTTCCATAGCCCATTAGCAAGAACAACAATCAGAATCTGGAAAAAGCTATAAAACCCTTCTGTTATTCAGATGCTGATGTAGGTATAGGCATTGTTTCTACGATGATGTCCCCTTTAAATGATGGTGTACACTTCCACTGGCTGACTCCACCATGATCCTTAAGACACAAATGTAAACTATGAGTATCCCTGTTTCACATTCTTTGTTATTACTCTGTTCATCTTCTATTTTTCTTCCTACTTCCTGCTAATCCACTGCTTCTCTTTCATATACTTTGTATTTTGGGGGGCAAGCTGATAGATAATTCTCTGAGAAAGCCTTTCTACCTTGGGACGCAAAGGACAAAGTTATTTATATCCATAGATGAAGAGGGTAAACATATGACTAGATTTAATAGAAAAAAGTATAGTTGTCACTCAGTGCTGGATGATAAAGTGAAGAGATAAAGAAAACAATCTGTTCAACGACACTTATGTACAATGAGCCATTAATAAATATATGACTAGAGTACTGGCACACATATTATCCCACAGATCAAGCTATAACCAAGTGTAGCAGCAGAATCAACCACAATTTAAGGAAGATTGTAGCAAAACTGGTCATAGTCTCATATGATGCTGTAGATAGGATCATGGGAATCTACGTTCGGAGGGGACTTTTTGTCAACCGAATTGTGCTGGTGGTGATGTTGCTGCTTGTAATGCTGTGTCATACTGTATGCAAGATCCATTCTATTAATTGTTCCATATTTGATGATCCTCATCCTATTCCTCATGAATTTTACCAACCAGGAGATTTTGTCATTGGTGGGATTGTTTCTCAAGTCTTCTTCCTCTATAACAACCTCTCTTTCACGGAGCAGCCAGCGCAAATATTGATTGATGAACCAATGTAAGGCATTTCCCCCTTTTGCCTCATATTCTATAATAGTTCAGATCGCAATGACTGAGAGCTCATCATTAAGCAACATTACGATTCATACAAATGATCCGTTATCTTTTGCTTCAATTGACTTTAACTTATTGTATATTTCTTGTTTGATTGAAACTGTTACAGAGTGCTTTTTTCATAGTAGATCCGTCCCTGAGACCATCTACTGCTTATCACCCCATTATTCAGGAAAAAAATATATCAAACCACAGCTCACAGACAAGGTGGGTCAGCCAACAGTTACTACAGTAGAACCTTGGTTCTCGAACGCCTTGGTACTCAAACATTTCGGCTCCCAAACGCTGAAAACCTGGAAGTAAGTGTTCTGGTTTTCGAACGTTTTTCGGAAGCCAAATGTCCGATGCAGCTATCGGCTATTGTTTCTGGGGTGTCAGCGCTACTCAGAAGCCGCACCTTGGTTTTTGAACGTATCGGAAGTTGAATGGACTTCTGGAACGGATTACATTCGAGAACCAAGGTACCACTGTATTCGGCTCTGAAGCAACTACAAATCAAATTGAGAGACAGGGAGGGGCAGAGGGTGTGGCTCTAAGGAAAAGAAGAGGGAGAGAGGCAGCCATTCAGCCCTTAAATAGGGTGGCTCTCCCCTCCCAAGGCACCAAGTGCGTGCATGATTCAGAAGTGCTATGCAGACTGCCTCTTTCAGCCTGAACAAGCTTCATATATGTCCCACCGGTTGACACCAAGGTGGAATGGGCAGCAGAACAGGGCACAGTGGAACAGAACAGGTGGGAAAAATCCTTTCTCCCTTTGTTTTTCTTATTACTCCATTAAACAACTGTAGCTCTTATTACAGATCAGTACCTAAGAACTACCAGCATATTCTGGCATTAGCATTTGCTGTCAAAGAGATCAATGAGAATCCCAACATCTTATCAAATATGTCTCTGGGGTTCCGCATCCTCGATAGCTACTATTCTGCAAGGATGACCTATAAAGCCACCCTGAGCCTGCTTTCTGCACACCATAGATTTACCCCAAACTTCAAGTGTGACAACCAGAGCAATCTGATTGCTTTCATTGCAGGATGTGTCTCTGAAATCTCTGCCAACGTGGCAATCATTTCAGCAGTCCACAAGACTCCACAGGTAAGCTGTCAGTATAGAGGTTTGTAGGTTTCACAACAATTTCAATCAAGCATTTGAAAAGTTCCCCTATTTTATTTTTGTTAGCAAACATACTAGAGGTAGGTCATAATGGTAAAATAATTATCAGATGAAAGACTAATGCTATTTTGCATTGCAGTAATGGATCGATAGTTTTCAGGTCATGGGCAGTAAAGTGCTGCCCTTTTCTTCATTGTCCTCTTTTGAACCTGTTTCAGTCTACCTGGATCTTTCTTAAAGGGAGATGGGAATGGGAGAAAGTCGAGGAAACTGGGTATAGTTAACCGTGAGAATAGGAGAATTATGGGAAATGATACATAATGAACTGAAAAAAATGTTTGAAAGTGCTCCCCTCCCAACAGATTCCTTTCTGTTGGGGATAATTCAGACTGAAATTCCGAGGTGTCAAAAAAGGTTATTTATGTATGCCACTACTGCGGCCCATGTTTTGTTAGCCCCAAAATGGAAAACGAGCGAAGTCCCAACTAAAGAAGAGTGGCAACTTAAATTGACAGAATATGTGCAGCTTGCAGACTTAACATATAGAATAGGAGAACAAGAATAACATATGTTTAGAGAAGATTGGAAAATGTTTATTGAATATATGGGAAATAACTGTGTACATCTGAAAACGCTAGCAGCATTAATATAAATTCAACAGTGCAAATAAGTTTTGATCGATGTAATAATGGAATACTAAATGGTATAGTTTTTGTAAAATATGCAGGGATTTATGATATGCAAAATAAACCATGGAAAGAGAAGAGAAGTAATTGATATCTTAAGGATGTAAAAATGAGTACTTTAAATTGTAAAACAGAAAATTTAATAAAAATTAGAGAGAGAGAGAGAGAGAGAGAGAGAGAGAGAGAGAGAGAGAGAATGTGAGGCTTTTTGTGGGAGGCGGACATTTTAAGCACTCTTCAAATGCCAAATATCTGAATGGTCATCACATCAAAGAGGGCAAAGACTTGCACTCTCTTGCTCAAGGAGTCAGGACAATATTGGGTTGAAAATTATGAGAAATGTATTAATGGTAAGCCCAATTCGAAGAGAGAATGAATTACTAAAGGGTAATAGGTGATGGTTAAGAAGAGGCTTAACAACTGTTTTTGTTAACTCCTGATGGCCTAGTAGATTCTAACTCTTAGATAGCAATATTTAACACACTTTTATTTTATGTGGTTACTTATATTCTTTATTTCAGATCACTTATGGGTCATTTTTGACAGCAAAACGTACCAAAAGGCTGTTCCCCTTTTTGTACCAGATGGTACCCAATGAAGGCCAGCAATATGTGGGAGCTGTACGGTTATTTCGGCATTTTGGATGGACGTGGGTTGGGCTCTTGGCTGTGAATGATGACAAAGGGGACCGCTTTTTACAGACAACGGTGCCACTGCTTTCCCAAAACAATATCTGTTATGCCTTCATAGTAAGAATACCAAAACGTTCTTTTGTGGATGAGTTGATAGCCTTGCTTATACAGCGGCTGAGAAGCTTTCACATTATCACGGAGAAAAAAGCCACTGCAGTCTTTGTATATGGAGAACCTCCATCCTTTCAGGTTTTGAGAGTGTTGCTCTTTCTAGCACCTTTCTCGTCACTGCCACCTTTCAGTAAAGTATGGATTATTACATCCCACTGGGATTTTGCATCTCTCTCTGTTCAAAAGATTTGGGACATACAAGCCTTTCATGGTTCCATATCCTTCGCAGTTCACTCAAATGAGCCATCAGGATTCCAAAAGTTCATTCAGAAGATAAGACCTTACTGGAACAAAGAAGATGGGTTTATCAAGGACTTCTGGAAACAGGCATTCGCCTGTTCATTAAAAATGTCTAAATGGGAGCAGGAGGAGGAGGAGGAAGACGGAAAAAAAAGTTGCACTGGGTCTGAAAAGTTGGAGAGCATTTCTGGAATATTATTTGAAATGAGCATGACTGGCCACAGCTACAATATCTACAATGCTGTCTATGCTGTGGCTTATGCTTTGAATGCTATATATAAATCCAACTCCAAAATTAAAACGTTGGTCGGGAGACATGCATTTCAGAATATGCAACCATGGCAGGTAATTACAATTCCATAATTTAGCAATAATAACAAAACAGGCTAGTTTATGCCCCAGACATAATATGAATTCATGAGCTTACATAAAACAGTTGCATCAGGGTTTTTTTGGTGTGTGTGTGTGTGTGTGAGAGAGAGAGAGAGAGAGAGAGAGAATTTTGATACATAGTGCAAACCACATAATATTATGGTGATTTCCCCCATTATCTGGAATCTAACAGAGAGAAATTACAGCCAGAAATAGAAACGGAACAGAAATGTTGGTCATTAGTTCTGTGCTTTATGATTTTAAAAATGTTATGATGTTTTAACAATTTTATGGTGCATAGCCATGAATTTATGAGTTGGTGATTTATTTATTTATTTTCATGATCTTTTTTGTTCAGTTTTACACTACACATTTAATTTGAAACATTAGACATAACCACCAGCATTTAGGATTCTCTGAATCCTTAGACTTCCTTCACCTTTCCATGGTTTCCATTTTCAATCTTTTTCAACTGCATCATATATTTTCTCTATTTTTCTTAAAATAATCCATTTTTACCTTAGTTTTTTTGTACATTACAAGCGTTACTCAAATCCTGCCAAAGTTTTTAGTTGTTTACAATGTTCTCTTAGGTAGTTTGTAATTTCCCCCCATTCCTTATTAAAGTTTCTCTCTTCCTGGTTACTGATTTTCCTGGTCAATTTTGCCATTTTGGCATAGTCCATCATCTTCACCAACCATTCGTCTCTGGTCAGGACATGAGTTGGTGATTTATTAATACTCTTATAAAAATGAATAAATATACTGTCTGAAAAAGGGCAAGACTTCTAAGAGGTCTAAATATTAAAATTACTTCAAGAAACTGTTATTCCCTTGTTAACATTCTTTTTCAAACTAGGTCCATTACTTTCTAAGAAGAACCATATTCAACAACAGTGTTGGAGACACTGTGCATTTTGATGAAAATGGAGAATTAGTTACAGGTTTTGATGTTACAAACTGGCTGATGTTTCCCAATGGTTCAGTGGTTAGAGTGAAAGTTGGAAGACTGGAACCTCAGGCTCCTCCAGGCAAAGAGTTAATCATTAATACGAGTCAAATCGTGTGGCATCAAAGCTTTAATCAGGTGAGTATATAAAAGTGAAATATTCAGTCTTGGCCAGTTCCTCATTCTCTTCAGCTGATGAATTGTGCTAGTTAGCATTATTTTTAAATAAAGCAAACCAGAATTCCTTCCAATTTTTGTAAAGAAACTATTTTAAATTGATGGAATCAAATGTGTCTGGCTCAGATCTATTTTTCTAATGTAATGACTCATCAGGTTTGGCCATTCATTCCAGTATTTTTCACTGAAGACTGAAAATAGCAGCCTGTAAAATATGTGGGTAGAGAGTTGCCTCTAAGCCTCCTATTTGTAGTCCAACATGTTCATGATGGCAACAGCTCCTTTTTTTGCCACCATCTTTAATTAGAATATCAGGGCTGCTTTTTAGTCTGCGAATGGCAGAGCATTCAGCACAGCTAAGACTGTGTCATAAACTGGTGCCATTTGCTGGTCATCTCAGCATGTGTGGAGAGGCAAGAGAATTCTGTGCAGAATAATAATCCAGTGTTCAAACCATCTGGAGAGATCCATGCAGAATTCCTGAATCTTTCTGTTTGTTTTTCTTTTGCTGTTTTTCAGTGTGTTGTCCAGTGGTCGACAGTAGTTGGTATTTGTGCACTGATGCTCTGGTTATGGTAGAAGCATCCCTAGAGCCATAGACAGCAGAACATAGACAACAATCTCTTATGCTGATAGGCCTATGCTTGAGATTTAAATAAATTGCATAGATTGCACACTCCGTTGATGACTTTGTAGTATATATATTTTTTAATGCATAAATATTTATGCATGCATGCATAAATATTGAAAGCCTCCAGATCTCCAGAGGCACATTTGTATTTTTGGTGACATGGAAGAAGAGGTCCCATAAAAGGGCAGACTCTATTGACTGGACCAGGCTGGATTAACAATATAGTTGGCTGAGTTTCTCAGGAAGTCCCACAAATGCCTTGGAGTTTTTGTGGCATATGGTCTAAGAATGGAGTCCATATAACCGACACCTATGCTGGCAAGGGTGGTCTGGAACATTTTGCTTCTGTATGCAAAATGCCTCCCCACTGCTGCTTCCCACTGTTGATGCTGCCATACCCCACCCCCTGCAGATTCAGGGTCCCTTCTCCCCCACATGGGCTGCCACCCATGCCGTCCACCACCACAACTGCACCCTTGCCTGTGGCTGCACCCATGCTGCTGCCACAACAAAGCAGCAGCAGCAGCAGCAGCAGCAGCAGCAGCAGCAGCAGCAGCGAGGGGGCAGCATTAGTGGTGAGGGCAAGAGCACTGTTGCAGCAGTGGTGGCGGCGGCATGGGCAAAGTTGCAGAAGGGGTGGCAGCAGTGCAATAGTGAGGGAAAGGATGGGAAGGGGAGTTGGTTGGATCTGCCACCTGAGGTAAATTGGTTCACTCTACTTCATACAAGGGGGACGCGGGTGGCGCTGTGGGTTAAACCACAGAGCCTAGGACTTGCCGATCAGAAGGTCGGCTGTTCGAATCCCCGCGACAGGGTGAGCTCCCGTTGCTCGGTCCCTGCTCCTGCCCACCTAGCAGTTTGAAATCACGTCAAAGTGCAAGTAGATAAATAGGTACCGCTCCGGCGGGAAGGTAAACGGCGTTTCCGTGTGCTGCTCTGGTTCAACAGAAGTGGCTTAGTCATGCTGGCCACATGACCCAGAGGCTCCCTCAGCCTATAGAGCGAGACGAGTGCCGCAACCCCAGAGTCGTCCGCGACTGGACCTAACGGTCAGGGGTACCTTTACCCTTTTACTTCATACAAGCACCAGCCTTGTCTACTGGGATAGTTAGTACCAGTGCCTGAAACTATGGGATGCTCAAGGTTGATTGGTTTGTGCATTTTGGGTTGCCTGAGTTAACAATATTGTTGGCCAAGTTCTGGTAGTTGCAGTTGTGGCCCATGGATACATGAAAAACAGTTTAGAGTTTGGTCTCTTCTTTGGTCTTCAATGAAGCAAAGAAGATGCCTTGCTGCTAACCACACCTTCATATTTCCATGCAGGTGATGCCAGTTTCTGTATGCAATGATAACTGCTATCCTGGCTATAGTAGGAAAAAGAAGGAGGAAGAGAAATTCTGCTGTTATGATTGTGCTCCATGTCCAGAAGGGATGATCTCTAATCAGAAAGGTATAAGGGATAACCAATAAATTTCACAAAAGACACAGGGAGCATAAAATACCAGCATAGGAAGCAAAAAAACAATACCCAATTTCTTTTTGTTTGTTTGTTCCTGGTATTTCTTGACCCTACTTCATCTTAAGGTCCCGGGGCAAATTACATAGACTAAAAATACAATTACAAAGAAACTATAATATACATATAAATATATAAAGTTTTAGTGCCAAATACATCTCAGTGAGGAGGGAGTTTTATCATTTTGGAGCCACTACAAATAAGGCTCTTTCACAAACCACCCAATTCTGCCTCCATATATTTAACCACCTTTTCCAAAAAACCTGCCAGTAGCTCCTTAACTTTGATCCCAATATCTTCCCTCTCCTTCTCATGAATCACCCTGAATTATGGAATTACTGGGATACAGAAAAACACATAGCCATTACATTACTACAGCACAGAACCATGTGCAAATTCAGAACCATGGGTACGCAAAAAGATGCAATTTCTATTTTCTTTTTTTCTAGAGCTAGTAAAAACAAAATCAAAAGCATACAAAATTCATTGATTGTTGTAACTGATTCTTACAGAAAGATGTAGTTCGGCATCTTGAAATACTTATTATATCTTCATTTTATTTCAGACATGGATGCCTGTTTCAAATGTCCAGAAATCGAGCACCCCAATATTGACCAAACTCAATGCATTCTCAAGGTCCTAAGCTATCTGTCTTATAAAGAAGATTTAGGGATCATCTTAACTATTTTGGCTATTTCCTTTTCTTTGCTTACAAGTTTAATCCTTGGAACGTTTATCAAGCACAAGGCCACTCCCATTGTCAAAGCCAACAACCAGACCCTCACCTACATCCTCCTCATCTCCCT
Organism: Podarcis pityusensis; assembly: GCF_964106645.2. NCBI lineage: Eukaryota > Metazoa > Chordata > Lepidosauria > Squamata > Lacertidae > Podarcis > Podarcis pityusensis. The sequence goes on from NC_138038.1 coordinate 27,968,520, forward strand.
CCTCCTTTGCTTCCTTTGTTCCTTGCTTTTCATTGGACAGCCTGGAAAGGCCATCTGCCTTCTGCGACAAACAGCCTTTGGTTTAATCTTTTCTGTTGCCCTTTCCTCTGTGTTGGCAAAAACTATCACGGTAGTCCTGGCATTCATGGCAACTAAACCAGGATCCGAGATGAGGAAATGGGTGGGAAAAGGACTAGCAAACTCTATGGTCTTTTCCTGTTCCTGCATTCAAGCAGCTATTTGTATAGTTTGGCTACTTACTTCTCCGCCATTTCCAGATATGGACATGTACTCATCGAGTGGGGAAATTATATTAGAATGTAATGAGGGTTCACCTGCTATCTTTTCATGTGTGTTGGGATATATGGGTTTCCTTTCCATTCTCAGTTTCATTGTGGCTTTCCTAGCCAGAAAGTTACCAGACAGTTTCAATGAGGCCAAGTTTATCACTTTCAGCATGTTGGTGTTTTGCAGTGTTTGGTTAACTTTTATTCCAACTTACTTGAGTACCAAAGGAAAATACATGGTGGCTGTGGAGATCTTCTCCATCTTGTCCTCTGGTGCTGGATTACTGGGTTGCATCTTTTCCCCAAAGTGCTACATCATTGTGCTGAGGCCTGAGCTGAACAGCAGGGAACATCTAATAAGGATGAAGAAGTGATGTAATCTAAGTTCATCTCTTCTTTGTGCTCTTATATATCCTTCACTGGAAATCGTGTTCTCCAAATCATGGAGAGCCACTTGTTGCGGTGAGCTCACCAAACTGCCTTCTTTTTGCTGGGGCAGACCCATTTGGATGACCTCCTCACCTCATTGGTTGCCCCTTTGTTGCTGGGGAAAATTTTCTGTTGGTTGGGGTTTGATTGGCAACTAAGGGGCTATTTAAGGGGCTGCACAAGGTGAAGTACTTTCTTTTTCGCATTGTGCAACGGATCTCCCTCTCTCCCTCCCTGTAATTTAAGGTTGTGTTTTTGGCCTTGCTATGCCTATCTAGGGGTGGTCTGTTTTTGGAGCAGGGGCCCGGTAGGAATTTTGCCACTTGGCTGATTGGCTGGTGCCATTTGGTTTTTGCCTACCGTGTAGCAAATCGTCACTTTGTAAGGTTGGCGGTTAGGCATTGGTTCATTCTTTGGTGGAGGGGATTATGGATTGCCTGTGCCTGCCCCTCATTTTTGTTGCTGCTCTAGGGAATTCCGTTAATGGAATCCAGGGGCTCGATTTACTCTGTCTGATCCCCTCTCAGGGGTAGGGCCATGTCAGAGTTTCTAGGAGCATCTGGGGTAAACTAAGAGGCGGAAATCTGCCTCTGTGCTCCCCCAGTATGTTTTCACTTACTGACCTCTGGAGGTTCCAGTTGTGAGTCCTGTTCCTGCAGGTGCAGGTTCAGGTAGTCTGAACCAATGCTAAGCAACCACTCACACATGCTGTAATCAATAAAATTGTGGCCAAAATTAATGCCAAAAATCTTAAACAAATATTCTGTGTCCTGTGTGATTTATTTTGGAGGGGGTTTGGGGGTCTTCACATGCAAATATTGATGCTAGGGATCTCATGAGAATTTGGGTATGTTTAGTAGATCATTATCCCAAGGCCAGAACTGAATACAAAGAGCAACTAATAAAAATAAAGATAAAATAATGGAAGCTCATCTCTTTAGCCAGGTCTTAGATGTACTTCACTGGGAATAATGGTCTTGGTTGTATTTCATGAGGATTCAGCAATGAATGCTTACACTGGGGAACAACTACTTTCTTTTCAGCAGAGGCTCGGCCCACCTGGATTTGGCATTCATCTCAAGACTGTTCATAGACACCCTGCCCTATGCTGCCTGTAACTACGTCCAGTTCCCAAATAGGAACATTCATCTTGTGGACCAGGACAGGGGACCATACAACAGCTGTAGCTCCTTTGAGAATGGAAAAAGCTTCTAGATTCCCCTCCTCCTTCCATGTTGCTACGTTAGCTGAAAAAGATGCTGCAATTATACTGGCATGGTGTCTTTTTTCCCTTCAGGGGTCATGGGTGTGGCATCCTGCATGATGGAAGAGGCTAGCTAAGGCTAGGGGGAGGACCTCCCCCTCCACCATGGTCGTGCCATGCCACAACTGCTTCCTTGCCACAATTCCACTGGGAACAGGGATTTTTGGCCCACGGGCCATATTCCCATAACAGCAACCTTCTAGGAGCACAGTGAGTGTCAGAGTAGAATATGGGTAGAACAAGGATTGTGAGTCTTACCCAGGGATGGAGGAGAAATTTAGTTTAGTTTGCATTTAAAGGTCAACCTACCTAATTCACACTTTCTGACGCAATATGCATACAAAACACAACTATCCTTCCAAATGTGTATGTCGCTGAATTCTGCAATTCAAGTAATGTGTGCAATAATGCATAGACTAGACTAAAGTGTGCATACAAATGCATATATTAGTGAAGAGAATGTATATTATGCATTATATTGTGGAACATTGCATTGCAAAAATGTTAGGCAAACTTGCATTAAAAATGGTACATTAGGAGAAATACATACAACCCCCCCCCCCCCGACAACATGAAGAGCTATATACCAACATAATGCTGAGTCTCAAATTCTCCAGGCTGTAAATGAAGTTAAACTTCAGCTTTCATATTATACTAATTTTGAGTGATCTGTGGTTAAACTTAAATATAGTCCTGGGCAAAGGTAACCTGGGGTTACCAGGCAAATTTCCACAAACTAGTTATTATTCCTCTAAGAAGAAAATAACTGTTCTATAATTTGAGAGGAACTCCTAGCAGTAACAAACTTCAAAGACCAGCAACACACTGGGGAAGATAGAATCATAATTACTGTTTTTTAAAAATCTTCCTACACAATTGACAACCGAAGCCCATTCTCAAGATCAACAAGCAACACCTGAGGACAACCACACATATTGTTTAGAACAGGATCTAGGCACAGGTAAGGCAGTGCCATTTTTTTTCTATGATCATTTCCCCTTTATATGCTACCATTGCTTCCGCAAGATTTTTCTGTCATGATTTTAACCCCCACCCCGATATAAACTATGTGAATCCCAGTTCTTATCCTCTCTTCTTGCCCATTTCATCTTCCACTTCCCAGTTTCTTACTGTGAAAAATTAGGCCACATTGACTAGTTATTGATTCACACATTCATTGCTGCACACTGTCTCACCCTCATTTGTACATGCTGACTGAAAATCCCCAAGGTTACACTTTTTTTTTTTTTTACACTTTAAAGCAAAATAATAGATACCTGTACATGAAGAGGCGTGTATGGCTATTTTTTAAGAAAAGGAAAATGTGTACTTCTCAGTCTCCCTTTGAGAATACAGTAAGGCAATAAAAAGAAAATTATGTACAGGAACACAGATTGACAAGGAGCTACTTTTAACCATAAGACGTGCACACAAATTCCCTAAAAGGCTCAATATAGCAACGGAATCAACCAAAATTCAAGGAAGGCTGTGGCAAAGCTGTTCCTAGCCTTACAGGATGCTGTAGATGGAAACATGGAAATCTACATTTGGAGAGGACTTTTTGTCAACAGAATCATGTTGGTGGTGACATTGCTGCTTATAATGCTGTGTCATACTGTATGCAATACTTATTCTATTAATTGTTCCATATATGATGATCCCCATCCTATTCCCCATGAATTTTACCAGTCAGGAGATTTTGTGATTGGGGGAATTGTTTCTCAAGTCTACTTCCTTTATAACAACCTCTCCTTTTTGGAACAGCCAGCACAGGCCTTGATTGAGGAATCCATGTAAGATTTCCAGATTTCCTTCCTTCCTTCCTTCCTTCCTTCCTTCCTTCCTTCCTTCCTTCCTTCCTTCCTTCTCTCTCTCACCCACCCCCTTCGATCTCTCATTCTATAATAGTTCAGTTCTCAGTATCTGAGAGCACATAATTAAGCACCATTCAGGCATTATTTATTGTCTGAAGCTGCAACACACAGGGACAATCTAGGGTTTATGTTTGGAAATTAAAGCACCATGGAGAGGGGCCCACAATCAAATCTGACTCCCTAATGAGAGTATGTGCGTGATGAATATGTTTTTAAGAATAGTCTTGTCACCATGTATTATTAATATTTTTTAAACTGCACAAGTGAAATATCATAGTATATGTTTCTTGAAAAGTAATTTCTGAATTGTCCCTCAGGCACTTTGCACTCTCTTGACATAACTGGATTATGGTTTTCAAATGCAGCTGAGTTTATGGACGGTTGGAAGTCTCCCCTTGGCACCTTTTGCTTGCAATATCTTCTCTCATTTCATCTGCAAATGGTAGATGCATTTAAATTGCAGCAGTCTGTCCCTGGCTTTAGGAGATTAAATGATCCATTAGTTGCTTGCACTGATATTTCTTCAATGATTGAAATGGTTGCTACAGAGGTTTTTAAGGCATGTTCACAGACACATAAAGGTTCAATGGGTGGACAAGGGAGAGGCACACATTCAAGGCCCACTCCCATTGTCCTCGTATGCCTTCCCAGTCCCTATGTTGATAAGTAAAGCATGGCCCATGATAGTGAGAGGTGTTCTACTCACATTCAAGCAAACATGAATAACATGTCTCCTGCAGAGCTTCCCCACTCAACACAGGGAATGTTGAGGGCTGAGCATTTGAGGCAATGCACACAGGTCATTGGGGCAGGGCTTGGAGGCACACCCCAGACCCATGGATAGAGTACTTGCATGGCCAGGCATTAGTGAATACCAAGAAAGTTACTGGAGAGACAACAGAAGAGGCTCGCTTGTCTCTTCTCAGAGGTTGCTTTCAAAAGCTAGGAAGTACATTATATATGTCAAATCTATTTTGGGCTAGCACTTGTGTTTGTGTGCAAAAGGAGTGAATTATTGTTGTAAAGAAAGTGAACCTAACAAATGTAAGGAGCAGCATGTTATGTTCTTGAATAATCCCCAAACATTCTGATCATTCAACTATTCATCAGAAGAGTACCTGTATCATATATCTTACTTTCTGCTAACTTTGCTGTACCTTTGCTTTTTCAACTTCTGTGGCATTGAGTTACATCTCAATATCAGTAGTTTGCAGATGAATGTTGATGAAGTGTACAAATGTATTTTTACTGGTGCTTTGCTGCTGCTTTATTAAACAGGCTGTACCTCTTTTTACAGTTCAGTGCCTAAGAACTACCAGCACATTCTGGCTTTAGCATTTGCTGTCAAAGAGATCAATGAGAATCCTAGCATCTTATCAAACGCCTCCATGGGCTTCTATATCCTCAATAGCTACTTCACCGCAAGAATGACTTATAAAGCTAGCCTTAGCCTGCTTTCCAAACAGAAGTTTGTCCCCAACTTCTGTTGTGATGGCCAGAACAAGCTGATAGCTTTAATTGGAGGATCTGTCTCTGAAATCTCTGCCAATATGGCCATTATTTCAGCAATCCACAAAATTCCACAAGTAAGCTCTAGAGATACCACGAAAGTGGCACATGTGGAAATGGAAATTGCCTCAGTTTATATGTTCATTTGTGGTCAGGAATGGAAATCATGCAAGCACATATGATCTTTATTCATTGTTGTTGTTTTCAGTCCCCAAATGATGACATACACATATATAATTTTTTCTGATATTTCCTTTATATTGAAATAAAATGGGCATTGCATTGAAATGATGTAATGACATCATTAATGACATAGTTACATAAAATTTGGGCACAGCAGACAGGGATATGAATGTAGTTCTTAGTGGCAGTGGCATGGAACAGTGCTGATTGCAATGAATACGGGTTAGAAACAAACTGATTCTTTCCTGTATCCCTAGTCTTGATTTCAGCACAGCATTCAAAAAGTTCAAAAAGTTTCATTAGAAATCTGTTTCAATGCAGACTATATGGTAATATCGTTAGGTTGATTGAAAGATAAAGAATGGAAAACTGCTCTGAAACTAACAAAATGCAAATAAACAAAGTGCCAAACTAAGGCAGAAAAAAATTCAAAAGCAAACCTTTGGATAGGGGACAACTGGCAGAACAACAACACACCTGAAAGAGATATAGTAGACCAATGGTTCCCAAACTGAGCATGGTGCTCCACGAAGCATCTCCAAGTGCTCCGTGAAGAGCTTGGAAAGAAAAATAAATAAAATAAATGTGAATAAAATAAATAAAATAAATGTAAAAACAGCCCCAAATGCACATGCATAAGGGTGACAAAACTGCTCCATGAGGAATTTCTCTCTTGAAAAGACTCCCACCACACAAAAAGTTTGGGAACCACTGTAGTAGACCAAGAGCTAACTATCAGTTACCACTGTGATGCAGCTGCGCAAAGTCTTAATGCAATTTAAGCTGCTTCAATGCAACCAAAGTGCTGTATATTGAGAAGTAAAAGCTGAATGTTATTTAAATAGCACACCTCAAGTTTAGTATTGGTTGGAAAGTGTTCTCGAAGCTACAAACATGAGTCTGACCAAACTGCGGGAGGCAGTGGAAGACAGGAGTGCCTGGCGTGCTCTGGTCCATGGGGTCACGAAGAGTCGGACACGACTAAATGACTAAACAACAACAAAGTTTAGTATTATGTTCAGTCCTAAGTGCTGCACTTTATCATAGATAAAGATAACTTGAAACAGCTTCAGAGGAAGACGATGAAGATGGTCAGGAGAATGGGGAGAAATGCCTATGACAAAAGCTTGGATGTGAACCTTACATCCCTCTTCAAGTACAAAACGTCTGAATAGCTGTGACATTGAAGAGAGAAACAAATTGTCATCTGCTGTTCCAAAGTGTAGGATAAGATTTTGGAACAGCATTAGGAGACTCTTCTTAATGCTAAATGCAATTCAAATATAGAACCAATTACCAAAGGGTCCTTGCTGGAGCAGTGCCAGATTTAGGACAGTGTATATGGTTCCCCCTCACAGGACACCGAGCCAAGGGGGCTCCAAATTGAGAGGATCTAAAATTGAGCTTGAGGGTGTGTGCATGCCAAAGTTGGGGTTCGCTTAGAGTACCCCCGGAGTTCTTCAGGCAGAGCCACAAAAAGTCATATATCGTGGGTGATATATAGTGATTTCCTGCATCATGCTAGATTTTGCACTTGATTGCCTACGGGACCTTTTCCAGCTCTAGGATACAAAGACAGACCTTTTTGTTGTGTGAAAAATTATTATACGCTTTCTTTCAGCTTCCTTATGGATCATTTTTCACAGGACAACATGGCAAAATGCTACTTCCATTTTTGTACCAGATGGTACCCAATGAAGCCCATCAACACATGGGAGCTGTGCGGTTATTTCAGCATTTCGGATGGACGTGGGTTGGGCTCTTGGCTGTGGCTGATGACAAAGGGGACCGCTTTCTGCATACAATGGTGCCACTGCTTTCCCAGAATGGCATATGTTATGCCTTCATAGTAAGAATACCAAAATGGAGTTATATGGATGAACTGATAGACTTGCTTATACAGCAGCAGTACAAATATGAGATTCTCAGGGAGAGAAAAGTCAGTGTATTCTTTATATATGGAGAACCTCCATCCTTTCAGGTTTTGAGAGTGTTGCTCTTTCTAGCACCTTTCTTGTCACTGCCACCTCTTGGCAAAGTGTGGGTTGTTACCTCCCACTGGGATTTTGAATCACTGTCTGTTCAAAAGAATTGGGATATGCAAACCTTTCATGGTTCCATATCCTTCACTGTTCATTCAGATCAGCCATTGGGATTTCAAAAGTTCAATGAAGGAATAAGACCTTCCTGGGCCAAAGGAGATGGTTTTATCCAGGACTTCTGGGAACAGGCATTCAGCTGCTCATTAAAGAAGTCTAATGGACAGGAGGAAGAGGGGAAGAAGAGTTGCACTGGAAAGGAGAAGCTAGAGAATCTTCCTGGAAATCTGTTTGAAATGCACATGACTGGCCACAGTTACAACATCTACAATGCTGTCTATGCTGTGGCACATGCTTTGCATGCCATGTACACACAGAGCTCCAGATACAGAAGAATGGAAGAAAGAGGGAAACTAGGATTTCAGAATGTACAACCCTGGCAGGTAATGACAATTAAACACAATGGCAACAAAACAGACTAGTTTATGGCCCAGAGATAAAAGCAACTCAAAAACCACAACTAATTCAGAATGAGACAGCTAGATTGGTGACTGGGAGCGGCCACCTGGTCCTAAAGGATCTCCATTGGCTCCCAGTATGTTTCTGAGCACAATTTAAAGTGTTGGTGATGAGCTTGAAAGCCCTTAACAGCCTTGATCCTGTATAATATTATATCATCATAATCATTTATACCCAATCTCCAGCCCAATTTTTCAGCCCAGACACTGAGGTTCACCTCCAAGGGCCTTGAGGTGGTTCCCTCACTGCAAGAAGTAAAATTACAGGGAACCAGTCAGAAGGCCTTTTTGACAATGGTGCCCTCCCTGTGGAATGCCCTGCTATCCGACGTCAAGGAGATAAACACAACTTGTAGAAGACATTTGAAGGCAGCCCTGTATCAAGATGTTTTTAATGTTTGACATTTTATTATGGTTGTATGTGTTGGAAGCTTCCCAGAATGGCTGGGTCAACCCAGCTAGATGTGTGGAATATAAATAAAATGATGATGATGATGATGATGATGATAATAATAATGATAATAATATCATTATTATTATTGATTACATACCAACAGTTGGGAAGTGTTAGGGTATGGGGGGGAGGGCTATTCATTTTGACAAGTAGCACCAGACTCATGATAGACTAATGACAGTTTTATCAACAATGGGTCAAGAAATGACAGCTAGAAATAGTGAACTCATAACCAAAAAAGAGCAGGACAGACTTTTAAGAATGCTAAATATTAAATTACTTTTGAGGCCTACGTAAGTATCTCTTTGTCAATATACCCTTCCAAATTAGGTGCATCACTTTCTAGGTAACACCATATTCAATAACAGTGCTGGAGACATTGTGTACTTTGATGTAAATGGAGAATTAGTGGCCAGTTTTGATGTCACAAACTGGATGATGTTTCCCAATGGCTCGGTAGCTAGAGTAAAAGTTGGAAGACTGGAACCCCAGGCTCCTCCAGGCAAAGAGTTAACCATTCACGATGACCAGATTGTCTGGCACCAAAGCTTTAATCAGGTGAGACATGGCATCAAATGATTGAGTAAATAAGAGTCAATATGCTCAATTTCCAAAAAGGCAATGTTAATGCTTTTGAAAGCATCTTATTGCATTAAAGTTTTAATTCTTCTAAAATCTCACAGAATCTCTTTATTCCATGAACAAGGTCTCATCTCAAAGAGACTTTATCATCTTGGTTGGTAGAATACACAACTCCCACCATCCCAGCACTTTTTGTAGGTGCTTGTTTTGAGGCAGAGCAAATTGAATGAGAAAGATAAAGGAAGTACAGCTTTCACCCTCCCACTGATTCTTTAAAATTCTGGTTATATGTAAAGAGAGCATCTCTACAGAGGTGTAAAAACTGACAACTTAGATGTATGGTGACAATGTGCTTGGAGAGCAATATCAGCTCATGCTATTTCTGTTTGCCAAAGCAGCTCTGTCTCATTCAGCCCACTGGGAATTGCTGGAACTGGACTGGACGATCCTAGGCTGGACAGTAATTTTACTGTCAAGAAGCATAGTATATCATCATGACTTGGCAGGTATCTAAATGTGGATTTGAGAGGGAGGAAGCTGTAAAATGTGATGTTCAAGCATTGCCTCTCAGCCTTCCATTTGTAGTCCAATGTATTCATTTTGGCAACAGTGTATCATATCTGTGCATTAGGTAGGTCAGAAGAAGAGGTCCCAAGGAAGAATATACTGTTCCACCTGGCTTGGTGTAATCCTAGATGGACTAGAAATATTGTTGGCTGAGTTCCAGGAGTTCCTGTTGTGGCCTATAGGGCATGCAATAGGTTAGATGGTTTCTTTTTCTCCAAGGAAGCAAATTGCATTGAACTGATGACTGGTTTTGTTGCTAATAATCCTTCATGTTTCTGTACAGATGCTGCCAATTTCTGTGTGCAATGACAATTGCTATCCTGGCTACAGCAGGAAGAAGAAAGAAGGAGAGAGATTTTGTTGCTATGACTGTGCTTGTTGTCCGGAAGGAAAGATCTCACACCAGAAGGGTAGGAGGAATAATCAATACATTTTATAAAAGACACAGGGAATATAAAACAGCATGACCTAGCTGAGAGAAGTCAATAATCAGAGGCAGAAGCTAAAACTGGTGAGTAGGAGGAGGGAGGTCAAGAGGCAGAGATGAGTCAGGTTAGTGAAGAATCACCTTCCGTGACAAGCTCCCATCCCCCCAACTCTGAAAACCAGAAGAGGCACAAAATGGGAGGAGCAGAACACAGGCACAGTTTCCAATTGCTAGGAAAACCCCCCCGGAGAGGAGGAGACATAGATGGCTGGGGGAGGGGGACGACCTTTAGTCTTGGTAACTGGTTTCATGGAGTAAGACCCACAAGGAATGAGCTGCTGTACTCATTAGGTATTGAAACTCAGCCAAGTATGTGAAGATTGTTTTTTTTTCTAATCAAGGTTAACTCTAGCTTTGAACATTGTGATTTACTGACCAGCTCGCTCTGTGACAGTAATGTGCCTTCATATCATACTTTGGGATTAAAGGGTTCTCCATACGCAAATAAATACAACTGTAAAAATTAGAAATAAAAGCAATAATAATACTTTGGCATGTGAAAAGTACTTACTGAATGTTTAAAGTGCTCCACCTACATTATTGCAATAACACCTATAACAATTTTGTAAATTACACATGAGGATTAAGATTGATAAATAACAGCATTTCCAAGGACAACCTTCTATGTTCATGACTTGAGAAGAGGTCTGCATCACAAAAATCTTGGGTTACACAGAAACATTTAGCCATTACCAGATCAGTGTGATCACCAAACATTCTCACTTTCTCTTTAAAATTATGGGAGTCCTTTCTCCTAGCGTTGGTGAAAGAACTGCAAGAACATAAACATAAGGAAGATGTTGGTTAACATTTTTACATTTTCTACTTACAACCGCCTCTACTTGGGCCCGATCCAAGTTGCGACCGCAGCAAAGCCGGAAGTAAATACCGGGTTTGCCGTGATTTGTGCACACACAGAAGTGGCTTCTGCCATTTGCGCACGCGCAGAAGCAGTTGCTGCTGTCTGCACATGCGCACAACAGCGCTTCTACCAGTGACCCATTTCACCTAAAGGATGGGCCACCGGAATGGATTATGGCGGTAAGTAGAGGTTTCACTGTACTTAAACAGCTCCTCCTTTTTTTCAGACATGGATGCCTGCATCGGTTGTCCAGAAGACCAGTATCCCAACAACAACCAAATTGAATGCATTCCCAAAATTCTAGTTTACCTTTCTTATAAAGAAACTTTAGGGAATATTTTAGCTACCACTGCTATTTATTTCTCTTTGATCACAAGTTTAGTTCTTGGAATTTTTATGAAGCACAAAGACAGTCCCATAGTCAAAGCCAACAATGCAACCCTTACCAGCATCCTCCTCATCTCCCTCCTCCTTTGCTTCCTCTGCTCCTTACTTTTCATTGGACAACCTGGAAAGATCATCTGCCTTTTTCGACAAATTACTTTTGGCATCATCTTTTCTGTGGCTCTTTCATCTGTGTTGGCAAAAACCGTCACTGTGGTCCTGGCATTCATGGCAACCAAGCCAGGGGCCAAGATGAGGAAATGTGTGGGGAAAGGGCTGGCAAATTCTATGGTCCTTTCCTGCTCCTTCATTCAAGCAGGCATTTGTGCTCTTTGGTTATTTACTTCTCCTCCGTTCCCAGATAGAGACATGCACTCAGTGCATGGAAAGATAATACTAGAATGTAATGAAGGTTCAGCTACCATGTTCTACTGTGTCTTGGGCTATATAGGCTTCCTAGCCTTCGCCAGCTTCATTGTAGCTTTCCTAGCCAGGAAGTTGCCTGACAGTTTCAATGAGGCCAAATTTATCACTTTCAGCATGTTGGTGTTTTGCAGTGTTTGGTTGACTTTTATTCCAACCTACTTCAGCACCAAGGGAAAATACATGGTGGCTGTGGAAATCTTCTCCATCTTGTCCTCTGGTGCTGGATTACTGGGTTGCATATTTTTCCCTAAATGCTACATCATTGTGCTGAGGCCCGAGCTGAACAACAGGGAACAGCTAATAAGGAGAAAACAATGAGACAATATAAAAGCATGTCTTTATGGTACACTGTAATCTATATTTCATTAAAAAGGACGGTGGCAAGGATTTATGGGAATGTGTGAAAGTGTGCCCCACAACTACTCTGTGTTTCCCCATCATATTTATTGTAAAGGTGATCATGGTTGTAGGGGGTATTCTAAGAATTAAATCATGGATGCTTCTATTGGAGAACTTAGCTCACATTTCTTTTGGCAGAAATGAACACAGCACAGCTGACTTAGATTTAGCATACACCTCAGTTAGTATTACAGTATACACGCCCTCATTAGTATTTCTTCTTCTTTCATCCTGTCTTTGTATAAACCCAGAAAACCAGTACAGTGATACCTCGGGTTACATACGCTTCAGGTTACATACACTTCAGGTTACAGACTCTGCTAACCCAGAAATAGTGCTTCAGGTTAAGAACTTTGCTTCAGGATAAGAACAGAAATCGTGCTCCAGCGGCGCGGCAGCAGCAGGAGGCCCCATTAGCTAAAGTGGTGCTTCAGGTTAAGAACAGTTTCAGGTTAAGAACGGACCTCCGGAATGAATTAAGTACTTAACCTGAGGTACCACTGTACTGCTGTTGATGCAATGTATCTTTTCATTTGTGGACAAGGAAATGAATGATTTTGAGACAATTGGACGTCAAAGAAATATTGTTTAACAGAAAGTGGAGGAGAGTTGTATGTTATCATTTTGTTTTAATGCAACTGGCAGATGGAAAATAAGAATTCCTTTTTTAAATTTTAAATTGTTTCCTTTCCCTTTCTCTCTCCCCCCTGCCTCTCTTTTCTTTCTTCTTCCTGATTCTTCCTCTTTCTTTTCTCTTTTCTTCATTCTCTCTCTTCTCTGACATCCTCTACTCAGGGCTTTTATTAGGGTCCAGGAGTGATAGATGGTTGATGGAGAGACCCTGGATGGGAGGCAAGAAAATGTTGGTTTTCCAGGGTGAGAGGCTAGGAGGAGAAAGTGGCTACTACCTTCTGTGGGTGGCAAGGGTTAAGAACTACCTTTAAGAGAGGACACCTTATTCTATTTGTACTTTTTGTAGCTTTTTAGAATAAAAAAATTACATTAGTTTTCTATATCTTACTGTATTATGAAAAACTTTAATAAAAATCTTAACACCAAAAGAAAGAGAATGCCACAACCCAGCCCTTCTGCAGTTTGTGACCTCCAGCTCATTCTGTTAAGTGGGGCTGTGAATTTCTGCCCCCAGATTGCCCCCTGTTGCCACACTGCAGACAGAGGAAGAAAGAGAAAAGCACCACTTACACAATTTCCTTAGAAATCCCACAAAGCTGTTTACAGAAGGAGTCTGTCATAATATTTGACTGTGTACATGACCTCGGATCTTTCACTCTCCCTGACTTCCATGGAATGAATAGGCTCCATGCCAAAAAACAAAACGAAAGATCACCTCAAGGTTAAGCAGACGACATGTGGCAATTTATACACTTCTCCAGAAATACCAGTTCCTTTTCTTTGGTGGAATTTGCATTAGTAATTGGCCACCCTCCTTGATTGTCAACTGTCTTTTATGTTTTATCACACAGTTCCTGTTCCACCATTCTTTTTACATGTAGTGACGTGCTTCAGATCCTTCCTAGGAACTCAACTCATTCCTGTTTTGTTTACTCTATACAATTTGAAACTGTAGGAGAGGCTCCCCCCCCCCCCAAGAGAGGTGGAATGGCTCTATAAAAGAAGAAGATTAATGCCCTCAAAATGAATGTCGTTCCAAAGCTTTTATACATTCTTAGAGGATTACCAATACATGTTCCCAAATTTTACTTCCAAAAAACAAATCAACTATTTAGATCATGCCTATGGGGTACAAAGCCACTAAAAATATCACTACATAAAATGCAACTTCCAACTAAGGAAGGTGGCTTTGGTCTCCCAGATCTGGAACTATATCACCAGGCCTACATGCTGAGTAAGACTAACGATTGGAGAGCTAGCACGAATACTCTCGAATGTAGTTTCTTTGAACCTCTTGTAGGGTGGACTAAACTCGGCTCCAAATTTATGAAATATCCTATTATCCTGGAGACTATGAAAGCACCTATAAAAATTTGAATGAATATAAATAAAAATAATAAGGAGCAATTAACAATATGGGCCAACCCAAAATAAAAAATTGGAAATCAAGTAATAATTTGGCAAAATTGGATGGAAAAAGGTATTTTGACATTGAATCAATTAATTGATGAAAATTACAAATTTGTGGAATATAAGTAAAGTATGGATTAACCAGTGAAACACAATGGCAATACATCCAATTGAAACATATGTTGGAAAGGCAGTTTGGCCTTGACGCTCTAGCAGCATCGGAAACACCCATGCTGCTACAAGATTTAATTTCTGCAACAAAAACAAAGAGCTCTACACTTGCACTATATAAAACCCTACTCAACAGGAAGAAATATGATTTAGAATATGATAGACAAAAATGAAGAGTTAGGGGTACAGATAACAAATGATATATGGGAGTCAAGTATAAAATCAACAGAGATAGCCTCTATGGATCTAAGACTAAGACTTATTCAGCAGAAAATAATATTCAGAGTCCACTGGACTCCAGCAAAACTATACCAGAAGAAAATAACAAGTGCAGACAACTGCTGGAGATGTGGGAGTAAAAATGCGAACTAGTACATATGATGATTAATTGCCCGATGATAAGATCATTTTGGTGCGAGGTGAGGACATTTATAGCAAGAGTAATAAAAAGAAATTGTTATTTAGGGGAATTGAATTTAATTCTAAATTATATTCCGGAAACGTGGGAGATTACAAGGGGTAAAAAAAAAAAGGATGTACCATGCCATATTAGAAGCAAAAAACCTTGTTTTGATGAATTGGAAGAGCCGCAAAAAGATTCCATTGAGCACATGGATGGATAATATGGACAGACTAGCTACATACGAATGAATTGCATGTCAATGCAAATTAAGAATGGATAAATATGAAGAAATCTGGAAGGAATATTTAAGTGATAAGGCGGACAGTGGTGGGAAGTAGGGGGAGGAGAGGTGGGGAAATATTGTTAAAAAGATGTAGTCATAGGTATATTGTTGCGTTTGCAAAGTAAAGGAAGGATTGGACCCTGATTAAAAATCAAGACACGAGGCTTTGACCAGCAAGGCTCTCGGAGAAAGTGCGTATAATCGTGTCTCTCTGTGCTTGTCCGATGTGCAGCAGCCCCTGGCCCAGGCCGTTTTTATTCACAAAAGAACTTTTTTACAGAGTGTTCAAAAGAACCAATCAGATTTCTTCTGAGCAATTCCACAAACCCACGTGGGGACAAAGTTAAACCACTAAAACTAATTAAGCACAAATATTTCTGGGGTAAACAAAGAACAGAACTACAAAGAAGAGTATCTGGCAATCCCGGAGGTAATAAACAAGCAATACATATGATAAGGAGGATGGCCAGGAGGATAGCAATCAGTATCACCTTCATGTGAGATCTGTTTCCTGGCCCTAAGATTAGCATCCTAAAATTACCTATTAGAAACTACAAAGACGAAACTGCCCAGTACAGGACGCCTGCCTGTCTAAGTGTGTACGTGATTTGTCAGGCAAGGGGAAATGGCCAGCAGAGGCCAAAGGGCATTAAAAGGGCATGAATGTAGAATCTTATGGGATTTAATCAGAAATTATCGTCAATATATCAAACCCAGTCAACACAATGCTTTCATCGTGGACACGATAGCTTGATGTATATTTTATAATTCCTCATGGTAATCCCATCTGATCCCTACATCTATCAGTGTTTAAATCTGAATTGTCAGATTGTGTTATTAGTGTTATTATGGTTTTTGTTGTATGTGTTTTTTGAGCACACACACACACACACACACACACACACACTTTCTTTCTCCCTTTTCTCCCACTGGATTTAAAGGGGAGCGGGCCGGCAGCTTCAGATTTGGAGGTTTGGAGGGGAAGGTTATAAACAGTTATCTGTCTGAAGGCAGCCTTTAATTGTAGGGCAGTTTGGTCCAAGTATTATTTAAAGATAAAGAACCACGAGAAGGACAAGCAATGGCTTGGAAGTTGCCCATCAATACTTAGAACTTGGACAGCAGAGTGAGCAAGCCCAGAGATCAACTAGTCACAGTCTTCACTATTGTGAGATGTACTGCATTTCTATTTATATTATTTATACAGAACATGCTGAATGGCGCCTGCTGACTGGAGGCCAGAATAGTCCAGTAGAAAGGATCTTGGAAAATAATGGTAAAAATGGTTGTCTGATATTCTTTAGCAAATGATCTCCTTGTACAGACCGCTGTCTCAACAAGGAAGACGAGAACTGGATTGTGGAGATGGTCAACCCCCTTTTTAACAGGTTCCCTCAAGATTTCAGGGCTTTTGTTTTTGAGACTGTTTATGGGAAGGACACACAGAAGGAGGTTGTGGTGGGGGCCTGAGAAAGGATCTGGAATTCCCCCCTATTCCGGTGCTACAATGACAACCGAGAATGTATTCAATGCTTTGACAACAACCAAAAGGCTGACAGTCCAGGCTTACGTGATTAGAGCCAGAAAGATGGTTAAGATAGTTGTGGCAGGTAGTTGTGGGACCTCATGATTGTCAGGTGGGCTCCTGTGTAGATTGCCAATAGAGTCAAGGCTTCCGCTGCTTTAACCAACTTAACCTTTGTATATGATGCATATACTTTACGGCTTTGCTGATGAATGAATAAATATTGAGATCTTACCAAAATAGCTTCTTGTTTTTTGCTGTCTCTGGTATTAGCACCACAAGCCTAAGTATACACTTGAAAACTCATGAAAATTCACCAGCATATTAGTATAGATGTCTCACAATAAGCACATTTTTATATGCAGTTTTGAGAAATGCGCACACCGCTGAAAGCAATTTTTACACAAACACACACTCTTTCATTTTTATGCATACCTTCCTTAATAATCTTTGTAAGCATTGTTTGTAACCTGAAACTGTTCTAAACCTGAAGCACCACTTTAGCTAATGGGGCCTCCTGCTGCCGCTGCACCACCACTGTGCAATTTCTGTTCTCATCCTGAAGCAAAGTTCTTAACCTGAAGCACTATTTCTGGTTTAGCGGAGTCTGTAACCTGAAGCGTATGTAACCTGAGGTACCACTGTAATCACTGACCATTGACCAAGAAGCCTAGGGGTAATGGGAGTTGTAGTCCAGCAACATCCAGGGACCCAAGGCTGAAGTACACTGCTGTAGAGATGCAAGTCAGCAACTGATGCACTGTTTTGTAATGATGCTGGTTTCAGTACCAAGAATCTTCCCAAAATGCTGATGCAAATGTATTTGCAGTCTAAAGAGCTTAGCAAACAATATTTGGGTTCCCTTCACAGTCATTACACGTTGCAGAGGGAAGATGTGACCATAGGGTTTCTCTTTCAGTTCTCTTACCAAGAACAGAAAGAGTTGCAGATCTTCCATGCCTCGTGACAATTTCTTCCTGTAATTGGTCAGGTTTTGGTTTTTTTTTTAAAAAAAACCTGACCAACTCTCTGTTTTGTGATTGGCAGTTCTATATACAAGGAGGGGTAGCCAACCTTTCCTAAGAGAAACAGAATAGCTATATAAAGAGCTGTGAATTATTGTTGTAAGTGGGAGGAAGACCATCTTTGGCTGGGAGACAAGCTACTTTCTTACTATGGAGCAGACAGTGAGTAACTCTGTTACAATTTATCTGATATGCCTCTCTCAAGCTTCTGTTATTATTGTGGCATATAATACATGTTATGAATAAATAAATATAACATTCATACCAATAAGACATTATCATCATTCCTACTTACAAAACAAGTAGGAATGATGATAATGCTTCATTGAAATTCATTGAAAAGAAAAACAATAACAGTATAATTCTACAACATTAGGATTTTGATTTAATATCTATGTGCTGCTTTCCTGACAACAAGGATGAGTTCCAATCAGCTCAAAACAATTAACAGCCTACAAGATGTAAGACGATTAAATTCAAAGACAAATGTTCAAGATTTACAGTAATAAAATTAAAGTACAATGTAATCGTTTTAGAACTGGGATCTTATAGGTATATCTTATATCCAGATAGCATTGCACCCTCATGTAGCTAATAAAGGAGTAGGTGTATGAAACTGGAAATGCATAGCTTGAGGATATTTCTGGAGCCACTATTGTCACTTGAGTCATAAGAAGCCTCATTGGCATGGAGTGTCTACTATCAGTTTGGGCTGATGGTCCAGCTACACCCCTATCTGAATGGTATAGCCTAGCTTCTGCAGTCTAGTTCTGGCAACCTCTACCAGTCTCAGGGTCTCCACCCACTACTGCTAGCCAGTTAGATCAATTTTCTGGACTCTCAGCTTCCCAAAGACAGTCACCATTCAGGCAGCAGCTTCCTATGACGCTTCCAAAGGCAGGGAGTGGAGCCGAGTGGCTGGAAACACCTAGCCAATAACGCTACTCTCAGTGCCCTCTCTTTTTGTTTTCTTCTGACAGGTGTCCAGAAGTCGGTTGGGTTTCAGCCTGTTGAGTGTGACTTTCCTGCTGTGTTTGACAAGTGGAGCCTTTGGGTCTATAGATCCAGACAAGCTGAAGGCAATCATTGACTACATCAGAGAGTGAGTAATGTTTTGGATTTTTCTGGGGCTTTCCAAGCAAGTGTTCAACACATTTCGAAAAACCCCTCAAAACAAAATCATGGGACTAAAACAAACAAGAATGTTGGTATTCTGGCCAAATAAAGCATTTTGCTTTCATACTCATAATAATTTACATTTTAGTATATGTGCTGCCGAAGCGAGCACTTAATAATTTACGTTTTGATTATTTCATACAACATGGAGGAGATTGTTTTGCTTCATGTTATGATGCTGCTACAAGGTGGCCTAAGATAAATGAATAAGATTCTGTCTGTGTATGTATATTTGTGCAGAGGGGAAATGTGTGTGTGTTATATGTTTGCTTTCAAAGGTCTGCCCATGTGGTTTTTTTCTGGCATGCGTGCTTTCACATTTTGTCATCTTTAAGTGATATCAGGGTGAAGATGTGGGGAAGGCAATATCATTATGACTGTGAATATTGCAAGGCACATAAAAACTTGTACAGTAAGATGCCTGTAGAGGGAAGCACTGCATAGGGATGGGTGAGCAGGTTGATTTCAGGTTCTCTCAGTTTCTCATCTTTCCACACTTCAGTTTCCCACATTTCTGAGAAAAATCACCAGCATTTTAGCGCAAATTTATATTCACATGTTTTTATGCAATTTTTCCTAACATACACATTTTTGCAAAAAAAATCCGCTAATACAATGATTTTAATGTTATTATTACAATGTACATGCATTTTTATGCATACTGTACCTTAATATATGCATAATTAATTAATTAATGAAATTTCTATTCTGTCCTTCATTCAAGGACCACAGGGCAGGTTTCAATATAAAAACACAAAAATATACACCATAATAACAAACAAAAACAATAATTCCATCCTATGGAACTAACTTTCTCCTCCAATCACCCTCTTAAGTTAGATATCCATTTCCAAATGAGCTTGTTAAGGAAATAATCTGTTCTTACATGGGTAGGACATAACAGTAAACACTGAAGGCATACCTAAATTCTACAGCACTTTAAAAGGTTAGTGGTTTTTCCATTTATATAGTACTTCTAATGTTGTAATGGTCATTTTCTTCTGCTTTCAGAACAGGTCCTCCAAACTCTCATAGCAATGAAGTTGAACGTTTCCCATCTGTTTTATGCCTATACCCTTTCTTGCCTTTCTGCTTTCTATTGGGGCTTTAGCAGTGAGGTCTTTTCACTTCCCTGAAAACCTGTTAACGCACTTATCCCCCAAGTTCATGAAAACAAAGCTGCTCTTTAATGGGCTGTAGCAATGTCAATGGTCATTTGTGCAAATTACTTTGCTTGAGAAGTACATTGCATAATTTGGAGAAGTGTGAATTTCGGGGGGGGGGGGCTTATTTTGGTTTTCAAATTGTTTTGGAAAGTGAAAATTTGGTAGGTTCTGTTGGGATTCAAGCCTTTATCAGGAGAAACTGGCCACTCTCCAGGCACCCGGCTTGATCTCCTGTTGACTTCCCTGTCTGCATTCCCCAGCAGGATCCAGGCAGAGGTCGCGATAGGCGATCCTTCTCAGAGTGAGAAGAACACCCCCCCTCTTTCCTGCCCCCCCAGGCAGGGGAAAGAGATAGACAGAAACGTATTTACATGCCTTTATTTCTGTCTTTGCAGCGTTACAAAAATCATGACTGCTCTCTTCAAGCTCCAGCAGTCGAGAGACAAACTCCTCCTGTACTTCCTGTACAGCTCATATTACACTCTGAGCTAATTCCGGTGCCCTCTGCACTGTGAATTGACTGTCCCTCTGTTTCCCACGGAACAGTCCCAACATTCCCATTATGTTTTGCTTTCAAGCTACCAGCTCGCGGCCGCATTGCTTCTATATCGTAACAGGTTCACCTTTAAATGTGGACTGAATCGCATTCCTCCACCATCCTACCTCTGGGAGAAAGGGCACAGCAGGAGAAACAGGGTGATTTGGGAAGGAACTAACTGGGCATTATGCAGGCCTTGCTGGCTACAAGCCTCAGCCAGTGTGCCCCAAACACATTAGTGGTGCCATAGCTGAGGTGGTCTTTATTTTTAAAAAACCTTGTGCACTCAGAGCAGCACAATGTCTGGCTTCACTTCCTGGGACGCCCATGGGATTATGCAGCACATAGTCCTATGGGTGTCCTGGAAAGTGCTGATGTGCTGAGAGCCTTCTTCTGTTGCAAGCAAATATGGTGCTTTTACTAGCACAGTATTTAAAAGAAAAGGGTATTCCCCCTCTAGGATTCATGGAACCCCTGATCTGCACCCACTGGTCTGGCTCTAATGGCACTCCTGGTTTTGCTTAGCAAATCTAATTCCAATTAACATTACAAACTCCATCATCTTGGGTTATTGGCATCCCATCCCCCCCCAAAAACCCCAGCTATCTGCTGTAACATTAAGTTGTGACTTCTATCTATAAATAGGTCATCACAGATATTGCAGTAGAACTGGAACTACTCTGCCTCTCCATTCAAATGACTGCAACCGAGACTATAATAAAAAATCAAGCCAACATGGACCAAAAGGAGGAACCTGGTTTGGAATAGTTCAGCATCACTCATTCTCAGCTTTCCTTTGTTTTTTCTTAGATATGGCATCCGCAAGGGCCATTATGCTGTGGCTGTAAGACTAGATAACACATACTGCAGAAATCCTACACGGCAGAATTTAGAGACTGCTTTACCTACAAACCAAATGAGTGAGATGCGGAGGGCTATTACAGAGGAAAATGGAATTTATAACCCACCACAGATAGGGGATGTTGTTGCAGCCAGGCCAAGGTCTCTGACATATTTCACAGAGCATGCTGAATGGCGCTTACTGAACGGAGGCCAGAATAGCCCAGTAGAAAGGATCCTAGCCAAGAAGGACCAAAATAGTTGCCTGATCTTCTTTAGCAAATTATCCCCCTGTGTGGGCAGATGTCTCAATGAGAATAACATGAGAAACATTGTGCAGGTGGTCAACCCCCTTTTTAACAGGTTCAATGAAGATGCCAGGGCTTTTGTTTTTCAATTCATTTACGCACGGGATGCAGAAAGAGAAGATATGGTTGTGTTGGGGGCCTGGCAACGCATCCAGCATGCCCCACTATTTCGGTGCTATGCAGGTAATAGAGCCTGCATCAAATGTTTTAACCATGACCAATCTCATACCAACAGTCCCTGCTTGGCCAATTAGGGAAAGCCAATGATAGAGTAGTGCCCACCTAGAGACTGCATTTGTGGCACTTAGCATTTTGCCAGCTGGCCTAAGAACCAAAGTCACCCCTTCCTCATTCCCACATTCTTGTTTTCTCAAGATTGAGCATTACATATGATCTTTGTAGTCCTTTGCTTTGCTGTTGAATCAATAAAATCCTTGGAGCATATCACAAAAGCTTCTTGTCTGTTTGCTTCTTCTTCTTCTGCTGTACCCTATAGTGTGAATAATCACCCACGCCTACCAAAGAGATGTGCAAAGTCACGTGGGGCTGTAGTGTCCACACTGGGGCTGTTAACATGCCCATGGGTGTTTGAGAATTCAAGGTTACAATACAATCCAGTGCCCACAGCTGGCATAAAACTTAAAAGCCCAAAGGACAATTTGCTGCAGTCTGGAGAAGCAACCTAAGTTAAGGAGAATTGGTTACAACACTGCGATGTCTCGGAAAATCCAGATGTTATATCCTCAGTTGCTAGATTCTGCACTGCCATGATGGACATTCATTGAAAGATGGTTTTATCTTATGCTGGTCTGTGACCAAAATAAAGGTTGATACTGATTGTGATGTCTTGATCTGAAAGACTAGATCAAGGAAGAGGAGCCCTGGGACTATTGTTGGCGGGGTGCTTGGTTGAGCTGGAATTCAGAGCATGTCCCTACACTCCTCAGCTTAACTCAACAGGTCATTATAAAATAAGCACAAGCTCTTGCAAGGGCACAGAGGAAGAAACTGTTGACATAAACTGGCTGCCCACACATACACACCCCTGTGGGTTCTTAATTAGCATTTGTGAGCATAAAAGCCTCCTTCCCAACTGATTCAGCCCTACTTATAAACTAACCAGCAGTTGTTTTGCAAATCTTAAGAAAAGCATCCTTGACTTCTGTTTTGCCTCCTATTTCCACATGTGGTGGGAATGCCAATATGTATGTGGATTTTGGAAGGTTATGCTGAAAGAATGTATTGTTATAATAACATATGTTGTTGTTCTCAATGTTGTTCTCAATCTTTAGTGCTTGCACTATAGGCATCAACTTTTGCTTCCACACTCCTGATATGCCACAAATAATGTTGTAAGCATGTCATGTGTACCTTTATAGCTCTGGGAACTGAATCAACTTGCAGCCTAACCTACCTCACAGAGTTGTTGGAAGCACACTGCACACCCAGACATACTGGAGATGTAAAAATACACATATTGCATACAATAGTTTGTTGGCAAGACTATCTGCTCGTTGCAGGATAACTTTTTTAAAAAATAAAAAAACCACAATATTGTTTTCCTGCCCAGTAACAGCCGTGACGCTAACTAAACCTCACTTAATTTTTTGAGAATCTTTGTTGTAAAACCCATCTCTGTTCTGGTATATTAGCAGATGCCAGTTAGAATTTGTTTATCAGTCATCACAACCATCACATCCCAATAAAAAATATCCTTCCCTCTAACAATGCCTTTCTATTCAGCTGCCAAACAAGAAAGTTCAGTTTGGAATACTCAATGTTAGTTTTTGCTCATTCAGTGCCACTCATTCTCATCATTTTTTGGTGCTCATTCCTAGGTATGGCATTAAAAACATCCATTATGCTGTGGCTATAAGACTGGATCATGCATACTGCGTAGAACCTACACCAACGATCTTGGAGACAGTTTTGCCCAGGAGCAAAATGCAGCAGATGAAGAATGCTCTTGACCACAGGAATGGAATATATGTCCCAAAGCCAATAGGAGATGTCATTGCAGCTAGGCCAAGATTTACCCGTAGTAAACAGCACGCGGAATGGCGCTTGCTGACTGGAGGCCAGAATAGCCCTGTAGAAAGGATCCTATCCAATAAAGACCAAAATAGTTGCCTGATCTTCTTTAGCAAATTATCTCCTTGTGTAGAACGTTGCCTCAATGAGAGTGATGCGAGAAACATTGTCCAGATGGTCAACCCCCTTTTTAACAGATACAGTGAGGATTCCAGGGCTTTTGTTTTTGAGACTGTTTACATGAAGGATACAGTGAAAGAGCATGAGGCTGTGGTGGGGGCTTGGGAACACATCCAGGGTGCCCCCCTATTCCGGTGCTACAGTAACAACAGAGGCTGCATTAAATGTTTTGATGACAACCAGTCGAGTGACAGAAACCCCTGCTTAGGCGATGAGGTAGAGACAGAAAGGTAGTGGGAGAGCAGCTGTGGCACCTGATATTTGCCACTTGGCCTCCTGGGCTATATATTGCCCAGATAAGCAAGGTACCTCCTCCAATCCCTGACTTAGTTGATTGAGCATTGCATGTTACATGTTTTCTTTTGTGTTTTTTTTAGTTCTCTGCCGTTCTGTTCAATAAATAATTGTTCAGAGCACACCACAATATATTCTTATCTTTCTTGCTGCTTCTGGTATTCCCCTCACTTTGAGCACTGGACAGTCATGAGGATCCACAGTCAGTGGCCTAGCGTGTGTGTGGGGACAAGGGGGGCCATGGCCCTGGGCACAGAATCTTGGGAGGTGCAAACTAGGCACGTGCCCGGTGCAAGAGCCCTCTGGGTCAGTGCAGAGGATGTTCTTCACCTTTGGGGTCGCCCCGCTCCTGCCCACCAGCTGATTGTCGGCCCCTGTGCGCTAGGCGTGGGTGGGGGTGAAGAGCACCTTCCATGGCCCGTCCCCGCCCACCAGCCAGTGGATGGGCACTCACGGTCTGGACACAGACAGAATGTGGAGGGCGCTCTTCACCCTTTGCTCCTGCCCCAGCCAATGAGCACCCGCTCGTCAGCTGACTGGCTTCTCAGGCTAGATTTCCCTTAGAATCAAATCTCTTCCCCTACCCTCACCCCTGCTTGACCCTGTTTTCTGTAGTCATATGCTTTGCTCTTGCATCAATAAATGTTCAAAGCAAATCCCAAATACTTCCTGTCTTTTCTACTCGACTACTTCTGATGTCGCCCACCCCGTGCTCACCACATCTGGCAGCTGAGACCTGTGGATTCACGAGGAGCTGCAGTGCCCACTATTGCCTGCATGAGAGCGATGCAATGGTTGCGTGTTTGCACTAAGATTGAGATTTTCCCCACATTGTTTGATTCACAAATAAACATTTTAGCATGCTTGGAAGTCTTCGTCTCTGTCTTCTGTTTTACATATAGATGATATCCAGACAAGTGCCTGGAGGATCAGTATCCAAACCAAGACCCAAAACCACAACATCCCTAAAAGCCTAAGCTTCTTGTCTTGGGATCACTAAAATGCAGTATGTTTCAATGGAATCAATTTACAGATTCAGACCCTAACCCTAACCCTGGCCTACTCATGCAGAAGAATTAGTTGGGAATGAAATGGTGTTGGCAGAATGGACTAAACTAGAATGGAGTGTAAGGTGTGTGTGTGTGTGTGTGTGTGTGTGTGTGTGTGTGTGTGTGTATGTATGGGTTTAGCATACTTTTCTAGGCAAAAGATTGTACTGTACTGTATCTTACCAGCTCCCTGATTGTTCATGTGCCTCCTCTTACTCATCTATTTCCTTCTGTAGTTCCTCCCAGCTTCTACTCCTTTGAACCTCATGCTTGATTGGTTGATTAATTAATGTCCTTCTTGGAACTAACTCCATTGTATCCCATAGCATTGCTGCAGAGTAGGGATGTAGTTAACGAAACACTGTTGCAAACCCTCCTTGACCCTTTCAAATGTAATTGCTCTGAGAAGCAGCACTGGATTTAACTGGCAGGTTCTGCTTGTTTCTCTGTCAGGATCCAACTGAAGCCTTGTTATAACTTCCTCATGGTCTAGTATGCCTATTGTCCCTAGGTTTGAGTCTTTTAATTTAGGCAGCCAGTCAGAGATCAGTACACAATTTATATGAGAATTGTTCGTGTTTGAGAAAAACATACAGTTCCTGACATCCTGCTTGTATCCTTGCCAAAAGTCCACTGAACAATATTGTTTGAACAATTCTGTCAAGAGTGCCTTTAAAAAGAAAAGAAAAAGAAAGACTTATCCTAGTAGCCAGGTCTCTTATGGTGTCACAAGTCTCATTGAGAGCTGCTTCCCAAACAACTTCACCCTCTTTGAAAGTCTTAAGGGTTTGCAACATACGAGAACCATTAAAAAAAATCTAATTATTTCTCATTTGGTGCATAAAAAGGTAAAGGTAAAGGGACCCCTGATCATTAGGTTCAGTTGTGACTGACTCTGGGGTTGCGGTGCTCATCTCGCTTACCAAGCCTAATGTAAGTTACCTGTGTGTGTGTTTCATCTCTACAGCTGTTTTGTGCTGAAACGTATGGAAGAGCAGTGGACTGAGAAGGCCATGAAACACAATTAGTTTCCCTTGTTGTCAGCTTTATTTGAAGAGGCCCAGAGTTCTTCCACAGCGTTTCAATTCCCAGAGCGACCTGTGAGAGCATCACAAACAAAAGCACTCCACACCTGTGGGTGGTGAAGAAAGAGAAGGAGAAATGACCCATTTATCACCTTTTGTGTTTGTGTAGCCTTCAACTTGTCTTCAGGCTGTCCATTTATCACTCTGACCTGCTGGTTGGAGATCCAGATGGGTTGGAACATGGTGGGTGGAGGGGACCTTCTTGTTTTTTTTTGTGTTTTTTTTGGACAACACCCCTTCTGAATGGATAATGCATCTATTCATTTCTGGTGTGCAAAGCAGCTTGGTTCTTTCAGGCTCCATACATATTCACTTCTTGCTCCCTTCAGCCTTTTTTTTGGTCAGCTGACCAGTTTGTAAACTAGCTAAATTGAAACTGTGTTGATTCCTCTCCGTTTAACAGCCGTGAAGGTAAATGATCACAAATCCATGTCATTTGCTAAACTGGTGTGTGGATTGAATCCAGCAAAATCATTATGAGTAGAGTGACTTTCACAAATGCAACAAAACCTGTCCTCCATCTCCTCCCACTGGGTGCCCCCCAGAACTTCCCAAATTTGTTCTGGAGGGCTGGGGGAACTGCCAGAGCAGGGTTTTTTTTTGGGGGGGGGCGCAAGGGATGAGGAGGGGGAAGTTCTGTTTTTTGAGCAGAAAGTGTTCCACTCAAGCAAGGACTTCCTCTAAGATACAAGTTATTTGTGTATGTGAGTGAATCAGCATTATTTGTAATGCTGACTGTAGTAAGAGTTAACTGTAAAGTTAGTCGTTGGCAAAGGTTTCAGGAAGTCAGGCTCTGTGACCTGGAAGAGCTGTTTCTTGGCAATGCCAGTCCAAGTGGGTCAGGCACAGGTGTTTATCCAAAAGGCAGGACAAAATACAAAGTAGTGAGCAGAAAAGTAGAGCACGAACTTAGATCAGGCAGGAAGTGGGCAAGGGATGTAATGTTCAGGCCAAGAAGAAAGTTCTGAAGCTAATCCTTTATAGACCCTGATGGCCAGGAAATGCTCCTTGCAGTCAGTTGATTGAATGCTCAGGTGGGTTGCTACTGCAGTCTAGATTGTGTCATGTAGTGAAAACAGAGCACTCAAGTGCAAGTTGTAAAGCACTTAAGCCTCACAGTCATCTGCACTGGAACATAAGAAGAGCCAGCTGGATCAGGCCAATGATCCAGCTAGCCCAGCATCCTGTTATCAACCATATGCATGTGGAAAGGAAGCAGGACCTGAGCACAGCAGCACTCTCCCTACCTATGGTTTCCAGCAACCGGTATTGAGATGCTTCTGAAGATGAAGGTAGCACATAGCTATCATGATTAGTAGTCATCTGAACAGATGCATATCATCCCTACGCTGCCATGCCACGTTTAGCTATATTTATCCTCCTGCACAATCAGGGTTCTCAGTAGAAGAGGGAATCCTAATCAAGTCCAGTTAAAATCTCCCTGCAGCCTTTCATGCTTAGCACAGGAAGTTCAGGAGAGAGGAAGGAGAAAGGGTGCTGCTTCCCTTCCTCTGTCTATCTGAGCACACATTTTTAATGTCTGATGAGGGTTAATGGCTACTGGTTCTGATGGCTTTAGGCTACTTCCAGAATCACAGGCAGAATATCTCTGAATATTAATTGCTGGGGAACAAAAGCATGAGGCAGCTCTTGCCCTCATGGCCTGCTTTTGGGATTCTTAGAGGCATCTGGTTGGCCATTGTGTGTGAAAGATTACAAGGGCTTTTAACTGAAACATCACTATATAACTATATAGTGACGGAGCCTCAAGAACATCTTATAGGGTTTTTATGAAAACCTACGAGATGGCAGTGAAGGCCGCTAAGAAGTCCTACTTCTCGGCCTCCATTGCCTCTGCTAGCTCTCGCCCGGCGCAATTATTTAGTATAATTAGGTCTTTAACGTCCCTTGAAGGACAGCCAAATTTAAATAACAATTTGACACACAGCTGTGAGGCATTTGCGAGCTTTTTTGCGGAGAAGGTCCTGTTGCTCCGCCATGACCTCCCTGCCAATTTGGATACAATAAAGGAACTGGAGGCCCCTCGACTGTCCTCGGGTCCAGTATTGGACCACTTTGACCGGATATCCCCAGCCGATGTGGACAGACTCCTCCGAGCTGGAAAGCCCACCACCTGTCCTCTTGACCCGTGCCCGTCTTGGCTGATTAGAGCGTGCCCAGACGAGGTGCGGGCCCCCCTGGGTGATATCATCAATTTGTCCCTTGGCACCGGGATATTCCCAGGGGAACTGAAGGAGGCAGTGGTGCGTCCGCTCTTAAAGAAAACATCATTAGATCCCTTAGATCTATCCAATTACCGCCCGGTTTTGAATCTTCCATTCCTGGGTAAGGTGATTGAGAGAGCAGTTGCTGAACAGCTTGGTAGGTTTCTGGATGAAACATCGGCTCTCGATCCATTCTAGTCCAGCTTCCGCGCTGGTCATGGGACCGAGACGGCTCTGGTCGCCCTAACAGATGATCTCCTCAGGCAGCTGGATCGAGGCGGGTCGGGGCTGCTGATTCTTCTAGACCTGTCAGCAGCCTTCGACATGGTCGATCACGAACTTCTGGACCACCGCCTTGCCAACGTGGGGATCCAGGGCACAGTCCTTCAATGGCTGCACTCGTTTCTCTCTGGTCGGGGACAGAGGGTGGCGCTTGGGAGGGAATTGTCATCGCGCCACTCCTTGGTGTGTGGAGTGCCTCAGGGTGCGATTCTCTCCCCGATGCTTTTTAACATCTTTATGCGCCCCCTCGCCCAGCTTGTCTGGAGTTTTGGGCTGGGTTGCCATCAGTATGCCGATGACACCCAACTCTATCTGTTGATGGATGGCCATCCTGACTCAGCCCCAGACACACTGACCAGATGTCTGGAAGCTGTGGCTGGATGGTTACGTGGGAGCCGGTTGAAGTTAAATCCCTCGAAGACAGAGGTCCTCTGGCTGGGACGGGGCGATATGGGATTGAGGGGGCAACTCTCATCTCTTGCGGAGGTGCAATTAGTGCCAGCATCGTCCATTAAGAGTTTGGGTGTAATCTTCGATACCTCCCTCTCTATGGAGGCGCAGATTACAGCTATAACAAAGGCGGCATTTTTTCATCTCCGCCAAGCTAAGCAGTTGGCTCCTTATCTCTCTCGCCCTGACCTAGCCATTGTGATCCACGTGACGGTCACCTCCAGGCTTGACTATTGTAACTCGCTCTACGTGGGGCTGCCCTTGAGACTGACCCAGAAACTCCAGCGGGTGCAGAATGCCGCGGCAAGACTCCTTATGGGGTCTTCGCTGCGAGATCATATTCATCCGGTACTATACCAGCTGCACTGGCTCCCGGTGGAGTACAGGATCAGGTTTAAGGTGCTGGTTTTAACCTTTAAAGCCCTATACGGCCTAGGACCCTCGTACCTACGGGACCGCCTCTCCTGGTATGTCCCACAGAGAAATTTACGGTCTGCAAATAAAAACATCCTGAAGATCCCAGGCCACAGAGAAGTTAGGCTGGCCTCAACTAGAGCCAGGGCTTTCTCGGCCGCGGCTCCAGTCTGGTGGAACGCTTTGTCACAAGAGACTAGGGCCCTGCGGGACCTGACATCTTTCCGCAGGGCCTGCAAGACAGAGCTGTTCCACCAGGCCTTTGGTCAGGGCGCAGCCTGACCCCCTCCTCTGGCAATCTGCACAGAATTTTGCTTAATGGTTGCCATCAATTTGATTTTAATTTGATTTTAATTAATTTTATAATGAATGTTTTTAGAATGTTGGATTATTTTGATTGTTGTTAGCCGCCCTGAGCCCAGCTTCGGCTGGGGAGAGCGGGATATACATAAAATTTATTATTATTATATTATTATTACACCCAACACACACACACTGACAGGACATGTAGAAACTCTCTAGATGGATAAAGGAATTTCAGCACAAATACCACTTGCAGGGAACCACAGGTGGAGAGACTGCTTTTGCACTCAGGTCCTGCTTCCATATTTCCCATAGACATCTTGTTGGCCACTGTTGAGTACAGTGGTACCTCTGGCTACGAACTTAATTCGTTCTGGAAGTCCGATCTTAACCTGAAACCATTTTTAACATGAGATACCACTTTAGCTAATGGGGCCTCCCGTTGCCACTGTGCCACCAGCATGCGATTTTTGTTCTCATCTTGAGGTAAAGTTCTTAACCTGAGGTAATATTTCCGGGTTAGTGGAGTCTGTAACCCAAAGTGTTTGTAACCCGAGGTACCACTGTGCAGGACACTGGGCTATGATGACATGATTTAACAGTGCTTTTCTTTTGATATTTCACACCTGAGTTTCTGTTTCAGTATCCAGGCGATACTATCTGTTTACCTAGACCATGGGTAGGCAAACTAAGGCCCGGATGCCGGATCCGCCCAATCGCCTTCTAAATCTGGCCCGCGGACGGTCCAGGAATCAGCGTGTTTTTTACATGAGTATAATGTGTCCTTTTATTTAAAATGCATCTCTGGGTTATTTGTGGGGCATAGGAATTCATTCATTTCCCCCCTAAATATAGTCTGGCCCCCCACAAGGTCTGGTGGACAGTGGATCAGCCCCCTGCTGAAGAAGTTTGCTGACTCCTGGCCTAGACTCACATTTGTAAACACATTTGCTTCTTATATCATTAGCGAACCACACAGATGAGGCAGTGGAAAAATGTGTTCTTAAAAGAAAGGGACAACATAACTGGCACTTTCATGCTAGTGGCAATGCTCTTTCACAGTATTAAGCCGATATTCCCAAAGCTGTCAAGAACCATTTTAACATTTATAAACCTCCCCCTTCTTCCCTCCTCACACCAAGCATTGCCTGCCATCACTGAAACAACCTGAGAGTTTCAGTCTCTTCTTTTGAAATGGTCAAAAGCAGTCTCTTTTTCAAGTTGCATTGCAACAGAAGAGATATGTATTCACACAAGAAATGGCATTCATGATGTGCTTTAGTGATATAGTTCAGTTGTATGGCATAACATTTGTGATACCTGGCAGATGGCCTTTTGGCAGTCAGAAGATTGCTCTTGATAGGATACAGGAATGGCTGGAGTGGTGACTGGGGACCCCGTGGCCCCTCAAAGCTTGTTGACCTACAGTGTCCATGAACCCAGACCATTTGTCAAGCTGGTGGAGGTTGATGGAAGTTGAAGTCCAACAACATTGGGAGCGCCACATGTTTCCCATCCCAGGCTACAGAGTGGCTCAATGTAACTATTGGGAAATTAAGGGATCTCAATCCATCCTATTATTCCACCATAATCATTGGTCTGAGGTGACCTGACAGCTCCTGGAGAAAATGGCAAAAAGCCACAGGTGCTCTGTAGGGGAGGAGGAGAAAAATGATTTATTTGCAGCTGTTCCTCTAGGAGGGAGGGAATATAAGTTTTGGCAGGCAAGTTGATGTGGGGAGCAGCCAAATAGAGATTATATAGAGAAGGGAACACATCACATTTCACTTCTTATGGACTTACCAACGAGCTGAGATGTTTGCTGTCCTGGGATTCCTTGTATTAGGCTGCAATCTCCATACAGTCCACACAGTAGGCAAAGGTAATACTGATGCCAAGAGATGCTTCTAGGTTCTCGAGCTGTGTCTTTAGAGGGCTATTGCAGAGGACTGCCAGAGTGATGCAGCCCCCTCAAACAGCAAATCTGGGGTTTGTCATGAGGAGGCAGCAAATTGTTAGTTATTTATTATGATTGGATTTTATGATGGGGAGAGGTGTTGATGGGGTTTTCTGCTACAGGTGACAAAAGAGGTTTGGAGACTGTGTCCCTTGACTTAGAGGGGAGCATCATTTGCTGCTCTGCCTCCACATCACAGTAACTTGGGCTGGTTCTGTGTAAGGTGTCACCATGTCCTAATTTACTGTCTTAGAGAAGAAGAATCACTAGATAGCAGGGCCTTGAAGTCGGCCATCAACAGTTAGCCCTGGGACAGGTACTCATGCCAATCTTCCATACTATGGTGAGGTGTACTGTATTTCCATTTTAAATCCTAGTAATAATTTTCTAAATTTTAAGTTGCATGCCAATATGTAAACATGTGCAAACTTTGTCTATCTCTGTCCTTTTTGCTCTATGTTTTGGTGATACCTAAACTGGCTACCCGGGACGCGGGTGGTGCTGTGGGTTAAACCACAGAGCCTAGGACTTGCCAATCAGAAGGTCGGTGGTCCGAATCCCGGCGACAGGGTGAGCTCCCGTTGCTCGGTCCCTGCTCCTGCCAACCTAGCAGTTTGAAAGCACGTCAAAGTGCAAGTAGATAAATAGGTACTGCTCCAGCGGGAAGGTAAACGGCATTTCCGTGCGCTGCTCTGGTTCGCCAGAAGCAGCTTAGTCATGCTGGCCACATGACCTGGAAGCTGTACGCTGGCTCCCTCAGCCAATAAAGCGAGATGAGCGCCACAACCCCAGAGTCCGCCATGACTGGACCTAATGGTCAGAGGTCCCTTTACCTTTTTAAACTGGCTACCCTAGCTCTGTATGCACTCTTGAGCTTCTCTCCTTGCTAACTGTCTCCTAACAGGACTGTGGCAGGAAGGGGCAAA
Source organism: Podarcis pityusensis (assembly GCF_964106645.2). Classification (NCBI taxonomy): domain Eukaryota; kingdom Metazoa; phylum Chordata; class Lepidosauria; order Squamata; family Lacertidae; genus Podarcis; species Podarcis pityusensis. The sequence continues at coordinate 28,001,458 of NC_138038.1, forward strand.
ATTATTCATATGGGCTGAGCTTTCTAGATTTAATCCATGGAAAGAAATGGGGTGGTTGATGGGAATTTCGCTGTTTCGGATTGTATTTGCCTCTCCAGTAAAGCTTCTCCCATACAATCCCAGACTATTTTTCCCTTTTATACTGAGATAACGATTGGGTCACCCCAGGTCAGTGGGCCCTCAGCTAGTGTGCCTGACCTGGCTGACCTCTGGCACACTGCCAGGAAACATATCTCAAGTGATATGTTGCAGTTCAGGTGATGTGAGGCTTAACAGGTCTGGCCCAATTATAAATGAATATGATAAAACCTGATGCTTGCTGTTGGGGAGACCAGATACAGTGCCAGCCCAAAGTTCAAATGGTACCTACCCACTAGGAACACTTTTTAAAATGTTGCACCATTCAGACACCATTCAGCTAATCATTAGGACTTGTACAGCTTCTGTTTTATTCTGCCATGATTTTGATCAATCCCATTTGCTGGATTTTCATAACTGTAGTAATGCTGCTGAACTGTCAGAAACTGGCTTGGTGAATTGTACATTTAGAATCGTTTTTAGGAAATTGTTTCACTAGTCAAAATTTATATCAAATGTTGTTGCTCCTATCATTAGCTGTGCTGAGGGTTCCTGGTGGCCAAGAAGTGAAAAAAATAAGAAAACCAATAAGAGGAATCCAATTGAATAAATATGCACATTTTAACTAGAAGCCAATATAGTTGGGATTTCTAACACACATTTTATTTATAATACAGTTTTTCTTTTTAACATGTTTTCAGGTGTTTTTCCTTAAAAAATGTAAATGTTTTCATTGCCAATTCCATTCATTTCAATGCATCAATTGATTGCAATACTCCCCTGATATCCAGATGAAGTTTTACGTAAATAGGGGTGTCCTTAATCTCAAGGCAGGAGGAACCCCACACTTGCAGCAGAGATGAATGTGGAGAACCTTTTTCCATACTCAAGTGAACAGGGCTACATCCTGCTACTTTTACTTGCCATGATTCTTAGATTAGCTTATACTGACAGCCTCTCAATTTCTTACTTTTCCTTTAAGGTCCTCCATCTTGCAGCTTCCCTTTCATTTTTGATGGTAGATCCTACTCATCATGCACGAAGGATGGGGCTATTGATGAACAGTTGTGGTGTGGCACAACTCCTAACTATGACAAGGATGGCCAATGGAAGCGCTGTTCTCTCCAAGGTGGGTAGTCCATAATACTGCTAGAATTATTTTTTTTTTCCTGAACAGTGACTCAAACTTTATATGATACCTTAATAGTGATGGGCGAACCTTGTTCATTTCAGTTTCTCATTTTTCTCAGCCATTAAGTTCAGTTCTATACATTTCCACATCAGTTTGCAAATTTTCTCTCTCATGCAAGATTTGCCAGCATTTTAGTAGAAATTTCTCCCAATTTTGACTTTTATTTTTGTCTGAGAATTCCCCAATACACACACTTCTCAAAGCATTTCCCATGAATATTTTGTATTTATGGAATTTCACAAATATATGGATATGTAAGGTCTCTGATGCCTGGCCTACCTCCCACCTTCTTGGTAAGCAGCAGTGACATGTGGCAATGGGAAGTCAAGTGAGCAGTGCCACTTTTTTCCATGCCACTGGCACTACTGTTCTTCACATTGTGCCTTGTTCCTTCCACATTTTCAGAGTACGGTGGCAACTCTGGAGGCAAGCCCTGCATTTTCCCCTTCATCTACAAGAATCGGACATTCTACACCTGCACTGATGAGGAGAAAGGTGTATTCTGGTGTGCCACCACGAGAAACTATGACAAGGACCTTGAATGGAGCTTCTGTGCTGACATCAGTAAGAAAACTGAGGGACCATGACTGCGATTAGTATTGGTACTCCAGAGGGAAATGGGAGATAAAGACTTCTGGGTCATCAGTTACAATATTAAGGGAGACCTGGGGAAAGAAAATGTTTTTTCGTGATTAAGAGAAGACTCAGAGGGCAAGGTCAACGTCAGGCAGGGCCAGGTCCAGGTTTCTGGGGGCCCTGGGGCACAAGGTATCAGTGAGCCCCTTGGCTTTTCTCTCTTTCCTCCTCAAACCACACCCATCCCTCTTGACACCACCTATCTACTATGGTAAAATAAATGCCTACTGAATTATACATTTAAGCTTTAGTTATCACTGACTGCATTTTTTGCCTTCCATTACCATTCAACTCCCAACTTGCAATGTTGTTGTTTTGCCTACAGTACTTCAAACCCATTGTTGTTATGATTCAAATGTCTTACCTGGTCTTCAGTATAAGGTCCCAGGGCAAGTTACAACAATATAAAATACGAGCTTATAATCAGTTAGAACCAGTGCTTTTTTTTTCTTTCCTTAAAAAAAAATGTTTAGGGCTACTCTCATTTTCCTACTCATATTGAAATACTGCCCCTCAATGAGGCCAAACTTAGATTCGCAAAATGTTTAGGGGTATGCGTCCCCCTGTGTCCCCCCAGAAAAAAGCTCTGGTTAGAACAATATACAATCAGAAGAATAGGTGAGTTCTAAAAAATGTGTGTGTGTGTGACGACTTGCCAAATTGTAGTTTGGGAGAAAAAGAATCCCTTATAGTGCCATGCATTCTGGGAAAAGGAAGCAGATATGTGCAGAACAGTCTATGGCAGGGTTGGTTGACCTATGATTCTGTTGTTGTTGTTGGACTCCAACTCCCATCAGTCCCAGAGACCATGACTTAATGGTCAAGGAAAGATGGGAGTTGTAGTCCAGCAACATCTAGAGGGCCATCAGTTTCCCACCCCTGCTTTATGCTCTTGAGAATAGGCTGAGTTGAGTGTTTTACCCAGGAATCCAAGTTGAACACACTATCCACTGGAGTACACTTGTATTTATGCTTCTTGTACCAACATTTCCCTAAAGGGTAGGGGGAACACTGTCTTTGTCTCCCCTCCTCAGGACTAGATGCCAATCCCAAGGGCCCGTGTGTCTTTCCTTTCACCTATAACAATACATCCTACTCGGCATGCACAACAGATGGGATTTCTAACAAAAAGCCCTGGTGCTCCCTTACCAACAACTATGACATTGACTTGAAGTGGACTTACTGTGAGCCCTCAGGTAAGAGAAATGACTACTAACCATGATGGCTACTCTCTTCCTCTATGGGTGGAGGCGGTACTGCTTCTGAATCCCACTTGCTGGAAGCCATAGGAGGGGAAAGTGCTGTTGGACTTGGGTCTGGGTTGTGGGTTTCCCACGGGCATCTGGTTGGCCACTGGGAAAACAGGATGCTGAACCAGATGGGCCGTTGGTGTGATCCAGCAGGCTTTCCTTACATTCTTTGGAAAGCTGTAAGCTTGGTAGGGAAGAGGCAGGATCCCACCAGGAACACTTTTCTGTGATCCAGCTAGAGGTGATGACAACAGTTAGGTCAGTTTCACCACAGGACTGCTCCAATTATATAGAAAGGGGAGATTTCCAAAAGGGGTGGGCCGGATCAGAGTTTCTGAACCTCGCCACTCAAGCCTACCTCTTAGTTCCCTCAACCTCTTTCTGCAAGCTTCCGCCAGCTGAGGACAATTACAGCATCAAAGTGCAGTGGAGGAGAGAAACACTCAGGGAGAGAAGTTATGGGGAGGGCTGTGTGCTCTAAACTGTGCATCCTTTCTGTCAGTCATCCCCCCCCCCCCACCTCTCCTTTCTATGTGATTGTGGGAGTCTGGTGTTGAAGCACTACTTCATACCTAATTTGGCCCTAGGAAGACTTGGCCTAGGCTAGGAATTTTTGCATGACACTGTTTTTATGGTTGAAGACATTGCTTTTGATGCTCCAGGGGCACTCTAGGAGAAAGAAAATGGCACCTGGAGAATGCCAAAAATATGGAGGGGAGGAATCTCAGCATGAAAAATGGTTCTTTTAACATTCCATCTTCGTTTCACCCCATTTTCTTGAGGAGCTAATTAAGAAGGTAGAACCCCATTTAGCTGTGTTGTAGTTTATACTGGTGTTTTTTATTTATCTTAACTGACCTATATTTTAAAAAAATTCTTAACACTGTTGTCATTGTGAATTTGAGATATATTCATGAAAATTCATCAGCATTTTGACCAAATTTATCTTTTGAAGCAATTTTTTTAGTAAATAGCATATTTTTTTGAAAGCAATTCCACATAATTTAATGCATGCTTGGATGCAATTTTCACTAATATATTCAGTTTGATATACACATTGGTTGGAGGACTGTATTACAAAATTCAGGGAAGTGCGAATTTTGAAAGAGAGATTTGTTTCGGTTCTTGTATTGTTTTGAGAAGTGCAGATTACTTATTAAAATGCAAGCAAAACTAAATTTCTCTTCCACCCCTTGGTCCAATTCAGCACAACACAGTTTCACATGTTCCTACTCTAGGTGGTCTACAAATCCTCACATTTGCCTTCTTTTTATTTTAAAATCCAGGGCCAGCTCCAGCTTCAGAAAACCCATTATGTGTCTTCCCCTTCATCTACAAGGGCAAGTCCTACAGCACATGCACTAGTGAAGGCATGAGTGATGGGAAACTGTGGTGTGCAAACAGCAGTAATTATGACGTTGATAAGAAATGGGTGTACTGTACTGTCACAGGTAGGAGGAAAGCAGCATATATGTTTGTGTTGGGTTTGGTGGAAGGGACCCAAATGGGTATGAAAGGTACACTGGTCTCCTTTTGGAGGAAGGGTAGGGCATATATTCAATAATAATAATAATAATAATATAACTGAGTGAGAAGAGACTCAGAAGAGTACATCACTTCTTCTGCACACAACTACACAAAAAGTTATTTTTACGCATGTGTGAACTGACAATCAGCATTCAAGCACTGGGGCATATAGCCAGACAACACAGGTATTGAAACTGGCAAAGGGGTTGACTTGCACAGTGGCTTCTCTATGCCCTCGTATGCATTAATTACAAGGTGAAGCTTTACCATCACCCTGCAGAGCCACCAAGGAAGCAAATGGGCAGAAAGGTTCTAATCTGTGCCACACACCCTGCAGCTGACTCAAATGCCCTCGTAGTTCCCACATCCAAGTCAGGAACAGTATCATGACGGCTATCAAATTCTGACCTGTACATGACTTTGTTTGTAGCTTGCCTTTCACCTTGACAACCCTTTCCCTTTGACAATGCCCACAACTCAATGCCCCAATCTATAGGAAGGTTTCTAACAGCGCATCAAATCATAGTTTGATTCCGTGGCAGAAAATTCATGATGCGCACAGTGCAATCCATGCTGGGATACGGGACTACAAGCATCCATAATGATATTCTCTTTTGGTCTTGTGAACTTTGCCTCCCCATTCCTGCTCAGATGCAGCTGCTGAGCCCAAGGACCTTTGTGCCTTTCCTTTCATGTACAACGGCAAGCTCTATGAGTCCTGCACAACACATGGGATGTCCCAGAAGAAGCCCTGGTGCTCTCTCACAGCAGACTATAATGCAGACCTGCAATGGACATACTGCCAGCCTTCAGGTACGAAGGATGGGAGGGGCAGGAAGAAGTTTAGTGGCGAGAGATGGAATGCCAGGTAGATTACACAACACAGAGCAAAATGGAGGCAGCTTCCTGTGAATGCTTGTAAGAAGGCAGCACATCCCACAGAATCCTTTTTCCAAAAGTGCAAGCCAAACTGGATGTTTATGGCAGAGTCCCCCAGTGTTCAAACATAGAACTACTTCAATCCTGTAGAAAGGGCATGCCCAATTTCAACAAGAAAAGTGGTGGATAGGTGAGAAATACTGAATTCTCCCAATTTCTGCCATTCACTTCCTTTTTCACATATGAGATGTGAGAGGTGGGGCTCTAATATGGCCATAATATGTGGTCATGAATGTATGGAAATCCAAACAGGCCAATTAGATTGATTTTTATTGCCCTGTCCAAGCATTCCCAGCAATACAAATACTGTCACAGGCAGTTCATATGCCTGGGGTAACCAGTGTGTTGTGCTCACCAAAGTTAATTCGTTTTCCACCCACCCTGCCACACCCCTGAATACCAGGCCACTGTTTAAACAGGATCTTGTTGGGCTTTTGGCCTGATCCAACAGGGCTCCTCTTTATTTTCCTTATGTGAAAAGGGCTGCTTTTATATATCTTGGAGAGAGGGTTGGAAAGTTGAGGTTGATGGTTTCTCTAGCACAAGGATATCTCTGATTAACTCCAATCCCTCCCTGACATACTGTATATTTCTTTTGCATGGTAAAAAAACAGGCCCTGACGAGGTTGCGGAAAGTCCACCTTGCATCTTCCCATTCATCTTTAAGAGACAGTTTTACTACAGCTGCACCACAGATGGGCGGAGAGATAAGAAGCCATGGTGTGCCACCACAGGCGACTATGATACAGACAAGAAGCTGAAGTTATGTCCGGAAGAGCCAGGTAAGAGAAGCTAAAGGCAGGAGGAAGAAACAAGCCAAGCAGGGGCCATATCTATTTATTCTATTTTGTAGATTCATAAGTCACATTAAAAACAACAACATGTGCGTAGGGATCCTACAGGTAGATCAGGTTGTGCTGCTGGCCATATCCCTGAGGTTGTGCCTTTTCTGGACCACCCTCTTGTCAGGGATGGAGAATCCCATTCAGACAGAGTTCCTTGTTACTTTCTGGGCAATCTTCCAGTGGTGAATGAAACCAGAAGCAAAAGTGGGTGGAGCAATGAATGTAAATTTTCTCTATTGTAAGATAGGCTAGTTTTTGCACATGTTCACGTACCCTTCTCTATCCTCCATCCAGCCAAGTGAGAGGCATTATCAGGGTTGAAGTACATATTCCAGCATGGTAAAAATACTCAAGGGGTGTGGCTTGGGTGAAAGAGGGTGTGACCTGGGGAAAGTTTCAAGGGTCAGACAGAGAGGTTTGGATGACCACATCTGGTCCACGGTCTTGCTTATGTATAGCTGCCCCATACAATTGTGTGGAGCACCTACCTGGGAACAACAACTACAACTCTTTCTAGACATCCATGTGGGTGTTGAGGGGGAAGAACGAGCAGGAGGTATGATATTGGGGGCATGGCCTCACTTTTCATTATACCTGTAGGAGACTACATCATGTGGAGAAAACATAAAGAGGTTTTTAGTATACTAAAAAAACCCCTGAACTGCATTGATCTGATTCAAAAGTGAGTGACCCCAGTGTTAAAAGACAGCCATATATGTGTGTCTAGTTGTTCCCCCAGCATGTCATATTTATTCAGAGGCCTCAACTTCTGACTCGTAGGGATTGTCTATCTAGTAAAGCAGTGTTACTAACAAAAAAAAAAAAAAAAAAAAAAGGAACAGGAGAATTACTCACTTCAGTTAGCAATAAGGGAACAAAATAGTTTTGGGGGCCCAAATATGCCGCCAAATTCAGCTTCTCGGGTGTTTTGTATGGGCATATGGATTGGCTGATATCATTTCCTCTCTCTCTGGCATCTATTATGATATGGATTGCCCACATATCCCTCCATCCACCTTATTTCTAATTTTAAAACCTAGGTCCAGATCTGAAGGTAGAGAGTCCATCTTGCACCTTCCCTTTCATCTACAAGGGCAACTCCTACAGCACATGTACTACAGAGGGCATGAGTGATGGGAAACACTGGTGCGCCACCACCAGCAACTATGACATGGATGAGAAATGGATGTACTGCAATGTCACAGGTAGGAAGAGGACAACAAAAGTGTTTGGGTTGGTTTAGGAGAAGGCTGTTCCTCTTTGTTGCTTCTCAAGCAACATTCCACGTTTTCCTGGATGCTGCTTGTAGCTCTGGGTGTCTGTGGATGTTATATCTTCTCTATCTATAATCTGACACAAGCTATTTTCTTGGGTGCTCCGCGAATGTTTAAACTCACTTCTTTTTGTATTAACATCCAGGGCCAGATTCAAAGGCAGAGAGTCCAACGTGTGTTTTCCCCTTCATTTACAAGGGCCTATCCTACAGCACATGCACTTCAGAAGGCATGAGTGATGGGAATCTTTGGTGTGCCACCACAAGCAACTATGATGTGGATAAGAAATGGGTGTACTGCAATGTCACAGGTAGGAAGAGAACAGCAAAAAGTGTTTGTGTTGGTTTAGGAGAAGGGTATTCTCCTGCAGATGGGTGGAGTGATGGGAGACTCTGGTGTGCCACCACAAGTATCTATGAAGCTGAAAGGAAATGCCCTAGAGCAACTTTTTTCTCTGCTCATGGATATAAGAGCCTTAGATCATCATGGATGACCATCAAACAAATCATTGTCCTGTTCCTTGCTTAGAACAGAAGCGGGTACATCTCAGATTGTATGTATTCCACTCTGGAGTGAAAACACGTATGTTGTGTGCTGACAGAAGATCTCCCCTATAAGTAACCTAAGATGATAACTACTTCTGCTTTGAGAGGTCCATAAATCCTTGCCCCGAGTGCTATTTTTCTAGAAAAAGAGGTGCTGGAACTTACCCGGAAGCCCCCCTTGTTTTCTTATAATGGAAATGGCACCCTCCTGAGAGGTGCTGTAACTGAGTTCCATTGTGTTCCAGCTGAAAAAGCCCTGCTTGCACCCATCTTTTTCCTTTCAAATTCAGGGCCAGACTCAAATGGAGAGGGTCCCTCCTGTGTATTTCCATTCATTTATAATGGCAAGTCCTACAGCGCATGTACCGCTGATGGCATGAGTGATGGGAAATGCTGGTGTGCTACCACCAGCAGCTATGATTTAGATAAGAAGTGGATGTACTGTAATGACACAGGTAAGAGGAGAAGGACATATGTGAACTGCAAATGATACTTTATGACAGTTCCTTCCATTTGCATTGAAATGAATGGAGTGGGGTAATGTAAATACAACATAATCTGTGTCATTCATTATATAATTTATGTAAATTACACAATTTTGCCACAGTAAACAATAACATAATGTAGTTTTTGGTGGAAGATGAACTGAAGCAGAATGGAAACAGTGCTGCATGCAATGAATACGGGGCAGGTTGAAAATAATACCTTCTTGCGTCCCTAGTGGTACTTAAGAAGCAACATTCCACATTTTCCTGGATGCTGCTTGTAGCTCTTGGTGTCCGTGGATGTTATATCTTCTCTATCTGTAATCTGACACGAAATATTTTCTTGGGTGCTTCACAAATGTTTAAACCCACTTCTTTTTATGTTAACATCCAGGGCCAGATCCAGAGGTAGAGAGTCCAACGTGTGTCTTCCCTTTCATCTACAAGGGCCAATCCTACAGCACATGCACTTCAGAAGGCATGAGTGATGGGAAACTCTGGTGTGGCACCACAAGCAACTATGATGTGGATAAGAAATGGGTGTACTGCAATGTCACAGGTAGGAAGAGAACAGCAAAAGGCATTTGTGTTGGTTTAGGACAGGCATGGCCAAACTTGGCCCTCCAGCTGTTTTGAGACTACAACTCCCACCATCCCTCACTAACAGCACCAGTGGTCAGGGTTGATGGGAACTGTAGTCCCAAAACAGCTGGAGGGCCAAGTTTGGCCATGCCTGGTCTAGGAGAAGGGTGTTTCTCTATGTCTGATCATGCAAAAGCAAGGAACTGCGGAGGTTTAAGGAAGAGAGCACTCTGGAGACAAAGAAGGACAGACGTCATAGAGGTGTATAAAATTAGACTAATACCAATGGATGTCCTGTAATGTCACAGGATGAGAACAACACAAATAGGAAGCTTCTACATATATTGAGTAAGACCATTTGAAATACTAGCTTAGTATTTTCTACATCACTTGGCAGCAGCTCTTCAGGGTTTCAGGCAGGCAACCTTACTTGCAGTTGCTAGAGGTTCAGTCCGGAGCCATCTGCATGCAAAGCAGTTGGCCTACCACTGAGCTATGAGCCTTTTTCCTTTCTGGAGTAGCCAGGTTCTGCTATCACTGGCTATTGGGTGGGCTAGCCCTGGCTGTGTCACATAGTTTTGGCAATCATTTGCGTTCTTTTTGGTGATATAGTTAGGCATTTATCATGTGACATTTATGTGACGTTGTAGTTTGATTAGTGCAATGTGTTGCTTTCTTTTCTTTTTTGCAATTTTATACAATGTTTTGCTTTATTGTTCATTACATGCATTATAACATTTCCATTCACTTGGAGCTTCCAGATTTGGATGGAAAAGGGACATTATAAATTTATGTCTTGCGAAATGCAAGGTGGTTCTTTTAAATGAGATCCAGAAGTAATACAAAACACAAGTGAGTGAGAAGATTAAAGATTTTATTCTAAACAGCAAGCAATATATACAGTGGTACCTTGGTTTACGAACTTAATCCATTCCGGAAGTCTGTTCTTAAACCAAAGCATTCTTAAACCAAGGCATGCTTTCCCTACTGAGGCCTCCCACTGCCCTTCCACCATTCGGCTTCTGTTCGGCTTCTGAGGCAAAGTTCACTAACCGGAACACCTACTTCCAGTTTTGCAGAGTTCGTATCCTGAATTGTTGTTAACAGGGCTGTTCGGAGACCGAGGTACCACTGTACATACCAAGCAAGCACCTCAATGAGACACTTGGAAGCCCTCAAGAAGTGGCAAAGTGACTCCCCCAGGTAGCCTTAGTCTGCACAGCGCTGTGGCCATCAGTCCATGCATGAGCTTCTTAGACTCTGCTCAACACCATCTGATTAATAGATAGCTAGCCCGTTAGCCTGTGTGGCTTGCTCGACTGGCTACATGCAGATTATTCATCAGCCACCTCTCCCAATGCCTCATGTTCTCCAAACAATGTCTAACACCAAAGAAGGTGAAGGTACCCAACACTATCACTTCCTTCCACAGATTAGGGCATTAAAGGCTGTTGTGTGGCAAGGCCCCCAGACTAGCCCCTTGTTAAAATAAATTCACATGGACACAGAATATTTAGTTTAAGGTTACTGGCAAAATTTTAGGCCACAACTTTATTGTATTACAGAAATGTGAGCGGTATTGGCATAGACTATATCGGACTCCTGCCTGCTTTGCAGGTAGTCAATAAGGGTAAACCACCCCAATAGGAAGCCACATCGGGGGAACCCGCCTATAGCTTTCCTCGGTGTTCCCAGAGGCCTGGCATGGCCCTAGCCCCTCAAGCGGACTTCGGACAGGAACCAGGCCCTGGTTTCCTTTAATGGAATACCCTTGGTCAATGGAGAGGCAGGTGATGGCTGACCTCCCCCCCCACAATTCAATGAGCCAATGCCTAACTGCCAAACCTTACAAAGTTGTGACGATTGCTAAAACCAACTGGCTCATGCCAATTTGCCAAATGGAAAAATTTCTACCTGGCCCCTGGCCCCTGTCCCAAGACAGGCGACCAACCAACATCCAAAGCAAGGCCAGAGAACACAATTTACAGGGCGGGTATGCGGGTGTTTGGCAGTGAGAACCAGGTGCATAGCGACGTTGCGCTGCCACTTTTAAACTCCTCACAATCCCCCTGCTCAAAAATGATTGGCCAATAGGTCTGGAGTGATTGTGATGCCACACTGGCATGAAAGCATTACTCCGCCCATGCCAGGGTGGGGGGAGGAACCGGGCTGGGGGCCTGCCCACAACCAAGATGATCCCACTTCTCAGCCATCAAAGAGCTAACAAGAGATAAGAAGAGGAAGGAACGGAGGCAGGAAAGGCAACCATGTTAGATCACTAACTCCTCGATACAATTTATTTTCTGGATAGATTGCCCATACAATGTGAGAACTGCATAATAAACTGCTTCTCCTCCATGTCTACCCAAGTCTTCTTCAACTTCCTATCATCCCTCACCATTGGCTAAGCTGATTGGTAAAATGAGATAGAATTAGCAAGGCTTGGAGAACAAGCAAATACAATAATAAAGGTATGTGCGAAAGTGTTCCATTCTTTAAGAACATTTCTTCCTTTTATTTGTTCAAAAACCAGGGCCTGATGAGAGTGTGGAAAGCTCGCCTTGTGTCTTCCCATTCATCTACAAGGGCAAGTTTTACCTCAGCTGCACTGCAGATGGGCGGAGTGATGGGAATCTCTGGTGTGCCACCACAAGCAACTATGAAGCTGACAAGAAATGGAAGTTCTGCCAGGACTCAGGTAAGCTCAGAGAAAACAGAGGAAGTGGAGGTTAATCATTCCCATTGGTACCAGATGGTCAAACTGGTGTGGGCCAAGATACTTCCTCAGTTCCTCAGGAGTTCTGAACCCATAGGTTTCCTCTTGTTTAGTGAAATGCTAGGATTTCATTAAAGTTACAGTGTTTTAAAGGAAGCAATAGCATGACAGCACACAAGCTGTTCAGTGGACGATAGTCTCACTAGATAGGCTACATCTAACTTCAGAATATAATCTTTATCCTTGCTAGCTAGAAGAGTACCAGCTTTTCAGTCCCAATCCTACCTGCTCTACCCTCCTTTAATTTTTTTTAACCCAATGTATTTTGTCAGTGAGCCGATTCATTTTTATTTTCTTTCTATCTACAAATAATCCAGAGGTTACTGAATGGAGATAACACTTTATGTTTCTTACAGGAACTGGGCAGTTGTCTGGGTTAGGGCATATCTGAATCCCACCCTATAATGAGAGGAGCGTAAAGAGCTTTGGGAATGCAGCACAGCACATCTGAGGATAATATGGTGGTGGGCAAGGATTTATTTATAACATTTCTTACCTTCCCCTTCACCATAAGGTCGTGGGGCAGGTTGCAACAATACAATCATGCAATGATAAAAACACATAAAGCAAGTTTATACAAGAATAATAACAAGAAAAGCAGCACAATATAGGTTAATTCGGGAGGAGTTGCCATAAGAGGTAAGGGTCAGGACCTTCATAGTGGTAACACACTGGGGTAACACACTCACTATGGAATGTTTTTAATAGGGAGTTTCACTTCACACCTATTTTAATGTTATTTCAGCCCCATCTGATTTCATTTTTTTTTAAAAAAAACCCTCTCAGTGTTTTCCCAGCCCCCTCCTATGATAGGGCCTAGAGGTACTTTTTTCTCTGCTCATGGATGTAAGAGCCTCAGCTCATCATGGATGACCATCAAACAAATCATTGTCCTGTTCCTTGCTTAGAACAGAGGCGAGTACATCTCAGATTGTATGTATTCCATTCTGGAGTGAAAACGTGTATGTTGTGTGCTGACAGAAAATCTTCCCTATAAGTAACCTAAGATGATAACTACTTCTGCTTTGAGAGGTCCACAAATCCTTGCCCCGAGTGCTATTTTTCTAGAAAAAGAGGTGCTGGAACTCACCCAGAAGCCCCCCTTGTTTTCTTATACAGTGGTACCTCGGGTTAAGTACTTAATTTGTTCCAGAGGTCCGTTCTTAACCTGAAACTGTTCTTAACCTGAAGCACCACTTTAGCTAATGGGGCCTCCTGCTGCCGCCGTGCCGCCAGAGCACAATTTCTGTTCTCATCCTGAAGCAAAGTTCTTAACCCGAGGTACTATTTCTGGGTTAGCGGAGTCTGTAACCTGAAGCGTATGTAACCTGAGGCGTATGTAACCCGAGGTACCACTGTAATGGCAATGGTACCCACCTGAGAGGTGCTGGAACTGAGTTCCAGTGAGTTCCACCTGAAAAAGCCCTGCTTACACCCATCTTCTTTTTACTTTCAAATTCAGGGCCAGACTCAAATGGAGAGGGTCCTTCTTGTGTATTTCCATTCATTTACAATGGCAAGTCCTACAGTGCATGTACTACTGACGGCATGAGCAATGGGAAATGCTGGTGTGCTACCACCAGCAACTATGATTTAGATAAGAAGTGGATGTACTGTAATGACACAGGTAAGAGGAGAAGGACATATATAGTTTGTGTTCATTTAGGACAGGGGTGGGGAATTCTTCCATTCAAAGGGCAGCTGACCCTTCTATTTCACACTTGATAATTTCTCCATGGATTTTTGAACATTGAGAGAAATTATAGGAGTGGGGGGAGGCATTCAGAACATATTGTACAGACATTGTTGCAGTTATATTGGTTGTCTATTTCTTTTGGGAATTTGTTTTTTTAAATTGTGGCATTGATCTTTAAAGCCCCTAAATAATTTGAACCAGATTATTTGAAGGACTACCTGTGCTCATAGGAACCTTCCCAGTTCTTAAGATAAGCCTCAAGGAGCTTGCTCAAAGGCTCGCTGTCAAGGCCCATTAGGCTGGTAGGCACTAGAAACAGGGGCTTAATCATTGATGACCCCGTAATTTCTTTTAACTGTTCTGAAGGAGATACTTATGGCCCCATCTTTGTTAACTTTCTTTAAACCTTTTCATTTCTATCTGAATTACACTAACGCCCTTAAACAGCTATTGAACTGTTCTGTTTTGTAATTTGTTTTGTAATTTGTAACTGTATTGTATGGATTTTAAAAATAACTCATATGTGGTACTCTTGAGATAAATTGTTATGTTTGTATGTCACCACAATGGGCTCCAGGTCTTCCACCCTGATCCCACTGCATTCCTCTAATGAGTTCCTGTCACCAGGTGCTAAAGCAGTAACGGGAGTAAGGGAAGGAGATAAATATTTGGGCAGCACCTATGGATGTCAGAGAATTTCAGTAAATGTGGAAATGGGAGTGGAAATCACCAATGTTCTTTTATTCATCCTGTGAAAAAAATCCAGTGAATAAAATCAGTATTTGCTATTGTTTCTGTTTTGAGACTGCAAATGATACTTTATGATAGTTCCCTCCATTTGCATTGAAATGAATGGAGTGGGATAACGTAATGACAACATAATCAGCATCATTAATTATAAAAACTTACGTAAATTACACAATTTTGCCACATTGAACAATAGCATAATGTAGTTTTTGGTGGAAGATGAACTGAAGCAGAATGGAAACAGTGCTGCATGCAGTGAATACAGGGCAGGTTGGAAAATAATACCTTCTTACATCCCTAGTGGTACATCAGAAGCAACATTTCATTTTTTCCTGGATACTGCTTGCAGCTCTTAGTGTCTGTGGATGTTGTATCTTCTCTATCTGTAATCTGACATGAGATATTTTCTTGGGTGCTCCACAAATGTTTGAACCCGCTTCTTTTTATGTTAACATCCAGGGCCAGATCCAGAGGTAGAGAGTCCAACTTGTGTCTTCCCTTTCATCTACAAGGGCCAATCCTACAGCACATGCACTTCAGAAGGCATGAGTGATGGGAAACTCTGGTGTGCCACCACCAGCAACCATGATGTGGATAAGAAATGGGTGTACTGCAATGTCACAGGTAGGAAGAGAACAGCAGAAAGTATTTGTGTTGGTTTAGGAGAAGGGTGTTCCTCTTTGTCAGATCAAGAAAAAGCAAGCAGCACTGGAGGATTAAAGAGGAGAGTACTCTGCAGACAAAGAAGGACAGACATCATAGAAGTGTATATAATTAGCCTAAAAGCACAACATTCTTCTCCCCCACCCTGCACTTCCTTCTTGAAACAGGACCAGATATAAGCAAGGAAGCTCCCAAATGTGCCTTTCCATTCATTTTTGAGGGCAAGTTGTATATGAATTGCACTGCAAGTGGGCGGAATGATGGGAAGTTGTGGTGTTCCACCACCAGCAACTATGATGTCGACAAGAAATGGAAGTTCTGCAAGGAGGACTCAGGTAAGGGCCTGAGGAAGTCTAAAGCTAGGAAAAGAAAATAGAGACCAGCTTCCAGCAGGCAGATTCAGAGGGGCACAGAATGAATGCAGATTAGTGATTTCCATTTCACATGTTCACGTATCCTTTTCTATCCTTTAGATAGTCAACTGAGAGGCATTATCAGAGTTCAAGTACACATTCTAGCTTGGTAAAAATACTCAAGGAGTATGGCTTGGGTGAAAGAAGGTGTGACCTGGGGAAAGTTTCAAGGATCAGACAGGGAGGTTTGAAGAACCACATCTGGTCCACAGTCTTGTTTATGTATAGCTGCCCCATACAATTTGTGTGGAGCAGCTACTTGGGAACAACAACTACAATTCTTTCTAGACATACATATTCAACATGTGGGTGTTGAGGGGGAAGAACGAGCAAGAGGTATGATATTGGGGGCATGGCCTCACTTTACATTATACCTGTAGGAAACTACATCATGTGGAGAAAACATGAAGAGGGCTTTAGTTTACAAAAAATCAAAAACACAAAAACTGAACTGCATTGATCTGATACAAAAAATGAGTGACTCCAATGTTAAAAGACAGCCATATATGTGTGTCTAGTTGTTCCCTCAGCATGTCATATTTATTCAGAGACCTCAACTTCTGACTTGTGGGGATTCTCTATCTACTAAAGCACTTCTAATACTTGCTTAGTTATTTTGCATATTTCTCGTATGGCTCTTGTCCAGAATAGTTGGATTTTGGGGCATTCCTACCACACGTGGAGGTATGTGCCTGTGGAGGTGCATCTTCTCCAGCATTGTGGTGAGGTTCCTGGGTGTATTTGTGCTAGTTTCCTTGGTGTTTGGTATCACCTGTCAGTGAGTTTCAGAGTGAGTTTTTTCCTTTTCGTTGATATGGATTAAAAGGGAGGTTTAAACCACATTCTGGTCCACTGAGTGGGGTTAATATCATAATGTATGTCGTCCTCCCATTGTTTTTTGATTACGTCTAGGGGGATTGTGGGATTTTGGAGTAGTATTTTGTATATTGCGGATACTATCCATTTGCCATGTCCCTTTGTTGTTAGGAGGAGGTTTTCGAAGGTCGTCAGGGGCCTAGTTTGCTGACATAATACCCCACACATACATTAAGTAAAATAGAAACATTGCCACCCGACTCTACCCCCACTCACCCTGGCCCCCTCCACCTCTTCCCCCTTTTTCTTCCTAATGTAACACTAATGTCTCAACAAATGAAACTGATCTGTAGAAAATGTAACTTGAAAAAGAGACATTGCACAAGAAGTCTTTAATAAAAAATACGTTAAAAATAAAATATCTCGTAAAGCACTGTTATCTAGCAAAAAATAGTCATGGGAGAATTAAATATAAATAAATATAATTAAATTAAATGAAATTAAATATTAGGGGACCAAAATAGTTTTTGGGGCCCTAATATGCAGGAAAATTTAGCTTCTTGCGTGTTGTGAATGGGCATATGGATTGGCTGATATCATATCCTCTCTCTGTGGCATCAGTTATGATATGGATTGCCCACATATCCCTCCATCTACCTTATTTCTAATTTTAAAACCTAGGACCAGATCTGAAGGTAGAGAGTCCATCTTGCACCTTCCCTTTCATCTACAAGGGCAACTCCTACAGCACATGTACTACAGAGGGCATGAGTGATGGGAAACACTGGTGCGCCACCACCAGCAACTATGACACGGATGAGAAATGGATGTACTGCAATGTCACAGGTAGGAAGAGGACAGCAAAAGTGTGTGGGTTGGTTTAGGAGAAGGGTGTTCCTCTTTGTCTGATCATGCAAAAGCACGGAACTGTGGAGGATTATGGAGGAGAGTACTCTGCAGACAAAGGAAGACAGCAGGGCCGTCTTTAGCATATGTGCTGCCGGGGTGCAAAGATCCACCCAGCCCCCAAATTTAGTTTAGGGGGAGTGAACTCAAAATTCACCTGTAACAACAATACAGTGGAAAAAACTGCTTTTGTTTCCTGACTCATCGGGAATATTTGACGCTATGGAGTAACAGAGCGATGGTGGAGGCGGGCGGGGACTTACACTCCATTTCTTTTCACTGCTGCTGATCGCAAGGGACTGGTTGGCGCACCCCAGAATTCGGCGCCTGGGTGCCCCGCACCCCTTGCACCCCCAGGTGAAGTTGGCCCTGGAGGACAGGCATCATAAACGTGTATATAATTAGCTGAAAATTAGCCTCTCCCCACCCTTCCTCCTTGAAACAGGACCAGATATAAGCAAGGAACCTCCCAAATGCATCTTTCCATTCATATTTGATGGCAAGAATTACAGCAGCTGCACAGAAGATGGACGGACTGATGGGAAGCTGTGGTGTGCCACCACTGCCAACTATGATGCAGATAAGAAATCAATGTTTTGCACCATCACAGGTAAGAGACAGGCAGAGGAGAAAAGTGGAGAGACATACCTTTTCTCTGAGGCTCATTCTTTACTGCAATTAAAATGGAAATTCATGCCCCCTTTTCTCTTGGGATGCAATTGCTGATGAATGATCAAAGTCTACAGCTTTCCAAAGGAGAGCATCAACATTTATCTGTTAGCAGATAAGCTCATTAATGATACTTGATTTGCTTATATCACATCTAGATGAGGGACATAATCCCAATGTATCTGGTGACCACACTCATCTTTGATCACATTATTTTCACATTTAGACTATGAGGTTTTCATTGTTTGTGTGTGCTGGAGGTTTAAATGTGTGATAGGGCAATATAAGTGCCAACTCTACCCCATCACCCATTTTCTTCACCAAAGGTGCATGTGCAAAAATCACTTTGTGGTGACCTTACTGCAACAAAATATATCGAGCAAACTGGGCCGCATACATTTATACATGTGGCAAATTTCTCACCACTATATCTTCCGTTTATACAAGAAGAATATTCCTTGTTCTACCTTGTATCCATAATTATGAATGGCCCTCTAAAGTAGAACATCTGCTGCAAATACTCCCCCCTTCTGTGTTAAGGAAGGGTTGGGATTAGTGAGTGCTTCCTCATTTGGCTTGCTCAGTACCTTATTATGACACTGTCATTAAAAAAACCATTTATGTCCATGTAATACTGAAGAGCGACTACTCTGTATAGGGCAGCAAAGCCTGTGAAAGTAAAATACATGCATGAGAAAGAAGAAATTTTGTGGCTGTGAAGAAAGGCAGGGTGGCAGGAATCTAGCTATTTCCTCCTATGGCAGTGTTCTTGGACTTTGGGTCCCAATATGTTGTTAGGAGAGGGACACGGGTGGCGCTGTGGGTTAAAGCCTCAGTGCCTAGGACTTGCCGATCAAGTTCGAATCCCCGCGGCGGGGTGCGCTCCCGTTGCTCGGTCCCAGCGCCTGCCAACCTAGCAGTTCAAAAGCACCCCTGGGTGCAAGTAGATAAATAGGGACCGCTTACTAGCGGGAAGGTAAACGGCGTTTCCGTGTGCTGCGCTGGCTCGCCAGATGCAGCTTGTCACGCTGGCCACATGACCCGGAAGTGTCTGCGGACAGCGCTGGCTCCCGGCCTATAGAGTGAGATGAGCGCACAACCCTAGAGTCTGGCAAAAGTAATTTGCAGTCTGAGATGCAGTTGTGGTCTTACTACAACTCTCTTCCCCACCCCTTCTTTTCTATTCAGAAACAGGCTGTGTCTTCCCTTTTATCTATAAGGGGAAACCTTATGAAAGCTGCACCACCCTGGATAAACATGAAGGAAAAGCTTGGTGTGCCACCACTCCAGACTACCAAACTGGCTTGAAATGGAGATTTTGCAACCGTGAGCAGATTGGGAGGGCAAATAAAAGGCCAAGGGTGGGGTGGGGGTTATTTATGTTTCTATTTGTAGGTCAGACTAAAGACCAGGTCGAAGTGTGGGTGCATGGAGTCTATGAGTTGACACCATACAAAATCTTTACTGCTTACTTGGCCTAGAAGTTAAGGCATTTATCATGCCTTACAATTTCCTGGTGGTTTTGGAGCACAAGATTGTGCCTTAACTTTCATCTGAAACACAAGGGTTTTTTAAATCACTGAATAATGTTATCATAGGTAGAAATTATGGGAAATGGTAGACTAAAAGTGTGAAACTTAAGTAGGGATGACAAAAATATACTAGTGAAAATAAAATAACCAATCTGTTATCTTAAGAGAAAGATACACTTTTCAAAATTGTGTATACAGTTGTACCTTGGAAGCCAAACACCTTGGCACTCATACATTTTGTTTCCCGAATGCAACAAACCTGGAGGTGAGTGTTCCGGTTTGCGAACGTTCTTTGGAAGCCAAATGTCCGGCATGGCTTCAGAATCAATGGCTTGATTTTCAATGGCATGCCTTGGTTTCCAAACAAGGTAGAACTGTACAGTGGTATCTCGGGTTACATACACTTCAGGTTACATACGCTTCAGGTTACAGACTCCGCTAACCCAGAAATAGTTTTCAGGTTAAGAACTTTGCTTCAGGATGAGAACAGAAATTGTGCTCCGGCGGTGCGGCAGCAGCAGGAGGCCCCATTAGCTAAAGTGGTGCTTCAGGTTAAGAACAGTTTCAGGTTAAGTACGGACCTCCGGAATGAATTAAGTACTTAACCCGAGGTACCACTATATTAGGAGAAATTTGCACTTAAACAGTGAGAGTAACCAAAATTGATAGACTTGCCCATCCCTCAGGTTAACCTCTTCAATCCACTTTTTCTTTCTTTCTTTCCATTCAGAATTGGACTGTGTCTTCCCCTTCATCTTTCGTGGCAAGTCATACGACAGCTGCACCAAAGCAGGACGCTCAGATAAAAGGAGCTGGTGTTCCCTCACTAGCAATGCTGACACTGACAACAGATGGATTCTGTGCTGATTCAAGGAGAGGAAGTTCAGGTGGGGATGGATCACAGTGGAACTGAGGGATGCTTCCAGACAAGCAGAGATGAAGAAATTGGTAGTAAAGTCTAGTAGCAGACATGTCATGTGGGGTTGCTGGTTCATGTGTTTTGTCTCATATGCAGGACAAGGCAAAGAGATTTTATCTTAACCCACATGCTGAGACTCTTCCTATATATTTAGCTCTCTTTTCAGTTTGTGTCCAAAGGAGCTGACTAACCAACTACCTGGTCTTGCTGAGATGTTTGTAGTTTCAGTTTGGATGTTCCTGACTCTGAACGATGAGGAGGTCAACAAAAGAGAAGACCAACAAATGAACCAAGTCCAGCTGTCTTTTTCCTACTTTGATGAGTTTTGTAGCTGGGAATAAAAAATCTCTCAGACTTCCAATCTGTATGCCTTCTCCTTCTACCCCCCCCCCTTTGATCTTTCTGAAAATCTTCCTGTCCAAGGTGTTTCTTAGCAGCTGTGGTGTGCAACAACTCTAGTGCAGAAGAAAGCAGGCTTGAAGCTTGCATATTCTACTAAAAGCTAGTGATCCACCAACTGGAGTCAGATGCAAAAGTCATACACTTACTTAGAATTAAAGAGCATGGTGCTTCTGAGCTACTGCTCAGAACTGAGCTGGGCTCAGTCTTTTCACTCAAAATCTGCTTTCCCAGCATTCTTCATTTCAACAGTCGAAGGAGCAAGGTGAGGAGCCATTTCATTGTCCCTATTGTTAAAACAACTCTGAGAGCCACATATCCTTGCTGATCTACTGCATATCAACCAGACACCTGTCATTAGATCTGCTCATCCTGACCCACCCATCATTGCTGCCTTGCACTTACCCTGTATAAAGCAGAGACAAAGGATTGAGTATTGAGTTCTCACATGCATGCTCCTTACTTAAGGACCACCACAATCAGTTATGGACTTTAGATTCATAATTCTGATAAAGGAGTTGGCATGGGAATCTATTGTTGTTTGGTATTAAACAATTGCTGGCTTAGAGATGAACTGCTTCTGAATACTGGACTGGAAATAGTTGGCTAGAATATCCTTTTCAATGTGGCACCTATTACATGTGCATTTGCTCAGTGCAAAGGAACAGCTGACACTCTCCTTTGTTCTCAGCAGTGATTGCTAGGAAGGAACAGAAGTAGCTTTCTAAGTTGATGATGTGAAGCACACTTAAGATAGAAACACTTGAGGAATTCAGCTTATTTGAATTCCTATGCAAAATTACCTTTTCTCCAAGTATTGGGAAGCTTTAGGAGCAATGCTACCAAGTTTTCCATTCGGTGGGAGACCACTGGGATTGTGAATTCAGCTGCTTCTTCGGAAGAGAGGTTGAAAGATATTCAGGGGTACAAGAACTGGGGAGATAGCGTGGAAAAAAGTTACCATCACCAGCCTGGCATCAGTTCTGGGTGAAATGTAACCTTGTATCTCCACCAACAATGAATTTCCTAAGGAGCTATTTAACACACCTTCTGTGACCTCATAAATGATTGGAGTCAGCCAATCAGGAATCAGTGGGTATAAGCACAGTGTGACATGTTATGATGTCATAATCCAACATCCAGTGTATAGGCATAACTGTAGACAGAGTAGGAAAGGCAGTTCCCTTTAACAATTTAATCTGTTTGTCTTGATTGGAACACATATGTAGCCAGTCTCAGGGGTGTAGTGTGGGGGATGCCAGAGAGGCCATGGTCCCTGGCACACAATTTTTGAGGGGGCATGAACCAGGTGCCCCCCATGTAGGCACCCCCAGTGCAGAACAGCTCAGTGCTTCTTACTGCCTGCCAAGGGCCGCATTAACTGGCTGGGCTCCCCCTGCACGGGAGGGCAGGCAGCTCATCACAGCCCCACTTTGCTCTAGTGGGGGTGAGGTTGCTCTGGCAGCCTTGGCGTTGTGGGCTCGGCTGGCACACTCTGCCTGGCAGGTGCGCGTGCCCCAACTGCTAGCAATCAATGCTATGCCACTGGCCAGTCTATATGAAGGTAGTAGAAGTCACCCACTATTACAACATTTCAAATGCTTCCTTGATTTCATTCTTTAAAATAATAGCACCTGGTTTTCAGCAGCTTACTGCCTCTGATAGTGGAGGCAGAACATTGCCATCATGCCTAGTAGCTACTGAGAGTTAGACAAATTCATGAAGGATAAGGCTATCTTATAAATCCATTCAAGTTGCTGGCCATCACTACATCTCATGCGAGTGAATCAAATTATTTGATTATATGCTATGTGAATGAATACTTCATTTTTTTGTGTCCTGACTCTTCCAACATTCAGCTTCAGCACATGTTCCTGTGTTCTGATATTATAGAAAGATACACACTTTCTCACCTTTCTCTACTACTTCTGAGCAGACACGCTTAGGGTTTTTCTGACATGGAACCATTTCTTCACAACTTGCATAACCGGACTCTTATATTCCCATGACACCAGTTGACAGATCCTTGGAGAATGATGAAAAATTGAAAATCCTCCAAGAACTGGTCAGTGCCAGATCCCATCACTTCTGGCATTTACCACATCCTGGTAAACATTCAGTTATCACCTGGCACAGCAATTCAAAGTTCAGTTATGAAAGAGAACTAGTTACATAATTATGTGATCTGTGGGAGGGGGCATTGGGGAAGAAGGCCCATTTCTACAAAAAGCTGGGAAAGAGCCTCTTTTGTAGGAATCTTACCATGCCTCAAATATGCACGAGGGAGAAATTAATCCACTTTGAATTTTAAATCGAAATTACCTAGTATGCACTCTCTGGGGTAGGGTGCTTTTCTAATGGTTCTAATACATTTTATCCTGCACTGTAAATAGCAGGTTGTGGCAGGGTGGATTCAGATTGGTATAATGGTTTTGGTGGAAAGGATTAATAGAACTTTCCCTATTTAGAGTTTTGGATGGTGTGAGAGATCCAGTCACAGACCTCTGGGTTTCACCAGGGGTTTGGTTTATAATAGGGTCCCCAAATGCACACTGGTACATTATGGTCTTTACTGATCTTCTAAAAAACCAATAAAGAGTTGGGCTGCCAAATTTCCATAGTGAGGGCACCACACCTTAACCCTCACCCAGGCCCTGTACCAGCCACTCCCCAGGCCATCCATTTGTTGAGTGCAGTGGGGCAGCCTGTCAAACACACAAAGTCTGGCCCCATGAGGTGGAACCTTATGTTTTCAGAGTTCCAACTCTTGGGATGAGCCTATATACATTCAGACTGCAGATACAACCTCTAATACATGGACAGTGGTGTGGGGAGGGTGGTGTGAGTCACAATAGGAGGGATGGGGCGAGTGAGCGAGGTCCTCCTGCTCCTCTCAGTCATGAAATTATCACTGCTTGTTTTGGGTCACCTGTATAAGTCTTGTTATCACAACTTTTTCTGCATTAGTGAACAAAGACACCCTATCTTCCATAGAATTATCTACAAAAGTTACCGGCCGATTACCTTCTAAGCGTGGCTTTTGTTCTGTTTGACAGCAGTGATAAACCCTGCTTCAAGAGCTTCTTCGTAGGTAGTTAGGCCACGTTCCTTCTGAGAATTTAACTCTTCCCTCCTATGTATGCACTGACTCCCAAAAAGTGAGATAGAGCAGGTATTTTAGCAGTTTGGAGAACAGTTAGGAAAACCTCCCATTTGCTCTCCAGTCCCACTGTACCTTAGTGAGTTATTTTTAATCTGAGGCAGAAATATCCTACAAACCTCTCTCCCTGTCTCTGGCTGCGAAAATACAACAGTAATAAAATTAAATAGGTAACAATTTGTTGCCCTTTCATAAACCTTAAAATCAGCTGCCCGAGGCAGGCACCTCACTACTGGTAGGGCTGGCCCTGGGTGTTCTTTAGGGTCTGGATATAGCACCCAATAAAACATACCATTCCCATAGGCTGGACAAACAATGAAACTTCTATACGATTGGTGGTTTTGTTCTAATGCATGATTGTATAACACACCATTCCCATTGGTTGGACAAACAATGGAACTTCTATATGATTGGTTGCTTTGCTCTAATGTGTGATTGGTTTGTGTAACAGCAAGGTCTGATTGGACAGTGGGGTTCTTGGGGCCAGTTGAACAGTTAGAAAATTCAGATGGAAAACATGGTGAACTTGCTGAGAGGTGTAAGAATCGGGGGGAAAGTGAGTAAGAAAGGCGCTGCTTCAGAAATGTCTTTAAGTAATAATAATAACTCTGGGCAGCTCCCAACAGATTGAAAACAGAATCAAACATCAAACATTAAAAACTTCCCTAAACAGGGCTGCCTTCAGATGTCTTCTAAAAGTCAGATAGTTGTTTATTTCCTTGACAACTGATGGGAGGGCATTCCACAGGGCGGGTGCCACCACCGAGAAGGCCCTCTGCCTGGTTCCCTGTAACCTCACCTCTCACAGTGAGGGAACCGCCAGAAGGCCCTCGGAGCTGGATTTCAGTGTCTGGGCAGAACGATGGGGGTGAGTATTGTTATATTTATATTCTATTTCCCCCCCAGGATCTCAGGGTAGAGTACTTGGTTCTCCCTTCTTTATCCTCACAACAACCCTGTGAGGTAGGTAGGTAGTCTGAGAGATAGGGACTGGCCCAAATGAGCTTCAAGGTCACCCCAAATCCCACTGAATTAAAGGAGATTTGGGACTAAGTAACATATGTATCATTTATATGTGTCATTTTTGGATTTGTGGCTTGTCTTCTGAATGGTAAATAGCAGGCACAGCCACTCCCCCTTCAAAAAATTAGAATCAGAACCACAGCATGTTGGGAGAGAGGGATTAATCCATTTTGCCCCTGCAATTGTCACAATAACAACAAAAAGGCTGTCCCAGAGGAATGCTTCAATTGATGTCAATCATGGTAATGGAAAATTAGTAACAAAACCTTGGACTAAGTGACCAGTATATACATATTATTTCATAATAATTAAGGACTTTAATAGTACACTGTTGCTCTTTGCAACCATCATTATTAACCTTGAGTGAGCTTGTGGGGGGCAGAGGAATAAATTCTCTGTTTTGGGACTCTCACAGTAGATTTGGCAGATTGCTTTGGAAAGGGCAATGAAGAGATAACAGGAACTTGAAGAGTTTATTTCCGTGGCCACCTCACCCAATGATACCTGTTGCCTGGTAGGAAGCAAGACAAAACAAGCACCAGTCAGACACCAGTTCTCCAGCGCATGGTATTACCTGAAGCAGGTGTCAGAGTGAGGTGATGAGCAGTTGTGAAGTGTTAAGAGGACAGAGTTGTGTGTGTCACATGGCCTGGACGGTGGTGGTGGTCCTTGGGAACTGAGTGGGGATGGAAGCACTGGGAGGGAAGGCAAAGCAAGAGTGAAGAGGTTCCATGAATACCTCTACGGCAGGACTTTTGACCTCATCACTGACCACAAGCCGCTCCTGGGCCTCCTCGCCGGTGATCGTCCAACTCCACCGGTCCTCTCGCCACGCATGCTGCGATGGACTGTTTTCCTGGCTGCCTACCACTACCGGCTTGTCCATCGCCCAGGGAAATCGATGGGCCATGTCGACGCCCTCAGCCGTTGCCCTCTTCCAGCGTTTGTGGAAGACCCGGCTCCTGCTTCATCGCTCCTCCTGATTGAGGATCTTTCGGCAGCGCCTGTATCGGCTGCCACTGTGGCCTCCGCATCTGCCCAGGATTGCACCATCAGCCGTGTGCTCAACTGGGTGTGGAGGGGGTGGCCACAAGGGCCTTTTGCATCTGAGTTCCAACCGTTCGCAACCAGACAACATGAACTCTTGGCTCATCGCGGCTGTCTGCTGTGGGGAGACCGCGTCGTGATTCCCCAAAGACTCCGTCAACGTGTCCTGGAGGCTCTGCACGTTGGCCACCCGGGAATCAAAATGAAGGCGTTGGCTCGGTGTTACGTCTGGTGGCCTAACATGGACGATGCCATCACTGCCTGGGTGTCCGCCTGTCAAGCGTGCCAAGAATCAAGGCTTGCACCACCGGCAGCTAAGGGACACACCTGGGAGACGCCAAAGACACCCTGGTCGAGGGTGCACATCGATCTGGCCGGCCCCTTTCACGGCCGGACCTTTATGGTAGTGGTGGACGCCTATTCCAAATGGCTGGAGGTGGCCCTGATGCCCTCCACCACTACCGAGGCCGTCATCCGGGTGCTGCGAGGCCTCTTTGTGACGCATGGGTGTCCTGATGTCCTTGTCTCCGACAATGGACCGCAGTTCACGTCAGGCACTTTTGAGCGGTATCTTTTGGGACTGGGCATCCACCATGCCCTAACGGCACCATTTCATCCATCCAGCAATGGGCAAGCGGAGAGAATGGTGCGCTCGGCAAAACAGGCACTGGCGCGCCTGGACCGGGGAGACTGGCATGAGCGGGTCACCGAATACTTGTTCGTGCAACACATCACTCCTCCTGCGGCCACAGGGCGGAGTCCTGCTGAACTGCTTATGGGCCGCTGCCTCAGGTCCCCGCTCTACCGGCTGCACCCGGACTTTGCCATGGCCGAACCCCCAGGCTGTGCCAATGCACCACGGTCATTTGTTCCAGGAAACCAGGTCTTTGCCCGGAACTATGTGGGGGACATTCCTTGGGTGCCAGCCACAGTAGTGGGAGTCACTGGACCTCGCTCGTACCAGGTGGCACTCGAAGACAGACGCTTGTGGCGCCTGCACATAGACCAGCTTAGGCGCAGGGTTGGGGACTTGGACACTACCGTGGTGCCCCCAACTGCGCTCGTGGCTCCGGAAGAGACACTTACAGATGGTGAGGCTCCACCTCTCTCGCAAACTGCCAGCGTGGAGCCGAACCAAGCCACTTCAGAGGGTCTGCCAGACTTACCACAGACTCAGACCACTCCACTTGCGGAGGCTCCACCCACAGCAGCGGATCCAGGGGACTTGGTTTCAATGCCACCTAGGGTCGCACCACAGCCTCAGCAAGAATTGGGTGGCCCCCCAGACTTGGCTACCAGTCCCCGGTGGTCTGGCAGAGTTTCCAAGCACCCAACTTATTTAAAGGACTATGTTGTTGGACATGTATCACCGTTGGTCTAAGTATGTGAAATGTAACCGATATGCTGGCTAGATCAGCAGCAATTTCCAGGTCATTGTGTTTAGCTCTCAGGGATGAAAACTTCACTTGTTAGTTTCAGTCTGTGTAGCCTCTGTTAAAGAGATAGGAGCAGGCAATGGCAATTTTCTTCCCTTTAGCCATTTGGCAATCCCAAGCAAAAGCTTTGTCCTGTACTGTATCAGCTCATGCAGAAGTGAAGCAAAAATGGGAGCGGTCTAATGCTGTTTGAAAAGGTCAGGTTTAACATAGCAGGGTTTTGAACATCTCCTTCTGTTGTAGTTGTGGGAGGAAGATGTGGCCGGGCAGGGCCTATATAAAGAATGAGCATGATGTGGTTTCTTCACGCCTGTCAGATTCCCTGACTGAGAGTAGAGATGGCTCCTGTCATAGCTTTCCTCACATGCACCTGGGCTCTTCTGCCACTACTTATGGCATCTGAAGGTAAGAACCACTCCACCTGTCAATTCTCTGGCCCCTTTCTGCTGGGTTGGTGTGTGTGTCATTTTACTTTCTTATTTATTTAATGAGATTTATACCACTTAATCATGAAAGCCTCTAAGTGGTTTACATAAAATATGCATTAATATTATTGATAAAATAAATACTGAAAATAAGCCACCCTATTCCCCCCAATAAAGCCAAGAGTTTTAAAAAATATGCATTATGAAACACATATTACCGTAGTTTTCCATGTATAACATGCCCCTGTGTATAAGACGCCACCTATATTTGGGGACTCAAAATTAAGAAAATGCACTATGCACTATCCATGTATAAGACAACGCCTTCTTTTAAACTTCAAGAATGTAGGAAAATGTTTAGTCTTATACACAGAAAAATATGGTCTATATTACATCATATCAAATGGGATTACCTGTATGGGCAGACTTGCTTAAGCATTTTTTTAAAAAAAGCTGGCGCCAAAAAGTGTACATCAAAAGTGCCTAATATCATGGATCTAGTTACCGATCTGAAGTAGTGTGCATGCACATGAAAGCTCATACCAATAACAAACTTAGTTGGTCTCTAAGGTGCTACTGGAAGGAATTCTTTTATTTAATATCATGGAGTCCTACTTTCAACAAATCCCTTGCAGTTGATTTTAGCTTTAATAGTTAATCTTTTATTTTTGCATTGAATATTAAAACACACAAATTGACATATTGAAAAATGACAGATTACCAGTAATTACATAACTAGTAATGTTATCATAATCGGGCATGCTGAGGAAATAAGTAATTTGCCATCCAAATAAGACACCATGTCTCCGTTCCCCCCCAATTCCACATATTAATTTGATCCATTACATCAAATAAAGCTCTCTGTAATTCAGTTTATCATGTTCCACCCAGTATTTTACAAAGGAGCCCCATATTAAATAAAAGTGATATTTCCTTCTTCCAAGAAAAGGGGGTTCTCCTTATTTATTGAAACCTGCACAGTAGCAAACAATTTTCCTAGATTTTAGCCATTTCATCACTGACCTTTTTTAATACTGAAACCAAAGCAAAGCAAAACAGAAGCACCTGGGTCAAAATAAATTCTGGCAAAGTTGATCGATTTTTTTTGCCATTGGGGTGCTTTTTTTTTGCTCCCACACCCAAATGAAACGTATGAGACACAAGTGGAAGAAAGGTTATATATAACAAGTAGTTTAACCAAATAAACCAAATTAGTAAAGTATGCTGCTGTTGAATGCTCCCCTGCAGTGTGCATGCCAGGCCCTAAAAGGGTCCATAGTGCACCATGCATTTTTGTACACATTGTTCAGTTAGAGAATTCCACTGCAAAATTTGGAGACGTGAGAATTTTGAAGGCACATTGTTTTGAAAAGTGCGAATTTGGTAGATTTGCCTTTAAATGCGAACTGAATCAAACCTAGCTCCTGGACACCCAAGGAACATCCATGATAGATGGCCATCTCTTCTGTATTTTTCTTTTCACACAGTTTCTGCTGAGTGTGGTGCAACTTTCCTTATTTTTCCTTTTCCTTTGTCTCCCTTCCAGCCCCTCCAGGCTGTGTTCTCCCCTTTCTTTTCAATGGCAGATACTACTCTTCATGCACCACTGATGGCAACCCTGACCAACAGCTGTGGTGTGCCACAACTGAAAACCATGACAAGGATCATAGATGGAAGCCATGTGCTCTTAGAGGTGAGAGGCATACAGTCCTTCTGGTAACATTCATTTGCGTGTTAATATGTCATCCTGCAGACTATGTTTATTTACACACTGAAGTGTTCTATGAGTTGAAATCGATCCAAAAAGGTCCTAGCAGGGCTGGCCTGCTCATGAGGTAGACGGAAGCAGCAACCTCAGGCAGTGGAATCCAATGGGGGTGGCAATCCTATGGCTAGCAAGCATCACCAGCAGGCCAGTGGGACTGGGATTCCCCTTACTCTACCACCACCTCTCCCTCCTCCTCTTAAATATATTATTCCATTTTCTGAGCTTGCAAAAAGTCCTCTTGCACCATCCTAAAGGGAGTTCTAATCCTCACAATGCCCAGTAATGCTCATTGCCCCCTCTTCAAATTAGCTCCTTTGGGCAGTTGCCCATTTGCCCTCTTGTAAATATTCCTCTGATGGAACATTTGTTCTGATCTGTTTGTGGGGAGGTTATACAACAGCAAGCATTCATGCTGATTTGTTTGCACAACATTTACAGTGGTACCTCGGGTTACATACGCTTCAGGTTACATACGCTTCAGGTTACAGACTCTGCTAACCCAGAAATAGTGCTTCAGGTTAAGAACTTTGCTTCAGGATGAGAACAGAAATCGTGCTCCGGCAGTGCGGTGGCAGCAGGAGGCCCCATTAGCTAAAGTGGTGCTTCAGGTTAAGAACAGTTTCAGGGTAAGTACGGACCTCCGGAACGAATTAAGTACTTAACCTGAGGTACCACTGTATATGTCTTACCATTAGACATTTGTTTATCCCAGACTGTTCAGGGCATTTCTCTGCCGCTTTATTACTTGTAAAAGTATGTATGTATGTATTTTAAAGTGGCTTTAAGCTACTTCAACTGTGCAAACCTGAATTCCTGATGTGGACATGAATCCCTCCTGCAAGATATTTTGCTCTGGAGGTGACCAAAAAGATTAACAAAGTTCATTACAGTCTCAATCTCATCCTATTGTTAAGAAGAGCAGCTTTGCAGGGAGTGATTAACCATCTTCCTACTCCAAATTGCTCACCATTAGCTGTTTTCCCCTCTTGCAGTGTTGATACTGCATATCGGCCCATGCAAACATGTTTGAACGTGTGTGTGTGTCTAGGCAATATGGAGATAGGGGTCAACATACTCTATCACTGCTTTTCTGCTCTCAGTCACTCTACTCAAATGTGCCTCCGCCAGTAAATGGGCAATGACACATTTATACTTTTGTGTAACATATAGTAACCCTCTGACCTCCCCATTCAGGAAGTAAATAGGTTTAATTCTCGTTAATGATACGTATCTGTGACAACCCCCAGAGGCAGTGTCTATATAGGCACTATGTGTCTTTGCCTGAGTGGTTGGATTTCAATCCCAGCAGGCAAAGGAAATGGGGTTTGGTGGTGGGCAGTTGATCAGCAGCATATACAGATCCTGAAGCCTTTGTCTGCCTGGTTTGATTTGTCTTGCCTACCTGTCAAAATAGCCCACAGTGTTTGGGGCAGGTAAGAATCTGACTGTTGGCTGCATCCAGTTCCCTGCCCCTGCGATAGGGTGTGACTATTTTTTTTTAAAAAGGATAATATAAGAAAGAAGCAAGAAAACTGTTACTAATGATTTATTGGCATAAACATGCACAAACTCTGCTTTTGTCTTTTGCCTAGAATATGGAGGCAACTCGAATGGAGCAGAATGTGTTTTCCCCTTCAGCTACAAAGGCCATACTTACTACACCTGCACTAACAAATTCGAAATAAAAGGGCGCTACTGGTGTGCTACAACAGGAAGCTATGATAAGGACAAGAAGTGGAGCTTCTGTGCTGACACCAGTATGTAAACTGGGGGCCTGTTGTATTAGAAGCCAGGGCTGGGTTGCGTCACAGGGCTTGGAAGATGGCTGGTTGTAGATTAAGCACAATGAATGATTTTTTTGGGGTACACATTACTGAGAATATTCCCTTGTAAATTCCCTTGTAAATTCCATTCTCTGCAAATGCTCTTTGTAAACTCTCCTTTCCAGTGCTTTGCTTTCACTTTGACATCAGCATCAGCATTGGCCAGGCAGTCACATTACAAAATGGAAGTGTGAAATTAAGGGTGTCAGAGCCACCCAAAATTAAGCAGTTTTTCCATTTATTTTAGTGGGTGGATTACAGACCCTCCGAGTGTCACTATTTTCCAGGGAAAGTCCTAGATTTACAGAAGCCATTCTGGTTTTTTATTTGATCTGCTCCTGGAATGCCCCGCTTTTCCTTAGGGTGTCCCTATTTTCATTGGAGAAATGTTGGAGGGTTAGGCATATGTTTAATTTTCTCCCATTGGAATCAATGGAACATGAGCGGCAATCCTATACACACTGTTTTGGGAGTATTTTTCTTTATTTACTTAAAACATGTTTTACCCCATGCTTGATTGAAGAGGGGTGTGTGGTAAAAGCTTTCAGAGCGGCTTGCAACAGTCAATAGTCAGATTATCAGTGCGGAGCAGTGGCATTGCAGGGGGGGGCAGTTTGCCCCAGATGCCATCCCTGGGGTGTGTGTGACGAACCCCCCGGTGCATCAATGCAGCGGCACTCACATCCCCCCGGCAGGGTGGATCAGTCCTGCACCGGTCGCACTCCAGGCGGCGGATGCGATGGTGGGGGGTGATGGAGCCAATAGCTACACCCTGGTGCAGAGTTCCTGCAATTCTTTCTCTCCTTCTGCTGTACCAGAGTTGAGGATTCCACCTCCATCTGAGGGCCACATTCCCTTCTAGGTAACGTTCCCAGGGCCACATGGTAGTGATGAGAGGAGTCAGAAGGAAAAGTGAGCACAGCAAAGAATGTCCATATTACCTTACACTTACACAGCCCTCTCTGTCCTTCATTCAGTCATGCAAGAAGCATTATCAGAGTTCAAGGACACATTCTAGCTATCCCAAAACACTCAAGGAGGGGTCAAAGCAGGGCTGGTGAGCAGTGACACTAGGGAGGGAGTATGACCTGGGGAAAGGCCTGGGGGTGCATTCAGTCCCCAGCCCTGAAGTTCCCCAGCCTCGTTTTATAGTCTGATTGACCCAAAAGGGACTTACCTCTGAGCAGATATGCATAGACAGGGCTTCTTTTCAGCCGGAACGTGGTGGAACTCAGTTCTGGCACCTCTCAGGTGGGCTCCATTGCCATTATAAGAGAACATGGGAGGCTTACATGGTGAGTTCTGGCACCTCTTCTTCTAGAAAAATAGCACTGTGCATAGGATAGCATTTTTAAAACTTTAGATGGATGGTGATGTGGGTAGTTGTTCCATGATTTAATCAGGCATAGGAATCTGATTGCTGAGCGCACTCAGCAGGACAAAGAAGCATTGTGGGTTATTAAGGAAGCCCCTCCTTCTCTCTCTTCTCCACTTCTTCCAGGACTAGATGCAAATTTAGCTACAGGGCCCTGCATGTTCCCTTTCGTCTTCCAAGGCAAGTGGTACAAAGCTTGCACAACAGATGGGAGATTCGATGGGAAGCTCTGGTGCTCTCTTGTCACCAACTACGATGAAAATCCGACGTGGGCATACTGTGAACCCTCAAGTAAGCAAAATAGGGAAGTATGTGGGAAAGGCTGTTCAGGGTGACAGACCAGAAATGTTTCTCTTCCTTTTCCCAAATAAGGGCTGAACACCTGGCCATTATTATTATTATTATTATTATTATTATTATTATTATTATATACCTGTCCTTCACTATGAAGTCCCAGGCCAGGTTAAAAGTAGGGTTGGTCCTCACAATATTGGCTGCATTCAGGAAGTACTTTATTCAACCCAGTTAAAGTGGAAAATCATGGGAGTTATGTGCTATAATTTTCCCCATGGTTTTTATGTAACACACTACCGCCACACATGTGATGAAATCTGGGGCTGTATTTCTGAATCCAATTCTTTCCTGGCCTTGGGAGAAAAGAAGCACACATGAAGATTAAGGGCTGATGGCCCGTCTGATGGCACACACTGTTGTGGGACACAATGTGAACGAAATCTAGTGCAACATGCAGTAATATCCCTCAGGAAGACACCGTTCCATAACTCCACAGGTAATGCAGTGTACAAGGAATGTTGGGAAAGGGACAGAAGTGCCAACATTGTAAACAGGAAAACGAATACAATAATTCCCACATCTGAATGCACATTATATCTAAGGTGTCATTTTATAATAAAATCCTACTGCAATCAATGAGACAAATTCGTGACTTAAGTGGATTTCAGTGGTACCCGAGTACAACTGACATAACCTGGATTCAATCCATTTCATCTATATCTATCTATCTATCTATCTATCTATCTATCTATCTATCTATCTATCTGCAGAATTTGGCCAATTCCCCTTACAGCTGGCTAGCATGCACACAAAATGCAACGGAATATGAATATCACACCAATCCCCTCTTTATGTTGCTTCAGTTAATGACTCACCTCTCCACTCTGTTTCTATTCAGAACCTGCCTCCTGCGTCTTTCCCTTCAAGTTT
Source organism: Podarcis pityusensis (assembly GCF_964106645.2). Taxonomy (NCBI): domain Eukaryota; kingdom Metazoa; phylum Chordata; class Lepidosauria; order Squamata; family Lacertidae; genus Podarcis; species Podarcis pityusensis. Next base: position 28,035,628 of record NC_138038.1, read on the forward strand.
AGGAACAAGTCATACTCCTCGTGCACCAAAGAAGGAAGTTTTGATGGGCAGCTGTGGTGTGCCACAACTCCAGACTATGACAAAGACAGCAGTTGGAAAGGATGTTCCCTCCAAGGTAGAGTCCTGAGCTGACTGCCTGGCTGCTGCCGGCTTCGCCTCCTATTTATGCGACTGGCCCCACCTCCAGCAGTGCTAAATGACTGAGGTTTGGTGGGAACCTCCAAAGAATAGCACTGAGAGGCAGGCCAGCCCAAGCAGCCGGTAGGTCCCCGGGATCCTGCAAAGGGCGCCCACAGTGTAAGTTGTGAGCACTCATTTTGGGCCTAGTTTGTGGTGCAAACCACCCTTTGATGAATATTCATCATGGCAGTGCAGAATCTAGCAACTGAGTATGTAACATCTGGGTTTTCATCTTGAAGTAGCAGGGAGGTATAAGGTTGTTCTGCACGACCTGGGAATTTATGTAGTATAGGCAAGATCAGGCATAGGCAAACATGGCCCTCCAGCTATTTTGGGACTACAATTCCCATCATCCCTGACCACTGGTCCTGTTAGCTAGGGATGATGGGAGTTGTAGTTCCAAAACATCTGGAGGGCCAAGTATGCCTATGCCTGGACAACGTGAACCTAGCTTGTATATCTGTATAGTATTGGCAGTGAAAAAATACATGTTCTGTTGTTTCCAGTTGCCCAGAGCCATATGGGCATTAATCTGCTCCTTGTACGGTGTCTTCCTAAAGTGGCCTTCCTGGATGGTGACTCTGCAGATCACAGGATTTTAACTGAGTTTTAATTGGATATAATTGCAATCCCACAAAATGTAGCGATGACCACCAACGTGGCTGGCTTTAAAAAGGGGGTTAGACAAATTATGGATAATAAGGCTCCCAGAGACTACCAGCTACAATGGCAGTGTTCCACCTCCAATGCCTGTGTTTAGTAACTGCTGTGAATCAGAAGTGGGGAGGTTCCTGTTGCACTCATTTCTTGTATTGGCTTCCCATAGGCATCTTGCTGGCCACTGTGAAAACAGGATGTTGGAGGAGGTGGGCCTTGGCCTAATTCATTAAGTGTCTGTCTTTATCTAGTCCTTGAATGCAGAGGCATTGCCCATATCCTTCATACAGTTCTCTTTGACAACTCGACAAAACTCTACGGCATGTTATTTTTTGTGTCCCCCCTGTCTGCAGAGTATGGAGGGAACTCCAATGGCCAGCCCTGCTGGTTCCCTTTCACCTTCAACAACCAGACATTTGATGCCTGCACCAATGAGGATGACGACGGCGAGAAGAATGGGGGATACTGGTGTTCCACTACTCCAAACTACGATGAGCAAAAGCTATGGAGCTTCTGTGCTGACACAAATTTGAGAAGTGGGGAAGTTTTATTACCAGGTTAGCAGAAAGCTGCCCAGGTGGGGGTGTAGGAGAAAGTTGGTTTCAGACATGCAGCCTGATCTTATGCATGTTTACTTGGAAGCCCATGCCGCCAAGCAGATTTTGATCCTAATGTGTTGAAGTAATATGCTGCAGGCTGCAATTCAATGCACACTTATTTGGGAGCAAATAACTTCTAAATAATCAGAAGTATTATTAAGATAGCTTCCTAGCCTCCTTATTCCTTTGCTAGAGGTGCTCATCTCATGATTTTCTCTCACATTCCACTCCCAATCCTCACGGGACAAGATGGAGAATCTACGAAGCGCTGTTTCTTTCCTTTCACCTACAATGGCAAGTCTTACACAAGCTGTACATCAGATGGGACAGTAAACTGGAAGTACTGGTGCTCTCTCACCAGCAACTATAATACAGAACGCCAGTGGAAATACTGCGAACCTTCAGGTAGGAATGAATCCTTCTTGGTGCTTCATAAAGTACTTTATAGTAGGCATGGGCAGCAAGAGCAACAGTGGAAGCGTCACAGATTAGAAAGCTTTCAGTTTTCCATTCTGTGCAGTTTTGTATCTATATTTAGGTTCCCCTGAAGTCCTGGTTTCCTTTTACAGCTTAAATCCCCCCCCCCAACAAAACTTTACCTTATGTTCAACAGATTGGAAAAAACAAGAAGATTATCAGCCATAAAGACAAGCGAGACCGGCAACTATCAGTAAGGTAAATGTGTTTCATGTTTCCATGTAATTTTTATTTGTCTCTCAATCTGGGAACATTTTTCAGCTTGAGGGGCATATTCCCTTCTGGGCAACATTCCATAGACCACATGACAGTGGTGGGCGGGGCCAGGAGCAGCTGTGGGTTCAGCAATAAATGCAAATTTTACCTCTGTACAGTAGGCTGGCTCCTTCACACTCTCACACCCTTCTCTATCCTCCTTCCCATCAACCAAGAAGCATTATCAGAGTCTGATGATACACTGGAGCCCAGCAAAAACATCCAAGGAAGGTGCAAAGCAGGGCTGGTGAGGGCTGTGTCTCACAAAGAGTGTGAGGCCTGGAGAGAGTCCTGAGGGCTACCATATTTTTCGCTCTATAAGACACACCAGACCACAAGATGCACCTAGTTTTTGGAGGAGGAAAACAAGAAAAAAAATATTCTGAATCTCAGAAGCCAGAACAGCAAGAGGGATCGCTGCGCTGTGAAAGCAGCAATCCCTCTTGCTGTTCTGGCTTCTGGGATAGCTGCGCAGCCTGCATTCACTCCATAACACACACACATTTCCCCTTACTTTTCAGGAGGGAAAAAGTGAGAATATAGAGCAAAAAATACGGTAAATAGAGAGTGTTCTGAGGTTCTCCACCCTTGCTTTGGGCCCTGTCTCTTTTAACATGCAATACTGCTTAGCACTTCAGTAGACATGAATGATCAAGAGTTAATTTGGGGAAAAACTGGTGATGAGCAAACTTCCTTTCCCTTCACTTAGAATTAGGCTTAGCAAGTCAAGGTGATTCCTACCTCCCCAAGCCACATATAGATAACAGCTTGGTTTATTTTCCTAATTTTGAAATTTGGACCTGGCCATGCTTCCAATCACATAAATAAGCACACAAAAGAGTCAGAATGCCTCTCTCATCAAGTGCCAGGGGAAAGTGCCAGGAGCAGGTCAATAAATATACACAGCATCAGTGAACTTAACTCTTTATTCCAAGAAACAAACAGCTCAGGAGGCCAGGTCTAGTGAGCACATCAACTCTTCCTGGTAGAACTTGCCCCAATGAGGCAGTTGTGAGAACTGAAGGTCCCCGTCTTCCCACAGTTGTCTAATCCTCCCCGCCCCCCCAGATCCTTCCCAAGCAGTTTAAGACTTTCTTGATGTGTGTGTGTCTCCTTTGCCCTGGGAGACCAGGGGGAAGGAGAGCTGGTCACAGCAGGAAGGGGAGACCCTTTGGCTTCTTAAGCAGCCTGCCTGATCTCTGCCTCTTTGACCTGCTCCTCTCTAGCTTCTGCTTCTGGCCTGATGTCTGCTACAGACTCTTTCTGCTCAATAAATCCTGTCACCTCTTCAGCTTCCAACATCTCCTCCTCCCATTCTTCTCCCTTTTCTCCCTCTGACCACTCATCGTCATCCCACCACCACTCCCCTGGCTCCAAACCTTCTTCTCTTGGGGGTTCCCCAGCTAGTGCCTCCCACCACTCCTCTACATCCAGCCTCCCCATGGCATCAAGACACACTGACTTGCACCCTCTTCTTTTTCTGGTTACCAAGTGACAGTTCTGGAAACCTTTCTGTAAGACCTTTTCTCCTTGGCTCCTTCAAGGCTAAAGTAGCAACACCCCAGGCACCAATAATTCTGTGAAATGCAGTTTCCTATGTTGCCCGAATACTTAATGCACACACTGGGTACTCTGGAAACGACATGCCCCAGGGCTCCTTATGCCTGAGAATGCTGCCCTTTGGAGTATTCATGAAATCAGTATACTCATGAACCCTGTGCCTTCTAGCTTTATTGGACTTGCTACATGCCTATTGGCTCTGACATTAGGTGTTGTTGGTAACTAACCAGCATGTATCTTTTCCCACCAGATTACCAAAACCAATCAACCAATATCTTGGACGTCTGTGATTCCCACTACACTGTTTCACTAGTGGAAAGTGGCTAGTTTTCATCTGGGCCTATCCTGTTTCCACCTATGCTACAACTATGGATAAAGTCTCTGACACACTGCAGCTGCTCTTCATCCCTTGCCTAGGATTCTGCTAGGGACCCAGTCTCTGAAGATGTTTTACCTTCATCACCAATGAACAGCAGTTCAGAAGCACCACCAGAATATCTAACACTGTCGTCACTTTCATCCTAGATTTCCTCACTGATACACAAACTCCTCCCCCGTCCTTTACTCACATGATGAGCAGCTCTGTGCTCAGTTGCTGAAAAACAAAATTTATTTTTCTCTTGTCTGACAGCTGTAGTCTTTTGGATTATACACATGGTAGCCTAAGTCATATAAATGCATTTTAATTAAAATTAGTAATTTAAATCAAGCAGTAATATAATTGTGCATTTTCTGTACGGCCATGATTTCACTCCCTTAACAATGAACATATGGGTTCGCATCTGGGTTATCATTAATCATCTAAGATTATTATGGTTGGGCAGAAGAGTATAAATAGGGTAGGCCTGGTGAAATGTTAGAAGCTGGAGTGGTGTGAATAGACAAGGGAGAAAAAAGAAGGGAGTACTGCCTACAGCATCTCCTCCCCTATAGCTGCTATTCTCTAGCCTCTGCTAATTGGAATAAACTGTTTGAAGGAAAAGGGTTCATTTGGGATCAAATCTGAAATATTTAAATTTTGCTATATAAAGGGAGGGTGTACTGTGTAATCTAGCTAGCATGAAATGAACACTATTATCAAGAACTGATGAGGCTGCTCTGTTCTGGGCACCTATATAATTGACCTCTGTGTACCATTGCATAGTTTACATTTTGATGACTAGATGATGTGTGAGTGATGTTACAGATGTACACAAGAAACGTGCAACTTTCAGATGATTGTGGGTGGATGATTGACCCGGGTTGTTGTAAATGTGCCCTCCTGTAACATTAAGTGGTTTATTTCACCTGAATACTTAATAAAGCCTATCCTTGCAAATTCACAATAGAGTAGCTTTGTAAACTGTGAACCACCAAGACAGAGAAGCTATGAATGAAGTGGAAAAACTCTGACACCGGGAGCTTCATTCCTGTCAGAGTTTTTCTATGGGTACCCAACATGGTGCCATCCAGATATTGTTGGTCTACAATTCTCATCAGCTAGAGCCAGTGTGCTTGATGGTCAGGGAAAATGGGAGTTGTTGTCAACAACAACAACAACAGGCTACTTCTGATCTAGTCCCACTATAGTTCCCACAATATGCCTGCAGACTCCCAGTCTACCCTCTTCAGCTCCAGTGTGCTTGCTCACAATGTCTGTTCCTCTGGTTGCAGAAAGCTGGTTCTGCTTACTGTTTCTCATTCTCCAGCAAATGTTTGGGGGATTGGAACCTTTATGTGTTGAATTCCTTAATGGGGATGCAATTAAAGAGATTTTTTCTGCTCCCAGAGTATGCAAGGTAGTGTGATCAATAACTGCATTCTCCACCAAATGTTAGAACCCTGTTTGGAAGTTGGAACTGAACTGGAAACTTTGTTTGAAAGGGGGGGGGGGGACAGCACAAAGTGGTACTTTGCTGAAGAACTGCTTTTGCATAATTCAGAGAAGTGCCCATTTTAAAGAATAGTTGCGTTTCAGTTTATGTATTATTTCAGAATATGTGAACTAGGTAGAATCACTTTTTAAAAACAAAGTGAATTGACCCCACCACCCCAATCCCTAATTCTACCTTCCTTCCACAGAACTCAAGGCAGTCATGATTTTCAGGTAATCTATCAAGTACTGAGCAGGTTTAGTTACATCAGGTTTACTGCACTGTTCTCATACTTCCACAGCATAACCCTGGTTCTAGTGATTCCATGGACAGTACAGCTTGCATGGGAAATGAGTGAAGTTTGCATGCATGCATGAATAAATAAACAAACAAACAAACAAACAAACAACTGATATGCAGAAGCAGCAAACATGGAATCTGTGCATCCCCTTGTGGCCTTGGTGATTAATTTGGGAGAAAAGAAAAGAAAGTGCTGATTCTCAGGCTGTTTAAAAGCTACTCCTTTCTGTTCTCAAAGGCCCATATGTGTGTATATGCGTGGCTGTTCACATCCCTTTTCATGCTCAAGGACATCTGTGCCATTTCTTTGCACATTCCAAGGTAGATTCCTGGCACCAAAGATAGATCCTGTGACTGAGTCCTGATTAGGTCCTGACTGAGTGTGCTAGTAGGATTCATCTGTCATGATCCTGGAGTTATTAAGGTGATGAACACCCACGTGAGAATAGCGAACATTCTTTCCAAATATCCCCCAAATGCAGCAAACAGATGCTCTGGGCAGGCAGATCTGTTAAATCTGATTGGATCTTGCTTGCTCACTGCCCCCTTGCCAAGCATTCTGCTTCCTAACCTTTGGCCATGGCATAGGCCTGATCAAGTGGTCAAACTGAGACCATGAGTGCAGCTTCTCTTTAAACCAACAGTGGGACAAATGCTCTGTTTGTCTGCTCTCATTTCTTGTAAGCTATTTGCATTGGTAAATAAAAAAAATGCTGAGGTTTAGAAATCCTTTAAAAAATAATAATTAAAAAAACTCCCTCCTGGAAACTCTAGTGAATTGCTGGACAGTCAAGGAGGAGGAGGTAACAGTGGCAATGGTGAGGTGGTCCCAGGAATTTGGCCATTCAATAACCATGGCCCAATGGGAAAACTTATGGAAGATCAATTGGAAATTCACAAATTGTTACACAATTAGAGAGAACTTTCAAAAAATGCAACACCTATGGTATCTAACACCATGGAAACTTTCGAAAATGTATAAAAATGTGTCCAGTAATTGTTGGAGATGCGGAGACTCAGGAACTTTCTATCATATGTGGTGGATATGTAGTAAAATACAGGTATTGCGTGGCAATTCCCGCCTCCCACCAGTTGGAATAAATGAAGACACAGGACAACGTTATTTTAGGTTAATGGGCGAAAAATGGCCACAACTTTATTGGTTACAGGTAAGAGCGGTATTGGCTTTAGGCACTGGTCCTATCAGACTATCCGGCATGAGAACCGGAAAGGGTTAACACCAGCAGGGGGAGCCCCTGAGATGCACATCCCTAGGCACTCCCCGAGGGGTCACCGCTCGGGCGGGCGCTTTAGGCCCCAGCCTCCATAGGTTTCGGACGAGGCAACGCCCCCTGGAAGCCTTTACCGGACTACCCTTAAATATTAGGGGGAGGTGATGGTGCTCCTCCCCCCCAACTCATCTGCATAATAATGCCCCTACCAATGCCTAACTGCCAAACCAAGGACGTTGTGACGATTTGCTATGAGGTAGGGGAAAAAACCAAATGGCTTTTCTTCAGTGCCAATTAACCAAGTGGAAAAATTCCTACCAGGCCCCTTACGGCGACCAACCAAGGTCCATAGCAAGGTCAGAGGGAAAACCTAGAGGGTGGGTGGGTGGGAAACCACAGCTGCTGCGAGGACGAAAAGGGGAGATCCCGGGGCCGCGCCGACTTTAAGTGACCCAGGCCTTGCCCCCCAGGCCAGCCAAGGATTGCCAAGGTCACGCAGGGCTGAAGCCAGCCCCGTGCACATGTTGGGGGCATGAGCCTGCAACCCCATCCCCTCCTTATGTCGGGAGTGGCTTTCTGGGAGAGTATCCATGCAGAACTGCAAAAAATACTAAAGATCTCTTTCAATAAAAAAACAGAGGCCTACCTCCTGGGAATAACAGATTTGGATATTCTGCAAAAGAGGAAGGGTATCTTTTTATATGTGACGGCGGCAGCAAGAGTTCTGATCACAGCAAATTGGAAGAGTAATGAAATCCCCTCTATACAAGATTGGATCCAAAAGCTGACAGAATATGCCGAATTAGATGGTCTATCAGAAAAAATAAAGAATAAATCAAAACAGGAATTTGTTTCAAAATGGGAGGTTTTCAAAGAATATCTGAAAAATAAATATAGTATTTTAAATTCTGTTGCAGCATTCGAGGAACTTCAGTAATAGTTGCAAGGTAGATATAAGAAATTAGATATATTAAGAAAAAGTTTAATTATGATAAAAGTGTGTATTGGCAATAAGTAATATGAAATCGAAATATGGAATAGATGGGAGGTTGGGTCTTTAGTGTTAAGACCAATATATGTTTTATTGTTTGCTAAGAAAATTATGTGTCTATGGTTATTCCTGTGTGTAATTTGGTATTTGTGTTTTTTTCTTTTTTCTTGCTGTATCAATAAAAATCTTAAAAAACAACAACACAATGGTAAGAGACCACAGGTGAGCAAGAGGAATGCCATGACGGAGCCCATCTCTTCTCTAAGGGACTCTGACAGGCATGAGGTGGGTATTCTTTTTATAAGCCCCCCTTAGACCTTTCCTTCCTTCAACTACAGTTGTCTGATGTTTGCACAACCACAAGAAATGGCAGATGTTTGTATTTCCCAACAGCAGCTCAGTGTGCCTCATCATTTTTTATTTCTTCTTTCTACACAATGCTAAGAACAAAGAGAAGTGGGTCTTATCTTGTAATGAGTAAATAAGGAGGCTTCCTTAGAAAAGGATTACATCTGAACTGAAATAGAGAATTATTCTCTCTATGTATCAACATACAGTGGTACCTGGGTTAAGTACTTAATTCATTCCAGAGGTCCGTTCTTAACCTGAAACTGTTCTTAACCTGAAGCACCACTTTAGGTAATGGGGCCTCCTGCGGCTGCCGCGCTGCCGGGGCACGATTTCTGTTCTCATCCTGAAGCAAAGTTCTTAACCTGAAGCACTATTTCTGGGTTAGCGGAGTTTGTAACCTGAAGCGTATGTAGCCGAAGGTACCACTGTACAGTTCTACCTTGTTTGGAATACAAGGCATGGCTTCTGATTGGCTGCAGGAAGTTCCTGCAGCCATTCGGAAGCTGTGGTAGCTTTATTAACAGCTTTTATTACAGATTTATATTTCATTCCTAGTTCCAGGCTGCCTCTGCAGTTTTATTAATGTCATATAGTTTCCCCCTCATTTTCTCGATCTTTTTCTTAAGGGGATTGATTTCCTGGGCCCACTCTTCTGACAGTTCATTTTTAAACTACTGTAGGATTTCAGTTATGGGCTCCCAGTCCTCTCTTAAGAGGTGTGCTGATTTCTGAGGCACAGTGGGGCCTAGCACTGGATCACATAGCCCCACTGAAGAAACACTCCCACAGGGGCCAAACTAGGTTTGTAGGGATCTTTCTTTATAGTTTTGAAGGTTCTGGCTCATGATCTTCTGGATAACTTCTTGTTGGGTGACTTTTTAAAATATTAAGCGTGGTTGGGATCAGGGCAGTCAGATTAGAATGCCATCTTTGGCGATATCATCACACACACACACACACACACACACACACACACTGGCTACAGTACAATCCTGTTCAGTATGGCAGAGTCTTATGCTCTTCAGTAACCTACTTGAGGTTTGAAAGCCTGTAGGAAATGTCATGTGGTCTAAAACAACACAACAGTTCATCAGAAGCGCTTCCTTTCCTTTGTCGGGCTCCGTTCAACCATTTGAAAATGGCTATGTGATGCTTTCTGTCTGTTCTGCCAAATATATGCATCAACTATGCTTTGTTTGCTGTGCAAAATCAACAAGGTAATGGAAGGTGATAATATGCAAATGATCAGCTTAAGGCAAGGCAGGGATATGGATCAGTGGGAGAGTTTGTCAGGGTGCAATATACCATGATAAGCAGGAACAGATATTCAGACCAAAAAGGGGGAAAGTTAAAGTCCATTGTATGGAGTACAAAGCAATGAAGTACAGTACACGTCTACAAGGCTGCCATGCAACAATTCAAAAAGAAAATTCCTACAAAACTTCAGTCACAACATGGGATATAATTCCTGTTTAAAGGTGGTTCACTGCAGTCAAAATGACACATTAAGCCGTCTTCAGATGAAGTGAGTCCTGGACTTTTTTGGTCAGTGCAGGGCACTAATGGAATAAGCAGATCATCATATGGTCTGTTATATACATAGTTCTGCAAAGCTCAACTTCGATTGACACCACTGCATGTTCTCACCCATTTTCCTTCTGGTTTCCCCCCTCCTTTTTCTGCAACCTCTTTCGCTTCTTATGCTACTTGTCAGGGAACTGACATCGGAGCTAGAGGCGGAGGGAAGGCTCTCCAGTGATGCTGGAGAAGGGCCCAGCAGGGAGAGAGGCAGCTCAGCAGATGGGGAAGCAATTCAGTGCAACACCAGGAATAAGGAGGGGCAGATGGGGGAATCGGCGAGAGGGCTCCCAGACTCTTCACCGGACACCAGCGGGGAGAGCACTGGTCCTCCGCTACCCACGCCCTCCCTGCGCAGAAGACTTCCGCACAGAGAAAGTAGGAGGAGACTGGGTGTCAAACAACTTTTATGTTGGAAAAGGTTTAAGAAACGCCCACTGACAGATTCTGCTAGCGACTGAGGCAGCCACGAATTGAAGGGCTGTCCAGACAGAAAGGTTTAACAAGGCAACATAGCCAGGAGAGGCGGCAACTTACGCACGAGCAACCCCATACCATTATACTACTCAAATTAAATATCTTTATTTCAGTCCATAGACCCACAAAACAGTTTCAAAACAAGATACAGTTAAAACAACCAAACAACAGGCGAAAGATACAAACATCTTATGCTAGTGTCTTCCATTCCCTTGAGCTTGCAAAAATTGCATGATTTCTTTAGATCATGCCAGATCTGCCAACTACACAGCATGATACTGTATAAAATGTCTTTGTTTTTGTTTTTTCACTGTGAGGTCACATAAAGCATAAAGCTAAACACATATTCAGAGTAAAATTGTTGCTCATGTCAGGTCAGTTTGGAAGGCAATTATTCCACAATGGGGTTGAAGCAATTTTAAAAAGCATCCTGTTTGAAAGATGCAGAATGATGATAAGAAGTTTCCTGTTTCTGAGATGGAGACTAAAGCTAGAGACAAATATAACCTATTTCTAAAGAATTGTTTATAAAGATGCCCAGTGCTAACTTTTGGCAAGATCAACCCATGGTTCTAAAAACTGAGCTACCAGGAGAAGCAAAGACTGTGCATCATTAAACTATACGGGAAAAAAATAGAGAGGAGGAAAAGCACTACCAAGCAGTACTTTGCTGCTGTGGTCAATAGCAGTTTGTTGGCTTTTCAAATAAGCATGTGGATAGCCCCACTGCAATGATAAATCATTGTGGATCCCTCTCCAACCAGTCTGCAATTACTGTGGTACCTCGAGTTACAAACACCTCAGGTTACAAACACCTCAGGTTACAAACTCCGCTAACCTGGAAGAGTTACCTCGAGTTAAGAACTTTGCCCCAGGATGAGAACGGAAATCGTGTGCCAGCGGTGCAGCAGCAGCAAGAGGCCCCATTAGCGAAAGCACACCTCTAGTTAAGAACAGTTTCAGGTTAAGAACAGACCTCTGGAATGAATTAAGTTCTTAACTAGAGGTACCACTGTATATGCAACAACAATCAATTGTCTGATTGTCCCCCCCCCCCACAAAGTGGCTATTACATACCCAACAACATTTCTCCAATGAAAATGGGACATCCTATTTCATAGTAATAATAATAATAATAATAATAATAATAATAATAATAATAATATTTTTTATACCCTGCCCATCTGACTGGGTTGCCCCAGCTACTCTTGGTGGCTTCCAACATATATAAAAACATAATCAAACAGTAAACATTAAGAAATTTCAGATGTCTTCTAAAGGTTGTATACAGTGGTACCTCAGGTTAAGAACTTAATTTGTTCTGGAGGTCTGTTCTTAACCTGAAACTGCTCTTAACCTGATGTACCACTTTAGCTAATGGGGCCTCCTGCTGCTGCTGTGCCGCCAGAGCACGATTTCTGTTCTCATCCTGAAGCAAAGTACTTAACCTGAGGTAATATTTCTGGGTTAGTGGAGTCTGTAACCTGAACCGTCTGTAACCTGAACCATCTGTAACCCGAGGTACCACTGTAGAAGAAGAAGAAGAAGAGTTTGGATTTGATATCCCGCTTTATCACTACCCGAAGGAGTCTCAAAGCGGCTAACATTCTCCTTTCCCTTCCTCCCCCACAACAAACACTCTGTGAGGTGAGTGGGGCTGAGAGACTTCAGAGAAGTGTGACTGGCCCAAGGTCACCCAGCAGCTGCATGTGGAGGAGCGGAGACGCGAACCTGGTTCCCCAGATTACGAGACTACCGCTCTTAACCACTACACCACACTGTAGTTACCTATCTTCTTGGCCTGGGGGTTGCATAACTCTACCCTCCCAACATTTCTCCAATGAAAATTGGGATGTCCTACCATATCCTTCAACATTTTTTTGATGAAAATAGGGGTGTCCTAAGGAAAATAGGGACATTCTGGGATCAAACCAGATACCAGGACGGTTTCTGTAAATTTGGGACTGTCCCTGGAAAATAGGGACACTTGGAGAGGCTGTATATTATGTGAGTGCGGTAAAATTTGGATAACCAATTTTACACAACACAAACATAGAACAACTTAGAGACTGCTCTGTTGCTGTTAAATTATCAAGAGAAATGACTCATGCTTCGGCAGATACAGAACATCATTGCACCAGGCCAAGCTATGAGCCTTACATGGCAGAACATGCCATGTGTGGATTGCTATCTAAAGACTTGAAAGAAGAAGTTAGAGGTTGTGCAAACTCAGTATGATAAGCTAGCTTCACCATCTCTTATAATCAGAATCTTTCTTTTAATATAATAATAAAACCTTTATTGCATTAGCATACAGCCATAGCAAAATAAGACAAAAATACTAGAGACAAGCAACCAAACAAAATTCAAAGCGATATTACTGGCGTAATGACATTTAAATTACCCTAAGACAATAATGTAAAGATTTAGTTGCCAGCGCCAAGAATCTAAAGTGCGGATGTATATAAAACATAAAATGGCCCCAAAATAGGCTCGGCACATTGGGTTGAAAAAGTAATAAAAAGAATTAAAACAGGTCCAGGTCTAGGACTCACTACCCAGTCAGAGTAGCCCTGAGTTTCAGAGCCTGCACTATAAAGATTGCCACCCCACGTGAAATTTGGGGATTTGCGTCCACAAGAAGCGATTTCAAACAGTCTTCCTTAGATGTAATGGTGGACGGGATCAAGAGGAGGAGCTTAGGTCCTATTGGCTCATAAATAGGGCAGTAGAAAAAGAAATGTATGAAGTCCTCTACTTCATTCATTGTGCATGGACATAAACGCTGAGTAATAGGGGTCTTAGAGTAAATCCCCTGCAGGAAGGCCGTGGGTATAGAATGGAAACGGGCCATAGTAAACGCTCTTCTCAAATTGGGCTCCGTCAGGTCTATCAAGTAGTTGGCAAGTGATCTTACCACTTTCACTTTAGGGAGCCACATGGAGAGGCGAGCTGTAGTGGACTGTGCCCGGTCCATGGCCTCGTCTCTTGTAAGAATCCAGGCCTGGATTTTATGTTGGTCCCAAGATGACAGAGTGTCGAGATCTGGGAGGGAGTAGCGTGCAGTAATAGTCTCCATGGCCTTGGACCATTTGTTGGTATGAGAACAAGTTAAAAAGGCTTGCCTAGCTAGTAGGGAACCTGGGGCATTGATTAATTTACAATAAAAACTAATGATTCTAATGTGGGCTCTCGCAACAATGGAGGGGAGGCCCAGTTCTGTTCTTAACTGTGCAGCAACTGAGCCCTTGGGGAGGCCCAGTATCTTTCGTGCAAAAGAGTTTTGCAGAATCTCCAGCCGTTGTAGTGTTTTTAAATTCCACCCCCAGATTTCAACCCCATACAGTAACATCGGGAGGACTTTGCTGATAAATGCTTTTCATAATCAGAATCTTCTCCCAGTCTTCACTAAATCAGCTCCGTATCACAGAGATGGGGGACAGTTTGTAATGCAAGGGCCACATTCCCTTCTGGGTAAACTTTGGGGGCTACATGCCCTTGGTGGGCAGGGCCAGAGGCAAAAGCACAAACAGCAATTATTGTAATGTTTACTTTTATAGAGTAGACTAGGTTCTAAAATATTCAAGCACCCCTTTCTTTCCTCCACTCTGGCAAGCAAGAGGTATTATCAGAGTTCAATGACACATTCCAGCCAGTGACAGATCTACACTGGTTGTTTATAATGTTAAAAATGTGTTAATAAAATGTGACACCAGAAGGCACTGTAGAGCAGTGAGCCTTCAACAATAGAAAATTGCATTGAGAATGATATAACGTCATATTTAATAACATTTTTACAGATCAATGTAGATCCAGCCCAGGCCAAAAGACTCAAGGAGTTTTCAAGCCTCGGCAGGGTGTATGACTTAAGGAACATCTTGAGGGCCAGAGAGAGAGACCTGGGTGGAATCTAGACACATATAAAAACCGTTCTGAAAATGCTTTTTAAAAGCATTTTTAAAAAATACATTGAATTTTCCATAAGGCTCATCATTGCCCTCTAGTGTCACATTGTATATTACACTTAAAACCCACTTAAAACATTTAATTTGCAGCTGTATAGCTGAGTCCCTGGAGGCCAGGCCTGAGCTTCCCTACCCCTGCTTAGGGATGTAAGAACAAGCAATTTCTATTCTGACCTGTCAAGGTCATCTTGTTCACATCTGTTGTAGTTTAGTTTTTGCCAAATATGAAACTATTTGTCTTATTTGTCTGCTATATAATTTATGTAATTTACAAATATTATTTAAATAATTAACAGTGTAATTATTTCCTCACCATACTTGTCAGCGTAAAGGCCATCCTTTTCTAAGGAAGCCTCCTTATTTACTCATTGCAAGATAAAACCCACTTCCCTTTGTTCTTATCACTGTGTACAAAGAGGAAACAAAAAATGATCAGGCACACTGAGCTGCTGTTGGGAAATACAAACATCTGCCATTTCTTGTGATTGTGCAAACATCAGACAACTGTAGCTGAAGGAAGGAAAGGTCTAAGTGGGGCTTATAAAAAGAATACCCACCTCATGCCTGTCAGAGTCCCTTAGAGAAGAGATGGGCTCCATCATGGCATTCCTCTTGTTCACCTGTGGTCTCTTACCATTGTTGACTGATGCTACGGGTAAGAAATATTCCATGAATTGTTTCTGATTCATCTTAACGAGGCTAGTGGATCATTGATCTCTGCTTTCAAAGGATCTCTTACAGCATGGTTTCAAAGGATCTCTTACAGCATGGGGCATGGTTTTCTGCTGCTTTTAGAAGGCATTTGAAGGCACTTTAAACATCTGAAGGTGCTGAAAAACTTTAGGGAAGTTTTTAATGTTTGATTTTTTAGTATGTGATGTGAGCCACCCAGAGTTGCTGGGGAAACCCAGCAAGATGGGTGAGGAATAATAATAATAATAATAATAATAATAATAATAATAGGCTCACCCATACTTACCTTTGCTCCACATTTCTAGGCACAGGTCTGGGATTTTCAGGTCCACATCTGACTGCTTATTTTTGGACCTGGCACCCCTGAAAACCCACTCTTTACCACTGAATTGGAGCAAATGGCAATCCATGGAAAACCCAAATTGCCATTTCATCCGATTCAGTGGTAAAGATTGGGTTTTCCTGGGAAACTGCTGGGCAAAATAAACAAACAAATAAGCACTCAGACATAGACTGAGAAAGCATGGCTGTTGGTCCCCAGTGTCTCTACCACAGCCCAGGTTGGGTGGGATGCTCCAGCGGCTACATATGGTACCAGTCTGTGGCACACTGGGGAGGGGGGAATGCCAGCCCATCACAGGAGACAGCATGAGAAGCAGTGGCTTGCTCTGCATCCACTGCTTGCTCGCTGCTAGTTTTTGAAGCCACATTCACATGATATTAGCCACTATCCATATTGATGCTGTAGTTTCTTGACAAATACTGCTGTTTGGTGTGTGATTTTCTTAAACCAGCTTCAAATATGACTAGAAAACTGAATGCTGAGTAAGTGGAAATCGAGACAGCTGTTGCACATGCATGGGTGAAAACTACACTGTTTCCATTTAATGAATTGTAGTTCTTATTCTTACACCTTTGTCCCCTGTTTCCATTTCAGTTGATCATCCCTGTGTCTTCCCATTTATTTACAAGAATAAACCCTATTCCTCTTGCACCAAGGATGACCACCATGAGCTGTGGTGTGCCACATCGACTGACTATGACACAAAAAACATGTTACAATGGAAAGCATGTTCCCCTAAAGGTGACCTGTATCTTCTCATCATCATCAATCTTTATTACGGTCCAGAGACCCAACAAAACATTACAAATTAATACAGAGTTCATACAGTCTACCTCCAGGTTAATCAAGCACTTTGTTTGGAATATAGGGCTCGTTTGTTCTTGCAACCACCGATAAAAACTTTGCCACTGCCAACGTTCTAGCTTTTGTCCAGTCTTCCAGTAGGAACCTGACATAGTGAGCCTCTGACTTTCCCGGGAAAGGCACCAGCAAGGGTAGTATCAGTTCAGCCCTGGCCTGCTCATACTTCGCACAATGTAACAAAATATGATCTATGGAATCGATGTCTTGAGCACACGAGCAAAGTCTGTCCTGGGTATTTTCTTCTATTTCTGGTTTCCTATGTCACACACATGCATAGCCATTTTACTGAAATAAAGTAGACAGATCCTCCTCATGAACTTTCCATAGGCATCTGATTGGACATTGTGGAAACAAAATGTTGGATTAGATGGGCCTTTGGTCTGATGCAGCTGAACTCTTTCTGTGCTCTTAAACAGGTTTGGGACTCCCATCAGTAGCTTTTATAGATCTTCCTTAAACCCGAACTATTACAAATTTCCTTCCAAGGATCAGTGAAAAGTTGCTTCAAGCAACAAGAGCTCTGAAGAAATGAAACACATCACCAGTATGTTAATTTGAAAATATGGTTCAAACTATGTACCTAAGAGGCACTTTTGTACAAATATTTCCTACTAATAATTGATAAAGATTGCATAGACCATAAAAATCACATGTCATCTTTTCTAACATTACTGATATTACATTGGCATAAATGCCAGCTATCTTCATGTCTTGTTTTATATCTAGTATAACTGAATTCATGCACTTAATCTTTCTTTATACTTTCTTGTTTCTTTAACATTATTGTCAGTTGAGTAATTGCAGCCTGCTCTCACAGGCTCCTGCCCAATTCTTTTGTCCTTGGTTTGTAGCTATCTTTCTAAGTCTTTGCAAAGGAGATACCTGGCAAGGTTTATATATATGTGACTTATGGTATCTATATGGTATCTGAAGAAGTGTGCATGCACACAAAAGCTTATACCAAGAACAAACTTAGTTGGTCTCGTAAGATGCCACTGGACAATTTTTAAAATTTTTTTATATATTTCGACTGTGTCAGACCAACACGGCTACCTACCTGAATATATGTGACTTGTTCACCATTTTGTTTTTGTTTTTTTTGTATTTTGTGATCATCACTAGTATGTTTCAATGCATATAATCTCACTCTGTTTGGGTCTAGAGTATGGAGGTAATGATGGTGGACGAGCCTGTGTTTTCCCCTATGCGTACAAGAACCAAACCTTCTATACCTGCACCAATCTAGATTCGCAGAAAGGGAACTTCTGGTGTGCGACAACAGGGAGCTATGACAAGGACAAGAAATGGAGCTACTGTGCTGATACCAGTGAGCATACTGCCGGGGCCTGGAATAACAGGAGTGGTTGGCTGGATGAATAATTAGTCAAGGCACTTTGTAGGCCAAGGAGAGTGAGCGGGAAGTTCAGTATTCCCCAATCTGGTGCCCTCCAGACATTTTAAACTGCAGTTCCCATCACCACTGACCAGTAGCCATATTTGTTGGGGACACACTGATGTGAAACACCTGGAAGGCCCCACGTTGGGAGCACTTGCTTTGCATGCAAAACATCAAAATTTCATTCACCAGAATCTCCAGGTAGGGCTGGAAGAGAGTCCTTGCCAGTCAGAGTAGACAACACCAAGCTAGATGGATCTAGCGTCTGACTCAGTTATAGCGTTGTAACAGTGGTACAATAGAAGTTATAGAAAAAGGAATATTATAGGACTCAGCTACATTAGCCAAAACCCCATGTTTTAAATGTGTAAAAACATGCAACACCAGGTGGCACTGTAGAGCACAAAACTTTTCTATCCGATTTTAAATAATGTTTTTTTCTTTTGTTATAATGATTTGATTTATTACTTATTTATAGTGTTTTTTTTCCTGTGTGTAGATCCACCCTACGTCTTGTGACTCATGTCACAAAGACATAATCCTCCCTCTCTCCCATAGATCAACCCAAATATCATTCTTAAAAATTAATATTTATTGATTTTTAAAATAAAAGTTGAGAAGGTGGATTGGCATTACAAAATGTTCAAAACAAATGCACTCTTTCAAAATAGGTGAACATGGTTCAAACCAACACCAGAAAATAAAATAAAAATAAAATTCTACCACCAATCAATATGTATTAGTCATCAGAGCCCTTTTTTCACTGTTTCATATTTTAAAGCAAATATTCTTGATCACAATGAATACCAGAGAATCGTGTGAGTAGAGCAAAATAACTCGAGAAATGTAGCAAATTCACTGTGCCCGCAAAAAGGGGGGTGGCATAGAATTACTGAACCTTTCTAGAGGAATTAGTGCTGATTTACAAGTCTGCTTTCAATATCTAGTCTCTGGTTTGGTACTTTTGAATGTGTTGTAGGACAGAGAAAATGGATAGGAAATAGGACATTAATGACAGGATTAGGGAACTCCTGTTGTATGAGATGACCATCCCTCTGTCTCCATCTTTCTGCAGGACTTTCTGCCAATTCTCATGGGCCGTGCGTCTTTCCTTTCATCTACAAAGGCAAATCCTACTCATTTTGCACAACAAGTGGGGCATCTACTGGAAAGCTCTGGTGCTCCCTCACCAGCAATTACGATACAAACCCCAAATGGACTTACTGCGATCCTTCAGGTAGGGGATGAAATCCAGAGGGAAAAGTCAGATACCCTTATTTTATCATTGGGGAACATATAAGAGGAGGTGGGTGGGTCAGAAGAGAGACAAGGTTTGTTTTGTGTGATGGACTGGAAACATCTTCTCCTCTTTGGCAATTTTATTCAGAATTAAATATTCACATTGGTGGGAGCCTACATGGTGTACATTTATGGAGAAAAATCAGGGGTGTGTAGGATGTACATTCAAGATATGATTTTGGTAATACTTTCGGATGCATCTAGAGTTTCGTCTTCTGCCTTCAAAGCTGGCTCATGTGCTCATGAGTCTGGAAACAGCAAAACTATTGCATATGGACCTTGAGTCAGCTTTCTTCTTATCGTGCATTTCCCACTAATCCCTCTTAATGTAGTTTTTCAATTCCCAAACCTTTTATTTCTTCCTCAGAACCACGCCCTTGCACCTTCCCCTTCATTTTCAAAGGGAAATCCTACTCTGCCTGCACCGTGGATGGATCTGGAGATAACACACTGTGGTGTGCCACGACTGCAAACTATGACAAAGACAGTAAATGGAAGGCATGTGCCCTTCAAGGTAGGCCATGTTGTGGCAGGAAACTTGTCAACTATTTTCAGGAATAAGGGAACTTATTCCATGGAAGTTTGGTATAGATGTAAAACAGTGGTTTACAGTGGTACCTCAGGTTAAGTACTTAATTCGTTCCAGAGGTCTGTTCTTAACCTGAAGCACCACTTTAGCTAATGGGGCCTCCCGCTGCTGCTGTGCCGCCGGAGCCCGATTTCTGTTCTTATCCTGAAGCAAAGTTCTTAACCTGAAGCACCATTTCTGGGTTAGCGGAGTGTGTAACCTGAAGCGTATGTAACCCGAGGTACCACTGTACTAGGGATTGCTATATGAGATTGATTGGGGCAAAAAAAACCCTAATAAGGATAATAATAATATTATATATGCATATGAAGTATCTTTAAGTTCACCATTAATTTTGAACCATCACTAGGCCTTATTTTCAATTTACAGAAGCCCCATTGCTTGTGCTGTACTTGTACCCAGGCCAGGACTAGCCCACCCATGAAGCAAGCTGAAGTGACTGCCTCAGGTGGCAGGATCCAGAGGGGCAGGAAATCTAGCTTCCAAAGAATATGCTGTCCATTGCTGCCACCCCAGGGGCAGCAATGTCTGCGGTGCGCTCCTTGGAGGCTAGATCTGCTGTCTCTTCGGCAGCCTCCTCAATGCTGCCTCTATAGTGGCTTCTCGGTGAATAAGGGGCACTGGTGGTCTCCTCCTACCCCTAAGGAGGAAATAACGGGGGCTGCAATCCGATTGTTTTGTAGACTCATGCAACATCTGAACAAAAAGGACTGAAAACAGAACATGGGATAGGAATGCTTGGGGAAATGTTGGCTTGGAACCAAATATGGACACGCCACCTGAGAATTTACATATAGTTTAAACGAAAACACTACCCACCATTTGAAGTCGATTATGGAAATCAAAAGTATAGTCTGAGCTTTTAGGGTTGCCATATTTTGAAGAGCAAAAAAGAGGACACATTTGCCAACTTCTACTTTTAGCTACAGATCGCTATGACAACTCTCATTTTAAATACCCTACTATATATAGGCTATAGAAGCTGTGATATATTGCTAGTAGCAATGTTCTTAACTTTCAACAACAAAATAATAATAATAATACATATTGCTACCTCACTTGGCACATGAAAGTATTTCAGCTCATGTCCACATCTTTGTGAACATAAATGTGCACAGAACAATTTATTAAACTATTTGACGTGTACATACGGACTCTCCTTAAGGGCAGGGGGATGTTAACTGTTGCTCTCCCAGACTCCTTCTCCAAGATCTTGTAGCTGAGCCAGTGTCCTTTTAGTTCAGCCACAAGAGAAGGGATTTATACAGTATATAGCTAGTTTAAAATTCTGCTCTGTTGTGACTCTCTGCTGCAGCCTAGCTTAGCTGGGTGCCTTAAATCTGAATCTAATGCACTATAAAAAAATTCCTGGGTTACTGTAAACAAAAAAAACCAAACCAAAAAAACCTGGACATTTTGCCAAATTTTAAAAATCTGCCAGGACAGAAATTTTAATCTTGAAAAAGAGGACATGTCCTAGAAAAAGAGGACATATGGCAACCCTAGAAAGGTTGCTCAGTCCCTGAGTGATTGGCCTTTGTCCACCTCTTCAATACATAATTTTAAAACACTTTTTCCTTTTTGATCCTTCTTATTTTTTGTATTCCCTGCATCTGTAGAATATGAAGGGAACTCCAATGGCCAGGCCTGTGTCTTCCCCTTCACCTACAAGGGCCGGAAATTCTTTACCTGCACCAATGAGGATTCTGATCATGGCAGGTTCTGGTGTGCAACAACAGGCAACTATGATAAGGGCAAGAAGTGGAGCTACTGCGCTGACACAAGTAAGATGATGCTGATGGTAGTGTGCTACTAAGTTTAGAAAACACCTGAAGGCAGCCCTGTTCAAGGAAGTTTTTAATGTTTGATGTCGTATTGTGTTTCAAAGGGTGTTGAGGTAGATATTTTGGTTGCTAAATCAAAGAAAGAAGTGTGATGCGTCGTTAAGTCACACCCTCCAACCAGACTCCAAATCAAAGAAAAGAATAGGTTGACTTCCACCCAATTCAGGTATATGTGGCTCACTGCCTGTCACATTTTGGCACACAGTCAAGACCAGAAAATGCTGCTAGCTGACTGGAATTTTAGTTTGATTTAGCAAGCCCTGCTTGCCTGCCCATTTGATACTTCAGATGACACCCCAATTCCTTTGTTTTATTGCGGACTTGTCACCATGGCATGCAATTTAGCCCTTGTGGTGACATGATTGTTTGTGGGCTATGGTTTTTTTGCTAACAGTGCCAAAACTCTCTTCATTGTTCAAGATTTTATGTATAAATGCACCCAGAAGTGCAGTGGGTCATATCCCACTAACATGTACTCTGAGTATACCCACTGAAATTAGCCATGCCCATTAATTTCAGTGGGTCTACTCTGAGCATGACTAACATTTGCAGAAATGAGTTGACATTGTACAGGGTGTACGGAGCATTCAGTAGACGTTAGTTGATCAAACGGGAATGGATCTGGAAAAAGCCCAATCTCCATGGGTGCTGAAAACTTGATGTATGGTGCTTGCAATATGACTCTAATGCAAGGTGTGGAAGTGCTAAAAGGCAATGCTATGATGAGTCACTGATGTTTAGCATGGGGAGAGAATTCTGGGTCACAGTGTCTGAGTCCACAGGTTTGTTCTAGATATATGTTATGAAGTAAATCTGTTGTACTTCCCAGGACTTGATAGTTGGAAGAATCCTTTCCATTTTTTAATCATTTGGGCTATAAGTTTCATTGGAACTGTTCAACATTAATGGTATTTTGACTACTCTGTTCTCGTTTTCCAGGAGTTCAACCAGGTGGCGGCGATGAATGTCAGTGATTCCAGTTATCCAGTTTGGATCACAACAGGTGGATGGGTAAAAGAAAGGTCATTGGGTGTGCCGACTAGAAGCCTTGCTAAGTGGGTTGTGCTGCAAACAGTTTAGAAGAATGATGATCCTGTGACTTATATATATATATATCTGCTTTGGGAGGGCTTTACCCTGTGAGGTGGCCTACAAATAAATAAGATGTGGCAGTGGGAGATTATTAATCTTTGTCAAACTGTATCTTTGTGCTACAAAAATAAAACATTTCTTCTAGTTTGCTGGGCAGCATAAAAAAATGTACAATGAGTGATCACTATGAAATATGACAAGTGCGGGAGAAACTTTTTGCAATTGCATCAATGAGATTGCATAGTCTTCATAGGATGAATGAAAATATGTACATGTGGCTGGTTGTATATGTGAGAGTTTGTGTGTTCTATCACACACTTCACCCAAACATCCAAAGCATGACCTTGACAGAAAGAGATAACAGAACCAGTTGAAGCCAGCTGTACTCAGCTTCTCTGAAGGAGTAACCCAAACATCAGGAACCTTCTGCTTGTTTCTTTCACACTGAGAAGCTTCCAGAACCCTCTTGAATTAATTAGAACAGGAAATATCTCTACACATCAGATCAATACTTTCTGTACTAAGAAATGCAAACTGATACTGTCATCCACTCCTAACTCGGACAGCCACTCCAGAAGGATATCATGGTTGATGGTATTGAAAGCCACTGAGAGGTCAATGAGAATTAACAGAGACACATTTCTCCTATCTCTCTCCTGACAGAGGTCATCATATAGGGTGATCAAAGCAGTTCCTGTGCCAAAACCAGGCCTAAACCTTGATTGAAATGGGTTCATTTGATAAAAAACCTCAACATTCACATCTAATTTCACTTTATGAGAAATGTTGGTGGCACAAAATAGCATATGCACAGTATGCATAATAGTTTCTCATTTGCACATATTTGTGACCAAGCATCATGAATAGAAAGAACATTTCATAGAATTTATGGCATATTGAGTTTATTGTTAACTGGGAACCATGCTAATCCTGGCTCCCAGGTTATGACTCATATGTTTATTGCATTCCTACTTTATATGTGTATATATGAATGTAAAACATTTTAAATGTGCATTTACAAAATGTAATATGTGACACAGCCCTTAGATTAATAACAAGGATTAGTTTGATGTTGATCAACAAGATTACCAGGAACTGTTGCATGAGTCAGTAATATGGTTTCAGAGAAGCCTGCATTACCGGGGCAGGAAATTGTTCATTTTGGGGGAAAAAGTTTTTAAAAAGTAAGTTATTTGAAATCCCAGACACTTTTACAGAACTGGACACAAATCTCTCATGCTGTTTGCTTTTCCAAGCTTCACTTCATTCCACTAGGGTGCTCTGAGAACAAAATTGGACCCAGTTCCCGTTTTTAATTAATGGGATGTTGAGGGAACTGAGTTCACTCTAATTATGTCGAGCTTGTTGCAATCATTGCATTGCTTGTTACAGAACAAGTTTTCTTGGATTTTCTGTACACACTCAGTAAGCATAGCCCATTGAGACACTCCCCTGCCACTGTTGACCTTAGCCAGATTTCTATTCTTTGCAAGGTACTGAATGACCGCTATACGTTACAAGTGGTGCATGGCTGAGCAAGAGAGATACACCAATCAAAAAATCACGGTTTCTTTGCTCAACAATTCATAAGCAAAAAAGCTCAACAACTTTGTTGGTGTCCTGGTTTTTACTTTTTGAAATATGCCAACCCTAGAGACAAGCAGAGTCTTTTTTTTTTATGGAAACAGAAAATATTTCCATGAGTTCGTGGAAACCATGCCGTATCTCTCTGTTGTGTTGCCAGTTGCGTTGTTAGAATGTGCCACAACATCATCCAAGTGACCTCTGCAAGCATGTCAGTTTCAAATATTCTGATTATATCTAATTTCAGTTAAGTGTTTTTGTTTACTTAATTTAGGAGTGGCAGCTAACCCCCATCCCCCTGGCTACACCCATGGTTACATGTCTTGGAATTGCTAATAATTTTCAGCAATGATAGAGGTCTTTGAAGGGAGTGTGGAAAGTCAGTGTGTCAGGAATATAACACCCCCCACCAGTGCTATTTTTCTAGAAAAAGAGGTACTGGAACTCACAAGGAACATCTCCCCTGTTCTCTTAAACTGGCAATGGAGCACACCTGGGAGGTGCTGGAACTCAGTTCTGGCGAGTTCCAGTTTTTTAAAAAGGCCCTACTCCCCACTCTCAGAACAGCCAATTCAGAATGACAGTGAAGTTCTTCTGAAGCTGAGGTGTTGCCTTCAGGGTTTTGCAGCTAGCGATGAATTATAGCTCAGACCTAACACCAATGATTTGCTCACTGTAATTTCAGAAGTATTACGTATGTGGGAAATCTCATGCCAAAGCAGTGCAGGGATACAGAAAAGGGGGGGAAAATGGCCTAGCCCAGCTGATTGGCACATACACACCTCTTTTGAGTTTCTTGTCCCAGTATTTAGTATTTGAGATTCCTTTGTCTGGTATGAGTGTCATGGCTATTTATGGAGTGCAGTGTTTTGCAACCATAATTAAGGGTGTGTGGAGACTGTGCTAAAAAGAGGACACCACAAAGAAGCACAGGGATTTCAAACTCTGGAGTGATCAGCAACTATGTGGTTCATCACTCAACTCCTAGTTTGTACCTGGGTCCTGTTACCCTTCAGTTCAGCACGTCCAGGTAAGAATTTCCTTCTGCCTCCCCAACACTGCACAGCAGGAACTATCTCCCTTCTTCTGTTTTATTCTTTCCTGCTTCATTACTTTAAGATTGGAAGCTCTTGTCCCGTGAGAGAAGCTGTGAAGAACATGTTGACTCAGAAACAATGATTTTTTCCCCTGGTGGCATTGAGTTGTATGGAGTATCGAAATCTCTTTTTTATTTAAAGAGCAACATCATGTTCTCATCTGTTTATTGGGGGATTTAGTGAGGTTTACTATTGAGTAAGATTGCATAGGATTGCACTGTTAATATATATAGGGTAGAAGTGGAAAAGAAGCATTTGTGTGAGGTACAGAAGATGCTTTCCTTGCCTGGGCTGTGGAACAAGTCCAGTGGGCAAAGTTTAAAGAAGAATCAGGGCAATACTGAGCAGGAAGTGTTATGTAATGCTGAATAGTTGTGCTGTGGGCTGAGGAGGCAATGTCTCTTTTGCTACTGAGCCTGACAGCTGTGGCTTCTGAGGAACCATGTTGTATCTCCTTGACACATTCCTTCCAGTTCCTTTGGTGGCCCATATAGGTATACGCTCTGCTCTGCTTCTTCTCATCCCCACCCACTGCCTTCTTGAGTGAGAAGTGACTGAAGAGGAGAAGGACTAAAAAGCAGCAGTCACTGTGAGGACAGTGCCATGCCAGTGCCCCACATGAAGTTCCCCCTTCATGGCAGAAGGGGGTGGCAAAGAGACCTGATAAGGCAGA
The DNA here is from genome assembly GCF_964106645.2 of Podarcis pityusensis. Classification (NCBI taxonomy): domain Eukaryota; kingdom Metazoa; phylum Chordata; class Lepidosauria; order Squamata; family Lacertidae; genus Podarcis; species Podarcis pityusensis. Next base: position 28,061,577 of record NC_138038.1, read on the forward strand.
AGGCTGCATGACATTAGACTTTTTATTTTGGTCATTTGCAAATGATAGTGCATGAAAACATAAAATGACCACTGCTGGATCAGTCCAAGTCTGTTTCAGCATACTCCATTCAGTTTTGGTCAGGCGATTGTTTTTCTTAAGGCAATGGGTGGCGCATGCAGAGAACCCCTTTTCCCCATCCATGTACTCCCCAACAACTGGTATACAGTGGAATACAGACGGAAAGCATTTAATTGTTATGGCTAAGAGTAGTTGGTGCTGCTTTCCTCCTGTCAAAGTCATTGAAGTTAATGGCTATCACCTTGTAAAATTAATTATGCTTGATATAATGATATAATATTTTATCTGTCCTGAAACTCCTGCCAATCACTTTCATTGGGTGTCTCTGAGTATTATGTAGCATTATAAAGGAGAGATTTAAAACTGCTCTCTATCCTGTGTTTCCACATTATACATAATGTTTATTCTCTCTACCTCAAGGTCTCCAAACACTTAGGGGTCCCCCCTCCCCAAGGATCATTTTGCAGGCACTTTCCCATACCTTTCCCAGGTCCACAATATCATTGTATATATTGGTACACGAATGCCGCTTACTATCCCACAGCTCCAATATTAATTAATTGTGAGAAATGTCATTTGGGAAGGGTCATAGCTCAGCTGTAAAGCATCTGATTTGTATGCAGAATGTTCTGGGTCCAGTTTCCAGTATCTCCAGGTAGAACTGGGAGAAACCTGCATCTGAAATCCTTGAGAGAGACTACTAGTCGGTGCTGAAATAGATGCAACAGTGGTATGGTTCACTAGAACAGCTTCTTATCTTCCTAAAGTCAGTGAACTCCACCTCCCCCCCAAAAAACCCCTCTTGTGACTTCCTAAGCTTACATTGCATGTTTCATGGTGTTCCCCCCCCCCCATTTTTTTTTGAAGAGGAAGGAATTATTCAGTGTTCAGTATAAATGATACTGATGTTCAAGGGCCGATTACAAACATTCTTTAATATCTGGAATTCAATACCAGAGAGCCAGTGTGGTGTAGTGGTTAAGAGCGGTAGTCTTGTAATCTGGGGAACCGGGTTCGCGTCTCCGCTCCTCCACATGCAGCTGCTGGGTGACCTTGGGCCAGTCACACTTCTTTGAAGTCTCTCAGCCCCACTCACCTCACAGAGTGTTTGTTGTGGGGGAGGAAGGGAAAGGAGAATGTTAGCCGCTTTGAGACTCCTGAAGGGGAGTGAAAGGCAGGATATCAAATCCAAACTCTTCTTCTTCTTCTTTTTGTAGGCTACGAAGTTGTGGAAAACAACATTAAAATAATATGATCTACTAAATTTAAATCACAATGGTCTTTACCCGTTTTCTTTAACTGTTTCAGACGTTTCATCCTGTGTCTTCCCGTTTATCTATAAAAACAAGACATATCATACCTGCACCAAAGATGGATCCAGGTTCCATTGGTTGTGGTGTGCTACAACCAGTTCCTATGACAAAGACCACCATTGGAAGTCTTGCTATGAGACAGGTAACCACATCACCAGAGTTTGAAAATCTCAGTGAAGGAAGCGTATGCACACACACACATATTTACGAAGAAGTAAATTCTACTGAGTTCAATGGGATTTATTTATTTGACTTCATTTTTGAATTACTACTACTATGACTACTACTACTACTACTATTTATACTCTGCCCATCAGGGCAGGTTCCCTAAAAAGATACTGAAGCAATTTCACAATAAAAATAATCAACAATTAAAAACAATTTCGTATGTACAAACAATGTCATTTATACAAATAATTAAAAATTGTTCCATATATATAAGAACAATTTGAAATCTAATGACGATTGTTATTGTTGGCATTTGTCTGTCTCAGGAGACCATGGAAGAGACCATGACTTCAGGGGTGAAGTCAAACCATTGGGAGCGCTTACAGTGCCTGCTATGGCTCTGGAGACCAATGGTGAAACGTTTTGATACAGATGCAGACCGGGATAAAGACAATCACTTCAATAGGCAGCAGAAAGACAATAGAGATGACAACAGTCCAATATTTAACAAGAGAAGAGTTCCAAAGGATAGGTATCACTATCCTAAAGGCTTGGTTTCCATACCATATGGAAAGAAAGTCCTGATGAGATGGTATCTGCAGTAGGCCCTCTACTGCAGAGCAAAGTGATCTGCGAAGTGTGCATAGAACTGCTCTCCTCTTCTTAGTGTTGAAGCTCTTCTCCTCTTGTTTCACCCACAAGAGATGAAAGAAAACAACCTCAAACCCTACAGAATGAGCAGATGAGTTCCTGTATGTCGCAAATGTATTTCTGTGCTGCCAAGCACCACAATTCAGTTGTTGTAGCAGTGGTTGTAGTAATCACCATCACAGTAATTTTAAATTATATATTTCAAAACAATGTGATAAAAATATATTAAACAAAAGCTAATTCCATGAATAGGATAAGAGCAGCATCAAGACAATTAACAGTCAGATTAGTCTGGTGGTGTGACCTATCCAAAATAATTTTGAAAAACAAGTGGTGTTTGCAGTGTTGCAGACAGCCATTAGAGAGAGAGACTCAGTTAATTATATCTAGATTTGTATCATTCAGAAACACTTTGAGAATCCAATGCAAGTTCAGTCAGCTTGCCCAAGAATGGAACTTTCTATGCAAGTCTGGTTTCTGCAATTTGCTGAATGACTTTGGTTAATTTTAGTATGATGTAATTTGGGCTCAATTACTCTGAAGTGGTACAGCCAAGAAACAGGCTTACTGTTTGCTTTTTGTGGGAACCAGGCCGCAGTGTTTTGAGCTTCATTGTAACATGTACCCAACAGGCATTTTAAGCAGATATCTATCTGCAGATCTTCCATATTCTTTCATTTGTATGCTAATTTATCTCTGGCAGAAGTAATAAGATTACCATCAGTTTCTATGACTTGTTTACAACGACATCTTTTAGGAATTGCAGTTAACATATCCAAGGAGTTAGCAGAAGATACATGAGGTATTACCTAGATCTGAGTTGAAATTTCTCAGGAAAAAAAGTCTGGTCAATTTTTGAAGAAATTATTTTTCAACTTCAGCCTGAACCTTTGGAGAATTTGGAGAACATCAGCCATCTCTTGGAGAATATTATGTGTAATGGTCCTCCCAGCTTAGCCATTTATGAATATTGGGTGCAACTATGAATCCATATCACTCTGCTGCTTATTATGCCAAAACACCAATGAAACTTTGCAGTCATAATTCAGTGCAGTCCTAAATATGCTGAAATTTGCTTGTCTCAGTGTGTTGTGAAGCACATAGACTCTCCATTAAACTGGTGTCATAATATTTGCCTCATATATTTCTTGTCTCCAAACAGAGCATGGCGGCAACTCTCATGGAAAGCCCTGTGTGTTCCCCTTTGTTTACAACGGGAGGACATTCTATACTTGCACAGATGAAGAAGTCATGCCCAGGAAGTTTTGGTGTGCAACAACAAGCAGCTATGACAAAGACGGAAAATGGAGCTACTGTGCTGATACTAGTAAGCCTGTCCATGATAGCCAGCTTCATGGTTCAGAACCTTCTGCACTACCAAAGTGGAAGTAAAGCAAAGCAACAAGCAGCAGATGGTAACCGCTGGTCTAATTAAGACCAGCAAGATATGGCATAAGTCTAGAAAGAAGGCAGAGGCACAAAAATAGCATTATGTACTGACCTACAGTGATATGTGTATTAGGGTGTCTAAGCAACCTTTTACACCCCACCCCCAGAAGTTGTTGGGATACAACTCACATCATCCCTGAGCATTGGCAATGTTGGCTGGAGAAGATAAGATTTGGAGCCCAACAACATCTGAAAGACACCCCAAAGTAATGCTTATTTGTTTTCCTTCTATTATGACTTCATGGTAATTTAAGAGACATGCTGCTGCTCCCAGCCAGCGATGAGGTTTTATTGTTCCTCACCCTGAGATCTTGGAATGAAAAGCAGGTTAAAATATTTTATATAAAATTACTGGCTTTATGAACCCCAGTATCATTACTGGTACTGATTTGGATTCTTTTCTTGCCTCTGGATGCCATTTTAGGTTCAAAAGACTAAGTTAAAATCTTAATAGTTACAGTGTCAAATTCAGCCACCTTCCTTGCTTCCACTTGATGAATGGGATGCTGACAGAACAGATAAGCTCCAAGTTTGTTAATTATATATTATCTCACAGCTCCACATTCTTCTGCTCCCCAGCTTCCAGATTAAAAGAACAGTTGATAGTGAATAAAATGCTTGGTTTAAAACGAGTGAAAATCAATTAAACCTCGATTAAAATCTGTGAAGCTCTGGAGCTGGCTGCCTAGCCTGTCGCCATCATAACCAGAAGCCAAAAAATTTAATAAAGTTATTTTTAACTGTTTCAATCCATCTTGTACATTAAGATGATAAGGCAGAAATTACAGTTCTTTCCCTTTGAATATCTCTTATTTATTATTATTATTCTCTTTCTTTCATTTTTAGTAGTTGTTGGGAAGTCTAAAACTGATGTGACTCAGGAAAGGGCTTACTGTGACCCTGCAGGTAAGAACATGAAAGCATCTGGTTGGCTGCTTTGGGAAACTTTTGATTTGATAGGCTTTTGATTTGACTCAGCAGAGTTCTTCTTATGCAAGAAATTAATTGAGAAGCCCAGCTTGCTATTGGATCCAGATTGCTTACAGCTGTGAGCTGTGACTGGTTCCGGTATCTTATTCCCAAGCTGTGCATGTCTCAAAACAGAATCAGACAGCAAAGTTCAGAAAAGGACAGAAATCGATGAAATGCTATGTTTTGGAGATGAGACTTGAATAATTATACAGTGCTTATTTCAGAATATGACAAGGAAACTGGATACCAACATTTGGAAAATACTTTTGAGCTGTATTTATAATTTAAACCATTTGGAATAAAAAGTAATAATAATGGGGTATTGGATAAAAATGTAGTTACAGTATAAGAGCAGTAGCCTGCTACAGCAAAAACAGAAACAGCTAAGAGTCCTGAGACATTTTAAGGAATGACAAATTAATTATGGCATGAGTTTTCATAAATTTGACTCGATCAGATGCATGGAGCATTATTCTTAGTTGGCAAGTGTGTATGTATATCATTAGCACAGTCTTTCACCACAGAAATTGTCTTGGTAGGTTATAGTAAATTTAAGAAACTGAAGATGAAAAATACTCTTTTCTGATGCCCAGATTCTGCCATCCAATGTGGCTGCCTCCTGTTGCCTCATAGTACAGTCAGCTCTGCTCTGTCCTCCAGGAATTCATTCACACACACTGATCTTCTGGTGAAAAAATTCCTCCTCTGTCTAAGCATTCTCTCAAACTTTCAGCACACCAATGAATAACAAAGAGACCAAACAAATCAATCAATCATGCACCTAACATTTTGCTTCTTCTTTCCCTGCAGATCCTAATTGCCTTGTAGCTTCCAGAGGGGTGAAAAGGTTAGATAATGGAAAGCATGGAAACATCCTGCCCAAAGAATACAGCAGAGGTGAAGATCATGGAAAGGATGAAGAAATGACAATCCAAGATCCTGCCTCATCCTTCTGATTCTTCTCAAGCCCTTTTCAGTATGGAACTTTCAAATTAGCAGAACAGTTTGTTGTTGTGGTGGTGACCGTGGCGAAGCGACATGCTCTGGCACCTAGAGCGGCGAACAGGCAGGGGCATGGCTGGCACGCATTGTGGGGGGCACACGTTGCACGTTGTGGGGCAAGGGGCATGCGTCGCGCATCCCAAGGGTGCACGGTGAGCGGCAGGCATCCTGGGTGGGGAGGGCCCTGCTGCGATGGAACCCCCCAGGAATGGCACCTGGGGTGGAACGCTCCGTCCGCCCCCCACCTTCGTGCGCCAGTGTGTGGTGATTCTGTGCACCTCAACAAAACATAGAATGAGGGTCATATTGTTGATGTAGGCTGCAACTTACAAGTAATCTTTGGGCCTCGCCAGACTGGTGTATTCTTCAGCATGTTGTTGATTTAATAATAGTGCATTAGTAGTGGGTCTATACTGGACTGTTTTATTAGTTCTTCCACAATGCAGTAGCACAACCAGACTCCTTCATCTGCCCCAGCTGCAACACAACATGTCTCTCCTGTATCAGTCTCTACAGCCACAGCAGACGCCGTAATTATCCAACAGTTTAGCTTCACTCACAAAGGCACACTCCTCCATTGTCTCCTGAGATAGATGGAGGCCAACAACAACAGTGTTTGTTGCTGCACTATTTGAGGGTCATTCTTGTGCTATAGCATGATAAAGGTGGGATAAAAACGAAACATCATCATTGGTCTTATATCTATGATTGAGTATCTGAACCATCCTGGGTCCATTTTATTCATGCAGCCAAGGTTCTTTTCAAAGCTCCAATGAGAATAAAACTTTGACGAGTGGTTTTCAAGGTGAAAGTCTCCATCAGAAGTCATGGATTTTTATCCCTTAGAGCTGCAGAATATTTTTGGTTAGGGCCAGATTCTTATCAGGGGAATGGAGAAGTCCCTGCTTTCCTTCACCTAGCCTGGCAAAAAGGGATCTGCTTGCTACGGCTCTTTCCAGCAAACTGAGCAAGATTTAAGCCCCACTTGTCAGCTGTGTTATCAGTGTTACAACAATTTAATTACTTTTATATACCTAAAATGATCTAACAAAAATGCAGTGCATAAAACATCTTTGGCATCTTGGCAAAGTGTCTTCAATTTCTCTCACGTGGTTTTGTAGTGATTTGCAAGCTGCAGCTGACCATTGGATTCTAACCATCAGTCTATCTTATCTCTATCTCATTGTTCATCCATGCAGCTCAAGGTGACTGTGTGTGTGCGTTACATGCTACCCCAATCTCAGAGTAGTGCAAAATTCCAGGGGTCCAGACACTTAGTCAGGGTTTGTGTTTCCTTTGGAAATGAAGCATAGCGGAGACGGTAGTGTATTTATTATGTATGGCTTATTTACACACATATGCAACCTGAGCCGATGATTATTTACACACATATGCAACCTGAGCCGATGATGGAGGGGTTCAAAGCATTGCACTCCAATAGGGTCCTGTTTCTCCCATTGATTTAGCCTTGGATCAAAAAAGAAATCAAACATGGCTCTCTGTCCCTCTGCTCAGCTTGCTGGCTTTAACTGATTGACACTTTTTCTCTCTAGCCCATATGCTAGCAAACAGCTTTGTCTCTGCTATCTCTCACACCCATGTACTGTCTGACACAGAGTATCTGCTTGGTTAATCTCCCATTACCTTCCTTTTGTTCTCCATGATGATTTTCTGAGAATGGAAAAACTGGTTTGGCCTGTATTTTGACACTGCTAAATTCAGTGTGTGGCAGCCAATCTCAATACTCCAAGCAGTGATTAAACACCAACACCGACTAGACCCAGTAATTTAGAGGAGTCAAGGCACCCACCCAAACACACACAAATGTATCCTCACAGCTACACTGTAGAATGGATCAGGCTGAGAGAGAATGATGAACCAAAGTAATCTTTAGAGCTGAGCACAGATTTGAACTCAGATCTGTCCAATTCAAGGCTAGCCCTCCAGCCATTTCACTAGTCCTCAGCCTGGATCTCTTTTAAATTACTAAATGTCAGAAATCCCTTGAATAACTGTAGATTAATACCTGATAAATGTGTATCCTTTTTCTTTCAAGCTGCCACGAGTTTCTCTTGAAACAAACCTCAGCAAATTGAACTGGAACTGTGCCATACTGTCAACGCTGCCTCAGGTCCTAGCTCACAGAGGACCAACGCCAGTTGCTCTTTATAAACAAAAGTCTTTATTGTGGTTCATTGTTGGTTTGACATCCGTGGCGCGCAGCGCTACGTCTGAGTCCTTAGACCGGCGAAGCTCCGTCTGACTCCTCCCCTCCCCTACACCAGTTCAAGACCCGAGCTTTGCTCCACCTCTTCCTCTCCTCCTTCTGCTCCTTTCTCCTCCGGGTCCTCCTGTCCTCTGGGGTTACCTCCTTCCTACTTTCTTCGGAGGCGGATTCTTCTGACTCCTCCCCACCCTTCCGGCGGGCTTTAGGACCTGGCTCCCAATCCGGGTTTTCTGCTGGCCCGCGCGCCTCCACATTTGAACTTGGCGCGCGCGCCCAGCCGCCTACTTTCCTCCTAATGGCTACACTGCTCCCCTCACTGCTTTCTCCTTCAGGAAGGCTGGCCGGACCTGCTCTTCCCTCCGCCCCTCCACTCTCTGACGGAGGCGTGGTCAGTCCAGCCTCACTCTCTCCTCCTGCAGGAGGAGGCTCTTGTTTTAATCCGTGGGATTCTTCCCCCCCGCTACGCTCTGGTGGGGAAGCTACCCCTGATTTCTAGCTGCCGCTTGGAGACTCCCCACTGGCCCCCCTTGCCCTGCCTCTGGGGGCCCCCTTCTGGGAATCCTCTGATTCGCTGGAGAGACTCATGGAATCTCTCTGATCACTGGCATACCCTCCTGAGCTCCCCTCAGATTGTTCCCCTTCGCTCTCCATCTCCTCCTTCCCCTGTGGCTCAGCCCCTGAGCCCCTGACACATACTTTCACAAATTCCCATTCATTTCAACAGGCCTTGAGCAGGATGGCATTGCTGTTCATTGTGCCCCCAAAAAAGGTGTGCTGAAATTTGAATACCGTGGTACCTCGGTTTTCGGACGTCTCCGTTGCCAAATGTTTTGGAACCCGAACGCCGAAAACTCGGAAGTAAATCCTTCCGTTTTTGAACGGGCCTCGGAAGTCAAACGGTTTCCGCTGAGTGTACCACTGTACTTTTCTCAATTTTCTGTGCCTTGGTTTTCAAACGTTTCAGAAGTAGAACGGTCTTCTGGAATGGGTTACGTTCAAAAACTGAGGTACCACTGTATATGGTTTTTCTTCCTTTCCTGAAAAGACTTACCTCCACACCGTGTGTATTTTGTGGGATGGATTCAAATGCATACAGGAAATCTAGGATTGCACAGTTAAAACACATGTTGTCAGACAATTTGTACCCACACATAGAAGCAGAAGAGGAAGAGCTTTGAGCAATCTCTTCCTGAACAGATTGGAGTGTGTTCAAATCTGCCCCAAGGAATGAACAGAACAGGGAAGATCTGCTTCTTGTTAGCTGTAAAGTAGCCTTCTTCAATGTGGTTCCTGCCAGGTCTTTTGGACTACAGTTCTCATTAGCCCCAGCCATTGGTGAAGGCTGCAGTATAGTGTCTCCTGGCAGTTATAAGACATCATGTTGAGCAAGTAGTTCTCAAAGGTTTAGTTAAGGATGCAAAACTCCCCATGGATTTATTATTTACTTTGCTTAATTTAAGTTACATAGTGAGGGAAACAATTCTCCCCAGCCTCCTTCACACAGCAAAAGACCAGAGGGGAAGTATAATCCACAGTGGAAATGAGAAGTTTCCTTTCGTCATTATGCAGACATGAAAGTTTCAAGGACCTCTTTTGCAGACAGAATAATGAGAGGTTTAAAAAGCAGTGGGCTGCATTCATCTATTTTTTATTCTGAGTAGACCCATTGAAATTAATCACCATGACTAACTCAGGCTCATTAATTTCAATGGAACTACTCCAAATAAAAAATGGTTGAATGTAATGATCTGTCCACTGGGTTAGAAACACAAACACACTTACACACTGATCGCGTGCCCTCCCCCCATGCAAACAAATCTAACTGCAGTCAACTAAAGACAACCAACCATGCCCTGCATGCCCCCCTCAACCTCTGTCACTGACAAGGAAAAAATAATAAGTGAATAGAAAGAAAATCTACTCAAGTGATGCTGACACAAAAAACCTGAGTAAAAGGACGCAAGCTTTACCACCGCAGCCTCTCTCACTGTCTCCCCATTCTCTCCCCCCCCAACCTCACACTGTATGCAACATTAATGTCTCACATTGAATGCAACTGGAAAGTAAAATGGCTCTATGACCTGAAAAAGAGATAATGCAGGTATTTTTTGTAACCCAATATTTTAATTTTTTTTTAAAAAAGCCATCTAATATTATTTTCCAATTTAATCCAGATGTATCAGAATCCCATTTAAACTCAGGCCCATTAGGTAACAAAAACAAAACAAAACAAAACAAAAACAAACAAGGAAGCTGTAAATACAGATTAAATGGAGGGCATGTGGGATGGCATTTTGGTGAGGATAAAATCATATGGATGCTGGGGGTAAAAATGCTTGCATGAGAAGCACCACATCTACAATAAACCACTGTGTGTAAGTGCCCTGTGTCTCACACACCCATTTACTTTAATGAGAAATTATTGTGAGCCTTTGTGTTGGCACGCATTTGTCAATGGCTCTTTTCAGAGACTTGCTCACCTCCTTGTTCCTCAAGCTGTATATCAGAGGATTGACCAGAGGTGTAAAGACCGTGTAGAAGAGAGAGAAGACTTTGTTCATTCGGCTCAGCGTGTCTGTATTTGGGAACATGTACACTACCATTAATGCCCCGTAAAAGATAGTGACTACAGAGAGGTGGGAGGAACAGGTGGAAAAGGCTTTCTTCCTCCCCGTGGCAGATGGGATTCTCAGAATTGCAGTGATGATGTAAATGTACGAAGCAATGGTCAGCAGAAATGGCGGAAAGGTAAACACAGAGGTAGTGATGAAACTGGACAACAGCAGAAAATGGGCACCGCTGCAGAGGTGTTGTATCAATGGCATGAAATCACAAAAGAAATGGTCTATTTCGTATGGAGCACAAAAACTGAACTGTGCCATTGTTAGTGTAATTGTGGTGACTACTAACGAGCCACTTAGCCAAGATACGAGCACTAACTGGACACAGAGACGGTTGTCCATAAGGGCTGCATAGTGCAGCGGTTTGCAAACTGCAAGATATCGATCATAAGACATCACCGCCAGGAGATAACATTCCGTTGCTGCTAGAAATGCAAAGAGCCAGAACTGCAGCATGCATCCTTTTGCAGAAATGGTTCTGTCTCCGGATAGAAGGCTGGCTAGCATTCTTGGCAAAATGGTTGAGCTATAGCAGGTCTCTAAGCAGGATAGGTTACCCACAAAGAAGTACATGGGTGTGTGAAGGTGCTGGTCAGAAATGACTAGAACAACAATGAGGATATTCCCAGCCATGGTCACAAGGTAGATGGACAGAAAGATCAGGAAGATGAATATCTGCAGATCCTGGAGATCGCTAAACCCCAGCAGGACGAAATGCGTTATGATCGTTTGGTTTTTCTCTCGGATGCTACTCATGGAATGCATCTGCCATAAATCAAACAAAACATTAAACATGCTTTCAATGCAGGTAGCTACAAATAGAGAATGAAAATATAAAAAGAAAAGAAAAATGCAATTTTACTGACAACAGCAAAAGAAAGGCTGGATCGATGGTCTTCATGGTAACTGTACTGGAAAACATTGATGTGAAAATGCTTTCAAGAGAAATAAATATGACATTTATAAGAGGATAAACACACACGGGACACCCTGCTGGGCCAGACCAAAAACCCACCTCATCCAACATCCTGTTTCCAACAGTGTTCATTATCTTCTTACATCACACTCCTGTATGAGACAGTTAATGATATTTTTCTTACCTACTGCTATGATATCAAACTAGCGATAACGGCTTATTCCTTTACCGTATAGGTTTGTTTTCCAAGAAGAAGGTGGTAAATACTTCCTCTTTTGGTTCGTTGCAGATATTGAATCGAGCAGCTTTGAATGTTTGTATTTCTAAATGCTCTGCCCCATGTTTTTTTAATATCTTTTCCAGAGGAAGGCTGGTTATCCCCTGGACACTATTTAACTATGAAAGAGGAAGTAGCATTTTTGTTGTTGTCACTGTTGTTCTAAAAAGCATTTTCAAATGAACATTGGTGGCTGATGACTTTTGGAACTCATGGGGAAGAAGGCAGAGACCTCAACAGGAGATGGAGCCAAAGCCAATGATGAGCAGAGCCAATTAATTCTGCTCTGGTCCTCATCTGCCTCCCTGTTATGTTCTACAACTGGGAAGACTGATAATAAGGAGAAGAAAGCTGCCATAAGCAGTGCCATCCCCTGGACTAGGTGCAAGAAGGCAGGCAGTTGGGGGCTGGTTGAGGGAAGAATGAGGTTGGTCGGGCAATGCCTATTTGCTGCAATGGAGCAGCCTTTGTGACAAGCGTTCATTTTCAAAAACAGTGTTGTGTTGAGTGCTATGCCATTCCTTCAATGGCCAATGCTCAGGCCAATGTTGCTAACGTAAACAAATCAGCCACACACATTCAGGAGGGAGGTATCAATGGGCTCAGGGTAAGTTTAGAGTTTCCATAAGGATAACAAACTTTAGGGGAAAGCTTGAGGAGGAAATGATTTGGCCCAGCTTATGAAACCCTTGATGAGGACGGCTTAATTACCCCATCATACTACATTGTTTTGTCCCTATGGTCTGCAGCAGGGAAAAACATGTTCTCACATTGGTTTCCATTCCATTTAATTCCTTGTACAAATGAAGGTACCCATTTCACTGATGCATGAACAAGGACACAGAACCGCACAGAGATAGGAACTATTGCTCAGTAAGTTGTGGGTACTTGTGCTTTGGTATTCTGTTTTGTATTGTGTTTTGGAACAGGTGGCGCTGTGGTCTAAACCACTGAGACTCTTGGGCTTGCCGATCAGAAGGTTGGTGGTTTGAATCCCCACAACGGGGTGAGCTCCAGTTGCTGGGTTCCAGCTCCTGCCAACCTAGCAGTTTGAAAGCACACACACACACACACACACACACACACACACAGTGCAAGTAGATAAATAGGTACCGCTCCGGCGGGAAGGTAAATGGTGTTTCCGTGTGCTGCTCTGGTTTTGGTGTTCCATTGCGCCAGAAGTGGCTTAGTCATGCTGGCCACATGACCCAGAAAAACTGTCTGTGGAAAAACGCCGATTCCCTTGGCCTGTAAAACGAGATGAGTGCTGCAACCCCAGAGTCCTCTGCAATTAACTGTCAGGGGTCATTTACCTTTTTTATTCTGTAATAAAATTGTTGCAGTGGTACCTTGGGTTACAAATGCTTCGGGTTACAAACACTTTGAGTTACAAATTCCGCTAACCCAGAAGTAGTACCTTGGGTTGAAAACTTTGCCCCAGGATGAGAACAGAAACTGCACGCCGATGGTGTGGGGGCAATGGGAGGCCCCATTAGCGAAAGCACACCTCAGCTTAAGAATGGTTTCGGGTTAAGAACGGACCTCCGGAACGAATTAAGTTCAAAACCCAAGGTACCACTGTATTTTTTATTATAATATTAATTATGATTTTCAGTTTCATACATTTCAATAATTTTACAAGGAGGGGCACAGGGTTAGCTCATTCACACAACTCTCTTCCCTCCCATTGTTCAACAGCTTAGGCTGCCACAGCCACACTATGATGTGTACGAAGTGTGGACAAATTCCAGTATGCACATTCCTGTATGCCCACTTACAATAGAACATAAAATACATTAACTTGTCTCTTTCTGTTTTGAGCCATTGTTTACTCAGTTTGCTTACTGTTGATTTCTTCCAGTGAAATTCAAAGGGGAAGGGCCATAGCTCAGTGACAGAGCATCTCCCTTGAGTAGAGAAGGTCCTAGATTCATTGCATGGCATCTCCCTGCCTTAAACCCTTGGGAGGTTCTGTCAGTACAAACAATACTAAGTTGACCAATGGGACGACTCATTATGAGGCAGCTTTCGAGACTTCCGGGTTGGCGCCATCGGTAATGGCTGAATTCCTCTGACTAAGAGGAATTTGCTCCGTGGAAATTGGGTCTGGCCGCCACAGCGAAGGCGGAGACCCTTCAGAAATCACAGGCGGGTGAAGCCTGTGAACGCGGGATTCGGTGGGCACCCTCAGCACCTCCCCTACTCGCGGGGAAACCTGTTCGCGGGATCCGTAGCGAAGTGGGGTGAGCAGCGCGGTGCTGTGAATCGACTGCTCTTTCCACAGAGTGAAGCCGCATAGCCGTTGCCGGAGAGCGCTGACTTTTTCCTGTGAACAATTGGATTTAAAAAGATACTACCCGTGAGTAGAACAATTGGATTTCAAAGATATCATTTAAGAACAATCATATTGGAACTTTTTAAAAGAAGAAATTTGTAATTTGGAACTGTAGCGGGGAGGCATAAACAGGAAGTCTGCCTTCCGCTTTTGTAGACAGAACAAAGCAAAGAGGCTGCAAGCTAGAGTCTTGGAGAGCCGACTGGAAAGGATTAAAATCTCAATTTCTAAATTAGAAAACTCCCCCCTGGAAGCAGGAGAAGAGGGGGGAGAAGTTTTGGACTTTTCATACCTGCGAGAGAGAGGGAAGGAAATTAAAACTCCACTGCTCAGACCCTGGGAACGGGCTGCAAATAGACAATAAGGCTGCCGTATCTGGAATGCGCTCTGACTGTTAGCTGTCAAAAGAGAGATACATTCTGCTTAATTGTTTCTAACTGCCCTTCTGACTCTTAAGGGGGAGAAAAAGTAACGGAAAATTGAAACCAAATTTCTTTTTTGAGCTACGTTTTAAAAGGAGTTATTTTGGATAATTATAAGCACAGATTGCAACTGTTTCCCCCTAGAGGTAGTAGTGGAAACTGTTGTAAGAGCCGGACCAGGGGAATTTTCCATTAGAAAGATAAAATTGTCTGACTGTGGGATTGACCTTGGACTTTTTGAGTGTTATGGCAAATGGGAAAGAGAAAGTAGATTTATCAACAACGAGATCTGGGAAGCCTTGGCAGCGAAGAGCATCAGCATCTGGTCCTTCTGTACCATCTGCAGCTGTGCCAACTCAATCTAAACAAAGAGGAATGTCATCAGAAGAGGCTTTAGCGGCGGTGCTGGGTAAAATAAATGAATCTTTGGAAAAACTCAGCAGGAAAGTAGATGAGACAAATATAAAAGTTGATGCATCTAATGCAAAGGTGGATGCCGCAAATGCCAAAATTGACATTAATACAGAAAGTATAAATAGTCTGGGACAAAAGGTGAATACTAATATAGAAGCAATACAGAAATTGATGCAGGAGTCTGCCTCGACCCGTCAAATTGCAGAGGAAGCAAAGGGTAAAGTGGAAGTTGTGGAAGCCAAAGTAACACAACTGGAAACAAAGAGAGTTCCAGATATTCAGAGACAGGTTGAGGATCACAGGCTGATTCTTTCTATGATTGAGCTTAAGGAAAAACAGACGAACTTGAGGATTAGAGGTGTACCCGAATTGGAGAAAAATACTTTGATAGAATTTCTTATGCAGGAATTTGCAGAGTTTTGGAAGTTGGACTTGGAACAAGAAGGAGTGAAAATCGTGAGTGCCTTCAGGCTTGGAAGAGGAGGGAAGAAGAATAGAGTAAGAGACTGTTTGATTACCCTCTGATCCAAAGAGGAGAGAGATAAAATTTTGGGCTGGCATTTTCAGAAGCCTTTGGGAATATTGCAGTCAAGAGTGGAAATATTTAAAGATATCCCAAAATATCTTTTGGACCTTAGGGCCAATTACAGAGATTTGGTTGCTCTACTGAGAAGGAACAGCATCATCTTTAGGTGGGAATTTCCTCAAGGCCTATCCTTTAGTTTTAAAGGAAGAAAAATAAAAATAAGATCAGTTGAAGATAAAGACAAATTTTTGAGCACCCACGAAGAGGATCTACAGAAGGGACTTGGAAAAGAACCAGGAGTACCGGACAGAAGATCACCAGACAGAGTACTAGAGCAAGGAGTACTGGACAAAAGATCACCTATACTGGACTTAGCAAAGTTAAATTTTGGATTGGAATACCCAGCGAAAGGGATACCAGCACTACCGTCAGAACAAGAAGAAGCACTGGGCGCAGTTGGAGGTGACTTAAAGTAATTACATTATGGCACTGCAAATATTAAGCTGGAATATTAATGGGATGAATTCCCCCGAGAAAAGATGAAGAGTCTTTCATGTATTAAAAAAGGAACAATTGGACTTGATTTGCTTACAAGAAACACATGTGATAAGGCTACATAGGAAATTACTGGTAAATAAAAGATTGGGACAAGAATTTATTTCATCAGACAAAGTAAAAAAAAGAGGAGTAGTACTTTATGCAAAGGAGAGCTTATCACCGAAATTTCTTTTTAAAGATGATCAAGGAAGATTTGTAGCAACTGAAATCCAATTGCAAGGAGAGAAGTTTTTGATATTAGGTATTTATGCACCAAACAAGGGAAAATCGGAATTCTTTAAGAAGCTACATGAGACTCTGATGGACTATATGGATTATAATATGATCTTGATGGGGGATATGAATGGTGTAGTGTCTACAAATATGGATAAAGCACAGAGACAGGTAGTCACTAAGGATGGCAGATTGCCAAAGACTTTCTTTGATATGACTGACAATATGGACTTAGTTGACATTTGGAGAATTAAAAACCCTTTGGGAAGAGAGGGAACCTTCTTCTCTGAGGCCAAAATGACATGGACAAGAATTGACCAAATTTGGGTAACTAGAGGACTGGCTCCAAAAACTAGAAAGGTGGAAATATGCCCGAAAATCTGCTCCGACCATAATGCTGTAAAGATGGAACTGAAACTAACACTAACTGGTTCCTTCAGATGGAGGATGTTTAAACATATTGTTTAGGAATGAAGAAGTGACTAAGAAGGCCCAAAAAACTCTGAGAGACTATTTTGAGATAAATATGAACACCACTGTAGAAAAAAGAGTAATCTGGGACGCAAGCAAAGCGGTTATGAGAGGGTTTTTGATACAACAGAATGCGATTCAAAAGAGAGTCCAAAATGAGAAAAAAGATAAAATATTGGAGAAAATAAAGGAAGGAGAGAAGAAACTGAGAGTGAAACCAAAGTCGCAGGAGATTTTGAAAGAGATAAAGTTATACCAAGTACAATATATGAAAATGATGAACCAGGAAATAGAATGGAAAATTAAACAGATGAGACAAAAGACATTTGAATCAGCAAATAAATGTGGAAAACTGCTGGCTTGGCAAATGAAAAAAAGACAAAAACTTAACACTATCACAAATTTGGAAGTAGAAGGGAAAAATATACAGAATCCAGTGGAGATTAGAAAGTGTTTTCAGAGGTATTTTAAACAACTATATACACAGGAAACTCAGAAACAAATGGACATTGATTCTTTTTTGAAAACAAATGGATTACAAAAAATCTCTCAAGAAAATAAGCTGATGTTGAACTACAAAATAACGGAGCAAGAGATAGAAGGGGCCATCCAGAATATGCAATTGGGTAAATCTCCAGGTCCAGATGGACTGACTTCAAGATACTATAGATCCCTGAAAGAATGGATAATACAGCCATTAAAAGAAGTTTGTAATGGAATATTGGAAGGGAAAAGGGCGCCAGAGTCGTGGAAGGAAGCTTACATTACACTTATACCGAAAGTAGAGTCTGAGAAGACACAGCTTAAGAATTACCGCCCCATATCTTTGCTTAATGTGGATTACAAAATTTTTGCAGATATTTTCGCTAAAAGATTAAAAAAGGTACTAGTAGAAGAAATCCATAAAGACCAAGCCGGTTTTCTCTCGGGTAGACACTTGTCTGACAACACGAGGAATATAATTAACATTCTAGAAAAGTTACAAGTGAATATTAATATTAAAGCAGTTTTGATATTTGTGGACGCGGAGAAAGCCTTTGACAATATTTCTTGGAGTTTTATGAAGAAAAATCTACAGGGGATGGGGTTTGGTCAAGGTTTTGAAAATGGTATAGGTGCAATTTATTCAGAACAAAAGGCTAAATTAATTGTGAACAATGTAGTGACGGAAGAATTTAAGCTAGAGAAAGGAACACAACAAGGTTGCCAAATCTCTCCATTGCTTTTTATATCGGTCCTGGAAGTTCTTTTAAACATGATTAGGAGGGACCAAATAGTTAAAGGTATACAAGTTGGAGCTAAACAGTACAAACTGAAAGCATTTGCTGATGATCTGGTATTGACATTACAGGAGCCAGAATCTAGTACCAAAAGAGTATTGGAACTGATCCAAGAATTTGGACAAGTAGCGGGATTTAAGTTGAATAAGATGAAAACTAAAGTTTTAGAGAAAAATTTAGCAGTGACGGAGAGAGAAAGGTTTCAGAAGGAGACAGGATTAACATTGGTTAAGAAAGTGAAATACCTAGGGGTTAACATGACTGCTAAGAATGTGAATCTGTTTAAGGATAACTATGAAAAATGTTGGACGGAAGTGAAAAAGGATCTAGAAATATGGTCAAATCTGAAGTTATCATTGCTAGGCCGAATTGCTGCGATAAAGATGAATGTATTGCCAAGGATGTTGTTTTTGTTTCAAACATTGCAAATATTAGATAAAATGGAGTGTTTCAAGAAGTGGCAGAGAGATATCTCTAGATTTGTCTGGCAGAGCAAGAAACCTCGAATAAAATTTAAGATATTAACTGACGCTAAGGAAAGAGGTGGATTTGCCCTGCCAGACTTAAAACTTTATTATGAATCAGCCGCTTTTTGCTGGCTGAGAGAACGGATGCTTCTTGAGAACACTGATGTGTTGGACTTAGAAGGCTTTAATAATGTTTTTGGGTGGCATGCATATCTGTGGTATGATAAGGTCAAAGCACATAAAGCGTTTAAAAACCATATTGTCAGAAAAGCACTGTTTAATGTTTGGATAAGATATAAGGATTTGCTTGAGAATAAAACCCCAAGGTGGCTGTCACCAATGGAAGCGAAGGCTCAGAAAAAGCTCAATATGGAGGCTAATTGGCCGAAATATTGGGAAATTTTGGAACAAGAGGGAGACAGATTAAAACTGCAGAGTTTTGAAAAATTAAAAAATAGAGTGCGAGATTGGCTTCATTATTATCAGATAATGGAGGCATATAATTTGGATAAAAAAATTGGCTTCCAGGTGGAAAAATCAAAATTGGAAACAGAACTGTTAGACTCCAAAACTAAGAATTTGTCAAGAATGTATAATTTGCTGTTGAAATGGAATACTCAGGATGAAACGGTGAAATCTGTTATGATTAAATGGGCACAAGATATTGGACATAACATTATGATGGCTGACTGGGAACAGTTATGGACCACAGGTATGAAGTTCACGGCATGTAATGCCTTAAGAGAGAATATAATGAAAATGATATACAGGTGGTACATGACACCAGTCAAGCTTGCGAAAATTTATCACTTGCCCGATAATAAATGCTGGAAATGTAAAGAAACGGAAGGTACATTCTTTCACCTTTGGTGGACGTGCCCAAGGATTAAGGCTTTCTGGGAGATGATCTATAACGAAATGAAAAAGGTATTTAAATATACCTTTTTGAAGAAACCAGAGGCCTTTCTCCTGGGCATGGTCGGCCAATTGGTGCCAAAGAAGGACAGAACTTTCTTTATGTATGCCACAACAGCAGCAAGAATACTTATTGCAAAGTATTGGAAGACACAAGATTTACCCACTCTGGAAGAATGGCAGATGAAGGTGATGGACTATATGGAACTGGCGGAAATGACTGGCAGAATCCGAGACCAGGGAGAAGAGTCGGTGGAGGAAGATTGGAAGAAATTTAAAGACTATTTACAGAAACATTGTAAAATTAATGAATGTTAGAATGATGTTGGAATGAATCTATGTGATTTTAGCAAAAACGTATCAAAGATTTAAGAAAAATAGACTGTTAATTGGTGAAAAGAGGGAAAGTAAACTTATATTAAGATCAAGATAAATTTTCAGGATAAAAATTTTGAAGAGAGGGAAAGGATTTGCTGAAATGGATAATTGACTTAGAATACAAAAAAGGGAGGTGTGAGGAGGTCAGGGAAACAAGCAAATGAAAGATAAGTTATGGGAAGGCTCGATTTTTTGTTTGTTTGTTTTTAATTGTTTCTATTTTTCTGTTTTTTTATTGTGATGTGTTGTTTTGCTATTGTTTAATTTGGTGTTTTTTCCTTTTGCCTTTTTGTAAACTTAAAACCTTAATAAATACTATTTAAATATATATATATATATATATATATATATATATATATATATATATGAGGCAGCTTTCTATGTTCCTATATGATATTCTTTAAAAAAGAGCAAGCTTTGAAGTCAGTAGTTTAATTGCAATATGCTTAAGTACATAAGTACCGGTAGTTTGCTGCTTCTAGCATTAAAACACCTATTATTAAAATGATGTCAAAGGAGACTGTGATTTCCCTGTGGGAAGAGAGAGATGCAACGCGATAATCATTCTGATGGAATATATATGGAGAGAAAAAACACTGAAAACAAAAATGCCTTTTTTTAATTTCAAGAATGAACTGAGGTCAGGAATAAGATGGGGAAAATGAGAAGAGGCTGTTTTCAGAACAGAGATACAGCAGAAGAAGTAAATTGAATTCCAGCACTATGGGCATGTTTTAATCTATACATTTTTAAAAATGTTATTAATCAAAGCAAACATACTACAGTCAACTGAGACATGAAAACAGCGATAACGAGGAATAAGGTAAGCAAACTACTGGCTTTTCCATTGATGTGTAAGAATGAGATAGGAGGAAGGGGGAAAAAAAAGAAAGAAACAGAAGCATCTGGACATGGCTGGCAAGAGGTTGCCATGTGCTTTGATTGAAACTCTAAAGGCACAATGGGCATTAAAAGCCATTTGTACATTAGTACAAATGTAGGTGTCATAAATAAAATAATAGAATAATAGAATTGTAGAGTTGGAAGGGACCCTGAGGATAATCTAATCCAACCTCCTGCAATGCAGGAATAAGCAGTTGTCGTGTATGGGGATTAAACCTGTGACCTTAGAATAATAATAATAATAATAATAATAATAATAATAATAAAATTTATATGCCACCCATTTGACTGGGTTGCCCCAGCCACTCTGAGTTGCTTCCAGCAAATTAAAACACCAAACATAAAAAACTTCCCTATACAGGCTGCCTTCAGATGCCAGATAAATGTCCATCTCTTTGACATCTGACGGGAGGGTGTTCCACAGAGTGGATGCAACTACCAAGAAGGCCTTCTGCCTGGTTTCCTATAACTTCACTTCTTGCAGTGAAAGAACCACCAGAAGACGCTCAGACCTGGAATTCAATGACTGGGTTGAACGATGAGGGTGGAGATGCTCTTTCAGGTATACAGGGCCAAGGGCCATTTAGGGCTTTAAAGGTTAGCACCAACACTTTGAATTGTGCTCGGAAATGTAATGGGAGATAATATAGATCCTTTAGGACTGGTGTGATATGGTCCCTGTGGCCGCTCCCAGTCATCAGTCTGGCAGCCTCATTCTAGATTGGTTGTCTTGTGTGCAGGCAAGTGTATGTTAGGTGAAATGTGCACAAAATAAAATTGTATGAATGTTTTCATGGTGTGGAAATGTGAACCAAGTATAAGACAGAAAAGAAAAACTAAGAGAAACTGAAATTGTGAGGTTTGTCCATCCCTAGTATTTGCTACTATTAATGAAGAATTAAAAAGCAAATATATTATTAAGGATAATGTGCATCGTGGTCAACCTAGGTCCTGTTAAAAAATCCTAGTGATGGAGAGGGAAAATATTTGTTTGAGCCCTCTAGTTGTGTTCACTTACGACTTGAAAAGTTGTCCTGGAAAGCCTCCTCCCACCCTCTTCTCTCTAGTTTAATACCTGATGTATAACTGCCAACATCTAAATCTTATGGGTGCAAATGAAAAGAGCTATTGTATATTAATCCTTTCCGCCCATCTGAAGTAGAGTTTATCTAATCTTTCCAGGTGTGAAGCTAATACAATGGCAAAAGCAGAACTGAGAAATCAAACAGTCCTCACTGAATTCCTTCTGCTGGGATTTGGAGATCTAGGAGATCTTCGGTTTCCTCTCTTCCTGCTCTTCTTAGTGATCTACATTGTGACCATGCTTGGGAATATTCTCATTGTTGTGCTTGTTGTGGCTGATCGCCACCTTCACACCCCCATGTACTTCTTCCTGGGAAACCTGTCCTGCCTGGAGACCTGCTACAGCTCCAACATCCTTCCCATGATGCTGGCCAATCTCTCTGACAGAGGTCCAAGAACCATTTCTGTAACTGGATGCATGATCCAATATTACTTCTTTGGCTTCTTGGCAGCCTCGGAATGTTATCTCCTAGCAGCAATGTCCTACGATAGGTATGTGGCAATATGTAAGCCACTGCTCTATACGATACTGATGAATGGCAGAGTTTGTCTCCAGCTAATAGCTGCATCTTGGATCAGCGGTTCATTGGCTATTAACGTGACTATATATTTAATGCACCAGTTAAGCTTCTGTGGCCGCAGTGAAATCAGCCACTTCTTTTGCGATTTCAATCCAATATTAAAGCTCTCGTGTAGCGACACACAAGTGATTGAACTTTTAACCACCTTCCTAGCTGCGGTATGTTCCTTGCCTCCCTTCTTGTTGACCCTGACATCTTATGTTTATATCATATCTACCATTGTGAGAATCCCCTCCACCAGTGGGAGGCAGAAAGCCTTCTCGACCTGTTCCTCACACCTCACTGTGGTGTCCATTTTCTATGGCACAATCATGATTGTCTACATGTTGCCCAAAACAGATGCCCTGCGAGACCTCAACAAAGTCTTCTCTCTCTTCTATACAGTCCTGACACCTTTCTTCAATCCCCTGATATACAGCCTGAGAAATAGAGAGGTCAAGGAAGCCTTGAGAAAAACATTTACTAAATGTTGCATTTGGGAAAGAATGCAGGGCCATCGTTTAATATTCTTGTTTATTTAGAAGTTGATTTTGCTCCTCGTTGAGGATGTTATTTTTTTCCTTGGGGAAAAAAATCACACACACATTACCCTACTTAATACTGTTGTAATGCCCAAAAGGCATTCACATTGGATTGCCTCCTTGGTAATGGCAGATAGCTTTTCCAGTGTTGTAGGTTTGGCTTTATAGACAACTTGTATATAGTAGTTCTTAGCTGATTATTGGTCCCATCTTTTTGTTGCAACCATTATTTTATAAATAGGAAAGTGTATAGAAATTATGCCAAAAAAAAATAAAAATCAAAGTGTGAAGGGTTGTGCATATGTGGGTATGAGACAAATTAAAGTGCTAGTATATTCATGCCTGCCACGGTCACATATAAAGAAAGGTGTGTGTGTCTTTATTTTTATTTTTTGCAAACCTGAGATGGAATATGCTGGTGAGGCAAACAGTATCATTCCTTTTCCAACACATTTTTTTGCTATCAGAAGTGATTCACCTGGTGGAGCCACAATGCTAGCTTCCTGAAAATGGTGTTGCTGCTACCTACAAGGAAGGACAGGAGGATGTGGTGAAGTGGCGGAGAGTTTGTTCTGCCCATGCACCTGCACTGAATAAACCTCTGCCAACCTCATCTCTACCCCTCCCAGTAAGCAGCTGCCAGGAATCTAGCATTGCAGCTCTGCCCTTGTGGAGGAGACACTTCTGTTTGCTATCCTCCATAGGTGTAAGCAAATTTATTTCCAGAATCCTTTACTTCTGATGTGAGCATCATGTCTTGTTTACATGTAATAATCATTTAGCTCTCAATCATCTTTCCCTCCATTCCAGTTAGACTGGAGTATCTGCAACTATTTAAATTTGTATATGAGGAGCAAGTTCAGTCTTCCCCTTCATACAAGTAGCTATTCCCTTTTGTGTTTGACCCTGCCTTCTAATACTTTGATTATATTATGCATGACATACACACCTGACACAATCAGTGACATAGTGTGAAGAAGAACACTTGCATGCATTGGCTTGTTGTAATCTCAAGTACCATTGATTTAAAGGAGATCCCCTGCTGTCTGTACCCATTTTAAACCATTTCCTTTCCGTCTATACACTGAATGTGTGGAGAGAGAAACAGGAAGTACGTTTCCCTCTTCTTGGATGGGCAGCTTTGCAAGTGTACCCTGGGTCTCCTCTGTGAACTGGCTAGATTGCAGGCTAGATCGTCCTCCTGCCACCAAATTGGCCAATGATGGCAGGAATTAGAGGGTGTTCCCCTAAGCACAAGACCAAGTGACCAATAGCGTTGCTTGGCCGGGTGTCCAGGGCAAGGATAAATTCCCAGCCTGCTGGGCCATTGGGCCTCAGGAATATCCCTACCAACCCTGACTCCATGATGTCCATGTGTTCAGCGCCACGCCTGAAAGGAGCTATTATGGATGCATATCGGGGACCTGCACAATTAAGTAGCCCAATTATTTCATTACATTTATTTATTTCATAAAATGTATATGCCACTTGTTTGTAGAAAACCTCAAAGCAGATTCCAAAAATGATCAAGCAATGAACTCGAGAAAAAAATTGCAACCTTAAACACACAAAAGTTAAAATACTAAAGCAGTTTAAAATTACCTCAATTTTCTAAGCATCTGGGTAGGCTTGTCTAAATAAGAATGTTTTTAGCAGGTACTGACAAGAGTACACAGAAGGAACCTGCTTGGAGTTCTAAAGTGCAGGGGAAGCCACACTAAAAAATTGAGTTCATACAAATCAGAAAGGAGTATGATGTGGTGTAGTAGTACTAATTCCACTAATTGAAGCATTGTGGTGAGCTTATGCCCACTGAGCTCTAGGAACCCGTTTTTGGACCAGATGATAGGGTGGGTCTGTCAGCTCGGGGGGGGGGGGTCCACTTTCTCTTCACACCTTGGCCACATGCCAAAAACATTATCTGAAACCCTCTTTAAATTCCCCTCTCCCAACTTACTGTTAGGCACAGAAGTGGAGTGGGGGAAGAGGTAGAAGTTGGATCACACCTGTCCTATGTCATGATCCTTAATAGTGCTGTAATGCACTACAGATTTTCAATTTTTGGGAAGCTCCACTAGAACTCCCTTTTCACTCTCTGATCTCAAGGTTCAACTCCATAGCTTTGCTAGAACTTGGACCAAGAAAGGAGTGAGACATACTGTAGTCACAGTGATATAAGAAACCTGAAACCTGGTGGGATAAGTCCCACGATTGGAATGTAATAATGGAGGGATACAATCTATTTCAGAGAAACAGACCAGACAAGAAAGGAGGAGGAGTGACGTTATATGTCAGGGATGTGTATACCTGTGAAGAGATCCAAGATTTAGAACCTCAAAGCCAAAGTGAGAGCATTTGGATCAAAATTAAGGGAGAGAAGAATAACAGTGACCTCATTGTGGGAGTTTACTATAGATCCCCAAGCCAAATGGAGGACATAGATGATGCCTTCCTGGAACTGATGACCAAGCATGCAAAAGGAAGGGAGATAGTAGTAATGGGGGACTTCAATTACCCGGATATTTGTTGGATGTCAAACTCAGCCAAGAGCATAAGGTCAAACAGATTCCTCACTGGCCTTGCAGACAACTTCATTGTCCAGAAAGTGGGAGAAACAACAAGAGGAACAGCCATTTTAGATCTGGTCCTAACCAATGTTGATGACCTGGTTAGTGGGGTAGAAGTGGAAGGATCATTAGGCGCGAGTGATCATGCTCTTCTGAAGTTTACTATACAGCGGAAAGGAGCAGCCAAGCATACTAGGACTCAATTTCTTGACTTTAGGAAAGCCGACTTCATAAAACTTAGGGAAGTGCTGGGTGAGATCCCATGGACAGTGATACTAAAAGGAAAGGGAGTTCATGATGGCTGGGAGTTTGTTAAGAGGGAGATAGTAAAAGCACAACTTCAGGCAATACCAATGAGATGGAAACATAGAAGGTGCCTAAAGAAGCCAGGGTGGCTACCTAAAGAACTTTTAACTGAGTTAAGATTAAAAAAGGATGTGTACAAAAAATGGAAAAGGGGGGAACCACCAAAGAGGAATTCAAACAAATAGCCAGCACGTGTAGACACAAAGTCAGAAAAGCTAAAGCACAGAATGAACTCCGGCTTGCTAGAGAAGTTAAAAGCAACAAAAAAGGCTTTTATGGGTATGTTCGTAGCAAAAGGAAGAACAAAGAAACAGTGGGGTTACTCAGAGGAGAAGATGGTGAAATGCAAACAGGGGACACAGAAAGGGCTGAACTCCTCAATGCCTTCTTTGCCTCAGTCTTCTCCGATAAAGAAAACAATGCCCGACCTGAAGAATTTGGAGCAAATGATTCAGCAGAGGAAACACAGCCCAGAATAACTAAGGAGATAGTACAAGAATACTTGGCTAGTTTAGATTTATTCAAGTCTCCAGGGCCAGATGAACTGCACCCAAGAGTATTAAAAGAACTGGCAGATGTGATCTCAGAACCACTGGCAGTCTTTGAGAATTCCTGGAGAACAGGCGAAGTCCCGGCAGACTGGAGGAGGGCAAATGTTGTCCCTATTTTCAAAAAGGGGAAAAGAGAGGACCCAAATAATTACCGCCCAGTCAGTCTGACATCAATACCAGGGAAGATTCTGGAGCAAACAGTCTGTGAGCACCTAGAAAGGAATGCTGTGATCACCAATAGTCAGCATGGATTTCTGAAAAATAAGTCATGTCAGACTAACCTGATCTCATTTTTTGACAGAATTACAAGCCTGGTAGATGAAGGGAACGCAGTGGATGTAGCCTACCTTGATTTCAGCAAGGCATTTGACAAGGTGCCCCATGAGATTCTTGTAAAGAAGCTGGTAAAATGCGGTCTTGACTATGCTACTACTCAGTGGATTTGTAACTGGCTGACTGACTGAACCCAAAGGGTGCTCATCAATGGTTCCTCTTCATCCTGGAGAAGAGTGACTAGTGGGGTGCCACAGGGTTCTGTCTTGGGCCCGGTCTTATTCAACATCTTTATCAACGACTTGGATGATGGACTCAAGGGCATCCTGATCAAATTTGCAGATGACACCAAACTGGGAGGGGTGGCTAACACCCCAGAGGACAGGATCACACTTCAAAACGACCTTGACAGATTAGAGAACTGGACCAAAACAAACAAGATGAATTTTAACAGGGAGAAATGTAAAGTATTGCACTTGGGCAAAAAAAATGAGAGGCACAAATACAAGATGGGGGACACCTGGCTTGAGAGCAGTACATGTGAAAAGGATCTAGGAGTCTTGGTTGACCACAAACTTGACATGAGCCAACAGTGTGACACGGCAGCTAAAAAAGCCAATGCAATTCTGGGCTGCATCAATAGGAGTATAGCATCTAGATCAAGGGAAGTAATAGTGCCACTGTATTCTGCTCTGGTCAGACCTCACCTGGAGTACTGTGTCCAGTTCTGGGCACCACAGTTCAAGAAGGACACTGACAAACTGGAACGTGTCCAGAGGAGGGCAACCAAAATGGTCAAAGGCCTGGAAACGATGCCTTATGAGGAACGGCTAAGGGAGCTGGGCATGTTTAGCCTGGAGAAGAGGAGGTTAAGGGGTGATATGATAGCCATGTTCAAATATATAAAAGGATGTCACATAGAGGAGGGAGAAAGGTTGTTTTCTGCTGCTCCAGAGAAGCGGACACGGAGCAATGGATCCAAACTACAAGAAAGAAGATTCCACCTAAACATTAGGAAGAACTTCCTGACAGTAAGAGCTGTTCGACAGTGGAATTTGCTGCCAAGGAGTGTGGTGGAGTCTCCTTCTTTGGAGGTCTTTAAGCAGAGGCTTGACAACCATATGTCAGGAGTGCTCTGATGGTGTTTCCTGCTTGGCAGGGGGTTGGACTTGATGGCCCTTGTGGTCTCTTCCAACTCTATGATTCTAAGATTTTAAAGGGAGATCTTAATTTTCAAACAGAAGACACAGTTCTATGGTCCCTGACTAAGAGTTCCACTTACAGCCTGATCAGGTATACTAACTCCTTTTCCCTGTATAAATCAGACATTTTGAACCCCAGAATTAATTACCTGGAGATTTAAAACCTAGCCCTCAGAAGTACTAGGCTTTGGGCAATGTAGAAATCCCATGGAACGGTAAATAACCTAGGTATCTCTCTTGGGTTTAGGAGGCTGGTTTCATCATTCATACAGTTCAGAAAGCCAGCAAATTAGCAGCCACTCTCCCAGGATCATTTCCTTTAAGTGCTTATGGGAAGCTATATTACGAATACTCATTCACCGTAGGTGAGAATATGTCAGTTTCTTTATAAAGGATTTGGAGAAATGGTGCTAATGAATCCTGGGACATCTGTGATTGTGACAGTGACTTACTACAGGTAAGTTCTATAACACTGCTATTCTTGGCAGCATTGTACCATCTTTCAATGCCCTCTTTAACTTTAAGGGAAACAAATTCATTAATTCAATGATTTTTAAATTGACTGTCAGTAAAAAAAAGAAAGTGAAGACTATGTTCTCAAGCTAATGTAGTTTACTGTGTTGCTCTCCTCCCTTTTTATCCCAATGAAAGAGGCTGAGCTTATTTTTTGAAAAAATATACCATGTCATCATATAGAGTGCATGAATGATGATTTATCATGAACATCCAGCTCTTTAATGTTATTTTTTTCATCATAATGGATTGTATCTATTCTAGACTAAGTTGCTCTTTGAAATCCATGAAAAACGCAATCATGATTTAACTAAGACCCAATGATTTATATGGGAATGAAGTCCCAGTAATATTGAAATATATCCAACTAAATCATTCCCTCAGTAGAGCCTTTGGAATGGGCACAACCAAGTCCATGGTTTCCCTGGGTCTGCTCTGAGTAGGACTGAATATAATCCTTAAATTTAGTTTGAAGTCACTGACTTCATTCTATGACACCTTGGAATGTACTTTAACCTGATAATAAGGCTGAATCATCTGAAAACAAAGATAAGCTCTCCTTATATTTGACTGGACTCATTCAGTGGCCTTAGAATGCTGACTGCCTGTTGGTGATGGTGAATGGGAAACCATGGGGACAGAATTGAGTATCCTGAAATGAAGCATGGCATGGCCGGGTAGAACATGGAACAGGAGAATTCCACACTGCAACAGTTTGTTGTAGATACAAGTGCCCTTCTCCTTGCCTAGGGAACAAGCTCAGGATGCCTGCACTTTCAATTGCTGATTTCAACTGCAGGTCTTTCCTATTTAAACTAAGTTGTGACCTTCAGACCAATCACATTCCATAGCTTCATTCCTAGTGCGGGGAACAAAATTGACTAACCTAACTCAAAATACACTGCACAGTTACAATAGGAGCTCATGTACAAAATGTTCTTGATATTTCTCCTACACTAAAACGTATGTCCTCCCGGTTAGATTTTAAAGTTGGTGTGACATTTGTTGGATAAAAAGACAATGTTGGATATAAAAGAAGGAAACCAAACAGTCATCACGGAATTCATCCTCTTGGGATTTGGGAATCTCCCTGAGCTGCAGCCTTTTCTTTTCTTGCTCTTCCTGATGGTTTATATTGCGACAACAGCTGGGAACCTGCTGATCTTTTTCCTGGTTTGGGCAGATCAGCACCTGCACACCCCCATGTACTTCTTCCTGGGGAATTTGTCTTGCCTGGAGACTTGCTATAGCTCAATCATCGTGCCCAAAATGTTGGCCGATTTACTAACTGGTATCGGTTACATTTCTGTTAGTGGATGCATAGCCCAGTTTTATTTCTTTGGCTGTTGTGTAGCGATAGAAACGTTTCTCTTGGCAGTAATGTCCTATGACCGCTACCTGGCAATATGCAGTCCTTTGCTCTATGCCACTATTATGCGTAGAAAACTATGTTTTCAGCTCATGGCAGGAGCATGGGTAAATGGTTTGATGGCTAATAGCATTGTGCTGATTTTCATGGTTCAACTATCCTTCTGCGAACCCCGTGTCATAGATCATTACTTATGTGATTATTTCCCATTGGAAAAAAAGTCATGCAGTGACACAAGCATGATTGAATTCCTCGTCCTTTTCTTTAATTTCATTTTTGTCGTCATCCCGTTTCTATTGACTCTCACGTCTTATGCTTGCATCATCACCACCATCTTAAAGATCCCATCCACCACTGGAAGGAAAAAGGCCTTTTCAACCTGCTCCTCTCATTTAATTGTTGTCTGCCTATTTTATAGTGATTTAATCATTGTCTACATGCTGCCGGACACCCCGACCCTGAGAGACCTCAATAAAGTCTTCTCCATTTTCTATACAGTCTTGACTCCTTTGCTCAACCCTCTCATCTACAGCTTGAGAAACCAAGAAGTTCACAGAGCCCTGAGACGAGTTTGGAAGAAACTGACAATTTCTTTTTCCAATGAGTGATTTGAACTCTTCCATTTTCTTTATCAGGTAGTTCAAGTATCCATGTCTGCAAAACCCTGTGTCCACTGCGATCTTTCCTTTCACAGTGAATGGTAGGGGGATTATAATTAGAGGTGGTTTTTTAAAAATCCACGATTAAACATAAATTCTGCCCGTGAACGAATTCAGGAATAGAATTGAGGTATGGTGATGGTCTCCAGGTTTGCCCAGGGTGGGGTGGCATAATTGAAAGCCCCAAGAAGGGAAGACTGGGCGGGCTGTGTACCACCATGTTTTCTGGTCTTCTTCATGTGCTGAATCAGTTAGATGCAGTTCTACTCAGAACAGAACCATTGAAATTATTGGACCTCAGTTAGTCATATTCATAGCTTTCCATGGGTTTACTCTGAATAGAACTGATGGATACAAGCCAATAACTTTTGTCTTAATCATTTCCCTCCAAGAACTGCCCTTCCATTTCTGCTGTTTCTTGAGCTCCTGTGTGACTTGGGGTAAGTGGCACACTTAGATAACAGTGTATGGGAAGTCACTAGTCACAAGAAGAAAAAAGGGGCAGACTTCCAGGCACTTAGGAAAAGTGTAACAATTCCCAATCAGGTATATATATCACCCATGCAGTGTTTTTTCTTTGTGCTGGCAGGTCTCCCATTTTAAAGTCATCTGCTGAACTTTAGGATTGAGTGGGAATTTAAATCCAGGTATCCTCAGCATAGCATCATGCTCTAAACCCACTCCAATTGGAGCACTGTGTTGGCTGGGGCTGATGGGAATTGCAGTCCAAATCCTCTTCATGGAACCAGGTCAGGGAGGTCTGCTCTAACCACTGTACAACACTGGCTTTTCACCAAGGAAGTTTTAGAAGAAGTGCTGATGAGTCTCCGTAATATTCTCTCTCTTTTTAAAGGCATGGGTTTATATATTCTAATCTTCAAAATGTCCCCAAGTGGACAATGGAAAAACAAACAAACGCTCCTTGTAATTATCCATATTATGTGCTTTGTCAACCTTTCAAAATTGTACTTGCGTGCTGTGTTTGCAAAAGTTATGGTGATCTGATGTTTTGTTGATATTTTAACAAGAATATAAACCAATAAATGAAATTCTCTCCTCTTCCCAATAGCACTGGAGTCATGTCAGACATGGGAAACGGAACAGTTGTTTAGTTATTACTTGGTGTACTAATTCCTCTAATCAAAGCATTGTGGTGAGCTTATGCCTACTGAGTTCTAGGGATCTGTTTCTGGACCAGATGATAGGGTGGGTCTGTCAGCTCAGGGGAGTCCACTTTCTCTTTGCACCTTGGCCAAATGCCAAAAACATTATCTGAGACCCTCTTTAAATTCCCATCTCCCAACTTACTGTTAGGCACAGAAGCAGAGATGGGGAAGAGGTGGAAGTAGGATCACACCTGTTCTGTGTCATGATCCTTAATAGTGCTGTAATGCTGGGTGTGAATCTGGATTATAACTCTGGATCAATGAAGATGATGGACTTTTCAGAGCTAGCCGACCTGACTGGAAGAATCCGCGACCAGAAGGAGGAGGAGTACCAGGAGAAATAGATGAAATTCAAAGACTATTTACTTAAATACGCTAAGATAATTTAATTGGAAAAACTTGCAAATATCAGATAGACTTAGGATTTAAATATGTGATGTTAGAGAATAATATGTTTAAAGTTAAAATGAAAAGAAAGAAAGATGTTAAGTGATTAAGTTAATTTTATGAGAAAATTGGTTTTGGAAAACTGTTACAATGATATACACTGAAACTCAGCCAGGGGGATTTGAGGAAGTCACCTAACAATGTTACTAAGATTGGATCAAGTACAGTTAAGATCTATGTTTGTTTGTCTGTTTAAAATTTTTGGAATATATATATATATATATATATATATATATATAACTGTGGATCAGGGCATCAGTGCAGTTGGAATTACCTGAATATGAAATATGCCCCCTAATGGGCTGTTTTTTGGATACATTTTTTATCAAAATCTAGGTCCTTAAGAAATGTGTCTTAGTTTATTACAACTAATGCAATTGCATGCTTTCTTTATGTCAAGGGTGGAAAACGTTATCTGCTTGATGGCCACTCTCTTTCTGAGTAAACTTCAGTCTGGGGAAGGGCAGTAGAAAAAGTGGGCCAAGCAATCAATACATTTTTTTTACTTTCTGCAGTAGGTTAAATTTTACACACAGAACTCGCTTTGCTTCATCCATGAACACAAAAGGGATTATCGGAGATCAAGGACTTTTGGAACTCATGGGGAAGAGATCCCAACAGGAGGTGGAGCCAAAGCCAATGATGAGCAGAGCTAGTCAATTCTGCTTTGGTCCCCATCCACCTCCATGTTATGTTCTAAAACTGGCTAGACTGATAATAAGGAGAAGAAAGCTGCCATAAGCAGTGCCTTTCCCTGGACTAGGTGCAAGAAGGCAGGCAGTTGGGGGCTGGTTGAGGGAAGAATGAGGTTAGTGGGGCAGTGCCCCATTTGCTGCAATGGAGCAGCCTTCGTGACAAGCATTCGTTTTCAAAAACAGTGTTGTGATGAGTGCTATGCCATTCCTTCTATGTCCAATGCTCAGGTGGTGAGTGTTGTTGCTAATGTAAGCAAATGTAAGCCATACACATACAGGAGGGAGGTATCAATGGGCTCAGGGTAGGTTCAAAGTTTCCATAAGGATGATAACCTCTAGAGGGTTTTTTAATACCTTTTTTATTCAGTTTTACACTACACATTTAAATTCAAACATTGGACATGATCATCAACATTTAGGATTCCCTAAATCCTTGGACTCCAGCCTTCCATGGTTTCCATTTCCATTCTTTTTCAACTGCATATATGTTTTCTCCATTTTTCTTAAATTAATCCATTTTCATCTTAGTTTATAGTACATTACAAGTGTTACTCAAATCCTGCCAAAGTTTTTAGTTGTTTACAGTGTTTTCTTTGATAATTTGCAAATTTCTCACATTCCTTATTTAAGTTTCTCTCTTCCTGATTTCTAATTTTCCCAGTCATTTTCGCCATTTTGGCATAGTCCATCATCTTCATCAGTCATTCGTCTCTGGTTGGGACTTTATCTTCTTTCCATCTCAGGATGATAATCTTTAGGGGAAAACTTGGGGAGGGAATGAGTTGGTCCAGTTTATGAAACCCTTGATGAAGATGGCTTAATTACTCCATTATTTTACATTGTTTTGTCCCTATAGTCTGCAGCAGAGGAAAACATGTTCTCACATTGGTTTCCGCTTCCTTTAATTCCTCGTACAAATGAAGGTACCCATTTCACTGATGCATGATTAAGGACGCTTTGTGGGTGGGCCCTGGGTCTCCTCTGTGATTGTCCTCCTGCCACCAAATTGGCCAATGGTGGCAGGAATTAGAGGGCATTGCCTTAGCGTCGGACCAACTGACCAATATCGTTGCTTGGCCCGGTGTCCAGGGCAAGGATAAATTCCCAACCTGCTGGGCCATTGGGCCTGAGGAATATCTCTACCAACTGTGACTCCATGATGTCCATGCATTCAGCGCCAAGTCTGAAAGGAGCTATTATATCTGCATAACAGGGACATGCACAATTAAGTATCTCAATTATTTCTTTTAATTTTTTTATTTCATAAAATGTATATGCCACTTGATTATTAAAAACCTCAAAGCAGATTCCAAAAATAATCAAACAATAAACTCGAGAAAAATTTGCAACCTTAAACACACAAAAATAAAAATACTAAAACAGATTCAAATGACCTCAATTTTCTAAGCATCTGGGTAGGCTTGTCTAAATAAGAATGTTTTTAGCAGGTACTGAAAGGAGAACACAGAAAACACCATCTTGATCTCAATAGACAGGGAGTTCTAAAGTGCAGGGGCTGCCACACTAAACAATTGAGTTCATACAAATCAGAAATGAGTATGATGTGGTGTAGTAGTTGTTGTTGTTTAGTCGTGTCTGACTTTTCGTGACCCCATGGACCAGAGCACGCCAGGCACTCCTGTCTTCCACTGCCTCCCGCAGTTTGGTCAAACTCATGCTGGTAGCTTCGAGAACAGTATCCAACCATCTCGTCCTCTGTCATCCCCTTCTCCTTGTGCCCTCAATCTTTCCCAACATCAGGGTCTTTTCCAGGGAGTCTTCTCTTCTCATGAGGTGGCCAAAGTACTGGAGCCTCAGCTTCAGGATCTGTCCTTCCAGTGAGCTCTCAGGGCTGATTTCCTTCAGAATGGATAGGTTTGACCTTCTTGCAGTCCATGCGACTCTCAAGAGTCTCCTCCAGCACCATAATTCAAAAGCAGGTGTAGTAGTATTAATACCACTAATTGAAGCAGGGTGGCGAGCTTATGCCTACTGAGTTCTAGGGACCCATTTCTGGACCAGATGATAGGGTGGGTCTTTCAGCTCTGGGGGGTGGGGTGGGGTGTCCACTTTCTCTTCGCACTTTGGCCACATGCCAAAAACATTATCTGAAATCCTCTTTAAATTCCCCTCTCCCAACTTACTGTTAGGCACAGAAGTGGGGATGGGGAAGAGGTAGAAGCAGGATTGCACCTTTCCTGTGTCATGATCCTTAATAGTGCTGTAATGCTGGGTGTGAATCTGGATTATAACTGAGGAGCAGTTGGCATTACCTGAATATGAAATATGCCCCTTAATGGGCTCTCTTTGACCCTGGTAACAGACCTTGCTTTATACGTATCCCGGAAAGTACAAGCAAATATCTGGAACTCTTAATATTAAATTAAAGGTCAGCACCCTGATCCTGTGTTACTTTCTAACCAAGTTTAATCATCACTTCATGTAAAAAGGAATTGGATTCTGCCTAGATGATGAAATCGTCTTATATTAATAAATTCATTATTCAAGAAAAACACAGATAACCAATTAGTCATTTCTAATTAGGACCATGTCCCTTCAACTTCAACCAGAGTAAACAAAGTGGTAAACGGACAGGAACTTGCAAGAAAGAAGCAATGATTCCAAGGAATGAAGATACTACAATATTAACTCAATCAGGAAGCTCCACCTCCTTTTCTGAGATTTATTTATTTTTTTAAATGATATTTATTGAAAATTTTTAGAATTACAAAAGAGAACAAAGCAGAAAAAAACAAAAAAAGAAAAAACAAACCACATCAAACAATACAAATTCAAAAAACAAAAATACACCACAAACACTCAAAAACAAATCCATCATTCTCAAATCCTCAACTGTCATTACCTTCTTTCTTTGACCTCCTCCTCCTCCCTTTTTTTGTATCCTAGTTGTTAATTGTCGCAGCAAATCCTTTCCATATTTCATAATATTCTGTCATTACATTACCTTAATCTATTTTAATCTTATCTTACTATAAAGAACCTTAAAGCTTAAAACTTAAATCTTATTTTTACCAACTTCTCATAACCATAATATTCTTACATAATTCTTTAAACATTTTTGCTAAAGCCAAGTAATTTCGTTCCAACATTTTTTAAACATTCATCAATTTTTTAAAACAATCCTAGTAGTAAAAAAAAAAGAAATAAAAACAATCCAGTCTTCATCCAGCGTCCCTTCCTCCTGGTCCCGGGTTTTGTCAGTCCTTATTATACCATCGATCTAGCGCATTAACCTGGTAACCTTGTATCCGAGGCCCTTAAGTCTCTTCCATGTCCCTTCCGCAGCTCTTCTTCATATTTATAACTGTATTTTCCTTTGTCTCCTGCTCCTTTCACTCGTGGGAACTCCAGCTTAACAATGTTTTTGACCCTTCTTGACAAATCAGCCCCTTTTCCATAGTCCACACTAAACTCCATGTGGTATTTAAGAACATGTTTCAAAATCCCTCCAAAATTAAGAGCCCCCACAACCCCAAACATCTCACGGCCCATTGCCAGACTTGAAAGGTCCAAACATCCCTGCATAGGGGGGTCCATCCAACCCCCCATTTCCAAACCAAACCAACTTTGTCTTTCCAAATCTGGCTTTTTCCAAGTTCATTTGTCAAGTCCAAAAGCTCATGTTCCTGCTGGGCCACAGCTCCCTTCATCTCTGGCGCCCAAGATTCAGCAACATCCTCTTCCCTCATCTGTTCTGTCAGGGCACACTCCTGATTTAATTCCTGGGTGGGCTCCGTATAATTTCCCACTGCCTGTTCAAAATTTCTGATCGCATCAGTCATCAAGTTCGTCTTCTTATGTAGCTGTTCCAGTAGGGCATTTGTTTTACAGAAAGCACGCAACAGAGCTTCTGAATACATTGTCCTGCAAGGTCAGAAGTCTATTCCCACGATTGTAATCTGTAACAGCTGCAAGCTCCCCGGAGTTGGTTACAGTTTCACAGTCTCCCTCTAGGGGGAAAACTTCTATTTGTTCTTTCTTTTAAAGACAAGTCTAACAACAAAGTTTCCTTTTTCAAATATTTTGTCAATATTTGTTCCTTTAAAATGCGAAGGGGAACAATGTAATCAATGTTTCTCTTCTTATAGCTATCTGTCAAAAACGTTTGTCTCTGGTCAATGAGCTTCAAAAAACGTCAGTCCTGACACCCCGCTCCAGGATCAGGATGGTGGAAAGTTACTTTACTTTACACTCACTTCTGCAGGTTTAAACAGTCCGAAAAAATCCCCCCTCTTCTCCTGCTTCCGAAGGGGGGGTTCAACAATTTTAAATGATGAAAGTTAATATTCTACAAGCAATTTTCTGAGCTCTAGT
Source organism: Podarcis pityusensis (assembly GCF_964106645.2). Taxonomy (NCBI): domain Eukaryota; kingdom Metazoa; phylum Chordata; class Lepidosauria; order Squamata; family Lacertidae; genus Podarcis; species Podarcis pityusensis. The sequence goes on from NC_138038.1 coordinate 28,098,383, forward strand.
TTGCCATGTCTTTGCTTTAATCTATCTACAAAGAAACGGAAGGCTGACTTCCTGTTTAGACCTTCCCGTTTCAGTGCCAAATTGAGGTAAACTTTTAAGTCCAATTTTCCTTTCTGCTTGCAAGTCCTTATTTAAAGTCCAATTGTCCGAAATTTAAGTACTCACGGGTGATTATTTTAGAAGCCAAATTGTCCCAGGAAAATGGCAGCGCTCTCCGGCAACGGCTGTGCGGCTTCGCTCCACGGAAGAAGCAGTTGACTCTCAGCACCGCGCCACTTCCCCCTCTTCGCTCCGGAGCCCGTTAGTGGGTTCTTTTGCGGGTTGGGGGGGGCGCTAAAGGTGCCCGCCAAGTCCCATGGTCACAGGCTTCATCCGCCTGTGATTTTTGAAAGGGTCCCCACTTCGCCGTAGCGGAAAAGACCCGTTTCGCGTGGAGCTAGTCCCTCCAGATCAGAGGGAGTCCGCCATTGCCGATGGCGCCACCCTTTTCTGAGATTTACATGGCTTCAGAATAGTGTTCATGCCCCAGATTTTCAATCGTTGGGAAGCTCATAGCTCCACTAGAACTCCCTTTTCACTCTCTGATCTCAAGGTTGAACTCTTTAGCTTTGCTAGAACATGGACCAAGGAATGAGTGAGACACACTGTAGTCACGGTGATATAAGATTTTAAGGGGAAATCTTAATTTTCAAACAGAAGGCACAAATCTTTGATCCTTGACTCAAAGATCCACTTACAGCTAGATCAGGTATACTAACTCCTTTTCTCTTTCTTATTAGTATGTGTCCATGGCAAATGGTTGTGTTCACAGTTCAAGCTTGGGTAATTAGAGAATCTCTTTTACCCTTTAAATCTAAGGTACAGTGGTACCTTGGGTTAAGAACTTAATTCTTTCTGGAGGTCTGTTCTTAACATGAAACTGTTCTTAACCTGAGGTACCACTTTAGCTAATGGGGCCTCCCGCTGCCTCTACGCCGCCACCGTGCGATTTGTGGTTCTCATCCTGAAGCAAAGTTCTTAATTCAAGGTACTATTTCTGGGTTAGTGGAGTCTGTAACCTGAAGCATCTGTAACCTGAAGTGTCTGTAACCCGAGGTACCACTGTATATATACCGCTGTCCACCTGTAACCTTGCTGTCCGAAAGAGCATCTGTATACTCTGTCTTTCATTTCATGTCATAAACCAATTCTTCTTTAATGCTCTTGTTTGTGAACATTTTTATTAGGTATATGGGTTAACAGTAGAGATACATTCATAACACATGCACATATTGACTATGGCAAAAGTTTCGAATCCTCTCAGGAATATGCATAGAACACATGTAAGTGGTGGACACACATATGGGTTCAGATGCATACCTTGTAACAGTGCTTCTGTGGGACTGAATCATTCCCTCAGTGTGTGTAGTCCAGGACTGCCTGTTACTAATATATAGACAAAGCAGTCCAAGTTAAATAGTTCCCAGCCTCTTTCTTTTTCAATGGGAGCAATGCTAGCAAGTGCCTAGCTCTCCCTCTGGAAGCAAATGGAAGTTGAAAGTGTTTTGGCTTGACTAGTTCATGCCCCATGAACTTCAACGAGTTTCTTCCTGTACAGTTAATCACAGTAGCAAAACAAAAGGAAAACAATATTATTTTGATGGCTCTGCCTGACCTTAAATTTTACTGCATGCTCAAAGTAGAATTAATTTTCTGGCAGTTTAAAGTAGTTGACATTCTTGCTGTGAACAAATGTCAAGGGAGATTACACATTCCTCCAGGATAAAAGGAGTAAATAACCCAAAGAAGAGTGCTAAGCACCCCTCTAGGATCAATGGCAAATAAGAGCGATGCCTTTGGGACATCATGATCTAGAAGTGTTCAGATTGATTCCCTGCGTTGTTGTTAGTATCAGCCTGAAGACAGGTACTGGAGTTAAAGATGTCAAAGGATGTTTTGAACCTTCAGGCGCTGATATTGCTGCGGAGAGAATTCACAACACTGCTCATTCTACAGTAGACACGTTTAAAGGTAAGGCAACCTTTCTCACATATTTACAGAATGGGAAAAGACAAGGTCCCCATTTTATCACCACTGGATATTTCTGATATTGCTTATTGATGTTGCTTTTTGATATTTTGATATTGCTGTGCAAAATCAATTCAGCTTCAGAATTTAATAAAACCACTGAGATCTGCCCTGCAATACAATCTCAAAGTCTTGAGTAATCCTGTGGTGCTGGATGATATGTGCCCCTCTTAAAGGTAAAGGTAAAGGGACCCCTGACCATTAGGTCCAGTCGTGACCGACTCTGGGGTTGTGGCGCTCATCTCGCTTTATTGGCCGAGGGAGCCAGCGTACAGCTTCCGGGTCATGTGGCCGGCATGACTAAGCCGCTTCTGGCGAACCAGAGCAGCGCACGGAAACGCCGTTTACCTCCCCGCTGGAGCGGTACCTATTTATCTACTTGCACTTTGACGTGCTTTCAAAATGCTAGGTTGTCAGGAGCTGGGACCGAGCAACTGGAGCTCACCCCGTCGCAGGGAATCGAACCGTCAACCTTCTGATCAGCAAGTCCTAGGCTCTGTGGTTTAACCCACAGCGCCACCCGCGTCCCTTATGTGCCCCTCTTACTACCCCCCCAAAACCCCACCCTCCTCTGCTAGGAGAGGAACAACAGAGAGAGAGAGACAGATAGAGAGGAGACGAAGCAGCAGCAAGAGCAGCAGCAGCTGCTGCCAAGTGTGTGGCTAAAAATATCCAGTTACAAATTCACATTGTGAGAGCCACACCTATACATTTTCTAGTTTCTTTCAAATACGCTTTCAGTTTAGTTCGACCCTTTTTCTCCTTTCTTTTTTTGTTTTCCAGTGTTCAGATCTTATCTACATTTCGTGCTGGCAAGTGCAAAATGGAGCAATCATGTCATGATTACAGAATTTAGGTGATAAATCTGGCTAGCAGAAAGTGAATGGTGTTCAAACACCTCACCATTGTAAAATTCACACTCCAAACCTAGAATTACATATTACAAAGATTGCTTCACCACTGCTGTAAATTAAATCCTTCCATTCTTGTTTTCCAGTGTGCAAATCTTATCTACATGATCTCTTGGCAAGTGCAAAATGGGGCAAACCAAACCATGATCACAGAATTCATTCTCCTGGGGTTTGAGGGTGGTCAGAATCTGCAAACTGTTCTCCTGCTGCTGTTTTTGGCGATTTACATTGTGACCATCTCTGGGAACCTCATCATCGTTTTTCTTGTTGTGTCTGCCCAGCACCTTCACACACCCATGTATTACTTCCTAGGGAACTTGTCTTGCTTGGAGACCTTCTACAGCTCCACCATCCTGCCCAGGATGCTCTATAGTCTCTTTACAGGGGACAGGTCCATTTCATTCACTGCTTGTGTCACACAGTTTTACATTTTTGGCATACTTGTTACTACAGAGTGCTTCCTCCTAGCCGCAATGTCCTTTGATCGTTACTTAGCCATATGCAAGCCATTGCATTATGCTATCCAAATGACAGACAGATTGTGTCTTCAACTGGCTGCTGGTTCCTGGGTGAGTGGGGGCTTAGCTGCCACCATAACCACATCTCTCATGTCCCAGTTAGTCTTTTGTGGCCCTAATGAGATTGACCACTTCTTTTGTGATATTGGCCCAGTCATTGACTTGTCATGCAGTAATACACATACAATAGACACCTCAATTTTAATATTGTCATCACTGTGTGCCTTTCCTCCTTTCCTGTTGACCCTGGCATCCTATGTTTGCATCATCACCTCCATCCTGAAGATCTCTTCGCGTTCCAGCAGGCAGAAGGCTTTCTCTACTTGCTCCTCTCACCTGATAATGGTGACAGTTTTCTATGGGACACTGATTATAGTCTACATTGTACCCAAGACAAGCATCCTGAGAGACTTGAACAAAGTTTTTTCTCTCCTGTACACCATTTTGACTCCCCTTCTCAACCCCATCATATATAGCTTAAGAAATAATGATGTCAAGGAGGCCCTTAAAAAGGGTTCTATGAAATTTGCAATTCATACAGGAATTTAGAAGATGGGCTGCAAATTTCACAGCACCATTTATTTATTGGTAATATTCCCCACATACTTCTTTGCTTAGATGCAGATCTCTGGAGTGGTTTCAGCAATAAGGCTCACTTAGTTGGTGTGGGGGGATTATGATGTAAAATATTTATTAAGCATTTCCATACCAGCCCATCATGGGTGGTATAAATAATAAAGATAATTCATGTGGTAAAATAGATTCTCCCACTAAAATCTCTGAAGCACTTTGGTCAAGAAAGCTGCTTACTTCTGCATCTTGACTGTCTGTTGGGACTGCTCAGAAAAATAATTTTGGATTTTTTAAAAAATAAAAATAAAAATCTATGTCCTTAAGAAATGTTTCTTAGTTTATTACAACTAATGCAATTGCATGTTTTCTTTATGTCAGGAGTGGGGAACATTTTCAGACTGATGGCCTCTTTCCTTCTGAGCAGAGTTCATTCTGGGGAAGGGCAGTAGTAAAAATGGGCCAAGCAATCAATATAATTTTTTACTTTCCTCAGTAGGTTTATTTCTACACACTGGAAGAGAAAGACAGTATAGAGTTACGACAGGGGTTTGCAGGAGGTTACAGCTCAAAGGTAGATGGGAAAGTTGAGAAATAATAGCTGACCGACATGTTGTCATTAGAAAAAATTCTAGACCCACCATCTTCCAGAACATGGCGAGCCTTAAAAGTAGGAAAGCAAAGAGGTCAAAGACTGAGGGCACTTAGCGGCACCTGTAAAGGAGGAGATAATGACGACAAATGAGGAAGTGGGAGAGACGGGGTGTGTGTGGAGATTCACTTGGAACAATGGCATTATCCCAGAGTCTGGGTTCTATAGCCTCTCTCTGTAGAATTTTTTTAATAAAAAAGGACTGTAAGAAAATTTTCTTTGTCTTTCTACTTTCCTGGGCAACCAGGATGACAGCATCCTGACAGACACAGACCTCTTTTTGCTTCATCCATGAAAACAAATGGGATTATCAGAGCTCAAGGACACATTCCAGTCATCTGAAAACACTCACTGAGGTTTCTAAGCAGGGTCAGTGGGAGGAAGGTGGCCTGGAAAGAGATGTGTGTGGCCAATGAGGTGGTGTGGTATTTGGGGAGTCCCAAGATCCAAACAGAGAAACTTGAAGGGACCCATTTGGCTCCTAGACATGAAGTTCCCCACCACTTTCCTACACTGTATGCTCTCATAATGTACATTGCGTGGCTTTCTTTCCCAGTTTCTTCCCATTGTGTTGACTTTCTTCCCAAACTACATGACAATACATTTAAAAACATTTATCTGAGCTTTAAAACAACCCCTCCCAAAACATTATAATAATTCTAATAGGTAGGAGCAGATAAGAAGAGGGATGGAGGAGGAATCAACCTTTCTCAAATTCAAAGGAGACACAGTTGATCCAAACAGGATGGATCACAATATGGAACAGATCAATAGGTCATTCAGAATCTGTGGAATAGTGGATGACTCTACCAGGTGGCTCAGTGGTTTTCTCACTGCCTTCATCCTTAACCCCTTTCCCCTTTAACACTTTTAAATAAGAATATCTATCTGTCCACAGATCTATCTGGGCAGCCATCACATGGTGGTCCTTGCTGTCACACACTTACTCATAGAGCAATCACCCTGAGAGCGATGAGATTTGATGACATTATGTCACTCTCAGGGGGAATTGTGTGGCGAAAACATGGCTGCCCCATGTAAACACTGGTGGCAGATATATTTTTCTTAGTCCCATCCCCTCTGAAAACAGGGATGGACCAGAGTTCAGGGGGTCTATCCATGCCTAGGTAAGAAACAATAATAATGCCAAAAACATATTCCGCTCAGTATAAATATTAAGATCCCATACATGAATATTTCTAACTAAAACCATTTTATGTATTTGGATATCCAGTCAAATCTTGTTTAGGGTTGGAGGTGAAACGCTATTGTGTGGCCCATTTACACAGTTTAATAGGAAAAATATATTCCATTTGCCACTTGCTATACTTTCCCCCAAAATACATTTTTCCCCATTTCTGGAAGGGAGACAAAAGGTACAAGTGGAAGTGGCAGTGGCAGTAGTTGGTTGCGGGTCTAGTGGTGTAAACTCCAGTGTGAGATGCTTCTCCTCAAGGAGCACTGTGCTCCAATTGGGGCCTCTATATTAAGCTGGAGACACACCCATCTCTGAGGGATCCTTTTTGCAATATTCTCCCCAGTTCGTACATTATAATCTCTGTATAAATCAGACATTTTGAACTCCCAGAATTAATTACCTGGAGATTTAAAACCTAGCCCTCAGAAGTACTAGGCTTTGGGCAATATAGAAATCCCATGGAACGGTAAAAAACCTTGGTATCTCTCTTGGGTTTAGGAGGCTGGTTGCATCATTCATATAGTTCAGAAAGCCAGCAAATTAGAAGCCACTCTCCCAGGATCATTTCCTTTAAGTGCTTATGAGAAGCTATATTACGAATACTCATTCACCATAGGTGAGAAGATGTCAGTTTCTTTATAAAGGATTTGGAGAAATGGTGCTAATGAATCCTGGGACATCTGTGATTGTGACAGTGACTTACTACAGGTAAGTTCTAGAACACTGCTATTCTTGGCAGCATTGTACCATCTTTCAATGCCCCCTTTGACTTTAAGGCAAACAAACTCATTAATTCAATGATTTTTAAATTGACTGTCAGTAAAAAAAAAAAAAAGTGCAGTCTATGCTCTCAAGCTAATGTAGTTTACTGTGTTGCTCTCCTCCCTTTTTATCCCAATGAAAGAGACTGAGATTATTTTTTTGACAAAATATGCCACATCATCATATAGAGAGCATGAATGATGAAGATTTATCATGAACATTCAGCTCTTAAACGCAATCATGATTTAACTAAGACCCAATGATTTATATGGGAATGAAGTCCCACTAATATTGAAATATATCCAACTAAGTCATTCCCTCAGTAGATCCATTGGAATGGGCATAACCAAGTCCATGGTTTCCCTGGGTCTGCTCTGAGTAAGACAGAATATAATCCTTAAATTTAGATCCAAGCCACTGATTTTATCCTATGCCACCTTGGAATGTACTTTAACCTGATAATAAGGGTAAATAAATATATTCTCTCCTTATATTTGACCGGACTCATTCAGTGGCCTTAGAATGCTGACTGCCTGTTGGTGATGGTGAATGGGAAACCATGGGGAGGGAATTCAGTATCCTGAAACGAGGCATGGCATGGCCGGGTAGAACACGGAACAGGAGAATTCCACACTGCAACAGTTTGTTGTAGATACAAGTGCCCTTCTCCTTGTCTAGGGGACCAGCTCAGGATGCCTGCACTTTCAATTTCTGATTTCAACTGCAGGTCTTTCATATTTGAACTAAGTAGTAACCTTCAGAACAATCACATTCCATAGCTTCATTCCTAATGTGGGGAACAAAATTGACTAACCTAACTCAAAATTCACTGCGCAGTTACAATTGGAGCTCATGTACAAAATTCTTTAAGTTTATTAGGTAGTTCAGGTATCCATGTCTGCAAAAACCTGGGTCCACTCTGATCTTTCCTCTCACAGTGAATGGTAGGGGGATTATAATTAGAGGTGGTTTTTTAAAAATCCATGATTAAACATAAATTCTGCCCGTGAACGAATTCAGGAATAGAATTGAGGTATGGTGATGGTCCCCAGGTTTGCCCAGGGTGGGGTGGGATAATTGGAAGCCCCAAGAAGGGAAGATTGGGCAGGCTGTGTACCACCATATTTTCTGGTCTTCTTCATGTGCTGAATCAGTTAGATGCAGTTCTACTCAGAACAGAACCATTGAAATTATTGGACCTCAGTTAGTCATATTCATAGCTTTCCATGGGTTTACTCTGAATAGAACTGATGGATACAAGCCAATAACTTTTGTCTTAATCATTTCCCTCCAAGAACTGGCCTTCCATTTCTGCTGTTTCTTGAGCTCCTGTGTGACTTGGGGTAAGTGGCACACTTAGAAAGCAGCGTATGGGAAGTCACTAGTCACAAGAAGAAAAAAGGGGCAGACTTCCAGGCACTTAGGAAAAGTGTAACAGTTCCCAATCATGTATATAAATCACCCATGCAGTGTTTTTTCTTTCTGCTGGGAGGTCTCCCATTTCCCATTTTAAAGTCATCTGCTGAACTTTAGAATTGAGTGGGAATTTAAATCCAGGTATCCACAGCGTAAGCATCAAGTTCTAAACCCACTCCAACTGGAGCACTGTATTGGCTGGGGCTGATGGGAATTGCAGTCCAAATCCTCTTCATGGAACCAGGTCAGGGAGGTCTGCTCTAACCACTGTACAACACTGGCTTTTCACCAAGGAAGTTTTAGAAGAAGTGCTGATGAGTCTCTGTAATATTCTCTCTCTTTTTAAAGGCATGGGTTTATATATTCTAATTTTCAAAATGTCCCCAAGTGGACAATGGAAAAACAAACAAACGCTCCTTGTAATTATCCATATTATGTGCTTTGTCAACCTTTCAAAATTGTACTTGCGTGCTGTGTTTGCAAAAGTTATGGTGATCTGATGTTTTGTTGATATTTTAACAAGAATATAAACCAATAAATGAAATTCTCTCCTCTTCCCAATAGCACTGGAGTCATATCAGACATGGCAAATGGAACAGTTGTTAAGGATTTCATTCTACTGGGATTCTCGAGTGTCTCACATAGCCGGATCCTTCTCTTCATACTCTTTCTGTCCATCTATGTGGTCACACTATCAGGGAACAGCCTCATCATTGGCGTCACTAGCATTGACTCCCGGTTGGCCACACCCATGTACTATTTCCTCCGGAACCTTGCAGCCATTGACATTTGCTACATCTCCAGCACGGTTCCACAGCTGCTAGTCCATTTCTTGAGCCAAACCCAGTCAATCTCGCTTCTGGCCTGTGCTACCCAGAACTATGCCTTTTTTGCCTTTGGTGTGACTGAATGCTTTCTTCTGGCTGTCATGGCCTATGACCGCTATGTGGCTATCTGCAACCCCCTAAACTACATGCTGGTGATGGGGCAGGGAGCATGTGCTAAGATGGCGGCTGCTTCATGGGTCTGTGGTTTCCTTCAATCAGTGGTCCTCACAGTGTATACCTTTCATGTGCCCTTCTGCAAGTCCAACCGTATAGACCATTTCTTCTGTGAGGCCCCTCAGGTGCTCAAGTTGTCCTGTTCTGACACATATATGAATGAAATGGTCATCTTTGCTGTGGCTGTAATGGTCCTCATTATCCCCCTCTCCCTAGTCTTTGTGTCCTACACCCGCATTGTGGGAACCATTTTGCGCATGAGCTCAGCAGCTGGGCGTCTGAAGACGTTCTCCACCTGTGCTTCACACCTCATCGTTGTCTCCCTTTTTTATGGGGCAGCCATTTTCATGTACATGAGGCCCAAATCCACCCACTCTGCCAATCAGGACAAGATGATCTCCCTGTTCTACTCTGTCATTACCCCTATGCTCAACCCCATTATCTACAGCCTCAGGAACAAGGAAGTGAAGGGGGCAGTGATGAGAATCCTGAGGAAAACACTGGATTCTTAGGCTGTACCACTGAAACAACAAATTGATTCTGTCAATACTCAGATGTTGTCTCCCTCTAGTGATAGCACCGATTCTGGGTTTTAGGGGACCCTTGGGTAAGATTCTCTCAGTAGTCCCCCTCACAATACTCCTTCTTCTTTGCTCCTGTTGCCACTTTCCATTTGTTTGCTTATTTCTCTGGGACCAATCTGTATCATTTCCCAGAGAGAGAGGGGGAATAATGCATGGGTCTCATACTTTTTAAAGACTTGTGTGCATAATTACATTTCTTAGCAAGTGTTGTGGGTGGCACCCATTTTGGTCACTTCTCTTCACCCTTCCCTTGTTGCTTTTTTTTTTTTAAAGGATCTGGGTCAAAGTTGGATATACAGTCATACCTTGGAAGCCAAATAGAATCTGCTCCGGAAGTCCATTGGACTTCCAAAATGTTTGACTTCCAAGGCACAGCTTCTGATTGACTGCAGGAGCTTCCTGCAGCCAATTGGAAGCTGCAGAATCCCTGCCGGATGTTCAGCTTCCGAAAGAACATTTTCAAACTGGAACACTCACTTCTGGGTTTGTGGCATTCGGGAGCCAAAACGTTCGACTGCTAAGGCTTTTGTCAACCAAGGTACGACTGTAGTAGAATTAACATGAGCACTGAAAAGCAAATAAAGCTAAAACAGGAAGTGGGAAAGAGTGTCACTCTTCCAACTTCCTCCTGCAGCAGTATGTACTTTGCAAGTGGGGAAGGAAAAAAAAGCCACCCCCAAATCACCTCACAACAAAGGGGGAAGTAAATGGAACACGATTATTCTCATTATTGAACGCAAGCTCTATTGGACACAAGCTATGCTCATTTTTCCATGCCAGAAAATTGGAGAACCAATTTAAAAAGACAAAATAAATCAGACCTATCAGGAGGTTGGGGGGGACGATGGAAATTTATATAGTTAATAACAAAAAAAGCAAGAGAAAATATTTAGGAGTGCGAAATAAATGAAACACAGTAACCTGTGATATTTCCACATGTGTGTCCCTCCCCCATTGCTGACTTTTGAGGCTGGTAGTCCAGCTGCTGTGGAATTTTGAATGTTTGCCCAGGAGAAACGTGGTAGCAGCAAAATATTATACTGTCTGTGAATGGGACTCTCTGGACTTCCTTGTGCGTTAGCTGAAGATGATTGATGCTTTGTACAAAAAAACTTTTTTTAAAAAAAATGCCTGCTCCAAAGGTCTTATCCTACTACACTAGGGATTACATAGCTATTTCTGAAATTTCATGCATATCAGTTAATATCTTGACCCTGCTCCACTGAATTGAAATTTCAGCCTTCACAACATAGGAAAACGGCCAAGTAAACAGTTTTTTCGTGGAGGCTTTGGAGCAGGCATTTTTCTTTAAAAAGTTTTTTTATGAACCGCCCTATTGTACAACGGAGAATATCCAATGGAGAAAGAAGTAATGTAGGCACCTCTCTTGGGTTTAGGAGGCTTGCTGCATTATTAATCAGCAGCAACTCTCCCAGGATCATTTCTTTTAAATGCTTATGTAGAGCTGTTTCAAGATCACTCTTTCTTCATAGCTCAGAAGACTTCAGTTTTTTAGCATGAATCTGGGCAAATGATGCTACAGACACTTAGGATATCCTTGAATATAACAAAGATTTGCTGCAGGTAATAATAATAATATTATTATAATAATTTATTATTTATACCCTGCCCATTTGGCTGGGTTTCCACAGCCACTCTGGGCGGCTTCCAACCGAATATTAAAAACAATACAGCATCAGACATTAAAAACTTCCCTAAACAGGGCTACCTTCAGTTGTCTTTTAAAAATAAAATAGTTGTTTATTGCCTTGACATCTGCTAGGAGGGCGTTCCACAGGGCAGGCACCACTACTGAGAAGGCCCTCTGCCTGGTTCCTTGTAACTTCACTTCTCTCAGTGAACCACCAAAAGGAACCGCCAAAAGGCCTTCGGTGCTGGACCTCAATGTCCGGGCTGGATGATGGTGGTGGAGATGCTCCTTCAGGTATACAGGACTGAGGCCATTTAGGGCTTTAAAGGTCAGCACCAACACTTTGAATTGTGCTAGGAAACGTACTGGGAGCCAATGAAGATTTTTCAGGACCGGTGTTAAATGGTCTCGGCGGCCACTCCCTGTCACCAGTCTAGAGATAACTAGAGTATGCACCACTCTGGCAAGTTATCGAACACTGCTATTCTCTGCAGAGTGATGCCATTTTTAAAACTCTTGTATGTCTTTGGGACACATCAGTTCATTAATTCAAGGATATTTGAATGAACCTCAGTAGCAGATATGGAGTCTAGCTTTGAGGTGAAGGCACTCTACTAACATGTTTTCATATCTCAGTCCAATCGTCTCTCCTCCTCCCAATTTAGAAAAGTGGAGCTCATTTTTGGCAAAATATTTCATGTCCTATTGAGAGCTTGAATAATGTAGACTCATAATAAAAACTAAATGTATATCTTTTGGTTGCATTCATGATGCTTTTGTTATATTGGATTTGATCTAGACCAGGAGTAGGGAAACTTTTTCATTCTAAAGGTCACATTTTATTTTGGGCAACGATGTAGCGGTCTAGAAGCAAAAAGCATCATCAGGGTTTAAGCACACATTTGAATCAGAAAGAAAGGGTAAAGGAGGGTGTCAAGAAGGACTGGCCATGGATGCTAGTCATTAAGGCAAAATGGGGTGGTGTCCTCCCACCTGCACAAACTCTTCCCCCTTCCATTCCGTCAACTCCTAACTACAATGCAATTGCTTCAAGTCCACTATCTGCTTCTGCCTCCTGCTAGCTGCTGCACACAAAGTTCAGAACTCTTTATCTCTGTGGCTCACAGCTCTCCCTCTGCACATCCTGCAAGGTGGATGGGTGTTTCTTTCCACAACAGACTCTCTGAGGTAGAGGAGGAACACTGCCTAGAATCATTGTGATTAGCTTGGGGTAGGGGTAACTGAACAGGCACAACATTTCCTAGTTCACTCTAGCATTGCTAATGGCCACCCCTAGCCAATCCCATTGCTTGCCTCTGCCAGCACATAAGCAATGAACCCACCCTAGGAGAAGATGCGAGAGCGGCAGCATGGCCTCTGTTGTGAATTTGGGAAAGCAGTTATTATACACCAAAGGATATGTAAATAACAAAAATTTCAAAATAATGTACATATCTATTTGGGGGTAATGGGCTCATGTCAAACCAACCAAACAACTTTATGCTGGAGAAAAATAGAAAAAAAACCATTTCTAGCAACCATCTGTGCCATGCTAGGAATCAAACAGACTGAAATAAATCCATTTCATTGTTCACTTTTGATGGATTTGACTGACATCCCTGTTGTGTTTACAAGAAAATTGCATGCACAAAATATAATTCATGGTTCTCCTACATTAAAATGTCTGTATTTCAGATTATATTTTATAGTTGATGTCTCATTTGTTTGACACAAGACCCATGTTGGATAGAGAAGAAGAAAACCAGACAGCCACAATAGAATTCATTCTCTTGGAATTTGGGAATCTCCCTGAACTGCAGCCTCTTCTTTTTGTCCTCTTCCTGATTGTTTTTATTATGTCACTAACTGGGAACCTCCTGATTGTTTTGCTCATTGTGGCTGATCAGCAACTTCACACTCCCATGTACTTCTTCCTGGGAAATTTATCCGGCATGGAGACTTGCTACAGCTTGATTATCTTACCCAAAATGTTGGCCAATTTGATAATTGGAGAGAGAACCATTTCTGTTCGTGGGTGCATAGCCCAATTTTATTTCTTTGGTTTGTGTGCTGGTATAGAAACCTATCTCCTGGCAGCAATGTCCTATGACCGCTATCTGGCTATATGTAGACCTTTACACTACAGCACCATTATGCGTAGAAGGTTCTGTGTTCACCTCATGGCTGCAACATGGATTAATTCTTTGCTGGCTAACTTCATTGTGATCATCATGATGGCTCAGCTATCCTTCTGTGGTCCTAATGTCATAGATCATTACTTTTGTGACTTCATCCCGATTGTAAAACTGTCCTGCAGTGACACAAGCATGGTTGAAATCACCGCCCTTTTCTTTAATTTCAATTTTAATGTTGCCCCATTCTTATTGACTCTCACATCCTATGTTTGCATCATTGCCACCATCCTAAAGATCCCATCCACCACTGGAAGGAAAAAGGCCTTCTCCACCTGCTCCTCTCATCTAATTGTGGTTTGCATATTTTATGGCACTTTAATCATTGTCTACATGTTGCCAGACTCCCCAACTCTAAGAGGTCTGAATAAAGTCTTCTCCATTTTCTATACCATCTTGAATCCTTTGGTCAATCCTCTCATCTACAGCTTGAGAAACCAAGAAGTTCACAAAGCCCTAAGACGAGTTTGGAAGAAATTGAACATCTTTTGCAAGGCATGATCTGAACTCTTTCCTTTCCATTAAGTTTATCAGCTAGTCAAAGTACTCATGTATGCAGAACCCTGGCTCCAGTGGGAACTTTCTTCTTACTGTGAATAGTGTGTGTGTGTGTGTGTGTGTGTGTGTGTGTGTGTGTGTGTATATTATAATTAGGATCACATCATCCTATAGTCCTGATCTTCTGTTATCCATTTCCCCCTGCGGCTAGCTATTTGTTAAAGAATAATCAACTACTCAACAAAAGCAAATTATGTAATAAACATCAGATCTAGGTTTGCTGTTAGTTTTATTTAGGGGTTGTGTTTTTTAAAAAATATTTTCTTTATCACAGAAATGCACACTCAAGTCATATCCCTGTTTGCCTATATGTACTCCCATCTTTTGCAGTCTTTTTAATGGGCTGAATCCAACCAAGTTGGATAGATCCACTGAAATTAATGGATGTAAGTCTGTCAGATTCATTCATTTTAATATATTTCTTTTCAGAACTAATGTTGGATACAAGGCCATGTTTTTTGTCATGATCATTTTCTTTCAGGAACTGGTGTTCCTGATGTTTGCAATTCTGCAGTTTCTTGAGCTGTTCTGTGACTTGGGGTTCATTGATCAATTAGATAAAAGTGAATGGGAAGTCATCAGTCTCAAGAAGAAGGAAAAGGTGGTAACCCCCAGGTATATAGGAAAATAATAAGAGTTCTCAACCTGGTCTATCAACCACTGCTGCAGCTTCCTTCTGTAGTCTGGTGTGTGTGTGTCTTACCTCTTTCCTATATGTGGCACACAACCATGACTTAGGTGGCCCATATACCCTCCAAAGTTCTCTGCTTCATGCCTTACTAACTTCTGAGTTCCATTGGACTGGGACGAGAATATGGCAGAGAGACTTCTCAGTTATGTCCAAGCTTTAAAATTCCTTCCCTGGGGAAGTTCATTCTTTCCTCCGCTACTTGGACTTCCAGTGTTATATAATGGCTTTTCTTACCTACAAGACATTTGATCTGCCAAGTTGTTGTCCTAGTTTATCAGCTTCAGTGATAGTATCTGCCATCTTTTCTCTTGCATATTGCTGTTTTACAGAAATGAGTTTTTAGGGTTCATTATGGTGTGAGCATTGTTGCTGTTGTTTGAATGACAAGCTAACCATGTTTCTAATTCATGTGATGAGCTTTTATCCCTTCATTGATTTTTTAAAATCAAGCTGCTGCATTCATGGATGTGATTCTTTTTATTAATATTATTATATCTTTTATTGAAATTGATCTTTTATATTTTATTATATGTATGTATATATATATATATTATATTTATATTTTATATTATGATATCTTTTATTAAAATTGATTATTTGTGTTTGCTTGTCTTGGATGTGTTTCTCTGGAAAGACAGGATATAAATTTGATAAAGAACAATAAAGAAACAATAGCCTCTCCCTGCTCCCAGAACCTCCTGTCCAATACAAGACTCCCTCTCCATTTGTATTTTTTGCTGCTTCTATTCCCATACCAGCTACCAACAATATCCTCATCTTCCTGCCCTACCTTGGTTCACATAGTACAAACTGATGCCCAGCTATACTACCTGTACATAGCAGCTGAATTTTAAAGGGAGCAGCTAATGAGATGCAAGTGAGAGAAGTGACCGCTAGGAGGAGCAGAAGGCAATTTGTGCCTAAGACTTAAAGGTAGATAAAAAGACACAGAGATCCAAAGTGCATCAAACTCTGGAGTGCAGGAAAAAGGTGACTGCAGTCTGATGGAGGAGCAATTAATATCGGGATTTCCTTTGGGTTTAGAAGGTTGGTTGCATCATAAATGATTTCCACACAACCAGAAAATCAGAAGCACGTCCCCAGACTCGCTTCTTTTAAGCTATTGAAAGAAGCCTCTTCAGAGGCACTCATTTTGCAGCTGAGACAATGAAGTTACAGCTCGTTGTTTTTCAACACAAATTCAGAGAAATCCTCTGCTACCTGTACTGATCCTGGTACTAATCACTGAATGCAGATACATAAGGGAAGGTAAGTACTAAATCCGCACGCTTTATATTCATCATCTTTCAAAACCCTGACTAACATTAAGAACCAAAATCCAAGAATTTTGGAAAAGATAGCAGAAGTGGAATGGGGCTCCTGTTGTTAATTTTCGGGTGCAATTCTATACAGGGTGGAAGATCATGTGCATGGCATTGTTTCCCTTTGGGGGAGCTGTTTTAATAAAATGCTCTCCTCCCCAATGGTTTCAATGGTAAGGAAAATACATAAACCAGTTCCAAGATTTGATGTGCTCCTAGTTCTGATGTGAGTGTTGGGGAGTACAGATACAGATTCATTGAGTATACAACCTATGGGTGTGTGTAAACAACAACTGAAAACACATACAGTTATCTGCATGTACACAGGTTTCTACATGAGCTGTACAAAATTAACAAGTGTACACTCTTTCACACAAACACCTGTACATGTGTAGAGATAGCTTGTATTTGCATCCAGGGCAATGTGTTTGTATTTTGTGTACCTATACCTCAGGGGAATAGGAGGACTTTGGATCCAAAGTTTAGCCTGATCCATTTTCAACATGACTCCAGAAGCCCTCCTTTTTGCTTTGTCTGATATTGGAGCAACATTCATAGGGGAGGGGGGCAAAATTTGGATGGAAGCAGAAGTGGCTGGACACTGCTAAGGATGGAAGAATCTATCTAATTTGGTTTTCTCAGCTTCTATTTTTTCCACATTCAGTTCACCACATATCTGCAGCAATCTGTATTTCTTAAGAAAAATCCCCATGAAGGTTGTTCTGCATTTTTGTGTGTATTTCTTACAGACACATTTTGGCCAGCAATATAATGCAATTTTGTATGGTACTTCCACAAATCTACATTTTTTTTGGCACACTTTCCCATAATACGTGCATATTTGTGAACACTGTTTGGATAACTACATCGCAAAATTTGGATCGTATGGGAGGATGGCTATGTGTTGATTATCATATTATACCAGAAAGTGTGAATTTGATAAATTTAGCATTGAATGTGAAATGAATCAAATTTCCACGCCATTCCTACCCTCCACCCATGGATTTCGCTCTCAGTGTGCACCTCTGTATTAAAAGTGCTCTGATTATGTTATAGGGCTGCCTTGACCTCAGTTGGATAAAGACAATGTGGAAGAATGAAGAAGGAAACCAGACAGCAATCAAAGAATTCATCCTTTTGGGATATGGGGATCAGCCTGAGCTACAGCCTTTGCTTTTCTCCCTCTTCCTCATGATTTATATTTTGACGCTAGCAGGGAATTTCCTCATCATTTTGCTGGTTGTGGCTGATCAGCACCTTCAAACTCCCATGTACTACTTCTTGAGTAATTTGTCTTTCCTGGAGATTTGCTATAGCTCCGTCACCTTGCTCAAAATGTTGAGCAATTTGATAACTGGAGAGAGAACCATTTCTGTTAGTGGCTGCATAGCCCAACTATTTTTCTTTGGCTTCTTTGCAGCTATAGAAACATACCTCCTGGCAGCAATGTCATATGACCGCTACCTGGCAATCTGTAAACCCTTACACTATGCCTCCATCATGCATGGAAAGCTCTGTGTTAAGCTCATGGCTGGGCCATGTATTAGTTCTTTGCTGGGCAATGGCATAGTAGCCTATCTGATGGCCCAGATATCCTTCTGTGGTCCAAATGTCATAGACCATTACTTTTGTGACTTGATCCCAATGGAAAAACTCTCATGCAGTGATACAAGCCTGATCGACCTCTTCGCCTTCCTCTTGTGCACATTGTACACCATCACCCCATTCCTGCTGACTCTCATATCCTATGTCTGCATCATTGCCACCATCTTAAAGATCCCATCTGCTATTGGTAGGAAAAAAGCATTTTTGACCTGCTCCTCTCATCTCACTGTAGTTTGCATTTTTTATTCTACAATAATAATCGTCTACATGTTGCCAGACACCCCGACTCTGAGAGATCTCAATAAAGTATTCTCCCTTTTCTACACCATCCTAACTCCCTTGATCAATCCCCTCATCTATAGCTTGAGAAACAAAGATGTTCACAAAGCCCTAAGAACGGTTTGTAGTAGATGGCTATTTTTTGTAAGGAGTCATCTGAATTTGTCAAGGATCTGGCTGAATTCATCCCTTTCCTCAGTGCTTAAAAGTCAATCAGAAGTTTTGAGGCATAGCTGCTGACCTCATCTGGGTGGCCACACCATTTGGTTGTTGAATTCCTTTTGGTGTACTCAAAAATGTTGTTGGGATAATTTTTGCTTTCGGTTCACATTTCTGAGCAACTCTTGTGCTATGACTTTTAGCTTAGCAATGACATGTCAGTTGCTTGCTCTGTAGCTGCTTAGCCCTGTGTTGATGGCAGTAATATGTATAAACAAACAAATGGAATATATCCTTGTGCTTCAAGGCATCATCCCAACATCCACATTTAAACTGGAGCTTCTATCCAGGAGGTTAAGATAAAAATATCCAGTATAGCTTGTCAGTGAATTGTGTGCCTTGGAAAGATGAAGACCTGGAAAGTTAAACAACAAACAAACAAATCCCAGTTGGACACCACATCTGACCTGGTTTGAGTTTGCAGTATGAGGAGAGGTGAGTTTAACTGTTCCACCCATTGCATTTATTATGAACCTCTCTTGCCCTCCCCTTCTGCTGTTGCTGCTAGAATGTCAGAGCAATTTCAGCTGCAGTTCAGCACAGAAACTCAGAGAGGAGCAGTAAGGTTGAGTCTTTATTCAGAGGGAAACATCAGCGAAACTCTGTGGCCAGGTCTAGCCTGATGAATCAGTTGCCAGAAATGAAGATCTGAGCCTCCCACTTCCTCCTAAGATTCCTCCTCAGCTGGCTGCCTTCCTAACCATTGCAAACTCCTTTGAGGAGGGGCTCTCTGTGCCTTTTGTTCTGCTTTATGTAATACCCTCCTTGATCTTGGGGACAGAAGAGGAGGGGAGAAGGAAATAGTGGAACTGGCAGGTTGCTGGGGATCCATCACAGCCTCAGCCTGCTTCTCCTACTTAACTGCCTCACTTTCACTTAACCTGTTGCTTACTCAGCTTCCAACCCATCTGCTCCCCCTTCTTCCTCTGGCCTGTCTTCTGTATCCCACCAGCATTTTCCTGGCTTAGAGCCTTACCACTCTGATGCTTCCTGGGGTGTGTGTGTTCCCCAGCTGTAGCCTCCCACCATTCTTCTTCATCTAGGTAGTCCGTGACACAGAATCACGTATTTTTCTAAGGGTATGGTAGTTTAGGAGAACAATTTTCCTCTGCACTGCAGCAGGTGGGATATATAGGTAGGTACTTTTCCCACCTCTTGAGAAGATAAGACTCCCTGGAAAAGACCCTGATGTTGGGAAAGATCGAGGGCACAAGGAGAAGGGGATGACGGAGGACAAGATGGTTGGACAGTGTTCTCAAAGCTACTAACATGAGTTTGACCAAACTGTGGGAGACAGTGGAAGACAGGAGTGCCTGGCATGCTCAGGTCCATGGGGTCATGAAGAGTTGGACATGACTAAACGACTAAACAACAACAAAAAAGGTAGAGAGAAATTCATTTCAACTTGCATTCCAAGGCAAACTTACCCAATTTCCACATTCTGAAACTGAATGTGGCAAACTGAAATGCAGCCATGTTTCAAAATCCATACATCTCTAGATTCTGTAATGCAGTTCTTAAAGTAATGTGTACAAAAATGCCCGTACAAGTGCCAAGTGTCGAAGTGTGCATATAAATGCATTTATAGTCACAGCCATCCCTTTCTTCTGACAATCACGTTTTATCCTTGTACTATTGTTAACAGATTAAAGATTTCATTGACTATTGGAAGGCAAAAGTCCTTTTACACCCGCCCTTCTTGTTTGCCTTTTTAACGTACAATAAATGATTAGTGGGAGTGTTACAAGTTACTAGACACCCATAAGCAGACCTCAGCTAAGTTTTCTTCATTTTTGACAGTCTTGACTTATTTGTCAACCCCCTACAACCACCCTACAGAACCAGTAAGTTAAATATCACTCAGTTTATTACTCTCAAGGAACAGCAATTAATGTAGACATATCTTTTAGGTTCAGAAGGCATCTTGCACCATCATTTTATTTTATTTTTAACACTCAGAAAATCATCAACTCCCGAAGGTCTTTTTCAGCTTTTACAAAAAGCAGTTTCAGAATTATCTATTTTTTCACTTAGGCCAGAGCCATCCATGTTCCACAGACCTCCTCTGCTACTCGTGCTAAGTCTAGGAACATCACTCAGTATAAGAGCGAAAGACCATAGGTGTCAGGGAACTGCCATCAGCTCAGAGGCGAGAGGTGGAAGGGCAGTTGTGTTATAGGGAGCCTCTGAAGATCTTGTGAAGCAGTTCTTCCCCTGGCGAGGAGGGAAGCCCCGCCTCCAGTGGGGAAGGGGCGCAGGGATCAGAAGATGCTAGGGAGAGCCTCAACACCGAGCCTGAGCAAAGGGGAGGGGAGGCAAGTCCCTCTTTGCCAGCGCCCACGTTGCGCAGAAGGTTTGCACACAGAGAGAGGAGGAGAAGAATGGGGGTCACACGACTGTTATGCTGGGGAAGGTATAAGGACCACCCACTCCCAGATTCTGCCAGTGACTGAGCAGACATGGACTTGTGACGCTCTGCACTGTAAAATAGATTGTACAGATAATAAAGCCTGGAAAAGACAGGTTGGAGTCTTGCCTGTTTACTCTCGAGCAACCACACCATCATCTGACAGCAGGCAAATAATATAAATTTCACACAGGGGTGCCAACTTGCCCTCAGGATTGTGGGTGCCCACTGACACAACATGGATGTGTGACATCACACACACATGCCTGCATGTAGTGTGTGTGACGTCACATGCACTATGTGCAGGCGTGTGTGTGTGACGTTGCACATCCGTGTTGAGGTGGCCTGCGGTGGCGGCTCCTCTTCTCCACAGCCAGCAAGGCACCCTTTTCTGTGGTGAGGGGCTTGGACTTGGAAACAGAGACTTTGCCTCTGCGTCCGAGTCTCCCTTGCTGGCTGGCTGTGGAGGGCGGAGCTGAACTGCTTCTCTCTCAGAGGCAGCACCGCTGCTGCCTGCTGGTTTTTCTCACTGACCTTGGGGGTGCCTGGAGCCTACGGCACCCTGGAGTTGGCTTCTATGATCTCATACGCTCACATTCTTTGTCTGTGAGATTTCATATTTCAAAATCTTACCTACCCTTCCGTTTTCCCTGATGGGACTTAAGGCAGCTTACAGATAAAAGTAAGAACCGTTAACAACATAGAAAAAACGCAATAATTAAAAAAGCAATGAAACATTGATCAAATTAAAACTATATACATGCATAAAAACTTTCAACCCATACAAATCATTACAATGAAAACAGCACAGTACCAGCCCTTTCATTAAAAGCAGTCAGTTCTCAAATGCCTGTTGGAACAGGGAAGTCTTCATGTGCTGGTGCAGGCCAACAAGGAAGGAGCCAGTCTAGCTTCTCTAGGGAGGCAGTTTCAAAGTCTGGGAGCAGCCACTGAGAAGGTCCTCTCCTGTGTCCCTACCAAGCATGCCTGTGAGAGGGGCAGAACTGAGAGAAGGGCCTCAGGATTTGCATGATTAATGCAATGTTGCAGAAATTGCCTTTTTTCTTTCATTTTTTATCTTGGCTCTTCTGCATGAGCTGACAGTGAAGAGTTCCTCTTGGTGGTCATCATCCCCCTCCTTCCACAAGGTGCTCAAGAATAGTTTTCTGTGTGGGGCATTCTGGAGGGTGAAAAGAATGAACCCCATGTCAGCAGAGATAAAAGAAAAGAATGAACCCCATGTCAGCAGAGATAAAAGGAAGCTTTTTGGAAAGAACAATGCCCAGCGCTGTCAGCACAGCCAAACACGTGATAAGCTCCACACTAATGAACTACCAATAATTGATCCGTTATTTGAGGTTCCCTCAAATCTCACCCCACCCCCAAAAAACTTCTGAAGTAAGGACTTTTGCCTCAGTCTTAATTTGAAACATTATTGAGATACAGCATTGGGCTTTTGAGGTACTCAGAATGGAGCATAATCAACTCAAATGGGATTGTGGTACTTTGGGAATAGGCTCTGTGCCAAATCCACACATGCTCATTAGAGCTTCTGAAGTCATCTCTGCCTGCACACAGCATAAATGGGGCATCCACTGATACATCCAGGGCTACCTGAGAGGAATTCTATGATAAAAATGCTGACAATTCTAGTTGTGTGATGGCTCATCAGGAAACTGCAACCCTGTCAATAGACAAATAGCAGTCCACTTTGTATTCTGAGTACGAATATGTTTCAGCCAACAGTGGGGGCTTGGAAATGTTTTAGTGTGGCTGAAACAATTTGCAGATGTCACAGATTACACTTTCTTCAAATGAAGTAGATGCTCCATGGAAGATTTAATATGGGAGTCTCCATTTAGGATTAGAAGGTTGTTTACGTCATAAAAGTTTTTCACACAGCCAAGAATCCAGATGCAAGTTCAACTTCTTACCTCTTTGAAGCTTCTGTAAGAAACTGTTTCAGAAACACTTGGTTTACAAGAGGAACAAGAGAGCTGCAGCTCATTGTTTTTCATCGTAGATTTAGAGAAATCCTCTGCTACTGGTATTAAATCTTGGAAAATTATTCGAGGAAACAGGAGCTGAGTGCAGGTAAGAACTAAAGCGTATGCTTCTATTCTTGACCTCTTTCAAAGTCCTGTCAAACATTAAAAAGCAAAATATCACAAATTGAAATGTTTTGGACATCATGGCAGAAATACAGTAGCATTTGGCTCCTGTTATTTATTTAGGGTGGGATTCTATACACACTTGGTAAGAAGGAAATACATTCCACCGAAGTATGTGAGGTTTATTTCTGAGTTTACATTTAATGTGTCAATGAGCCTTGTGTGTATACACATTAGGGGGTTGGGAAGTCTCATGATCCAAAGCTCAGCCTGATCTGTCCCCAGTACCCAGCACCCTGAATGACTACTTTTTGTCATCTCTGCCATTGAAGCACCAATAATTTAGGAGGGGAAGCGTCAGAGCTTTCCATGACTGGAAGCAGGAGGCCTTTCTGTGTGGACATTGTTCTCCACCTAAGGATCTACCTGTCCACCTGCAGAGAGGGATAATTAAATAATATTGTGATGCCATCAATTAATTAGAAACAACAACAACAACTGTAGTAAACTTTAGCAGTCGATTGTAATCAACGGAGTTACCTCTTATGGTGGGTTACCAGACTCCCTGCAAGGTGGGCAGGAGTCAAATATAGGTTGCCAATGCCTAAGTCAATACCACTTACATTCTGTATTCAATAAAGTTGTGGCCAAAATTCACCCATTAACATTTAAACTTAAATTACGTATCACTGTGTTTTTATTTCCAAGGGGGTGGTTTGTGGCCTTGACGTGCAAGCAAAATCTACCATGTTATGTGTCACTAATATCTTATGTAGTCCTGTAAAAATACATTTTCACTTTTAGACTATACGGGGGGGGGGGGAGTCTTGGCTCTACATTTTTCTCCTAGTATTAATTTAGGTTGCAATTTCGCAAGAAGGGAGTATGTTCCCTTGAACTCTGTGTAGTTTATTTCTCAGTAGACATGTACAGGATCACACAGTCCTTTCATCAAAATATATTCATGGGTTGGACTGCCGCTCATCCGATCCAAATGGATGAGCTATGTCTTCATTCAGTAAAAGTTGTTCCTTTCCATTGATTTCAATGAAAATGAAATGAAATATTCTAGCTCCTGGGCTGGGGTATTTCCCTCTGTATTCTGGTGTACATACAGCATGTGTTTCTATGGATGATGGCCATGGTGAAATGGGAGGGCTTTAGATTCAGTTACCGTATTTTTCGCCCCATAGGACGCACCTAGTATTTTGGGGGGGAAATAAAGGAATCCCCCCCTTTATTTCCCCCCCCAAAACCAGGTCAGGGAAACCGAACCAGGTCGAGGAACAGCTGCTCCTCCCTGCTGTCCCCCGAGCTTGTGGGGCTGGCCGATGTCTGCCCGGCGCGCGGGGCGCTCTGCTTCAGGGTGCCCCGTGCGCCGGGCGGCAGGCTGCTATCCACACCGTGGGGAGCCCTGCGGGGAACTCCTGCAGGGCTCCCCACGCTGCGGATGTCTGCCCGGCGCGAGGGGCGCTCTGCTTCAGGGTGCCCCTCACGCCGGGCAGCAGGCTGCTATCCTCAGTGTGGGGAGCCCTGCGGGGAACTCCTGCAGGGCTCCCCACGCTGCGGATGTCTGTCCGGCGCGAGGGGCGCTCTGCTTCAGGGCGCTCCTCGCGCTGGGCGGCAGGCTGCTATCCGCAGCCTAGACAGCCCTACGGGAACTCTCACAGGGTTGCTTAGGCTGTGGATGTGTTCCCTGAGCGCCGGGCGCTCTGCTTTCAGCGCGCCCGGCACTGCGGGAAGCAGGCTGCTATCCGCAGCCTAGACAGCCCTGCGGGACCTCCCGCAGGGTTGCCTAGGCTGCGGATGTGTTCCCGAAGCGCCGGGCGCTCTGCTTTCAGCGTGCCCGGCGCTCCGGGAAGCAGGCTGCTATCCACAGCCTAGACAGCCCTGCGGGAACTCCCGCAGGGCTGCCTAGGCTGCGGATGTCTTCCTGAAGCCTGGAGAGCAAGAGGGGTCGGTGCGCACCGACCCCTCTCGCTCTCCAAGCTTCAGCGAAAGCCTGCATTCGCCCCATAGGACGCACCCAGATTTCCCCTTCATTTTTGGAGGGGAAAAAGTGCGTCCTATAGGGCGAAAAATACGGTATCCCCAGTACAGCCATCCCATAATGCCTCCTTTCTGCCCTCTCCACTATTGCAGCAATAGGAGTGGATGATGGAGACCTGAAGAAGTTTCCATTGCTCCAAGGAAAGGGTTCCATGGATAGATTCCTGCCCCATTTTTGGTTCTACTTCTTTGTCTGCAGAGAGAGGGAGGACTGTAAAATCCAATAGCTCCAGAGATGCTATACAATGAATCAGTAGAAATATCTCTGTAGCAGACTGCTATGGGGGTGATCAAAATCTGCCATGTGAGTTATCCACACCCCCAATCCTATTTTATGTACTCCCGCCTTTTGAGTGGCACAACGGGTCTGTAGTGTTTCTCAGCTTCAGAGTCCCATAGAAAATGCTAGCAAAAGCTCCAGTTAAGTGTACTAGATACTGCACTAAAATAAACGGTCCTTATTCTGTTTTAGGACTCTGTTGACCACAGATTGATTAAATCAATGTGGAACACAGAAGAAGGAAACCAGACAACTATCAAAGAATTCATCCTCTTGGGTTTGGGGAATCGTCCTGAGCTGCAGCCTTTCCTTTTCTCCCTCTTCCTCATGGTTTACATCTTGACATTAACTGGTAATTTTCTCATCATTTTGCTTGTTGTGGCTGATCAGCACCTCCACACACCCATGTATTTCTTCCTGGCCAATTTGTCCTGCCTGGAGTCTTGCAATAGCTCAATCATCCTGCCCAAAATGTTGATCAATTTGATAACTGAAGAGAAAACAATCTCTGTGAATGGATGCATAGCCCAGTTTTACTTATTTGGCTCTTGTGCAGTTGTAGAAACGTATCTCCTGGCAATAATGTCCTATGACCGCTATGTGGCAATATGCAGACCCTTGCTGTATGTTTCTATTATGAACAGAAGACTATGTTTTCAGCTTATAGTTGCAACATGGATTACTGGTATGTTGATTAATTGCATAGTGATATACCTATTAGCACAATTACATTTATGTGGACCCAATGTCATAGACCATTACTTTTGTGACCTGAACCCAATGGAAAAACTCTCTTGCAGTGACACTAGCAGCATTGAGCTCTTCACCGTCCTCTCGGCCTTCTTTTCCACTGTCACCCCATTCTTGTTGACTCTCACATCCTATGTTTACATTATCACCACCATCCTGAAGATTCCATCTGCTATTGGGAGGAAAAAAGCGTTTTTGACCTGCTCCTCTCATCTCATTGTGGTTTGCACTTTTTATGGTTCAATAATCATTGTCTACATGTTGCCAGACACCCTGACTCTGAGAGATCTCAATAAAGTATTTTCACTCTTCTACACCATCCTAAATCCCTTGATCAATCCTCTCATCTACAGTTTGAGAAACAAAGAAGTTCACAAAGCCTTAAAGTTTGTATTTAGTAGATTAAGTGTTTATGCAAGGCTTTACTCAATTTTCTCCCTTTAAGTTCATCAAAAACTGAAGATACAGAATCATGGTTTGTGAGAATAATATGTGAGAGACTGCGTAGTGTAGTGTAGTGTAGTGTAGTGGTTAAAGAAAGGGTGTTACAGAAAAAAGGATTCCACCAACCTAAAGTTCCCTTCTGCTATGGGGGGGGGGGGGAGAGAAGCCTTTTTGACCTGTTCATCTCTTTGTGTCTTACATTTTTTAAATACTGTACTATTGCCATTTTTAAAAAAAGCATTTGACTGAATTCACCCCTGTCCTTTATGTTTCAAAACTACTAAAACATTTTGGGGCATATATTTTGGATTCTGTTGGGGTGACTAGAGTACTCCATTTAGTTGTATGACTTCTCCTCTGTTTATTTTCACTATGTCACCTGTTGCGGATGGGCTTGTTTATCTGACTATGCTTTCAGTTGTTATTTCTGACTAGCTGCTGTGTTATGGCTGTTATCTTGGCAATAAAGTGTTGATTTGATGTATTAAATCAAATGAAAGTAGGTAATTTCCTCCTTATCTCCTTACCCTGAGTAGATGGCCATAATAAGTACAATGGCTGTAATATGTGTAATCTTTGTGCAAGCACATCAGGATAAATGCTCAATAAACAGATTTTGTGCTGGATCCTTTAGATTTATCTGTGTCTGTTTCTAGATGTGTAAAGGGGACAACCTACAGCTGTGTCTACAGATTACCCTGGCAGCAACCAAAGGGGCATGATCTATGCTGCTTCCTGCATTTCTTTCCATCATGCCTAGCTATGGAGTAATATGTTTCTTGTAGTCTATTTCTGTGAACTGTGTTCAGCTGCATACAATAATATATCCTATTCCGTCTGCTCAGACTTATGTGTGCATTGCTTTTGTTATTCTTGCCATCCTTCAATCAAGCCTGCAATCCTCACCCTCAAGCATCCATATTGCCTTCAAATCCCCAAAGGACCACTTCCTTAGGCAAAACCATCTGACCTTGGAAGAAAACACTGCCTACTATTTAAAGTAATTGATGTAATCAATGATGTAACACCATTCTTTTCGTTTCAAAGGCCATTCATTTCAATGCAAAGGGAACACAATTTAAATTGGGGAAATAACGCTATCGATTATGCTTAAAACCCTGCACACCAGCAACAGCAAATACTAATTGGTATTCACTTGATTGATTTCTATTCCGAATATGGGGCAAATAAGCAAGCTTCATCACTTTCCTCTTCAGTTTCCGTTTCTGTTTTTGTTCTGAATTCTCTAACATCCCTACCTATAGATGTTCTAGGTCACAATTTACCCAGATGGAGATAGTAGTCCACAGAGGAGGAATTAATATTGGGATCCCTGTTGGGTTTAAGAAGTTGCTTGCATCATACATGTTTTCCACGCAGCTAGAAAATCAGCAGTAAGTCTCCAGGCTCACTTCCTTTTACGTTTTTGCAAGAGGCAGTTTCAGAGACACTCAGTTGCATGGTGTTGTTCATCACACAACCTCTGCCAGCAGCACTAACTCCTGGAGCATAATCCAACAGTAAATGGGTGCATGTAAGTACTAACGCCATATGCTTTCATCAAAGCCCTGCCTAAGCCTCAGAACTGAGATATCAGATATCCAAGAATTTTAGACTGAATAAGACACGTGGCATTTGGCTCCAATTATTAATTTCTATTGAAATCATTTACACATTTTTCAAACAGGGAATAACTTTCGTTGAATTTTCTGCAGTGGTGTTTCTGAGTAGTCATGTATAGGTTTGCACAGTACTGTCCCCAAAATATGTGAATACCACTTCATTAAAACCATTGGTTCTTGTTATGTTGTAGGGTTGTGCTGACCTCCAGTTGATTAAAGCAATGGGGAACACAGAAGAAGGAAACCAGACAGCAATCAGAGAATTCATCCTCCTGGGTTTTGAGAATCTGCTTGAGCTGCAGCCTTTCCTTTTCTCCTTCTTCCTTGTGATTTACATCTTGACACTAACTGGGAATTGTTTCATCATTTTGCTTGTTGTGACTGATCAGCACCTCCACACACCCATGTACTTCTTCTTGGCCAATTTGTCCTGCCTGGAGACTTGTACCAGCTCAGTCATCCTGCCCAAAATGTTAGCTGATATGATATCTCAAAAGAGAACCATCTCTTTAAATGGGTGCCTAACCCAGTTTTATTTCTTTGGCTCTTTTGTAGCTATAGAAACATATATCCTGGCCGTGATGTCCTATGACCGCTATGTGGCAATATGTAGACCTTTGCTGTATGCTTCCATCATGAATGGAAAACTATGTTGTCAGCTTATGGCTGGGACATGGACAAATGGTCCATTCTTTAATGGCATACTAGTAGGTCTCCTGGCTCAGTTATACTTCTGTGGGCCCAATGTCATTAATCATTACTTTTGTGACCTCGCCCCAATTGAAAAACTCTCATGCAGTGACACTAGCAGGATTGAACTCTTTACCCTTTTCTCGGCCTTCTTTATCACTGTCACCCCATTCTTGTTGATTCTCATATCCTACGTTTGTATTATCAGTACTATCCTGAAGATTCCATCTGCTGTTGGGAGGAAAAAAGCATTTTTGACATTTCCCCTTTGTTATTTATCTCGGTTCTGGAAGTGCTATTGAATATGATCAGAGGGGACCGGTTGGTGGAAGGAATTCAGGTCGGACAGAAACAATACAAATTAAAAGCTTTTGCAGATGACCTGGTTTTGACCTTGCAGGAGCCAGAGTCTAGTACGAAAAGAGTATTACAACTGATTAATGATTTTGGTCGGGTGGCTGGATTTAAATTGAATAAACAGAAAACTAAAGTTTTGGGGAAAAACTTAACAGATACAGAGTCAGAACGGTTTCAGAAAGAGACAGAACTTAATGTGGTTAAAAAAGTAAAATACCTAGGGGTAAACATAACATCCAAAAACCTAAGTCTATTTAAGGATAACTATGAAAAATGCTGGGCAGAAATTAAGAGAGACTTAGATAGTTGGTCAAAATTGAAACTTTCTTTGTTAGGCCGAATTGCTGCTATTAAGATGAATGTATTGCCAAAGATGTTGTTTTTGTTTCAAACACTTCAGGTTTTGGACAAGACGGAGTGCTTTCAGAAGTGGCAAAGAGATATTTCTAAGTTTGTCTGGCAGGGCAAAAAGCCCAGAATTAAGTTTAAGATATTAACCGATGCGAAAGAAAGAGGGGGCTTTGCCCTGCCAGATTTAAAGTTGTATTATGAGGCCGCAGCGTTCTGCTGGCTAAAAGATTGGCTACTTCTTGAAGACACTGACGTGTTGGATTTGGAAGGGTTTAACAATGCTTTTGGATGGCATGCATACTTATGGTATGACAAGGTTAAAGCAAATAAGGCCTTTAAGAACCATATTGTCAGAAAATCACTGTTTAATGTCTGGACAAAATATAAAGACTTGCTGGAAAATAAAACTCCAAGGTGGCTTTCACCTTTGGAAGCTAAGGCCCGAAAAAGACCCAATATGGAGGCCAAATGGCCTAAATATTGGGAAATATTAGAAAAAGATGGAGACAATTGGAAATTGCAGAGTTTGGAGAAAATGAAGGATAAAGTGCGAGATTGGTTACACTACGCTCAGATTAAAGAAGTTTTTAAAAATGATAAGAAACTAGGGTTCCAGGTGGAGAAATCGAAACTAGAAACAGAATTGTTAGAACCAAAGACTAAGGTACTTTCAAGGATGTATAACTTGCTGTTAAAATGGAATACACAAGATGAAATGGTCAAATCGGCTATGATAAGGTGGGCACAGGACATTGGCTATAATATCATGTCTGAGGACTGGGAAAGGTTGTGGAGTACTGGATTGAACTTTACTGCATGTAATGCTTTGAAAGAAAATGTAATGAAAATGATATATAGATGGTATATGACCCCAGTCAAACTTGCAAAAATTTACCACCTGTCTGATAATAAGTGTTGGAAATGTAAAGAGACCGAAGGAACATTCTTCCATCTCTGGTGGACTTGCCCTAAAGTGAAGGCGTTCTGGGAAATGATTTATAATGAACTGAAAAAGGTATTTAAGTATACCTTCACTAAGAAACCAGAGGCCTTTCTTTTGGGTATTGTCGGCCAAGGGGTGGTAAAGAAGGATTGGACATTTTTCATGTATGCAACAACAGCGGCAAGGATACTTCTTGCAAAGTACTGGAAAACTCAAGATCTACCCACACTGGAAGAATGGCAGATGCAACTGATAGACTATATGGAACTAGCTGAGATGACTGGCAGAATCCGTGACCTGGGAGAAGAGAGGATGGAGGAGGATTGGAAGAAATTTAAGAACTATTTACAAAAACATTGCAATTTGAGTGAATGCTAAGCAGGATGCTAGATCATAAATAAATTGAGCACCACTAACTTAGATGTCTTAAGAAAATAAGTGAGATTGAGAAAATATAACTCTTTTTGAGAATTATAAGATTATGAATATATAGAAGGGATATAAGAATGCAAATAAGTTAACAAATTGCTGGTAAAAAGTTATAACGCTGAAAGTGGGAGCGGGAGATGTGAGGAAGTCAAAAAAAAATGTGAAAGTTTGTTAAGATATTTGTTACAATGTCTGTTACATTTATTTTTATTGTAAACTCTAATAAATATTATATATATAAAAAAAAGCATTTTTGACCTGCTCCTCTCATCTCATTGTGGTTTGCACTTTTTATGGTTCAATAATCATTGTCTACATGTTGCCAGACACCCCGACTCTGAGAGATCTCAATAAAGTATTTTCACTCTTCTACACCATCCTGAATCCCTTGATCAATCCTCTCATCTACAGTTTGAGAAACAAAGAAGTTCACAAAGCCTTAAAGACTCTATGTGGTAGATTGACAGTTCATGCAAGACTTTGCTCCCCTCCATCCTTTAACCTTATCAGCCGTTGAAGATCCTTGGTCATGGCTTACGAGAGTAAGATGTGAGAGGCTTTGTAACAGAGTGTTTACAGGAAGGCTGTTTACAGAAGAAAAGTTCCACCATCCTCAAAAAATACTCATCTTCTAAACCCTTTTTTGTACTGCTCTTCTCATCCCGCTATGGCTTGTATTTTTTGTGGCACCGTAATAATTCTCCAGATGTTTCCCAACACCCAAATTCTGAGACAGCTTAGTAAAGTATTCTGCACTGTCCTGACTCCCTTGAACAATTCCCTCATAAAAACCTAAGAGCTGTTTGTAGCAGATTACTATTTATTGCAAGGATTCACCTGACTCAATCCCTTTCCTTACGTTTAAAAGCTGATCAAAAGTTGTGAGGCATAGCTGCTGAACTACTCCATTCAGTTCCTTTGATTCTATATGGGTTGCTAGCATTATCGCTTGTTGTGAGTCAGTTTATCTGACTGTACCTTCATTTCTTATTTCTTACTAGCTCTTGTGTTATGGCTTTTGGCTGAGCAACAAAGTGTTGGTTTATGTATAAAACCAATACAGTGTAGGCCATCTGCGTAATAAGGAAAATCCCTGGATCCCACCTTATCTTCAGAGCCCTGAGTAGATTGCTGTAATATGTGTAAATGAACAAAAGGAGGGGCTGCCTGGGCTTGTATATCCCAACACCCACACTGACATTGGAACTTCATTCAGCGGTTTAATCTTCTGCCTCATATTAGATCACTCTACCTTCCACTGCCAGGCAAATACATAATATTTTAAAAAGAAAATATCACACTTTTAATCTGTGAAGGAAGCCCTTTATGATTTCTACTCTAATCTTGCTTTTGATTTATTATGGATTTATAATTGTTTTTATTGTTTCTAGTTTAATTACGCTTACAAGCCAGTTTTGAGAATGTTTATATGCAGCTTAACTATGACACAAACATTTGTCTTCCCTGTTCTCATTCTCTGGTCCACCCTACTGCCATAATGAATGCAGTGGATGTTTCAACATAAACCACAGCCAGGTGAACTGCATAATTTTTAGAGTTCTTTGCAAGTGGCCCCTCAGAATTTCCCATGCTATGGGGAAATCATCAAGTTTCTTCAGGGTTAGAAGAAAATGTTCCTCCAGAGTAGGTCTCACCTTTGTAGTGGCAGTAGCAAAGCTTCTTTCTGAATGGTTTTTGCTGCCAGTGTACCGGCAGCTTGACCACCATTTTGCATCAAGCTTAGCATCATTTCCCCTCCCATTAGTTGTAGACATGCTTAAACATGCAAATGACTAAGAAGGTTGCAAAAAGAGTACTTGAAAGGGAATGGCCATAGTGGGAAATGATGTGCATATTTTATTCCTACTATACCCTAAAGTGAAACACAAGGCAACACATTCATGGACCAGCCCACAATATATTGCTACCTGAGGCAAAAGACAATATGGTGTCCCTTCATTCCAAATAGAGACTGGATTGGCATCTTAACCTTCAATGCTGGCATTACCCCGAAGGCAATTCAGATTTGGGGGCATGGAGAGCTTTTCATTTAGTGCTTTGATATGGCTTTCTCTTCTGCAGCATTTGCTGCTTAAGGCAGGCAACTCACGCTGACCAAGTGATCAGGCAGTGAGGCAAACAGCCCAGGCTATACACTCATGCATGAACATTCATGAGTCTCCTTATGTGATGCATAGTGACACCACCAATGCATTTGTTTGGGTTGGCAGAGAGCTAGAAGGGGAGTGAGCAAGCAGCAGCAAGACACCGAGGAGAGTTATGTCTGTGCCATGCAGCCTGTCCCACATACTGTCACTATTTTGCAAGTCGGATTGTAGCCCTTATCAGAAAACTAAATGTAGTCTTGCATAATTCAAGCGGAATAAAGTGTCTTAGTGCCCATGCCCTAGCATAAGCAATCCACATAAAACACACCCAGAGACTGTGCAGTGATGGGGAAAGAAACTGAAAAGTGTGGGAGGAATGAATGATTAACAGGAAGATGTGTAAATACCTTGGAAGCAAATCAGGATGAATGTTCATTGCCTTATAACTGCCCCACAAACAAAACAGAGCCAAACTGGTTAATAAAAGTGGGGTGTAGTCTAACCTCTGTCTATTGATTCCTAATAGACTGCTACTGTCTTGTTAACTGCAAATTACAAAATGTATTTGTTTGACTGTAACTTAGTAGCTGAACTATGCTCATCATAATAAAGAATGATGGATTGTCATTGACTTATTGTTTATTAAAAAATATATTCTTCTGTACCACTGCCTTTTTCGTGCGCAGCCAGCTTCCATTAAGGAAGTAAAAACCCTTAACAAAAATTAAATCATCAACTTTAAAAGCAAACATCTGGAAAAACTGAGACAGGCACTGAACATCCTGAAGTAGAGATTGGCATGATCATGGAGAAAGGCCTCACTCACATCTCAACCAGCCATTCCTCAGCCACCCTTGTGGCACAAGTGGATCCCCAGAAGATCCCAGGGAGTGAACAAGTTGGTATGAGAGGAGGTATCCTAGGCTCGTGCCATTTCAGCTAAGACTTGGAGGTTCTTGAAGTTTCATAGCCCACTTCCAAGTATTTTAAAGTTGAGTGCCTGTGTCAAGCTCTAGGTGTGGAGGCAGGAGCTAAGGCAGTGAGTTCCAGAGCAGAGATGGAAATGTGTGCATTAACAATGGTCCAGAGGATATGGAGAGAGTTGTATAGTCACTGACAGCTCCTCCTTTACTTTCTCATTTATTGAAGCCGAGTCATTGCTTGCAGCTAGATTTCCCTCCTGCCATTGAATAGACCCTCCCACCCCAGTAGATCATGAGCAATAGAAGCATTTGGTAGGCAAATGGAGGCTTCTATTGAAACACTTGGATTCCCATGTGGTCTGCTGCTCCCTTTGCTCCTGAGGCCAATTGACGAAGAGAACTGGAGATCAAAGCAGTATAGGGTAGGAGGAGTTATTGGTGGGAGCCCTAGAAAGGGTATTTCAGGTCACCTTTAGATCTTCAGCTGGAACAAGGGTCTCCATGGGGCCCAAGCCCCTTCTTCCAAAGAGGTCCCTTTATAGTTTAGGTAAGACAGGAACCTGACATTGTTCTAAAAGAAGCAGAGGTGTGCGGGGGTAGACTGCCCCAGAACTGCAGCACATGTTGCCTGCAATTAGAGGACAAACAAGCTTGCACTCATTAGACATTCCATCTTTGCCTTTCAGAGTCATACTTTTGTTGAAATGTTAAATTGTGAGCTGTCCTGAGATCTATGGGTATAGGGTGGTATACAAATTTAATTAATTAATTAATTAATTAATTGGGAAACCTGTTAATTTTCTGTAGGTGAGCTGGAGCCCAGCAATATTTCCTGTGCTGATGACTATAAATTGGGACAAGCAACAGCCTTAAATAGAAGGGAGAAGGATTAGATCACTATGTCCATTGCAGCATTCAATACACGGCAACATATTTCAAAGAGACAAGTTTCAGAGAAAGGTGTGAAGTGCAGATGGAGGACCACACAATCAAGTAACTTGGCTAGCACCAATTGCAATTCAGCTTTCATCCTCCCTTTCAGATTAAATCCCATCCGTTCAGTATATACTGTATAGTGGATGTCCTTGAACCATGTGAAATTTCTTGCTTCTACCTGAGAATACTCAGGAAATATTGGAGGACATCCTGCAAAATCAAACTCTGCATGTAAAATCTCTCTGTCTTCTTGTAAAAAGCAAACATTACTCTGGCTTTCCATAGAAATGTCCCAATATGTGTCGATTAAAATACACACACATGAACAGACATGAGCACAGACATGCCAGATACAATTTTAATTTTATTACTTTATTTTATTTAAATATTGTTTTTCCTCCCCTATGTTTTTAGCTGTTATTATTTTATCTGTAAGACACCTTGAGTCTTTGTCAGGGGAAAGGCAGGATATAAATAAATAAATATACTAAAAATATTATTAATATATTGATGTAACTAACATGCAATCCTGTACATGTATAATCAAAATCCCCAATGACTTTAACAGGACTTACTTCCAGAGAAGTGTGCACAGGATTGGATCCTTCCAGAACAATCCTATGCATGTGTATAGAAAAGGAATTTCTATTGAAATCAGTGGAGATTACTCTGAAGTAAATTGGCATAAGATTGAAATCTTGATGACACAGAACATAACCACATAGTGGTGATGAATAAGAGTTGAACGAGAGATTGAAATGGCACAGCGATATGGCCATTTAGGCTGGCATTTGAAATTCCATTAAATTTTTTCATATTGGTTTGGTTCAGTGGTAGGGAATGAATGGCCCATTAGATATTGTTGGGCTAAAACCCTTACCATCTGAGACCATTTTGGCTAACAATATCTAGAGACCCTCTGTCCTTTAGCATTATAGAAATGGAGGCCAATTCAGGAGGTAAATGCAAGTAATTGTTGTTGTTCTTTCAATAGCCATGGAAAATACACATTTTACAATTTAAAAAATCATGCTTTATTTCATATCTTCACCAACTACAATTATCCATAATAATTGTGATTATGGATTAACAGATCCATGAAAATACCGATCAGATCCACCTGCTGAAAAGTGTGCCACAACAACTTCAGAAGTCAAAAAATATGCTGGAGAACTGAATTGCAATATGCACATTTGGCTCAGACTGCTTTACTGAGGTATTTGCAAATGTGAGATCCTCACATCCCATTAATGGCAAATCCTTTCTCAACCCTTCATCTATGTGTATTTCTGCATACTTCACCAGATCCAGCACAACATTGCGAAGCTACAAAACTCTGCTGCTGAATTTTCTGACAGATCTGAACAGCGCTTCCTTCACCTCCCTATTTCTCAAGCTGTATATGAGGGGGTTCAGCATGGGAGTCAGGATGGTGTAGAACAGAGAAAACATTTTGTGTAGTCTCTTCAGTGTTTCTGTTTCAGGGACTATATAGACAAGGAATATTGACCCATAGAAAAGTGACACAACAATCAGATGAGAAGAGCAGGTGGAGAAGGCCTTTTGCTGCGCTACCTTGGATTTAATTTGCAAGACAGTGGAAATAATGCAGCTATAGGAGGCCAAAGTTATTAGAAAAGGGGGTAATGTCACCATCAGCCCTAGTATAAAAACTGCAGTTCTTACTATGTGAGTATTGCTACAAGAAAGGTTTGCCACAGGATATACATCACAAAAGAAATCATCAATTTCATTGGGCCCACAAAATGTGAGCTCTACCATGAGAGATGTTATGATAGTGTTGGTTAACAGACCACTCATCCAAGAAGTGAATGCTAACTGGAAGCAGAGTCTACCATTCATAATGGCTGAGTAGTGCAGAGGTTTGCATATTGCCAAATACCGGTCATAGGACATCATGGCCAGAAGATAACATTCCGTAGCTGCCAAGAAACCAAAGAAATAATATTGTGTGATGCATCCCATAATGGATATGGACCTATCCCCAGTAAGGAAACTGACCAGCATCCTGGGGAGGATGGTGGAAATGTAGCAAGTCTCCAAGAAGGACAGGTTCATGATGAAGAAGTACATGGGGGTTTGAAGATGCTGGTCAACCACAACCAGAAAAACAATTAGGAGGTTTGCAAGAAGCGACAAAGCATAGATGGCAAAAAACAATACAAAGAGGAAGATTCGCAGTTCAAGGAGATTACCAAATCCCAGAAGGATGAATGTTGTAGGGCTTGACATATTTTTCTTTATTTCTGTTTGATGATGAATCTCAACATCATCCTGAAATACAATTTGACAAGTTATAGTGAGCTTAGACACCATCTCCTCCTGTTTCACCATCCACTGATGTTCGAATCTAAAGTTGGCAGGATCCAGTTATCCAGTATGGTTTTCACATGCTGTATTATTTTCAAAATAATGGTCATGGAGTATCATGTGTTTTAAAAGCTCTGCCATTAACCTACTTCTTTTACTTTGAAGCACTTCTTGCACAGAAAGGGTTAGAGTTAGGGCCAGTGAGAAGGGCTGATTTGCAGAGGTGAGGCATTTGGAGAAAAGGATAGTGCTTAACCATTTCCTACCTGTGGCTTTCCCCTGTTTCCTCCCTGAAACTAGGCAATATTCCCAAAGCTGGGATTCCAGAACTATGTTGCTGCCCTTCCCACTAGGGATAGTGATGTAATGAGAAAGTAAGACTGTACAATCCTGAGACGGGATTGTATCTCCTTCAGAAGTATGAGGGAGGGGGATACTGTTTTGGGTGCTTCCAGGTGATACAAAATATTTTCCCTGGAAGTAAACCTACACAATGGAAAATCACCAGACTGTAAAGCAGGCATGGCCAAACTTGGCCTTTCAGATGTTTTGGGACTACAACTCCCATCATCCCTAGCTAGCAGGACCAGTGGTCAGGGACGATGGGAATTATAGTCCCAAAACATCTGGAGGGCCACATTTGGCCATGCCTGTTGTAAAGATTGCTTTGCGGATCACCTAGTCCACCACCTCCCCTTCAATCAGGAAAAGATCTGCAATGCAGATGTTACAAAGTGTGTGTCTGAACTCATGTGTGTGTCCAGCACTCATATGTTTTCCAACATACACTCCAAACAGGTTTAGGATCTTCTGTTGAAGTTAAAATGTGCTTTTGCTGTGAATATGTGTTTCTACCCTTAATTGTATGCCCCAAGATGTTCATGCACCAGAGGAAGGAAGAAAGGTTGGTTTATTGCATGAAATGAAAGGGACAGTTTCATTAGTTTACCCTGCCCAGTTGGTAGTTGAAAGGACATGACCCTAGTGAGAAATGACTCACTTGTTTCCTGAATCAAAAGTTTACCTTAGAGTAAGGGAATGTTTTCTGTGTGGAACACCATACTTTCCTACAGGATGTTGTAATCAAACTTTGCTGGTGACACAGTGTGCTGGGTGATGATATTCACAGTATTAGGAGACACACTGTTACACAGGATGCAAGCACAGCACCGACGAAAGATGTGTGCCTGGTCTGTGCGTAAATAATAGAGGATAGACCAGGATTTCCCATGGCAGTCTGGTTTTTTTAAAATTTGTAAATAAATAAATAAATAAATAAATAAATAAATGGCTTTGCATACTGCTTGATTGTAAGAAAACCTCAGCAGTTTACAAAAGCATGAAATAAAACATTAAAATTATCTGTAAAACAGCTCAAAGCAGGTATTTAAAAACAGTGAAAAGATGACTGAAATCATCAATAGCTAAAAAAGAAGACACATTTGTTTTTGCTACATATCTGAGGAGGCTTGGCTAAACAAAGAAATTTTAGGCAGGCATTGAAAAGAGTATAGCGCAGATACCTGTCAGATATCAGTAGGTTGGGCATTCCAAAGTATAGCCGCTGCTCTAGATTTCTTACACTATTGATTTCTTACAAATGTGGAACACATGTTCTTTAGCACCATCAACAGTGCACATTGCACAATGCTAAATGTTCAAGTTGGTACATATGTACCGCTATGGAATAGCTCTTATTTCACAGTTTCTTTTCATGTTTAGCTGAAATCTTTTTCCCTGTAATTTCTTTTGGTCCTACATTTTGGAACAACGCAGAGCAAATCTGCTCCCTCGTCTCTGTGTTATACCTTTAAACATTTGAAGAGAGCTATCACATCTTCCCTGCTTTTTTTTACAGGCAGCATTCAACCACATGTGTACCACAGGACTTCTAGTCAATCACTTGGAGTGAGTGCTCAACATACTGTAGCCAGGCAATAGCCAACCTTTTCTTTTTAGGCTGGAATTGGAGAATGAAATAAAATGTGCCTGGTGTGATGTAGCTATGGGGGAAGGAGAAGAAACTCTATTAATACAATCGCTATTGTATTAACATTTACATTATTTTCATTATTTTAACTCTGAGCTCCTAGTCCTGGAGTTGTTTTCTGTGAAATTCAAAGTGTTGCCTCCAATGTTCCAAAGAGTTTAAAATTAATTGCTTCAGTAAAATATCTCATTTCGTATGCTTGTCAACTCTATGACTTTCTTAATAAACTTAATAAACTTGAGGACTGAGCAACACTATTATTTTGTACAATAATAAAGCGAGAAAAAAGAAAGAAAGAAAGAAAGAAAGAAAGAAAGAAGAAAGAAAGAAAGAAAGAAAGAAAGAAAGAAAGAGGAAGGTACATTAAGTAATCCCACAGTTCCAAATACAACACATGGAGATGAAAAGCTAATGCATAAATATTTACCTCAAAAATGATTATATTTCTAGGTGGAATTTCTGATGTGTTAGATTCAGGTTCCATCACTAGAAGACAAGTCTCTGTTTTGCTGCTTCTCTATCCTAACAATCTTTGCTTCAGGTGGATATTGTGGAGTCATGCTTCCTTAGAATAGCAGAATCCCAGTGTGCTCTTCTAAAAGCTCCTCATTTGTCTTGCTTCTATTTATTAGGAAAGTATCAGCAGATGCACTTATTCAAATATGCTTAAATGATCAAGCACAAATGTTTCTGTAGATGGATACTTGCAGTTACTGGGGGGATGGCACTGATCAATTTTTTTTTCTATGCTTGGCTCTATGTATCAGTAATTCTGGGAGTTATGCCAAACATCTTAAACTATTAGCATGGTAAGGCTCACATTATAGGATATCAACGATACTCCAGCCAAATGAACTGGAAAAATGTTCTCAGATGCGGAAAGTTACAAGTTCAGTCATGTCAGGGGAAATTAATTTTACTGATTACATGTTACTCTCCCAAAGCCTGGTCTTGATATAACAAAACAGATTTGTTTTCTTTAAAAAATATATATTTGCAAATATAACAATATGAC
The DNA here is from genome assembly GCF_964106645.2 of Podarcis pityusensis. NCBI lineage: Eukaryota > Metazoa > Chordata > Lepidosauria > Squamata > Lacertidae > Podarcis > Podarcis pityusensis. The sequence continues at coordinate 28,138,315 of NC_138038.1, forward strand.
TAGAAGGAAAATATAAAGATAGCAGCACCTGACATTGACAATAAGCATATTATACCAATTCTAATATAAATAGATTAACATACACAGTCCATGTATCCAAAAAGTTATCTAAACAAGACTGACAATTAGGAGCTTTGTGCTTAATCATAAGAGGGACAATGAGGTCTTCAGACCACTGTGTAGTAGATGGTGGATGTTTGTCCTTCCAACCTTGAAATATACGTCTCTGATCCAGCATAAGAGTTTCCAGAATCTACTTCTGCTGTCCACTTGCATCCTCTCCCCAGGGACGAAGGTGGCACTGTGGTCTAAACTACTGAGCCTCTTGGGCTTGCCAATCATAAGGTCGGCATTTCGAATCCATGCAATGGGTTAACTCCCATTGCTTTGCCCCGTCATTTGTTGTCGAAAGCAATCATGGTGCAATATAGAGTTTAAATTTGTAAAAATTATGGGTCCATCTCACAAGAAGCTACATGTGTTTCACAATTACAAAATCTTTCTGTATGCTTCACCAGATCCATGAAGACATCCATCAGATCCATCTACTCAGAATAATGCCACAACAACTGAAGAAGTGGAAAAACTGGTAAACAGCTAAACTGCAATTGACATATTAGAACTAAAAGTTTTGGATCAGGAAATCTTAATGATGACTTTGACATATATAGTTTCCTCAGACATCATCAAACATCCTTGATAATGTCAAATTCTTTCTCAGGACTTCCCCCACGTTTCTGTATCCTTCAATTTCTCTATCAAGTCATTTTGGAGCTATGAAACTCTATTGCTGAATTTTCTGACAGATTTATTTTATTTTTTTTTAAAATCATATTTATTAAAATTTCCAATAATAACAGAATAAAGAAGATAGAAAAGATAAAGAAAAGAAAGAAAGAAAAGAGACCAATTTTAAACCCTTATTTTCATAACCTTCTTTCTGGGACTCCCTCCTTCCCCTCCCGACTGTATTCCCCTTTCCCTACGTTGGTTCCACAAGTTCTCATTCCCAATTTAACCTAATATGTTATGCCTAAGAGCCAATTTAAGTTGCAATCTTAACATCACTCCTCACCTTTAACAAAATAGAACAAAGATTTTTTTCCCCCAAAATCTACCCCGTTTCCTTCCACGAATTCCCCCTTTTTTTTTTTTCCAAAACATATTAAATCAAAATACCAAAGTTATATAAAGAAAATAAAAAATAAAAGATAGAAAATAGAAGAAGGTTCCAGAAGCTGATTACATAGCCTTTGGATTCTGGAATTCCCCCTCCCTTCCCCGGTTTAGATTCCCTATGTCCATCAGTCTGTATGTTGTCGGCCTGGAGGTCTCAAGTCCACAGCCAAATTTTCCTCAATCCATCTTGCCGGTTTCCTTTAAATTTACTTGTTTTGATAATGTTTAATTTCAAAAATCCAGTCTAATCGAGGTCTTTAATTTCCCTTGGTCATTGTTGCTCCTCCTATTGTTCTTGCCGTGGCGTAGTTGGTCCTTTACTCTTTTGTTTCTTACCTTCTTACTTTCTCAGGTTTCTGTCTTGTTCAGCTGCAAAACCATTCTTATTCTGAAATCTAGTATCTCTACAGAGGTTTGTTATTCAGGAGCTTACTTAAATAGAAAAATTCTATTGTGTTGTCACCTCTGTAGACAAAACAATATTTCAGTTTTGCTACTTTCCCAGGAGTTAAAACCAGTAGTACACATCCCAGAGTAGTTTTCCACATACGCCACTTGTAATGTCCCAAAGCCCCTCTAGAGGGATTGCAATAACTTTGTGTCCTCTCATCCAAAAGTCAAGTTGTTGTTTCTTTTTCCACCCGACATTTTGTATCCATATTTATATCCAATTGTATCAAAATTTAACCAGCAAAATACTTGTAGCAAAGTCCTCTTTATATTCTCAAGATTTGACAGCTACTTTGACAGCTGTCAAACTCTCCATCTCTCTCCGCCAGGTTCTCTGAATCGCCCCGGTTCCCGGGGGGGGGGGGGGTTGCCTTTTCCCTCTCACCCTCGACTCTCCTCCAGCACAATTCTTGTAATGATTCCATCGTGGAATTTGGTATTTTTAGTCAGGAATAAACTTCTGAATTGATCTTGGTTTCTCAGTCCTTGTTTTAGCATGTTTACAATCAGGGAGGGGACTGACTTCCTTTTTAGATCCCCCCCGCTCGTGCCGAATTCGAAAAAAAAAAATTCCTTTTTTTTTTCCTCCTTTTGTACCCGGTTACCCAATTACTCACGGGTTTTTGTTAAATGTCCGAATTTCAAATGGAAGAAGCCAGCGCTCTCCGACGAATGGCATGCGGCTGCACTCGGCAGGGGAAGCGATAGACTCAAAGTACCACGCCACTCCCCGGCACCCGATCCGTAGCCTTTAAAAAGGCTCCTTCACGAGTCGGGAGGGCGCTGACGGTACCAGCCGAGTCCCCATGTCCACGGGCCCCGTGCCCGTGGTTTTTAAGGGTCCCCGCGTCGCCGGCGCGGTAGGACCCAGCCCCTGCCGAGCCGACTCCCTCCGGAGCTCGGAGGGAGTCCGCCATTCGGCGATGGCGCCAACCCGGAAGTTTTTTCTGACAGATTTAAGCAGAGCTTCCTTCATCTCTCTGTTTCTCAAACCATATATGAGGGGGTTGAGCAAGGGAGTCAGGATGGTATAGAACAGAGAAAGGGTTTTGCGTAGTCTTTTCAGTGTTTCTGTTTCAGGGACTATATAGACAAGGAATAATGATCCATAGAAAAGTGTCACCACAATTAGATGAGAAGAGCAAGTGGTGAAGGTCTTCCACTGGGCAGCTTTACACTTAATTTGTAAAACAGTGAAAATAATAAAGGCATAAGATGCCAAAGTTAGTAGGAAAGGGGGACCTGTTCCTATCACTCCTAAAATAAATGTTGCAAGTTTTACGAGCTGAGTATTGTTACAGGAGAGGTTTGCCACTGGATATACATCACAAAAGAAATGATCAATTTCATTGGGCCCACAGAATGTGAGCTTTAGCATAAGCAAAGTGATGGTAGTGTTGGTCAACAGGCCACACATCCAAGAAGTGATCACCAGTCGGATGCAGAGTCTACCATTCATAATGGATATGTAGCGCAGAGGTTTGCATATTGACAAATACCGGTCATAGGACATCATTGCCAGAAGGTAGCATTCTGTGGCTGCCAAGAAACCAAAGAGATAGTATTGTGTGATACATCCTGTAATGGATATGGACCTATCCCCAGTAAGAAAACTGGCCAGCATCCTGGGGAGAATGGTTGAAATGTAGCAAGTCTCCAAGAAGGACAGATTCATGATGAAGAAATACATGGGGGTTTGAAGATGCTGGTCAACCACAACCAGAAAAACAACATGGAAGTTCATGACTAGAGATAAAACATAGATTGCAAGCAACAATATGAACAGGAGAATTCGCAGTTCAAGTAGGTTGCCAAATCCCAGAAGGATGAATGCTGAAGGACTTGACTGATTTCCTCCCACTGCTGTTTGTTGGTGATGACTGTCAGCATCATTCTAAAACACATTTTTTTTTAAAAAAAACATTAGCAAACTAATGTTGTCACATTTGTATTTGTATTTTAAGAGATATCTGCTCCTCCACAATGGCTTTGGGAAGGGAAGATTTGTGGTGGAGAAGCAGCTGGAAAGAAGGTTGCTGGACCTTTTCCTACCTGCTCCTTTCTCATGTTTCCTCCCCCAACCCAATCATGATCGCAGCATCTTGTATTTGAAACCCATGCCATTTCTCTTCCCAATAGTGACAGGAATGGAATCCTGAGAATAAGATTGGGGAATTCCATACATATTATATGAATGGGATATTGCTTTGTATGTTCCCCAATAAAGAAATATAACACAACAGAGAATCTCAGAACTGTAGAGTTGGGAGTTACCTTAAAGTCCACACCCCTAACTAGTATGGAATAATGGATTTATTTATTATTTTGCAAAGGGTGTTTAAGGAGATAACAGAAATCACTGTGTTAAAGCTGACCAAAAGTCCAGAGGTAGCATTATTATCAATTTACGATGGGGCGGAAGGTTCACAGGCTATGAGGACTTGCTCAAATATTTATTGACAGCTGCATGAATTATTATAGCCAGAAAGAGGAAGGAGCAAACTGAATATAAAATGGAAGAATGGTATAAAGAGGTGTGGGATACAGTGGTATCTCAGGTTACATACACTTCAGGTTACATACGCTTCAGGTTACAGACTCCGCTAACCTAGAAATAGTGCTTCAGGTTAAGAACTTTGCTTCAGGATGAGAACAGAAATCGCATGGTGGTGGACCAGCTGCAGCGGGAGGCCCCATTAGCTAAAGTAGTGCTTCAGGTTAAGAACAATTTCAGGTTAAGAATGGACCTCCGGAATGAATTAAGTACGTAACCAGAAGTACCACTGTATAGCTATTAATGATGAATTAAGGGTTAAGGTAAGACGGGGAATATGCAAGAGAAATTATTTTAAGGAGATATGGAGGGTGTTTGTATAATTTGTACTGTTAAAACGGAAAGGGGTCAAGCCATTGCAAGAGGTGTTGAATTTTTGGGAGGTTGGATAGTTACAATGGAATGGACTTGGTGGTGGGGTGCACATTTTTATTCTTATTCATTTATGATTATTACTTTGTCTAATAATAATAATAATAATAATAATAATAATAATAATAATTCCACACCCCTAACAGTACAGAATACTGGACTAACTTCTGTGATATAACCATTCAGATGTTTGAAGACACCCATCTCTATTTCCATACATGCCCTTTTTGTGCTGTGCTGATTCTATTATTGGTGTTCAATGTGATTCCTCCTAATATGATTTCTACAGCTGCAGTCTAAAATGGAACTATATGGGTTAGAGGACATACAATTGTAGCCCTAGTCCAGGGCACTGGTATAGGTTATACACTCCAAGAACGTGATCACATGAAAAGGAACGCTGTTCCAAAGGACATCATAGCAAAAATCTGGCGTAGACAATGTGATGTCCACCAGAGGTTTGGGGCTACAATTCTTATCAGCCCTATTTAGAGATGGAGGAGAAAATTGATTTTAATGAGAAACTACCTAATTCGATTCACACTTCTCCATATTTTGCAATATGGTTCTCATACCAAGTATATTAAAAGGAAAGTGTCATGGAAAAATTAGCATCTTCATTAAAACTGCATTCATCCCCCCCCCAAAAAAAATGTTTCTAGAAAAATAATAAAGAAATGTCATGATTGAAATTCACAAATTGCTATGGAAATGTTGAGAACTAAATTTAAGAGTATAATAATGAGAAACTGAGAGAGACTGAAATGGAAAGACTCGTGCATCCCTCCTCCCCTGTACATATGGCCAAGGGTCAGGGATAATGGGAGTTGTCCACAATATCTGGAGAGCCCTACATGAGCTATTCCTACACTACAGGAAAATATGAAGGATGAAAGGACCTGAAAGTGAGATTACTGGATACAGTTGAAGGAGATACAGGGAGGATGTGTGTGTGTGTGTGTATTTACTGGTGACTGGACATTTGCCTCCTCCCCTTCCTCGTTACAGAGAACAAAAATATGCCATTTAAAAAAATGATCCACACAATCTCATCCATCTCTGGAGTTTTATGCTTCAGGATATTTCAAGTGATTAATAAATGAAATGGGGAAGGGGGAGAGAAAAGTAGCTGAACCAAATACCTTGATTGTTGTAAAAATTATCAATATTTTTATTACACTAGTTTAGGAAAAATTCTCCAATCCCGAAGTAAACTACATATAGATTTTGATTTTTCTTCCAGAACAGTCTCACTGAATCAAACAAGGTAACTCCAGATCCTTATTACCTATATTAAGTGAACAGAATTCTGGGTAAAAATCAGCAGCTTGGAAACTTCATTGATTGAGAGATTCCAAATGAAGATGAAGAACGTAACTGTCAAAACTACAAACTCAGTTGAGCCAGAACTGAAGTACATTCAAAATATTCAAATGTCATGAAATATTATTTAAACTATGAGTACCTAGCATTGGATTGAGAAATCCAACATGCTATCCCCAGTTGTCTAAAGAGTCTAAAATTGATCTGTCCAGTAAAAGATGGCTTTTCATACATTGTATGCATATTTTTCTAATAAACCTTGTGACTGACCTATAAAGAGGAAGGCAAATTAAGTAAATGCAATTGATCTGAACCAGTGCTTTTTTCAGGGGACACTCAAGGGTATGCTGTACCGGCACCTCTTTTTGTTGTTGATAAAAAAGTGTGACACTTACAGTAACAATTTCAGGGTGAGTACCGGCACCTATTTTTCTAGAAAAAATAGCACTCTATTTTGGAAGAATCTAAACAGAAATCAGATCAGACTTACTCAGTTCACCTTCCACAGTTCACCATGAAATTGATAAGAGTTGCCATATGAGTTTGAAATGGTTTCTGTACATACCTGATAGAAATATGGTGCCTATAAACCATATTAAATTCTCATGAAATAAAAAAGAAACACCCTGTTCCAAGGATAGCACATGGGGATGAGAAACTATATTTACCTCCAAAATTATTTTGTTTCTAGATGGAATCTCTGATGTGTTCAGCTCAGTTTCCATTCTTAGGATGCACGACTGTCTTCTGATTCCTTATGGTGCTCCCAAGTTTTGTTCCAGGTAGATGCTATGGAGGCTTGCTCCAATCTTGCTCCCATCCACTAACAAAATATCAACGTGCACTTATTAAAGTTCAAATGTTCAAGAAGTCTGGCTTCCATTTAGTAGCAAAATATCAGTAGGTACACTTATTTAGACACAGTTAAATAATCAAATACAAGTGCTTCTGTCACTAGATGTTTGCAGTGACTGGGAGAAATCACTAAGCAGTTTCTGCCTGTGTTTGGCTACCTATATTTGTTATTCTGGGAGTTATGCCAAGTGTCTTAAACTATTAGCATTAGCTGTTAAACTATTATCTCACATAATGGGATGTCAATACTGCAGACAAAGGGGGGGGGGAGTTCTCAAACAGGGAAAGTTAAATGCTCACTCATGTCAATGAGAATTCTATATGATATCTTTATTGTCATTGTCCCATGCAGGACAATGAAATTGAAAAACTACATAAAACATTCAAAAACCCCTAAAAACTCTGAAACCCCATTTTAAAATACACTATACTATAGAGACCCTTTATGCTGCGTTTAGAACCTGAATTGCATTTGCGTAGAAATTGTTTCTCAGGCGGCTAGTCCTGGCCTTTGTAACCCTATACCTTCTTCCAGAAGGCAGAAGCTGAAAGAGATCATTTTCGGGGTGTGTACTATCCTGTGCTATCTCTGCCACTTTCTTATGGCACCTGAGAGCATAGATTTGATCTAGGGTGGGAAGAGTGCACCCAATTATTCTCTCTGCAGTCTTTACAACCCTGGACAGCATTGTTTTTTCCCTGGCCGTGCAGCTCCCAAACCACACGCACAGACCATAAGTTAATACACTCTCCACAGTGCAATGGTAAAATGCCATCAACAGGTCCTTTGAGAGATTATTTTTCCAGAGGATTCTCAGGATTCTCTACCCTCTTCCAAACCCATGTCTATTTAATTAATGGCACCAAACTGATATTAACACACACACACACAGTCTCAACAGGATGAACAAGAATAGCCAAGCTATACCCACGGAGACTTTAATTTTCAAGTGTAGGAGTAAAAATAAACAAATAAAAGAAATAAAGTTGGATCATTATAATCTTTACACTAAGGATTGTGCCCAAACTGCTTTATTGAGAGCAAACTCTAACAGGCATTAGGCATGAGAAAAGACTGGATTTCTTAACATTACTGAATGGGTCTATTCTAATCATGACTAATGCATTCTCTGCATTCTGAATTAAGTGAACTTTTAAGGACATTTCTAAATGAAGCATGTTAAATTAATCTAAACTAGAAGGTACCAAATTAACGAATGACAGTAGTATAGATGCTGTCAGGGTATGAGTAGTCATAATCAGTTCCCTTTCCCCCAGCAGTATACACAGCTAGCAGATGAAGTAGCGTTGATTAAAGTTACTCCAGGATAGAGCTATCGTTGTGTAATCCTCTGCCTTTTAAAGAGGAATTGTGATCTCATCAAGGGTACACACTGAGTAGCACAGGAACCAGCTCCTAAGTGCCGAGGTCCCTTCACCTCCCCTAAAATATTTGAGGGGCCCAGGCCACCCAAATAAATGGGTATTGCCACTCAAATAGTGTGTGTGTGCTGCATCATGTCATCGATCATGTGGGGCAGGGCTTACCTGGATCCCGCTCCCATATTTTATCCAAGTTGGCACCCCTGCTGAGTAGTTCCCCCCAATCACCATCTGTCTCTTCTCTGGACTGAGCCTCAGTTTATTCACCTTTTCCCAGAGCAAATGGAAGCCTTGATCTAATGTCATTGGTAGACAGTTGGAGCAGAACTGGGGAAATAATAATACCCTGTGCATGTGTGATGACATTCCAAACTGTCTCAGAGCATTCCTAGGTGAGCTTTCATCGCCTTGAGAGTACTATGACGAAGTTCATAAATACTGAGCTGATTTCAAATCAAGTCATGGGGCATTGTCCATCACTAAAACAAACAAACAAACAAACAAACAAACAAACAAACAAAATGAGAAATGCATGGTTTTAACCCAGATTCTCATTTTGCAAAATCATAAATGTGGCACTGCCAATATACTTTTGAAAATAAACATCACAGCAAAAAGCCTGCTATTTTTCCATTATTGTTTATAAAATCAATCCGGACATAAACTGAACACTATATGAAGCTGCTGCTGTCAAGCAGGAAGTTTGAACACTAGAGGGCAGCTAAAGGCAATCAATTTATGTATATAAATCAAATGTCTTAAAACGGGCATTTTGTTATGATTTTGTTTTTAAAACATACACCCCACACCAGTGGCAGAGCATATGGCTGTGCTACCCAGGATGGGCGTGCTCCCAAGGGGGGTGGGGCGCGCTCCTGAGGGGGGCAGAGTGCGCTCCCGAGGGGCATGAGGTGTGGAGGGTGCCCTCCCAGGTGCGGGATATCCACTTGGGTGCATGGAGTGGCGTGCACATTCTGTAGCCGGGGGCGGAGCAAACCGCCCACGGGGGCAGAGCGAGCTGCCGATGTTAGACATTCAGCGCACCGCCCGCCTGCGACTCCCAAGCCTCCCCCAAGCTGTCAAAATGAAGGGGGGAATGCCGCCAGCAAAGCAGCGCAGCTCCCCCCCTTGCCCTGATCGCTCGGGGTAGGCTTGGGAGTCGTGGGCGGGTGGCGCGCCAAATGTCACCCCCCTCAGCGAAGACACTTGGGGCAGTCCATCCCCACCGCACCCCCTTCCTCCGTTCCTGCCCCACAGAACTGAACTTGAAACCAGAACGCTGTAAAATTCCAGTCATATGTTTCATCCAGACAGTAAAGCAATCCCATGGAGCAATAATTAACACAAGAATCCCCTTAGGGTTTAGGAAGTCAGTTGCAAGATAAATGCCCCCCCCCCCCCCAGATAGCCAATCTGCAGCAAAGTCCCCCAGGATCACTTATTTTAAGAGAGAAGCATCTAAACCCATTTAGGGTTTTAGGGTTTCGTATTGAGTTAAACATTATCACTAACAGTTCTGTGTAAATGTGGCTGTTTCAGCTTGCTCAGAGCCTATTGCGTTTCCTTAATTTTTTTACTACAGGTTTTGAATCCTGGAATATCACTGCGCATCAAAGAGATTGGTTGAAGGCAAGTTGAATATGATGCTATTCTTTTGTTGGTGAGGTACTATATTTCAAGAGCTTTTCTAAATGATAGTTTGTTTTTACCAGTGTTAGGATAGGTCAATTTTGGTTTCTCTCTGTTTCTCTTCTTTCCAGTTGTATGTGAAGTTCTGTTAATTAAAATGCATGGTTCGAACTACCTTTGTGGATGTTTCTGGAAAGGCCATGACAAGTTAAATAATTAATTTATTTTACAAATCCTTCATGGCTTTCTCTTCCGCATTATATCAATTTAAAGTTCAAGGAAGAATTACATACAGAGGATCCTATCATGAGGCAGTTGACTCTGGTGGCAGATGCTGTGGGGGGCACTCCTCGTTCCCCCTGAGTTCCCCTAGTTAGCCTCGTGTCCTTTGCTACATTGGAGGATGCCCCATCAGGATGCTGAAATAAGATTCTGGGGAATGGCTTTATTTCGGCTCACGTATCATTCTGTTTTTTTTTTATAAATAATTTTTATTATTTTCCACCACAAATATACAATTCTATCAAATTTTTCACAAATTTGTTTCTTTTTAGACTTCCTTCGGCTTCTCTGACAATCATCCATATTTACCTCTCAGTTTACACATTCCTCTGTTTATATTGTTTATATTGCCATTAAACTTCCCTCCCACTCCTATTTCTTTTTAACAATATATCTCAACTTTCACAGTGCTTCTTGAAATCCCACCAGTGTTGTTTGCACATCACATGTTCTTTTCAGATACTCAACAAATTTCCCCCAGTCCTCGATGAACTTTTGGTCTCGAAGATATCTAATTTTCCCGGTTAATCTGTCCAATTCTGCATAGTCAGTCAGCTTCAGTCTCCATTCTTCTATTGTCGGTATTTCCTCTTGTTTCCATTTCTGGGCCAGTAGAATTCTTGCTGCTGTGGCTGCATATTGGAAAAGTTTACAGTCTTTTCTTCTGATTTCATTCCCTATAATTCCTAAAAGGAAGGTCTCTGGTTTCTTTGCAAATGTATATTTTAACATCTTTTTCATTTCGTTATAGATCATCTCCCAGAAGCCCTTCACTTTCTTGCATTCCCACCACATATGATAAAACGTACCTTCTTTTTCTTTACATTTCCAACATTTGTTACACGTCTTATACATTTTTGATAATTTTACCGGTGTAATATACCATCTGTAAAACATTTTCATAACATTTTCTTTAAGTACTGTACATGCAGTAAATCTTAAATTCTCTTTCCACAGTTTTTCCCAGTCCTCAAACTGAATATTGTAACCAAAGTCTCTAGCCCATTGTATCATTACCGATTTAACTTCTTCATCTTTGGTATTCCATTCCAACAATATTTTATACATTTTTGACAAAATTTTACAGTTATTATTTATCACGTCTGTCTGGAACTTTGAATCTTTTTCTACATAACCACTTTCTTTAATGTCTTTTTTAAACATTTCATTAACCTGGAAATAGTGCAATCAGTCATATACATGTTCTTTGACTTGTTCATATGGTTTTAATTTCCATTTTCCTCCTTCTTTAATTATCAATTCACCATATGTAATCCAATTACCTCTCATATTTATTTTCTTTACACTCATAACCTCTAATGGAGACAACCAGTGTGGAACTTTCGGTTCTAATAGGTTTTTATACCTATCCCATATTTCAATTAATGAACTCCAAAATATGTGGTTCCCAAAACCTTTATGGATTTTCTTCTTTTCACACCATAAATACGCGTGCCATCCAAATCTGTTATCAAATCCTTCTAAGTCTAATAGTTCTTTATTCTCTAATTTTATCCACTCTCTCAACCGGCAAAGACATGCTGCTTCATAATATAGTTTCAAGTCTGGCAGGGCGAAGCCTCCTCTTTCCTTTGCATCCGTTAATAATTTAAATTTAATTCTTGGCTTCTTGCCCTGCCAGATATACCTTGAAAGCACTCTTTGCCACTCTCTAAAGATTGCTACCCCCTTTAGTATGGGGATAGTTTGAAATAGAAATAACATCTTTGGAAGGACGCTCATTTTTATCGTAGATATTCTACCCCAAAAAGATAATTTCATTCTTCCCCACACCTCTAAGACTCTCTTTATTCCGTTTCAGACCGGTATATAGTTATTCTGAAACAAGTCAATATTCTTAGGAGTTAACCAAATTCCTAAGTATTTAACCTTTTTCACCACCTCTATCTCTGTCCTTTGTTGCATTATTTCTATTATACTTTGATCCATATTTTTTGTAATTATTTTGGTTTTCTTCTTGTTTAATCTGAACCCTGCCACACTTCCAAATTTCTCAATCTCATCCAAAACTTCTTTTACACTTTCTAAAGGTTCTTCAGTTGTAATTACCAGATCACCAGCAAAGGCTTTTACTTTATATTCATTCTGGCCAACTGTTACCCCTTTTATTAGTTCATTTTTTCTCATTGACCTCAGGAAAACCTCTAGGACCATTATAAATAGTAATGGCGAAAGTGGACACCCCTGTCTAGTTCCTTTTGTTATTTTTATATCTTCTGTGGTTACATTATTTACAATTAACTTTGCTTTCTGCTCTGTGTAAATTGCCTTTATCCCATTAAAGAACTCAGTTCCCACATCCATAAACTCCAGGTTCTTCAACATAAAGTCCCAAGCAATATTATCAAAGGCCTTTTCTGCATCAACAAACATTAATATAGCTTGCTTCTCATTCCTTGCAGTCAGATATTCCAAAATATTAATTACATTTCTTATATTATCTTTCATCTGCCTGCCTGGAAGGAAGCCTGCTTGATCTTCATGAATAGTTTCTTTCAGTATTTTTTTCAATCTATTCGCTAAAATCCCTGCAAATATTTTGTAATCTGTATTGAGCAATGAAATAGGCCTATAATTTTTCACTTGTGTTAGGTCTGAGTCTTGTTTAGGGATCAATGTGATGAAAGCTTCTTTCCATGTTTCTGGGATGTCTCTTTCCTTTAAGATGTTGTTCATTACTTCTTTCAATGGTTGCATTAAAACCTCTCTCATTTCTTTATAATATCTTGCTGTAAATCCATCTGGTCCTGGGGCTTTCCCTCTTTTCAGTTCGTTTATAACTTCTTTTATCTCCTCATTTCCTATTGGGGCATTCAGTTGGTCTTTCTTTTCTGTCGGGATCTTTTGTACCTTTTTTTCTTTCAAAAATCGTTCTATTTTCCTCATGTTGTTTCCTTCTCTGTTTCTATATAAATGTCTATAAAAATCCAAGAATCCTTTTCTGATTCCCTTTGGATTGTCTATCTCTTCTCCGTTTACAATGATTTTGTTGATCGTATTTTGCTCCTTTCTCTTTTTGATTTGCCACGCAAGCCATTTACCAGATTTGTTCGCAAATTCAAATTTTTTTTGTCTTAGTATTTTGATGTTCAACTCTATTTCTTTATTTATGATCATTGCGAATTGTGTTTGCAAAATCTTAATCTCTTGTTTTATTTTTAGGTTGTTTGGTTTTTTAATAAGTTTTTGTTCATTGTCCATTATCTGCTTTAAAATTTCTTTTCTCCCTTTTTCTCTGTATTTGTTCTTCAATGAATTCTGTTGAATGAAAAAACCTCTCAACACTGCCTTGCTTGCGTCCCATACTACACTCATCTTCGTACCTTTGTTGCTGTTTTCCACCAAATACTCAATTAGTTTCTTTCTTGCTTTTTCTATAATTTTTTGATCATCTAAGAGACAATCATTAATTCTCCATCTGAAAGTTCTTTCTTCAAATCCTTTCAGTTCCATTTTTATTGGATTGTGGTCCGAGATTGTTCTAGGTTGAATCTCAATTTGTAGGATCCTTGGGGTCAATTCGTTCGAGACCCATATTTGATCCATTCTTGACAATGACTGATTAGGTTCAGAAAAATAAGTAAACTGTTTGTCCAATGGGTGTCTAAGTCTCCAAATATCTATCAGATTATGGTTTTTAACCATTGAAAAAAAAGTCTTAGGTAATTTTCCTTCTTGCTTATTCTGTCTCTTAGTCTATCCATTTCCAGTGAAACCACCGCGTTCATATCTCCCATTACTATGATTTTCTGATCCATGTAATCGAATAGTTTTTCTTCTAATGTTTTGTAAAAATCAGCCTTATTTCCATTAGGTGCATAGATCCCGACAATTATCAAACTTTCGCCCTGCCATTTGATCTGTACTGCTATAATTCTTCCTTCTTCATCTTTGAAGATTTGTTGTGCTTCAATTTTGCTTTGGATGTATAAAACTACCCCTCTTTTCTTCTCTTTATCTGATGATATAAATTCGTTCCCTAGTCTTTTGTTGATCAAGATTTTCCTGTGTTTCTTTGCGACGTGTGTCTCTTGTAAACATATAATGTCCAATTTTTTCTTTTTTAAGAATTGTTCAACTTTATTCCATTTTTCCCCTCATTCATCCCATTAATATTCCAATTCCATAGTTTTAGTGCCATATTGATTTCCAATTAAATAAGTTTTATTTATTTTTAACTGTTTTATAATTTATCTGTATCTTCTTCTTCCTTTTCTTCTTCGTCTTCTGTCTTTTTCCCATTCTCATCGTCTTCTTCCCCCGATTCTGATTCCTCCTTGGCACCTGCTCCTTTAACTTCTTCAACTTCTTCTTCTTCTGCCTTTAATTCCTTATATCTTCTCAGGAATTTTCCTGTTTCTTCTGGACTTGTCAATCTGCGCTTCTTGGTTTTGTAAAAAAATGAGATTCCCTCCGGAAATTCCCATCTAAATTCAATGTTGTTCTTCTTAAGTACCTGCACCAAGGGTTTGTATGGGTCTCTTCGTTTCAATAATCTTATTGGTATGTCTTTAAAAATGATTATATAACTTCCGTCAATATATAATCTTTTCTCTCTGTTCTTCTGTAATATCAGATTTCTCATTTCTCTGTCCTTGAAAGTGATTAAGGAGTCTCCTGGAAATTTCCTTGTTTTAGATGTTTTTACTCTCATTCTAAATGCATTTTGTACTGTTTTAGCTACCTCTTCTAATGGTAACTCCATCCATTGGGCTAATTCTGTTATCAGTCTTTCTTTAATATTTTCATTCTGTATTTCCGGGATGGCTCTCAGCCTCAGATTAGTTTCCCTCTGTCTCAATTCATTCATAGCAATCGAATCTTTAATTTCTTCTTGAGATTTGTTTAGTTCCATCATCTCCACTCTGATCCTCTCTTCCTCTCGCTTCACTTCCTTCATTTCTTGTTTCATCCTCTTAGAACCCTCCTCTAGTGAATGAGTTCTCTTAGACACCTCTTTTATCTGCCCTTTCAATTCATTAACTGTCTCATCAATTTTTTTGTCCATTTTCCCAATTTTATTGTCCACTGATTCTAATTTTGATTCTAAATTCTTTTCACTCTGTTTTATTTCAGCAAACATCCTCAAAATTTCTGCTTTAAATTCTGCTTCTTGTTTAGACCCTTTCCTCTCTGCAGGTGTCCCCCCCATCTGCTCCCTTCTTTTGCTGGTGTGTCATTTTCCAGATTTTATATTTTATGTTTAACCACCTTAATAAAAGCTATAAAATATAGTCAAATTAATAACCCAAATGAAACAGAAGTAATCTTCTTGCCACCAATTAGGCTATTCCACCAGATGACTAGTTCGGGTGTAAACCATGCAGAGTAATGTAGTACAAAATTAATCTTCTTGCCACCAATTAGGCTATCTCCAAATAGGTTTTTGCAAATTAATCCACAACTGTCTTCCAAGAAGAGTAGCTAAAAGTCAAATTAAATCCACCCAAACAAAGCTATCTTAGTCCAGAAGAGAGAAAAATATCTTAGTCATAAATTATATCCAATTGTCAACCCTTTCCAAAATTTATCCAAATATCCAATATCCAGAGGTGAAGTTCTTAAATGCAGAAAAAAGGGGGTTACTAATTTCTATAATTAAAGAGAGAGTTGTCGCTTTCAAATATTATGCCTCTCCCCCCAAAAAACAAAAAGGAAAACTTAAAAAACAAATTGTAATTTTTCTTTTTCTTTTTTTAAAAGCAATTTATTGGGTTTTACAATAGAAATAAACATAATAAACAATATAACATTTGTCTTAACATAGTTTCACATTTTCTTTGGACTTCCTCACATCTCCCGCTCCCACTTTCATCGTTATAACATTTTGTCAGCAATTTATCATCTTATTTAGATTCTTATATCCCTTCTATGTTTCATAATCTTATAGTTCTCGAAAGGGGTTAAATTTTCACAGTCTTACTTATTTTCTTAAAAGCTTCTAAATTTAGTGGTGCTCAGTTATTTTGGTCTAGCATCTTATTTAGCATTCACTCAAATTACAATGTTTTTGTAAATAATTCTTAAATTTCTTCCAGTCCTCCTCAATCCTCTCTTCTCCCAGGTCGCGAATTCTGCCGGTCATTTCAGCCAGTTCCATGTAGTCTATCAGTTGCATCTGCCATTCTTCCAGTGTGGGTAGATCATGAGTTTTCCAGTGTTTTGCGAGAAGTATCCTTGCTGCTGTTGTTGCATACATAAAAAATGTCTGGTCCTTCTTTGCCACCCCTTGGCCGACAATACCCAAAAGGAAAGCCTCTGGTTTCTTAGTGAAGGTATATTTAAATACCTTTTTCAATTCATTATAAATCATTTCCCAGAACGCCTTCACTTTAGGGCAAGTCCACCAGAGGTGGAAGAACGTTCCCTCACACTCTTTACACTTCCAACACTTATTATCAGACAGGTGGTAAATTTTTGCAAGTTTGACTGGGGTCATATACCATCTATAAATCATTTTCATTACATTTTCTTTCAGAGCGTTACATGCAGTAAATTTCAATCCATTACTCCACAACCTTTCCCAGTCCTCAAACATGATATTATACCCAATGTCCTGTGCCCACCTTATCATAGCCGATTTAACCGTTTCATCTTGTGTATTCCATTTCAACAGCAAGTTATACATCCTTGAAAGTACCTTGATCTTTGGTTCTAACAATTCTGTTTCTAGTTTCGATTTCTCCACCTGGAACCCTAGTTTCTTATCATTTTTAAAAACTTCTTTAATCTGAGCGTAATGTAACCAATCTCGCACTTTGTCTTTCATTTTCTCCAAACTCTGCAATTTCCAATTGTCTCCATCCTTTTCTAGTATTTCCCAATATTTTGGCCATTTAGCCTCCATATTGGGTCTTTTTCGGGCCTTAGCTTCCAAAGGTGAAAGCCACCTTGGTGTTTTATTTTCCAGCAAGTCTTTATATTTTGTCCAGACATTAAACAGTGATTTTCTGACAATATGGTTCTTAAAGGCCTTATTTGCTTTAACCTTGTCATACCATAAATATGCATGCCATCCAAAAGCATTGTTAAACCCTTCCAGATCTAACACATCAGTGTCTTCAAGAAGTAGCCAGTCTTTTAGCCAGCAGAACGCTGCGGCTTCATAATACAACTTTAGGTCTGGCAGGGCAAAGCCCCCTCTTTGTTTTACGTCAGTTAGTATCTTAAACTTAATTCTGGGCTTTTTGCCCTGCCAGACAAACTTAGAAATATCTCTCTGCCACTTCTGAAAGCACTCCTTTTTGTCCAAAACCTGAAGTGTTTGAAATAAAAACAACATCCTTGGCAATACATTCATCTTGATAGCAGCAATTCGGCCTAACAAAGAAAGTTTCAATTTTGACCAACTATCTAAGTCTCTCTTAATTTCTGTCCAGCATTTTTCATAGTTGTCCTTAAATAGACTTAGATTTTTTGCTGTTATGTTTACCCCTAGGTATTTTACTTTCTTAACCACATTAAGTTCCGTCTCATTCTGAAACCGTTCTGACTCTGTATCAGTCAAATTTTTTCCCAAGACCTTAGTTTTCTGTTTATTTAATTTAAACCCAGCCACCCGACCAAAGTCATTAATCAGTTGTAATACTCTTTTCGTGCTAGGCTCTGGCTTCTGCAGAGTCAAAACCAGGTCATCTGCAAAAGCTTTTAATTTGTATTGTTTCTGTCCGACCTGAATTCCTTCCACCAACCGATCCCCTCTAATCATATTCAATAGCACTTCCAGAACCGAAATGAATAACAAAGGGGAGATAGGGCAACCTTGTCGTGTCCCTTTTTCAATTTTGAACTCTTCTGTAACCACATTATTAACTATCAATTTAGCTTTCTGTTCTCCTGAAGGGGAGTGAAAGGCGGGATATCAAATCCAAACTCTTCTTCTTCTTCTTCTTCTGAATATATCGCCTCAATCCCATTCTCAAAACCCCGTCCCACTCCCATCTCTTTTAAATTTCCCATCATAAATTTCCAGGAGATATTGTCAAAGGCCTTCTCCGCGTCTATAAAAATTAAAACTGCTTTTGTATTTATATCTGTTTGCAAAAGTTCCAAAATGTCAATAATGTTCCTTGTATTAGCAAACAGATGTCTACCTGAGAGAAAGCCGGCCTGGTCCTTATGAATTACTTCATTTAAAACTTTTTAAAATCTAGTTGCCAAAATGTCTGCAAATATTTTGTAATCCACATTCAAAAGGGAGATGGGACGATAGTTCTTAAGTTGTGTCTTTTCAGCTTCCGACTTTGGTATTAATGTGATGAACGCTTCCTTCCACGACTCCGGTGCCCTCTTCCCCTCCATAATTTCATTGCTGACCTCCATCAAAGATTGTATCAAATAGTCTTTTAAAGTCTTATAGTACTTGGAGGTCAGCCCATCTGGCCCTGGAGATTTGCCAAGTTGCATGTTCTGAATGGCTTGTTCAATCTCCTGTCGTGTTATTTTAGAATTCAGGATTGTCCTATTTTCTTGTGACAATTTAGATAGTCCATTTTTTGCCAAAAATTGTTTAATCTCAACTTCGTCTTGCGGCCCTTGGGTGTATAGTTTTTTGAAGTATCTCTGGAAACACTTTCTAATGTCCACTGGATTCTGAATGTTTTTTCCATCAACCTCTAAGTTTGTAACCGTATTTAATCTTTGTCTTCTCTTCAACTGCCAAGCTAGCAGTTTTCCACATTTATTCGCCGACTCAAACGTTTTTTGTTTCATTAATTTAACCTTCCATTCAATTTCCTGATTTATCAATTTAGAATATTGTGTTTGATAAAGTTTAATTTCTCTCAGAGTTGGCTGTGACTTCGGATTCACTCTTAATTTCTTCTCTAATTCTTTTATTTTATCCAAGATCTTATCTTTTTTCTCATTTTGTGTTCTTTTCTTTACTGCATTCTGTTGTATCAAGAATCCCCTCATTACAGCTTTGCTTGCGTCCCAGACGATTCTTTTTTCCACCGTAGTATTCATATTTATCTCAAAGTAATCCTTCAAAACTTTTTGGGCCTTCTTGGTAATTTCCTGATCTCTGAACAAATTGTCATTCATCTTCCATCTAAAGGATCCAGTTGGTAGTAGTGTCATATCCATCTTTACTGCATTATGGTCGGAACAGGTCTTTGGACAGATTTCCACTTTTCTGACCTTAGGTGCCAGGCCTCTAGAAATCCATATTTGGTCGATTCTTGTCCAGGTCAGTTGGGCTTCAGAAAAGAATGTTCCCTCTCTTCCTAGTGGGTTCTTTGTCCTCCAGATGTCAATCAAATCCATATTGTCAGTCATTTCAAAAAAGGTTTTAGGTAGTCTGCCGTCTTTTGTAACATTTTGACTTTGTGACTTGTCCATGTTAGTTGATACGACCCCATTCATATCCCCCATCATTATGATGTTGTTGTAGTCCAGATAGTCCAGCATTGTCTCCTGCAACTTCTTGTAAAATTCCGATTTCCCTTCATTTGGTGCATAGATTCCTAATATCAACAGTTTCTCTCCTTGATATTGTATCTCAATAGCCAAAATTCTTCCATGTTCATCTTTAAATAAGAATTTAGGTGACAGGCTCTCTTTTGCATATATCACCACGCCTCTCTTCTTAACTTTATCCGACGATACAAATTCCTGGCCCAATCTTTTATTTATTAACACTTTTCTGTGGAGCCTCGTCACATGTGTTTCTTGTAGACAGATAATGTCCAATTGTTCTTTTTTTAATATGTGAAATATTTTCTTCCTTTTTTCCGGAATGTTACAACCATTAATATTCCAACTCAGCAATTGCAGAGACATCCTGGATTAATCTGGTTATTTCTCCAGGGGTGGTATCTTCTCTGAATCTTCAGGTTCCCCAGGTGCTGGTGTTGATGCTGGCGTTGCCCCAGGCCCAGAGGGTAATTCAATTCCTTTTTGAAGGTCCTCTCCGTATGTAACCAAAAATTTGTCTCTCTCTTCCAATGTTCTAACTTTAACCTTTCTCCCTCTAAAGGTAAAAGATATTCCTTGGGGGAATTCCCACCTAAATGGAATTGCGTTGCTCCTTAGTAGTTTAGCAAGTTCAGAATAGGCGGCTCTAAGATCCAGCAGTTGTCTTGGAATATCTTTATAAATTTCAATTCTTCTATCCAGAACCTCCAGTGACTTTCCGTAATGTAGGCCCAAAATCTTATCCCTTTCCTCCTTTGATCTCAATGTTATCAAACAGTCTCTGGGCCTCTCCTTCTTTATGAATCTTCCAAGTCTGAAAGCTGACACAATTTTAAAATCCTTTTCTTCCAAATTCCAGAACTTGGAGAATTCTTTGGTCAAAAACTCAGTTAGATTTCCTTCTTCTGCCTCTTGTAATGATCTAATCCTCAAATTATTCTCACGATTTCGCAGTTCTATCATAGAAAGATAAATCTGATGTTCCCCAACTTGTTTAGTGAGTGGTCTTACCTCTTGCTCTAAATTTTCCAATTTTTGTCTGGTATCCTCAGCCAATTTCCGATTTTCTGCTGAGGCCTCCGTTAACTGTCCAATTGCTTGTGTATTCTGTACCACTTGTATGGTTAATTTATTTAAACATTCTGTATTTTTGTCAATCTTTGCTGATTGCACATCTACTTTCTTGTCCAAAGCTTCCAATTTTTCAAAGATTTTGTCTAGAACAGAAACAGATGCTCCTGAGGCCATATCTTCCAATTGTAACTGCTCTGCTTCACCCTCTCCCTCTTTTGCCTGTGACAAGGCAACTTCTTCAACTTCTACTTCTGAGGGCAAAGTAGGTACAGATGATCTACGTGTCTGCGAGGCTGAGGTTAAAGTTGTTAAAGTTGTTTGTCTAACTCTCCCTCTTTTTCTTGTGCCACTCATTCCAACGTTATCTATCAGTCAAGGTCACACTGAGTTATTCCCATGGGAATTGAAAGGCCCAGAGCAAGCAAACAACAAGGGAATCGAAAGTAAATGTACATGTAAAGTCACTGTTTTAATCCAATCCTCTAGAGGGAGCTTAAAATGTCTTTCAGAGTCTAATTTAATATCCAAGAACCTTCAGATACAAATGTTTAGCAGAGTTTATAAATGGTCACTTTGTTACAGACAGTGCTTATTTGTCTCCAAAAAGAATGTTTCAAATTTAAAAGGTCTCAATACCCTCAGATTGTTGCAAGTTCCAATATACAGTATCCAAATCTGCAATACTGACAGCTCAATCTCTCAATGCTCAGGCAGCTCCGGACTCTGGGTTTCACCTTCTAATTTGTAATCCAATAAAAGGAGGAAAGTCAAGTGCAAGTAATATTTCCAAATCTTTAACTTAAAGTCTTTACTTTAAGTTGCAAGTTCAGTAGATGCTTAGATCTGTAAAGCTTAAAATCTCTTTCTTTCAGCCTCCACTCCTCCAACTAGTTGCTTTTTTCAAGTTCAATGGCTGCGGAAGACGGACTTCCTGTTTCCACGTCTCTCCGCTTTCAGCCAAGTTCAAGCAAATTAAGATTTTTCATTTAAGGTCTCTAATTTCGAGTGATTCAGTCTTTACTCACGAATAAGTTGCTTTTCATCCAAATCCGAATTTGACAGGAAAAGGGATCAGCGCTCACCGACAGCAGCAGCGCGGCTTCGCTCCACAGACTGTGAAACGGCTCTCAGCGCCGCAACCCCCCTCCACGCTCCGGAGCCCCTTACGGGGTTCCTTTCGCGTTTGGAGGGTCGCTCAAGGCGCCCACCGAGCCTCAAGACCCCAGGCTCTTGCTGCCTGGGGTTTTCCGAAGTGGGTCTCCGCTTCGCCGTAGCGGACGACCCGTTGTCTGCGGAGCCTCCTCTCCCGTTCAGAAGAGGACCGCCATTGCCGTTCGCGCCGCCCCCGGAAGTCCAACAAATTGTAATTTTTCATTCCCACCACTAGGGTTATAAGTAATTTACTGCTTTAAGTGCTCCAAATGCAAAAAAGAAGAAAAGAGGAAAAAGAGAAGTTCCAAAACTTGTATGTCTTAAGTGACAGGAGAACTAAGTTCTTCTTTAATGATTAAGTTCCAAAACCAAGATTTAAGAGTCTTAATTCTTTATCTCTACGTTACTGTAATGCAGCGAACCCAAGTGAGTCTTATTAATGGAGTCGAAAGCTCCCTTTCCGTTTCAAAGCTCTTTGTTCTTTGTTCTTTTTAAAAGTGAAAGTAGCAAACCGTGATCACCCTCTAATTTCCCTTCTGTTACATCGAGGGCTTCAAACAGACGTAATCTTCGCTTTCTGCTCCCCCTTTTTACTTTGATAGTCCTTTGACTTGTAGCTTCTAAAAGAGTTACTTTTTAAAAGTTCAGGGGGAGCAGGGAGACAGTAACCACTAGCGGCAACTTACTTGCTGTTTGCAGCCCTGTGCGCTGCGCTGCATCTGTGTTGATTCCAGATGACAGCCGAACTCCTTACTTTTATGTTTATACTCTGAATCCTTCCTTAATCCATTTCCTTCTAATTTGTAGTCCAATTTGGTTCAGATTTCTTCTATTTTGAGAATAGAGCGCTCTTCTTGCAAGCTCGGGGCTTCACTATTTGGATATAGAAAATGGCTTCCCTTAGCCTGCTGCCCACTCCTCCGTTCTCTTCGCCCCTTTTGGGGTTACCTGACGGCCGTGCGGGTTGCTCCTGGCTTCGCTGGGAACCTGACCCTCTAGATATTCCCCCAGAGGTTAAATTCGGGGGCTACTGCGCCCTGTAGCACCCCTTTTTATCCAAAATAGCACGGGATTCACCTCGTGGTGAAATCCCCGCTTGAGGGAGAGTCGCGCTCCACTGGAAGTTGGCTCATGTATCATTCTGGAATGTGTAAGGCAGTGTCAGGGAATGGTCTGAAGATGATGACTGGGAAATGCATTCTATGGCAGACCAGCTACTCTCCAATGGAGAGTTGGATGGGGAAGAGTGGTCCCCATTGTCCACAGTGTGTTCAGAAGCAGAGAGAGAGAGAAGCTGAACAGCTTAGGGAGGGGTTACCCAGGTGCGAGATAATGACACGAGAAACAGAAGGGAGGGGGCAGCTTGTCAAGACATCACTTGAGAGTGTGGGGGACTCCCCCCTCACCACGGACTCATAGGTCCAAACGTATTAGAGAGCAAAGGAGTCAGAAGGAGGGAGGAACTTCCCGTTGGCGCCTAAAATGCTGCGCCTTGGAAGGAGGATTTAGAATAGCCAACTGTCCTCCTTGTGGAGAGCTGTGTATTTGTGCTTGCAACATGATGCTGTAATAAAAGGACTATAAATATATCAACTGCTTGTTAATTCTTATCTGTGAAGTTACAGAAGGGAGGAGAGGACTCTCCATGCCTGACAGGTAGGTAGAATCACCTTGAAAAGCAATCTGAATTGAATTGCTCTCCCGTCTCTACACTTAGTCAGGAAGACAAATGGGGAGAAATGGCAACTGCCTCCCCAAATTCACCCAGTTCATCAAAACATTTCTATATCAAACTCCCCTTTTCATTCACTACTCCAACTGGAAAAAGAAAGCTCAGCTCATTTTTGGACAAAGATACTTGTGTTGTGTTTTCGCTTAGCATTGCAGCACTCACATTGCCTTAGGCTGAAATCCTGCACACACTTGCTTGGGAAAGTATTTTGTTCCAGTGACAACAGTGGGATGAACATCTGACTAAGCATGCTTGGCATTTATTAACTGATTGATTTTAGAAAAAACTATACTCCACCCTTCCAAAGCATTTGCATTGCCTGGGGGGTGGGGTGGGGGGCTTACACCACTTTAAAGCAACAGCAGTAAAAATAGAAGCAGACTCTGCACTGCAAATTCTAAAATGACTGTTACTCAGATAAGAAACCATGAATAATAAAAACACAGGTGTTCATGCATGTCACAAAGGCATAGCTTGAGTGGCCAGGTCTCATCTTCTCAGGAATGTGCAGAGCTGGTGCATGAACCTAGGACAGGAAAAGACCACAGCTGCTTTCTGAGCATCCAGATGCTTAACCACAAGGTGCCATAGTGATAGCAAGAAGCACCACCCTCGTTCTGAATTGGCTTTATGATGATGCTACGTGGTGGTACTTCAGGACAGGTTTTAATAGGTTGGACTGTAATATGAGGATTGTAATCATATTGGAAGCTGCAACAGAGATGGTATGCAAAATCTGTCTCACATACTATAATCCACTAAACTTTGCTTGAGCTACTCCTATTGCAAAACAGCTTACGAGTGCTGCTGATATTAAGGGGGGGGTGGTTAAAACTTGATGGAAGTCTTTATATCAAAATTCATCTTCTTCTGCTTTTATTTTCTAGGGTTGATGTGACCTGCAGTTGATTAAATCAATGTGGAACACAGAGAAGGAAAACCAGACAGTTATCACAGAATTCATTCTCTTGGGATTTGGGGATCTCCCTGAGCTTCAGCCCCATCTTTTTGTACTGTTCCTAGTGATTTACATTGTGACAATAACTGGGAATCTCCTTATCCTTTTGCTAGTTGTGTCTGATCAACACCTCCACACCCCCATGTACTTCTTCCTGGCCAATTTGTCTTGCTTGGAGACCTGCTATAGCTCTATTATCTTGCCCAAAATGTTGGCCAATTTGATAAGTGGCAAGAAGTCCATTTCTCTTAGTGGATGTCTGTTCCAGTTTTATTTGTTTGGTTCTTGTGTAGGTATAGAGACATATCTCCTGGCAGCGATGTCCTATGACCGCTACCTGGCGATATGTAAACCTTTGCACTACACTTCTATCATGCATGTAAAGCTCTGTGTTCAGCTCATTGTTGGGGCATGGATCGACTCTTTGCTGGCTAATTGTGTAATATTATATCTGATGGCCCAGTTATCCTTCTGTGGCCCAAATGTCATGGATCATTACTTTTGCGACTTCATCCCACTTGAAAAACTCTCCTGCAGTGATACAAGCATGACTGAACTTGTCACCTTTCTTTCGACCTTCATTTTCACTATCACCCCATTTCTACTGACCCTCACATCCTATGTTTGCATCATCACCATCATCCTAAAGATACCATCCACCACTGGACGGCAAAAGGCCTTTTCCACCTGCTCCTCTCATCTGATTGTTGTCTGCATTTTTTATGGCACAATAATCATTGTCTACATGCTGCCAGATACACCAACTCTGAGAGACCTCAATAAAGTCTTCTCCGTCTTCTATACGGCCTTGACACCTCTCGTCAATCCTTTAATCTACAGTTTAAGAAATAAAGAAGTACAAAGAGCCCTAAGAAGAGTTTGCAGCAAGGTGACGCATTTTGCAAGGATGCCGAAAAATGTACTGTCATAACTGGTTTCAATAAATGGATCCCTGTTTTGCCTAACCATTTCTACAGTGTATGATGCTCTTAACTGTAATATATTTCCTTCAAGAGAATACAGGAGGGATAGGGAACCAATGGTCTTCCAGAGGTTGTTGAACTCCATTGCAAATCCAGTGGCGGATCTTGGGGTCTCAATTTTCAGCAGCTCCCTGTGTGATGCCAAAATTTGGCGCCCCTTCTGCCTCTCATGCAGTGCCTCTGAGAATCTACACTCAAATCCTTCTCTAGCACATCAGCTCTACCTGAATGGCATGGAGTTGGAGTCCAGCAGCCTCTGGAAGGATACAAGTTTCCCACGAAAGGAGTTGTGGAGCCAACAATCAGTAGTACTTTCTTATTTTTTTTATTATTTTTTAAATGATATTTATTACTTTTTCAAAATTTCCAACACAGCAACAAACACAAAGAAAAGGAAAAAAGAAAGAAAAAACAATACAAATATCAAATCAAGCAAAGACAAACAAAAACAATTTAAAAACACCTCAAACATTTTCAATATCTTATATTTCATTCACTTATTTCCAGCAACTTCCTCACAGCTCCCTTTTTGTATTCTACTTCTATTATTTGTTTCAGCAATTCCTTTCCATCTTACTCTGTTTTCTATTCTATAATTATCTTAACACATTCTTGCCATACTTTCCCCTTAATTTTCTATTAATCTATTTATACTTAATTCCTTATTACATTTCAACTAAAGCCATGTAATTTCATTCCAATGTTTTTCTAACAATCTAAATTTACAGTATTTCTATAAATAGTCTTTAAACTTTTTCCAATCTTCTTCCACCGACTCTTCACCCTGGTCTCGGATCTTGCCAGTCATTTCCGCTAATTCCCTATAGTCCATCTACTTCGTCTGCCATTATCCAACACTTCGGTGTTTTCAAGAAGCAACCATTCTCTCAACCAGCAAAAGACAGATGATTCACAACGAAGTTTAAAGGTCTGGCAGGGCAGGTCCACCTCCTTCTTTAGCATCCAACAATATCTTAAGCTTAACTCGAGGCTTCCTGCCCTGCCAAACAACTCTAGGAGCATCTCTCTGCCACCTCCTGAGACCCTCCATCCCATCCAGAGCTTGCAATGTTTGAAACCACAGTAACATCCCCAGCAACACAGCAGCTCCCATCCCCACCACAACAACTCGGCCCAACAGTAACATCTTCTGATTTGACCATATTTCCAAATTCCCCTTCTCTTCAATCCAACATCCTTCACAATTGTCCTTAAGCAGATTCACATTTTTGGCGGTCATACTAACCCCCAAATACCTCTCTTTCTCAACCAATGTTAGTCTTGTCACCTCCTGAAGCTCTATCAGGCTTTCCTTCTCCAACTCAAACAGGGCTCTGGTCCCCAAATTTATCCGCTCTTCTCTAAGTTCAATCATAACGAATGTCAGCTTATGTTCATCAAGTTGTCTTTGTATGGATGGGGCTCTCCTCTCCAGTTGTATCACCTTAAGTTCAGCAGCAAGGGTTTTTCCCCTGACTTCATCTGCAGTTTGCCGTATCAGAGTAGATTCCTGTATCGGTTTCTGGGTGGTTTCTGAATTGGTATTCACCTTTTGTCCCAACTTATTTAAACTTTCTACAATTAAATCAGTCTCAATATTTGCAACATCCAGTTTCGCATTCCTCGCATCTGTTTTCTTATGGAGTTGTTCCAGCGAATCATTTATTTTCAACAATGCAGCCACTAAGGCCTCCTCTGTCAACATCCCATCTGCTTTTTCCCCTTCGTTTGCCATAACACTTTAGAAATTCAAGGTCAATTCCAAAGTTTCACACTTTTCTTATCTTGCAGCTGGAAGTTCCCCCAGCCCAGCTCCTGTAAAGTAACCAATTTCAAAAGCTTCCACTAGGGGGAAACAAGTTGTAATTGTATCGGTCAATATGTCCTCCTTTAAACACAGTTTCAATAATCCGAAGTTAATTTCAATTTTCAGTTACTTTCCTCCTTTTTTATTAAACAGCTGGGAACAGTAGAAACAATGTATTTCTCTTATTTAGCTAGCTGTCAATGAACGTTCTAAGCGCTGTCAATGAACATTCCAAAAAAAGGAAAAAAAAACACATCAATCTTACTAGCAGCCCGTTTCCAGGGTCAGAGCGGCAGTGTTTTAAGCCTCTCTGCTCTCTCCTGCAGGCATATTCAATCCACACCTTCCCCCTCTCTTCTCCTGCCTCCAAGAGGGGGTTTAATGTTCGTTACTGTTGGAAATTTGATCTTTTACAAAAGACCTTCCAGGACTCCAGCTTGCAACTTCATTGCCTCAGTCTATTTACACAAAGGGAAGGCGGACTTCCTGTTTTGAACCTCCCCGTTACGATGCCAAATTAAACTTTTAGAGATCCAATTCTTCCGTTTCTACTCACGGGCAATTACTTTAAAGTCAAATTGTCCACAGGAAAAGGTCAGCGCTCTCCGGCAACAGCTATGCGGCTTCGCTCCGTGGAAGAAGCAGACGATTCGATGCGCGCCGCTCACCCCATGTCGCTCCGGAGCCCCCAAAACCGGGGTTCCCCGCGAGTGGGGGAGGTGCAAAAGGTGCCCGCCGAATCCCACGTTCACAGGCTTCTCCCGCCTGTGATTTTAACGGGTCTCCGCCTTCGCCGTGGCAGCCAGACCCAGATTTCCACGGAGCAGATTCCTCCCGGTCAGAGGAATTCTGCCATTGCCAGAAGCACCTCCCCCGGAAGCCTCAATCAGTAGTACTTTCTTAATCAATATTGTGGAAGTATAAGGTATTGTACTAGAAGCAGTTGGAAAAATTCGTTGATATGTTGAGATGTTTATATCCCAGGTTTCTGTTCCACAGCATGGGATCCACTGGCTAAAAAGCAAAGTTTTGAAAATGTAACTCTGGAATATAAATGATTTAAAACAAGTGGAGAATCTCAGGCCCTAGTGCCAAAATGCAGCTGTTCTTGTTTTCAGTCTGCAAACAATATGCAATTGATTCCTTCCCTTCCAATTTGCATTATTGCCTTTGCATTGAAAATGAATATTTTGGAATAACATAATGATTATGTATTCCACCACAGTAAGAAAAATAACGTTTCAATAAACCCCTGAAATAAATAAATTGCTCAAATAAATAAATTGCTCAAATCTCAGTTACAACCCTTTTAGTTGTTTTCATTTACAATCGAACCCTGTGGATGTTTATGGAGATGTACGTCATGTTTTGTTCAATGAATCTTATTCATACAGGTGTTTGCATCAAATTGCAGCCATACAGTGCAATCCTAAATACATCTATTCAAAATTAAACCTATGAGGCTTTCTTTCTGGTAAATTAATTCATATTCAAGCACAACCCTGTGGATTGAGTATCTAAGAATTTATCACCATAGAGTTCAGTGAAATTTACAGCTAGGCAAGTATGTGCTAGGTTGCAGGTCTATATATTCCTCAGTCCATATATAACTCTATTTAGATACACAAAGAATGATGAAGTCTGGACCCAGCCCTTTGAGTATGATATTCTGGCACAAAACATTTTTCTGATAATCCACAAGACCATTGTGAATAAACTCCATCTCTTTTATTTTGTTACTTCAATAATTAAGCAATAAAATGTCATCAGAATGAATGCCATTCCTTGTTCAGGCTGTTGAGGGCAGCCTGTGAGTACCTTAATTAAGAACCTTGGCTTTGCAAGAGCCTAATGGCTTCCCCAAGGCATGAGTCAACATGTAGTTTCCAGGGTCATTGATGTCCTGTTATGTAAGCCTGACTATGGTAATAGCTCACTATAACTCCTATAATTCAAAACATAGAAAGGCAAACCCTGGCAAACTGCTAAGTTCTTTTTCCTAACCATAGTTAATATCCATTTGTAGAAATAGTCTGTTAAATAAGTTTACATTCTCATATTTTGCTGCTGAATAACAGCAAGGCAACTTGATCATTTGTACATTAAATAAGTGAGTACAGTAATATTTTGCTACAAAAGAAGCACCAGACACCAGAGTCACCACTGGAATGAAATGTTTGGACCAGAGCAGGGATAGAGAAGAGAAGCTTCCATCCTACATATGGAAACTGAATGGAACGCACCTAGGAATATAACAGTTTCAGAGGTAAATATTTATCAATCATGCTATTAACCTTTTGTCTCCAAGTGCTATATTTGTGATATAGTATTTCATTCTTATAAAGGTTTAAAATGGTTTATATACACTGATAGTGGCTGATAAGAAGGGAAAGTTGGGTTTTGTCAATCTAACCAATCTGATCTCAGTCTGCCTCTTTCTGTAGGTCAGTCTCATGTTTTGTGGGAGAAAAGGTAGGTTGTTAGCTTGTAAACACAGAATAAATTAAACAACATATTTTATCACTGCGCCAAATTTTTTTAGGATCTTTGGCATTGCAGGGTCAACCTTTTTTGGATTTCACAGAATATGTTCAGGGAAACATATTCAGTGCTATCATTGATTTAAATTAGTGCAGTAACAGCCCATCTTCATTTCATCGTGGACTTCAAGGTGGCATACATGAGGTTCCTTGACATTCCATATCCAGGCACTCACCAGACCTAAACCTGCCTCATCTGCCCTCAGTGCATGCTCTGGGGCAAAAATAACACTGTTGTCAATTTATTAATATTTTGGATTAATTTGATGTACTATAGAACTGAGAAAGCTGATTTCAGCAAACAGCAATGTCAAGGAGCAAGGGAAGGTGTGCCTATTAGGTACCAAGCATTGACTAAGCTCAGCTGCCTATTTTCATAATGTCCGCTTCCTAGTCTGACGTTGTCCTGTTTGACTCACTGAGATAGTTCTGGAGTGAAAATTGAAGCTTATATGACGCTCCCTCCTGCATTGTCCAACATGCCTCTTAACTATCAGGAGAAATAAGATACACAAAAAATCATTTTCACAGTTTCATAACAGTTTCATATAAAATACCTGACAGAATTTAATCCTAGTTATAGATTAGAAGCCCTGGTGTGTACATAGGCAGCTCAATAAGGTGCTCAAGGGCTGAGGTGGTTGAATAAAGGATGCCACTTCAGTCTGCATGTGGAGGAATCACATTGTTTTTGAAATAAATTATTTGAAATAATAAAAGATGCACAGGCATGGAAGACCTTAGCTAGAATATTATTCCCCATTGTGCTAGATTTCTGCAGGCAAGGAGATTTCATTTATAAGGAAGCATTCAATGTGGTATTTCCCACCTACAATTTTGAAGAGCTGCCTTCATT
The DNA here is from genome assembly GCF_964106645.2 of Podarcis pityusensis. NCBI lineage: Eukaryota > Metazoa > Chordata > Lepidosauria > Squamata > Lacertidae > Podarcis > Podarcis pityusensis. The sequence continues at coordinate 28,168,882 of NC_138038.1, forward strand.
TCTCAGAAGTCTACTGCCTCCTTCCCACATAATTCTGCTCCACATATAGCCATTGAGCACATCTATTTATCTAGCAGTAAAATATAGTAGAGTCCTAAACTACTAGCAGAAAACTAACAGCCAATCAAGGACCACATCTTCATAAAACACCTCCTTGCAAACAGAAAACTAGGATAGTAAAGTCAAAATTTATTTTTATATATAACCTGGGATTTTTTTATTTTTTATTTACAAAATAGGGAACATCTACTACAGTCAGAAGTACTAAATTCCACTCCAACACTTTCAATTCTTCAGCATCTGCAGTTCTACATTTGTGTGATGTCATGGATTTTGCGGTTACACAGTTTTTTTTTTTTTATAATGATATTTATTAAAGTTTCACAAAAATACATGAAAATACAAAACAAAGAAAAAAGTATAAAGTTTTAAAATACAGCAAAAAAGTAGAAAATAAGAAAAAACGTACAAAATAAAACAGTTAAAAACACAATAATGTTCCATAACCTATCTTCCTTACTCTTATTTCCCCGGACCTCCTCATACCTCCCTTCTTTGTATTCCAATTCAATTTGTTGGTTCAGCAAATCCTTACCATTAATCTTTTACCCAATTGTTAACCTTTTTTTCCCCATGTCTCTTAAAGCATTACAGCTAAAAACCTCTTAGTTTCTATCCAACATCCTTCTAAAGTTCCTTAATTTTGCAATATTTCTGTAAATAGTCCTTAAATTTTTTCCAGTCTTCTTTCACCGACTCTTCTCCCTGGTCTCGGATTCTGCCAGTCATTTCCGCCAATTCCATGTAGTCAATCACCTTCATCTGCCATTCTTCCAAAGTGGGTAGATCTTGTGTCTTCCAATACTTTGCGATAAGTATTCTTGCTGCTGTTGTGGCATACATGAAAAAGGTTCTGTCCTTCTTTGGCACCAGTTGGCCGACAATGCCCAAGAGAAAGGCCTCTGGTTTCTTCAGAAAGGTATATTTAAATACCTTTTTCAGTTCATTATATATCATTTCCCAGAAAGCCTTAATCTTTGGGCACGTCCACCAAAGGTGAAAGAATGTACCTTCAGTTTCTTTACATTTCCAACATTTATTATCGGGCAAATGATAAATTTTTGCAAGCTTGACTGGGGTCATGTACCACCTGTATATCATTTTCATAATATTCTCTCTTAAGGCATTACATGCTGTAAACTTCATACCTGTGGTCCATAACTGTTCCCAGTCAGCGAACATAATATTATGTCCATCATCTTGTGCCCATTTAATCATAGCAGATTTCACCGTTTCATCCTGAGTATTCCATTTCAACAGCAAGTTATACATTCTTGACAAATTTTTAGTTTTGGGTTCTAACAATTCTGTTTCTAATTTTGACTTTTCCACTTGGAAGCCTATTTTCTTATCCAAATTATATGCCTCCATTATCTGATAGTAGTGGAGCCAATCTCTCACTTTATTTTTTAATTTTTCAAAACTCTGCAATCTCAATTTATCTCCTTCTTGCTCCAAAATTTCCCAATATGTCGGCCATTTGGCCTCCATATTGAGCCTTTTCAGAGCTTTTGCTTCCATTGGTGATAGCCACCTTGGGGTTTTATTTTTCAATAAGTCTTTGTATCTTGTCCAAACATTAAACAATGCTTTCCTAACAATATGGTTTTTGAATGCTTTGTGTGCTTTGACCTTATCATACCATAAATATGCATGCCATCCAAATACATTGTTAAAACCTTCTAGATCCAAAATGTCTGTGTTTTCAAGAAGTAGCCATTCTTTCAGCCAGCAAAAAGCTGCTGATTCATAATAAAGTTTAAGGTCTGGCAGGGCAAATCCACCTCTTTCCTTGGCATCAGTTAATATCTTGAATTTTATTATGGGCTTCTTGCCCTGCCAGACAAATCTAGAAATATCTCTCTGCCACTTCTTGAAACAGTCCATCTTATCTACAATTTGTAATGTCTGAAACAAAAACAACATTCTAGGCAATACATTCATCTTTATCACAGCAATACGGCCCAGCAACGAGAGTTTCAAATTTGATCAAATTTCTAAATCTTTTTTCACTTCCGTCCAACATTTTTCGTAATTATCTTTAAATAAGTTCCCATTTTTGGCTGTCATATTAATCCCCAAGTATTTTACTTTCTTTACCACATTCAATCCTGTCTCATTCTGAAACCTCACTCTTTCAATCGGTGTTAAGTTTTTCTCTAAAACCTTAGTTTTTAGCTTGTTCAATTTAAAACCTGCCACCTGACCAAATTCCTGAATTAATTCTAAAACTCTTTTAGTACTAGATTCTGGCTCCTGTAACGTCAATACTAGGTCATCTGCAAATGCTCTCAGTTTGTACTGTTTAGCTCCGACCTGTATGCCCTTAACCAACTGGTCCTTTCTAATCATATTTAGCAAAACCTCCAGGACCGATATAAAAAGCAGTGGGGAAATTGGGCACCCCTGTCGTGTCCCTTTTTCTATCTTAAATTCTTCCGTAACCACATTATTTACAATTAATTTAGCCTTTTGTTCAGAATATATTGCACCTATACCATTTTCAAAACCTTGGCTTACCCCCATCCCATGCAGATTCTTCTTCATAAAACTCCAAGGGTGTCAGGGAACTGCCATCGGAAGGAAGGGAAGTGAAAGGGCTCACACAGGTTGGGAGAGACTCAGCAGCTGAAGAGGGAACCAGTAGGGGGAGAGGAGCTGAGCTGAGGGAAAGGGAGCTGGAGGGATGGCTCAGAGACACTTCCAGCGAAAACAGTGGGGAGGTTTCAGGACCTCCTGTAGGGACACCCACTCCTCGCCGGAAACTGTCACGCAGAGAGTCCAGAAGACGTGTTTCCGTTAAGGAGCTTTTATGTTGGAAGCGATTCCGAAAGCAACCACTGTCGGAATCTGCCAGCGACTGACGGAGCCATGTTTAAGGGGCTCCGTTACAGACAGAGGTTTGCAAACTTGACCAAACTCTGAGGGACTAGGATTTTACACACAAGCAGCTCATCGTCCCATCACAGCATTCCGACAGTCTTCGTGAGCAGCTTGTGCAGGAGAAGGCATCATGAGCAACCCAGCCGGAACCGGAGAAGCAGGAGCTGGAGCGGGTCCAAGCCTGGAAGAAAGGTACCGGGTGTTGGAGGTCCAGCTAGCGCTGCAGACGGCGAGGCTTGAGGAGAGGAGGGCTCAGGATGCAGACAAAAAGGGGAAAGACACCCAGCTCGTCAGAAAGGTACCAGGATTGGTGCAGAAGTTTGGGGGGGAGCCCAAAGACTATCATGGCTTTCGGACAGAGATGCAATATGCCCTCAATCTGCAGTTTGATGAATTCCCTGACGAGGAATCACGAGTGGCTTTCGTGATTGGGCATCTTGAAAAGGGGGCGAGAGACTGGGTTAGACCCCTGATGGCAGCGAATAGTGACGTCCTAAAGGACACGATGAAGTTCTTTCGCGCCATGGATCTGATGTTTTCCAGCGATATTGAACAGGGAGTGGTCCGCAGACAGTTAATGGCTTGCAAACAGGGGAGCCCATCTGTCCGTGAGTACTGGACTGAGTTCACCATGTTGATCCATAAATTGGGGTGGGATCTATCGGCGGAACCCATTCAAATGCTCTTTGAAGAAGGGCTTTCTTCGGCTGTGAAAGACGAACTTTCCCGGGCGCCCAGGGCGGAGTCTATGGACCAGCTGACCAAATCAGCGCTGACCATAGGAGCGCGCCAGGAGGCGAGAGCATTGGAGAGGCGGGAAGGGAAGGGGGAACGTTGGAAGGAGTTCCGCATTCCAGACATTCCAGAGCCAACTTTCCCGCCGGCAGAGCCGATGGAAATCGGAACAGCGCGCGCGCGCGCAGTTTCAAAGCCCAGTGAGGGGGGAAAGAAGGAGGGAAAAGGCGCCCGGAAATGCTATCTCTGCCAACAGCCAGGTCACATTGCCAGAGTCTGCCCCCAGAGGAAGGAATGGCAAGGGATGGTAGGAGCTGTGGAGGGAAGAGAGGAAGAAATACCGAAGCAAGTAAAAGCCAACGCCTGGCTGCCACCGTCGGGGCACAGCAGCCAGGCCAAAGAGCAGTGAAAGTGCCCACGCCAGAACCTCCTAAACCCGCCCTAGTGATAGAAGTGGCGCTAGAGCTGCCAAACGGACACCCTCTAAAGATAAAGGCGCTGTTGGACTCAGGCAGCTCCTGCAATTTCATGAGCAAAGAGTTTGCAGCTGAACACCAGATACAGACGATCCCTTTAAGCAACCCCCTGCAGGTGACCACGATCGATGGCAGGGAGCTGTTGGGAGGAGAAGTCAGCTTGCAGACCGTCCCAATGATAATGAAGGTGGCAAGGCACACCGAACTGATAGCGTTTAATGTGGCCACCTTGGGAGGAGCTCCCATTATATTGGGGATGAGCTGGCTAGCGTTACATGATCCGCTGGTGGGCTGGCATCAGAGAGTGGTTTCTTTTGGTTCAGCACATTGCTTAGAACACTGCAAAGAGGGAAAGGGTTTGGCAGGGGCCCAAGCCACCCTAGCAGGGACTGAAGTAACGGAGAACGTGAAGGTACCACGACAATACGCAGATCTCCGCGACGTCTTCAGCGAAAGGGAAGCTGACCAACTACCCCCGCATAGACCCTTTGACTGTCAAATCAATTTACTCCCTGGGGCACAGCTCCCTGTAGGCAAGCTGTACGCCATGTCAGACAGAGAGATGCAGGAGCTAAGAGAGTTCATTGACAAGAACCTGAAGAGAGGGTTCATCAGAGAGTCCAGGGCGGTGGGGGGCAGCCCAGTGTTTTTTGTGGATAAAAAAAACACGAACAAGCCGAGGCTTGTGTGTGACTTCAGGGCCTTAAATGCAGTGTCAGAACCAGTGGCTTTCCCTATGCCCAGGATTGACGACATTTTGACAAGGGTCAGGAAGGGAAAGATTTTTACTAAACTGGACCTAAGGGGGGCGTACAACCTGATACGAATAAGGAAGGGGGATGAATGGAAAACCACCATGTTCACCCCTTTGGGGGCATTTGAATATTTAGTTATGCCCTTCGGCCTACAAGGAGGCTCCGCGTGCTTTCAATCGTTTATGAACCATGTCCTGGGGCCTTTGCTTTACAAGAATTGTGTGGCCTTCTTAGACGACGTGTTGGTGTATTCTGAGAATGAGGAGCAGCATGTGAGAGACGTCAGAGAAGTGTTGAGCAGGCTGCAAGCCAACCAGCTGTGGGTGAAACTGGAGAAGTGTCAGTTTCATACCAAGGAGGTGGAATTCCTGGGGTATCGCCTGTCAGACAAGGGATTGGCCATGGATCCCGGCAAGGTCCAGGCGGTGCTGGAATGGAAAACACCCAAAACAAGGAAGGATGTGCAGAGGTTCCTAGGATTTGGGAACTTCTATCGTAAGTTCATCCGAAACTTTGCCCACCTGACGGCGCCCATTACGGACTGTCTCAGCAGTAAGAAGAAGTTCGTTTGGACTGAGGAGGCGGAGCGAGCATTTGAGGAACTAAAAAGGGCCTTCGCCTCGGAACAACAACTCCTGCATGTGGATTTACAAAAACCGATGAGAGTGGAAACTGACGCATCAGACAGAGCTATTGGGGCGGTGCTTCTGCAGCCAGGGAAGGAGGAGTCAGAGTGGAGACCGTGTGCCTTTTTTTCGCGAAAGCTGAACAAATCCGAGAGGAACTACACGGTGTATGACCGAGAACTACTAGCCATTCATGAGGCGTTCCGGAGATGGAGGCACCTGCTAATTGGCGCACAACATAAGGTGCAAGTGTGCACTGACCACAAGAACCTAGAGTATTGGAGGACGGCACGAGTGCTCAACCAACGGCAAGTGAGATGGGCCCAGGAGTTCTCCAAATTTAACTTTGAGATTTGTTACGTGCCAGGCCCAGAGAACATTAGGGCGGACGCTCTCTCACGCAAACCTGAATATTTGGAGGGGGAGGGAGCACCCGAAGAGAGACATGTCATTCCAGAGGACCGCTGGGTGTGTGGGGCGGCATTGGTGGGACAAAGAGAACTGGTAGAGGAAACAGAGAATGATGAATACGCCCAGAATAAGCTCAGAGGTCTTAGGGGTGAGGGAGAGGAACCAGGGGGTTTCGAGGAAAGAAATGGAGCTTTGTATTACAAAGGGGCACTGTATATCCCTGAAGGAGACTTAAGGGGGAGGGTACTCAAGCAGTTGCACGACAGCCCCACGGCTGGGCATTTTGGACAACACAAAACCATGTGGTTGGTCACCAGGGAATTTTGGTGGCCTAAGGTGAGGGAAGATGTACGGGAGTATGTAAGAGGGTGTGAGCAATGCCAGCGAGCCAAAGGGGAGAGGCGGGCACCGGCGGGGCTATTAGAACCCTTACCAACCCCAGAACGACCTTGGGAGGCAGTGTCGATAGATTTTATGACTGATCTGCCGAAGTCCAAGGGGAAAACAGCCATCATGGTGGTGGTAGACCTACTAACAAAGATGTGCCACTTTGTAGCCTGCTCGCATGCAGTCACGGCGGAAGAGACAGCGAAGTTATTTGTAGAACACATTTTTAGGTTGCACGGGGTGCCATTGAGGGTGGTCTCAGACCGAGGAAAACAATTTACTTCCAGGTTCTGGAGGAAGCTCATGAGCTTACTGCAGGTGGAGGTCAACTTTTCGACTGCCCGGCACCCTGAAACCAACGGGCAGGCGGAAAGAGCAAACGGGGTCCTCCAGCAATACCTGAGGTGTTATGTCAATGACAGAGAGAATGACTGGGTAGAAAAGTTGGCGCTGGCGGAATTTGCCTACAACAATGCCGAGAATGTGTCCACAGGGATGAGCCCCTTCTTGGCTAATTATGGGTGTCATCCCAGGGCTTTCCCAGGGGGAGAAGGGGAGAGATGGGGTGTCCCGGCAGCCGAGCATTTTGTAGAAGAAATGGAAGCAATCCATCGTCAGCTCCAACTCAACTTAGAAAGGGCGAAGGAAGAATACAAGAGGCAGGCAGACAAGAACCGAAGGGAAGGTGAAACCATAAGGGTGGGAGATAGGGTGTGGCTGTCAACCCAAGGGTTGCCGTTCAAAGGAGGTTGTAAGAAATTAAGACCCAGGAGATTGGGTCCCTTTGAGGTCATTCAACAGGTCAACCCAGTGGCTTTCAGGCTCCGGTTACCCAACCACATGAAACTGCACCCAGTATTTCACAGGTCGTTACTGTCACCGTATGAGGGGGGACGAGAAGGGATGGCCACTCGGGGACCGGTCATAGAAGAAAGGGAATGCAGCAGCCATGTGGCAGAAATCCTCGACGCCAGATGGAAGGGGGATCAGGTGGAGTATTTGGTAGCGTGGGAAGGAGAACCGGAGTCAGAAAACACTTGGGTAATGGCAGAAGATATCAATGACGAGGTATTGATAGAAACGTTCCATCAAAGGTTCCCAAGGAAACCTCAGCCTGTGGAGAGGTTCCGGAGGGAATACTTTGGGACCACCGATGAGGAGGAGGAGTTGGAAGGATTCTCGGAATCGGAAGGGGAAGGGGAGATGGACTCTGAGGAGGAGGAGTACTTCGAGACCAGGAACCGCAACAGGTGGAGAGAAGTGTTCGGGACATCGGAAGATGAAGGAAGTTCATTCCGGGGTTTTGCCTCCTCACCGCCCGTAGAGGAGGGGGCGAGAGGGGATGAAGGGGGCCCTGGAGGGGAGGTGGATGTCAGGGAACTGCCATCGGAAGGAAGGGAAGTGAAAGGGCTCACACAGGTTGGGAGAGACTCAGCAGCTGAAGAGGGAACCAGTAGGGGGAGAGGAGCTGAGCTGAGGGAAAGGGAGCTGGAGGGATGGCTCAGAGACACTTCCAGCGAAAACAGTGGGGAGGTTTCAGGACCTCCTGTAGGGACACCCACTCCTCGCCGGAAACTGTCACGCAGAGAGTCCAGAAGACGTGTTTCCGTTAAGGAGCTTTTATGTTGGAAGCGATTCCGAAAGCAACCACTGTCGGAATCTGCCAGCGACTGACGGAGCCATGTTTAAGGGGCTCCGTTACAGACAGAGGTTTGCAAACTTGACCAAACTCTGAGGGACTAGGATTTTACACACAAGCAGCTCATCGTCCCATCACAAAGGGATATTATCAAAAGCTTTCTCTGCGTCAACAAATATCAATACTGCTTTGGTGTTTATATTCACTTCTAATTTTTCCAAAATATCAATTATATTCCTCAAATTATCAGACAGGTGTCTTCCCGGGAGAAAGCCCGCTTGGTCTTTATGAATCTCTTTCATCAATACTTTTTTCAATCTCTTGGCCAAAATGTCTGCAAAAATTTTGTAATCCACATTAAGTAACGATATAGGGCGATAGTTCTTAAGCTGAGTCTTTTCAGTCTCTGTTTTCGGTATAAGTGTGATATACGCCTCTTTCCACGATTCTGGTGCCCTTTTCCCCTCCAAAATTTCATTGCAGACTTCCTTCAAAGGTTGCAATAACCACTCTTTCAAAGATCTATAGTATCTGGAAGTCAGCCCATCCGGTCCTGCGGTTACACAGTTTTGGAACCACAAATTGGTGGGTGAAGTGGGGTAAAGAGCAGGGACAAACCAAAAAGGTTGGTAAGAATCGTGAGCTCTTTGCCTCTCTTCCTGCATTTCCTCTGCAAATCGTCCCTCGCAGTCTCCTGCGACTGTTGACATTAGTCACAAACATCCATGGGAGGGAAAACAGGAATGGGGTGGGTTGCTGAGCTCACTAACATTTTTCAAATTGTATTTCAGAATGAATTTGAGATTCAACAGCAAAAAGCAATGGGAGGAAATCTGTCAACCCCTTCAACATTCATCCTTCTGGGATTTGGCAATGACTTTGAACTGCGAATCCTCCTCTTTGCCTTGTTCCTTGCCATCTATGCTTTATCGCTTGTTGGGAACCTCTTAATTGTTTTACTTGTTGCAGTTGACCAGCATCTTCACAAGCCCATGTATTTCTTCCTCATGAACTTGTCGGGCTTGGAGACCTGCTACATTTCAACCATCTTGCCCAGGATGCTGGTCAGTTTCCTTACTGGGGATAGGTCCATATCTATTAAGGGTTGCATCACACAATACTATTTCTTTGGTTTCTTGGCATGCACAGAATGTTACCTTCTGGCAATGATGTCTTATGATAGGTATTTGGCAATATGCAAACCTCTGCACTACCCAACTATAATGAGTGGTAGACTCTGCCTCCAGTTAGCATTCACTTCTTGGATGTGTGGCCTGGTGACCAACACTATCATAACTTCTTTTTTGGGTCAACTAACTTTCTGTGGACCCAATGAAATTGATGATTTCTTTTGTGATGTTTATCCATTAGCAAACCTCTCATGCAGCAATACCCGCCTATTAAAACTTGCAACTTTTATTTTGGGGTTTATGGGAATAGGGTCCCCTTTTCTCCTAACTTTAGCTTCTTATGTCTGCATTATTTGTACCATCTTGCGAATTAAATCCAGAGCTGCCCAGCAGAAGGCCTTCGCCACTTGCTCTTCCCATCTGATTGTTGTGACACTTTTCTTCCTTTCGTTATTCTTAGTTTATGTGGTTCCAGAAACAGAAAAATTAAAGGAATTACATAAAATCTTCTCTTTCTTCTACACCATCTTTACTCCCATGTTAAATCCTCTCATTTACAGTTTGAGAAATAGAGAGGTCAAGGAAGCTTTGTTCAAATTTGTCAGAATTTTTTTGTGATTGAGTTCCATAACCTCATAGTGGGTTGGATCATGTGAAGTATACAGGAAGATAAAGATTGGTTTTGTCATTGACTGGGTTGCTTGAGGCATTAAGTTTTCACATAGTCATTAAAGTGCATCAATAAAAGCATATTTTGAAAAAGTAGTACATTTTCAATACATATTACAATACCTCTTTTGTGATGATTTTTTTTTAAAAAATAGAACTTTACTAATTAATCTGAAAATGGAACAGAAGTGTGGAAAAACACACACACACAAACCGTCTAATATGTGCCATAAACAGAGAGATTGGCTCATCCCTTGCCATTGAATAACAATCCTTTGGGCTGGGATTCAAGTCTTTTCAAAATGATACTCAAACTGCCACTGTCACTGGTAACGTAACAAGGCAAAGATTAAAACAAGCAGAAACCTGCAGTGCAGTCCTAACTTCATTTACTCAGAAATAAATCCTATTGAATTCGGTGAGGCTTACTCCTCAGGTAAGAGGAATTAGGATTGCAGCCTTAGTCAGGATAAACTAGCCTAAACTTCTCTTTAATTGCTATGTTGTTTAAATGAAATTGTTCTATTGTGCATTGTAATAAGCAATGCTTATATTTTAATGTTTGTGAAACTGGTTTTTATGAAACTGTTTTTATGAAACTGTTTTATGAAACTGGTTTTTATGAAATTTTATGAAATTATGACATGTTTGTGAAACTGGTTGAAAACTGCTTAGAAGCCTATTTTGGGGTTATGCAGTAAATGAATTAATTCATACGCAAGCACAACCTTGTGGAATGTATATTTAAAAAGTACGTCCTATAGAGTTCAGTGAAACTTACAGCTAGGCAAGTACAGCATGTGCAGGGTTCCAGGCATTGTCTTGACCCAATTCCTCAGGTACATAAATAACTCTATTTGATGAGTCTAAGCATGATAAAGTCTGAATCTAGCCCCCTGAGATTGATATCCTGACACAAAATATTTTTCTGAAAATCATACCACAACTGGAATACAAGGCCCAGTTCTGGATGCAACAATTTAAGAAGGACATTGACAAGCCGGAACATGTGCAGAGGAGGGCAACCAAGATGATCAGGGTCTGGAAACCAAGTCTTATGAGGAACGGTTGAGGGAGCTGGGTATGTTTAGCACAGAGAAGAGGAGATATGATAGCCTTCTTCAACTATCTAAACTCTCTAACCATCTTAACATGGAAGATGGAGCAAGCTTGTTTTTTCTTGCTCTGGAGGGTAGAACTTGAAGCAATGCCTTCAAATTGCAAGAATGAAGAATTCAGCTAAACATCAGGAAGAACTTTCTGACAGTAAGAGCCATTAGATAGTAGAACAGACTCTCTCGGGAGGTTGTGGAGTCTCTTTTTTTTAAATAATTTTTTTATTGGTTTTTCACATTTTATAAAGACATAACACACACGTAAAAGACAAAGACAAAGAACATGTATAATTTCAAAAATCTTACTTTCTTAACTTTGGCCCTTGACTTCCCCCCACCCCCCCTTCATACATCCCAATTCCCATAATTATGTCAGCAAGTTATTATTTTACCTCCTTACCATGTTAATATTACATCTTTTGTAGAAGATTAAATTCTATCCTAAGTTGGACTCAGATTCCCTTCCATCGATTTCCCATTTTTTATTAAACATCAATCATATTGACTAGACCCAAAAATTGTAAGTGTTTTTAAAATTCTATTTTCCCCCCCTCCCATCCCCGGTTCATCCCTTCCCAAGTACATGTCCACAATAACAGTTCTTAGCCTGGATTCCTCACATCCGAGGCCTTCAAGTCTCTTTCAGTCCCTCTCCGCCGGTTTTGTTGGTAGTCCTTTATGTTGGTCTTCGGATCTCGAAGGAGTTCTGTCCCAATCAAGCTAGGTTTTCTTCCCACAAGAAAACTTAGAGACAACTGCTGCAAAAGTTCCACCAGTCCTTCATATTCAGAATGGAGGCCCCCATCATATTTCTTCTTTCTTTTAAGTTCTTGAATTCCAAGTACTCCAGGGGCCTCCTCCTTCATCTTTCGCATCTTTTGCAGATTTGTAATCCATGTAATCCAAGGGTCTTCTTGTTTATAATCCACATGTGTAGGCTTCTGGTTGGTACTTTCCATCTGTGCTTTCTCCTTTCCTTGTTTAGTCTCCTTCAGTTCTTGAGATATCTGTTCCGGTTCAGCTGCAGATTTTTTCTCATTCAAATCCTCAATACATTCAGCAGAGCTGCTTATTCCAGAAGTCAAGGTCGTGAGTTGTTTATTCATAGCCAGACTCTGCTCTTGTAAAATTCCCACAAAGTAAAACATTCTTTCTATTTCAACTAGTAAATTTCCATCCGCAGCCATTGTAATGTCTCAGAATCCCCCCTAGAGGGAATCTGGTTACTTAGTAATCTTTTCCCAACAGTCCTTTGCCTCGTTCTTTGTTTCTTTGTTTCCAACCACTTTAATTCAATTGTATCACATTTAGTCCAGGGAGATCTTAAGTAACACGCTTTTTTACTTTAAATTGCCCGTTTGACAGCTTTGACAGCTGTCAAACTCCTTTCCTCTTCAACAGGCTCAAAGGCAGGACGCTCCCGGGCCCGGAAGGGGGGGTTACACACAACAAGAGAAAAACTTCTAAAATTCCACTCTTACACTCCAGCTCAAAACTTCTTTTATCAAATCGTGAAAGTTAATGTCTTTTTAACTCACCCCAAAGGGGTAGGCTCTCCAACTTAGTTCTCCTGCTATTGCTTTAAATCGTCTGCAGAAGGGGGGGTGTGGACTTCCCTTTAACACATCCCCCGGTCGTATCAAATTCACAGATAGATATTTTAAAGTCCGAATTCCAATCTACTCACGGGTTGCTTCTTTTCGGGTTCCGAATTTAAGGGAAAAAGTCAGCGCTCTTCAGCCATGGCACACGGCTTCGCTCCGCTGGGGTAGCGGTCTACTCCCAGCACCACGCCGCTCTCCGTACCCTCTCCGTAGCCTTTAAAAAGGCTCTTCGTGGGTCGGGGGGGCGCTTAAGGTGCCCACCGAGTCACCAGGTCCGCAGGCATCCGCGCCTGCGGTTTTTGAGGGTCTCCACGTCGCCGTCGCGGCAAGACCCGTCCCCAGCGGAGCCGATTCCCTCCGGAGCTCGGAGGGAATCCGCCATTAGCTGTTCGCACCAACCCGGAAGTCTTCGGGAGGTTGTGGAGTCTCGTTCCTCAGAGGTTTTTAAGCAGAGGTTGGATTGTCATCTAGTTGAGATTCCTGCATTGCAGGGAGTTGGACTAGATGACCACTGGGGTCCAAGTCTACAATATGTCCAAACCCTATCTCCTTTATTTTAATGTCGCTATACTTAATAAATAAAACTTCAGTAGAAGTGAGGTGGCATTTCTCATTCAGGATGTTGAGGATAGGCTGTGAGTACCTTCATAGCACTGAAGAGATAGTATTAATTAAGAGCCTTGGCTTTGGAAGAGTCTAATGACTTCCCCAAGGCATGAGTGAGCACATAGCTTTCAGGGGATATAGCGCTTTTCCCTAGCCATAATGAAATATTAATTTCTAGAAACAGTATGTCCTTGATCATTTAGTCATGTTCAAGTAAGGTTACCTGCTGATATTTTGCTTCTGAATAAAAGCATGGCAACTTGATCATTTGTACTTTAAATAAGTGAGCATACTAACAGTTAGCTACTAACTGGAAAGAAGATTCCAGAGCCAACATTAGAATGACATGATTGGAACAGAACAGGGGTAGGGAAGAGAAACTTGCATCCTATTTATGGAGCCCGAATGGAATACATCAGATTTTCCACATGGAAGTATTCTAATTTTAGAGGTAAATGTTTATAAATCCATCCTGTTAGTGTTTTCTCTTCATGTACTACATATAAACATGATTTTCCATTTTTATGAGGGTTTTAAATGATTCGTATGCACTGTATGCCAATTAAGAATACCACTTTCTTGGTAAACTGGATGAAAGGAATTGGCAATTGGGCTTTATAAATCTAACCTATCTGATCTTGGTCTTCCTCCTTCCATAGGTCACTCTCAAGCTTTATGAGGAAACTGGTTAATTTTTTATGATATGCATACCAAAAAGAAAGAGAGAGAGAGAAATGTCATCTTTTTTTCACTGAGCCGATTTATTTTAGAATATTTGGGATCCTAGAATTAACTTTTTGGAGTTCACAGAATACATTCAGAAAGACAAAATTCTATTATTCACTGAATGTACTATATCTTTATCCCATTTCCCCCCGTCATGTACTTAAAGGCACTCATGTACAAGTGGTTCCCATATGTCCCTCATTCAGACACCTAACCTGCTTAACTTTAGCAAGTGGTCTGCATCATATGCCCTCATATCATGGCTTGAGGCAATCATAAAACTCCTGCCAATTTATTAATATTTTTGATTTCTTAGAAGTACTATAGAACTGAGAAAACTGTCAGAGGTTTCAGAAAACAGTAATGTCAAGGATCCAGCTTAAATCAAAACATTTTAAAAACATTTTAAAAACAAGTTGCTCTGAGAACTCACATGCTATTAAGGTACCAAGCATTGACTAAGCTCAGCTGCCTATTTTCATACACAGCACCCTTCACATAATATGGTGGAAAGTTGTACTGTTCGTCTGAAGTTGTAGTCTTTGATTTATTGAGATAATTTGGGAAGGAAAATAAATGTTTACATGAAGCTCTGTCCCTCATTGGAGAATGTGTCCATTAGCGTGTGTGGGAGAGAAAATTGCACAAAAATCATTTTCACAGTTTCACAACAGTCTGGGTATATGTGTGTGCATGTGTGCATGTACACACATTTTATAATCAGGAACAAGTGCCTGGCACCATTGAACACTTTTTACTAGGTATGGACTAGAAGCCCTGATGTGTGCAGCTCAATAAGGTTGTCAGATGCTGAGGTGGTAGGTTCAAGGACGCTACTTGAACCTTCAGGTGGGGGAATTACATTTTTTGAATACTTAAAAAAATTTGCAAACAAAAGAAGCAGTACAAGTATTGCAGGACTTGGCTATAATAGTCTTTGTTAATGCAGTAGAGTTGTAAGCAGGTAGAAGAGAACTAACTGCTAGTCAGGGACCACTTCATTAAAAAAAAAATGAATTGAAAGTAGAAAACTAGAATAGTACTGAGCTTTTTTCATACGTGCAAGCTGGAAATTTTACAAAACTAGGAACACCCACTCTTCCACTTCAGAATTCTAGCAAGATATTCTTGGAATTGTGTAGTTACACAGGTCTGGGACCACATCTTGGAGGGTGGGGTAAGCAGCATTGGAAACCAAGAAATCAGAAAGGGTTAATCACTCTTCCTCTTTCCTTCTGCTTCTATTCTGCAAATCATCCCTCTCCAATTCCCCTTTCAGGGGAGCAGCAACACTCAGGTGTTTCTGAAAAAAATACAAACAAAAAAATTACTTCTGCCCTCAGTTAATTAGCCAGATCCTTGGCTTGAGTTTTGATAGGTGCTGTGTGTTTCCATGTATAAGGAGCCTGTGTTTAAAAACAAACGTGGAGAAGCTTAAATTTGTGGTCTTCACTGTTCTCAAGATTCGCCTTGATTTTGTATCTGTGCATTATTTGCAAATTTCAGTCTGTTTGTGAATTGCTCTGTGCCTCCTACACTTTGATCTGTGTTGAAGCTTCTAAGCTGCATTGTAAAATAAGATGCTCTGCCTTCCCTATTCACTGCAAAGGGGAATCTAAAAAACAGCCCTAACTTTTCCCCCCTTCGGTCAACCTGAATGAATGTTAAAGGTGCAGAAGTCCCACCCTCCGTATTTCCTTATTGGATGTACATGTTGGGAGATGGTTGTCCTATGTTCTTACTTTTCTTAAGTTGGTTAAGAGTGGTTATTTATACTTGTTCTTACATTTTTAAAATTCCACAGCTTCATATTGGCCTCTTCAGTGCTTGTTTGTGCCCTTCAACAGAGCTTTCAAGCCTGAGGTTATAACATGAGACTATCTAGAATTCTGCCTGTGGGGTTCTGAAGCGGACTTGAGTGTTATTGCTAAAGCAGAGCAGTGTAGGATTTTTTATTTTTTTAAAAAAACCTTACATGAAGTTTTCAACTTATCAAACAAATCCTCAACTACTGTGATGAAAGAAAAATATAATAAAATCCAGAGCTCCTTAGTGTCCCAGTTGGGACAGTATCATTTGTTGCAGTGCCCAGGGGTCTAAAGAAACATAGAGAACTAGGAAAAGATAGAGCTCTGTAGAACTGAAAAGTACAGCAACAACAGAACAACAGGAGGATCTGATCCAACACAAGATTTATGAACAGCACAGTGCAGGAGCACCAGCTATAGGGGGCTATGGATGCTCAGCACCCACACTGCAGGACCCCATGCAGCTTATGAGGTCTCAAAGATGGTGTCTGAGGCCTTCTGAGACCTCAGAGATGCTTTCTGAGGTCTCCAAGGTCTCGGAACCTGACTTTCAGTACCACCAGAAGTCAGCTTCCGAGGCTGGGTGTGCGTGTGCATTCATAACATCATGACATCACGTAAAAATGTGACATCATGGCATCATGCGCACTGGGCACCCATAACCTGGGTCAGCTCCCCTGTCACACTGTGAACTGCATGGGGTTAAAGACCCCTGCATCACCCTGATGTGCCTCACTATTCAGACCCTACAGAAAGCCAGGTCATATCCCTAATTTAAGTACATGAGCCTCACTTATTGGTGACATAGAAAGCTGCCTTATATGAGGTCAGCCACAGTCAGTCTATCTAGCTTCGTATCTCTTATACGGACTGGCTGTGGCTTTCCACGGATCCAGGCAAGGTTCTCTTCCAGTTCTATCTGGAGATGAAAACCAAGACGTTCTACTACTGAGATATGGCCCTTATTCCCAATAATGTATAATTATTAAGTAGTATAGAATGCAGAGGCCCAGGAAGGATGTCCCATGTGACTTTCAAAATCAATCAGAGGAAAAATAATAATGAGATGGATGCCCAAGCTCAGTAATGTTTTTAAAATTGTATTTCAGAATGATGCTGAGATTCACCACCAAACAGAAATGAAGAAAAATCTGTCAAGCCCTGCAACATTCACCCTTCTGGGATTTGGCAATCTCCTCGGATTGAGAATACTTCTCTTTGTATTGTTTTTTGCCATCTATGCTTTGTCTGTTGTTGGGAACCTCCTAATTTTTTTACTGGTTGCAGTTGACCAGCATCTTCATACTCCCATGTATTTCTTCCTCATGAACTTGTCAGGGTTGGAGACTTGCTACATTTCAGCCATCCTGCCCAGGATGCTGGTCAGTTTCCTTACTGGGGATAGGTCCATATCCATTAAGGGGTGCATCACACAATTCTATTTCTTTGGTTTCTGTTTAGCCACAGAATGTTATCTTTTGGCAATGATGTCTTTTGATCGGTATTTGGCAATATGCAAACCTCTGCACTACACATCCATTATGAATGGTAAACTCTGCCTCCAATTAGCATTCACTTCTTGGATGTGTGGCCTGGTGACCAACACTATCATAACTTCTTTTTTAGTACAACTAACGTTCTGTGGACCCAATGAAATTGATGATTTCTTTTGTGATGTATATCCATTAGCAAACCTCTCATGCAGCAATACCCACCTAGTAAAACTTGCAACTTCTATTCTCGGGTATATGGCAATAGGTTTCCCTTTTCTACTGACTTTGGCTTCCTATGTTCGCATTATTCTCAACGTCTTGCGAATTAAATCCAAAGCTTCCCAGCAGAAGGCCTTCACCACTTGCTCTTCCCATCTGATTGTTGTGACACTTTTCTATGGCTCATTATTCTTAGTCTATGTAGTCCCTGAAACAGAAACCTTAAAGGAACTTCATAAAATCTTCTCTTTCTTCTACACCATTTTGACTCCCATGTTGAACCCCCTCATATACAGTTTGAGAAACAGAGAGGTGAAGGAAGCTCTGTTTAAATCTGTCATAAAATTCAGAAATATGGTTTCATAGTTTCATGGTGTCACATAAAGTGCTGTGATTAAGTTTTGAGAATGATTTTGTCATCAACTGCTTGTTGCATTCAACCTTCTTATTTTCCTCAATGAAAATACTTGATCCAAACTTCTCAGACTAATGTTCTTTTTTGCATTAAGTATTCATTGGGTGTTGTACTGCTCTAGTTGTTGCGATGCAGTTCTCAGGAGTTAAAAGATTAAAGTACCTCAATGAAAGTGGATATTCAGGAAACAATATATATATTTTTATGTCTGTTTTATTCTTCCTTTTTTTTTAATTGATACACCCCCCCCCCAAAAAAAAAAACAAGGCAAGAAATAAAACCAAACCATGATATGGACAATATGGACAATATGGACAATATTACTTACAAATCAATAAAACAAAAAGCAGTCCTTGGACTATAGACCCAACCTCCTGTCCATTATCTATTATTTGTTGCCCATACACATTTTTGTCTTAAATTGACTAATTAACTAATTATTGATTTATCTAAGGTTTCAATCTTTCTTAAATCTACTACTAAAGTTATTCAAACACTGCAACAGAGTTTAAACTACTGTAATTGTTCTTCAAAAGAACTTTAAAGACTTCCCATTTTGAGATGAATTCCTGTTTTGGTTTGTTATTTATTTTTTCTGATAAACTATCTAACTCCGCATAATCTGTTAACTTTTGGATCCATTCATGAATAGAAGGGACTTCATCACTCTTCCACTTTGTAGCGATAAGAATTTTTGCTGCCACTGTGGCATCTAAAAATATACTCTTCATTTTTTGCGGGATGTCCAAATCTGTGATCCCCAGGAGGTAAGCTTCTGGTTTTCTCTTAAAGGAAGTCTTTATTATTATTTTTATTTCTAGTTGTGATGCAGTTCTCAGCAGTTAAAAGATTAAAGTACATCAATGAAAGCAGATGTTCAGGAAACAATATATTTTCAAAATTTATTTAAATAACTGTTGTGTCATGATTTTTTAAAGAAACATCTTTCAAAGTAATGTGAAAATGGAATGGAAGTATGGATGAAAAAACATGCAAAAGTGTAAAACTTCCCATAAACAGACTTGTCTATCTCTCATCACTGAGAAATGATTTTGGCCTGGGATCCATTTTCTTTAAGATGATACTCAAAATGCCAATGGCACTGATAACGTTAACAACAAGAAGAATAAGCAAGCAGAAACCTGCAAGGATTTTTTAAAAAAATGATCTGTGTCACCTAACAAGAATGTTCTTTTCAAGGCTCCATTAAGTTTGGGAGTTGCATTGGCACTGGCTTAGATGAGCTGAGGAAAAGAAAAAAGGACATTTCACAAGGACACAAAGCCCTGCCATGCCAGCCCCATCCTCAATAAATACTCTGCCTTCCCTTCCATACTGTGGGAACAGCAGCAGGAGCTTTTTACATATAGACATATAAATAAAATCTGCACCTTCCACCATAGGAGCCCAAGTCACCATTTTATCTCAAAGTAAACATTTCTAAAACGATTAAAAAACAAACGAACACATTTTAATATATTTGTGTATATTTTTTGAATCAAGAACCATCTTTGTATTGCCAGCTATGAGGACTGGTGAGACTAGGAAGATAATTTACCAGTAGTCGCAATCTGCTGTTTAGATCAGTTTGCTTTGAAATCCATTGGGGGTCAATTTTGCAGGATTCCTTTGTAGTTTTGTGGAGGCGTAGCAAGGTCAGGTGGTACCCAGTGTGAATTTTTTTGTCACCCCCCCATATTGACGGCTCAGAGTAGGCTTGGGAGTTGCAGGCATGCGGTGCGCTGAATGTCACCCCCTGGGCGCACCCCCCCCGTGACTCCCAAGCCTATCCCGAACTGTCAAAATGAAGGCAAAGCAGTGCAGCTACCCCCTTCCCCCGATGGCTCGGGGAAGGCTTGGGATTTGGCGGCAGGCGGCGTGCTGGATGTCACCCCCCTCAGTTAATTAGAATTTAATTTGGACTAATGTACATGCATGTCCTGTGATGCGGGTGTTGCTGTGGGTTAAACCACAGAGCCTGGGACTTGCCGATAGGAAGGTCGGCGGTTCAAATCCCCATGACGGGGTGAGCTCCCGTTGCTCGGTCTCAGCTCCTGCTAACCTAGCAGTTCTGTTTTTCCTCAGGACATCTCTATTTTAACCAGAGAAACATTGGAGGGTATGGAGTTATGCAACCCCTGAACCATCTGAAGACAGCCATTTATAGGGAAGTGTTTCAAAACTGCTGCAAATACAGAACAAACATTACGTGGCACTTGTAAAAATGCCAGATCTGCAGACCTAGAGATTGTTGCTCAAGTTTACTCAAGTGAGATCTTATGTGAAGATTCTGAAAGATAGGTGGGGCTGTCTTCATTCTTCTCATTGCCAGCTCATAATTCTGAATTGGATCCGAGTCCTGATGAATTCCTATTATTATCTCATCTTTCCAAAGTTTGAAGTTACCTGAAGTTACCTTACGTTTATTTATTTATTTAATAAAGTTTATCTATTGTTTGATTGTAGAAGACACCTCAAAGTAGTTTCCAAAAGTGGTTTAAGTTAGTCCTAAATTAGATATTTCATCGTCTATTAACAAGGCTACAGGAAATGTCTTTGAGATCAGCACCTAGCTACTCTTCTATACTTTAAAGCAAACTCTTTTGAAAAGCAATGATAAAACACAATATTAAAAGCAGCTTAAAACATCTAACAACCACAGAAATAAGGTGGGTCCCAAAAATATTCATCTCAAGTATCAAAAGCCAGGCTACACAGGTGTGTGCATATATCTATATGGTTATATATTTTGCTTCTAGGCATCCACAATAAATTTTATATGTTTATATCAACATAAAGCTCCTCCATGGGGTATTTTACTTATCTGCAGCTATTTTATCTTACTATTTGGCATCCCCATCTGCTAGTAAAGACCTTGTGCAGTGTAGAATTATTTCATTTTTTATTCAGCTTTTTTCATATTTACATGTGTGTGCATGGGGATATACTGGGCTTGCAGTCCATTGTGGTGGTGGGGGGGTTATGATCAGAAAAAAATATCCCTCTTCCCACTCTGGCTGGAACATCTAAGAAAATGATTCCTTTGTTGCAAGAGTCTAGCCACGTGGGAAAGTTATTTTAGTTTTCACTGTGCCAGGAAGGGAACAGATACTTGAAGTGAGTGAATTTTCCTGTTTGAGAACTTTGTTTCTATAATATCATTGATCTCTGATTGTGTTGGCAATACTATAACAACAATGCAAAATGTTTAAGATGTATGCTATACCTTTCGCAATTCTTAGCATTTTCCTTTCAGTTAATGCACTGGTCAAGCCTCACACTATGGCATTTGAGTACAAATAATCATCATCAAACCTTTTATTGGCATCACATACAAACATTCAAAACAAATCAATACAGAATTACCACTTCCCCAGTGGCACAAAACATTTGCTAAAAGAAAGGAGGCAGAGCCCATAACTGTGGGGGAAAAAATCCATCCTTTGGGGAAATTATTCTCACTCACTAAAAATAAGAATGAAACCTTCCTCCCCACCCCCACCCACAGTATGTGTTTTTAATAATTCAAAATCATTCACAATTGATTTGCTTTACAATAAAAGCTAACCAAAGAATTAAGCTAAAAAACAACAACAACAACAAAAAAACTGGGGAAGGGGGAGTGATGCAGGGAGGGGTAGAAACATTGAGTTCCAAACTACAGAGTCACACTTTATGTCATTTTGAAAAGTTTGTTCTTATCAGGGGACTGAACCTGGAAGACTGCCATCAATTTCATGGATCCAGCACTTCTTTAATATGTGATATTTTGAATCTTAAAAGAACAAGATAGGCATCGGATTTGGCATGACTTTGCAGAGCCCTAGCTCCCCAGGCCATAAGCACTAAAAGATGCCAAGTGGGACAGATTTCTGAACTAGAATGCCACCTAATCCACATGATTCTTGCTGTTATTCTTGCTCTCAGACCTGGTCAGTATTATAAGTACCTCAAAAACCCCAAAACTGCCAGCTGAGATTGCAACAGGGTCCTTGAGGTTAAAGGTTCCCTTCTTTCCCACTCCTCCCCTTCTACCAATAGTGAAAATGTGGGTTTCCTTAGTTCTGCAGTTATTAATAATAGAAAGCCAAATGCATGCAAGACTGCTTAGTTCTCCTCCCCCAGTCATTGTGAATATCCATCTGTAGAAATAGTTTCCACCAGAACACTTACTGTTTAGCTAAGTGATATTTTGCTGCTGAAGTTATCCTCCTTGATCAGTTTCAGTTTAAGTAAGTAGGCACGGTGGTGTTTTGCTATTGAATGGAAGCAAAACCCTTTAATTAATTGTACTTTGAATCTTTTGCTACTGAATGGAAGCAAGACAAGACAAGACAAGACGCCATAATCTAAAACAGGCGGAGAGTATTGAGAAGGCACTGAAGAAACCCTTATTTTACAGATGGAATCCAGATGGAACACATCAGAGACTCCACCTGGAAATATAATCATTTTAGAGGTAAATATTCATGTTATCTATCATAGTAGCTTTTCATCCCCATCTGCTATATTTGGGGCAGGGTATTTCATTTTTATTTCATGTGAGTTTTAAATGTTTCATATGCACACAAATGAACTCTGCTGCTTTCTTAGTAAACCTTGACACTGGCTGATTGGAAGTGAAAGGTCTGCTCTGCAAATGGGATCTGATCTGTTTCCAGACAGATAAGATCTATGATGTTCACAGGATCTGTCCTGTCTTCATTTGGAACATCAATCTAATGGTTTATGAGGAAGGTTTAGATTTGGCAAGAATGCATACAATACACGTACTGACATCTTTTCCTGGGTCGATTAATTTTACAATGTTCAGAATTCTGGGAGCAAGTTTTTGGATTTTGCAAGCTGTTCAGAGAGAAAATGTATTATTTATTACATTTTACATCCCACCCTTCTTCCACCATGTAACCCAAGGCAGAAGGGCTCCCATGCAGGCACAGTCAAACACAGAGCTGCTTAGCTTCACCATCTACCCTCAGACCATGTCCTGGGACAACAATAAATGTATCAGTGTTTTGGATTTCTCAGAAGCACAGCAGAACTGAGAAATCTCAGAGGGGTTTCAGAAATCAAGGAGCCACTTTAACTCCAACTATTCTGGATTATAATATCTATATATATAACTGGGATTAAAAAGCCAAACATTTAACTTGTTTGAGACCATCTGAAAACTTGTAATGTCTGCCAAACATTGATTAAGTACAGCTGCTTATATTAATCCACAGTTTAATTTATAAAGCAAGGCGGAAACAGTGTTCTGTAGAACTCAGGCAATACTCATGCCATGCATTTAAATCACTCTTATGCTACTTAAATGGTCATGACTTCCCTATGCATCCTGGGTACTGTAGTTTGTTAAATGTGCTGAGTTTTTAGGAGATGCCACCCCCCTCACAGAGCTACAATTTCAGAGTGGTTTAAAAGTAAACCCCTCTTCCCACAGAATTCCTGGAACTGTAGTTCTGTGAGGGGAATATAGATCTCCTAGCAACTCTCAGCACACTTAACAAACTACAGTTCCCAGGATTCTTTGAGGGGAAGTCCTCAGTGTAATAGTGCTTTAAATGTATTGTGTGGATGTGGCCTCAGTGATATCGTTCTGGAGGAAGAGGCAATCAGCATTTGAAACCTACTCACTTAACTGTAAAATATGTCTATTATCTGATGCAAAAGGAGCAATTTACACAACAAACTGGATATGCCTCTGTTAAGTTCAGAGAATGTGAATGAATGTGTTGCACAGCCAACTATAATCTGGTATGTTTTGGGGTTTTTTTTAATAAAAAAAATGCATGAATAGCCTCCCTCTCTGGAGTCAGCAGGCATGATTTGTGTCCAAGGTATTTTTTTAGTTTACAAACATAGCAACTATAATAGTGGGTTATAACCTCAAAATTGCATAGAGAAAAAGAAATTTCATTTGAAAATTATCAAAGGATTGAGAATTTTATTGTAATTCTTATGGGTGGGATGCTTTTTCTTTTTATCTTCTTATTTGTTTTTGAGGTGGCCAAGAGGTGTCTGAGAATGTCCTTTATTTCATTCTATAAATCACCTACTGTATCTCTTGGCCTGCATTTTGCAAACTTCCAGGGTGGCTGCAATTACAGGAAATCTTAGCCAAGAGTATCCTAGGGTTTTGAGGAAGTGCCAGCTGAAAAGGCTGCAGACATCCAATAAGTGACTGTAGAATGGAAGAGGACATTCACTCACACACAGTGGTGGCTGTTGCCAAGTGAGACCAGTAGGGCAGAAAGCAGAGAGTAGGTGCAGACAGAGCCAGCAACTGAGAGCGCCAGCTTATTCTAGTTATGTTCCCATTCACCTTCCTGCTGTTACAAAGACAACACTACATGCACTAAGTAGGAAGTAAGTTAGGAGGAGTGTTGCTGGCCACTGCCTAGGGCAGACTAAGGTTCTTAGACTAAGGGCAATGACCCTTTAGCCCTAATAAACCAGCCTCCACTGATCATGCACCCAGCATCCACCTTGTAAGTAAATGTGAACTGTTAAAATGAAATACAGAAGAATTTCTCAAGCATCTGGAGAAAGAAAAAATAAATCAAACATACAACCTCTTTTGACTTGGCAAAGGCTATCTAAGAATTTGGGGGCAGGATTCAGCACAGCACAATTTCTAAAATGATAATGTTTCACCATCTATTGAAATATAATAACAACAATAGCAGCAGCAGCAGCAGCAACAACAGCAATAACTTATTATTTATACCCCGCACATCTGGCTGGGTTTCCCCAGCCACTCTGGGTGGCTTCCAACAAAATATTAAAATACAGCAGTCTGTTAAACATTAAAAACTTCCCTAAACAGGGCTGCCTTCAGATGTCTTCTGAAAGTCTGGTAGTTGTTGCTCTCTTTGACATCTGGTGGAAGGGCGTTCCACAGGACGTGTGCCACTACTGAGAAGGCCCTCTGCCTGGTTCCCTGTAACTTGGTTTCTCACAGTGAAGGAACCGCCAGAAGGCCCTCGGAGCTGGACCTCAGTGTCCGAGCAGAACAATGACGGGGGCGAGATTCAGGATAGGCAGAAAATAGTACTTAGTCATACAACATAAATTTAATGTAAGGAGTTCAGTGTCTTGAGTTAACATGGTGATGGCCATTAGATGAAATGGCTTTAAAATGGAATTTGACATGGAGAATTTTCTATTTATCAGTGACTACTAGTCATGACAATTAGGAGAATGTATGAAGCAATGTATATCATGAATGTTAGTTGCTGCCTGGGAGTCACAAGTGAAAAAAGTGCAGTTGTGCTCATGAGCTACTTGTGGAATTCTCCTAGGTTATCTGGCTGGACACTGTGAAAATAGGATGCTGGACTAGATGGGTCTTTGGCCTGATCCAGCAAGGATCCTCATATGTTCTTGTCCTCATGGCTTCAAGAGGAAGTAGGCCACTGACAGTCAGCTGCTGGAGAGCAACAACAGGAGATGACTATTGCTCCTATGTCTTGCTTAACAGCTTCCCAATGGTTGACAGCTGGTGAATCTTGGGTACTGGACTAAGGTTACAGCCCTATGCCTACTTGCCTGGAAATAAGCTCTGTTGAATACAGTGAGACTGACCTCGGAGCAGATATGTTTGGGTTAGGATTGTTCATCAAGCTTAGGTCTTCTGAAGCAGGGCTCTTATTTTGTCCTTATGCTATATCATCATCAACAACATCATCATCATCTTTTTCCTGATCCAAACTTGTCCTACATTATCTACCTCCTGTTACTTCCATTCATCACTATATTTCATTTGTTGCAAATTGTCAGACTGGGGGAAGGACTGAGACATGGGTGAAATGTATACAGCACTGCACATTATTAATGCTACATAAATGTGTAGTAGTAGCAATGATAAAAGTGATGCTAGTGGGAGGCTTCTTGCCTCTCCCCATAAAAAAATGCTTTGTACAGAGGGAACTAGCATATTTATGAGAAGGCTTCCTATCATGGTGTTATACAACTACGTGTAAAGGAGGGTTGAGTTTTAAAAACAAGAACAAACAAATGTGTCAGAGCATTCAAAACATACAAAACTCAACTTCCATTACTAAGTGGAACAGTACTGATAGGACCATACTGGGTGGCTGGCTTTGTGACTGTCAATGGGAGGGAAAAGAAAGAGTCACTAAGCTAACACTAATCAAATTGCATTTCAGAATGACTTTGAGATTCATCTGCAAACAGCACTGGGAGGAAACCAGTCAAGCCCTACAACATTTGTCCTTCTGGGATTTGGCAATTTCCTTGGATTGCGAATTCTCCTCTCCGTATTATTCCTTGCAATCTATGCTTTGTCTCTTGTTGGAAACCTCCTAATTGTTTTACTGGTTGCAGTTGACCAGCATCTTCATACTCCCATGTACTTCTTCCTCATGAACTTGTCCTGTTTGGAGACTTGCTACATTTCAACCATCGTACCCAGAATGCTGGCTAGTTTCCTTACTGGGGACAGGTCCATATCCATTAAGGGGTGCATCACACAATACTATTTCTTTGGTTTCTGTGCAGCCACAGAATGCTATCTTTTGGCCATGATGTCTTATGATCGGTATTTGGCAATATGCAAACCTCTGCACTATTCAACCATTATGAATGGTAGACTCTGCCTCCAGTTAGCATTCACGTCTTGGATGTGTGGCCTAGTGACCAATACTATAATTACTTCTTTTATGTTGGAGCTCACATTCTGTGGACCCAATGAAATCGATCATTTCTTTTGTGACATATATCCAGTGGCAAACCTCTCATGCAGCAATACACACCAAGTAAAACTTGTAACATTTATTCTAGGGCTTATGGGAACAGGTCCTCCTTTTCTACTAACTATAACCTCCTACATCTGCATTCTTCTCACTGTCCTGCGAATTAAATCCAAAGCTGCTCAGCAGAAAGCCTTTGCCACCTGCTCTTCCCATCTGATTGTTGTGACACTTTTCTATGGGTCAATATTCCTTGTCTATATAGTTCCTGAATCAGTAACACCGAGTGAACTACACAAAACCTTCTCCATTTTCTACACCGTCCTAACACCCACCCTTAACCCGCTGATATACAGTTTGAGAAACAGAGAAGTGAAGGAAGTGCTTTTCAAAACTGTCAGAAGATTCAGCAACAGGGTTTCATAGGTTCACAATGTTTTGATAGATAAGATTAGCAGACCTTCCAAATGTCCCTATTTTCCAGGGACAGTCCCGATTTACAGAGGCCTTTCTGGTTTCTGATTTGATCCTGGAATATCCCACTTCCCCTTAGGATGTCCCTGTTTTCATCATCTGTGGTGTTATGTAGTGTAGTTTCACCCTGGGCCAACAGGGGGATACTGTATATAGTTTTCACTCAGGTCTGTAGATAGTTTTCACTCAGGTCCACGTCTGTTATTTTAGGCGGGAACTCTGGGCTGTTGTGGTTACAATGTTGACAGCCGGCTGCCTATAAATACAGGCCGGCGATGATGCCACTGCTGAAGCCCAGACGATCGTCACCCACCGGGGGGCTTTCCGTTGCCGCCAGTTGCAGTTCGGGGTGAGTGTGGCTCCTGGCATCTTCCAAAGCCTTATGGAGCGTCTTCTGCAAGGGCTTCCGGGCGTGGTACCATATTTTGATGACGTCTTGGTGTCTGCAGACTCACACCAGCAGCTGTTCGAGCGCCTCCGTGCCGTGCTGACCAGGTTCCAGGAGGCCGGGCTCAAGGTAAAGAGGGAGAAGTGCCAGATCGCCGTTCCACAGGTAGAGTTCCTGGGCTATCTTATCGATGCCTCCGGTCTTCATCCAACCACATCCAAGATCCGCGCTATCCAGCAGGCCCCCACCCCAAAGAACAAAACGGAGTTGCAGGCATTCCTGGGGCTGCTGAACTTTTATAACATGTTCCTGCCCCACAAAGCCACAGTGGCTGAGCCTCTTCACCGACTCCTTAGCACTAAGACGCCTTGGGCCTGGGGTCATCGGGAGACGGCGGCCTTCAACGCGGTCAAGGCTCTCCTTTCTTCAGACAGTGTGCTGGTACAGTACAGTGAATCCAGGCCGCTGGTCCTTGCCTGCGACGCCTCACCTTTTGGCATCGGTGCTGTCCTTAGTCACCGTTTTCCAGATGGAAGAGAAGCACCGCTCGCCTACTTTTCCAGGACACTATCTCCGACGGAACGGAATTACAGCCAGCTCGACAAGGAGGCATTGGCACTTGTGGCTGGAGTGAAGAGGTTCCATGAATACCTCTATGGCAGGACTTTTGACCTCATCACTGACCACAAGCCACTCCTGGGCCTCCTCGCCGGTGATCGTCCAACTCCACCGGTCCTCTCACCACGCATGCTGCGATGGACTGTTTTCCTGGCTGCCTACCACTACCGGCTCATCCATCGCCCGGGGAAATCGATGGGCCATGCCGACGCCCTCAGCCGTTGCCCTCTTCCAGCATTTGTGGAAGACCCGGCTCCAGCTTCATCGCTCCTTCTGATTGAGGATCTTCCGGCAGCGCCTGTATCGGCTGCCACTGTGGCCTCCGCATCTGCCCAGGATCGCACCATCAGCCGGGTGCTCAACTGGGTGTGGAGGGGGTGGCCACAAGGGCCTTTTGCATCGGAGTTCCAGCCCTTCGCAACCAGACAACATGAACTCTCGGCTCATCGCGGCTGCCTGCTGTGGGGAGACCGCGTCGTGATTCCCCAGGGACTCCGTCAGCGCGTCCTGGAGGCTCTGCACGTTGGCCACCCGGGAATTGTCAAAATGAAGGCGTTGGCTCGGTGTTACGTCTGGTGGCCTAATATGGACGATGCCATCACTGCCTGGGTGTCCGCCTGTCAAGCGTGCCAGGAGTCGAGGCCTGCACCACCGGCAGCTAAGGGACACACCTGGGAGACGCCAAAGACACCCTGGTCGAGGGTGCACATCGATCTGGCTGGCCCCTTTCACGGCCGGACCTTTATGGTAGTGGTGGACGCCTATTCCAAATGGCTGGAGGTCGCCCTGATGCCCTCCACCACTACCGAAGCTGTCATCCGGGTGCTGCGAGGCCTGTTTGCAACGCATGGGTGTCCTGATGTCCTTGTCTCTGACAACGGACCGCAGTTCACGTCAGGCACGTTTGAGCGGTATCTTTTGGGACTGGGCATCCGCCATGCCCTAACGGCACCCTTTCATCCATCCAGCAACGGGCAAGCGGAAAGAATGGTGCGCTCGACAAAAGAGGCACTGGCGCGCCTGGACCGGGGAGACTGGCATGAGCGGGTCGCCGAATACTTGTTCGTGCAACACATCACCCCTCATGCGGCCACAGGGAGGAGTCCGGCTGAACTGCTTATGGGCCGCCGCCTCAGGTCACCGCTCGACCGGCTACACCCAGACTTTGCCGTGGCTGAACCCCCAGGCTGTGCCAACGCACCACGGTCATTTGTCCCAGGAAACCAGGTCTTTGCCCGGAACTATGTGGGGGACATCCCTTGGGTGCCAGCCACAGTAGTGGGAGTCACTGGACCTCGCTCGTACCAGGTGGCACTCGAAGACGGACGCTTGTGGCGACGGCACATAGACCAGCTTAGGCGCAGGGTTGGGGACTTGGACACTACCGAGGTGCCCCCAACTGCGCTTGCGGCTCCAGAAGAGACACGTACAGATGGCGAGGCCCCACCTACACCTCCCTCGCAAGCTGCCAGCGTGGAGCCGAACCAAGCCGTTTCAGAACAGACTCAGACCACTCCACTTGCGGAGGCTCCACCCACAGCAGCGGATCCAGGGGAGTTGGTTCCAACGCCACCTAGGGTCGCACCACAGCCTCAGCGAGAACTGTGTGGCCCTCCGGACTTGGCTACCAGTCCCCGGCGGTCTGGCAGAGTTTCCAAGCGCCCAACTTATTTAAAGGACTATGTTGTTGGACAGGTATCACTGTTGGTCTAAGTATGGGAAATGTAACCGATATGCTTTTGTGCTTAATTGAACCATTACGCGTAGTGCTGTATATAGGGAAACCATTACGATTGTAACTAACGCCTTATCTCGGTGGGGAGGGGTGTTATGTAGTGTAGTTTCACCCTGGGCCAACAGGGGGATACTGTATATAGTTTTCACTCAGGTCTGTAGATAGTTTTCACTCAGGTCCGCGTCTGTTATTTTAGGCGGGAACTCTGGGCTGTTGTGGTTACAATGTTGACAGCCGGCTGCCTATAAATACAGGCCGGCTGAGCTGTTCGCAGTCAGTTCTATTCCAGCTTACCATAATAAAGAGCTACTTGAAGAAATCGCTGTGCCGGCTGCTATGTCAACCCACGACTTAACATGTGGGTTAAATCACAGAGCCTAGGACTTGCCGGTCAGAAGGTCGGCGGTTCGAATCCCTGCAACGGGGTGAGCTCCCATTGCTTGGTCCCTGCTCCTGCCAACTGAGCAGTTCGAAAGCACGTCAAAGTGCAAGTAGATAAATAGGTACCACTCCAGCCGGAAGGTAAACGGCGTTTCCGTGCACTGCTCTGGTTTGCCAGAAGTGGCTTAGTCATGCTGGCCAAATGACCCGGAAGCTGTACACCGGCTCACTTGGCCAATAAAGCGAGATGAGCACCGCAGCCCCAAGGTCGGCCACGGCTGGACCTAGTGGTCCATGGTCCCTTTACCTTTACCTTTACCTTTACATGCACGTGCTAGAAGAGATGAGATCATAAACTGTGGAATTGAACCAGCTGCAAGGTCGTTAAGATTGGAAATTGAGAGACTTCATTTGGTGCAAAAGACGGTGGGGGGGGAGGGGAGCCTATGGCTTTTTTATATAAAGTTTTCTTTTCTTTATTTATGATTCAGTAACCCTCCTTTGAATGCTAGTTCAAATTATGTATGTACAGGTGAGGAGAGATGAAAGTGGATTGCAGATATGGAATATAACATTGAATGGAACTGTGTGTGTAAAGAAAAAGGAAAAAGGAAGGGAAGCTCTATTTTGCAAAAGGTTTACGCTGGAAACTTAGAGCTGACTCTTCCCTATCCTTTATTATTTGCGGACTGAATTGAATGATGCTAAAAGTACTTGGAATTTAATTTAATTGGAAGTACAACTGCACATTTATCTCTGGCCAAACAGAGGGATGAAAGGAATCTGCAAGCTTGCCAAGGAACTGATAAGGTTCATTACTGAGTTATTTGTAGTTTCACCGACCACTCTCCTTCCCAGGCTGAGAGGGAAAATGGTGAAGACAGGTTATGCATTGGGACAGTGTGAATTTTGCAGCTGCTGTTAAAGTTGCAAAACAGGGAACCATGGGACGGAGCAATGGAGAATTTCTGAAACAACAATGGGATATTAGCTCCACCCAAGGCATGATAGAGAACAGCAACAACCAGGAAAAGACAGACATAATATTTTACAAGGACAGGAAGAAACATCATGGAAGAAAGATTGCCACACACAGGAAGAACAAGGATACAGTTTGAATGCCTCATTTGTAGATTTATATATTATTTAATGTGTCAATAAGAATGGAAGTTGTTAATATTGCAGTTGTTGTATAAGGGATTGTTATTTTGACGGGAGTGTAACTGAAATTAATAAGATTCTGGAATGCAGAAATAAAATAAATCATCCAACCATCAATTCTAGCATGTGGGGCGGGCACTTAAATTATATAATTTGGTATTTGAATGATTGGTATTACTAATTGTATTATAATTTGGCATTGTTATAATGAGGCTATTATTAGAATGTAATTGAAAACTAATACAAATTATTCCCACCCCCAAAAAACACATTTTTGTGTTTCTGCAATCTCCCTTAAGTCTGCTATTACCTCCCTCTTGTGTGTGAAAGTTGCCATTTTGACTAAGCAAAGTCACACACTTTAAGAATGTGTTTGCTGTTAGAAGAAGAACCACTTACCTTCTAGGGAAGTGGTGAATGAGGCCTACCCCCCCCCCAGCATTTCCTATCTGAAGAACGGCAAGGGCCACCACCAATGCACCAATGGGACACATTGCCTACACCCTCCACTGTCCTGAGAAAACTCCTTAATCCCAATTTTATTTTATTTTATTCTTTTGTAGATTTACAACAAGGATAGCACACAACAATACATAAATTTTAGAAAGAGGCAATGGAATTCCATTGGAATTCTTCAGCTTCTCTAGCTGTGGCACAAGTACTAACAAGAAATTATTTTTTTAAAATTTGTTTTAGTAAATTATACCATTACTTTCAACAGCTTCCATGGTGGCTTACAAAGAGGGGTTGGTGGGAATGCAATGCATGCAGGTGGTCCCAGGTTCAACCCCAGACATCTCCAGGTAAGCTCGGTAGTGTCTGAAATCCTGGAGAGTCACTGCCACTCAGTGTAGGAAAAATTGAGTAAACAGACCAGTAGTTTGACTCAGTATATGGCAGCTTCCTATGTAATACTGTCATGCTGTGCAAAGATTTTGCTGCAGCTCCTTACTTCCTTGTTAGCGGAAACAGACATAAAAAGCCACCCAGTAAAGGTTAAGGTAACTGAGCTTTTCTGACAGTTCTGTATAGGGCCTCCTTGACATCTCTATTTCTCAGGCTGTATATGAGGGGATTGACCATGGGGGTTAAGACTGTATAAAAGAGAGAGAAGTATTGATGAAGTTCCTTCAGTATGTCAGTTGTGGGAGCCATGTAGACACTGATGAGAGACCCAAAGAAGAGGGTCACTACAATGAGATGGGAAGAACAAGTGGAGAAGGCTTTTTGCCTCATGCCTTTGGATTGGATCTGGAGGATATTGATGATGATAAGCACGTATGAGATCAAGGTAAGTAGAAATGGGGGTATGGTATCCATGGATGCCAGGATGAGGGTTGCAAGTTCCACCACATGGGTGTCACTACAGGAAAGCTTCAGCACTGGGGCCAGATCGCAAAAAAAATGGTCAATTTCGTTGGGGCCACAGAATGATAGCTGCAACTCTAGAGAGGTTATGATGGTGTTACTTAGAAAACCACTTATCCAGGAGCCACAAATAAGCCATAGGCAGAGCCTATCATTCATGAGAGAGGTGTAGCGCAGTGGCTTGCAGATGGCTAAATATCGATCGTACGACATCACAGCCATGAGATAGCATTCAGTAGATGCTAAGGAACCAAAGAAATAGTATTGTGCAATGCAGCCATTAGCAGAAATGGATCTGTCTCCTGTTAGAAGACTGAAAAGCATCCGGGGAAGAATGGTTGATGTGTAACAGATCTCCAAGCAAGACAGGTTCCCTAGGAAGAAGTACATGGGAGTGTGGAGGTGTAGATCAGCCAGAACTAGCACAACAAGGAGGAGATTCCCAGCCATGGTAATAAAGTAGATTGCTAGGAAAGCCAGGAAGAGAAGAGACTGCAGTTCTGGGTAATGATCAACCAATCCAAGAAGAATGAAGTTGGCAATGGTAGTTTGATTTGTTCTGTTTTGCAGTTGCTGCAGGGAAAGAAAGGAGGTTGTGAAACAAAGAGCAGATTTATAACTATTCATTGATTCATATGATTTGTATATCCTGCTTTTCTGCTCAAAGCAGCTTACAAATAAAAAGTAAATATAACAGCACCAATAATTAAAACACAAAATAATGAAATGGAAAACAGCAGCAAAAGTAAAAGAGCAGCACTAACAATAGAATAATAGAGGACCTATTTCATGTCAAGCTAAAAGTTGCAGGTAGCTACAGAAATCTGGCACTCATCATCCCTGGCCACTGACAATTTTGGATGGTGCCCAAGGACTTGTAGTCCCCAACATCTGAAGGGTAGGTATTATGTTAGCTGTTTTTTCAATATAACATGTATTGACTGCTTCCATGGCCTTAACCTACTATTTCCATAGTGAATCTGTAAATACTATAATTTTCTCTGAAATGCAAGGATTTTTCTTTGCTGAGAATTATCTTTCGGTGGAAAATATATACAGCCCTGGTAACAGTATATTAGAGACATCATAAACAGGTGGTGGTCATCATCATATTGATTCCTTCTGAGAGCTTAAAGAAGCATCTGGTTGTCCAATCTTGTAAATAAAGTGATGGTTGAGCTGGTCTGCTCTAGAAAGGCAATTCTTATTCATATGAACTAAAGGTTCTGCTTCATATAGGAATTCCATTATGCCCCACCCCCTCAGGGTGTGTGTGCCAAACTATTAGCTATTGGTATTCCTTGTGTTACTTCCACTCAATTTCTCACTGGAAATGAAAACTCTGTAGAACTTACTATGTTGGCGATTAAATTTTGGATTTTTTAAGGCAACCATTAGCAAGAAGGTCTCTATTCTGTACCTATGGGCTTTTCTTGAGAGCCACACTGCTAGAGAATGGGGATGCAGCCCTACACACAGATTGCTTAAAGTCCCATGAAATCAATGAGATTTAAGTAGCTTACTGTGCAGAACTTTAGCTTGAGAATCAAGAGAGGTCAACATCAACGGCAGAAGTTGTGCAACATCACATTCTTTGCAACTGAGCTAGTATCCAGAGCTGACTGAGATTAGCATGCTTGCATTGCTATGTCAGGAACAACCATTACTGCAGACCTTCCAAGTGTCCCTATTTTCCAGGAACGTCCCTGATTTAGAGAAGTCGTCCCAGTTTCTGATTTGATCCAGGAATGTCTCGCTTTTCCTTAGGATGTCCCTATTTTCATTGGATAAATGTTGGAGGGTATGGAGTTATCCAACCCCAGAGGCATCTGAAGGTAATCCTATATAGGGAAGCTTTTTAAATGTTTAATGTTTTATTACGGTTTTATATATGTTGGAATCTGCCCAGAGTGATGGGGAAAACCAATATGTTGTGTGGGGTATAAACCGTAAAATTATCATTATGGAATGGGATGTCCCTATTTTCATTGGATAAATATTGAAGGTTATGTTATTGCAAGACATTACAAAGAACTGGGTAAGGATATCATAGCAACAATTAATTCCTATTGATAACAATGGGTGTACTCTTAACATGGATATGTTTGGATACCATCAACCCATGCAAGCAATTTTATGCAGAATTCCCTCCTTCTCTAGCAGTGGCTTGCAGCTACAGTATATATGAATAGGTTAAAAACCATATTGCAAATGATTACATAACAGATTTTGAAGGCCACTGTTATTGTCTAGGTTTGCAAGTTTGTAGGGTAGAAATGTGTTCTGAAATAAACCATGATCAGTCCCAGATTTGAACAATCTCTTTCATGAAGTCCAACTATATATCAACACAGTATTACACAGAAGATCAAAGAGAGAGTGACCGGCCATACAAATGTGGTTTCTTTCTCCATTACAGCATATAACTTTGATAGCAAGTTGTGGGCATTTTCTTTCTTTTTTAGAATTATTTTAGGTACAAATTATTTGTGGCAAGGGTAGCCCTTTATAGTGCCCTCCAGATGTTGTGGGCTACAAATCCCACCACCCTGACCTATGACCAAACTGGCTGGGGCTGATCCATAATATATTGAGGGCATCACAATGGATGTCTCTTCTTTATGGGCTGCCAATTAGACATCCAAAAGCACAGTTGCTGCTGTTTAAACAATTTGATTATATGCTTTGGTACAGGACTCAGATGGTCACTGTCAAAACAACAGGTCCCATTAGGCAGCTTTGGTACAAGTCAATTGGTTTGATTGTCACACTCTCTCAAATATATAGAAAAGGGAATCTCACTCTCCACAGGTTGGATGGGGGGAGGAGGAAGAACTATTGTAAAAATTGGTTTACCTCAAAGTTGATTCCATTTGGGGGTTGAGTGGTATGTGTACTTCCTTCACCCATTTCTGGGTTTGGAGATCACCATATACAATCCTTTATACACTCCAGCTAATCTTCAAAAGAGCTGTACGTTGACTGTACTGGACCTTGGAATCTTAAGTGAATAATAGCATATAACAGCATCTCCCAAATATTTTGTTCTCTCTCATTCTCTCTCTCTCTCCTTTTCTCCTTCTCTGAAATCTTCACATCTGTATTTAAAGCTAAGCAATGTCGTCAGCTACTTGAAAGAAGAAAGTATTGCGTAGGCAAGGTTTTCTTTTAAGTGCAGCACTGTTGGGGTTAAGCCTCTTAAAGAAGTAATGAGAGAGAGAAAAATGGCATTCCTTCAAGGAGAAAAGAAACCATAGGGATGGTGTCCTTAGAGGGCAATTGCCTCTCACACAGATGTGAGGGTTTAATGTGTTTGTAATTGTCTGTACAAATGGGAAAAAGCTAATCACCCACTCTTAAAATCTTACCAGAATCCAACCCTAATCTATGGTGGCTTTTCTATAACATCTTTCATTTTTATTGAAAAAGAGTTTTAGTTTACCTATTTTGGATAGTACTTTCCTTTAGGACATGCTTTCTTTTCTCACCATGGAAAACCACCCAGCAGTCTTGGAGATGAATAGCAGTGCAGCTGGGTTGGGCTGGGGAGGGATCCTTCCAAGCTCATTGGTATTTAGTGCAGGCAGGTAAGGGACTTAGGGCATGGTCAGCACCCGGGGGTTAGGCTGGGTGAAGGACCCTTCACTAACCCCTTCCTATTGTTGGCCAGCTTAGGAGGCTGGTTGATTTGGTGCTCTAGGGACCTGGCATGCACTGCCGGCTGAACAGCAGGGTGGCTGGCACTAGTCAGTTCACACACCCACAGCTCACTTTATGCACACCCTTCAAGTGTTTCAAATTTCAATGGACAGTCCTGGAGACACAAAAGCCATCCCAGCTTCTGATTTGATCCCGGAATATCCCTATTTTCCCTGGGGAGGAAGATGAACTGGTGCTTGTCCTGAGTGATGAAGATGAAGGCAGTGGCAGCTGCAGGACAGCATCCCGTTGCCCCTCCATGGACTCTCCATGGCCATGGCTGCTGGACTCCTCCCTCGGGCAGCTCATTGCAGTTGCTGGAGAGCAGGCAAGGAGGAGGAGAACCTGCCACCACTGAGGCCCAGCCCCGTACAATGCTCTGGCTCTGAGGGGCAGGCAGAAGGTAGGGCTGCCCTACCTAGGGGTAAACATAACAGCAAAAAACCTAAGTCTATTTAAGGATAATTATGAAAAATGCTGGGCAGAAATTAAGAGAGACTTAGATAGTTGGTCAAAATTGAAACTTTCTTTGTTAGGCCGAATTGCTGCTATCAAGATGAATGTATTGCCAAGGATGTTGTTTTTATTTCAAACACTTCAGGTTTTGGACAAGACGGAGTGCTTTCAGAAGTGGCAGAGACATATTTCTAAGTTTGTCTGGCAGGGCAAAAAGCCCAGAATTAAGTTTAAGATATTAACTGATGCAAAACAAAGAGGGGGCTTTGCCCTGCCAGATTTAAAGTTGTATTATGAAGCCGCAGCGTTCTGCTGGCTAAAAGACTGGCTACTTCTTGAAGACACTGATGTGTTGGATTTGGAAGGGTTTAACAATGCTTTTGGATGGCATGCATATTTATGGTATGACAAGGTTAAAGCAAATAAGGCCTTTAAGAACCATATTGTCAGAAAATCACTGTTTAATGTCTGGACAAAATATAAAGACTTGCTGGAAAATAAAACCCCAAGGTGGCTTTCACCTTTGGAAGCTAAGGCCCGAAAAAGACCCAATATGGAGGCCAAATGGCCAAAATATTGGGAAATTCTAGAAAAAGATGGAGACAATTGGAAACTGCAGAGTTTGGAGAAAATGAAGGATAAAGTGCGAGACTGGTTACATTACGCTCAGATTAAAGAAGTTTTTAAAAATGACAAGAAATTAGGGTTCCAGGTGGAGAAATCGAAAATAGAAACAGAATTGTTAGAACCTAAGAGTAAGGTACTTTCAAGGATGTATAACTTGCTGTTAAAATGGAACACACAAGACGAAATGGTTAAATTGGCTATGATTAGGTGGGCGCAGGACATTGGGCATAATATTATGTTTGAGGACTGGGAAAGGTTGTGGAGTACTGGATTGAAATTTACTGCATGTAACGCTTTGAAAGAAAATGTAATGAAAATGATATATAGATGGTATATGACCCCAGTCAAACTTGCAAAAATTTACCACCTGACTGATAATAAGTGTTGGAAATGTAAAGAGTGTGAAGGAACATTCTTCCACCTCTGGTGGACTTGCCCTAAAGTGAAGGCGTTCTGGGAAATGATTTATAATGAACTGAAAAAGGTATTTAAATATACCTTCACTAAGAAACCAGAGGCCTTTCTTTTGGGTATTGTCGGCCAAGGGGTGGTAAAGAAGGACCAGACATTTTTTATGTATGCAACAACAGCAGCAAGGATACTACTCGCAAAGCATTGGAAAGCTCAAGATCTACCCACACTGGAAGAATGGCAGATGCAACTGATAGACTACATGGAACTGGCTGAGATGACTGGCAGAATTCGCGACCTGGGAGTAGAGAGGACTGAGGAGGATTGGAAGAAATTTAAGAATTATTTACAAAAACATTGCAACTTGAGTGAATGCTAAACAGGATGCTAGATCAAAATAACTGAGCACCACTAAATTTAGATGATTTTAAGAAAATAAGTGAGATTGAGAAAATATAACTCTTTTTGAGAACTAGAAGATTATGAAACATAGAAGGGATATAAGAATGCAAATAAGATAATAAATTGCTGACAAAATGTTATAACGATGAAAGTGGGAGCGGGAGATGTGAGGAAGTCCAAAGAAAATGTGAAATTATGTTAAGATATATGTTACATTGTTTATTATGTTTATTTCTATTGTAAAACCCAATAAATTTCTATAAAAAAAAAAAAAGAAGGTAGGGCTGCCCTGGGTAGGAAGAAAGGGGGAGCGGAGCACAAGGAATCTAGATTTTTTATATTTCTTTTAAAAATGCTTTGTGGGTCAGCATCTAATCTTGCCTCTTTCTAAAATTTATTTATTGCTGTTTGTTTTCCTTGTTGTAAATCTACAAAAGAATAAAATAAAATAAAATTGGGATTAAGGAGTTTTCTCAGGACAGTGGAGGGTGTATGCGCTGCATCCCATTGGTGTATTAGTGGTGGCCCTCGCCCTTCTTCTGATAGGAAATGCTGTGGGGTGAAATAAATGGGTGGTTGAGGAGGGTCAGTTGGCAGGGAGAAATGTTTTCATCGGTGGAATGTTGGAGGGTATGCAA
The DNA here is from genome assembly GCF_964106645.2 of Podarcis pityusensis. Classification (NCBI taxonomy): domain Eukaryota; kingdom Metazoa; phylum Chordata; class Lepidosauria; order Squamata; family Lacertidae; genus Podarcis; species Podarcis pityusensis. The sequence goes on from NC_138038.1 coordinate 28,207,711, forward strand.
GAGAAGAAGAAGAAGAAGAAGAAGAAGAAGAAGAAGAAGAAGAAGAAGAAGAAGAAGAAGAAGAAGAAGCGGCGGCGGAGGAGGAGAAGAAGGAGTTTGGACTTGATATCCTGTTTTACCACTACCCTAATGTGAATACAGTGGTACCTAGGGTTACAAACACTTTGGGTTACAAACGCTTCAGGTTACAGACTCCACTAATCTGGAAGTAATACCTTGGGTTAACAACTTTACCTCAGGATGAGAACAGAAATCATGTGGCGGCTGCAGCGGGAGGCCCCATTAGCTAAAGTGGTGCTTCAGGTTAAGAACAGTTTCAGGTTAAGAACAGACCTCCGGAACAAATTAAGTTCTTAACCTGAGGTACCACTGCATACCCTAACAGCCATCACACTGGCACAGGTGGGGTTGCTGGGACAGGGCAACCGTAGAATCATAGAATTGGAAGGGACCCAAAAGCTCATCTAGTTCAACCCCCTGAAATGCAGAAATCACAGCTAAAGATGATGTGTGTCAGGTGCAGACATCCCCATCCTCTCTCTGATGTGAACAACTCTGCCACAAATGTGGCTTGAAATGCAGCGGGAGGAATTAACTCACTGCGTTTCTAGCCTTGGATGGGAACATAGCTTATGCAAGCCAGGTCTATATAAAATCTGCTGAAAGTGGAAATCACCAATACTGCATAGTAATCCAGCTTGAACGAACCAGAAATTATACACGGAGCATTCCTTACCTTCGCTTGCTGTGAGCAAAGGTAGGAGAACCCAGCTGTACAAGAGGCAGGTTATAATGGAAGCCATTAGCTCTTTAAGGCAGCTTGACAGGCATAGGAATGCAGAGTGGCCTCATTTACCCTCTTTATAAAACCCTCTTGGCCACTCCTTCCTCCCACAACTACAAACACCTGATTTTTGCACATGGGACAGGGACTGAGCAAATGATATATGCATACCTAACTCCTGCATTGATATTCATGTACGTTTCAGACTACCAGTTCAGTGGCTGTTAAGCTAAATGAAGAGGCAACACACACACACACACACACACACACACACACACACACACACTGCTTCACCACCCTGTCCACAACATGCAAAGATGCAAGAATCATAGAATCATAGAATCATAGAGTTGGAAGAGACCACAAGGGCCATCAAGTCCAACCCCCTGCCAAGCAGGAAACACCATCAGAGCACTCCTGACATATGGTTGTCAAGCCTCTGCTTAAAGACCTCCAAAGAAGGAGACTCCACCACACTCCTTGGCAGCAAATTCCACTGTCGAACAGCTCTTACTGTCAGGAAGTTCTTCCTAATGTTTAGGTGGAATCTTCTTTCTTGTAGTTTGGATCCATTGCTCTGTGTCCGCTTCTCTGGAGCAGCAGAAAACAACCTTTCTCCCTCCTCTATGTGACATCCTTTTATATATTTGAACATGGCTATCATATCACCCCTTAACCTCCTCTTCTCCAGGCTAAACATGCCCAGCTCCCTTAGCCGTTCCTCATAAGGCATCGTTTCCAGGCCTTTGACCATTTTGGTTGCCCTCCTCTGGACACGTTCCAGTTTGTCAGTGTCCTTCTTGAACTGTGGTGCCCAGAACTGGACACAGTACTCCAGGTGAGGTCTTACCAGAGCAGAATACAATGGCATTATTACTTCCCTTGATCTAGATGCTATACTCCTATTGATGCAGCCCAGAATTGCATTGGCTTTTTTAGCTGCCGCGTCACACTGTTGGCTCATGTCAAGTTTGTGGTCAACCAAGACTCCTAGATCCTTTTCACATGTACTGCTCTCAAGCCAGGTGTCACCCATCTTGTATTTGTGCCTCTCATTTTTTTTGCCCAAGTGCAATACTTTACATTTCTCCCTGTTAAAATTCATCTTGTTTGTTTTTTGCCCAGTTCTCTAATCTGTCAAGGTCGTTTTGAAGTGTGATCCTGTCCTCTGGGGTGTTAGCCACCCCTCCCAGTTTGGTGTCATCTGAAAATTTGATCAGGATGCCCTTGAGTCCATCATCCAAGTTGTTGATAAAGATATTGAATAAGACCGGGCCCAAGACAGAACCCTGTGGCACCCCACTAGTCACTCTTCTCCAGGATGAAGAGGAACCATTGATGAGCACCCTTTGGGTTCGGTCAGTCAGCCAGTTACAAATCCACTGAGTGGTAGCATAGTCAAGACCGCATTTTACCAGCTTCTTTACAAGAATATCATGGGGCACCTTGTCAAATGCCTTGCTGAAATCAAGGTAGGCTACATCCACTGCGTTCCCTTCATCTACCAGGCTTGTAATTTTGTCAAAAAACGAGATCAGGTTAGTCTGACATGACTTATTTTTCAGAAATCCATGCTGACTATTGGTGATCACAGCATTCCTTTCTAGGTGCTCACATACTGTTTGCTTAATGATCTGCTCCAGAATCTTCCCTGGTATTGATGTCAGACTGACTGGGCGGTAATTATTTGGGTCCTCTCTTTTCCCCTTTTTGAAAACATTTGCCCTCCTCCAGTCTGCTGGGACTTTGCCTGTTCTCCAGGAATTCTCAAAGATGACTGCCAGTGGTTCTGAGATCACATCTGCCAGTTCTTTTAATACTCTTGGATGCAGTTCATCTGGCCCTGGAGACTTGAATACATCTAAACTAGCCAAGTATTCTTGTACTATCTCCTTAGTTATTCTGGGCTGTGTTTCCTCTGCTGAATCATTTGCTCCAAATTCTTCAGGTCGGGCATTGTTTTCTTTATCGGAGAAGACTGAGGCAAAGAAGGCATTGAGGAGTTCAGCCCTTTCTGTGTCCCCTGTTTGCATTTCCCCATCTTCTCCTCTGAGTGACCCCACTGTTTCTTTGTTCTTCCTTTTGCTACGAACATACCCATAAAAGCCTTTTTTGTTGCTTTTAACCTCTCTAGCAAGCCGGAGTTCATTCTGTGCTTTAGCTTTTCTGACTTTGTGTCTACACGTGCTGGCTATTTGTTTGAATTCCTCTTTGGTGGTTTCCCCCCTTTTCCATTTTTTGTACACATCCTTTTTTAATCTTAACTCAGTTAAAAGTTCTTTAGATAGCCACCCTGGCTTCTTTAGGCACCTTCCATGTTTCTGTCTCATTGGTATTGCCTGACGTTGTGCTTTTACTATCTCCCTCTTAACAAACTCCCAGCCATCATGAACTCCCTTTCCTTTTAGTATTACTGTCCATGGGATCTCACCCAGCACTTCCCTAAGTTTTATGAAGTCGGCTTTCTTAAAGTCAAGAAATTGAGTCCTAGTATGCTTGGCTGCTCCTTTCCGCTGTATAGTAAACTTCAGAAGAGCATGATCACTCGCGCCTAATGATCCTTCCACTTCTACCCCACTAACCAGGTCATCAACATTGGTTAGGACCAGATCTAAAATGGCTGTTCCTCTTGTTGCTTCTCCCACTTTCTGGACAATGAAGTTGTCTGCAAGGCCAGTGAGGAATCTGTTTGACCTTATGCTCTTGGCTGAGTTTGACATCCAACAAATGTCCGGGTAATTGAAGTCCCCCATTACTACTATCTCCCTTCCTTTTGCATGCTTGGCCATCTGTTCCAGGAAGGCATCATCTATGTCCTCCGTTTGGCTTGGGGATCTATAGTAAACTCCCACAATGAGGTCACTGTTATTCTTCTCTCCCTTAATTTTGACCCAAATGCTCTCACTTTGGCTTTGAGGTTCTAAATCTTGGATCTCTTCACAGGTATACACATCCCTGACATATAACGCCACTCCTCCTCCTTTCTTGTCTGGTCTGTTTCTCTGAAATAGATTGTATCCCCCCATTATTACATTCCAATCATGGGACTTATCCCACCAGGTTTCAGTGATGCCTATTATGTCATATTTAGTTTGCTGTACCAAGAGCTCAAGCTCATCTTGTTTATTTCCCATGCTTTGCGCATTAGTGTACAGACATTGAAGTCCATTAATCATTCCCCCGTGTCCCTTATTTAAGGATTTTTTCCTCCCACCACTAGGTCTGCGTGCTGTTTGCTCCATTTGGTCTATGACATTTGGATGATCATCTTCATCAATTGATAGACTCCTACCTTCAGGAGCACTGTCTCCCTCCCCCACATTAGTCAGTTTAAAGCCCTCCTGATGAGGTTTCTGAGATTTTTGGCAAAAACATTCCTCCCAACCGTTGTGAGGTGCACATTCCCTGAGGACTGACTTTGCTGCTCGTCTTCATATACCTTATCGACTGTAATGAGGGAGAGATCCTCAAATGGAGTCTGCTCTTCGTCTTCCATGCTAGGGGAGAGGACCTCAAAGTGATTGTGTATTTCTAAACAATCAGAGCGAACCCTGGGCCTCCTACTTCTTTGAGTCACGTTTCTCCATATATCTGGCTCAGAGGTTTTGAGCAATTTTGTGTGGGTGGATGTAAGGAATGAAAACGTCACTTTTTCATAAAAGGCCCAAAGGTTGCAAGTTGCAATAGCTAAGGAAAAGGTTGTGACAGCTAAGTAACCGCAACATCGCTTAGAAGCTTACTTTTACTGGCATGGGGTTAGAATGCCTGGAAACAGGGTGGTTTGCTGCTAGAATGTGGTTTATCTGGACATTTCAGCATGCTTCAGCAGGACAGAACTCATGTCCGCTTAAGAGGCAGTTGGGAAGTGGCTTTATCACTTGGGTAAATGTGTAAGAGCATAGGAACACACTTCCTTATTTGGCCAAAAGTAATTAAGGGTGATGGTCCCTGAATTCAGAGGAATGGGAGATGTCAACAGAGGCAGAGAATTTAGTATTTTAATTAGGCGGTCGTGATAAGACACGAACCCTGTACGCCCACAACCAACGGGGAGGCAGAAGAGGGACCTTGCACTTGGTTGAAGGAAATATATGCTCGTGTTTTACTGAACTTGGGTGTGCCTGCTTTTGGACACCTATCCTTTTAAAAATGTGTAAGCAATAAACTCTTTGTTGCTTCACCAATTTTCTTCAGGTTTTATTTTGAAGGGGTCCCAGGACTCAGAATCTTGGGACCTGCATTTTATATCTCACAGTGGAGATGCAACAGTGGGGCAAAGTTAGCATCGATCTGGCTGATGGTGAACACAATTTATATTTAACCAGGAGGCTAAGGGCAGGAAACATTATTCTTACTCTGATTGGGCTTTAAAGGTAGACGGACCATTAGGTCCAGTCGTGACTGACTCTGGGGTTGCAGCACTCATCTTGCTTTATTGGCCGAGGGAGCCGGCATACAGCTTCCAGGTCATGTGGCCAGCATGACTAAGCCGCTTCTGGTGAACCAGAGCAGCGCACGGAAACGCCGTTTACCTTCCAACCGGAGCGGTACCTATTTATCTACTTGCACTTTGATGTGCTTTCGAACGGCTAGGTTGGCAGGAGCAGGGACTGAGCAACAGGAGCTCACTCTGTCGTGGGGATTCGAACCACTGACCTGCTGATCGACAAGTCCTAGGCTCTGTGGTTTTAGGATTGGGCTAAAAGCTTTCTCTGTGCAAGGCTATCTCCTTTGGGGGGGGGGGTGGAAAGACTTGTCAAAGTGCCTTCTAATCAGCCCATTCCTACACTGGCGAGTTTAGCTGGTGCAGCAGAAGCAGCAGACATCCATTTAATCCCGAATGTGGCCGCCTGGACCATATAACACCGGTCTTAAAGGATCTACCTTGGCTCCAAGCATGTTTCTGAGCACAATTCAAAGTGTTGGTGCTGATCTTTAAAGCCATAAATGGTTTTGGCCCTGCATACCTGAAGGAGTGTCTTTACCCCCATTGTTCAGTCTGGACTTCGAGATCCAGCTCTGAAGGCCTTTTGGCAGTTCCCTCATTGCGTGAAGTGAAGTTACAGGGAACCAGGTAGAGGGCCTTCTTGGTAGTCCTGACTGCCCTGTGTAGGCTTACCATATTTCAAAAAGTTAAATTCTTGGCACCCCCGAAGTTGTTGAACTGCCCTCCCTATCCAGGCCTATCCAGGTCTCATTTTAACTCTTTCCTGTGCACCCTCCCCTATTACCTGCGTGGCCCCCATCTCCACTGCAGCCCACCCTGGCAACACAAGGAAGTGCCCGCAGGTGTAGCTGGTGGGCAAGCTGAACCAACACTGCCACCTCAACTTCTTCAGGCGAGGTGGCCACACTGGCAGCTCCTGAGCACCCAGCTGCAGACCGTCTCTCACTGCCTCCACAACAGAACTACCTGCGGGATGCCCCTGGCACGGGGTCTCTTTTTCAACACGCTAGGGGTGGCTAGGCCACTGCATCACCTTCCCCCCTCCCCATCTCCTCGCTCTCCCCCTCCTCCAGCCAAGGGAAGTGACCTTTCATCACTTCCACAGCTGCCAGGGCACGGCCTCCCCTGGAAAAGTTTTTTAAAAAACACACCCAAAAACGGGGGATGGGGGGACAGAAAACCAATAAAAACCTGGGTTGCCAAATGTTTGGGAAACTCTGGATATCTCTTAACATTAAAAAAAATCTTCCTGGATGCCATTTTAGGCGTCCAATTTCTGTACATGTCTGGAATTTCCTGGATGTATGGCAAGGCATCTAAAGGCAGCCTTGTATAGAGAAGTTTTCAGTGTTTGATGTCTTACTGTTTTAATTTGTTGGAAGCTGTCCAGAGTGGCTGGGTTAGCCAGTCAGATGGGTGGCATATAAATAGTTGTTGTTGTTGTTGTTGTTGTTGTTGTTGTTGTTGTTGTTATCGTACTGCAGGCATGGAATGTCTGTTGAAGGAAGGTTGGGGGCTTTGCTTTCTTTTGTTCTGCCTAAAATGCTTTTTCAGTTTTTTTCTCTGTGAACCATTCTCTAATGCAGCCATGGACAGACTTTAGACTTGTCGTATCTTCTTTGTTTTTTACTAGATCCCCAAGATCTGCCAACCAGAGCCAGTTACATAGAAATACAGTTAGAATTAAAGAATTCTGAGCCCAGGATTGAAAGAACAGGGTGCCTCTGAGAGTAGGAAACTTTTTATGATACTGGAAACGACCTGAGCTCACAGTCGTTTCATTTAGTGTTTCCAGTATCTGATGCTTTACATGCTAACATATTTACAGCTTAATACCAGAGAGAGGTGGCAAAAAATCTGAATCTGTAACTGTATACAAACTTGTCTGAAAATAAGCCCCATTGCACTCCTTCCTTTGAGGCAGACACACAAAATGAATTCCTACCTCATTATATGGAATCCCAAGCTTGCAAAGGCCTTTCTTCACCTCTTCCTTTCTGGCAGCAATAGCTGCTTTTTCACCCTCTGAGAGACCTTTAGAAATATGGACCTTCACCCTGCCAAAAATTACAAAACAGATCTAACAGAACAGCAGGATATATGAATCATATGAATTAATGAATATTTATATCTCCTGGCTGTGATGTCGTACAATCGATATTTAGTAATCTGCAAGCCACTGTGCTACACTTCTCTCATGAATGATAGGCTCTATTTGTAGCTCCTGGATAAGTGGTTTTCTAAGTAACACCATCATAACCTCCCTAGAGTTGCAGCTATAATTCTGTGGCCCCAACGAAATTGACTGTTTCTTTTGAGAAATAGACATGTCAAGGAGGCCCTATACAGAACTGTCAGAAAAACTATCAATTTGGGTCAGCAACTCCTGCCTTTTCCTTCTGAAACTTGGTTTATTTCTCTCACGTAGCCCACCATGCACCTTATAAATTAGGTCTGGTCTTCAGGTGCAGTGGACAATGCTATTCCATTGAAAATTCAGAAGAAAGATTCAACTAATGGTCCAATTTGCTTTTTTACATGAAATGAGGGTGGGTATCATCTTCTCCTTTGACCCAGGAAGTAAAATGTCTTGGGCCACCCTACCTGCCCCTGGAAGTAACTGATATTCCATGCCACCATATTTAAGGGAAACTAATAGTTCCAAGATCCATTTTTAAGGAAATCAGCCCTGAGTGCTCACTGGAAGGACAGATTGTGAGGCTGAGGCTCCAATACTTTGGCCACCTCATGAGAAGAGAAGACTCCCTGGAAAAGACCCTGATGTTGGGAAAGATGGAGGGCACAAGGAGAAGGGGACGACAGAGGACGAGATGGTTGGACGGTGTTCTCGAAGCCACCAGCATGAGTTTGACCAAACTGCGGGAGGCAGTGGAAGACAGGAGTGCCTGGCGTGCTCTGGTCCATGGGGTCACGAAAAGTCAGACACGACTAAACGACTAAACAACAACAACAACAATAGTTCCAAGAAAGTATGGAGGAGCTATTTTGCCTATGCTGATTTTTAAGTCGTTCCATGTCTTCAGAATGTGGCAAGCCAAAGATCTTAGAAAATGAGCCAACAAACTATAGCATTCCTCCCAAACACACCCACAACAGCAAAATTGGGATAACTGCAACAACTGGTGCTTTCAATTAGTTAAATCCGTCAGCCTTGCAAATAGAAAGCTTGGAGCAGCAGCTGTAAGGCAAATATTGAAGGGATCGTATTACTTCTAAACACATTCCCTCCCACTCTCCTGAGTCATTCAGTACTGGCCAGTAGCAGAGTCCGGGTAGAACTGTGGAATGCTGAATCTCGTGCAGGAAGTCAGCTTAATGTGAAGAAAAGAGGAACACCGCAGGCTCAGTGCCTGCCAGAAATTTAAAACCCTGACATTTAGAGGAAGCCCTTCGGCTACGCTGTCATTTGAGTGTAAAGGCACTGAACCGACCTTGAAGAAATAGGGAAGAGAAGATGGCAAGTCATGCAACTGGGAAGGTAAGCTATACCTCTGAGAATTAGCAGTGCACCTGTCTCTGTGACAGCCATCATGGTACCCTCAAAATGTTGTTGAACTCCCATCAACCCCAGCCAGCATAGCCCATGAGCAGGGATGTGGGTAGTTGTTGTCTGTGAGTCCATTTTATTTGTTAATAGTTGTCACAAATATATAGTCTGTTAGGTCTTAGCATAAGTGGTTGCCAGAACAATGTTATTTATTGAAATTTTGTCTTCATCAGTTGGACTGCTAAAGCAAACATTTTAAAAAAATATGTAGTATATTTCTCATCAACTGCCAACAACGAAAATGTTTTCTCCCTACTATTCAAAAAAGGGAACTTTGGAAAGTCCCACATTTGTCACCCCTAACTACCAGTTGGCACCTCTATACTTTTCTACAGGAATACTTCTCTACAGCAATTCTGCTCAAATTGTGTGGAGGGGCTGGGGAAGCTGTAGCCCCCCCCCCATGTTATTGGTCTATATCTCCTGTTATCCCAGACTATTGGCTATGCTGGCTAAGGGTGATGAGAGTTGGGCATACAGCAACACCGAGCAGGTATATTATAGTAGACTCAGCCAAGGGTTGGTGTGCACCTTCATTTGCTACTGTTCCCACATGGCAAAGTAGATATTTGAATGGAAACATCTCACACCTCCCAAATAAGGAACAGTGTGATGTGAAACAACCCAGTGTGGATATCACTATATAGAGCTGGGGAACACAGCCACAGATGTCATTGCTTCAAATTAAGATACTAGCTTTCTTGGCTGAAGGCCATCACATGGTAAGTATCAAGTGCTCTGCTTTGTACGTGTTGGCATGTGACTGTAAGTGTTCTGTTGGATCTGTTTTGTATTTTTTTGGCAGGGAGAAGCTAAGGTCCGTATTTCTAAAGCACTCTCAGAGGGTGAAAAAGCAGCTACAGCTACCAGAAAGGAAGAAGTGAAGAAAGGCCTTGGCAAGCTTGGGATTCCATATAATGAGGTAGGAATTCGTTTTGTGCGGCTGGCTCAAAGGAAGGAGTTCAATTGGGCTTATTCTCAGACAAGTTTGTATATGGTTGCAGCTTCAGACTTTTTGCAATCTCTCTCTGGTATTAAACTGTAAATACATTATCATGTAAAGCATCAGATTTTGGAAACACTAAATGCCATTGACTGTTACCTGCTAAATACAGTCGTACCTCCGCTTACGTATCCCTCTGGATACGTAAACTTTAGGATGTGAACGTGGCAAACCTGGAAGTATTTTTCTGGGTTCAGAAGCACTAAACCGCACTGCACACATGCGCAGAAGCGGTCCTCTGGTTGCGAATTCCTCGGGATGTGGCCAGGCCTCCAGAGGTACCACTATACTGTGAAAAGATCAATTGTCTCAGAACCAAATTCAGGGTGATTCATAATGAAGTATACAGTTTCAACACATTATATATATAAAAAGAAAGTAATATATCTTACGTTACCTGTAACAGAATTGTAGGGGAATGTTTAAAGTTTTTTTTAGAAACAGTCACAGATACATTTTCTGTTTGGAGGTTTTCCCCAAATCGCGATCGAAAATGCCGTTGCACAACAGTTACCGATTCCGTTCTGCTCAATTCAAGAACACGTCTTCTCCACTGCAGACACAGCCATTTTGCCTGATTAGTCACATGACAAGTGCACTATCGCCCACGTCACTTCCCTCAGTAGCAGAATACAAACTTTACAAGTACATCTACCTCACGGTTTGCAGTTGCGGTCTGTGTCATCGCCTGTTACTGTTTTACAGCATCTGGAAACTGTATACTTCATTATGAATCACCCTGTATTTAATTCAAAGACATCAAAGTTGATGTCAAACAATATCTAACCTACAGAGGCTACCTACTGAGTATATCTACATTCCTTCCATTAGGACCAAATCCCAAATATTGCTGTCCTGGGATCAGGTGGAGCTGTGCGGGCCATGATTGCTCTCTATGGGACATTAACGGAGCTGAAGAAATACAACCTCTTGGACTGTGTGATGTACTTGGGCGGGGTGTCAGGTTCCACCTGGTAAGTGCAGAGTGGTAGAGGGGAGAGCAAATACAGGACTTAAGAAAGTAGAATTATTTGCCTTGCTAGCTAGATCAGACGAAGTTAGAAGCCATCTTGGCAAGTAAGTGTTACATTTATAAATACATAAATATGCTTTGCCTCCCCTTTCACAGCCCAGTGCCCTGCAGTTATTTTGAACTACAACTCCCGACAGCTCCAGCTACTCCAATAATAATAATAATAATAATAATAATAATAATAATAATAATAATTACCCCAGCCACTCTGGGCGACTCCAAACAGAATAAAAAAGTGATAAAATATCACACATTAAAAACTTCCCTAAACAGGGCTGCCTTCAGATGTCTTCTAAAAGTCAGATAGTATTTCCTTGACATCTGATGGGAGGGCATTCCACAGAGTGGGCACCACTACCGAGAAGGCCCTCTGCCTTTTGGTAGGTTTTGGTAAATGATATGGTTGTTTAAGGTTTAAGAATTCATATAAATCTCTCTCCCCTCTCTTTTGTGTAATGCTAGAATCCAGGATCATCCAATGTGGGGAGATTCAGGACAGATAAAAGGAAGTACTGCACATAGTATGGAATTCTCTGCCACAAGGTGCAGTTGCTACCACTACTCTGAGTGACTTTTAAACAGATTCATCGAGAATATACTTATTAGTAGCTTCTATTCATGATGGCTAAACACTATTTCCAGTATCAGAGGTCCAAAGTCTCTGAATAACAGCTGCCGAGGATCCAGGGTGGAGTAGGGAGTTGCTATTGCAACATGTCCTATACATGGGCTTCCTATAGACATCTGAATGGCCAGAGTAAGAACAAGATGCTGTTCTGCTATGGCCTGGGGAGGTTTGGCAATACCAGTGTTGCAGGAAGAAGTCAACCTTACACAGTGACTGGCAGAAGCTAATGTGCCAACAAGCTGGTTTTACCACATGACAACAGCGTTCTCATTACCTGGTCCTACAGATTCCTTCAAAATAAATTCCTAATGAGGGTCACATCTGAAATCCTTCCATTTTTTCCAACATAAATGTTCTATTTCATTAAAAGGTGCATTTCAGCCTTTTTACTTCTAAACCACCTCTAAATGGCTCGTGCCCAGGTAATAACACCTTAAAGAAAAGCACAACCAAGAGAGATAGACAAGTTTAGCATTCAGCAGGAACCCAGTTTACGGAGAAATAAGCTATTGAAATAGGACAGCTTCCAAACCAGAATCATCAGTTAGGAGAACTACCCAGAAGGCAATACATCATTAGCTCATAGGATGCATACATGAAAGGAGAGCTCAGGGAGCTAAAACTGTCTTGCTTTACTTTATCTTCTTCTGTCCATCAAAAAGTCATTAACATACCATTCTTATATCTTCCCAAGTTTTAGGGAAGATCGAGGAGATACTAACTTAAACTTCCTGACCATCTGTGCCCTTGAGCTACACAAACAATCCTTCAGGGATAGATAAGCAAGAGATACAGTGATTCAGTAGTTTACACAATGTAGAAAGACAGAAAGAGAGACTGTTACAAAACGCAGGGATACAAGAATTAAACCACACATTGATACATAATTCTATACAGTGGTACCTCGAGTTACAAACCCCTCAGGTTACAAACGCTTCAGGTTACAAACTCCACTAACCTGGAAGAGTTACCTTGAGTTGAGAACTTTACCTCAGGATGAGAACAGAAATGATGTGCCAGCGGTGCAACGGCAGCAAGAGGCCCCATTAGCGAAAGCACGCCTCTATTTAAGAACAGTTTCAGGTTAAGAACGGACCCCCAGAACGAATTCAATTCATAACTAGAGGTACCACTGTATAGAGAATAAATGCAATTACTATGGGATAGATACATGAAGCAGCTAAAACAGAATCCTTGTGTCAAAATTTATGTATTAAATCTTACGCAGTGGCAGCCACTGACAGAAGATAATGTGCCAACAAGCTGGTTTTACCATGTGACAACAGCGTTCTCATGGCCCAGTCATATGAATACATTCAGTGCTGGATTTATGTATAAGCTAAATAAGCTATAACTTAGGGCCCCACTCTCTTGGGGGGCCCCAAAAAAATTAAAGGAAAAAAATTACAATTACTTTGATAAAATACATATTTTGGTTTGTGCAAATGGCTTTAGATACCTATTAGGTCCATAAATTACCATATAGCATAAATTCAACACAAAAAACAGTGACAATTTGTTGTTGACAAAGGACAGCTGGACATATAAAGGGCCCCATTACCTTCAGTAGCTTAGCGCCTCATCAAACCTGAATCTGGCCCAGAATACACTCCAAATGACTAGCACAGAAATCCTTCGCATGTTTTCCAATGTAAATGTTCTGCTTCATTAAAAGGTGCATTTCAGCTCTCTACAAACATGAAGACTGGGCAGAAAAAATAGAAGCCTTAGAAAAAAGTCAGTGTGAAACCCTTGTCAAAGGCCAGTGGGAATTTCAGAAGGCAATGAAAGCTGTGATTGGGGCTGCGGAAGATGAATGTTACTCTTTGACTGATTTCTGGTCCTATTTCCTTGTGCACAAACTGCTAAACGAGGTGAGTGGAGAACTGTAACACACACACACACACACACACACACACACACACACACACGTGTTCTTCTACAAGGGTGGGAAATCACATTTCCATCGCCACATACCAAAGATGGGCAGGACCAGGGCTGTCTTAAGCATATGCAAAGATCCGCCCGGCGCCCCCAGGTGCCTAGTCCCAGGCGTGCAGGAGGGCAGAGCCGGTCGGCTGCCTCAGCATCTTGCTGGCTCTGTCACCCCCGAACTTACGGCGCAGAGCCGCCCGCAGCAGAAGAGCCCCCTGTGGCGTTCCAACTGATGGGTGGGCTCTTCCTCGGACTCAACTCTTGGGCCCCAGCCTCTCGGCCTGGCGCCCCTGAGAGCCTGGTGCCTGGGTGACCTGCACCCCTAGTGCCTATGGGCAAGAAGGCCCTGGGCAGGACCAAAGCCAAAACTAGGTGAAGCAACAGATATGAGAGGCTCTATTACAGTTCAGGGTCGCATCCCAGTATGGCGAAAGCACTTGGGCGGGGCTGTTGAGGGGTGTGGCCTGTAGAAAGACCAGGTGCCTAGGAAGGACTGAAGGGATATGTGTATATGTTATTATTAGTAGTATTAGTATATTATTTTCACCCATGTGGGTAGAAGTGCTTTGAGGCTGTGTTATACATAGCATTCCTGGAAGGCCAGGGTTGAAGCTCCCTTTAAAAAGGGCCAAGAGTAGTTTGGAAGCCATTTAGGTATCAAATTAATTTAATTTAACCAAATGCCTGCATTTCAGCTTGATGAGTCTGAACTACCTGTGCACAGGGGAGCTTGTGAGAATGGGAAAAATCCTTACCCGATCTATAATGCTGTGGACAAGCAAACCTATGAGCAACAACATGCAGGTAATTATATCTATTCAGACATACATATTGTGTCTAAGAAAATCAAAACAGGCAGATGGCCATTTGTTGGAGGTGATAGCAGTCGCGTCCTGCATTGAGCAGGGGCTTGAACAAGATGACCTTCATACTCCCATTCAGCTCTGTTTCTGTAACTAAGTTTTGCAAAGGAAGAGAAAACTGGTGAATGGAATCCAGGCATGCAATTAATTAATTTTAATTAACATCCAGCCCACTTCCAGTGTTTGGGGCAGACAAGAATATTTCCCTCACAGTGTTAAAATCCCCAGAGTTTTCTGGGAAGAGGGACTGAATATTAAACCACTCTGAGAATTGTAGCTCTGTGAAGAGAATGGAGGTCTCTTAAATCTCAGCACCATTGACAATCTATAGTTCCCATGATTCTTGGGGGAAGCCATGACTTTTAAAAGTGGTATGATACTGCTTTAAATGTATAGTGCAGATAAGGCCATAACTCAACACCCAAATATTGGCTCTGCAAATACAGTGGTATCTCGGGTTAAGTACTTAATTCGTTCCGGAGGTCTGTTCTTAACCTGAAACTGTTCTTAACCTGAAGCACCACTTTAGCTAATGGGGCCTCCTGCTGCTGCCGTGCTGCCGGAGCACGATTTCTGTTCTTATCCTGAAGCAAAGTTCTTAACCTGAAGCACTATTTCTGGATTAGCAGAGTCTGTAACCTGAAGTTTATGTAACCCAAGGTACCACTGTAGCCAGATGTATCAGGACAGAAAACTGTTGTACTTAATTGCTGAGTGTTAAAATGGCTAATGCTGAAACCCTCACTCGCATTCCCCAGGAGCAAGGAAGGTCCACTGATTTCAACAGGTTTTACTTCTGAGTAGACATGGTTGGAATTATGCTGTAAGCTGTCATTCTGCCTCTTCATGATGTAAATGTTAAAGTAGCACATCTCTTCCTATTTCACCATTTAGATGTGAGAAGTCTTTACTCACCACCCTGAGGGAAGTTACTAATCTTACTGAAATTTGTTTCAACTTCTTTCAAAATCCCAACAGATGTTTCTCTTGTTGCTGTAAGGGAGATGTTGGTGGCAGGTTTGCTCATATTTCCCCTGGGCATCCAGCCCTTCTCATATCTTTCCCTCCAATCTTTTGTTTGTTTTCCAGGCACCTGGTTTGAATTCACCCCACACGAAGCTGGGGTTCCTGGCCTGGGAGCATATGTAGATATGAAGCACTTTGGGAGCATATTTGAAAATGGGCAACTGACTGAAGATAAGAAGAAAAGAGATATCTGCTATTTGCAAGGTACCTGACCTCCCTCAGCATCTTAAGAGCATGCCATTCCCTCAATGCCAAATTCCAAGGAAAGTAACACATTCTGTGTTCTCATGGCCAATGAATAGGAATGTAAAGGAGGCTCCTGAATGTCTAGATCAAACAAATAAGCTATGTACATGTACCAGCCACTCCTTCGTCAGATGTGTGTGAGAACTACAGATGGAGGATGAATCTTGAAATATATTCGGAGTCTAGTGCTGATTTCATGCTCTTTATTTCAGCTCATGTCAAACAGGGAGTGAGTCTTCCCCAAAATCTCTGCCTATATATACATTATTTATACAATGGGTCCCGTGTGATTGGCTGATTCAACTCCCCTCCTGGAGCCTGATTGGGCTGCCTTTGCAGGCCAATCAGGTTGCTGATTCACTTCCTCCTGGAGCCGGATTGGGCGGCTCCTGCAGACCAATCAGGATACTGCCTTCTAGGATCCTACTTGCCTATTGTTCTAGGATCCAAGCTCAGTACATAACAAAACTGTTCAGTTCTCATGCTAATGTGAACCTAACAAATTTGTACTTCATGAAACAAAACACACCTCTCCTTTGGAATTGGCCCCTTTCCAATTTTTGTGACACAGTTCCCCAACTAAACAGTGCATACAAAAGTGTATGCACTAATGAAATGTGCATACAAACATATGCATAGTAGACAAAATTGTTTTTAAAAATTGGGTATGGTAGGAGAAATGTGCATGAGAATGCATACAAATATTCCTGCAAACCCTTTTTTAAACAAACAAACAAACAAACAAACAAACAAACAAACAAACAAACATTTATTAGGAGACCAGAAGCCTTCTTACTGGGCATTATGATGATAAACATCCCAAAAGAAAGCAAAAGAGTATTTCTGTATGCAACAATGGCTGCTAGAGTGTTAATTGCCAAATATTGGAAAGGGGATTTGATACCAACTAAAGAAGAGTGGCAAATGAAATTGTGTGAATATGTAGATCTAGCCAAAATCACAGAAACAATAAAAAAATCACCCAAACATAAGGTTTAGAAAAAGAATGGGATTGTTTTAAAAATCAGCTGTGTAAACATGGTTCCCAAATTAAAACTCGGATGTGCTTAGATTAAATTTCACAAAATAAATAGACAGCTGGATAAGATATTTTACATACAGAGAAGGTTGAAAGAATACTAGAACACAGTACAAAGGAAAATGAAATAAAGAGAGATGACGAAGCTGTAAAGAGATAGGGGGAAGTAAAATATTGTATTATGGAAATGAACAAGTTTCGAAGAGTAAACAGATTATGTACATAAATGAAGAAGAAAAGATGATATATATTTGTAAATTTTAAAATGCAACAGCAGCAGCAGCAGCAGCAGCAACAACTGCAAAAATGGGCAAACCGAGCTTAACATTGGAAAAATGGGAAATTGTCAGAAAACAAATTTAGCAGATTTGTCTATCCCTAGTGAGGATGGGTTACAGCCAAAAGCCCTGGTGCTAACAATCCGTACAAAAATGGGCTCTTTGTCTGTGTGTGATTACATTCATAACCTTCCCTTTCTGTGCTGATATTATGTCATAAAAAAAATAAAATATTAACTTTGTCATTACTTTTACTGCCACCAGGTGAAACATATGATTGTTAATGCCACAGCTTTCTTATTTTTAGGTTTATGGGGAAGTGCCCTTGGAAGCGAACAAGAACTCTATAGGACTATAATAGGTATTGCTCTTTTATCTTCTTTTTTAAATATGGGGTGTGCATTGTCTCTGTGTGTACTCTGAATTATGAAGTGGATTGGGGTTTGGGTTTTTTGGAAGGTTTCCTGCATGAAAACCTGTGGGTACATCTGCATACAATTTTACAAGTTTAATTCACTCTGGAGGTGGGCTGGTGCCTGCATATTTCGTTCACTTTGGCCAAAGAAGAAAAAGGGAATCTGGGGACACTAGCCCTTTGCAGTGATGCCAAACTGGAAACTCCGGACGTCATGGCTCTTGGCTCCCAGCCTCCGTCAGCCTCCTCCGATCTGCCTCTTTGAAGTCTCCGGCAGTCGATCAAGCTGACGTTCAGCAGATAAAACTTCAAAGCCCTTCCTCACACGCTTCACGTTGACCCATAACCATGTTAGGTAAGATTTATTGCTTTACTCTTGTCCGGCACGCTCCCTGCACTCCTCTGCAGGTCGTAAAGCAATTAGCAGAATTGCACAGCAGTTCGTGTAGAAAGGGCAGTCAGTAAATAGGTCCCACACGTTTCTTCTTTCCTAGTAGCACTTTATTTGCTCAAAAATAGCATATTTACAGTCCATCTGATTCAAGTTGCATTTTGCGACCTGTCTCTCTCAGCAGCTGCGTAGCAAAGCTGCTTTCGCTTTTCACTCAGCTCACAGCATTCCAAGCTGCTTTCGTCACGTCCTGGCTTACTTCCCTTGTAAGCGCCTCCTCTCAGCCTCGAGACACAGAAGGTTAACCCTTCACTACACCCAACAAGCTTCACTTAGTATTAGAAGTGGCGAATGCAGTATCTTTAAACCTGTATCTTGTCTCTAGGACCTAGGCTCTAAGTGAACAAAGGCTGACTAGTGATTATGGTTTTGTTGAAATGAGGCACCATATTCTGTCAAAATGAAAATCGAAAATTTGAAGTCTGAACAATGTATTGGTTGTCCCCTCCCTTTTTGCAACCTGAATGTTGCCAGCTATTTTGCTACTTGTTGCATTTGGGAAAGATGGTTTTTCATACTGTTCAGAGGCAGTTTGGCTCTGTATACCAGTTGTTGAGAACCATGAGCGGGGAGTTTGCTCTTGCAAGCAGATATCCCAACCCAACATTTAGACATTAGGTTGGTTGGCCAATATGAGAAGGCTGGATCAGGAGACCCTTTGACTCTTCTCATTGTGTGTGAACATGCACATTTCTTTTTCAAGATTCTTTGCTGAATTATCTAAAACAAAAGAGATCAGGAGACTCTTCCTCAGCTTCAACAAACTTAGGTAAGATGTTGCAACCAACATTAATATCCTGGTCTCCCTTGTACTTGGATTTGATTTCAATTTCAGTTGTGTGTGTTAATGTCTATAACTCATAGTGTTGCAATTTTCCTGTTTTTTGTTTGTGCTTTTCTCATGTGTGTGCTTGCGTAAGACTGTGTTGCTATCCACCCATATGCAGAGAGTGTTACAGGGTGCACAAATACTAAGGTAAAGGTAAGGACGCAGGTGGCACTGTGGTCTAAACCACTGAGCCTCTTGGGTTTGCCGATCGGATGGTCGGCGGTTCTAATTCTCATGACGGGGTGAGCTCCCATTTTTCTGTCCTAGCTCCAGCTCCCAGTTCAAAAGCATGCCAGTGCAGGTAGATAAATAGGTACTGCGGGAAGGCAAGCAGCGTTTCCGTGTGCTCTGGATTACGTCACGGTGTTCTGTTGCGCCAGAAGCAGTCTAGTCATGCTGGCCGCATGACCCGGAAAGCTGTCTCTGGACAAACGGTGGCTCCCTTGGCCTAAAAGCAAGATGGTGCTTCAACCCCATAGTCGCCTTTGACTGGCCTTAACTGTCCAGAGGCCCTTTACCTTTACAAGTACTACATTAGTGATGTCTAAAATTCCTGGTAGAGGACAAGGATCCTGAGATCATGTTAAGCGTAGCCAAATTCTGTGCGTTTGCCATAAAACTTAGGGAACAAGCTGTGCTATCACAATGATTAAGGCCTTAAATGATAATTTTAGGTTATATGTTAGTGACTAAGTTGTAATTTATATATTTTTTAACTGTTGCTATATCTGTAGTGTCCCTGTTATACCTAATTGCAAATTCAAATGTATCCCTCTCGTGTTTTATATCTTCCTTGATATTGTATGTGGGCTGGAACAATTCACTACATTAGTGTCTATTCCATCAAGGATGAAACAAAAGAATGGCAAAGCCATTTTTTGGGGAGGAAAAACAGGCAGAAGGGGCAAGATCAGTTTTGCCCACCTGAAATAAATTGTTGAAATACCCTACCAAAGTAATGGGAAACCTGTGGCTGTTTTGATGTTATTAGGCCTTCAATTCCCACCAGCCCCAGACAAGGGATGATGCGAGTTGTAGCACAATAATATCTGGAGGGTATCATGTTGATACTAGAATATGTGCCTAAGGGTTTCAACAGGCTGAGTTCAATATTTCTCAGGTTGAATTAAGTTATTGCCATCATCAGCCTCCAAACTTAGTGAAGTATCGCTGGGACAATTGTGAAGCATTTCCCATGCCCCTCCACCTAACCATGGGATCAGAAAAGGTCTAATGTTCAAGAAATATATTCCTCACTAAACATCAGGAAGAACTTTCTGTTTGATGTTCAAATGGACTCCCTCAGGAAGTGGTGGACTCTCCTTCATTGGAGGTATTAAGCAGAGATTGAATGGCCATCTGCCATGGATGCTTTAGCTGCGATTCCTGCATGGACTACCATATATAGGTTGAATGAGATGGCCCTTGGGGTCCCTTCCAAATCTACAATTCTATGATTCTATAGAAGTATTTTGTATTATATGAGTATTCTTCTGCTTTATGGTACAATCCTATACATGTCTGCTCATAAGTAAATCACACTAATTTTGATGGGCTCTACATACATACAAGGGACGCGGGTGGTGCTGTGGGTTAAACCACAGAGCCTAGGACTTGCTGATCAGAAGGTCGGTGGTTCGAATCCCCGCGACGGGGTGCGCTCCCGTTGCTCGGTTCCTGCTCCTGCCAACCTAGCAGTTCGAAAGCACGTCAAAGTGCAAGTAGATAAACAGGTACCGCTCCAGCAGGAAGGTAAACGGCATTTCCGTGTGCTTCTCTGGTTCACCAGAAGTGGCTTAGTCATGCTGGCCACATGACCCAGAAGCTGTACGCCGGCTCCCTCGGCCAATAAAGCGAGATGAGCGCCGCAGCCCCAGAGCCGGTCACGACTGGACCTAATGGTCAGGGGTCCCTTTACCTTTACATACATGCATCATTTTATTTGTATGCCACTTTTCCAAAGTATAAACCATGCACAAGGTAGCTTACGACATGAAAAAGGTGTGTGAGTGGCAGCCTTCCCACAATGCACAACCACCCCATGTGCAAGCAATAGTATGTTTTCAGCTAACAGCACTGAATCAAACAGTACACAAATAGATTTTAGTCTAGAATGTCCCACTTCCTCCCAACGTCTAGCTATACTATTTGTTGTTTGTGCCCTTAGGCCTTACTCAAAGTCTGTTTTGGGGTGCAATCAATGAGTGGGGTTCTTCTAGACCAGGCAACCCCAAACTTGGCCCTCCAGATGTTTTGGGACTATAACTCCCATCATCTCTAGCTAACAGGACCAGTGGTCAGGGATGATGGGAACTGTAGTCCAAAAACATCTGGAGGGCCGAGTTTGGGGATGCCTGTTGTAGACACAAAAGTTGAGAGGAGGTGGAGGAAGAGTAACTTTACCAGCAGGTGGCAGCAGAGAGGCTTCAGTGGCTCTGCAGCTTTAAGCTAATGGGCATCGCTAAACCAGATCTAAATCAGATGCCAAAATAATTTAGTCAGTCTTAGAGACTATGCACCTAGACTTGGAGGTAGAGTAGAGTTGCATATGCTGTTCTGCCTCGAGCAGCAATATGTCTTGAGCCAGGCCTGAGTATTTGTAATTCTCTTTTGTATGCTCTTTTATTGCCAAGATCAAGATGACCAGAAACTTAAGACACTCTATGAGGGTTATCAGTCCATTCTAGAGCTTCACCTCTGTGAAACATCAGATGGAAGAACAGCAGATAAGCATTTTGACCACCTCCACAACATTTTGAAAAGTAAGTGAGCGTCAGACAAAATCCCAAATATTGCTGCAAATTAAGATGAGTTTGTTTAATATATTATATTTGTTATGCCTAATAAAGCTTTGGTGAAGTAAAAGTCTTTCATGTACCCTTAGCTATTGCTCATTTTTCTTTTCCTGCTTTAACACTCTGTGTCATTTTGTCTGCAAAAATAGACCATAGTTCCAGCAGAAGCTATGAATTACTTAGAGAGATCTGCAAGACCTGGTTTTCTGCTAATGTGGAAACAAGAAAGAAAGACTGTATGAGACTGTGTCAAGCACTGGACCTGGATTTTGGAGGCAAGTGTAATAGCAACCATACATTGCCTTTGAGCAGCTGTTCTTGCCCAAAGTCTCCTCAAAGATATGAGTTTGGTAATACAATGTAATCTGGAGGAGTGTCTCTCTTTATTCTTAATCCTTTTATGCCCAAGTGTTAGCATCTCTTCCTTCCCCATTTTTTCTTCTTTTAAAACTTATCCGCAATAACAGTGCATGTCATGGGGTTCAAAAAAATCTGCTACTCTTTGGACCTTGGAAATCCATTTTACCACTGAAGAGTTGTAATGAGTGAAAAGATTTGAAATGGAGATAATTGAACATGGTGCCCTCCATAAGTTTTTAGATTCCAGTTGTTGTTAGCCTGAGCCAGGATGGCTAATGGTCAGGGCATGATGGGAGTTGTGGTCCATAACATCTGGAGGGCACCATGTTGACTATCCCTGCTATAGAACCAAATGATCTGAGGAGCTCTAATCTCAGACAGACTCTTGGAATGACAACTTGACTGGTTTAAGATAGATTCATTCCATGTTCAGAAGAAGAAGAAGAGTTTGGATTTGATATCCCGCTTTATCACTACCCTAAGGAGTCTCAAAGCGGCTCACAATCTCCTTTCCCTTCCTCCCCCACAACAAACACTCTGTGAGGTGAGTGAGGCTGAGAGACTTCAGAGAAGTGTGACTGGCCCAAGGTCACCCAGCAGCTGCATGTGGAGGAGCGGGGAATCGAACCCGGTTCACCAGATTAGTCAACCAGTCAGTCATTTTATTTGGATACTGCCTTTCCAAATTAAAATTATTTCCCCCCCATTCTTGACTCTGAATATTATTCCCTTTTAGGTTTTGCCAGTGATTCCCTCCGTGTTTTACATGATGTGGTGAGAAAGACGTATTTATGCCTTTTGAACTGGACATGGGGAAGCACTAATAACTTCCTGTACCACTGCTGTAAGCATATGTTGCATTGATATTATTATTTTTATATATGGATACCACTGTTCTGAATGTTATGCTCTTGGGCTGCAGCAAAATCTCTCTCTCTCCCCCCACCCAAATATGGCTACCCAGGAAGAGACAGCTTGTGGTAACATATAACTGCTTCCTGGAGCATTTCCTGATAATATCCCTTCCTTCCTTCCTTCCTTCCTTTCTATTATAGGATCAGTAACTAGGTACTTAACTATAATTATCTGAACCAGCGAAGGCCTTAGCACTTACATGTAGTACAGTCCACCAGCCACTTATTCACACCTGCCACTTTTTGCCTGAATTCCCAGAGTTGTGAGCCCATAGCTCCATGAATGTCATGGAATAACCTGGTTATGATGCAGAGTGTGATGTCTGTATCATAGATAAACACAGCTCATTGCACACATTGCTCATGGCCTTCAAGGAAACCACAGGCAAAGGGTTATGGTTTGAGAAGTTGCCCACTCATTGTATCTGTGTTGGAGGTACCTTTACTATAGATGAGTGGACTTGATTTGGGATGCCGATGGCAAGTTAGCAGGACTTGTGCACTTGGCTCAGCTCTCAAATCCTTTACATGGGCTCAATCCACTTACCACCTTCCATCAGCCTGTAGACATTTCTGATGCAGAAATTTGACAAACTGAAGACTGGGGTGGGGTCGGGGACTGAAATTGACAGATTTGCCCGTATATAAGCAGTAGTAGTATTGGTATGGCTTTTTAATAACTAACTTAATAACTACGTAGGCAGCAGGTTGATATTGATTCCAAAAGCTTTGTATCGATGCTCTGTTTCACTTCATATGTCTAGCGGATGTTGAATGTCCTGACTTGACAAGCAAACAGGTTGTCTCTCTGATTGATGCTGGCCTGGCGATAAACGCTGCTTACCCATCCCTTCTTCAGTCTGAGAGGAAAGTGAAGTTGATCCTCTCCTTTGACTTCAGTGCCGGAGATCCTTTTCTGGTAAATTCATTTAATTTACAGGGGCAATCAAACATGGCTAAAATTCTGGTCAAAGGATAATTCTGTTAGGATTCATTAAACAATATTACATAAGCTTTGGTATCCATCTTTTAGGTTTAAATAAAAAAAAATTAGATAGGAGAGTGGGATGTTGGTAGTCATTTTCAAATATCTGAAGGGCTGCTACACGGAAGGTGGAGGAAGCTTGTATGCTACTGCTCCAGAGGTAGGACTTGAACCATTGGATTCAAATTACACGAAAAAGATTCCAACAAAACATTAGGAATAACTTTATCATGGAAAGAGCCATTCCACAGTAGAATGGACTGCCTCAGAAGATGGACTCCCCTTCATTGGAAGTTTTTAAAAAGAGGTTGGATGGCTGTCTGTCAGGGGTTCTTTGGCTGCTGTGCCTGTATTGCAGGAGCTTAGACCTCATAACCATTGGGGATCTCTTCCATCTCTTCAATTCTTTGATTCTAATATGTTGTTATCTAAAACTTCCTTCTGAAGATTCCTTACCAGTATCTACCACGGCATTACTCCTTTTCATGCCACTCTGTGATATCAGAAGTGCCCTCCCATCAGATGTCAAGGAGATATAGAACTGCACAATTTTAGAAGACATCTGAAGCCAGCCCTGTACTGGGATGTTTTTAATGTTTGACATTTCATTACATTTTTATATGTGCTGGAAGCCACCCAGAGTGGCTGTGGAAACCCAGCCAGATGGGTGGGGTAAAAGTGCCCTGGGACTTCCTAAAGCAGCTTAGGAGAGAGCCTAACTGTATCACTTCCCATGTCATGATGGTAATGTCTGAAGGGTCCCTAACAGCTGCCCAGGAAGTAGCTATGAGTATTCTTTTCATCCAGCTGCTATTTACCCAAGTGGATATGGTAATTAACTATAGACTTTCTCCTTCGGTTCAGACCATTAAGAAAGCCATTAAATACTGTGAGGAACATGGAATCCCATTTCCCAAGATCGATGAGAGAGAGCTGCAGGACACGGATGATTTGAAGGATTGCTATATCTTCAGAGGAGATGCAGAATGTGTCCCAACTGTTGTGCACTGTCCACTGTTCAACAAAGTCAACTGTTCAGGTAATGTGTCGATGAGATCCATTTGGTAAGTGTGCAGTTGATCAGATAGTGGAGTTAAAAAATTATCAAGACAAAATAATTGGATACATCATTTTATTTCTAGTGCTGAATTCCTTCCTTATGCTTAAACTGAACCAATCTCCCTGCAGTTCTTACTTCCTTTTGCTAGCAAGGTTTTTACAGTTCCAGCATTTGAATTTCCCATACCATCTTCCTTTCTCCAGATTCATACAACTCTTTGACCCACCAAGCAGATTTAATTTTATTTGGCTCAGCAAAACTCCAATTTTCATTAGTGATGATGGGGACCAAATTCAGAATTAGAATACGATCACTGGAAACAGAAGAAGTCTTTTATCCTCTCTTTCAGTAGGACAGATGAGTCATGCTCAGTGTTATAATTTTTCCCTACAGTTAATGGAATATGTTTTCAATTCCTTATAATTCATTAATACACAACAACTCTCATTTTCAGATAAAATTCATGAATACAGAGAACAGTTTTCTACATTCAAGATGAGCTATTCAAAGGAGGAGATTGAAAAGTTGCTCACTGCAGCAAAGCAAAATGTAGCAAATGTTCACGAAAAGATCTTGGAGGAGATCAAGAATGTTGTAGGTCCTCCTTCATAAAGGGCTTAAGTAAAGTTTTTTCCTCTTCAACATTTGCTTGACAACAAAGTTCACATAACAAGGATTTTTCCTCTGCTAGAGTTCTAACTTTTGTTAGCATCATGGTTATTATCGGCTCAATTTGTATCCGCTATTCTAAAAGTATCAGATCAGTATATATATCACTGATCAATAAAAACATAGCATATATCAATGGCCTCATTTGGACACAATGCTGAAGTTTGACTTGAAATTAAATTAACAAACTTTGGGATTTATTGCAGTTAGGAGGGGACCCAATATTGAACTAACTTCAGTTTATTATTTCTGAAACTACAAACTATGGTTAGTACCTATACAGTTGTACCTCTGGTTATGAACGTAATCCATTCCTGAGGTCCATTTGTAACCAGAAACCACTCGTAACATGAGGTGCGCTTCCGCTAATGGCGCCTCCCGCTGCTGCCGCGCCGCTGAAGTGCGATTTCCGCTCACATCCCAGGGCAAAATTCACAACAAGGGGCATCTACTTCCAAGTTAGTGGAGTGCGTAACCCAAAGAATTTGTAAGGGGGATGGTTCGCAACATGAGGTACCACTGTAGTTCAGGGGAAGAAGAAAATCTCAAATTGCCATTTATGATCCATCTGTGGTCAGGAAATGGAAATCAATCAAATAAAATTGGCATCCATTGTTGTCTTTAAGTTCTCAAATGATGTGTAATGAAATACCTTTTAAAAATTGTTTTGATGTATCCTTTCATTTAATGTGATATAAGTTACATGAGTTACATAGTTACATGAAATAGTGATTGTGAGATGAGCAAATGAGTATTTGGTGGTAAGTGAACCGCAGCGAGGTGGAAACACAGACTGTGTTGAATACAGGTCGGAACAAAAATTATTGCCTTCTTACATCTCTAGTTGGCAATGAAGGACTGGCAGTAGTAGACAGATACATTTGGACCAAAGGCTATACCTGAGTCTCCCTCAGATATATAACATCACATGTGCTCTATTCACACATTACTCATGTGTAGGGCTTTGCTGTGTTGAAGGAGTAGCAGGACTATGCTTTTAGCCTTGCCTTTACATCAGTACTGCAAGAACCATGTGCAGTGTGTGGTTGAGCTTTCTCTGTGATGTGTGAATACCTGCTCATGACTCCCACATGACTGGGAGACCTGCACAACTAGTTGCCCTGATTGGTGGGAATATTCATGTGCAGATCCTTGCAAATGGAAGTTCAAGCTGTTGATAACCACAAATAGTGAGCTTTTACTGCAGAAAGGGGTAGTCATGTCATGGAGGGGGCTAAAAGTGTGGCCTTGCTCCTCCAACAATGTGGCAAAACTCTACACAGAAGTAGCATGTGAATAAGGATTTTGCTATTCATGTATACCACGACATATCCTCACCCCCCCATGAACTCAGGCTATCCCTTGCCATTCAAAAGTTAAGGACAAAGTTTGCAAGCAGATATGCTCCTCATAACTCAAACATCCACCCATCCAGCATGTGACCAAGTTAGACAAAGACTCCTTGTGGTTACAGATTTTTTTTCTTGTCACACTCTTAATTAAGCACCAGTACTATAGCAAAAAGCAAGCATTTTTAAACAAATTTGCCAAACGTTTAATGGGGAGAGAAAGAGCAAAAAATTTGAAGAATCTTAGTTACGGTGTGGAACATATCAACATCAATTCATCCACAAACAAATGACATGCTGTTTAAGCAAAGAAGTAAATAAAGTTCTTTGATGCACAAGTTTAACACTATCAAACACAGAACACATTTGCCTCACCCTGCATGAATGCAAAGAATCTTTCCTCAGAGCAATGCATTGTGGAGCAAGAAACTGCAGACATATTGCAATCCTTTTGTCAGCGTTCCCAAACAACTCCCTCTGTTTCCCCATTTGCACACAAGCCTACTCCCATCAGAGCAGGGCATACCTCTTAACCTCTGCAGCCCAAGCGTGTGGATGAAATTTTGGAACAGCAATTATTTGTTTATTATTTCATGAAATTCATATACCACTTGATTGAAAAAGAAAATACCTTAAAGCTGTTTACAAAATAAAACATAAAACCATATTTAAAGCAATTTACTTCCATGATAATGTGTGGTGATTGCATCTGTATATATTTGGTATGTAACTTCAAGTCAGAATTTAAAGAGCTGCATTGGTATGTTCAGAATTCAGAAGGCTGTTTTAAAAAAGAAGTCCTGCCCAAGAATTGATCGGGGATGTGTGGCCTGGGCAAGTTCAATTATAAACTTATAGGAGTCAGATTTCTCAAAGCAATACTAACCTAATTCCTATTGATTTCAATGGGACTAGATTGTGGGCAGCCAAACTGAAGTTGCTGGACTCCCATCATCCCTGACCATTTCTGGCTGGGGTTGATGGGAATTGGAGTCCAGAAACATCTGGAAGTCCAGGCTCCTCATACCTACACAATAAACAGATATTCTGGCTCTAATGTATTCAAGTCTAATGTATTCTCCTGATCCATCCCATTATTTCTGGTCAACCATACTTAAGACCTTGCAGAAAATCACTCTTTTATGGCACACAGATTTGGCTGATGTTCTCTTTGTTTCCTTTTAAACACTGAATAGTAGTTTATATTATTTTATCGGGTATTTATATTGTGGATTTTAATATCTGATTGTTGTTTTTTATGATGTTTTTACCAACTACTACTTCTAAACTCCATTGTTCTTTTCATTATCTGCTTTTATTATGATAAATTGTATTACACACAGAGAGAAACACAAGCACACACATATTTAGTGTGTTTCTAGTGTAGGTTACCTTAGGAAAGCTTTTGAAGAGTAGCATCCAAGAGTCTGAGATAAATATGCATATCATGGCTTCATGTAATGTGTTTTGCTAAGCACCCATCTCAGAGGTGTTTCTGCATAGACCAGGGGTGGCCAATAAGGTGCCCTCCATCGTCCCTGATCATTGGCCATTCTGGCTGAGGGCTAAATTGTATTCAAAAACATCTGGAGAGCACTAGGTTGGCTACCCCTGGTTTGAACAAATCATCTCCTAAAAGTGGTGTGTGTGTCGCAGAGAGTAGCCCTGCCAGGAACCACAGGGGCAAAACCCTTCTAAATACATTTTTGCACGGTCCTGTGACAAATCATGCATCAACAGAACAGTTAAATCTTTGTAAACACAGAGCTGTTTGTCTCTCTGACATCTACTTTTGCTGAATCGTTCATTCAGATCCACTTTTTGTTAACCCTTAGGCTTTCAGTTATGCCATTTATTTTAAGCCACACCAGCCTTGGTATCTATTTAGTATGGCAACTTAACATTAATCTGCATTGACAGACACACAATCCACATACAAAAGCTGTCTGGGTTGGCAGTTGAAGCTTATCTCAACAGCAATGGAATAGCATGCTTCACTGGGTGGGTATCAGGAACAGGTCAGCAATAACGGTATTAGTGAAGTTAACTCCCTTTATTCAAAGAAAGAAAACAGCTCAGGAGACTAGGCCTAGTGAGCAGAGCAATTCTTCCCAGCAGATCTTTCCTGAATTAGGCAGTTGTGAGGAGTGAAAGTCCCCTGGTTCCTTCCAAATCAGTCTGAGGTTCCTTCAATTTGCTTATCATTGCTCTGCCCTCTTCATACCTCTTCATGTTCTAGAAGACCAGGGAGGAGGGTAGCAGCCCATCACAGGATGGGGAGACAGCCTGGCTTCCTCACTAGCCTAATTCACTGCTGCCTCTTGTCCCCCCCTCCTCTCAATCCTCCTCTTCTGCCTTTGGTTCTTGACTGCTCTCTGCCACAGACTCTTCCTGCCCACTAAATCCTGTTACCTCTTCAGCTGCCAACACCTCCTTTTCCCAGTGTGCTTAATCTTCTCCATCTGACCACATCATCGTCCCACCACCAATCTGAACCTTCTTCATCTGGGGTGAAGAATCCCTTGTGGGGTTCTCCAACTAGTGCCTCCCACCACTCCTCTGCATCTAGCCAGCCCATTACAATGGTCAGGTCTGTCTTAAGTATATCAGGCACCGTGGTGCAAAGATCCCTCTGCCCCCCCCCCCCGTTTCCCAGAGTTGCCAAAAAGTCGGGGAAAACGGTTGGGGGGTATGCGAAAGATCCCTGTGTGGGAGAAAATCTTGGAGAGGGGGAGGTGGTTTAACGCAATAGCCCAATAGCCAAACTCCTAAGGAGGCAACGGGTGGGTTTCCCTTCTCCCGCTCCCTTGCCGACACACTAACTGCACTCCTTGCACCCCTCAGCTGATCTCCGATAGTTTTAAAGCTGCAGACGAGTGACACGACTGTAGAATAGACCAAGGCTTCCACGAGGTTCCACTCAGCTGAACCAACCGCAAAATACCTAAGACAAAAACACAAGACAGAAGCGAGAAGCGCCAACCACGCTGCAAAATTCCTCAGCTGATCGGCGGCAAAGAGGGAGCTCCTCTGCCGCGCTTGTCTTAAATGTGGCAAGCCGCACACCCCGAACCAGCCGATTGGCTGGCCAGGAGGATGATGTGGCAGAGGATTCCCCAGATCGCGCGAGGCTGGGAGCCAGCCTCTGTGAGAGTGTTGGGAGCAGGAAGCCAGCAACACCACCTCCTCCTGAGGTTGGAAGTGGCTTTGGCAACCTTTTTACAGTGCTGCTGGCAGCTTTGCAGAACTGAAGGAGGTGGGCACCTGTTGGAGGGCAGCTTCTCTGGTGGGGAAGAGGCGGAGGCTCCAGGCACAGCACTGCGTCAGCGAGGCAGGCGAGGGCAGCAAGCTGATGCCGGGAGGCACTGCTGCGCCCAGCCTCCACCTCTTCCCTGGTGCCCGTGCCGCAGTGGCCACGGCAGGTAGAGGCTCTGGGCATGGCGCTGCTTTGGCGCGGCATGGCAGAGGCGGGTGAAGGCAGTGAGATGATGCTGGGAGGTGCTGCATCCAGCCTCTGCCTCTTCCCTGGCGCACTTCAGAACTTGGCGCCCTGGCGCAATGCGCCACTTGCCTCTATGGGCAAGACGCCCCTGACAATGGTCTACCACAACTGAGGGCAGCAGGCTAGTTTTGGGTGCACAAAGCAGGACATAAGACACACACAGGTCTATCCTTCATCAGCTTACCTCCCCACTGCCCCCTGCACCTCAACATTTGCCACCTAAGGTGGCAGGAAGCCTCCTGCTGTATAATCAATGGAAGGGCCAGTTCTACTTTACTCCTGTCTCTGCTCCCTGTCATTTATCTGGTTAATATCCACCCTATTACCCAATGACCATTAAGCTTACATTTGGAAACCTCCAATTCTTGTGAGGCTGAATAAGCCCATTGTACAAAGCTAAGGGGCACATTCATTACCTCAAGCCTACTGATACGTGAACCTCAGAAGGTTGTTCATGAGATAATGTGGACCTTGAGCTAAAAAGGTTCCTCAATTCTATTCTACCGAGTTAATAAGCAATGTAGCAACCCAAGACATATACCTTTCTTTTGTATTTTTTTCTGAGGGAAAGTTTGTATTTATGCACCAGGAAGGGTTGAATTGATTGTGGGGTGGGTATTTTTTGGCATAGCTGAAAAAAACTCTGGTTGCTGTAAAACCTCTCCCATAGCAAAAATATATGCTCATAACATTACAGCAGTATATATGCTTGACACCAGTGCACAACAGGAGTGGTGATCAATTGCCTTGGTAGAGTTTACCCCATGATTGCCCTTGTGACAGGGACTTAACTTTTTCTTGCCAACTTCTGTGTCCCCACCCTCTATTAAATTTCCTTGGTTTTAAGCCCTCCAGGAGACACAACTGACAGAATTCTCTGTGGGTGGTTGAAGTTTTCTGTGGCTGGGTAAGTTACATTTCAACTTGCTCTCTCTCTTGTCTCCACTCTTCACAGTTAGCAGTCCTTCCTAGTTCTGACCCAACCTTCCATACCTCTGTAAAGTAGTACCCCCCCCTTTTTAAGAAGAGGATTCAGAATATCAGTGTTTCTATAGCTCCACCTCCCAATGTTTTATGTTGGAATTTGTATTGGTGAAATAAGGAATCCTGCACATCCTCTGAAAGAAGTTAATATTTAGCAAAGTCTGGGGATATTCTCCTGGTGATAGAGAGGTTCTGGGGTGAGGCTGCCACAAATTAAACTCTCTGCTCCAAACTCCTCCATCATATAAGCCTGTACCTTGAACCCTAGACTGTTCTTCAGACAGCCTGCCAAGCCAAATTGGGATCTCTGCACCAGCTGAAGTTTTTGAACAGTGCATTAAGCCATGTAGTTGTGAGATTTGAAAGCCAAGAAATGCTTAAGGGATCTTACCATAACTGCCAGGATGAAGCTCTCTTCCTTTTCTAGAGTCTCAGGGTAATTCCATACAGCAGTTTATTGTGGACTCAATGCTGCTTTTGCATGGAAAGCTTGTAAAGTGTCTACATTATACTATTGCCAAAATGCTACCCCATATTATTTCCGCATTTAATTTACATTTATTGTTTCAATGAAAAATCCAGTAACTGAATGAATAAAAACTCACAGCAACAGTAAATCTGGATTAAATGGAGAGGGGGAAATTGCATTGTATTTTGATGAGGATGATTGTGTGTGGATGCTGGGAGAAATTAACTAATAAATAATTTGAATCCACAATAAGATGCCAGGGGGAAGTGCCCTCAGTCTCCCTTGAAGGGAACAACTTTGAAGGTGGGATTCAGATGATATTTGTGGGGGGAGGGAGTGTTCTTTACTGGGTTTTTGTGAAGTGATGAGGGGTCTTCTTTTGTCACTTCTATTTACCGTGCATAAACATTAAAAGCAAGGACAAGCCAGTTTTATGTGAAATTTGACAGCTCTGTTGCTATAGGCTTTGAAAAGGTGCTATTTGTCTCACTATCTGCTCTGGAGAAGGAAAGATAAATGTGAACATTGCCACCTCATAAAAAGTCAGTAAATTTCCACACCCAAAAGTGCCAACCCACCTGAACATTGCCCTCTCTCCTGATCTTCAGAAGGGTTTTCACCCACACCCACTCCTAAAATCTCTTAAATTGGGCTAGACTGAACATTCAGCCCTGCCCAACTTATAACCCAACAGCAGGTTCCTTCCTGCCCATTTGGCATCCAGTGCTATTTAGTAACAGGAGATGAGTGACTGAACGGTTTCCTCTTATTTAATCAAGTAGCTGTTTGTTGCTCTAAAGTAACTGGAGAAAAGCATAAGCAAGAGGAAACAAGAGGTGCTTTTGTTCTCACTGTATTCAGGACCCTCTGCTATTGCTTCCTCATTTTGAGCATCAGTTAAGAAGAGGAGATGAACATCTTTCCACCTAGGACGGTAAGCCATATCTACCTTACAATCAACAGTGCCTGATGGTTTCTGCTCCAAGGGAAAATAAGTTCTACTCAGTAACAGTCCTCTAATTCTAATGCATGCTAAGCTACAAGCAATAATGGGTTTGTCTGTACTTTTCTTTGCTGTGCCTCAAACATGGCAAGGGGAAGTTAGGACCAAAGCATCTCAGATTATTTAAGAAAGGGTGGGTCCATTTAGATATAATGCAGAATGATGTATTGAGAAGCTTGAAGGCTGAAGAGAGGGAAGCCAGATTCTCTCTCCCTCTTTTAATAATGCAAGAAAAAACAAAACTCTGCTATCTGGTCCAATGGATTAAGATTTCAATTCCAGGGAGGTTATCTTATCACTTGGGGGAAGGGACATAGTTCAGTGGTTGACCATCTGTATTGTATGCAGTAGCTCCCAGCTTCAATCTCTAGGGTCTCCAGGTCGGGCTGTGAAACTTTCCTGTCTGCAACTGGCCATCAGTGGGGACAATGCTGAAACTAGATAGTCCAATGGTCCAATTAAGTATAAAGTTCTGAATTGGACCATTGGAAGGAAGGAGGAAGTGCAGGGAATGTACAAGACGGCAGCTCACTAACACAAGGCCAACTGATGTATCTGAACTAGCCCAGTTTGGTTTGACTTAATCCACTGATGAGACCGTTATACTGGCCTGAGAAACTAGAGACACTGAAACAATTTCCCCAAGTGATGGTTTGGTTTTCATAGTCAAAAGATGGTGTCATTGCATTTTCCTAGCATGAGAAACCTCCCCCCCCCATTTCATTTCTCAGCAGGAAAAATCTGAAGTCCGGATCATTCAAACCCTCACACAGGGTGAACAAGCAGCTGTTGCTTCTAGAAAAGAAACGGTGAAGAAATGCCTTGCCAAGCTTGGGATTCCACATGATGTGGTAGGGTTTCATTTATTATTAGTAATAACAATTAATTATAATGATCAAACAGAAGCTTCATCAGGCTGTGTAAAACAAGTATGCTTTGGGTATTGAAAACACACACTTTATTTTTTCATTCCTTGATTAAACAGAGATTTGTTAAGTCCCCTCCCTTTTCTTCCACCAGGACAAAACCCCAAATATTGCTGTCCTGGGGTCAGGAGGAGGACTGAGGGCCATGATTGCCCTTTATGGGACATTGACAGAGCTGAAGAAATATGATCTCCTGGACTGTATTATGTACTTGGTTGGGGTATCAGGTTCAACCTGGTAAGTGAATGTAAATGGTTAATGAGAAAAGCAAGCTGTGGCATGTGGTAGAAGCTGCAATCTCTGGCAGCAACACCTTATCACAACTGATAAAAATCTCTGTGCCATCAGCATTTACAAGATCAAACTCAGCCCATGGCAGCAAGGCAAAAGCAACATGCCTAACAAAGCTACATTTTTCACCGGGCTCAGTTGGTAATGACAAGAGGTTGTATTTCACATGTTAAATTACAGAAAAGACAGCTACCCCACAACACAGTCTCATTTTAGGCTCTATTCATGGGCAAAGGATCTTGGAAATGCAAAATATATAGTCTTCACAAATCATTTGTGCAAGACAAAGGGCACACACACTTCCCCACAAGAAAGAGTGGGTGGTGTAGGCATAGTGAAAAAAATAGTTTTCACTATCCTGGCATATAGTCATTTTACAGAAACATCCTGCAACACAGAGAAATAATAAGGATGTCACATTGGTAAGCAATTATTACACCAAAGAATACCTTTTCTCATGCTCTGGTGCATACAGTGGTACCTTGGTTTGTGAACAGCCTAGTTTACGACCATTTTGGATTACGACCAATTCAAACCCGGAAGTGCGCGTCCTAGTTTGTGAACTTTTTTGGATTATGAGCTGGGTTTTTTTTGGATTACGAACAACTTTTTTGGCCCCATTGGCAAAAGTGCGCCTTGGGTTACGACCTGTTTTGGTTTATGAATGGACCTCCAGAACGGATTATGGTTGTAAACCAAGGTACCACTGTATGTCTTGTCAGTGAATGGAGAGGAGTGTGATCACATGCATTGACTCTGATGTCTGACTTCTGCACACTGAACAGAATGGGCTTTATGTCAGTACAGCTGGATACATGGAGGCTGGAGCTAGGGCCAGTTGCCATGATATATGGTTTTATTGACTGTGTGGGACCAAAGGAACTTAGGGACTCTTCAACTGTTACTATATTGTACACTTACTCTTTATCACATATGAATGAACACTGTAGACTTGGAATTTTTAATCCCAGCTGATTGCAATGTAACTTCTTTTATCACTCATGAAAGTTCATTCAAGTGTGTGTCTGGTTGCATGTAAACTCCAAGCTGAAACTAAAAAGGAAGAGAGTTGTTAAAGCTTCTGACCTGCAGAGAACATTCTTCATTTGCTAGTCCTTCGAGTATTTTCAAAATTAGCAGGTAGTCGTGTTGGTCTGACATAGTCAAAATATATGAAAAAATAAAAAAAATGCCCAGTAGCACCTTAGAGTAACGGACAGTTATATAGATAGATAAATAGATAGATAGATGATAGATAGATATAGATAGACGTGGGTGGCGCTGTGGGTTAAAACACAGAGCCTAGGACTTGCCGATCAGAAGGTCTGTGGTTCGCATCCCCGCGATGGGGTGAGCTCTCGTTGCTCAGTCCCAGCTCCTGCCAACCTAGCAGTTTGAAAGCACATCAAAGTGCAAGTAGATAAATAGGTACTGCTCCGGCGGGAAGGTAAACGGTGTTTCCGTGGGCTGCTCTGGTTCTCCAGAAGCGGCTTAGTCATGCTGGCCACATGACCCGGAAGCTGTATGCTGGCTCCCTCAGCCAATAAAGCGAGATGAGCACTGCAGCCCCAGAGTCGGTCACAACTGGACCTAATGGTCAGGGGTCCCTTTACCTTATATATATTTCAAAATAGGATTGTGTCTGAAATCCATTGCTCCTTCACATTGTTTCAAACATATTGTTGCATGTCAATCCAATCTCTGAGAGGTACAAAATCCCAGGGATTCCAGAAGCTTATTATTCAGGGTTTGTGTTTCCTTTGGAATGAGGTGCAGTCAAAACTGTGGTGTCTTTAGGATATATGGTTTATTTACACACACATATATAACCATCCCTCACAATGAAGGGGTTTACAGCATTGACATCCCCAAAAGGGTCTTGCTTCTCCCATAGCTGCAGCCTTCTATTCCAACAGAAATCAGGCATGGGTCTATCTCTCCCAGCTGCCAAGCTTCTAGCACACATCACTCAAGTCTCAACTCTGCCTTTATCTTTCTATGTACCGGCAGGTTGAGGAAGGGGCCCCCACCCATTTGTTATCTGACCCAGAGCCACTTTTTTGTTATCTTAATGGCTCATACTTAGAGGGCCATTACCTCACCAGGAAGCTAGCCTGCCTAGTCTAGGAATTGAATCCATGCTGGATCCAGGAATTAGACGGGGCCCCCAGATATACAGCCTACATCCCCTCCACAAACTCATCATAATATTTATATTGTTCCATGAAAAGGTGCATGTCAGCTCTCTACAAAAATGAAGACTGGGCTGAAAAAGTAGAGGCCTTGGAAAAACTTCAGAAGGAAACACTTGTAAATGGCAAATGGGATTTGAAGAAGGCAACAGAAGCTGCATTGGAGGCCTCAAAAGATGAACATTACTCCTTGACTGATTTCTGGTCCTATTTTATTGTGTATAAAATGCTAAAGGAGGTAGGTGGAGATTTTTTAAAAAGGTTTTTTAAAACCACATGAGACCTAAACTGAACAAGAATATAAAGAAAGTTAGCAGTTACCAAAAGTGACCAGGACAGTATTTTTCCCCTCAAGGCCCTGCCATTATCTCTTATATATCATTTGAAACATATAAATCCATTCATATATTCAGAAGCACTAAAATTAGGTAGGTAATTTTGTTTTCATCTCTGGATTATTATGTGGTAAAGTGTTGTCTGGAGCTAGACAGGAAGGGTTTGAAGAAGAGATTTTGCCTGCAAGTTGGCCAACCATGATCTGATGCACCCCTGGGAAGAAAGAATGTGAGTCAAGTGTGGGTTGGTGTCAGGAACCACTGACCACGTCCCTATGTGGCAAGCAGTGTCATTATAGCTTCTTAATCTAGAACCATGTGGATTCACTCTCTACTCAGAGTGGCCAGTAACCTTATAAAAATTCTTCAGCATTTTAATGCAGATTTCTCCTAATAAACACACGTTTGTATGCAGTTTTGACTAATGCATACATTTTTGCAAGCAATGCATCCTAATACCATGCATTCTGCATGATATTTTCACTTATATATATTCATTTTACTGTACACTTCTACCTAATATATGCATTTTTGTGAACATTTGTTATCGAAGAGGTGCATCGCAAAATTCAGACAAGTGTGAATTTTGTGTGTGTGGTTTGGTTCTCAACTTGCACTCAGAAAGTGCAGATTTGATCAATTCGTCTTCAAATGCAAACTGAATCAAATTTCTCCCCCATCCCTGAATGTTACACACAAGTAAACCCTGACAGCTGGGGAACAGGTAGAGTAGTAAAGTCAATTAACTAAACCCATGTCTTTTCAGCTTGATGAACGCAACTTGACTGAACACAAGAGATCATGTGAGAATGGGAAAAATCCTTATCCCATCTATGCAGCTGTGGACAAGCACAGATACGAAGGACACCACGTAGGTAATAACATGACAATATCATTTTCACTTATTATTTTCTCCCATCCATTGGTATCATTCACTAAGGCCTTTCTCCACATGCCTCCCCCTACGATGTTAGCCAGCTGGCTACCAGTGAGTGCCAAAACTCTGCCAGCTTACCCAGGACCACATCAGATTTGATTTTAAAATGAGCTGATCCATCTCCCTCCCTGTCAAAATAAAGAAGTAAATCAATCAATCAAGACTAGCAGCAAAACCAATTCAAATTTTCCAGAGGGCAGCTCTTCAATATACCAGCATGGGCAAAGCAATCAAGATGACCTTGTCTGTGAGGTTACATTGAAGAGCTGTCCCTGGGGAAACTGAGAATGGTTACCAAAATCCCCAGCATCATCATGGGAGAGGGACGACTTTGCAGCCCCAAGGGTTACACTCTGATTGCTGTGTATTTCTGTGGGTAAAACTACCCACCCTGATACTGAAACATTAGCAAGTTCATCTGAGCAATTGGATATTAGCACGTCCCTGCTTGCCCAAAGAATTTCATGGTTATTGCTGACTTCCTTTCAACTTCACTTCAAAATCCCTCCAAGTGTTTCCCCTGCACAGGGCCTTCCAAATCGCTTTGCATTCTGCTTTAGATGGAATTTCTTGGCAGCTCTTTCTTTGCTGATTTGTTTCCCATTCATTTGTCTTCTGGGCATTCTGTTCTCATTAGCACTTTGGGATTTTCTTCTCATCGCTCTCTCTCTCTCTCTAACTTTCTGTTATCTTCTTTCCTCCCAGGCAGCTGGTTTGAATTTACCCCACACGATGCAGGGGCTCCTGGCGTAGGTGGGGGTCACAGTACAGCAGGATATGTCGAAACCAAACTCTTTGGGAGTCTGTTTAGAAATGGAGAACTAAGCAAGAAGAAAAAGGAGAAAGATATTACCTACCTTCAAGGTTTGCCAACCTAGTTTTGCTTATTTGAAGCCTGTCGTTCTCAGAATGCCAAGTAGAATAACCTCCTCTGAACCAGTGGTGGCTGGAACAGGTGGGGTGGAGGGCAGGGGCACCAGCTGTAAATGAAGCTAGACCCAATGACAGTCAGACTACCACCCAATTGGTGGCAAGACAGAAGGAGCTGGGGGCAGGTTGAGTATAGTTTGAGGTTGATGGACAGTGCTCCATTCATGCTAATGGACCAGCCTCCTCTGCTCTGAAGGTATTCAAAGATGCACAAGAAGCAACTTCACATCAAGTCCATTTGGCTTCATGCTGTTTCAGCTCAGTACTATCTCTTCTAGCAATCTGGGCCCCAGACATCACAGGCTTACAACTCCCATTATCCCCAAACATTGCCTATGCTTATTTTGGCTAGTGGCTAGTGAGAGTTCTTTCTGTGATGATCTGGATGATCAGAGGTTTCCCATCCCTGGTTTATACTGATTGGCTACAGCTCACCAACATTTCAGACAGGAGTCTTTCCACCCTCAGCTTTACCTGGAGACAGCAAGGATTGAAATTGGGATAGTCTGCATGCAAAACATGTGCCATGGCCCTTCCTCTCTTTTTGCAAGATCAAAGAATAGAGTGGGTGTGTGATCAGTTGAGAGGTTTAGCAGTGGAATTCTATCCATGCTTACTCAGAAGTGAGTTCATCTGGAACTTGCTAGGGACTGTGTTTAGAACTGTAGCCTTAACATGCATATTTACAACACTGTAGTGTTGAAACCATCTAGGTTTATGGGGTACATAAGAGGAGTTCATGCACCAACATGTCCTGGAGCAGACAAGATGGGAAAATGTATAACCAAGGAGACTATGATGTGTGCATTGCTATCTTTATAATTTTTCAAAGGGTGGAGCCATTTCAAACATGGCTAGTTAAATGCTATATGAGCTTTAAACATCAGGTTTGGACATTTATACTTACACCAAAGACCAGTGCTTTTTTCTGGGGGGAAGCTGGGGTACGCATACGCCCAAACATTTTGTGAATCTAAGTTTGGCTCCATTGAGGGGCAGTATTTCAATATGAGTAGGAAAATTAGAGTACCCCTAAACATTTTTTTAGGGGAAAAAAGACTGCCAAAGACTGTTAAAAAGCCATCTCTTCCTGATTTTCAGGTTTATGGGGAAGTGCTCTTGCAAGCGAGCGAGAAATTAAGAAGGAAATCCTTGGTAAGTTGCTACATTTTTGCCTCTGTTGCTCAACGAAGCAAAATTCTTCATTGTGACTCAACACATTTCTGAGTTAAGAGCTCCTTGTTCAGGAGCTATAGACAGAAACAGACAACAATAGTGCTATGATTCTTTAAAACACATCTTAAGTTGCATGCATGCTGTGGAAAGTCTTCATGGTCCAAAAATCTTTAAAACACATGACAAAAAATAGCTTTCCTGAATGCTTATACCCTTTTTATATTGTAAGCCACCCCTATGATCCTTGGATGAAGGGTGGTATTGATTATTAATTAATTATAATAAAACCCATGTCAGACTCTTCAAAGATCCAATGATGATGAAACAGCATTTGCCAGGTACTAAACTCAGACCTTAGCCATGAAATCACAAAAATCTATTTGTTCTCCTTGAACAACACACATAATTTATCTTAAATGTAAACATAGGGTGGTATGCAACTAAATAGATCCACTAGCACAAGGATTTCTGCTTGCTCCCTCCCCTGCTCCCTCTCCAAATGCACTCTGGAAAGCTGGGGGACTGGCCAGAACAGATATATTGGGGCATAGGGAGTATGCAGGGATAGAAGTGTTGACAGAAATTCCTTTGCGCAGCCAAAAGTCCGCGTACTAGCAGATCTATTTCACTAGATGCCTCCCAAGCACCTACTTTTGAGGCTCGCTGGGTTTTGGGAGATGGAGGGTCTGGAATGCTTTCTAATGACAACGTGTCAGCTGGGTGTTGTTCCAGCTGTCCCATGATTTCCCAGCTTTCCCCCTCATCTGCCTCTGAGCTCAACCCCCTTTTGTAAATCTATACCATCTTCCTCCTCCCTGGAAGGGTCAGGATGGGGAGGTGGTCTCCACCATTCATCCTCCTCTGCCCAGTCCCTGACGTCTTGTAGTAAAGCTACTCTGGTCTCCTTTGGGAGGAAGTGCAGGGCAGAATTTTAATAATATATTAAATGAAACAATGATACATATGAGAAAGTAAGCCTTACATGTGTGTTAACATAGGGATTTGTCTTTCAAGGTGCTTTACTGGATTTGCTAAAAAAGGACAAAGAAGCTTATTTTAAAGCCCGTGAATTGAATCCAGGTAACTCACATTTCCTTCCATCAGTTTGCTTTCCTCATCTTTACGAGGAAAGTCATTGCCATAAACCAGGGGTGGACCATATTTTGAGGGCCAAAGAATGACATTCTCTTTGGGTAAAATGGGTGGTGGTGGTGACACACTTTCTCCCTCTGTCACCCCTTCACCACACAGAGGGAGAGCAACAAACCAGGAAACACAGAGAGACAACAATGGGCACCTTTTTGTTTCTCTCTAACCCATCTCCTTTCTTTTCCTCCCATTCTTTCACATCCCTGTACAGATACCTATTCACCCACACTCATTCCTACAATTACCTTCTACTGGGATTTCTGGTGTTCTATGGACTTGTGCCTTCAGACAATTTGGAAGCTTCCCACGGATTATGAACAACTTGCACTTCTCTCTTCCGTACACACCAGAAAGTCTCTGTTACCAAGCAGTATAAGCAGATCTTTGTGAAACTTTAGGCTAA
Source organism: Podarcis pityusensis (assembly GCF_964106645.2). Lineage (NCBI taxonomy): Eukaryota > Metazoa > Chordata > Lepidosauria > Squamata > Lacertidae > Podarcis > Podarcis pityusensis. The sequence goes on from NC_138038.1 coordinate 28,248,685, forward strand.
GCACAGGTTAGAGTAGTGGCTTGCAACTGCCTCAACAGTTTGGGTTCAGGAAAGTATATCTGTCTTTGAGATCTCCTCAGGAGTGGTCCTCCCTTTTAAGCAGAGCGATTTTGGATGTAATGAAAACAAACACCAGAAAATTGTTAGTTATTTATGCTTGCTCCCAAGAAGGGGTGCTTGAGAGATTTTTGTTCCTCAGGTGCCAAATTGACTTTGTCAGCTTTGCATGTCATTTGTTGTTCTATCCAAGGGAGAAATATATATTGGGCTGGTCCTGGATCTTATTGACCTATGCAGATCTTAGGAAATGTTAAAGGCAAAGAATGAAAAGGAGGTCATCCATTCCCCACAAAGTTCTGTTGTGTTTATGAGGTGGAGGGATAGCAGTTGCTGGACATCTGAATGAAATGACCACTGTAAAAAGCTCATTTGGAATAAATAGAGAGCAGGCCGGCCTTTGTAACCAACTTTCCTGTTGTGTTTCATTCTCAAGAGTACCAGGCACTTAGTTTTCTTTGCAAGGCTTATGAGTATATTTTGGAGTTGCAACTGTCTATATTAGATGCTTCAGCAGCAGCAGCAACTGGATTTTTTGACCTTTTAGAGAACCTCCTGAAAGGTAAGTGATTTCTAAGCAACGTATTTTCTTCCTTTTGAAAGCAGTATGGTGCTTTGTGAATAAATTGATGGGCACTAGTTCAGAGTAAGCTGTCTGGAATTAATGAATCTGTTAGATATGCCCATTAACTTTTTAATTTTCATTATTATTATTATTATTATTATTATTATTATCCATCAAAATTCAAGTTTGCCAAAATATAATTACAACAAAAAGTGTGGGGAAGAGAAATGTTAATGTTATAACTAAGTATGCCTTAAATAAAAACAGATTGCAAGAAAAGCAACAATGCTACTTTCCAAACAGAATATATACCATTACTTAAGAGACTTACAACATCCCTAAAAGTATACTTAAACTTGGGTTTCCTGTACTCTGTTGCACCATTATGTTATGAGCATGCTCTACTTTTCAACAAATCAATTATGAGGCTGCCCTCCTTCTCTTACTCTGAGAAGAGTTATTAATATTATCATATTTATATATTTCCCAAGTTTTGATCATCCATTTTTCCACAGTCCTTCCTTATATCATATATATATATATATATATATATATATATATATATATATATATATGATGTTATTGCAGATTTTAATACAGGTAGCTGTCCATTGGGAGTAAATAACCCATTCTTTTCCCTTTGTTGCTTAGTTTTTCATCCTGCCTTTATTCACCATGCCTCTCTATTTTCTGTGAAGTCCATAGTACCAGCAAAAGCTATAAGGCGCTCAAAGAGATGCGTCAGTCCTGGACGACAGCAGATGAAAAGGCAAAAGAGGAAGCATGTTTGAAACTGTGGGAAGCTTTGCATGATGATTTTGGAGGCAAGTCCCATAGTGCTCATATATTGCCTTCTAACAGTGACTCGCTACAAAGTTAGGGAATCGGGTTTTGGTAATATAGTATATGCTGGTGCTCACTTTATTATTTGTGTAAGAATTATCCTAATAGCAAACTCAGGTGACAAGTGCTAACACTATTGCACCCAAACAACAGCCACTTAAAAGAGAGAGAGAGATACCAGTATGGAGTTTGCAACAAATACACATGTATACAAGCATGCACATTTGTGTGTGTGTGTGTGTGTGTGTGCGCGCACACACACACACAAACACACACACTTTGTTAATTTTTAACAAAACTACTAATTGGGAACCCTCCCCCCAAAGGCCTGATGAATACTGAGCATGTTCAGTAGCTGCAGAATGTACAGTAACAGTCTGAAAAGAGAAATGGAATACAAGGGGAGTGGAAAGACCTCATAAAAGAGAATGGCTGGAACCCAGGATCACTCTTTTAGGGTTGAGAATAGACTTCAACATCCATACCTGTTGCTTATGCTTAGAAGTGAACTTCCTACTCCACATGAAAAGTGTTTCGTTTTTTAAAATCCCAGAGAAACCCTGAGCCAATTCAAAGGCTCAGAAATGTGTCATTCTGCCAGCCATGTGATGACCTCTCCTGTCACACAAACTTATCACTGGCAATCAAGGATGGTGGATGTTTGTAAGCTTTTACAATGCTTGTCTGACAACCACAATTTTGGAGCTAGGTGGGGCTGGGGGTGTTAAGCGGGTGTAATTTGGATTTTCTCCAATAAACCACACAGTTTCCTATTTAGAGGGTCATGGATCAGCTTATTTTTAAGCCAACTAGCAAATGTTGCAGGGACGGGACATTGTTCAACTTTTTAGAGAGTGAGCCCCTTTCAATGAAATGGAACTTACTTTTGAGTAGGGATGGAAGAAGAATTCAGTTCACTTTGCAATTAAAGTTGAACATGTCAAATTCACAGAAAAGTGCATATATTGGTGAAATTAACAGCCAAATTGCTTTTCTTCTAACACCCCCACCCCCAAAAAATGTGTCCATAGGAATTTAAGAAGCTTAAGATATGTCTTATCTTCCTGCGGTATCTTCAAGCTGCTTGTTGAGATGGTCTATACAGTGGTACCTCGGGTTAAGAACTTAATTCATTGTGGAGGTCTGTTCTTAACCTGAAACTATTCTTAACCTGAAGCACCACTTTGGCTAATGGAGCCTCCCACTGCCCCTGCACGATTTCTGTTCTCATCTTGAAGCAAAGTTCTTAACCCAAGGTACTATTTCTGGATTAGCGGAGTCTGTAACCTGAAGCGCATGTAACCTAAAGTACCACTGTAGTTCTCAAATGGTTGTTTTTCTTCCGAAAACAGGAGTTATAAAAGTGATATCTATCAGCCCTTTTCAAGGCATTAAAAGTAAGTAATTGCTTTTTTATTTGCATTGTCTTTCTATTCTCTGTAGCCAGTGCCATTTAGAGGATAGACATAGAGTTAGATTTGGATCTTTAATGCCTGAATAAAGCCCCATTTTAGACTCTTTGAGCTGAACCCAAATGAACAGAAAGAAAACAGCTGCTAGCAGTGTTCCACAAGCACCAGTACAAGCAGTACAAGAGATTCTGTTTCATGCTTACATTGGGCAAGTGCAAAACTCTTCAACATGTTTTGCTTCAATTTCATTTTTCCTCTTAGAATGCTCTGGCAGAGGGATGCGGAATGTGTGACCCTCCCAATGTTGTTAGATCCTGCATCTCATCAGCTGCACTGCCAGTTATCAGAAATAATGGGAGACACAGTCCAATGATATCTGCATTTCCCCATCCCTTCTCTAGAACAAAGCACACATCTGTGCATATGTGAGCAGAAAGTACCTTCTGGAGCTAGCAAGGTTCTGTTATGTGCCTTTGGGAGAATCACTGTCTCTCAACTTTGCACCTCTAAGTAGAATTAAGAATATCAGCATGGACTTGGTACTGATGAGCACTGCAAAGGCTCTTAACAAATCAGGAACGCTATCAGTTAGTAGCAATGGTCATCTGTACTCTGAAACATCCCTATGGAAGTGCCTGAATCTATCCAATTGATAGATTGGAACTGAACAATAAGAAATCCTCATAAACTTCCACCCCCCCCCCCAAGAAACATTGCATGGATATATAATGTAAATTATATAGTTAAACATGAAGTTTGTAAGTAGCTTGGAATTGAATGTACTCTCTGTTTTAGCAGATTGTCCCAATGTGAGCCATGGGTGGTGAGAGGGCAGCATTGCTCTTTCCATTGAATTCAATAATAAGTACCATACAGTTTCAAAATCACATTTCGTATTTGTGTTCCTGAACACTCTAAGGTGCTTTGTTAGTTTCTCCATAAGGGATATGTTCTTTATTCTGTCCCACCATGCCTCTGGAATTAAATTATTTGCTGCTTTGCAATGTTGTGTAATTATATTTCTAGCTGCAAACAATGATTAATAGGTCCTTAATGAATAAATTCTTATTGTCATCTAGATTCAGATTTAATAAAGCTAGCCTCGGATCAGGTTTTATCACCTGATCCAAGGCTTCAAAGATTATTTCCCAAAATAATTGAAAGGTGTATGGTTTATCCAATCTTTTGTGCACTATTTGCTTCAGTGTGAACTGTTCAGTTTTATTTGTTTATATAGTTTTGTTCTGCTTTTGTTTGGTTTTCAGGAAGCCTTATCGAATGCTATTGTATTGTTATTTATTTATGTGGCATTCTTAGCTCTGAATCTTATTTAATTTAGACTGGATCATGCTCATCCACAAAACCAATGTATGTATTCTGAAGTGGACTTGGGGAAGCACCGATAACTTCTTTCACAACGACCGTAAGATTGTTTTGCAATCACATTCATGATAGTTTACTTATAATTGTAAGTTTTTATATTTTACAGCAGAATCTCGGTTTTTGAATGTAAACCATTCCGGAAGACCGTTTGACTTCCAAAACGTTCGAAAACTGAAGCATGCATTTCCGGAAGCAATTACTCAATATGGAAAACTCAATATGGAAGCCGTGTGGCACGTTCGGCTTCCGAAAAGCGTTCAAAACCTGTAGCATTTACTTCCGGGTTTTCGGTGTTCGGAAGCCGAAACGTTTGACTTCTGAGACACTCGAAAACCGAGCTACCACTGTACTGCATGTTTTGGACTGTGACTGCCACATCATCATGCCATGGGGATACTGTCGAATAGGGATAAGTTTAGAGATGGGGCAAGGATTTGGACTAGGGATGGTCAACTATTGGTTGACTTTTCATGGAAAGAATCAAGTAGTGATGGCCGTGTCCCTTCCCCCAAAGACAAATTATCTCACTCTGCAGAAGGGGATGGGTCACACGTATTAGAGGGGCTCATTGTGAGACAGCTTCCTATGTTATGCATTCCTGCTCCTAAGAGAGTCAGCTAGCAAACAGCAGTTAAAAGTAAAATACTACTTCCAACTCCTTTCCAAATAAAACCTTTCATTTAAAGTAAAAAAGGGGAGACCTGGTAAAGTAATTCTTGAATTGGTAGATTCAGCTAACAAGTCATAGAGCCAAACCTTCTCTTTTCCACTAGCATTTTCCATTAATGGAGAACTTGGAGGTGCATGTGGCAGCTTTAGATATATTTCAAATTAAGAAGGGGAAAAAATGGAAATCCTCAGGAACAGTATGCTTCACCTTGGAACACACTGGAACAGAGTTGTCTTGGGGCTATTTGACTCATATTTGTATCCCAACTGATCTTTCTCCAGAGTTTGTGTTGGTTCAAACATTTACACTGAAGTTTTGTGTGATGTTATGTTCTTAGCCGATGTTAAAGTCCCAGCGCTAAAAGGGAAAGATGTCGTGTCCCTGATTGATGCTGGCCTGGCAATAAATACTGCTTACCCGCTTATTCTCTACCCTGAGAGAAATGTGAAGCTGATCCTGTCTTTTGACTTCAGTTCTGGGGACCCTTTTGAGGTAATTCATTTTATGAAAGGGGCAGACAGATAGGCATACAAGGCTAAAATACGTCTTGTCTCCCTTTCTAATTTTTCATGGCAACAGCAATTCAGATGATGAAGTGAAACCTTGTAATGGATGTGACTAACTTAGGACCATTAAATTCAGTGAGACTACTCTGAATTTAACTTAGTTGGATACAAATCTTTGACTCATTTCCTGACCAATCAATTGTTGTCAGAAACCCCCCTCTCTCTGTGAAATAACTATGATACAACCTCTTCTCAAGCATTATCCCAGTTTTCCATAGATGACACTGCTTGGGAATATCCGCTCACCTGGGATATTGCAGCAGCATGGCACGGCCATGGTGGGTCCAGGAGACTGCCATATTCTAGTGGCTGGAGGAGGTGATGGCTGGCACTGCCCACCTCCAGCTACGTCGGGCACTCAGGTAAAGGTGGGCAGTGCTCTCTTAGCCAACCAAAGGCAGGAGCTTAGGGGTTGCAAGCAGCCTGCCCCCAGCCTATTTAAGGGGGCAGACAGGTGTTGGCCACCCTCATGGCTGACTGGGACAGATCAAGTGGCAAATAAAGCATTGGGCTGGATCCTTAGTCACAGGGGTACCCCGTTAGAGGGGTATAGGAGGGCTGACTCTGTCTGGGAGACCACTGGGGGACCAATGGGCCAATGCACCACGATAAATGGCAGCCTGTGTGGGGTCATAGCATCCAATCCATGTTGTGGGTCACTCCCCAGCACAAGTTTGACCCCATCAGGTTGCTTTCAGGTAGCAGGCAGGCTGCCTGATGCAGGATACATGCCCAATGCCTTAGCCAAACCTACTCTTTTCTGTAATCAGTAAACTTGTGGCCTAATTCAACCCAATACCAGTTTCTGGTGCAATTCTTCTCCCCCCCTTCACCTGCTGCAGCCATTATGCTCCTGTGCTGTCAAGTATCAATGTATGTAACACTGAGAATCCGATGTTAACAGAGCATTGGAGGAGGGAGCAATGTAACATCACTTCTCAAGTTGCTGAGGTAATGTTAGAAAAAAAGGATGTTTAGGAAAGAGACATATAGAAGCTTAGTGGCAGAACACCATTTTTCATGCAAAAGGCCCCAGGGACAACCCCTTGCATCTTCTGGTAGAGCTGAGAAAGATTCCATGCCTTAAATCCTAGATATTGCCAAGAGGTGAAGACAATACTGAGTTAGATGCGCTGTTCATCTGACTTGATAAAAGCCAGCTTCCTATGTTCCTGTGAGCCCCTAAAAGCAACACAGGAAGCAAAGTGGCAGCTATTTTTCTAAGTGGATTTGTCAATGCATTAAATAGTTTTCTCTTCCTTTTGGCACAGACCATCACAAAAGCTGCAGAGTACTGCAAAGTCAATGGAATCAAATTTCCCAAGATAGATGAGAAAGATCAGCAAGAGAAAGACAACCCGTTGGATTGCTATATCTTCAAAGGAGAGGGCCTAACTATCATGCATTTCCCACTATTCAATAGAGTCAACTGCCCAGGTAACTTGAGAATGGGGCTCATTTGGTGTTTTTTGTTTTGTTTTTAATGATCAGAGATTAAAATGATTGAGAAGTAAGAATCCAGTGGGTCATTTCCTCCCAACATTAAATTGCTCTGGTAGCACATTCACCTTTATGTTTAAACTCATCTTCCATATTTCCTTTCTTTCTGAGACATTTCCCCTTTTCCTGACTGGTGAACATTGCCTTCCTTAAGGTTCCTTTCTCCATATCAGATAAATCCTACTGGGGCCTCATTAAACATCCCTGCCACATACATTCCAACATTTCACAACTGAAAATAGGGACAGACCTCAAAGCCCCTATTCACAAGCCACCCGATTGCACATTGTTCTATGCAGTCTATTATATCCATAGACTGTCCTTCATTCATTTTTCTAAAAAGGACAATAGAACGTTTCCTCTTTCAGCTATACTACAAAAACATAATTATTATAGACTCATGGAGTAAAAGCAGGCCTTGTAAACCACACTGTCCTGCTGAGTTCAGGAAATTTAGAGCTTGAACATCCCACACAAGTAGCTCTCTAACCTTTTTTTTGAAAATCTTTCACAAAGATGTCCTCAAAATTTCCCCAATTAGCTAAGAACTGTGGACCCCATGTTTTTCAAATGCCTAGCAATGGACCCCTACCTTTGAAAATTTTGGTATCTCTATTGTAGTTTTTGTTATGTGATTCTCCTAATGTTTGGACGAAACCTCCCCTTCTGTAACTTAAGCATATTAGATCTACTCTTGCCCTCTGGGTAATATATTATCAATATGATATCAATAATTTGAAATCAACATCGCCAACGATAGTATGTGAAATAGGAGACATTGTACTACATGAGACATTATATACTCCAGTGCATGTCTTTATATGCCTGCGTATAAACCTTAGATGCATCTGTGCAACCAAACTCAGAGTTTTAATAATAATAATAATAATAATAATAATAATAATAATAATTTATTATTTATACCCCGCCCATCTGGCTGGGCTTCCCCGGCCACTCTGGGCGGCTTCCAAAAGAATATTAAAATACTATAATACATCAAACATTAAAAGCTTCCCGAAACAGGGCTGCCTTCAGATGTCTTCTAAAAGCCTGGTAGTTGTTGTTCTCTTTGACATCTGGTGGGAGGGTGTTCCACAGGGAAGGCGCCACTACCGAGAAGGCCCTCTGCCTGGTTCCCTGTAACTTGGCTTCTCGCAGTGAGGGAACCGCCAGAAGGCCCTCGGTGCTGGACCTCAGTGTCCGGGTAGAACGATGGGGGTGGAGACGCTCCTTCAGATATACTGGACCAAGGCCGTTTAGGGCTTTAAAGGTCAGCACCAACACTTTGAATTGTGCTCGGAAACGTACTGGGAGCCAATGTAGGTCTTTCAAGACCGGTGTTATGTGGTCTCTGCGGCCGCTCCCAGTCACCAGTCTAGCTGCCGCGTTTTGGATTAGTTGTAGTTTCCGGGTCACCTTCAAAGGTAGCCCCACGTAGAGCGCATTGCAGTAATCCAAGCGGGAGATAACCAGAGCATGCACCACTCTGGTGAGGCAGTCCGCAGGCAGATAGGGTCTCAGCCTGCGTACCAGATGGAGCTGGTAAACAGCTGCCCTGGACACAGATTTGACCTGTGCCTCCATGGACAGCTGTGAGTCCAAAATGACTCCCAGGCTGCGCACCTGGTCCTTCAGGGGCACAGTTACCCCATTCAGGACCAGGGAATCCTCCACACCTGCCCGCCTCCTGTCCCTCAAAAACAGTACTCCAAAAACAGTACTTTAAAAGCTAGAGATTAAGGGAATGCAGTGAATCCTGCATAATGCAACTCTTGCAGTGTGCTCAATGAGCAATTAAATGTTTAGCTGTGATCCTCTTTCTGTAGAAAAGTGCAGGGGGGAAGTAAAGTTACATGCAATATTCTCTTTTTTTGCCTTTTTTATTTTATTGATCTATTTTACTGACACCAACACAGACAACACTCACAAAACAAACAAAAAGATACTACAACTACAAATGCAAAGTAGATGTTACAGACACATCAGTAATTCAGTTCTTATTCATTTCTATTAGACTTCTTTCATCCTCAGCGCAGGTCCGGTTGTATACTTAGTCAACTGCTTCTTTCACAATTCCTCTTCTCTATTTGTTTCTTTATCTTACATTCTTACACCATAATTTGTTTTGCGGAAATTAGTCAAGACAAGTCCAGGTATTACCTAATTTGAGGGCACTGCTTTTTTAGATACTCACTATATTTTCCTTATTCTTTCTGAAATTTTTGTTTGGATTGATCTCTAATTGCTTCTGTCAATTTAGCCAGTTCTAAATACTCAAATAACTTATCTTGCCACTCTTTTATTTTGTTGGGATTGTCTCATGTTTTCAATTTTTGGCAATTAGAATTCTTGCTGTAGCTGTCACATATTCTCTTATTTTCCCTTGCAATATCTGACTCTAATATTTCCAATAGAAAGGCTTCTGGTTTTTTAAAAAATTGTTTGAATATTTTCTCCAGCTCTTCATAAATGATATCCCCAAAACTTCTAACTGCATCACAAGTGCACCACATAGGAAGCAGTGTGCCCTTCGCTTGTTTGCATCTCCAACACATTTTCAATTTTGTTCTATACATTTTAGATAGTTTGTAAGGTGTCAAAAAGCATCTGTAGAACATTAAATAATTTTCTTTTATTGCTTCACATGCCATGAATCTCCAGTTCTCTTTCCACAATTTCCCCCAAGCTGCTAATTGAATAGGTTTACCTATATCTATTTCCCATTTCACCATCACTTCCTTCACTTGTTCGTCTTTCACCTCCCATTCTAGTAAGGTTCCATACATCCTAGATATTACTTTTATCTTGTTTTGTATTATTCCCCCCCTCATAAATGCAATATTCTTAAACTCATCAGTAATGGGTTACTTTATAGTCACCCTCCAATGTGCCTGTTTTTCAGGTAAAATTGATGAATACGCTTCAACGTTTAAAACCTTCAAGTTGAAGTACTCGGATGAAGAAATTGAAAAGCTACTCACTGCAGCGAAGATGAATGTAGCAAATAATCATCAAAAGATTCTGGGTGAAATCAAGGATATTATGGGTTCTCCTCAAAGGCCTTAATCAAATGTTATAGGCCTTCTAACTTGTGAAGAGCCTCAAAGAGCTGGCTCTCCTCATGATATTTTTTTTGTTTGGAGAACTTAAAATCACTTTTGGGTATTGGTTGGGTGCAAAACTGTAATGTCTGCATTAAATATAAAACATATGCTCAGGAAGAATTCCTTTCCTTTTTGAATGTGTGTTTCAAGCATTGTCTGTTTATACATAGGTGATTCTCTGCTTCAAGAATGTGGAACTTTGACCCTCCAGATGTTGTTTGGACCGCAACTTCCAGCATATCTGATCATTGGTCATGCAAGCTGAGGCTGATCAAAGTTGGAGTCCAACAACATCTGGAGAGCCACAGGTTCATCATGCCTGGTCTAGATGGTATAGTACTAATAATGAAAAATATAACAATGGATAAAAAATAACATGTATAATACTGTCAACGAAACAAGTTCATATTACATATCATTGTAGATATAACACTCTCTGGATAATGTGTTATATGGATTAAATAGAATGACTATGGTCCAAAGGAACTCTTTCCCTCCTATTTTTTGTTTGTTTGTTTATGAGGTGCTTTTAATTGTTCTGTATATTACACAGCTTTCTACATGGTGTAGTGCTAAGAGTGATAAGTATAAGGCAAGATTCAGATTAAGTTACTTCCGTCCCACTGAAGTTGCAGCTAACTTGTACCATTGATTTCTATTGGAGAAGAGCACATAGGGAGCTGCCTAATTCTGTATCAAATCATTGGTCCATTTTTGCTCAGTGTTGGTTATACTGACTGACACTGGCTGTCCAAGATTTCAGACCAGGATCTCTCCCAGCCCTTCCTGGAACTGTCATGAACCTACAGACAACATGCATGCTCTTTCACCCCCAATTAAATCTATCATAAATACGTGATATACAAGGGAAGTTTTGCAAAGGAAAACAATCTCACTGGACTACACAGCTTCTCAAGAAAATAAGCCCTCTCTGAAAGATGAGACATCCAGTCAAAGTATGAATAAAACAAAGAAACAAAATAAGATCACTGTAATGAATGTCATATGTAGAATGTAATTAATCTAATAAAGATAGCACCCAAATGTTCTTTAATATGTTGTCAGATTTTATTGGTAAGTACAAGGTTTTGAAAGGCAAGTGCTGGTAGTATGGCCACGCTGCCAAAGGGCTAAGAGCTGCACCTCTTCCTCACTTTTGTATTAGGAGCTCTCTCTGTGTGAATGTGTGGATAGAGCTAGACAGAGACAAAAGTGGACAGATCAATAGATGCGGCTCATGTATTTTTTCGGTAGAATACATTCCAGCCGCACGGAAGTCAGAGGTTTGTACACCAAGCTTTCAACTTATGCTCACATTTCTTATACGATCCCAAGCTTACATTAGGGTTTATTTCCAGAGGCAAAAATCCAGACAAAAGAAGTTGTTGAGCTTTTATTCCCATGATTGCAAAAAAATATGCTGAGCTTCTCTGCTGAGCCCATACCTGAACCCGAACCACCCACCCACATGCACACCCACCCACAGAAATTTAACCCCTCCCCAGACCCCAGACATTTCCTTAAAATGGTAAAAATCCTCCTGGATGGGCATGTACGCCCCCAAAAGAGGACATGTCTGGGATTTCTTGGACGTATGGCAACCCTACCTTATATCGGCAATAAAATGCAGTGGTACCTTGGTTCTCAAACTTAATCTGTTCCGGAAGTCTGTTCCAAAACCAAAAGCATTCCAAAACCAAGGCGTGCTTTCCCACAGAAAGTAATGCAAAACAAATTAATCTGTTCCAGACTTTTAAAAACAACCCCTAAAACAGCAATTTAACATGAATTTTACTATTTAACAAGACCATTGATCCATAAAATGAAAGCAATAATCAATGTACTGTACTATAAAATAAATAAGACAGTATTGTAGATGATAAAAATGAAAAATTATTTATTTTTTCTTCCCTGCACTGATGATAGTCAGTTTGGATGGGGGGCTTTTATCCATTTCCGCAGTCATACAATCAATCAATCAGTAGCTGAACTGGGTTCCACAAAGTCACAAAAGCAAATTAACCGAAAAAGCCTCAAAAATGCAAAATGAATAGCAAAAACAAAAGCGTCAAACTTAATCCATTCCAGAAGTCCATTTGACTTCCAAAATGTTCGAAAACCAAGGTACAGCTCCTGATTAGTGCAGGCTTCCCAGAAACAATAGCCGACAACTGCATCGGACGTTTGGCTTCCAAAAATCGTTCGAAAACCAGAACACTTACTTCCGGGTTTTTGGAGTTTGAGAACGAAAGTGTTTGAGAACCAAGTCATTTGGGAACCAAGGTACCACTGTAATAATAAGAATAATAAACTGGAAAATTCAGGGGAAATAAAAACATGTTGTAGACAAAATGTCAAAAGGAAGTGGAGGAGTGGGAAACAACCGTTGGCAATCTCATCAGCCATTGCGTGGCTATTCCCTCCCCCCCCAGGTGAAATAAATGAAGACAACAGACACAGAGTTTAAGGTTAATGGGCGTAAATGGCCACAACTTTATTGATTACAGGAGAGAAGGGTATTGGCTTTAGGCATTGGCCCCTAACCGACTATCCGGACTAACCGGGAAGGGTTAAACACCAACAGGGGGAGCCACCCGAGATGCATATCCCTAGGCGCTCCCCGAGGGGTTACCGCTCGGGGGCGCGCTTTAGGCCCTAGCCTCCGTAGGTTTCGGACGAGGTGTCGCCCCTCGGAGTCCTTTAACGAACTACCCTTCAAGCATTGGGGGAGGTGATGGCGCTCCTCCCCCCCAACCTCATCTGCATGACAATACCCCGGCCAATGCCTACCGCCACCGAGCCGCAAACCGGCTCGCCGCCAATACCCTCAGACCTGTAACCAATCCCTAATGCCTTGTAAAATATCTGTCAACCAAATATCGTTGCCAGCATCAGATAGATGCACGCCATCCCAGCGAAAAAGGCTTTCTTTGTCAAACCGTATGCCTGGGTGTTGAATGACGTGGCCCCCCAATGCGGCCACTCTACGCACCACTGTGCGCTCCACTATCCTCCTAGCTTTATTCACCGCCACGGGTTTCTCTGCGTTCCGCCAGAAACGCCTTTCCAGCAAAGATGACCAAATTATTGTAATGTTCTCATGGGATGCCCGCAACCATTCCAAGTCATTGATAATGTTCCAAATCAAGTCCACCCCTTTCCTATAAGCCAAGTCGTTCTCGCCCAGCTGAATGACCAGGGCACTGGGTGGGCCCTCGGCAGCGATTTTTTTGGATACAGCTGGGAAAAACTCTTCCCAACGCATACCCCTCCTAGTGATCCAAGACAATTTAACCCTGCTGGGTAGCAATAGCTCTTTAGCCCAGCCCTTTTGTTCTGCGCGCCGTTTTGCCCAATATACGATGCTGTGGCCGATAACCCACAGTCGAATCACATCAGCACCTGAAATGAGAAAATCGGAGAACCACATCAGGAGGAGTGCCCAGGGGGGACGCTAAGGGGAATTTAGAAGGGCTTTCGGATGTAACCCCGGTATGCGTTAGACTTCCAGCGCCCCATGTCCATAATTCTTTCTGCCGGTAAACCCATATGCGCGGCGGTGGTCGCCGCCCCAATGCGGAAGGAGTGCGCAGCGTACTCTTCTTGGGGAAGCCCGATGGCGGCTATTGCTTTGCACAAGACCCTAGTGAACTGCTGCTTTGAAAGGGGGGAACCGTCGGAATGTAAGAAGAAGGGGCCATTAGATTCTGGTCTCATACACAGGTATTTTCTAGCATCCTTTACGGGGCAGGGGCCCGCCTTATGAGTCGCCTGCAGGCGAATCAAGGCTCCCTTGCCCAGCTGATCAGTCTTCGAACTACGGATTTTTAACATCACAAGCGCACTGCTCACCGTTACGTCCTCAAGCAGTAGCCCCCTAGAGGCAGCGCGGTCCTCACAGACCACTTCGCCTATGCGTAGGGCGCCAAAAAACGCGAAAGAAAACGCTGCTGAAAATAATCTGGCTTCATATCTTGACCAACACAGGGCCCTCAGCTTCCTACGGATTTGGGTGAGTATATCTAAAGTTATTGGCCTTCTCCTGTCCCGGCCGTGAGGCCTGGACCTGCGCCAGCCCTCAAGCATCTTTCGCACCACAAAATGCGAGCAGGGATCCACCGAAAATAGAGTTTTAGAAAAGAAGGATATTGCTGCTGAATGAATATTAAGGGTTTTGGGGGCCCGGCCAAGATCTCTAAGGTGGACCAAATACTCTATGACTGCAGACTTGGACGGTGGCCTGCCTGGCTTGAACCGCTCCTTTTTGATGCGAAAGGATGTGAAGTCTAGCCATGCCTTATTATACGATCTCAGGGTAGAAGGCGCTAGCGCAGACAATACTCCCTTTATTGCTTCTCGTTGCCAATATTCCAGAGGTGCTCCGGGAATGGTTGCGGCTGCTGCTGCGCATCCGGCGCCAATGAGCGAAAGCGTTCCATCTGGAAACGAGATAGAGCATCCGCGATGTTATTATCAATACCAGGGACAAACTTGGCTGAAGCGTGAAGGTTCAACCGCAGACAGGAAAGGACGAAGAACCGTAAAAGGGACGCAACTCTGGGAGAACGTGATGATTGTTTATTCAACACTGACACTACCGCTAGGTTGTCCGTCCAGAAACAGACCCTATGGTTTCTGAACTGGTCTTCCCATAAGTGGATTGCAACTACGATGGGAAAAAATTCTAAGAATGTCAAGTCCCGTAGTATTGGTTTACCTTGCCAGGAGGAAGGCCAGTGCTGAGCACACCACTGGCCCCTGAAATAGACCCCAAAACCTAAGGACCCAGCGGCGTCCGAATGTACTTGGAAATCAGACTGCAGCGCCAGGCTATCCTGCCACAGCGATATGCCGTTGAACCCATCCAGGAATTGCAATCAAACAAGGAGGTCCGCCTTTACTGCCTTGGAAAGGCGCACTCTGTGATGGGGTGACCGTAAGCCCGTGGACAGCTTTGCTAGGCGGCCGCAAAAGGGACGGCCGGGGGAAACCACGCGGCAGGCGAAGTTGAGGTGTCCCAGGAGGGATTGAATTTGCCTCAAGGTGACCTTCATTAAAGGCAGCATTTGGCCGATCAGCTCCCTTAGGGCAACCAATTTGTCAGCTGGTAAGCGCGAGGTTTGGGCTACGGTGTCCAGTTCAATACCCAGGTAGGTCATAGTAGTGACCGGACCCTCAGTCTTCTCGCTCGCTAGAGGTACCCCCAGTTCCCTAGCTAAGGACTCGAAAGCCCGGAGGAGGGAATTGCACTCCCCAGCGTCACTTGCCACCAAAATAAAATCATCGAGATAATGACCCACCCCTAGAGTGCCAGTTCTAAACTTTAGGGCCCATTCCATGAATGTGCTGAAGGTCTCGAACGCAGCACAGGCAATAGAACAACCCATGGGCATTGCTTTGTCAATGAAGTAAGCTCCCTCGAACTTGAAACCCAACCAGCGGAAGTCTTCCGGATGAACCGGGAGTAGGCGAAATGCTGACTCAATGTCGCATTTTGCCATAAAGGCGCCCCTGCCAAAACTTCGCACCAACCGCACAGCTTGGTCAAAAGACGAATACTTCACCGTGCACATCTCTTGGGGGATGGCGTCATTAACTGAGGTTCCCTTGGGATAGGACAGGTTGTGTATCATTCTAAATTCACCGGGGGCCTTCTTTGGGACAATACCGAGCGGGGAGATATGAAGCCCTTCGATAGGTGGAGTTGCGAATGGGCCGGCCACCCTGCCGGCTGTTATCTCCTTCTGTATTTTTTTAAACGCGATGTCGGGCCTTTCTAAGACTGATTTCTGGTTAGGGGGGCAAGTGGAATTGGGTGTGAAGGCAACCGGAATTCTAAAACCTTCAGAAAACCCCTCATCCAATAGGTGGGCTGCACGCCTATTTGGATAGAACTTTAACAGTGCTCTCAGGGGTTCCAATTTTATCGGAGAGCACGCGAGGCTTAGGGAGATGTTAGTAACGAGCCCCAGGTGGCCCTTGGGCGGGGGCTGCAGGTCCCATGGGGCCACCCCTGTTTCCCCGGGAGAGGTGACCCCTGCCTCCACGAAAGGGCTGCTGCCTACCTTTAAAGCAGTTGATCGGCGGGTGGCTGCCTAAGCACCTATCGCATTCATGCAGGTACTTACAAGTTACGCGCTGACAGGTCCCCTTGTTGAAGTCCCAGCACTGTCTACGGCGTTGGGTCTCCACCTTACCAGACTTTGGCTGTTGAACGGTTTTTTTCTCGATATTGGGCCCCACATGGTCAAACCAGCAATTGTTGTCCTTTTGGTCCCAGCGCGTTGAGGACAGCAGCGAGGCATTCCTTCGAAAATCTTCATCATACGCCAAAGCGGCTTCATCTCCTGCCATCTCCCGGGCCCTCCTGACGTATGCCAGGTAGGACACGAGGTGCGACCCCCTCTTGGGATAGCAACTTGACACCACAGCCATAAAGACTTGATAGCCATTAAGCCAATTCTCGAACGTTCGCTCCACCCTGGGTGCCCTGTACCTTCTTTTCCCATAGTACTTTATTTTCTCCCCTTTCCCTTTGACCTGTGCTGGGGGCAGCAAGGAAAACATATCCACATAATTGCCATTCAATATCTTGTTCCTTTTCCTCTTAGAGAGGTGATTCCCGAGAATGAAGTCAGTGGCCGCGTTGGTTGAGACTTTAACGTCTGGAACCAGGGCCCCATCCTTCCAATCAAGCGTGCCATTAAATGTCTTCCTGTGTGAGTTGGCCCTCCGTTCATGCACCCATTGTGGAGCTCCAATGTCCTCCCCCTCTCCCCAATAAGTTTCCATCGGAGCGTCACTATCCCCATCTGATGAAGACGTACCTGTTTCATCCTCGGAGTCCGAAGTGTCCCTCTTCTTGCTTTTCTTAGACCAGTGCTTTTTCTTCGCCTTCCGCTTTCCGCCCCGTGACGTGTCTTCACGGGGGGCCGAGTCGCTGGCAGGGGCCACCTGCTGAGGGGGTAGCTCCTCCTCAGAAGATGACTCCTCCGAGGTGCTAGGTTGCCTTGGGTTATCCTGGAAAACACTGGGAACGTCAATCACCTCCTGGCGCGGAGCTGATGAGGAGGCCACCGCCGGCCTGGCCTTTTGCACGCTCGCCCTAGGCTTTTTAGCTGGTGCTTTGCCTTTTAGTGGGCCTGACTTAGATTTTTGAGTTCGAGCAGCTTGTAAGCGCGTCCGTGGCCTATTGGGGGCCTGCTCAACCGCGTTAGCTGCGCTAGTGGAGGGACCATCCTGACCTTGCTGACTGGGGGGTGTATCTGGTATGCAATCTTGTGACACCTCGACGATGTTCGGAGAGGGAGTGACAGGTGGCCTGCACTGCGCGTAAAATGATTGAAGCGCGGAAAAAAGCTGGGCCAAGGCCTGAGGGTTACAAGGGCCTGTTGGCATCAGGGCATTGCCACGCTGAGATTGTCGGGGGTCGCTGTTCCCCTCCATGTCAGAGCCAAAGGCAGCGCCTCGGGGGAGGGCGCAAGTCAAGTCAAGCTTGTAAGCAAATCAAGTTTTTTTTTTTACTCTATTTAATTAATTATTTATTTAATTGTATTTTATTATTATTTTATTTATTTATTGAATTATTAATTTTAATTTTTTTTGTAGTATGTATGTATGTATGTATTTATTTATTTATTTATTTATTGTTTATTATTTGTTTATTTATTTATTTATTTATTTATTTATTTATTTATATCTATCTATAAATAAGAATTGTTATTTATATGTATTTAAGTGACTGGGGCTATCGCTATCTATCTAATCTGCTATAGTTGGCTGGAGATCTGGCAAAACACAGTGAGATTAAGCTGCCAGGAAAGCCACTAAGTATGTCACTGGGAAACAATAGCCCTAATTACTGGTCGTTAGCCTTAGAATTGTTCTGCTGGCTGGCGAGATAATAGGGTTTCTATGGCAACAAACAAGCTAGCCGGCAGCAATAGCAAACCTTCAATGCCACAACACAGGCGTTTCTATGGCAACGCTAAATGAATCTCCAGACAGAGCAGGCCTGGGAAAGTAACAAACACAGCAGGAATATTCTGTATTTATCTGTTTGCACGCAATAAATTGAACAAGTTGGGAATACCTTATAAACCACCAAATATTCTTTTAAAACACCCTGTGTAAGACAACCAAACTGTAATTCAGCTCAAATTAATTTAGTGCCAAACAATCTAATAATTATAAATACTGTGAAGGGGCCGGTAAACCGGCTAGGTTATATCCAATTAATCCTGAAGTAATACAGCGTAAGCTAAATCAATGCGACCACAAATGCTATTGCTGTTGTTGCTATGCTGCAGTATTGCCACAAGGGCGCCTGCTCAGCCTAGTTTGTGAGGGGGCTCCCAGGCTAGCCTGCCTATGGCAAGATGGCTGCCGTCGCAGGCCACGTGATCAGAAGCAAATGACTGCCGGAGCTACCCGTAGCCTAGCAACGGTGCCGCTATGCGCTCCGAAAACAGGCAAAGTAAGCAAGTTTATCCCCAATAACAGAAAAACAAGCCCCAGCAATAAGCCAAAATTAAGAGAACAAATTGCAGCCCCCAGAAGATGAACGCTCACCAAATTTCCTGCCACCCGTAGGTACCCTCCCTGGCAGAGGGACGTAAAGAATGCTGCTTTTGAAGCCCCCCCAACTCGCTAACAGCCCCCGAAGCCCCCGTCCCCGTGGCGGCGCCCGCAGAACGTATAATGCTGTGAGGACCCTTAGAAAAACCTGTGCGTAAGAGGTGGCGAGTCGGCAGCACTGGAGGGCGACCAGGCGTCGGCTGTTGCTGGCTCTGCAAAGGAAACGGCCGCTGGGAGGCTTCTGGCGCTTCAATCCGTTCACGCAGCAAAACAGAAGAGCAGACGCTTGCCGGCGCGCTGCTGACGAGCGGCAGCTAGCGTTCCGACTCCCAGCTGATGAGCGGACGCTTGCTGAGCACGTGACCGGCTGAAACAGCTGATGAGCGCTCCCAGCGCTGCGATCCGATCGCTGAAATCCGATCGCTGAAGTCGGAACCACGAGGGCCTGGAAGACGACGAACCCCACGAGGACCTGGCGACCTGGCTGAACAGCTGATGAGCGCAAACCGCGTCGTCTCGAGGCAAAAGGGGCGAGCCGAGGGCTGCCCCGACCTTATGTGGCCTTACAAAGGCCCGCCCCTGCTGCCAGCCGATTGGCTGGCGCCACAGGGGATGCTAAATAGGGGAATTCCCTGCCTCCCGCGAGGCTGGCGCCAGCCTCGCGGGAGCGAGAGTAGGCGGGGTCGTGATCCCGCAACCCCCCCTCCTCCTGACGATCGGAAGGGGCATTGGACTCACCCTGGGAGAGTATTCGGGTATTGTCAGAGAGTTGGAGAGGAAGATAGGACCTAGCAAGAGCATGGAGAACAAGCAGAGGTCATCTGAGTGAAGAGGAGGTGATCTGAGCCTTCCTGGTTTTATGTGTTTTTGCGCCTGTGTGCTGTTCCCGGGAACTGAACCCCCACGTAAGCTGCAGGCTTAATGTACACACACCCTCTCCTTTCCTTGCCTCTGCAAAGAAGCCATTTCCAAAGAGCCCCCTGCAAAATTGAGCTTGCTGCCCTGCTGTCAGTTGGGAGCGGGGTGGAGAGCAACATCTACTTCTCCCTCCCCCTCTCATCTGTATGTTTAATTAGGCATTAGACATTCATTAAACATAAACACCACCTTCCAAACTACTTTGGGACTGGACTCAAGGTGGAGCAGGTGGTCCCCAAGTTGACCCAGGGAGGGTTGATGGTGTGGAGGGGAGGTGCACAGCCCTATTATTTTGACTTTTAAATCCACACATTTTAGTTTCTCTTGAAGTCTTTCCCCCTCCCGGTAATTTGCATGTTTTTCTGACTTTCTTGTGCTTCTTATTATGATTAATTTTGTGAATGGCTTTGATACAACTTACTAATCATGTTCAGACACTATGCCTGAATAGGGAATAGTAACCATGGCTTCCCTGTGTGCTCCATACTGACCATCTTGCTTTGAATGTTTCCTTACTGCACAGTGGTGTCTAAACATGTTCAACAAAATGGACTTAGAAAATGCCTGCAGACATTCCCATTCCGTGCTGGTACACTGGGTGTGCAGCATGCAGGAGACATTGCAGGCATGTGTGCATACCCATCCACACACCCTACTCTTGTTGACTTGGGCTTTTAGGAGGTCGCACATTAATTTCACTTCAGCTGAAATGCAGTGGCAGTCTAGGGAGGGTGTGGGAATCCCATGAGAAATTCTGGTAATCAAACACTTTTGCCTTCCCTTGAAACCCTTTGTTTTGCCTACTTAGATATTCCCCAAAGAGATTTACAAGCAATACTTTTTATTACTTATTCAGAAACAAAGAATCCCTCAAACATTCCCTAAGACATTAATTAGGACATGAATGCCTGCTGCTTCTCACATTCTTCTTAAGCCCGATATAAGAAGCCATGGGTGTTAGGACAGAGTCAAGTACTGTCACTGCACTGATCCCTGAGAGGTCTGTGTATGAGGAAACATCATATCTATGCTTAAAGAATAAGACTTTGAAAAATCAAAACAGACCACAGCTTTATGTTTTTACTCACAGAACACTCCTTACTATATAAGCATATTGTGATATATTTTCCTGGATACCTGTTTTCATTTATCACCTTCAACCTATCATCTCCTAAGTGGATTAATGATAGGAAACTATTTGTCTACTGATATTTGCCGAAGGTGAGTTAACAAACGGAATATACTTTCTCGTGTGCTCAGACTCTGAAAGAGGTGGCAAATTTTCAGGGTTTGTTGTTGCAGGGTTGATATGAACTGTTTGTGTATTGCCTTATGGAACATTAACTCCTGACTCCTCCAGAAGCTGCCCAATTCTTTTATTGAATCAGAGTGCACTCCTTCCTGTTTGCCTGCTTCTCGTGTAATGCTTCTTATGTAATGCTAATCAAACAGATTGCATTTCTCCTGCTAAGCTGATGGAAAGGATGCAGAAACTAGAGGAGAGAAATGAAACCATCATTACAGAATTCATCCTTCATGGCTTTGGAGACCTACGTGATCTGCAAATTCCTCTCTTTGTGGTGTTTCTGGTTATTTACATCATGACTATAGTTGGGAACCTGATCATTGTTGTGCTAGTTGTGAGAGTTCAGCACCTCCGTACCCCCATGTATTTCTTCTTGGGCAATTTGTCTTGTTTGGAGATTTGTTACAGCTCAACCATCCTGCCTAGAATGCTGGCCAGTTTCTTAACTCAGAACCAAGCTGTGTCTATTTATAGCTGTTTTCTTCAGTTATGGGCTTTTGTGGTTTTTGCGGCTGTAGAATGCTATCTCCTGGCAGCAATGTCTTATGATCGCTACTTGGCAATTTGCTGACCCCTGTACTACTCCACACTTATGAATCTCAAGATTTGCCTTCAGCTTGTTGCTGGATCTTGGATTGGCAGCTTTGTGATAAACACAGCCTCATTTCTCTTTATATCACAGTTATCCTTTTGTGGCCACAATGTCATCGAGCATTTCTTTTGTGATTTCACTCCATTGATTAATCTGGCCTGCAGTGGCACACAACAAGTTAAACTGGTATCAGCCATTCTGGCTTCTTTTGCTACCCTGCCACCATTCATTCTGACCGTAACATCATATGCGTATATCATTGCTGCCATTCTTCGAATCCCCTCTGCCACAGGAAGGCAAAAGGCCTTCTCTACCTGCTCTGCTCACCTCATTGTGGTGACCATTTTCTACGGCACCCTAACCATTGTGTATGTTTTGCCAGATACCAATGAACTGAAAGAACTGAACAAAGTGTTCTCTGTTTTTTACACCATCTTGACACCTTTGGTCAATCCCCTCATATACAGCCTGAGGAACAAAGAAGTGAAAGAAGCCCTGAGAAAGTCAGGTAGCCAATTTTGTAATTCACATAAGAGTGCATTGACCTCTTGTTTTCAGATCTTATGATGGTGTTTCTAAACAAGGAGGCTTGATCATGTTGAATTCTAATATCACTTGGAATATTCTCCCTGTATAGCTAAGGAAGGATACAGCAGGGTACCATCTGGATTGGAGATTAAGTGAATCTCATATATCATATTTGGAGCTTTCCAGAGGAACCACAATATATGAATTAATATAGATGAAAACTGGTAATTGGAATTTTTTCTTGTACATACATAACTTCTAAGTTACTTAACTTTCCTTGGTCCTTTCCAGTTCAATTATTTTGAATGTCAGTGTTTGTTTCAAGATGAATTGTAATGAGGAATGAAAGGGCTTCTTCTTCAAGAAATCAAAACATTTAAAAGGATTCTGCTTTTGTTTTGGCTGTATTGAACACCTGGGATACTCCTTCCAGTACCCTCTACATTTCGGCCAATGAACATCAGAGATGGATGTCATGAATCACATATAACAAATCAACTTTCTTTTTGCAATACCTTCTCCTAATGTTCACACTTAGTCACACTTACCACCTATCCCTCTTTTAATATTTGTTGCATTCGCAAAGTAAAGGAAGGATTGAACTCTGATTAATAAGAATACACACAGAGGCTTGAACCAGCAAGACTCTGGGAAGGGTGCGTATAATCGTCTCTCTGTGCTTGTCCATCTGCAGCCCCTGGCCCAGGTAGTTTTATTCACAAAAAAGCTTTTTACAGAGTGTTCGTAAGAACCAATCAGATTTCTTCTGAGCATTTCCACAAACCCACATGGGGACAAGTTAAACTACTAAAACTAATTAAGCACAGGGTAAACAAAGAACAGAACTACAAAGAAGAGCATTTGGCAACCCCGGAGGTGATAAACAAGCAATACATATGATAAGAAGAATGGCCAGGAGGACAACGATCATTATCACTTTCATGTGAGATCTATTTCCTGGCCCTAAGATTAACATCCTAAGATTACCATATCAGAAAGCTACTTCCAAGAAGCTTGCCCACTATCTTTATGGCCCAGGATGCCTGCCTGGCGAAGCAAATGGGCTGTGTACGTGACTTTTCAGGCAAGAGAGATGGACAGTAGAGGCAAAAGGGCATGGAAAGGGCATGAATGTAGAATCTTATGGGATTTAATCAGAAACTATCGTCAATATATCAAACCCAGTCAACACAATGCTTTCATCGTGGACACGATGGCTTGATGTATATTTTATAATTCCTCATGGTAATCCCATCTGATCCCTACAAATATTATCATCACTCAGTCCTGAATCACATTACTCTGTCACATTTGTTGTATGTTTCATGCAGTGGCTGGCCATGTGATTACAGGCCTTTTCAGTAGTGGACCCCCATTTGTGGAATATTCTGGCCAGGGAAGTGCATCTGGTTCCATCATTGGTGTTTTTTAGGTGCCAGGCTAAGATACGTACTTTTACCCAGGCCTTTGGTAGTGAAACTAGCCTCTACTGTGGTGTTCATCTGGTGGGATAGGATATCTCCTTGCTGTATCCTTGGATGGCCATCTAGAACATTTTGCATTGTACATTAATTTTTAATTTTATGGCTTTTTAATGGTTTTACTTGTTTGCATTTTGTCTTCTTAAGTCACTTGAAGACTATTTTGTATAAAACCCAGACTCTGCAATCATCACCTGAGTTCCTTCTTCGTGTGCCTTGGGAGGTCAGCAACACAAGAATGTGCCTCTTCTGCAGTGGATCCCTTCTTGCGGGATGCTCTCCCCAGGGAGGCTCCCCTGGCGCCTTCATAACATATGTTTAGGAACCAGGCAAAAACATTCACAACCTGGCAGCTAGACTGGTGACTGGGAGTGGCCGCCGAGACCATATAACTGAAAGACCTACATTGGCTCCCAGTACGTTTCTGAGCACAATTTAAAGTGTTGGTACTGACTTTTAAAGCCCTGGATGACCTCTGCCCAGTGTACCTGAAGGAGAATCTCCACCCACATCGTTCAGCCCGGACACTGAGGTCCAGCTCCGAGGGCGTTTTGGCGGTTCCCTCACTGCAAGAAGTGAGGTTTCAGGGAACCAGGCAGAGGGCCTTCTTGGCAGTGGTGCCCACCCTGTGGAATGCCCTCCCATCAGATGTCAAGGAAATAAACAACTACCTGACTTTTAAAAGACATCTGAAGGCAGCCCTGTTTAGGGAAGTTTTTAATGTTTGATGTTTTATCGTGTTTTTAATATCCTGTTGTGAACAGCCCAGAGTGGCTGGGGAAACCCAGCCAGATGGGTGGGGTATGTATGTATGTATGTATGTATGAATGAATAAATAAATATTATTCTTCTTCTTCTCCCAGACCTTTGGCAAATTAAACAATTTATGGCCTTTTAAACCGTGTGGGTGGATGTTCTTGTTTTGGTTTCTAACTATGTTATGTATTTTTGTGTTTTTATATTGTAAACTGCCCTATAACCCTCAGATGAAGGGCTGTATAGAAATTTAACCCATAATAATATTAATAAAACAAAAAGTATAAATAATAACAGTAATAATTCTTCCCTGTGTCTAACACACCATATTCTCCATATAATAAATCAACATGACTCTGGCATATATTCTTCTTACTAGTTACATACCCCTCTCCCTGTTTCACACAGATACAATGTACACACTTCTTGCACAGCTGGTTAAAGTGCTCCCCCCCCCCCTTCTTGGTCACAAGCCCCTTTCATGTATTACATGAATGGCCAAGACAAAATCAGGCAAGACTAGATGGGTATAGCCACCCTCATATAAATCACACACTCAGATAGAACATTGATACAGATACACATGCTCTGTGGGATATACTATATGCTAGTTGTGCTCAGAATGAACCCATAGTAAATAATGGACATGACCAACTTAGGTCCCTTAATTTAAATGGATACAACCACATC
The DNA here is from genome assembly GCF_964106645.2 of Podarcis pityusensis. Taxonomy (NCBI): domain Eukaryota; kingdom Metazoa; phylum Chordata; class Lepidosauria; order Squamata; family Lacertidae; genus Podarcis; species Podarcis pityusensis. The sequence continues at coordinate 28,273,633 of NC_138038.1, forward strand.
ACAGAAATGCTCACATACAATAACCCTCTCCTCCCCAGCTACTTTCTTCAGAATATTGCCTCCAACCATAGGCTCAAGACTTCAGTAGCAAGCTTTTTGTCAAGTCAAATTGTGGTTTGGAGAGCTGCAGTGCCCAGTGCCCTTCCCAGTTGAAACCCTGTAAAAAGTCCCACTCCTGCAATTAGGCTTGAGGGAAGCAGAAGAAGAAGAAGAAGAAGAAGAAGAAGAAGAAGAAGAAGAAGAGTTTGGATTTGATATCCCACCTTTCACTCCCTTTAAGGAGTCTCAAAGCGGCTAACATTCTCCTTTCCTTTCCTCCCCCACAACAAACACTCTGAGAGGTGAGTGGGGCTGAGAGACTTCAGAGAAGTATGACTGGCCCAAGGTCACCCAGCAGCTGCATGTGGAGGAGCGGAGACGCGAACCTGGTTCCCCAGATTATGAGACTACCGCTCTTAACCACTACACCACACTGGCTCGCCTAGTGTTTATGTATACAGTGGTACCTCAGGTTACATACGCTTCAGGTTATATATGCTTCAGGTTACAGACTCCGCTAACCCAGAAATATTACCTTGGGTTAAGAACTTTTCTTCAGGATGAGAACAGAAATCATGCAGTGGCGGCGCAGCAGCAGCAGGAGGCCCCATTAGCTAAAGTGGTGCTTCAGGCTAAGAACAGACCTCCAGAACGAATTAAGTTCTTAACCCAAGGTACCACTATAGTCAAAAACTTGATTCTTTCAGGGTGTGGGGAGGCACTTTAGGCCAAATGAGAAACTTCTGGAGATTGCATCCGGCCCACTGGTCAATTGCTCCCCACTCCTGGTTCATAGGATTGCAACCTTAGTTACTCCTCTCCCGTATGCATTTTGCTATGCTTCCAGTTACCTTTGGGGCATACGTGTATACAGGAATAATAAGAAAATGCTTTTGAAGTATATGTTTTTATTTCTTTATTTAAAAGACCCTTGACTGAGATGCTGATGGGAAGAGCAGGTAGAGAAGGCCTGTAGTGGACAGGATGCCAAGAATGGCAGACATTATGTACGCATTTGATGTCATAGTCAGAACGAATGGTGGCAGGGCAACAATAGAGGTGAGAACGATGTTTACCTGATGTGCATCGTTACAGGCCAGGTTCATCATTAGAATGAAATCACAAAAGAAATGCTCAATGACATTGTGGCCACAGAAATGTAACTGTCATCTAAATGTTAAAAATATTATATTTTTGTGATAAAGAGAATGGCAGGCATGAAAAGAGTGGCAGTGTTCTTGAAATAAACACACACTGAGCCAAGGGAATCTTGGGTGACCACGCTAAGTGGGTTAGATAGAAAGAGCACCATCCATGGGGTGGGAGCTTAGATCAGAATAAGATATTCCTTCATGAATCTTGATCTCAAGCTCTTTAGGACTTTGAAGGTTAAGATTACAATATCATCTCAGTTAAAATACAACTGTTTCAAATAAAAATAAATATTTTTTCTACTCTTCTACTTTGTTTGATTTTGATTTTGGGATTGAAGCTGAACAAATTCACTATCCAGGGACATCCTGGAGAGGGTGTGGGGCCCCTTTGAGTAATTTCTCTAATATTATCTATCATAAATTGTTTGGTCTTCACTTGAAATTCTCAGTGATGTTTTTAAAAGATTACTCCACTACAACATTAGAATATCCCAAGAGGTCAATTAGCCAATAAGTGCCTGTTTCTTCTTCATAAGAAATTACATTCTGGATAAGAAGTTCTGAGCATGAAGGGGAATCAGCCATTGTCACTGAAACTGATCCAGCAACATGACTGGAGAAATCGTCATTTCATCCCTTAAAATTATGGAATTGATAACAAACCAAAAGACCTTTTTCTGATCAGTTCTAAAGAGCGATTCTAGATTATAATCAAAGGTGAGTAGTCCAAGTTATCTATTGCTTTAGATCCCAGTTTTGAATTTTCTGCACATACTGTTGTTGTTTAGTCGTCTTAGTCCTGTTTGACCCTCCGTGACCCCATGAACCAGAGCATAACCTTGGAAACTCTCACTTTCAAAGCTTCTCCTTTTTTATGTCCATGAAGTTTTCTTGACAAAATACTGGAGTGGTTTGCCAGTTCCTTCTCCACACATACTGAATACATGATTATTCCAAACAGCCTGCCATAAAAACAAGTCCCCTATGGTGACCAGATGCAAAGGAGGACAGGGCTTCCATGCCCTTTAATTCTCTCATTCTGTCTTCTCTCCAGCCTACACTACTGTGACATGCTCAGCTGTTTTTATTAGATAACTTCTTTTTTTGTCAGGAGTCCTATCCTCATTTGCATCTAATCAGCCAAGAACTTTGTCACAAATTAAAGAGGAGCTTCTTTCATCTCTCAGCTTTAAGCAGGGAAATGTTAGTGCAACCAGCTTGCAGAATTTTGGTGGAACAAGTTCAGTGTGAAATCAGCCACTCATTTACCGGGTGACCAATGCTTATTAACCAACCACCTAGTAGGAAGGCTTATAGGGAGTTTATAGGGCAGTTTGGGCCCAATTTTCAAGCTTGGTGGGCACAGGGATAACTTTTCTGGTCAGAGTGAGTTAATTTAATGTGGCCAATTATGAAAGGAGAAAAACCAGTAGATGCTGATGGTTTTGTACAGTGCTATGGTGGCTGCCTTCCCAACACTGGTGTCACTGCAGCTTATCTGAGTGGGGCGGGGGAAGGACATGGTGGCAGTGAGTTTGGGGCTGAAAGGGTACACCTATGGAACTAATGTCACTTTAGTATTTCTTAAATTATGGGAAGCCTAACCTCCTAATGCAGTTGGGACAGAGTTAATTCTGGGCTCTGTGAATGCAGTGATCACATGAACATACAAAGCTGCCTTATTTGGTATGCAGTTCCAACAATACACTCACCAGCTGACTTGTGAAAACAACTGTTCATACTCTTCAGCACTTCGACATTGCATGGCCACACACAATATTCTCGGTAAGACATGAAATGCTGGAGCAGTGATCTGCTGCCAGATCATAGCATGGCATCATTTGTATGGTGAGGATTCCCAGCTCCATTTCTCTGTTACATCTGAATCAGGAGAGGCTGTGACTGTTTTCAAAGATGCCTAGCTGCAGTGGTTGGGTGGATGAGAACCAATAAACCGAAGCTGAATCTTGTCAAGATAGAGACACAAGGTTTCACACCATCTGAATAAACAGTTGGTGTGTAGTTTGTGAATGATCCTTGATCCACCTTTGTCATTGGAGGGCCAAATGACCTCTTTGCTTAGGGTGGGATGCCAACAATGCCCTTTCCTTGGTCACTCTGATTCATGCATCAATTACTGTAATGCTCTTTTATGTGGCACTTTCATTGGAATTGTTCCAGAAGCTGCAACTGGTGCTATTGCACTTGAGTTGAAGGAACTGCAATGCTTGACAATCAGCTACTGGGCCCAGTTCAATATCTTGTTGTTAACATAGAAAGCCTTGAAGAATTCAGGACTGCGTTACCTGAAAGACTGCTTGCTCCTGCATGGGCCAGTAAGATCACTTAGATCATCTAGGAAACTTCTAGTCATGGCAGTGCACCCTACACAGTATTATAGGGTAGAGACCAAAAAATTGACATTTTCTGCTCTTGCCCTTGTACTATGTGCCATATGTAAAGCAGTAGCTATCAGTTGCTTCAGATATCTTGTAAAGACTTACTGTATCACGATGCTCTGGTTTTCCCTGATGCATAAGATTTTACACAGTTATATGTGCTTGAGTCCCCTACATTGTTTTATATACTCTTATATGGATACTTTCATGATTTTAAGCTCTGCTTTTAAATTAAGAAATTGCAAAATATAAAATATACTGTATTCTTCCTTCCTCTTGACTACCTCCCTATTTTTTCCTTTCTTTCTTTAAGCGATAATTTTTTTTATTGTTGATTGGACAAATTCCATTCCCCCCTTCAACTGAAAAAGATGCAAAAACCTGCTGGGCGTAATGAGACCATCATTACAGAATTCATCCTTCGTGGCTTTGGAGACTTCCATGACCTACAAATTCTTCTCTTCATTGTTTTTCTCATGATCTACATCATGACCATGGTTGGGAACTTGATCATTGTTGGACTAGTTGTGACTGATCGGCACTTACAGACACCCATGTATTTCTTCCATGGAAATTTGTCTTGCTTAGAGACCTGTTACAGCTCAACCATCCTCCCCAGAATGCTGGCCAGTTTATTAACACATAATGATAGTGTATCTATTCATAGCTGCTTGGTCCAATTCTGGACTTTTGGGATTTTAGCAGGAACAGAATGCTATCTCCTGGCAGCAATGTCTTATGATCGTTGCCTGGCAATATGTCGACCACTGCATTATTCCACACATATGAATGCAAAGGTTTGCCTCCTGCTGGTGGTTGGATCTTGGATGAGCAGCTTTGTGATGGACACAACAGTATTTATATTTGTATTGCAGCTAACATTCTGTGGTCACAATGTTATTCAACATTTCTTTTGTGATTTCACTCCATTGATTAATCTGGCCTGCAGTGACACACGGCGGGTTAAACTCATATCAACTGTTCTGACTTCAATAGCTACCCTGCCACCATTCATTCTGACCGTAGCATCATACATGTACATCATTGCTGCCATTCTTCAAATTCCATCCACCACAGGGAGGCAAAAGGCCTTCTCTACTTGCTCTTCTCACCTCATTGTGGTGACCATTTTCTATGGCACTCTCATCATTGTATATGTTTTGCCAGATACCAATGAACTGAAAGAGCTGAACAAATTATTCTCTGTTTTTTACACTATTTTGACACCTCTAGTCAATCCCCTCATATACAGCCTGAGGAACAAGGAGGTGAAGGAAGCCTTGAGGAGAGCAGGCAGCCATATGTGCAAATGTGCATTCAACTCTGGCCTTCAAATCTTTAGATGTTGCATAAGGTGACTAGACTTCCATAGCTAGAAAAAAGGGAATGCTATGGAGTTTGTGAACCTCATGCACACTAAGAAAGGCAACATTCAAAAGTCATTTAGGCTATGTTCTAAGACCTTGGAGACATGTTACAGAGCCCTCTGTATTGTAGCTAATGAACATTATAGGTGAACACTGTAAGCTACATATGACAAATCAATTGCAATAACTTTTTGTAGCCATGCCTAATGTCCGCACAATTAATCACATACTCATACCATTCATGCAACACCCTCTCTAACATTCCCATTGCTCTGCCCCTAAGCACGTTATGCTCTCCGGTGTCCAACACATCCCATTCGCGTAATGCATATAACCCATCAACATAGCATATCATTTCCACATGCACTTCTTCTTACTAGTTACATACCCCTCTCCATTCCCTCGAAATACGATGTTAAACCTTTCCACACACCGACTCAAGTGATACTCCTTCTTTCTCACACACAAGCCCCATTGACCAAGCTCCCTTACTCACGTGACCAAGGCAAATACAGGCTTGGTCAAAATGAATGTGGTCATTTCCACTCCACCACGAAGCCTACATATTCACATGCATATGTATGCACATATTTTTGTGGTGTTGTTTTTTTTTACACACTAGATCACAGAAGAACTGCTATATAAAATTCAGTGAAATGTGGGTTTCAAAGGATATTTGTGTTTCAGTTTGCATCTGGGAAGTGTGAAACAAGTATGCTGGTTTTTAAGTGAAAACTGTGGAGGAGGAGGAGGAGGTGCACAAGGCAAGTGTGGCACAAAAAACTACACATCTTTTGGTCTCACACTTGCAGGAGGCAGCTAACTTGTGTGAGAATGCAGGACCAAAAATGGGACATTCTGGGATCCAATCAGAAGCAGGGATGGCTTCTGTAATTCTGGGGTGTCCCAGTCAAATTGGGATGGTTGGAGGATATGCAGATCCAGCAGACCCTCATCCAGCGACTGGTAAGGAGCACCATAGCTTCTGACCTCTGAACCAAGGGAATCTTGAGTGACCAAGTTAGGTGGGTCAGATGTAAAGATCACCATTCATGGGGTGGAAACTAGACCAGTATGACATATTACTTCAAATGTCTTGGTCTCAAACACTTTAGAACTTTAAAGGTTTAAAATACATTCACCACCTCAGTTAAGATAGAGCTATTTCAAATAAAACATAGAATCATAGAATTGTAGAGTTGGAAGGGACTCCAAGGGTCATCTAGTCCAACCACTGCAATTCAGGACTCCTGCCCAGGAGCTGTCACTGGGTGGACTCGAACCACTAACCTTCTGGTTAATGGCCAAATGCACTGACCCATTGCACCACAGGAGAGACTAAATATTTGAAATGCATTTCCTTATTCTTCTCCCTTTCTATTTGCTTTATTTTGTATTTTGGGATTGAAGCTCATCAAACTCACCATCCAAGTACAACCTTGAGATGGGGTGCTCCCCCACCCTTGAGACATTTTTCTAATGTTATTATAAATAATATTGGTTTCTCTTGAACTTTTTGGAAGTTGAGTGTTTAGTGATGCTCCTCCTCCTTTTTCAAACTTATCCCCACTCCAACATGGGCATATCCCAAGAGGTTAATTAGCCAGTTAGTGTCTTCTTCTTGCTTTCTTAATATGTAATTACAGTCTAGATAAGAAGCACTGACTATGACAGAGAATCAGCCATTGTCACTGTAACTGATCCATCAGTATGATCAGTGAAATCTTCATCTTATTACCTGAAGAACGTGAATTTCATAATATAGCAAAATGCCTTTGCAAACATCAATTGTATACTGTTCCTGTCTAAAGATTAGAAACCACTGGTAAGTAGTTGAAGTTTTCCCCTGTGTTGGATTCCAGAATAGCATTTCCTGCACATGCTGAATACACAATTATTGTGATATAAAAGCAACTCTACTATGGTGACTAAATGCAAAAGAGGGCAGTGCTTTTATGTCTCTTAACTGTTGTATAGAAACAGTGTTGTGTCTTCTCTCAACATTTCAGTACAGTGGTACCTCGGGTTACATACGCTTCAGGTTACATACGCTTCAGGTTACAGACTCCGCTAACCCAGAAATAGTGCTTCAGGTTAAGAACTTTGCTTCAGGATGAGAACAGAAATCGTGCTCCGGTGGTGCGGCAGCAGCGGGAGGCCCCATTAGCTAAAGTGGTGCTTCAGGTTAAGAACAGTTTCAGGTTAATAACGGACCTCCGGAACGAATTAAGTACTTAACCTGAGGTACCACTGTATTTGTACATGCTTGGTTGTGCCCATTACAAATTCTTTTTTTGACAAATGTTCATGGCAGAAGTGACCTTTCCCTCTTTCACATCTAATCAATCGGAGCTCTGTTGGGATTTTAATAGGGGCTTCTCTAAGCTTACACCTGCCACTTTTAAATATCAAAATGTGTTTTTGGGAAACAGCTTTACAGAATTTCATTTCAAGGCATTCAGTGGGAAAGCAGTCACAACAATTCCTGTGGAGAATGCTTATTAATCCTTAACAAGCAGAGGATTTTGCAGAGATCATACAAAGGATGTAGCTTTGGCCCACCTGGAAGACTTGCTGAGCACAGGGAAATGATCCTGGACAAGACAATGCAACTATTTTTTTTTAATTTCAACTTGGCCAACTGTAAAAGGAGAAACACTAGGGCAGCTGAGTCTGTGCCAGAGATCCATCCTCCTAACACTTGTGCCCCTGCAGCTTACATGGATTGGATGGAGTGATGTAGGGTGGCAGTGAGGTTGGGGATGTGTCAGTGAAATGATGGAACCAATGCAGTGCTCCTGCCAATGCGCCAGTGCATCCCAAACCTTACACCTGCCCTGCCTCCTCCCAATCTGTATTAGCTGAAGTGATGTAGGTGTTGGGAAGATGGATCCAATGCATCACCCCACCACAATGTGCTCCCAACAATGCCTACCACCTGCTCCTAAATCCTGCCACTGTATGTCCCCTTCACCTGGTAAACTAGCAAGCAGGAGTGTCCAAAAGGCACGGGAGAAGAAATTCAAGGGAGCCTCACACAAGGGAGGAAAGAACCTGGGAGGCATGAATGGGAGGACGACTTGTCCCACTTCCCATAAACCTGGTGAATGGGCTTTGAAGTGGGATGTGCAAATCAATAGTTTCTCCCTTGCGCCTTCTGACCACCTTGGGGGCTCTGTTTACATACAAGAATGAGGACATTGTTGGGGCATTGACCCTTTGCTGGTCATGGTAAAAGCCTGACATTGCTATCTTCCAGAAATGGCCCTAGATAACCTATTAAAACCTTTGAATTTACCTGTCTTGCCCATATCTTGCTTCTTTTACATCTTAGGTTGACCACAAAGGGGCCATTATTTTATCTCAAATCAAGAAGCTTGAACACACATTTATACTCTATACATAACTTCTCAGTGTATAACTTGAACACTGCTAATAATATATTTTTTTAAATCCAAGTTTCAATGTCTCCCCATCCCCTACCCAAACTGTTTTAACTCATGGTGAGGTCTAGCAGTGAGAGCTTTGGGTTGTCAACTAGCATCAGAGGGATTAAATAAGAGCACAATAACATATGGAGAACTCTGATGAATCCGACTAAAGGTCTATCTAGTCAGTGTCTAATTTCCCATAATGGCCAACAAGATGTCTCTGGGAAGCCCACAAGCAGCATATGAGTGCAACAGTCACCTCCTCTTGTCCTTTCTCTGTGACTTGTACTCATGGGCATACTGCCTTTGATCCTGAAGGCAGTATACAACCCTCTTAACTAGGAGGTTGTGATTTAATGACTATTGCTTACAATTGATGGGAAAAATTAATACCTGTATCGTTCCCACAAACTGTATATTCTGTAATGGATGCATAAGAATCCATAGAAAGACGGTCCTGGTGAATAAAGAAGACTCTTGTATTCCCTCCTGTGCAATGATATTATAACTTCAGCTATATGGCCCTTGCTTATGTAATATTGACTCTCCTGATGATTGTTCCTGTTTGTATTTGTACTTGCAAAACAAAGAAAACAATGATCACACCCCACCTCATCTCTTCTATTCCACCAGATGAAAACCATGAAGAAAGAGGAGGAGAGAAATGAAACCATCATAGCAGAATTTATCCTTCTTGGTTTTGGAGACATCCAGGAACTCCAGATTTTTCTATTTATGCTGTTTCTAATTATATACGTTATGACCATGGTTGGGAACATCCTCATTGTTGTACTAGTTGTGCTTGATCAAAGCTTACACACACCCATGTATTTCTTCCTTGGGAATCTGTCTTGCTTGGAGACCTGCTACAGTTCAACCATCCTCCCTAGAATGCTGGCCAGTTTCTTAACCAAGAACCAAAGTGTTTCGGTGAATGGGTGCATTGTGCAATTGTGGGTTTTTGGTTTCTTGATAGCAGCAGAGTGCTACCTCCTGACAGCAATGTCCTACGATCGCTATGTCGCAATATGCAGGCCCTTGCATTATCCATTTCTTATGAATTTCAAAATCTGCCTCCAGCTGGTGGCTGGTTCTTGGATCAGCAGTTTTGTGGTAAACATGATCTTGTTAATTTTTACACTGCAGTTAACCTTCTGCGGCTACAGTGTTATTGATCATTTCTTTTGTGATTTCATTCCAATAGTGAATGTTGCCTGCAGTGACACACATCAAATAAAAGTTCTGTCATTTGCTCTGACCTCCATCTGCACACTGCCACCATTCAGTATAACAATAGCATCCTATGGGTGCATCATTAATGCCATTCTTGGAATCCCGTCCTCCACAGGAAGACAAAAGGCCTTCTCTACCTGCTCTTCTCATCTCATTGTGGTGACCATTTTCTATGGCACCATCATCGCTGTGTACATTTTGCCAGACACCAACCAACTGAGAGAGCTGAACAAAGTCTTCTCTGTCTTTTACACAATATTGACACCTCTCCTCAATCCTCTAATATATAGTCTGAGGAACAAAGAGGTGAAGGAGGCCTTGAGGAAAGTAGCTTACAAATATGCACATATAAGAGTTTATTAAAGCCATGATTTCAAACTGAATGACGAAGCCCTTTTCTATTACAAAGGCATCATTTTGTACTGGATGTAGGTCTTCTTCTGAACTAAACAAGTGCAACCCTTGGAAGTAACTGAATGGAACATTCTCAGGGGACTCTCATGCACTCAACTTTCAGCTCTCTGTGGAAAGATTTGGATCCAAATAGAACAATATGAATGTAAATCTTTCTAAGTGTTGAAAAACACATGTTACGCAACCTCTAAACATTGCATATGTACCTTACTTAGAACAAATTGTTATTCCTTTCATGCTATATGGAGGTTGAACTGGTGTTTGTTAAGCATCTGTAGTGTGACTTCAATGGACTACTGTTCTGACCAGCAAAATGAAACATAGAA